>NC_090926.1:798311015-799561015 GCF_040938575.1 Ambystoma mexicanum | reverse complement strand
AACCTCTGCAGTACCCTTAGGGAACACTACAGACAATTAAGACTACAAGTGGTAGTACAATTTCACCTTTGGTACAAGCCTGTACTACACAGTAAAGTGGTAGCGATGGCTGAGCAGCGAGACTTATCTGAAGAGCAAATGAGGAGTAATAGGGATTACACAAAGGACTACAATTACTGTGACTCAAACACTGACTCAAGGTTTCTGGTTAAAAAATATAAGTACATTTATTTTTAAACCATCTGTTCACAAAACACTTCACTTCTACTGAACAAAACCACACTCTAAATATACTACACACAACCAATTCTTTTGGTTCAGGTCAATTCAAGGTAAGTACATTAGGATTTGACAGACCGGTGTTGCGAAACAAAAGACGTTACCGGGGGTTAAAAAGCGCTCACTTTTTGACAGTAATGACAGTTCGGTCTTACGAAAGAAAAGCGTACCCGCGGGAAGAAATGTAACCGTTGTCAAACACTTTTAACACATTGAATTAAAACCAGGGAGTAGTGGATACAAATCATAGGCAATACTTTTGTCAAGGCACTAGAATCAGAGGACGTGTTTTAAGAGACAGATAAAGTCAATAGGCCTGCGCCAGTGTCAAAGGGAGCAGGGCTCTGTTGTCGAGGATCACACGATTAGAACAGTTTGAGATTAACGTTGCCAGGAGTACTGGATAATGTCAAAGGGAGGCAAAAGTTATAAGAGGGAAGGAAGAAAGGCCAAACCTTTGCAAAGGAAAAGGGGTTCACCCCGATTCCTCAAGGTCGGACGAAGAGAATAACCAAATCGTCACAGTACCTTATTTGAATGAAGAAAGCTGGTGCCATGGCAGTTGTTCCTGGTAGTTCCTGCAGACTCACGGTTCCTGGAGCTTCAGTCGTGGGGACAAGAAGGAGGACGTCTGTAGCGATCTGCACTACCCAGGGATGAGGCTAGCAGCAGCAAAGCAACGGTGAATAAAAGGTGCGCTCCTTTAAAACAGGAGAGGGCTCTTCTGATGGCTATCCGGACCAATACAGCTTCGTGCAGCGATTTCGAACCAGAAGAGGATTCTCTGGCTGTAGAAGGTGAGCTGGTTGATCCCACCAGGCTCAAGGGAAGAAGACTCCAGACTGGATCTTCTCTGACGTTGAAGGGTAGATAGCTCAGGACTGCAGCAAGGCTTCACCAGGACTCGGGAATTGCAGAAGCTGTCTTCTTATCCGCTTCTCTTCGGTTCTCGCAGTTCCAGTGGTGACTCTGACTTCCAGCCCAAGAATCCTGCCTTTTATGCCAAAATCCCCCACCTCAGCCAATGGACACAAAGTGCGACTTGGGTCTCCAAGGAGACCCTGTGCGGGGGGATTTACTGAACCCCTCCCTCACATTCAGCCCACCTAGACACCCAGGCGCCAACGGAGGGCTTCTTCGCAGAAGCACACCAAAGGACGGCGAACAAAGAAGGTAAACCTGGTTTGGCGTGAAAAGTAAAACACAAGAAGGATGTTAAAAAAAGGAAAAAGATCGTCCCCCGACATGGGAACAGGGAACGTCAAAAGCAACAATCGACTACATATACGTGTCCCATCCTTTTTTAGAGACTATAACAACTTTCAAGGTCCACAAAACGATGGCTAGTGACCACAATCAATTAACAACAACTTGGTCAACCAACTTTCAGAGAGCCAAGGATGAACCATACGGCATGGAAGTAAACAACCAAGGCAACCACCTAAAACTCTCAACATCAGCAGTGAGGTTGCTCTCAGAAAGATACTCAGAAGAGGGTCTGTCAGAGAAACATCCCAAACCAGACTATGTGCCTCTATTCATGGCTTTCGCGACAAAGAAAAGGAACTTTCAAAATTCTGAAATCACACATAAACACAGCTACAACGAACAGCTGGTCCTAAAAAGACGCGAATTTCGAAGACTCAAGCGACAGCTGAAACGATCATCGCCCAGCAAACAGGAGCAAAGGCTGTCGGAAATCACCAGAAACTAGAGAAACTGGATAAAAAACCATTGCGCTTTCCTTTACCAGCAAGACTCAGAAAAAGTCTTGAAAATGATCTGCGGCAACAAAACCAGAGAATTCTGGTCCCTTATAAAATCTACAAATCCTTCAATCAAAAACTCCATCATCAACTCGATTGGGGAGCAGAAATGGATTGACCACTTCCAAACCCTCTTCAAAGCTCCCCCCAACGAAAACGACGACCACACCGAAAACGACCTCTCGAGTTGGTTAAACTTCGATGACTACGAAGAAATTCTTGAAACCCTGAAAAAACTGAAAAACTCCAGAGTGGTCGGCCCAGACGGGATCTCTAACATGGACCTAAAAAAATGGGACAGAATGGTCAACCCTCTTAAAAAAGATCTTCGACCGCTGTGCAAAAACAAAATCTATTCCAAAGCGACTATAGTCCCAATCTACATAAAGCGGGATGTGGGTGACCCCTCGAACTTCCGACCAATCGCACTTGGATTGTATCGGAAAGGTTTTTGGAGCATTGCTGCTGAAAAGACTCCAAGCCTGGGCCAAACTGGCACCATACTACGACAGATTTCAAACAGGTTTCAAGAAAAACGTCAGTACATCGGCGAATATCTTCGCTATCAGCACTTTGAAGAGCAAAGCCATTGAAGGAAAATCCAGATGCTTCATGGTCTTTGTTGACCTTTCCCAGGCGTTTCACCTGGTAGACAGGTCTCGACTCTGGGCAAAATTTGAAGGATGGAACTGCCCAAAGGAAATTCTTCTGCCGCTAAAAGCACTGCACACAAGCACTTCTCTGCGAGTGCGACTGACTCCACAAGGCCAAGTCTCTGCAGAAATCCCGACGAGCAGGGGGGTTAAACAGGGTTGCGCTCTTGCTTGTATTCCTAGCATACATGGGTGATTTTGGAGAAAAAGAAGATCTCACAAAAACATTTCCACCGAAATTGGCCAAAGTACACATCAGCAGGCTCATGTACGCCGACGACCTTGTTCTGTTCGATCAGACTCAAATTGGATTGCAGAGACAATTAACAAACCTTTTTCACTACACAGAGGAAAACAACCTTCTAATCAACAAAGGAAAAACAAAAATATTAATTCTGAAATCAGCGCCAAAAAAATCTGATAAGTACAAGTGGTACCTGGAAAACACAGACATCGAGAGAATAAAAGATTTCAAATACTTGGGTGTGACCTTAGACAGTTCCCGCTCAGAAAGTGCAATGCAAGACAGTCTGAAACTCAAAACCAAAAAGTTGGCGGCACAAGGAAAAGCCATCAACCTAAAATATGGAAAATTCTCAATGATCCCGGTAATTGAATTTTACAAGAAAAAAGTAGTGCCTTCAATTACTTACGGGGCAGAAGCCATGCCTGAGATACCAAAAAACCTCTGGCCAAAACTAGAAGGCCTCTTTTGGAAAAAGGTCCTGTGCCTGCCGAACTCAACCTCAATGCCGGCAATCCGCCGCAAACTTAGCCTTCTTTCCTTAGCAGGCACGGTAACCATCAACTCAATATTGCTCTACCGAAAGTGCATTTGCCAGGACGTCCAGAACATCTACACAATGATAGGTGAAGAAACAAAATGCCTTTCGGTGAAAATGCTGACAAAATGGAGAGAGGAAAATGTAGCCCTTCTGGACTCAGTCGCATGCTCTGAAGATGACCTCCACTCAAATCCAGTCAGAGTGTGCGAAAAACTCAAAAACCTCGACTGGGCCAATACTCAAACTAAAGCATCAGACAACAAACTCCTAGCTCACCTTCCACAGACTCTGTGCAAAGTAAACGAACTGCAAAGGTACATTAAAAAATGTCCTAATAGACCATCCCGGAATTACTTGCTCAGGATAAAACTAAACCTAATTGAAACCAAGGAGATCCGTTACATCAGAGGTATCTCAGACACATGTGAATGCCGTTTTTGGGGAGCAGAAAAGGAAACTATACGTCATCTACTAATGACCTGCCCAAAGAACCAAAAGATAAGATCAGCCTACCTCGATTCACTCCGGGCAAATGGACCTTTCGACACCAACCAATGGTGGCACAGACTAATCGGTGGCGACAGAACAACATGGCAAATTGCCCCGTTGAAGATCATACAAGAAACATTGAAAATGTTAGGCTGAGGAAACTTAAGATTTGATAATCATATGATCAAGAGCTTTGTATAGTTCCATTTGGAACAAACACAAATAAAGTTAAAAAAAAGAAAAAGAAAAAAAAAAAAAGAAATGGCGACTAAACCCGACCAGAGCCAAAATAAAATGTATTTGGTCAAGCGGGTTTATGTTCGAGGCTAATACAATAGCCTAAAACAGTACCACGTTTATATACTAGAATTGCGGTAGAAAGGTTAGGGGAGATACCACTGCCACCAGCCAAGGCTTAGTGTTAAGGGAGCGAAACAAGGCTCCAGGAGGTACAGACAAAAAGGGATCAGAGTTAACCCTTTCCAATATTCCATGTAAAATGGGGTGTACTGGGTCTGTAGTTTAAGTGACTACATAAAGTAAATGGCAACTTTACCTGTTTCTGGGGGACAGTAGTCAGTCCCAGAAAAATGGAGTCAGTGGGAAGTCTCAGAGACAACCCTGTGTCACTGCACTGAAGGTACTGTGTAACACACACAAAACGTTGGGCTCATGGAGTGGTGTGGCTCCAGAGCCCAAGATCACACAAAAAGTAGAAATAAACATGGCAAAACACATGTAAGAGTGGGAAAAAGGTTCACACTCTTACCAGGTGGAAAAAATAAACCCCAGAAATCCAGCAAAGCTGCTGAGGGACTCACTAGGCAAGGGAAATTAGCCATAAATGAGAATTCTCCCTAACATTCCCACACAGCTTAATTCCCTCAGCTCCAGGAAGTCCCAGCTCCCAGACCACTCTTCCATTGACCAACTTTCTCCATGGTCCCCAGTGTCTCAGCTTCTCGCTCCAGGAAGGTTCTCTGCTGCTTGCCCTTGCCTCTGTGCTGCTTTCCCTGTGGACTCCTTTGCTGCTCTGCCAAGCTCCTTTTATACACCTGCAGCCCTTTGACAGGCTGCAGGTGTGAGTATTCAATTAGCCCTGCCTGACCACAGTTAATGGGACATTCCTGACCCTTACAGCTCTTAGCAGTCATCTTGTTTGTCCCAGTACAAGAGTGGTAAAAGAGCATGGTCTTCATTGCCCTTAGTTACCTCTATTTCGCCCCAGCAGTGTCAAGTGTAAATTGTGGCGGAATTAGTGGCACTGGCTTATAGCAGACCATGAAGGTTGGGGAAGGGTTGGGTTGACTGTCAATAGGAAAAGGGGATACCATGTCTCGCACACGGTTACCCCACTTCCAGTCCCCAAGGACCCTCCACCCAGGTGATCCCCGTCCCCTCACTTCTCTGCCCCCAGGTTCGGGATCCAATAGCGATGACCTTTCCCTGGCCACCTACACAGAGGATCCAAGGGGGTTAGGAGTGAGAATACCTTTGGGTTTCTCACATAAGGCACAATAAATTTGTTGTGTTAGAAGGGAGCACACAGATTTGTGCATTCAAGTCCGTTCTTATGTAAATGTGTAATCACTCACTCGGGGGCCCTTTGACCCCTTGGCTTTTACAGCAGGAATGTCGAACTCTGAATACCACTCTCACAGGGTTGTACGACCATGTCACATGAAAATTATATCAGTCTGTATCGTCTAGATTTTATTTTAAGACCTGAAAAGTTGAAGGTAATTTAGGGGCATATTGCTCGATACCATATGCTTTTTTAGTGGCGAATGTGGCGCTGAATGGGGGTTAAAATGTCAACCTGTTTCACGTCCCAAATGGTCCTTTTCATTATCTATGCTTTGGGTAGGCAGCTTTCCTCAGACTACAATTTGCAAGCCCAAAATGCCAAAAGGTGTCCTGGTAGAAAGTCCCTGTCATTAAGGCATTCATGGAATGGGTAAAGTGGCTATACCCCCAATTTCTAACCCTCTTCCGGTTTGGGATCTCAATGTTGTGCTCTCTAAGCTCATGGGCCACCCTTTGAGCCTATCACAAGGCCAGCCTAAAACATCTTACTTACAGGACTGCGTTCCTAGTAGCTATCACCTCCATAAGACCAGTCAGTGAGCTACAGGCTTTGTCCATACAAGAACCCTTTTTCATAATACACAAGGACGAGGTTGTCCTCCGAACACAGCCTAGGTTCCCACCTATGTTCATTTCAAAGTTCCATGTAAACCAATCCATAGAACGTCCTACCTACTTTCAAAATCCATCAAACTCAGCAGACGGAAGCCTCCATACATTTTATGTATGGAGGGCGGTCTTGTACTATATGAATAAAACAAAACCCCTAAGGAAAACAGACCAACTCTTTGTTTCCATAGCACCTGGTAGAAAGGGCGATCACATATCAAAGAACGCCATCTCCAGATGGATAGTCAAGTGCATACAGCTCTGCTATTCCCTATCCAAGAAAGTCTTACCTTTCAGCCCAAGGGCACACTCTACTAGAGGTACAGGAGCTACCTTAGCTTTCATTGCAAACATCCCTCTAGACGCCATCTGCAAAACTGCTACGTGGAGTTCCATCCACACGTTCACACAGCAGTATTGCATTGACACACACTCAAAAGCAGATTCACAAGTGAGACAAGCGGTCCTATAACATCTCTTTGCCGCTGTACGTTTTAACTTCTGACCTCCTTCTCCAGATACTGCTTGCTAATCTATGCAGAACATGTAATCTAAGCAGATCTACAAGCTCCAAAAGGGTTACATTACTCGCTGTAATCATATTTCTGGTGCTTGTATCTGCTTAGATTCACATGCGCCCTACCTTCCTCCCCTACTGTAGTAGAAGGAGCATAGATGTTTTCTGGGTTATCACTGTTTCTGCTTTATCACATGTGTACTCAAGCTACACTTCATGTAACCTCATGTCAGAAACAAACAATCTGAGGGACCTCAACACCTGAAGAACCATGGGTACAGTACACGTCAAACTAGGGATAGTATTACTAAACATGCCCTGTTGACGTCCTTTTTCAAGTTTCAAAAACAAATCTTGTAATACTCTGAGGCTTCCACTATATGTCGGAGTATGAAGAACATGTGATCTAAGTAGATCGAAAAGTTCCAGAAATATATACACACGTCAACAGGAGACTAAACGTATTGATTTTGAAACTAAGGCCCCACAGGGACACAATACTGAAGAAGCACTTTTTACTTTTACTGGAGTTTAATTGTGGCTAACAGTGGATTTTAGGAATGTTACTGTAATGCTTTAATGTCAACTTTAATTTCATTGCCTTTTTGAGTGTCTATGACGGTTATTTTTGCGATTATCTAATTATCTGACAAGTTTCTATTTTTGTATTAGTTTACCCTTTTGTGCATTTTAGACCATTCCGCTTCAACATTGTGTGCCTTTATTATTTTTTAACACATTTAGTTCTTATGGTGAGGCTATTCGTCGTTTGGTTAAGGAACAATATTTTACAATTTGAATTAGCAGATTCATTTTATTTGTATGCACGTTTGCACATTGGGAGTACTGTGGTAACTGAGGCACTTGACTTATATAGTCTGGCACTATGCACTTTATCATGCACATTGTTGCACATTTACTAATTTGCACTGATGCAGATATTTGCACCTTAATTTCAATTTTGCACATTGCAGATTTGCAAATGGTTTATATGCCTATGTTAGGTATGTTCATGGACAATTGATGTTTTAGTTTCACCATGGAAACTCATGTGTTTATGTATAGGACACCATTTTTGTGATAAGCGATGTGGGTTTGGTCAGAGTATTTGCATTATGCACTTATTCTGTACATTTGACATCTGGGTTCACATTCGTGCATTGGAAAGCACGTGACACCATCGTGTTAATAGATTTGTGTTTTAATTAGACAATCTGCACCCTATGTGTCATGTACATGGCAACAGGTATAAAACTGTGTACAGCCAAATCTCATGCCTAGCACGTAAGTGCTTGTATTCAGAAGGGTTGCACTATGCACTTCATTCTAGACTTGGCATTGGGGTATATGACATTGCATGTCATGATATGTCATATTTGATTTTTAGGTTGCCTCATTGGAGAGGTCAGTCATAATTCATTTTGTTTCCTCAAATCACTTGATATTTATTTTAGTTGTTACAGACACACATGTCAAATGTGACTAGATAATCTTGCAGACCATACATGTAATATGAGGCATTTCAGCATTATTTCCTAATTGGGAAACTCTTTCAATTGAATGCAATGACATTGTATGATATACTAGGTTAAGATGGGTGACATATTGTTGGATGAATCATAGAGTTGCTAATGTGGGACTGAAAGCCCATGTAAATACATTTTTAGGATGAGATCTGTAAGTGTATGAACAAGCCCTCCACTGGGTGTCAAATGTATCATGTTTTGTGTGCCTGTTGTTTTTGTTACCAAGGGCATTGATATTTTGTATTAATACAGCACATTTTTTCTAATTTTCAAAATGTCATCTGGAGCATTTTTTTGATGGTGAAGCTGACTGCGACTTGTGCACGCTGCTGTGCATTTTTGTGACACAGAGGACACTTGTTGCTTAGGATGTATTGAGTGTACAGGTGTGTTAATATATTTGTCAGGGTGCTCTGCAACCCACACCCTCCTCAAAAAGAGGGAGTGTTGTGATTTTGATGGCACAACGGGTAACTTCCTCCCTATATTAACATAACCCAGGGGTGAGGGGCGATTCCTTACAAAATCCACAACAGCCCCCTGTACATTGGCAAGGTGATCTCCTGGTTGGTCCTCCATATTTCTTTTACAGCTCGGTTCCCCTATAAGTTTGGAGTTTCTTACAAGCACCTCCTTTTAGGTCTCTAATTTCTTTACCAAGGGGGCTCACTACTTTAGTTAGATTCTCAATTAGGAGTTGTAGGCTTTTGATTTCCGGAGTAAGGGTAATACAATGTGTGCATACTTGATCGGGTTCTCGAGGATCATGGCCCAACATTACAACATGTGGGGCTACGGGGGTGTAGCCCTGTGATGCTTCCTCAACCTTGTCTAGGGGAGTAACCAACATCCTCCTTAGACCTCATGCCCATAACCATTATTTATTAATATTAGGGTATTTACAGAGTGCGGCCCACACTTCAGGAGTAAAGCGCTTTATAAATGTAAAATAAATACAAATACAGGAAGCAGCAGCGCACTGTACGAGTCATAGGTGGGAGTAAAAAGTTAGTGAATATGAGGAGTCAGGAATGAAACTCGGACACAAGTTAGACATGGTTTTGGCTAAAGACCTTTATTGATAAAATAAAAGGGGTTGGGAAAATGGCTCACGGACCCTGCACTAGAGGTGTTTCCCAACCTAAACTCACAACTAAGGAACTGTCAGTGTCAGAATGTCCAGAACAAACCCACCTTTTGTCCAAAATACTATTTTGACCTTCACATTCTGAGGAAATTCATTTTAAAGTGAAAAAGATAATGTCGTTGGCCTTCAGTGTTTTAGAAATGTTCAAATGGGCAAAGCATTTAGTAACTCCAACAAAAAGTCTCACAAGGATACTGCGCCTTACTCCAGATGGTGCATCTCTTCCCCTGGATCCTTTTTCACATTTTCTTAAACCTAACAGTTCATGTCTTTCCTCTTGATCAATATCAAAGATCTTACAAAATGTCATTTGAGCTGTCAGGATACCTGGTGTACTCTCCTGCCAGGGTTTCCCTGCTCTCTAATATACTGTTTAATACAGTCCTTTTTCTAGTCCTGATATTTCCCCTCAGGAACTCTTTATTCTTGGTCAACACAATTACGATTCTGATATTTATTTTCAGGGTTTCTTTAGCTTTACCTTTTTCGTGCCTGCCTGGTATCCTTTTCTGCCAGGAACTCTTGTATTTACAATTATCCACTTCTATTGCCTGGTATGTTTTCTTGCCAGGGCTTCTTCTATTCACACACTTGTAATTGCCTGGCATATTCTTCTGCTGGGACCTCTTGTATCCACACACTTGCAATTACCTGGTATACTCGCCTGCCAAGGCTTCTTGTATTCACACACACTTGTAATTGCCTGCTATACTCTCCTGCCAAGGCTTCCTATATCCACACACTTGTAATTTGCATGTATACTCTCCTGCCAGGGCTTCTTGTATTCGTATTCTTTTGTCTGCACTTCCACTCTTGAAAGTTCACCACATTAACCCTTCCGACTAATTAATTTTGTCCATGGCATATTGCCTCTTGTTTTGCTCACACTTCCACTCTTGGTAATTCACAACCTTAGCCTTATTGGTTAGTGCACTGTGTCAGTAATATACTGACTTGTTACTGTTTCTTATGTGTATATTTCGTACATATGGGCAAACTTCAAGTTTCATTCTTTAGTAGATGTACTTTCGCTTTCTCTCTTTCAGACTTAAATAAAAACCTTTCTTTCTTTCTCCGCTCTGTTTTGTTCAATTACTAGTTTGCGGCATACTCGCTAATACGCCCCGTTGTTCCCTTAATCTCCGCGTGCACTCAACAGTTCTTCGTGGCTTCCCTTGTTCTTCTTGCAGTCTCCCAATGACAGTCTTTGGGTGATTTCTACCTCGTGCAGCTCAGCTTTCCGCCTCATTGCTTCCCGCGGTTCCAGCTCGGCTTTTTGGCTTTGCATGGGTCTCCGTTAAGTGCCTCTCTGCTTTCTTATACAGCCAAACCCCAGGAGCCCTGCACTGGCTCCTGGCATTCCCGTCATGAGTAGTCTTCCTTTGCGCAGCTTTCCTCTTCTAAGCACTTGAGCCGGTTGGCTCCACCGTCTTTCTCTCAACCTGTCAGTCACACTCAGGTCCATTCGTGATTCCTCCATGGGAGCTGCTGACCCTCAGTGAACCCCACTGTTCCCCCTGAGTCACTCAGTCCCAGAAACTCTGGTAGTACTTCTAAGGACTGATCACCCCAAAGGGGAAAAGGGAAGTGGATATAAAAAAAGACACAGGCTCAACTACTTCGGTCTTGTGTCTCTCCTGTTGAAAGGAAAAGATGCACATAAATAGATCTTACTTGACTGGTATGAACATTTTCACCAAAATGTCTTCATCCCCCCCGCTCCCTTAATGTATGTGTGCTTCCTCAACAAAAAGCCTTGAGGAAATCGTTGTGTAAAATGTAGACTTGAAAACTGCTAATTGTGGCTTCTGCATCTTCACTATGCTTGGGAATATGTACTGTCTTTAATTATGTACAACGTCCTTGTCAGAAAACCTAAACCTTTCATCTTTAATTTACTCCTAAACACTAAACCCTGCCATGTCGGAATTCTGCTGCCGTTAGATCATTTTAGTAAACACTATGCTAAAGAACTTAACGTTCACTTTCAAATTACTGAGTTTATTATATCCTGTTTAACACTAAACGTGTTACTTGACTTATTACCAGTTGCTTTTATTAGAGGAGACCCTCAGACTTAATCTTTTGTACACAGCGCTCCAGACGCTCCTCTTCGCTCTCACCAATTGCTGCGCTCACCACCTAATAGTTTTACTTCTCAACCCTTCTCTGCTAGCTTCAACTGAGAAACGCTTCCCTTAACAGCGTTACACAAAATTCAGTTTTTTTTTGTCTCAACTTGTACCACGTTGAATTTCCGTGATCTGAATATCATTAAACTGGTGTGCACTACAGGAACAAATCAAAAAGCCTTAGGAATTTTTTTTTTCTCTCACTGACTGTTAAACTCTAAGTTATTAGCGCTGTAATTATTAACTCTACTATTTACACTTCACTTAACAGTTTATCTAGCCGAATCCTTAAAAGCGCTCAGAGTCATAAATTATCTTTAACAAACTGCTGCACTCCCACCAGTAAATAACATAAGATTATCCTTCCTCTGTTCTCCAAAACTTCCTGCAACACTGTGGTTCATTATTTCCTTGTCAATTCGTCCTTTGCTCTGGAGCTCTTTTAAAATGATGTATCTGCTTAAGCTTCTGTGATGAAAGGTAGAGCTAGTCCTCTCCCCAAGATTCCATTCCATCCATCTTAGCTTGGTAAGTCAACAGATGTCTGTTTACAAGGTTAAGGGTTATAATTCAATAAACCAACCAGGTACCCAACATCCCATACCCTTCTCTCCTAATTTCTAATGACTTTACTCCCTCTCAAGTGTGGCTATGCAGAGTGACAAAATACTAAATATGCTATGTGTGCCTAAATAAAGTGTCTATGTACAATGTGTCCGAGAACACTGACAGACGGACAGAGAGGAGCAACCCACTCCCACTAGCAGTCTACAACTGTTCCTGGCGGTCCTGTTCTAAATATCCCACGCACAGGTGCGTGCTCCCAATAACTAGAGCACTGCCTGTGCTCGGGGCATCTCCTGCTCTGCATTCCTCTACTCCTCTTCTTCATCGCAGTGTCAAGGTGTTTGTGGGAACAGTAGTCCTTTTTAGTTAGCTTGCCTGAAAACATTAGAGGAATGTTTCTAATAGATTTTTTTTATTTTTAAACAGTATTTTATTGATTTTGTTGCCATCATAATAATACCACTATACATATGAATACAACTCAAAGGAATAAACAGAAGGAAAAAAATAAAAAAGCTTACATATTGCATGTTTTTTTTAAAGCCACTGTGAAGCTTCTCAAATGAAGTGGACTCAGGTTGCAAACATTAAACAAAACAATTCCGGAACGGCTGACCTTCTAATCCAGTAACTTCAAATTCCCTTCCATCTCTCCCCTCCCCCCACTGCCGCTTCACACATCTGGGTAACAGCTAAAATCATTAAAACCATCCTTTTTCATTTTGGTATATTCCAGCATTGGCCAACCTTGTTAACAGAACATTTTCCCTGTTTGCCACCCTTCTAGGGCTGGTCAAGTTCAGTGACAATTTTAGTTTTACTGTCAAATGTTGGGAACCCTCTCTCCAACCTTTACGCTGCTTGATTTAATGCATCTCTGTGTGCAGGGTAATATTCTAGGAAAGGAAGCCAGATTGCACCTATATGGGAGTGCATCTCAAACCGTGCAGCTGTAATGCTTTCTATTTGGTAAATTGTATGGGTTTTGTTAAGCCATTCCCCTTTTGTTGGTAGCGTGCTGCTTTTCCATTTGACTGTTAGACACATTGTGGCTGCTAGCAACAAATTCATGGGCATGTGTGAAAGTACTGTGTTTGTTCCCTTAGTGTCTGTCTCCACTCCAAACAATATTAATAATGGGGACAAGCTCCTATGGATACCATCTATGGCCTGTACCCAGCACAGGATTTCTTTCCAATATGTCTGCACACTTGCACAGCTCCACCACTGATGCCAATAATCGCTAACTCTGGAGCAACCCCTTCAGCAGTACGGCACGACCCCAGAGTACATTTACACTAGCCTTTGCGGAGTCCGGTGCCATCTCATTAGCAACCGCTCATTTTGCATCTTATATTGCATGTATATTGATGTATTCCAAACTGCCCTATATATCACTGCCCATGTACCTGGGCAATCTTGCACCCATAAATCTGCCCCCCATTTGATTTGTGTAATCGGTTGTGGTAAATGGCCTCTGGTAATCAAGGCGCTGTACAATTGCGATATCAGTTCTCTAGAGTCTCGGCGTTCACTCAAAATGCGCTCAAAAGGAGTGAGCGGCCTTCGGAGGGTGTCGCCCCAGTGCAAGTCTAGTAATACACTTCTCAACTGCAAATAGTGTAGAGGTGATATGGTGACACCCTGCTGTGCTTCCTCCAATTCTGCTTTTTATATATAAGTACCATCCTTCCACATCTGCCCCGCTCTAACCAGGCTTCCCTCATATTGGGGCTGAAAACGATGTGGGACTACCAACAGATCGCTGATGAGGGGAGCCCATATTCAACTAAACGGGGATGGCCAGTACGTCACTCGCTTCTTAGTGTCTACAGGGTGCCAAAGAGACCACAATACTGCCAAGGCTGGGTGTTCATGAATTCTGTGAAGCATGGATCTGTAGGGGACCCACAACACAACCACTCGCCCAGGGTTACCAGCACAAATAGCCCATTTTCAAAGCCGACCCACTGCTTCTCAGTGCTTTCCCACAAATGGTCTGCAAGTATGTAAAGTTGTGATGCTCTATAATATTCAAAAAGATCTGGGTAACCCATGCCCCCCTTGTCCTTAGGTGTTATCAAGGTCGTATATGACATTTGAGGCTTCAAAACTGCCCACAAATATGTAAGGATGGTGCCCTTTACTTCCACATAGAATGCTTCTGGGATAACTACAGGGAGTGATTGAAAAAGAAATAAGAACCTGGGGAGAATGTTTATCTTAATCGAAGTGAATCTAGCCGTACAGGAGAGTGTCATTATGGACCATCTCTCCAGGTCTGATTTAATGGTGTTCCACGGGGGCATGTAGTTTGCCTGAAACAAGCTTGTTAAGTCTTTCATAATTTCCACGCCCAAATACTTGATTCCCTCTGCCTGCAGCTGGAACCCCCACTCGGCTACTAGGTGGGTTGGAAGGGTCACGGTTTGCTGTAGTGTTGGTGCAAGCGTTTTATTTAAATGTACTCGAAATCCTGACAAGACACCATATTCAGCCAATGTGGCGAAGAGGGTGGGTATCGACTCCAACGTTTGTGTGATGTATGCCAGAATATCGTCGGTGAATCGTGGCAATTTGTATTCATGACCTGTTCTTACTAACCCTCGTATCTTGGCGGTTGTTCGGATTGCTTGTACCAGTGGCTCCAAGACTAGAGTGAATAAAAGTGGGGACAGGGGGCAGCCTTGTTGTGTGCCTCGCGACAATTCGAAGGACTCCGATGTGATACTGTTAAGTAAGACTTTAGCTGTGGCGTTTCGGTATAGTAATAGAGCTCCTGACACCCATTGTCGGCCCAGACCGGCCCACTGCATCGCTGCACTCAGAAAAGGCTACCCGACGCTGTTGAAATGCCTTCTTCGAAACGATTGACATTAAGGTGGGAGAGTCGTCACGCTCATCAGTGGAAGCTATCAGATGTAGGGTTTTACGGACGTTGTCTGCGCCCTGCCTACCCCTCACATAGCCAACCTGATCTGTGAGTACTAGTTGTGGCATTATCTGAGACAAACATCCCTCGAGGACGCTTGCATAAATCCTTGCATCGACATTTATAAGAGATATTGGGCGGTATGATGCACATTCCGTGATATCCTTCCCTTCTTTTCAAAAAAATGTTTATAACTTTTTATTAAGTATTACAAAGAGACAACATGAAAGTAGATTAGCAGCATAAGCAACAAGGTCATAAGAAAACAATATACACAGATGTCATTGTAGGCCATTCATGAAGCACCAAAGTTCTCAGATTGCAGGGTAGTGGGAGCTCCCAGTGGACGGGGGCCTCCTGCTTCTTTAAGGATAATTGTCAATATTTCGGGCTCAGTTCTTATTCCCCCCACTTTCCCCATATTTTCTGAAACTTCCGAGGGCATCCCCTTCCGGTGTAAATTCGTCATTCCAGGGAGGCACGACTGCTTATTTCGTTGGACCATCGGACTTTGCATATCGTATCTGCAGAACCCCAGGTAGCAGCGGTTAATCTCTTCCCCACCACTAGTTCTACCACAAGGAATGCTTTTTCATACTTGGTGAAGTCGGTTTCACCTCACACCCCCAATATAATCAGTTTTGAGTTTCTCAGTACTGGGGATCCCATTATCCCAGAGGGTGTAGTGATGCACGCCGCCCAAAACTCCTGTAGTACTCCACACTCTCAGATCATATGAAAAAAGATGCCTTCTGCTCTTTTGCACTGGAGACACTCCCCATCATTGGCCCTTCCCCATTCAGCCATCAGTGTTCTAGAGTAGTATAACCTGTGTAATATTCAGAGCTATATCAGTCTCAACTTGGCATCAATACCCACTTCCTGGGGGAACATCAACGCCTCCACCCATTCTTCCACCTCCAGTATGCCCAAGTCATTTTCCCATTTTTCTTCCATATTGCCAAAGGAGTAAAGCGCTTGATAAAGAGTGGAGGTGACCTTAGAGGAGATGCGGTCCAGGAGAACATGTGTCTCTAGAGGGGAACAGGCGGGTACATCAGCAAGGTTTGGGAATTGGGCATTGATGGCATGAGTGAGTTGTGCGTATCTAAAACGGTCTATAGGTTGCAACACATATTTCCCCTTCAGAGTGTCAAAATCCACCAGTCGCCCCTCTTGAATAATATCCGCCAGTGTGCATAAGCCACGCTTCTCCCAAGTTCCAAAGTATCCCACTCTCTGTATTTCGCAGAGGTATGTCTTGTGCCATAAGGGCTGGATCAGTGTTGGCCTGTCGCCCCATCCTATGTGTTAGTGCACCTCCTCCCAGAATCTGCGGGTATGGAGTGACATTCTTGGAATCCCTTTCAAGTTCTTATCATCGTACAATATCTGGAGGGGGGAGAAAGAGCTACTATCGTCCATTTCTTCCCGGATGTGCAGGAGCGTTGGATCACCATGCAGCCACTCGTTTACCACCCCTGTTTGTGCGGCCCAGTAGTAGGTACGAATATTCGGTAATCCTATGCCACCCTCCCATACTGAGCGCTGGAGAGTCCTGAGCGCAATGCAGGGTTGTTTCCCACCCCAGAGCAGTGTGCATAGGGACTTCTCAATAGCTACAAATGTTTTGGTGGGGATGGGAAGTGGGGAATTCTGTAGGACATACAGGAGTCTTGGAAGCATCATCATTTTGAACAACGCTGCCCTTCCCAGCAGCGATAAAGGAAGGGACTGCCAGTGTGAGGCATCATTCATGAATCTATCCACCACCGGTTGTAGGTAAAGCCTGAGGAAATCATCTAGCATTGGGGTGATCCGTATGCCCAGAAAGATAAAACCCAGCACTGAGACAGGGTACAGACAAGATTCTGGAATCGCTGCATCGCCCGACTGAATAGGGAAGTATATTGTTTTTTGTATATTCACGCGGAGTCCCCCAAAATGTTGGTATTCCGAGAGGGTCTGGGACACGATCGGGCAGGAGACCACTGGGTTGCCGAGGTATATTAGGAGGTAATCCGCATATAGAGAGACTCGATCTTCTCCTCCCCTCTGCCAGGTGAACCCAGCCCAGTTTACATCTGTTCTTAGTCCGATTGCTAAAGGTTCGATTGCAAGAAGGAACAGTAGAGGTGAGAAGGGACAACCCTGTCTGGTCCCGTGGCCCAGCGGGAACATCCTAGATGATCTCCCATTTACCCTTACAAATTCTTCGGGAAGAGTTTTAGAGGAGTTTGACCCGAATTCCATCCGCCTCATAATCTCCCACCCCACCCTTCTCGAAGTGGACCGCAAGTAGGACCAACGGATCCGGGATCTCAGAGGCCCGGTCTAGCGCAATGTGAACCTGGCGTAAATTCATTCGAATGGACTGGTCTGTGTAGATGAGAGAATCGATCACCCCGAGCAGTCTGTTGGCAAGTTTACGGGGCAAGATCTTTGCTTCCCCGTTTATTAATGATATGGGCCTATATGAGGTACAGTGTTCGAGGGTTTCCCAGGTTTGGAAATTCCACAATGCACATCCTTCGGAGGTCCGGGGGGAGTATGCCCAGCTCCCTACTACGGAGGAACATGCGGTGCATGTGCACCATGGGTGTCTCGCCCAACCGTTTCTATATCTCCACTGGAAAACCGTTAAGGCCAGGAGTCTTCCCCGATTGCAGCTCATTTCCTCCTCTGTGATCTCAGAGTCAATCTGCTCAGCCTGTTTAGAGAGCCGAGGAATTGTGATTGAATCAAGGAAGTTCAGGGTGGCTGTTGTGGGCTCTGCCGCCAGGGGGGACTACATTCGTTCATAGTAATTGGCAAAAGCCTCTGCAATATCGGAATCGCCTGACAGCGTTTCCCCCTCGTCCACTTGAATGACCCGTACCTGTCCCTTACTTAGTACCTGTTTCTCTAGCCAGGCCAGGGTTTTACTTGCTTTGTCCCCCTTCTCATAAATCTAGCCCCAGACCGACCAATGGGTTGTCTGAGCATTGTCCAGGGCAGTGTTCCTCAAAACCTCTTGGGCCATTATCAGGGCTTCATGTGCTTTGTGAGTCCCCTCCTCTAGCAGTTGTTCCTCTCGCCTGACCACTTGACTCTCTGCCTCGACAATCTCTTTAATGTATTGCTTACGGTGAGCGGCTACCACGGAGATTGATTCCCCCTGAACAACTGTTTTATATGCTTCCCACGAAAGTGTATAGTTTGGTTGGGACATCTCCAGTCCTATTGCCCCTGTATGCTCTGTCTCGAGCAACCTCCATAACCTTGTTAAAGTCCCTGCCCACAGCCCAAGAGTCTGCCCATTCTTCTAACATTATTGTCTGTAGCTCTATTGCTTCCACAAAACTGTATAGTTTGGTTGGGACATCTCCAGTCCTATTGTCCCTGTATGCTCTGTCTCGAGCAACCTCCATAACCTTGTTAAAGTCCCCGCCCACAGCCCAAGAGTCTGCCCGTTCTTCTAACATTATTGTTTGTAGCTCACTGAGGAGCTCTGCTGTTAGTGTAGGGGGTGCATAGGCTGCAATGAGTCCCCAGATGTCCCCGAGTACCACCACAAACCTGCCCCGAGGGTCCGCTCTCACTTTCTTAGCCTGAAATGGCACTCGCTTATGAAGAATCATAGTGCCCCTGCAACTCCTAGAGAATCCAGCCTGATTTGTGTGTGAGTAGTTAGACCTTCTGAAGAACCCGCAGTTAGTGCCCACCAGGTGGGTTTCTGTGATGAAGGCAATATCCGGGGAGTATCGATTAAGATATTGGAGCACCAGCTTCCTCTTTATGCAAGACCCCAGACTGTTAATGTTCCAGGTCGTTAGGGAGACCTGTCCCACCTGTGTCATGTTTGCGTGGCCCTTCTCACGGTGTCATGATGCCTACCCCCGGAGCACCAGGCCAGGCCCAGCACCCCCGGGAGCAGGCATCACGCCCCCGGGTAAAAGCCCAGCAACCCTTTATAGGGGCTCTTTGGACTCTGTCCTGGCGCCGTTAGCGCCAGGCTCATGTTGGACATCAGTCCTGGCGCCATAGGCGCCAGGCTCATAAGGGGAAGTGTTTGGTGCACTTACCTGAAGCAGACCATGCTGCACACTCACCTGATGCAGACCATGCTGCATGAAGAACCAAACCAAATGAGGCTTAGGAGGGACTATTTTTCTGAAGGAACTATTTTGTTACTTGGGTGGGGGCTGTGGAAGAATACTCACCTGGAACTTCTTCCAAAGCTATTTAAGCCACGCCCGGACAGCCACATGTGCTTCGCGTTGTTCTGCATCCCAGCAGCTGAACGCTCACCGTGTCTGCTCCTGCACCTGGACCCCAGCCACACCCGCCTCGAACCTGGAACACCTGTAAGGGAATAAGAAGAGAAAGGTGAAAACCAAGAACTTATTCAACCTTCTTACCTGCATCCGGAATCTTCACGCCAGCATTCCTGAAGGAAGACTTCCATTTAAAAGCACTGCGTTGCTCGCTGCAGCGCCGCGCTTCACTCACCTGTTCCCGAGACGCTGCCCGGCTCCATCGCGGCTCTCAGCACCGGTCACCACATCTCTGCACCTAGGGGAGAGAAGAAGAGACAAAAGGTGAGCAAGGGAACACAAGAGGAAAGCCGAATTTTCAGCCATATTACGTACTGGCTTTTCTTGGTGAACCATTCCACATCTCGGGTCAGCGCCGCATCTTTGGCAGGTGCCGCACCCCGGCCCCTATGGGGAAAGGACAAAAGACATTACTGGGGAATTATAAAGAGATTTAGAGGGGTCGCCCTCATCACTAACTCATCTGATTTACCACCGGCAATTTAACCCCTCAACGCATCGCCTTTGTTCTGCACATGAAATAAAGGACAGAAAAAACAACATAAAAGGAGGCTCACTCTTGAACTTTTGCATCTTCATACTTACGGCGTATCGCTCAGAAAAGCCAAGTGGATGTGCCAGCGCCATTCTGAAAACCAGTGAAGTAACTGGACAAACGCGCGCCCCTGCACCAGAAGCAGGATGGAGAGTTCATCCTTCCAAACCATAAGGTGAGCTTAAACCGGGGGTTTTGGAGGAAGTCAGAGAAGAACGAAGGCGGAAAGGGGGGGAGCAAGCACACTATTCAGCAGACAGTTAATCCCCTTTCTCATCTGCAGAAGGATATTCCTACGGGCCAGACAAGCAAGATTTGGGGGTCCTGTTCAATCGGTGGTCCGAATTCTGCGCATCACGCTTGAAGAGGCCACAGCAACCCAGACCAGACCATCGCCTCCGTGGGAGCCAGGTGAGCGTTACACACGGCATGCCTGAGGAGGATGTTTTGTGTCTTGGGAATCTACCTCCCGTCAGGTGCCCCGACCATTTCCCAACCCTGGTGTCTGTTCCATGTCAACCCCGCTGCTGCTTTGCATTCGAACAATTCGAACCACAACTGTTGAACCTTTCTAACTCGCAAACCTTGGAAACTCTCCATCCTCGATCTGGGCTGAGGGGGTGCCCTGTTTTTACTCAGTGTAATAATGAATATTTCCCCCACTATCTACAAACCATATCCCTTGAACTACCCCCACCCTGCACTCCCCCCGCCCCCAACCAGACGCACCTGTTGCCCAAACTCGTGTAACTTTAAACACATAAAAACTTGATTGGGGAAACCCTCAGGGCTGTCTACTTCTCTTCACCTCCAACCGGGGCTGCCAGACTTAGGGTTCCATTCTTAATGGTAAAGTGTTTTACCCACTAGGGAGGAGGAGAGGGAGAGAAAACACCACCTCTAGATTTCTCCCCGGGCTCCCATGGATCACCACACGGGCCGCTGGGCTTCAGGGTTTCCCTGCATGCTCCGTTGATCCTGTCTCTCGGTCTGTCCGGGCGTGGGGCTGAAAGGACCGGTATTTCCTGCCATTCCCTGGTCTTGCGGGAGTTGTGGAACACGTGGACCGTACTGTTGTAATACAGTTTAAAAGTAGCCGGGAAGAAGAGCGCATATTTGATGCCCAGAGAGGAGAGTTTTTTCTTTACAGAGTCGTGATTTCTGGACGTCTCTCGTATAATCCGGGAAGAACCCTATCCGGTTGCCGTCATATGTGATCGGGCCAGTTGCTCTTGCCATATGCAGAAGTGTATCGCGGTCTCTATAATTCATGAGTCTGGCGATCACAATGCGCGGAGGTGCCCCGGGAACCGGCCTACCAGCTGGGATCCTGTGTGTACTCTCTGTGGAAAAGAAGTTTGAGAGCTTTTTTAGGGGCCATGAGGTCTGAGAGCCAGCTTTCTAGGAAGAGCTCCTCCCGTTCCGAAAGGCCAAGTATGCAGAGATATTTTGCGATGGGACCTCCCATCGCTGTTTTATGCCCTATTCTCTAGAATGGTGTGTTTCCGCTCCATTTGCTCCAGGCGGTCCTCCATTTTCTTGACAGTGTCCTCG
Source organism: Ambystoma mexicanum (assembly GCF_040938575.1). Taxonomy (NCBI): domain Eukaryota; kingdom Metazoa; phylum Chordata; class Amphibia; order Caudata; family Ambystomatidae; genus Ambystoma; species Ambystoma mexicanum. The sequence continues at coordinate 799,539,621 of NC_090926.1, read as the reverse complement.
GTGTCAGATATCCGTTGTTCTGTTTCTCCTACGCAGGATGTCAAGTTTCTCGAGTCCTGTCATAGGAAGGAGACTTCAGAGGCAAGGCCATCAATTTTTGTCTCCACTGATGTCCTGGATTCCCACGATGGCTGCTATGATGTCTGTGAGCGATGGGATCATGTTTGCTCCCCTGTTGTATTGTCGCCCCCCATGCTGTTGGTCAGTCCGGGGGCCTTTACCGGGGCACTCATGGTATATTTATCAATTCTGTTCTGCGTTACACCATCTCTCGGACGCGGTAGTCGGCTCGGGGGCAGTAGTCCAATTTGGTGCTGTGTAGTGGCCAGTAGCCCTGTGTGTGCCGAGAGTCGCTGATTAGGGGCCGATCAGATGCAGCAATTTATCTTATTCCACCCAGCTGGTTCCTGGTGCAGGATCATTATCACAACTCTAAGAGATAAGAGGGAAAAGAAAATATTTTTTGTATTGGACCACCTTGCAGCAACCCTCTTTAGCGCATAGTCAACGCCTTTGTAATGTATGGGCAAGGGGTCCCTTGTTTTCTCATCCACATCCGTTTTTGACCCTAATTGTATGTCGTTACTTATTAAATTCAAACATACTACATCTCATTTTTATATGAAAAATAATATCTATTTTATTTTCATATATTAAAAATATGTCATCTTATTATTTTCTCTAAAACATACTTCATCAACAATCAATATGTTTCGTCTGATGTTCTCAATTTACTTTACAATGTCATTTATGATACAATTTATTTTTCTGACAAGCTATCTCGTGCGCAATCTGTCGTGCAATACTTGTTTTTGATTTACTATGCCAATGTTAGTAATCACAACTTTCTTTATCACTGGTGATTTTCACTTAGCCATCCATTCTTACATCATTCATACTATACCCGACATGTTTCATTCCTCTACTCAACTTTCACACTATTAGCCAGGAAATTCTTCACACAACAGTAATTTGTCTCCAATTAGCACTTGTCCTCTACTTTTGCCTGGAATGTAGGCTTCTTTCTCTGTCCCTTCTAATTCGACTCTGGGTCAGACTCTGGTTGGTGGTCTGTGAAAACAAGTTAGAAAGACGGCTCATTTAGCAACCAGTCTTCAGATGTAGTTCAATTTCTACATACTCAATATACCTTAATTATATTTCAGATGGGTTGATGAATCCCTATCTCGATCCTATTTCCTATCTTGCATCGTTCTCATCTTGCATCGTTCTCATCTTGCTTATGAACCAATTACACGATGATATTCCCATGACTCTTTTTTGTACTCCCTGTTAGCTTTTGGGAATCCTTTTATTGCAATCGCCTCTTTGTCATATTTATCTTTGTGGTATCTTTAGTTGAATCTCATCTTCCCACTCTTGTTCATATCAGTTCTTAATATTTATGGGGGGCTTCTTCTATTTTGGTTCTCTTCCCGCGTTTTTCTATTACCACCTTGCTGATCACCTATGCAGGCGGAAAGTTAAGAATAGAGCTATTATATATCATTATGTTCCATTTTATAGAATACTAGCCAGCTTCCTTTTCTTTTCTGTTACTTTACCCTTAACTCAATATATTCTGTTCTTTATCTCAGCACTTAGTCCGGGTATTATATTATGGTTCTTGCGTTTCACATCCGTCTTGTTATTCTTTTTCTATTGCATAGGCACTTTCACAAAACTTCAGGGTTTTTTTGCAAATTGTTTTTGCACTCTGTTATATAAAATATTCTAATTTTAGTTCCATACATAAGTTCTTGTCAATTCCTTGTTTAGATATCTAACTCTACTAAAGCTTTCTATCTTTATTGATTTTTATCTTACCTTCACTCGGTGTATCCGTCGTTCTAGTCCACCTCCAGATCAGACTACCGCGGTCATGACTTTCCGCTCCAATGTTCTTTTCTTTCACCGAGATCTGTCCTCTGTTTCATCTTCTGCATCCCTAGCGTTCCACTTCTGCGTTCATGTCTCTCGCTGGAGTCTGCCTTGGAAACGAGCCTCCACGTCCATGGCGTTCTCCTCCCACGTTCGCTTCTTCTGCCTACTGCAATCTGTCTGCTTCCTCCGGTTTTACCGGCCTTTGTATACTCCGCACATTTCCTCATGGATCTTCTACCTTTGGTGACGTCATGCCGTGCTCGTTACGGCTTCTTGGGTCCTTTTCTCTGATTCCATTTTGGTAATCATCATGTTGCCTCGGTTACTTGTCAACACTCAATGTCTTTGTTGTTTCTTTTGAGGTCATTCTGCATTTTCTAATGTTGTAGAGGTTTTCAGTTCGATTTTCTTTTTACTATCTTAAGTTTCATTATACCTCGTTTGTTTCCTGGGTTAGTCATCCAGTTTTGGAACTTGTGCTGCTATCTTCTTTCAATATTCAATATTCTCCACCCTTTACAGGTCCATTCATTTTTGTTCTTTCCGTTTTTAATTTGTCTGGTCTTTTGATTTCACCCGAAGGAATAAGTCAAATCACGGGGTTAAATCCTATTTAGTCCATATTTTGAGGGAGTTTATTCATGCTGGTGTCTGGTCTCTTTATTTTCAGTTTATTCAGATATTTCATTTAGACCGGATTCCATACTTCTTGTTAAGAAGATGAATTATTTTTCTTTCTTTAGTAATTAATTAAAGTCCAAGTTGATGTCATTACTTACCTTAATTTGGAAAATAACAGACCATGTTAGTTCTTCCACTTTGTGTACCTTTTCTATGAAGTGCCCCAATAATGGTGCTGAATGGATACGGTTCTTTATACAGCTCTTATGTTCCGTTATCCTTGTTTTGACCTTCCTTTCTGTTTTGCCCACATAGAGCATTTTGCATGTACACCAGATGACGTGTACCACAAATTTTGAATTACAATTTGTTAGTTTCTCTCTCTTGTTCCCATTTTGATAACAGTCCCAAATCAATTTCTGTTGTTTTCCTGGTCTGCTGGCAACATGTGCAATTTCCACAGGGGTAATGTCTCATTGGTGCCTTCATTCCACATTTTTCTGTTAATGTTGGTTGTTTTCTTACTTGCAGTGTAATGTTGTTTCTCATAACCTGATCTCTAATGGTCTTACTTCTTCGGAACGCAATCAATGGTTTTTGTATGGGGACTTTCCCTTTTTCCAGAATCTTCCAGTACCGGTAAATGATTTTTCTAATTCTGTTTGACAAGTTGTATGTATTTGCAATGACTATACTGTCTTTTTTATTTTTCATCGGTTTGTGCTGATACTCGAGTAGGACATCTTGGTTATTATTGTCTGCTCTTTTCATTGCTTTTTTTGTCAGGCTAGCTGGATATCCTCGATTTTGCACATCTGTTCTCAATTTCATTGCTCCCTCTCTGTAGACTTCTCTATTAGTACTATTGCGTTTGAGCCTCAAAAATTGCCCAAACGGCAAGTTGTCACGTATATGAACTGGATGGAAGCTTTGGTAGTGAAGAATAGCATTCCGGTCTGTGGGTTTTTATATGGTTTTACATATAGTACTCCATTTACTGTGTCTGCTTTTTTCGTGATGTCAAGATAATTGATTTCTTCCTTACTGTAGTTATATGTGAACTTCAAATGCTGATTTTGCTGGTTTATCCAAGAAATACACTGTAGAATTGTCTTCTCGCCCCCACTCCACACTTGGAGAACATCATCTATATATCTTCTCTACAATTGGATATTGTCTTTAAAGGGATTGGTTTCCATATAGATGATGCCTTTTTCAAATGCTTCCATATAGAGATTGTCTATGCTTGGGGCTAATGTAGCCCCCATTGCCATTCCCTGTATTTGTGTGTAATAGTTCTCGTTGGAACTGGGGGTCTTGGTGTCTCTTTCTTCCATCAATAATCTCTCCTCCAATACTTCTAACAATGCTCTCTGTGGTATGTTTGTTTATAATGCTACCAGGTCTAGGCACATTAGGATTTCTTCTGCAGGGTTGAATTGTCTTCTTCCCACCTCCTTTATTAACTGAGCCGTATCTTTTACAAACGTTGCCATCTTTCTAACCATTGGTTGCATGAATGCATCTACAAACTTTGAAATAGGTTATAGAACTGAGTCACATCCCGAAACAATCGGTCTCACTGGTGCTCTAGTGAGGGATTTGTGAATCTTCGGAAGGACATAAAATTGAGGTATCATAGGGTTTTCTTGTTGTAGGAATTCTGCTTCTTTTTTTGTGATCCAATCTCTCTCCAATGCTTAGATATCTTGAGGCCAATCGCCTTTTCTAATCTTTGGGTTGGATTATCTTCCAATAGTTGGTAGTTACTATCATCATTTATCTGTCTCATACACTCTTCGATGTAGTTTTTTCTATTCAGAACAACAATGGCTCTCCCTTTATCTGCTTTTCAAATGACTATGGATTCATTCTCAAATAGTCTTTTTATGGCCACTTTTTCTTCTTTTTTTAGATTCCGGAAGGTTTTCTCTTTCTCTGCTTTTGCCTCTAATACACCAATCTCTTGTAGTACTCTCCTTTCAAATACCCTTGCTTCCACACTTTGTAAGTCTACTGGTGGAATGAAGTCATATTTTTTGTGGAGTCCACTGTCCGGCCTGTCTATTTCTTCCTTGTCTGCAAAATACTGCCTTACATGGATCTTTCTCATTAGTTCTGCGAATCCCTCTCTAAAGGTAAAACGGTTATGTCTGTTAGTTGTGACATACCTAAACCTTTCTCTAATGTTTCAGTTTCTACATCCTTGAGTACATAGTCCGACAGATTTACCAAAGTGTTTTCATGCTGCGTGTCACTCTCTGGTCTGGGTCCCATTCTGTCTGGTCCTGTCCTAAAAAATGCTGGCCATCGGGTTTCCTCGGTTAGCACTTCTCCTGCTACTGCCTTGTCTTCCTCTGAACGCCCTCTGGCCTGCGTTGAACTCGGTATTTCTTCCTCGTTTCCCCATATTACTTCCTTCTCCTGTGCTGTCCTCACTTCAGCTATATGATGTCCCCCTAAATCTTACTCTCCTTTTTCCACTGATCCCTTTTTGATTCTGCCCGAACTCTTCCCGTTCTTTGGAAAAATAGTTGTCTTGTGTATGTGGGAAAGCTTTTTCATGCAAGAATTGTTGGACAACTTTCTCAAGTCTCCTAATGCGTTCTTTGGTGAGATCCTCTCTGAATGATTGAATTTCATTCATTAGTTCATCTAATCTTTTCTTGTATTGTTCAATGGGGACTATTTTTTTGATTTCATCCTCGAGTTTTTGTAGGTATATGGCTATCTTTTCTGTTGGTTGTTTGGCAGTATCTATAAATAACATCACTCAGTCCCTCCCACACTTATTCCCAATATAGCTCAATTGTATTAGGAACTCTTTATTGTCTAGGAAGAGCCAGCGTTCATTTCTTACTACAAGTCCTTGAGGTAAAATACCATTCCTAAGGTATTCTAACATTATGCTGCCATGTAGTTCTGATCTTATTATTCTTTTTTTAATCTGGGTAAGTTCATCCCAGTTTGTAAGGTTGGCCGTGCCTCTGAGTTCGCCATCAAATAATGATTAATTACTTAAAAGCTGTTTGAAGTAACCATCATCATAGCTTTTACATCTCTCTGCCATAATGTCACTTATATCATGTGTCACTAGTTCCTCCCAAGTTTCAAAAGGAGGTCATAGGATAGGGTTTAATTTTTTGTCTCACGGCCAAGCGACCGTTCGTCAATATCACAACTCTAAGAGACTAGAGGCAAAAAAAATATTTTTTGTATTGCACCACCTTGCAGCAACCCTCTTTAGGAGACAGTCAACGCCTTTGTAATGTATGTGCAATGGGTCCCTTGTTTTCTCATCCGGTTTTGACCCTAATTGTATGTCGTTACTTACCACATATCATTTTATATCAAAAATAATATCGATTGGTGCTGTGTAGTGGCCAGTAGCCCTGTGTGTGCCGAGAGTCGCTGATAAGGGGCCGATCAGATGCAGCACTTTATCTTATTCCATCCGGCTGGTTCCTGGTGCAGGATCTCCAGTGCACAGGTCTAGTTTCATACACTGGTGGGCCAGTAGCATAGCGTTCGTCTTTTTGGGGGGGGGGGAATCTTGCAGTATCAGAGGCCAGGTGGTCCTCTGTCCTTCAAAGCCTGCCCTTGCCAACCCCAATGTGCCCATGCACGCCTCCACTGGGTTGATTGTTTTGCCTTATGGCCCTTCGGAGCCCATTGCCGGCATGCCTCAGTGTCTATGTCCGCTCCTATATGCGTCAGCGTAGTCCGAATTCCGGTCTGTTTCCCCACATACTGCAGGCCCTAGGGGCGCAAAATTATAGTCACTCACGCAGAAGACAGTGGGGTGTGCTTGGCTGGTATCCCTTATGCCCCCATTGGTGGGTCCAGTGTTAGGTGTACCCCTAGTCCTACCACAATCAAGGGGGGGTCACAGGATATGTTGCCTGGGGTGCCACTCTGGTCCGGCAGTCATCTTCCCTTTCCTTGGCCTCTCTGACCTGTCTCTGTGCATTTAGCCTTAGGTCTGCTCACACCAAGGCACCTCTCAGAGTTAGAGGTGTACATTAGAGTCTTTTCTCCCCTCCTATGGCTGGTGAGTGCATTCCAGGTAGCAGACACCCAGCCGGTGGCACGCTTACTTAGTAGGCCGTGGTCTGATCAGCGGCCGCTAGGAGTCGGATGCGGGCTCCTCCAGGCCACCTCCCCTCCCTGCAATTTCTCGTTGCACTCCTGTGGCTCATGGGAGTGGCCGGGGGGCCCCAGCGGATCAGGCGTGTCTCTCATGCTTATTGCGCTTGCTGCGCCTGTCTCACCTCCAGCATATGGGGGGGGCATCACGGCAGAGAAGTCCCCAGCGCCTACACGGCCTTACTCCTGCTTACCCCAAGCTTGGTGCCGTCTTCGCCTCCCGTTGGGGCTCTGTACTCGGCTCACTGTACACCGCTCCTCCCCCCGGTCCCAGCAGCCAGTTGTCTGGAAACATGGCGCGGGGACACCGCAGGTTAGTTGACCCAGCCCCCAGGTCTTGGGCACCCCAGCGGGTTCCATCTACTCCAATCGGCTCGGGCTCTGGGGGGCAATGACTGGCTGTCCCGGGTCCCGGTACCCAACGCGCTCCAACCATTCATTGCCTGTGCAAGTCCAATGGCCAGTGATACTCCTCCTCTCGCTGGTTGACGCGGGCTCCACTCGGCCCAGGAGTGTCGCAGATGCGTGGGTAGAGCCGGAGACAAAACTGCTCCGATTTTCTTCAGAAAGCACCGGTTAGACTTCAAACTTCACCAGAGCGGCGTGGGTACGCTCCCCTCTCCTCCGGTGTCGACAGCACCCTGGTTTTGCACAGAAAAGCAGGATATTTCAAAGGATTTAGGCAGCCCCGGCAGAGCAGCAGATTCTTACAACTGCATCCATCGGCTGCTCAACAGCGCCCGGAATTACTATAATTCTTGACTCAGTGAATGAGACTGGGGTCTGGCTGGTCTCTTGGTTTTTATTGAAGTGTTTTACGAAGAAAGGCACTAAGGAGTTACTGTAAGCTTTGCCCTGGTGCTGAGACTGCTTTCAATTTGGAGACAGCGTTTTGAACTTCCTCAGTCGTTATTGGGTTGTTCAGCCTAACTTGGCTTTCATGTGGTATTGGGGTGTGGGGGAACCTTAATAAATATTGCGCTATATAGTCCTCTGTGCCACCCTCCTCTGCGGTATATATGGCGGTATATGTCGGGTTGCCGGTCTGTTTGTGTCTCTTCACAGTAATAATTTCAACATTATTCTGGTTGGTTTGCCCTTAACTTTCATTGTTTTAGAGGGAGAGTTTCCCAACTGAACATTGTGCTGAGAAAGCTGAGAATTGTTTGGAGACAAAGACCCTGGAAGCTGATTGGAGGTGGAGTGGAGGCGAGTGGAGGCAGTCTGCCATTCAACTTTAGCCCTTTCAACAGTCTTTCTACAGTGTTTCCCAAACCAGGAGGAGCTGCAGCTCCAGCTCCAGCTACAAATACTCATTTTAACCGCGGAACGCAGCAGAGTGGAGGCGAATGGAGGCAGTCTGTGCAGTCTGTCATTCAACTTTAGCTCTTTCAACAGTCTTTCTACAGTGTTTCCCAAACCAGGAGGACCTGCAGCTAAAGCTACAAATACTCATTTTAACCGCAGAGTGGAGTGGAAGCGATTGGAGGCAGTCTGTGCAGTCTGTCATTCAACTTTAGCCCTTTCAACAGTCTTTCTACAGTGTTTCCCAAACCAGGAGGAGCTGCAGTTACAGCTACAGATACTCATTTTAATTGCGGGGCGGAGCGGAGTGGTGGCGAGTGGAGGCAGTCTGTGCACGGCCGGGCCCCCGGGCTGAGGGGTAGCACTCTCAGACACCTAATAACTGCAGTTAACTGCCAGCTTGCGCTTGCATCCTGATATGTAGCAGTCACCGCGCAGGTTAGGGAGACAAAGCAGCACGGTGCCGCAAACCCTCTGTAATTTGTTGTCATACCCTTGTTACAGAGTTCACCTCTCCCTGCTCCCCCACACGCCCCGCGAATTAAACATTGTGCTCTCTCCAACCCTCACCTTAATTTCAAATCTCCCCTTCATCGGACGCCTTCTTGCTGGATATCAGACATTGCAGTATCAGACGTCGCCGGCTCGCCCACTCCCCTGACCTTCTACGAGTCATCCGTCTGCTCATGTCGGGGGTAGGGGCTTCATCATTAAGCCCAGAAATAACTCCACTCCTTGAATAGCATTAGCTGCAGGCTATGGCAGTAAGAATCCTTCTTTACAGTTTCTAGGACACATCACGTCAGCACTTAAACCCGCGGACAGCGGGCTGATAGCAATGGGGTCAGCACACGAGTCAAAGGCTATCAGGCATCTAGAACAGCCAAATTCAAGGTACCCATACACGTTTTATCAGCATGCAAATCTGGGGACTGTGGGCTAAAAGCCTTTGACCCATGTGCGGACTCTCAGATATCTGATAAACCAACACTGCTACATTCAAAATCTACAGGGGAAAATCTGGTCCTAGTCGTCGGACCCTGCTTGAAAAAGGGATCTCGCGCAGATCATAGAATAATGTCAAGTATATATAATCTGCGGAGTGCGCCCCAAGCAACTGATACCAACTGTACCAAACCAAACCAGAGTAATACTAACAATCAGACTACACACAGAGCAGAGAAAAGTCTCTTTAAACGCTATAAGTCGGGGGGGTTCTCCCCCACTCAGCGTTTACCCTTTAGACAATCAACCCCCAACGAGCTTGGGACTTATATACACGCCTGATGTTCCAAGGCAAGAAACAGGGGAGTCTACTCCATTGAACCAACTTATTCGAGACTCACTACCAGCCACCCTCGACTACACTCTAAGAACCACTACAATGAAAAATACTATTCTAGATCACTTTTCATTGGATCCAGTGGATCTACCTGAAGTTGTTGCTGTGGGGCACTTTAATGATGACTTTAAGCCAAGTCATACCACGATTTTGGTGCTCAAAAAGAAACTGTAGTAAATTCAATCGATCTTCGTGATGAAGATCTGCTGGAGATGGAAAGTTTAACTCCGGCAGACTCACAATACGAATTAAATACAATACCACTAGTCTGGGACAAAGAACAGGAACGGAAGAGCCTCCCCTCGCAGCCTCCCCAGTGTATAGTCAGTCTCACAACCAAGTGTACTTTGCAACAAGATAATAAATCGGAAGATCTATTTCCTCCCACAATAATGGCGTTAAACTTTGTACTAAGTTCCCTAGTCAAAGTTTTTGAAAACCTAAAATCTGAAGTACAGCAGCACTCTGGTATACTTTTAGAGATCACAAAGAAACTAGAAATAAGATCACTATGGTTGCTATAAAATCAGCCATAAATAACTCTGTGGGAGAGACTCTGGCTGAGCTCCACTCTACAAGTAAGGCTCAGTAGAAAATATTAACTGGCTGAGCAGTGGGGGGTGGGGAGGAGTAAAGCATGAGTTAAGTAAGATGAAACTAAATCTCCCCACCCATGGTGGTCACACAAGATGCAATTCATGTCCTTCGAATATTAACCCAGAGACCACACTAAGCAATACTCCCTTGTCTTTCTGAGTGGTGGAAAAGTTTCTACGGTTGGGGGGAGTGACTGAGTCAGTGGTTCTTCATAAAGAAATTGATCCAGAGCCCGTAGTAACAGTCTCATCGGAATTAGAAGGAATAGTAGTACCTAACAAAAAGAAATCAAAGGGCAAAACAAAAAAGCAGAGAAATAAAATGAATAAGTGTGCAGGTGAAATTCCAGATTTGGATGCCAATAAACGGGGGAAACGAAAGAAGAAAAATCAGATGACAGATATCAATCATTTCCTTAGAAATCTGAAGGGGAGGACGGGATCTGAAGAGAGAGCCGAAAAATACAACACTTCAAACAAGCAAAAAACAAAAAAGGGAAAGAAGACTATTAAGACCACAGGTTCAACAGCGGGTGATCCTATGAAAACGGTGGAAATAGTAAAAACTACGGTGGGAATCCAAACGGAACAATTCAGCCTCCAAGAAAAATCACCCCAATTTTTCTAATGGCGAAAAAGTCAGGTGAAAAATATTTCTCTGAATTTTTAAAAGATCAGTAAAACGTTAGACACTAAAAATCCGGACAAGACTGATTTGGAAAGCCCAAAAGAGGGTGAAAGAAGTGTGGGCATGGCCAAACTGACACGTGGTAAAAGCCTGCTCCCTCCAAATTGTGAAAGAAACCCGTCACTTCCTCAACTTATCTCTAGGACATCAGCTAATGGGAAGTGTGCGGATGAACCAGCTCTGTTTTCAGTTCCGTTGAGTAAGGTACCGGATCAGCACCAGCAAAGAGCTATTTCTTCTGAACAAGCTTCGGTACTGAACGTTTTTCTATCAAGAAAAATTCCTAACAAAAGTGGAATATTACCTTTAAACCGCTGCACAATTCTATTCGGAAATGAAGTTTATTCAGGCCTAAAAGTACCTTTCCACCTCTGATATTGAGATAGTGAGCTTTCCTTTCGACCCCGATACGAACATAGCAGAAGTGGTGCTTAAGTCAAGATTAGGACAAGAGTCAATCATGGGGGAGAAAGAGGCCTGGGAACAGGGGGGCTTGATGGTCTCCAAGTCCTGCCCGTTAAATAAGAATTTGCAACCATTGAACTTATACAACCAGGATTCAAATCAAGCATTAAATGGCAAAGTTAATGGTGCTCCACTTTTAACAAACATGTGGGCAATGGTCCCAGATATAATCTCCCAAGTATTCCTAAAAATGGGTATTCCTCATCAGAACCTCTAGTAAGCAATCAGACTAGCTTACTCTCCTGGAACAATAGAGGACATGCCTCTTTCTCTCAAGACGCCAGAAGAAGCCATATATTTGAGAATTCTAATTTGATTCTATTCCAGGAAACCTGGTTAAATTCTGTATTAGGGGTTGATGGGTTCTCAAAGTTTCAGCAGTGTGCATTGGGCTCAGAAGGTGGTCGACCAATGGGGGAGGCTTATTTATTGTCTGCAAAAATGATGTCTTTCATATCTCAAAAATGTTATCTAATGAAAGCCAAGGCATTCTGATAGTAAGAGCAGAGAGAAGTGGGTCCAATGGTGGATCACGTTGGATCATTGTAAATGATATGATATGATATGGCATTTATAACGCACCAATATACAAGTGTTTCCAGGCGCGACCAGGCAAAGGAGGGGAACAAAGGGAGGACATACAGCGATCCTACTAGGCCAGTTGTCATTCAGATCGCGCAAGTGCGTGGGAAGGTGCAGGGACAGTGCAGTACATGAGAATAGATAATAACTATAAGTAAAGTAACGCCCAGCATGTGGCTAGTGCATGGGTAAGTGCAGACGTCAGGTGTCAAGGGCTGGTAGGGGGACTGTAGGGATACAGGAACAGTCCCCAAGTGCGGGAGTTGCAAGGTGGGCAGTGCAGGTGTATGCCGATGGTGGGGTAGGGACCTGGGCCCGAGATCAGAGGTTGTCCATGTAGCCAGTGCAATTCCGGTTACAGCCAGGAGGTCAGCAGAGGAGAGGAGGAGAATAAGCAGAAGCAAAGAAAAAGGTTTTGAGGTGTTTCCGGAACCAGAGATGGTTCTCCTCAAGTTTAAGGGAGGCAGGGAGGCATTTCCAGAGGGAGGCACCAGCCGAACAAAGAGATCTACCTCCAACTCATTGCTTGGAGAAGCGACTGACCCTGAGGGAGTTGGAGGTGGATGAGCGAAGAGCTCGAGAAGTTTGATATTTAGGAAGAGAGAGTTGAAGGTATGTAAATGTGTACTGGAATCCATGGGCTCTCCCTCTTAACGAGTTCTTACAAAATCTATCTGATCGACTAGTTCAGTACTCTCCTTATACCCCTCTGATGAAATAGTAATTGTGGGAGATCTGAATTCACAATGTATAGTAACAAAAGATCGGAGTTCAGAAAAAATTAGATTCAAAAGCAGAAATGGAAATGTGTGGAAAAATGTCATGCGGACCTGGGATTTATGGATGCTAAATGGTAATGTTTGGGGGGACATTGCGAGTATTCCGACCTGGCAAAGGGGCACCTCTTTCTCAACAATCGATTATTTTTTTGTTTCCAAAAAATCTTCGAGAGTTGTGTTAGATTTCACATCAGTGAGGGGAATAAAGCTGCCCATGCCATGTTGGAAGTATTTCTGGGTTTTGATTCTCAACAAGTTGTTTCCCTCTATACTGAGGAACAACTCCTTCACTACGCAGTCAATCGAATTAGAAAGTTTGACAGAGGGGGCAGAATGCTTACCAACAAATTAAATGACATCGTTAGCCAACTACCTGATCAACAACTCTCGTTCCGTTGTGACTCTGATAGATTTCTCCCCTTTTTGTCTGCTTTGAACCCCCGTACCAATCATGGTCAGAAACATCAAAGGGTCCACAAACATTCCTTTGATGTACTAATTCAAGAACAAAAGAAAATAAGGGTCTCTCTAAAAAAAAGTAGATATGGATATAAAAGATTATAGAGATGAACTTAGAAGCATTAACAATAAGTACAGAAATTGTATCCGATCTCATAGGCACATCATACTCCAACAAGATGAAGAGAAAATGTTATGCAGATTATCCTTGAGGAATTCCAGAAATTTCTGCTCAATTATGGGGTCTCTGACCAATCCTCATAATCCCAATCAGGAAACCATCATACAGGAACACATCTGGATTGCGCATTTCTCTGAGGTCTATGGATCTTTAGAAACGCAATCCCCCAAAATAGAAGAAGCTGCCAAGTGGTCCTTAGTTTTCTCTAGTAAAGACATTGAGATTTTGATAAAGAAATCATCCTCATCTAGGGCAGTGGGACCCAATGGATTTAGTAACATGGTTCTAAAAATTAATCCGCCCATTTGGGCAAAGGTGTTGAAAATGCTTTTCGACAATATAATCTCTACAAAGAAATTACCAGAGTCATGGAGAAGGTCCATTGTGGTCCCGATCTATAAGAGGGGGGATCGATTGGCAGCATCTAAGTATCGCCCCATTTCACTCTAAGATGTATATAGCAAAGTTTTTGAAGGACTGATATTGGGTGAGATAGAGACTTGGGCCAAATCAAAAGGTTACTTACCGAAACAGCAAACAGTCTTTAGGAAGGGCCTATCTACATCATTAAATGGTTTGTTCCTAAATTGTTTGAGTGCAGGATCTTTTCTGAAGGGTGCCCCCCCCCCTCTTTGGGGCCTGGATCGACTTATCCCAGGCGTTCAACACCATAAATAGAAATCTTACGTGGAAGAAGTTTAACACCTGGGGGGTCTCGTATAACCGGTTATCTATTTTGATGGAACTGCCCCAGGATACAATGATGCGAGTTAGACTATCTAGATCAGGTTTGTTATCGCGTCCCATCAAGATCGAAAGTGGAGTGCATCAGTGGGGCCTGATAGTGCCTCTTCTTTTTATCCTCTTTATGGCAGATTTATATCAATGGCTGCAAGAAACAGACTTAATAACACTGAGAATTGGAAATGCTAAAATTAATTGGTTAGCATACGCAGACGACGTTGTGATATTAGAACACTCCCAAGTTGGGCTGCAGCGATTATTGTCTGCTTTGGAGGATTATGCCCAAACAAATAGCCTAACAATTAACCCAAAGGGGCCGAGGCTAGAGCGGCCATGTAAGAGGACGTACTCCGGAGGAGCACCTGTGATTCTGTGATGATCCTTGGAAAAAGTGCGTGCACGGATGCCCGTCACCGCTGAAAAACAACACCCTTGCTTCTGAATGCAGAGCGCGCACTCGCTGAAATTCTGGTGCACGTGCGATGCACAGTTACAAAGTTATAATTGTTTAGAAATTACGAGCGCCAGAGAGGAAATGAGAAACAAAATGGCGGCGGGAACAAAGGAATCTTCGGATACTTGAGGGCGCCGCAGCGATAACGGAACGAGAGCCCAGCTGAAACCTGCGATTGATGGACGAGCCCTGCCCTAAAACACGGACGTGAAGGGGCCGGGCGCTGGGGAGCAGAGGGTGAGTGGGGGGCTGGACAGGCCGCGCATCAGTCTGGTGGGCTGGGGAGAGCAACCGCGACGGCACGGCATCCGAAGAAGCGCACACCCAGAGCGTGCGCATACATGGCTTGTGGCTGACAAGATCTGCGGAGCACAAGCAAACTGTCGGCAGGCGCTGGGCCCGCTGTGAAGTGCGATCGAAAGTCGGAGGAAGCCACAGGAGATACATTGTGTCGGAGCGCCGAGAGGAGAAACGAACGAGCGCTGCGCCTGGCGTATGGTGCTGGCGAACAGGCTTGCAACAACGTAGCAGTGGTCCCTGGGACTGGAGAGAGGGAAAGAGCGACAGTGGCAGTACACATGAATGCTGGGGATTAGATTGTGTACACAAGTGGTGAATGAGAAGGATCAAAGGGGCTGCCAACAGTTCAACACAGACACCCCACACGACCTATAATGCTGTGAGCCGGGATGCTGAGAAGTCCACAATACCGAGGGGCCTAAAAACAAAAAGGGACACCAAGAGCGGTCTATCAGGGCACATATGAGGCCCTAGGAGAGGCGGAGACAAGGGGGACACCCGCGGCACACGTGCTGGCGGCGGTGAATGGTGGAGACAGGTAGAGGCTCAGTGAATGCACCCTGGCCTGCGATTGGGTGGAGCTGCTCCCAAGCTGGGGTATAGAGCAGCCCAATCCGAGTATCAGAACGCACCAACGGGTGCAAACGGACCCTGAGGCTGGTGGGACCTCATTACGAGCCACAGAAACAAGACAGTAGAGGAGGCCAACCCGGGGCACTTGCTGGTCCCCAGATACGATACAATATAAGGCGGCCTCCTTAGCTAAGGAGTGTGAGGAAAACACCTTGGGCTGGACTGTGGACTGGACGGCCTCGGGGCCGACAGAGTGCCGAAGTGGGAGAGCGCTGGGCCAATGGGTGCACATGACCACTGGCTACTGGAGGATTACAGCAGAGACCGGCGGCGCTACACTGCATGAGCGCAAGCACGTGGGAGGACAAAGCCCATTCTAGGTGGGGGGCAAGCAATAAGGACACACCTGAACACAGCTGTAACGGCCCCTGCAACGCCAAGAGTGGCCTGGCGCCACATGGATTTTTGGCACGTAGGGCAGTGCTGCTGGCTCACGCCCGGATAGTAGAGTATGATGTCTTCTAAAATTGTCAGACCCAGGAACAAACAGCCCACGCTGGAGGCCTATGCTAAATCGCCCTCGGGTGCAGAGGGAGACAAAAGCAAAGACACTACTACGGCAGTAGCGGAGACACCGGGCACGATCCAAGAAGTGCTGGCAGCGATAGCAGACTTGAAAGTTGCCTGGGAGACTAAACTGGGCCTGGCAATGAACGAACTGAAAGTGGGCCTGGACCTCAAGATCGGAGCGGTCCAAGAGGAAGTTAATTTGCTGAGACAGGACGTGCGGATGATTGCACAGCGCACTGGAAACCTGGAAAAGGAAATGGCCCCAAACACGGATCGGAGCTCCATGCCCTTGTGCAGCGGGTGGGCAACCTGGAGAACAGGGCGGAGGAGGCAGAAGGGCGCGCCCGACGCAATAACATTCGTATTGTTGGTCTGCCGGAAGGAATGGAGGGGCCTAATCCGACAGAATATGTGGAAACCATGCTCCTGCAGGAGATAACTGGCGGAGCACTGACCCAGGGGTTTGCAGTTGAGAGGGCGCACAGGGCCTTGACAAGGAGACCGCCCACAGGAACCCCCCCGCGGCCGCTGATTGCAAAGATTCTGAATTACTGAGATCGGGAGAAGATACTGGAATTTTTCCGGAGAGGAGGAACGATCGAAAGGGGGCCGGCGAAAATCACGGCATACCCGGACTATACCTTGCACGTACAGCGCAGCAGGATGAACTATGGGACGGTGAAAAGGAGGTTGAGAGAGGCCGGCCACCGCTACATGTTGCTCTACCCAGCCAAATTGAAAGTGTTCTACAAGAACAAAACCCTGTTTTTCGAGACGCCGAAGGACGCTATGGAATGGCTGGACATGCAGGATCACCCTCAGGAACCGGATGTCCAGACGGGGGTCGCAGAAGATAAGTAGTACGCAGCTGGGTCATCTCTGGTGACATAGCTAAGACATTGGGACTTGAATATAGTGTTAAATAAAGCTTGTGGGGAATGTGTTGCAGCAAATATGTGCTGGCAGGATCCGTTGGATGCAACAATCCTAATCAGATGAGTGGGAGCTCCTGGGAGACAATCCTTGAACCCCTTAGTAGTACACTTAGTTAGGTCACTGATAGATCGGTGACGCCCCGCGGGGTCCGAGTCCTTGGTTACGAGATAGGACCAAACGCGGGTGGGCCTGAGATCCAGGGATGGAGCTGGGCATTTGTTGGGGTCGGGTAGGGTGGGGGGAGGAGAAGGGTTGTGTCCAGTGGGGTAGAGTTGGGGAAAGGGGAGGGGGGAAGTTGTTGAGGTTGGGAGGGCTAAGAGTCGGAGAACGGGCCATCAGAGGAGACATCAGAGGGGAGTGTGGACGGGGAGTACATCGAGTAGATGGCATTGGGTAATCTCAGAGTGGCAACCTGGAATGTGCGGGGCCTCAACAGTTATCTAAAACGCAACAAAGTGATGATGTACCTAAAGAGGGTGCGTATTGACATAGCCTTGCTACAGGAGACCCACCTCACCAAGGAGAAGCTGGAGGTGGTCAGGAGAAAATGGAACGGTAACGTCATAGGTGCCGCATACTCGGCATATGCAAGAGGGGTGGGGTGATCACTTGGGTGGCACCGCACGTGCCGTTTCAGTTGCTCAGCTCGACAATAGACCCAGAGGGCAGAATGGTGGTGGGACTCCTGGAGAATAGGGAGGTGAATATCATAAATTTGTATGCCCCTAACCATGATACAGCGGCATATTTTAGGTCCTACACAGTAAAATTAGCCCCCTGGTGGGTGGCGCGATAGTGTGGGGAGGGGATTTCAATAGCACCCTGAACCCCAGGATAGATAGGTCAGATGATAAATCAGGTAAGCCGGCGCCAGCAGCTAAAGCATTGAGGACACTGTTGATAGACCTCGGTCTAGAGGATGTGTGGTGAAGGCTACATCCAATGGATAGGCAATATACGCACTATGCAGCGCCACATGACATGCATACGAGGCTGGATTATGTGTTTGCTGCTGCGGAGATAGTGGGAGAAATGGTGGGGGCGGAACACAAGGCCCGGGTATTATCCGACCATTCGCCTTTGGTCGTAGAGTGGCGACATCAACCCCCCAGAGCGCGTATCCCGGCATGGAGGCTCAGAACTGAGGCTCTACAGGATGCGGGATTTCGAGAGGGTCTGAGGCAGGCCATCGGGGAATACTTTGAAATTAACACGGGCAGTGTACGCTCTGTGGGAACAGTATGGGAGGCATTCAAGGTGGTTGTGCGTGGGGTAGCTATATCAAAATCCAAGGGGCTCCAAGGGGGTATTGAACGGGAACTGCAAGAAACAGAGCTGGACGGCCTTATACAACGCAAGGGGACCACCCGAGAGAATAGCGTCAAGATAAAGGATTTACAGTTAGCTTGTAGTGAACTCTGGGACAGATTATGCAAATTAAATTATAAGAAATATACAGAGAGGCTACATGAAGGGGGGGACAAGCCGGGTAGATTGCTGGCCTGGCTAAACAAAAATGAGACCCCCCCCGTTCGGTGATCAGAGAGATCAGGGATGCAGAAGGTCAAATCTGTAATACCCAGGAGGGGGTAAACGCGGAGTTCCTCAAGTACTATAGACGATTATATGAGGATATAGGAGAAGATGTGAGCCAGGAAATACTGGAAACAATAGGGGATATAGAGCTGCCCACCTTGGATGACCTGGAATGTGCAGATTTAGACGCCCCCATCACCTCGGACGAACTGTAGGCGGTGATCCAACACCTCCCCACATGTAAAGTGCCCGGGTCGGATGGGTTACCCAGCAAGTTTTATAAAACATAAGCAGGAGCTACTCCAGCCGCTGATGGCCATGTTTAACAAAGCCTATGAGCGGGGGGAACTGCTGGTGTCCCTCCGCGAGGCAGTGATCGTCCCACTCCTGAAACCAGGTAAGCCAGATGTGGAATGCGGGTCCTATAGGCCCTTGTCCATGCTCAATCAGGATAGCAAAATACTCACGGCAGTGCTAGCCAACAGGCTAAAGAGGGTAATCGGCAAGTTGATACACCCGGATCAAACGGGTTATGTTCCCGGCAGAAATATCACAGAGCGCCACAGGAGGCTGCACCATGTCATCGATCAAACCGAGGAAGACTCGGGCGAGATGGCTATCGTGTCGCTGGACGCGGTTAAAGCCTTTGATTCAGTGTGGTGGCCATGGTTGAAAGCGATCCTGAAAGGATACAGAATGGGACCAGGATATATTAGATGGGTCCAGATGTTATATAGCTCCCCGATTGCGAGAGTTAAAACTGGAACCACAATTTCCGATAAATGGCAACTAAGCAGGGGGACCAGACAGGGATGCCCCTGGTCACCCATGTTATACATTCTGGCATTAGAACCGCTGGCAATATGCCTGCGGCAACAATACGGGGAGGTGGGGATTTGCACGATAAGGAGCACACACCTGATTTCACTGTATGCAGATGATATGCTCCTCTACTTGCGCTACCCGGAAGAGAACCTGCAATATGTGCTGGAGGTGATGGATCGTTATGCCACCCTCTCAGGCATATCGGTGAACCCCGGGAAGTCTAGCTTGTTCCCCTTGGGGAGGTATAGGAGCACCCCACTGGAGAGGCTACCCATCCTGCAGATACCTTGGAAGACTGTGACATTTAGGTATATGGGCGTAAACATTTACCATAGGATAGAGACAGAGCACAAACATAACACAGAGAAAGCGATTGAGGGAATTAAGAACAGCATGGCGTTCTGGTCTAGATTACCCTTAGCCATGATGGGGAGAGCAGCTCTGCTCAAAATGGTGGTTTTGCCCAGACTCTTGCACTTTTTTGTGAATGTCCCGTACTTGATCCCCAGACGCTTTTTTGTGAGACTCCATGGCCTGTGCAGAGGCTTCATATGGGGCAACTCCAGGAATAGGGTGGCCTTGTGTAAACTACAGAGCACATGTGACAAAGGGGGCATAAACCTGCCGAATTTTGAACTGTATTACTCGGCGGGACAGCTGGTGTATGTGGCCAGGTGGTTGTCTGCAGAGGACTCGGCGGAAGCTAGGCTTTTGCAGGGTGACTCAGCCCCATACTTTCTGAGAGAGACAGTGTGGATGCATAAAACTAAGATGGTGGGGAGGGGGAGATTTTTGGAGCTGGGCTGGGAAGTTTGGCGCAGAACATGGAAAACGGTGGGCGAACCAGACCCGCTCTCTCAGCAGGTCCCGCTAGTGGCGCTATGCAGCGACAACTCCCAATTGTTCGAGGCGGTCCGCAGATACTGGGAACCGGTGGGTTTGGCCACCCTCGGAGATATATGGCAGGAAGGGGAAGCACTGGAATTTCAGAAGTTTCAGGAGGAGACAGGGGTGCATAGAGGCCAATACATTACCTATATCAGGCTCATGAAACAGGTAAGTGAAAGGTGGTCTGAGACGATACTCGCAGAAGAACCTCATGCCACCCTGGAAACGATGTATGATGTCTCGGAGGGTGGGCATGAAATATCTAGGATATATGAGCTCTTGAGAGCGAAGGCAGAGAGGGAGCTGCTCCAGCTGAGGCATGATTGGGAGGAAGAGATTGGAGAACCCATGACAGAGGGACAGTGGGAGAGAGCTCAAAGGTACCATAAAAAGGTGTCCCGGAATGCGAGACTCTAGCAGATCCAGCTGTATGTCACCCACAGAACTTCTCTGACCCCTGGAAGAATAGCCAGGTTTGGAGGCTCAGCCATACAGAAATGCCCCAGGTGTGGCGAGGAGGAGGCGGGGTTGCTGCACATGTTCTAGGCGTGCCCAGAGGTGCATAGATTCTGGGAAGAAATAAAGACGAAAATGGCCGGTGGGGGAGTGATGCTTGATGTGAGGTCTGCTTGGGCATGCATGCTTGGGATTTTTCCCAGGCCACGTAATTTAAAGCATATTAGCAAGATGAAGGACCTGGCCTATATCCTGGCCAAGCGCAGAATTGCAATGTGTTGGAAGGCGGCCCATAGGCCTAGAGTGGAGACATGGTGGGCGGACCTCCTGAGATGGGCAGAAGCAGAAACTGAGGTTTGGTTTGAAGCAGCCACCAGGGGGGGGAGAGGAGGAAGTGGGCCCCCTGATAGCCTGGAGGCAACTGGTGACCCCAATGGCAACCCCCCACCAGGCTAATCACGAAACAGAAGACTCAGATGAGTCGACAAGCATTGAGATCCCCAAGAATGCTCATGTAGGTGACACTGATAAGATGGCTCGAGTTCGGGGGGGGGGGGGAAGAGAATGTATAATGTGTTGGTTTAATATTGATTATGAACGTCCTAAAAAGTTGTAATGTTTGGTGTGTTGGTTGTTTAAAAATAATAAAAATTGTTTTAAAAAAAAAACAATTAACCCAAAAAATTCTAAGGTTCTGATCTTCAAATAATCTAAAAAGGCAATAAAGTCCTATACCTGGGAACTGGACAATCGTCCTATTGAAATAGTAAACGAGGTGACCTATTTGGGTGTATCAATCAAATCATACTCGACAAAAAATCACTGTCTTTCAACCATTGATCTAAAAGCCATAAACTTGGGATCCCAAATGTAAAGGATCGGATCAAGATTCTGGAAATTTTCCATTGAGCCATTGGTAAAGTTCTATATAGGTAAGGTGGTACCAATTATCCTGTTTGGTTTGGACATATCATCAATGGATATAGACTGGGATAAAATAGAGTCCAAGCTTTGGAACAGAATTCTGAATCTGCCGAACTGTGTTGCCATATCTTCCCTCAGATACGAATTGGGTTTGACCTCTTTAAGATCGTGGATGGAGTGGAAATGGATTTTCATGCTTAGACTGATTCTAGATCCACCAAAGAGCTCCCTCTATGAAGACGTGGCTGTGTCAATGCATAGAGCTGATAATATGTTTCTTAATAGGCTAAGATCTAAATGCTCCGAAATACTGGTGACTCAGACTGCACATTTGATCTCCTTGTCCAAAATTCCTGTAGAGTAAAAGTATGTCTGAAACAAAGGGATTGGATAAGGACGATCGATAAAATGAGGATGGCCAAGATATCATCATCATTCTCATTGTTAGACAAACTAAGGTCGTCTCTGCCCAAGATTTAGACTAAATCTTCTTCCAACTCTAGAGATTCTGTCTATCAGGGACAAAGAGGTGTGAACCTCTGATATATGTGATAAATGTGATGAAAAAGAGTGCCAATCAAATAAACACCTTTTATCGAAATGTCCAGGCACCTGGAATCTCAGAGTGGCAAGATTTCAGAGATTTGTTCATGATGTTGGTTGGCTAAATTCGGATGCGTTTTGGGACCGATTATCATCAGGCAATGAAATTTGACTGCTGAAGTTGTTATACTCCTGAGGGATTTGAATTTGGCAGGTCGTAGAGAAACTAATTCCACTAAGAGTGGAAATTAACTGAATTACACTCTTTAATGTCCTGGATTAGTCTCAGCCAAGAGCTATTCTGGTAGAAGTCATTGAGATGTTTTTTCTTTTTTATTGGAGACCATTTTATTCTGATGTTACCAACATAAAATGTTTGTTTTGTTTGAACTGTCGAACATTATGTGTTATTATGTTATGATTTATGATTATGATGTATGATTTATGTATTTTTAGTAAGGTGTAAAATGACTTGTTATTATGCTGTGAACATTTTTGTAAAATGTTTGTAAAATGTGTTAAAAGTCAAATCTTTGGCTAAAACACAATAAAAATAAAAATATTTAAAAAAAGGATTGGAGGTTAAGGTTGCCAGGGAACATAAAGCACATTCTTAACTGCCATTTATTGTCTTCTCCTTAACATGAAGGTCCTGTTTTAAGTAACTGCAGAGTTAGGCCCAATTTTGATCCCCTTTGTAATTTTGGCCAGGCTGGAAAGAAGCAGGTTTGGATTCTGAGCAATGCGGGACAAGGCAAGCTGAGAAACTGGCGGGAGCCCTGCTCTCTAGTTCCTTTTTGATAAAGACGATTTAAATCAGCTACCTGTTTGATAACTTGGTCAAAAAGTGTTTTTTATAAAACTCATCTGTTGTTTACCTTAGTTAGTTTGGGTAGTTAGTTAGTATTTACTTTCCTCTTTGGAAGCTTCTCTGATGCAGTCTGAATAAACATTCAATGTAAACTGTCACACAGAGCAACGTGAAGCCTCAGTATTGATCTGTTACATTTGTCGTGCTCTTGCTTTAAAGCCTGAAGTGATTGCCGATCTTTGCGTATCCCTTGTGTGATGAAGCTCTAAGCAAATAAGGGAATAGTGTTTCTTTTGAGCTCACGCGCGGCAGCAAGTTTAAACTTTGTGATACGCCGCTTGCGCGCAGAGACCGGAGACTAGCTTCTCTTTCTAGAGGGGAGCTGGTTACACAGTGGACTTAATTTCCCAGAAGAGTTTGTACTTCGAGCGGCTCATCTGCTCACCCAGTTCAAATAAATCCTGCACAGCAAATCCCGTCAGTGCTTAACTCAGCTCATCCCCTCGTTCCATTCCAATAACGCCATCACAGTTAATCTAATAAAACAAAAGAGAGGATGTGCAACGTACAAGTTATCATTGTGCCTGCTCACAGGGGCTAGTGTCTCTTATGCAGTGAGTAGTGCGCATATGTTATTTCCCATCTGAATAATGAGAACTGGCGTTACCCTTCCTGAACTATTAAAGCTGTGCTTTATGAAGGGAATATTTCAAAGAACACTGTTGAGTAAATGGTGCGCTCGTCTTAAGAGGGAAATAAAAGACTTTAAATGTGCAGAGTCTGTTTTGAGCAATTTAAACTGTTACTACTTGAAACAAATCTACTCTAAAGAAAAGCCACTTTCAACTCAAGGGGACAGTATTCCAATCAATTACTTGAGTATTTATGAACTCAATTCCCTTTGAAGAGAAGGTTTAGACTATAGGGCCTCATCACGACTTGGGCGGTAACGGTAACGCTATTAGCGCAGGCGGTATTAGCCCTACCGCCGAACTCCCCGGCGCTAATAGCGCCGGATCACGAGTTCGGCGGTAATGTCAATCCCCATTCCCCATTGAGCCCATTCGGGAATGCCCCATTCCCCATTGGGCTCAATGGGGAAATTCTGGCGCTAATACCGCCGGCGGATTTCCCGCCGGCGGTAATAGCGTGAATTTTCGGCGGATTTCCCCCCAGCTCAGAGCTGGGGAGAAATCCGCCGAAGTCCTGCTTTGGCAGACCCTTAAATCCGGCGGTAATAGCGCTACCGCTGGATTTAAGGGTTACCGCCAAAGTCGTGATGAGGCCCTATAAATGTGTTCTCAGCTCAAATTAAGTTTTCTTTTGAGAAAGGTATGGAATGAAAGCTCTTCCTGAGAGGAGCTTCTACTATCACAGCTTCCAGCAATCTGAGGAGGCATAACAGGTATTTGAAATTACAAGGGGATATTGGAAGGCAGTTTTGGTTGTAAGGAAATAACAGCTTATGTTTCTCATCCTCTGTACCTGCTCAGCTAGTTGGAGAAGCGAGTGATCTGTGTCCTTTTTTTATTTTATCCACTTCCCCTTTCCCTCGGGGGTGTTAAGACTTCTGCTGTTACCATTCAGTAGGGGACTAGACATCTTGGAGGGACTGTGGAGCTCAGCAGCTCCTGCAGACAAGGATTCAGTACCGGACAGAATGAAAGGCCAATTAATAAATATGCCTGAGCTGCTGAACCCACTTTATGACCATGGCTGAAATGAGGGAATTAATTAGGGAATTAAGGGATGGGCTTTGAATTTCCAATCAAGACAATGCCAAATTAAGTAGGAGGGTAGAAGAGCTGGGAGAGGCAGTGTCTAAGGTGCAAATTTCCCTTAGACAGCTGAACTTAGAGACAGGTGATCTTGGGGAGCAACCTACGATGTTGGTTAGGGAAGATTCTGGGTCCTTAGGAAGTGCTGTGAGGGGAATGGAGGCATCGGTAGTTCCTATTCCTCTGGCTCCTCCCAAACGTATTGGTGGGGATCCTAAAAGGTTTCAAACTTTCTTGACTCAATGTGAGTTACACTTTCTTTGAAGACCAGGCCAGGCAGTTTCTCTTCCTGAAGAGTCTATAGTAGCATTTGTTTTATCGTATCTGACAGCAGAGGCTGCAGCATGGTCAATTCTGTTAGTTAGTCAGAGGAGTCCAGCGCTGAAAAATGTTGCTCAATTTCAGGAGGAATTTAAAAAGATGTTTGGGAAAAAGGCAACTTTGGCTTGAGATCAATGGAGAGTTATTGGAGCTTAGACGGGAGTAGAGATTTGGTGAGTTATATCAGTCAATTTAAATCTTTGGTTATGGAGAGTAGGTGGCCAGAGGATAAAAGAACAACACTTTTTTACAGAGGACTCAGAGATGATCTTAAGGATGCTTTGCCCAATATTGTGGATCGACCTACTACTTGCGATGCTCTCATAGATTTGGTCATGCAAGTGGACTTTAGGTTAAGTTAGAGAAGGAGTAAGAAACAGAGAGGTTGGGGAAGTGAAGTTGGTTCAGCGAGTGGACAGGTCAAAAGATTTGTCAAATAAGGATGAGAAAGGGAAGGTAGTTGAATCAGGAGGAGGGAGTTGGGGTCCTTTGTCTAAGGAAGAGAAGGATTGGTGAAGATTAAACAACGTATGTTGATATTGCAGAGGAAGTGGGCACTTTTTAGATAATTTTCCGTATACTCCCAAGAGGTCACAGTCATAAGGTATCAGAACTCAGGTTGCTGCAAACACTCTTCAAACTGCCGTGCCACACATCACCATCAATGTATCCTTGTACTGTATGGGTGTCTTGAAAGTTTTGGGTCCGGTCATGATTGACTCGGGGGCTACAGGAAATGTTATGGATAAAGGGCTTGCAGAGTCTCTAAGAATTTCTTTAGTGCAGAAGGAGATGTAAAGATACAAGTCAGAGTGGTGGATGGGTCTTGTCTGACATCAGGTCCAATCACTCACGGTGCAGTTCCTTTGCAGTTATTTGTGAGAGGGAATTACATTTTTTTTAAATTAATTGATGCCCCTCAGTTAAAGATTGTCTTAGGTATGCCTTGGTTGAATTCTCACAACCCTGTTATTGACAGGGGAAGAAGAGTAGTGGATTTCAGTTCAGCTTTCTGTAAAGAACACTGTTATAATTTTGTGAAATCGGAATGAGAGGAGAATGAGGATAGGGTAAGAACTCTGTTTATGGCCGATGGTGGGGGAGTCAGTCATTCAATTGGAGCGGTAATGGGAAGTTCACCAGAGTGGTACAGTGATTTTGTGGATATTTTTGATGAGATAGAAGCAGGGAGATTACCACCACACAGGTCTTACGATTGAAAGATAGATTTGGAGGATTGAGCATTGTTGCCCTGCAGTAGAGTGTATGCATTGATGGAGAAAGAGAATGAGTAATGACTATTTAGAGGAGAATTTAGCCAAGGGCTTCATTAGGCATTCACAATCCCCTGCGGCACCTCCATTTTTTTTTCGTTCCGAAGAAAGATGGGAAGTTAAGAACTTGTATTGACTACCGCTCCCTGAATAGGGATATTATTAAGAACCAATATCCCCTGCCTCTGATCTCTGAGATGTTGGATAGTATTCAGGGTGCAGTATTTGTTTTCTAAACTAGACTTAAGGGCTTATCATTTAGTCAGGGTCAGGCAGGCAGATGTATGGAAGATGGCTTTTAAGACCCGTTTTGGACTATTTGAATACCAGGTTATGCCCTTTGGATTATGTAACAGCCGAGCCGCCTTTCAATTTTTTTTTATTAACGACATTCTTAGGAAATGTCTTGATATCTTTGTGATTGTTTATATTGATGACATTTTGATTTTTTTGTGATATTAGTTCTAGAAAAATTACGTGAGAATCATCTTCTTGCTAAACTTAAGAAAAGTCAATTTCATACCAAGACTGTGGAAAGTTTGTGATCTCTCCTTCAGGCTTGGAGATGGATGACAAGAAGTTGCAATCTGTGAAGGATTGGCCAACGCCTACTCGCGGGTGAAGGAAATTCAAAATTTCCTGGGTTTCGTCAATTTTTATAGGAGATTCATTAAGGGGTTCTCCCAGATCATTACACCCATTACAAGATTGTTGAAGAAGAGGATGAAATTCACTTGGAGTGACGAAGCAGAGGAGGCTTTCCAAGCATTAAAGAAGAAATTAATTTCTGGTCCAATTTTGCTTCATCCGGATCCCTCCAAGGCTTTTTTTGTTGAGGCTGACGTGTCCAATCTGGCCATGGGAGCAGTCTTGTCCCAGCAACATAAACAAACAGGACAGTTGCATGCAGTTGCTTACTTTTCCAAGACGTTTTCTGAAGCAGAGTGTAATTACACCATTATGGATCAGGAATTACTGGCTATCAAGGCTGCTTTTATGGAATGGTGTTCTTTTTGTGTTTTTCTATTTTTTTTTGCTCTGTGCTTTGTGTTTTAGATGTTTTTACTGAAAATGTTGTATGATGATTCATTTATGTTTGTGTAAAAAGTCAAAAATTTTGACTAATATGCACTATAAAAAATAAAAATAAAGGAATGGCGACATTACTTGATGGGGGCCAAACATACGGTCACCGTCCTTACTGATAATACACATTTTTTGTTTTTGAAATCTGACACCCAGACAGTTACGCTGATCTATCTTCTTTGCAGATTTTTACTTCGTGGTGACTTTCAGACCAGGTAAGCTAAATGAAAGGTGGATGCCCTGTCAAGACAGTTTCCTGGTAGTGAGCAGGAGATGGAGCTAGTCTCGAAGCCTTTGATTCCTGAAGATCATTTAATTTCTGCCAGTGTTTCCACGAGTAAGGATTTAAGACAAGAGATTCTGAACATCTTGAGTCAGAAGGAGATGGAAGATTGGGCATGCCAAGATTCAGCTAGATCAATTGCTGAGGGTTTGCCCTATTTAGGAACCAGATTGTATCTCCCTAGTGTGAAGTTCCAATTAAGAATTTTACAAGAATGTCATGATTTCGGTCTTGTGGGACATCCAGGTTTGAGAATGAGTTCAGATCTTGTTGAAAGGCACTTTTCAACTGTGCTGGCAGGAGCCCGAGCAGCCCCTCCACGTGAATCAGCACGGGAAGAACCAGTGGCCCTCTTAGAAGCTGACCGCCATCTGGATGGCCCCCTCTCCTGCACGTTTCCCTTTGCAGTAGCAGACCCAGCAAGCAAGCGCTAACCATCCACCGAGCACGATCCTCACTGAAGATCCCTGGATCAGCTGGTGGAGCTCCGCGTACGACGGCCTGCCTACAAAATGGCCGCCGCAACGAAAGCGTTGCTCCGTTGCTAGGAGACGCTTTGCTTTCCATTGTTCCAGCATCCGCCAGTGAGGTGGAAGCCGGCCCTCCTGGGAGAAGGCCCACAGGCAAAATGCCCTGTTCTGCACATGTTACGTGCATAGACCGTGGCGTGGCCTACCCCTCTTCGTCTCATCTAATATAAGCTGCTGCAGAGCTCTCCACACAAACATTACAGCAGCCTGGGTGAGTGATTTGCAAACCTCCCCACTTCTAACAGAAGCAGCTTATAGAACCTTGCTACCACATGACCTGCTCCACAGACCCCTGTCTTAACATAGCTGCCCACCTTTTTACCTGCATGCATCTAACCGCCCTACCTTAAGAACATTCATGTGCTATGCCCAAATTAGCTAAGTGACCACTGTACCCTATTTTCTCCAGCACTGCCAATTCTCCTATATTCCCACTTTACCTGAGCCCCAGCCTTCATTGGGCGCAACAACCTCATGTGAGCCAGCCTTGTCCTGTATACTGCATTTCCCCATGTATCTCTACCTGATGAATTAGCCTAGTCCCGTATTGTGTACTACATTTACCCATGTACCTCTACCTGTTGAATTAGCCTAGTCCTGTATTGTGTACTGCATTTACCCATTTACCTCTACTTGTTGAATTAGCCTAGTCCTGTATTGTGTACTGCATTTACCCATGTACCTCTACCTGTTGAATTAGCCTCGTCCTGTATTGTGTACTGCATTTACTCATGTACCGCTAACTGTTGAATTAGCCTAGTCCCTTGCACTGCCATTACCTGTGACCCACCACTCTCTGAACTAGACTTGTCCATAGGGGCATCAGGCAGCAGGCCCAGCCTTGTCCCTCGCCATCCCTGAGGGTTACTCAATACTAAGGAACGATAGAGTCTCAGGTAAAGGAGGAGGAGTGGCCTTAATCGCCAAAACATCCCTTGGCCTTAGAGCGACCCCTTCGCTCAGCCTCAGTTCCGCTGAACTCCTGTCAGTTAAGTTCCAACTCTCCGCAGCGCAAACTGTCCTTATGCACCTTATTTACAGACCGCCTGGACACATCTCATCCTTCGAGGAAGAGATATCCGACCTCTTAACCACGAATACTAAACCAGGATCTCAAATCATTCTACTTGGGGATCTTAATTTAGGCCTTGGCGACACTAATGATGCCAATGCGCTCTCCCTGGAAAATACTATCTCCCAACTTGAGTTCAAGCACAGGGTCTCAGCCCCAACGCACAACAAAGGCAGAACCCTGGACTGGCTGGCAGACCACAACTGCTCTACTGCCATCCTTAAAAATGAACCAATTGCCTGGTCAGACCACCACTTCATCTCCTTCTCCATCCAAGGGAAAGTGCTGCCGAATACCGCACCGGCCATCATCCCAAAAACCCTCTCTAGGAATAACTGCAACATCACTTTGCAAAGCCTTCACCCCCCTAATCCACAACATCCTGGCCCCTG
The DNA here is from genome assembly GCF_040938575.1 of Ambystoma mexicanum. Lineage (NCBI taxonomy): Eukaryota > Metazoa > Chordata > Amphibia > Caudata > Ambystomatidae > Ambystoma > Ambystoma mexicanum. The sequence continues at coordinate 799,510,277 of NC_090926.1, read as the reverse complement.
CAAACTACACCAACCTAGATCTGGATAAACTTGCTGACCTCTACAATAAAACTCTTGAATCAGCCATAGACACCATCGCTCCTATGAAACTTACCAAAGCTAAACCAGCAGCCCATCTGAACAAATGGTTCACTCCTGAGCTCAAAATCCTGCGGAACGCCAAGCACATGGTGGAAACCACCTGGAGAAAAATGCCTAACCCAGCCAACAGAATGTTATTCAAGGCAGCATCCACCACCTGTTAGGGAGAATTCTCTGTTAAGGCTAATTTCCCAAACCTAGTGAGTCCCCCAGCAGCTTTTCTGGATTTTTGGGGTTTATTTTTTTCTCCTGCTAAGAGTGAGACTCTTTTTCTCCCACTCTTAGGCATGATTTGAGAACGTCCTTTGACTATGTAATGTGTTTTATGGGCTATGGGGTCTTTTACTACATAGGGCTTCATGTGTTTTTGGTATGTGTGTTACACAGCACCCTCAGTGCAGTAACACAGGGGTGTCATAGTGACCCCCAAACATAGGCTCCATACCCTGGGACTAACTACCGTCTCCCAGGGCATGTAAACTCACCATTGGCTTTACTAGTCTCAAATTGTGAACAGAACCAGTACAAACCATCATATTGTGGAAGTACTGGTAGGGGTAATTCGATTGCCCCTGGGTCTGTTTTCCAAGGGGGCACTGTCCAGTCCCCCCTTGTCGAGTTTCTGGCTGGTGGCAGTGGATACCACGCGAAATATTCCACCGGAATATTTCCTATGGGATTTTCCCATTCATTTTAAACGCACCACTTTTTGGTGCAATGTTAAAAATACCGCTGTGTTATTTATTTAATATTTATTCCCCGGTTGGGTCTTTTTGCCAGGACTCGGTTTTAAAATGGTGTTTGTGTTCGCCTCTGAAACTCTAACCCAAGTCGAGCCCTTTGTTCCACTTTTTGGTGGGCTTCTCCACATTAGGCACCCTGGACTGAGTTGCCTTGGCAACTCAAGTCGCACTCTTGTGAGATTGGCCCAGTGGTGAGCTGTGTTTGAACTTGCCTTGCTTGACATATTAGTGCCAGTGTATTTTTACAAGTGTTTTTTAAATAATTATATACTTTTATAGCAAAGCTCTGGTCAGTGTTTGCTTGTGCTACTGTATTTTTAGCCCTATTGTGTATACTCTATATACTGCCTAACTCTTCTTGAGAGAAGTCTGACTGCTCAGCCACAGCTACCAGGTAAATCTGGGTGGTGCAGACTGCTACCAATTGGGTTTACTGCTTACTCCTGTAGTCTTAAACTTTTTGCAGTGGTCCCTAAGGGAACTGCACAGGTTTCTGCCTAACACCACCTATAAAACTTCCGTCCTCAGAGCCAAAAAAGAGACCTATTACAACAGAATTGACAATGCCAAATCAAGAACAAAGGAGCTCTTCACTATCCTAAGGGAACTAGAGTCCCCCTCACAACCTTCAAAAACCTGCGTGAAAGATGCAGACTGGTGCGAGAGAATCCAAAAAGCATTGGCAGACAAAATTGCCATCCTACAATCTAAAATCGAACTGAAAAAGTCCAGCATAGGCATAAGAGCAAACCCTTTACCACCACCTAATACTAAAACTCCCACCTGTTCTCCCTTCTCTTTCACCCCTGTCTCAACGAAAGAAGTGGAAAGCATCATAAAAGGCCTCAAACCTTCCAGATGCCAGGGGGACTCCTGCCCAGCTGCCATCATTCAGGAAGGCGCAAACGATTTGGCCCCTTTCATTACATCCTTAATCAACTCCTCCTTCAAAACAAGCTCAGTCCCTAGTAGCCTCAAGGAGGCTTGGGTCATGCCTCTTCTTAAGAAAACGAATCTAGACCCCAACATCCCCACTAATTTCAGGCCCATCACCACTGTCCCCTATATCCTGAAGATCTTAGACAGAGTGGCTTATCTGCAAATTCAGAAGCACCTGGAAGAGAACAACCTCTTGGGCTTGAGACAATCTGGTTTTAGGCCAAGGCAAGGAACAGAGACACCCCTTCTGGACCTAAAAATCGAGATGGACGAGGCAAAGGACATGGGAAACCTAGCCATTCTCCTGCTACTTGACCTCTCAGCAGCCTTCGACCACGTAGACCACCAGATCCTCATGGAACATCTAAAGGCCTCAGCTGCATTCTCTAGCCAGGCGACCGCCTGGGTCCAATCTTTCCTAGCGGACCGAACCACACGGGTCTCCTCACCTGGAGCCTCAGCCCACCCCATCCCCATCCTATGTGGCGTCCCACAAGGTTTGTGCGTTTTGCCGACCTTATACAATATCTTCACAAAGCTATTGGTCGACCGCCAGGACAACTTGGGTGTCACATACACTAATTATGCTGATGATACCCAGGTTCTCATCTCCCTATCAGGATGCTCTGATGAGGACTCCACACGGATTAACAACTTCTACCTGGAGATCCAAGCCTGGATGGCAGAACATGGCTTATGCCTTAACGACGAGAAAACCAAGCTCCTTCTCGTCTGCTCCCAGCCTCTGCTAAACAAACTAGACCCACGTTACGCCTCTATCAACATAGATGGTAACCTAATCACAGTGGCCAAAGAAATCAAAACCCTAGGGGTGTACTTGGACGCTCAGAAAACAGGTAAACGCCACAGCCTCCTCCATGGCTTACACTAACAAGCTCATTAATGGCTGCAAGCCCTTCATCTCACCTGCCAGCTGCATTACTCTAGCCAGCGCGCTTGTGCTCTCAAAAATCAACTACTGCAATACTCTCTTCCTTGGCCCCACAGAGCGCAATCTGAACAAACTACAAGTCCTTCAGAACAATGCCCTCAGAGCAGCCTTGAGTATCCTGCGGCACTCACACATTTCCATCTTCAGGCAAGATGCCAACTGGCTCCCGGTTCGAGACAGAATCTCTTTAAGATCCCTCGTTATCGTCCACAAATGCCTCTCTGATGACACCCCCAAGTACCTGGCAGACAAGTTCAACAAGCGCACATCAGCCAGACCTACCAGAACGGCGTATTCTCACTGCCTAGCCATCCCTAAATTCTCCCTAAAAAAAGCAGGTGGAGCCAGCTTCCCAGTCCTTGCTGCCAAACTGTGGCACGCTATACCCATGAATCTTAGAGCTGAACCTTCTTCTGGACATTCAGAGCAAAAACAAAGTCCTGGCTCGCCAACAAGAATGCCCCCACTGTCTGACTTACTAACCAATGTATTTTCCGCTGTGTCCACCACTTGACCACTCTGTAACCCGGTCATATGCACTTACTGTTATCTTTTGATTCATTTTTTTTAATTTATTTAATTTGTTTTGGTAGCAAAATTAATTTACACCTTTACAAATGTTACATCATAAAATCAAGTATACAAATGTTTAAAAGAAATCAATGCTGTCTAGATTATCACAAAACAACAATATTAACACATACAAAACACATGACAGCCTGAAGAAGACTCAACAACAGTCAACATCACCTCCAACTATAGAGGGTACAGAAAATACTAAATTTAAAATTTAGACAATCACATGCTCAAACCCATGAGAACCATTTAGGGTCCTTTTAACCAAAGGGAAAACAGACACCAAGCATCTTGCAACTTTCTTTGTTCCTACATGACGTGAGAGAGCATTTTACACTTAAAACTTTATAAGAAAGCTTCTTAAAAGGACACCACTTCTAAGAAGAACAAAAATGTTGAGGATAGCACCAGCTAAAAAACAATTGGCTAATTCATAAATGCTACACAAATACTTGGCCAGAATCCAGGCGACTCCTCAGAATCCTACCCACTCCGTAAGGCCAGGTTGCGTTGCAGCAGCTGTTCTTCAATGAGCAGAACAAGTCTAACTGTTGCTAGGATAATTGAGGTGGTATTACCCTGCATGCAACAAAGTCAAACTAAATGACGTTCAAAGGTGGAGTGCGAATTCAAAAAAGCACCCAAACAACGACGCCTATGATTGTCAAAGAAATTACAATACATAAAAAGATGTTCCAGGGTTTCGCTCTCGGCATGCTTAAGACAGAATCTACACACTTCCCACTGTACCTGGGCCTTATAAACGGACCAATTCCTGATCCGATAGCCCGTATGGATTAGGTCTAAGCGGAAGCGCATGTAGGTTCTTCTTGCCGCTTTATCAGGGCAGCATAATAAATATGGTAGTCTAGGGAAAACAGCCTGCCTAAATGTGGCATAGATGGAAAAAGAGGGATATCCCCCAATCAAGTCAGAGTTGTGAGCCCATGAGTTTTTAAAAAAACGCTTTTTGACCTTATGCAGATGATCTATTAGGTCTTGCTGCGACATGTTCAATGAGATTAAAATGGCCTGTATTCGGACATTAAACTCACACATCGAAGTTGGATATTTCTGAGCTAACATTGTCTGAAAATCCTCATAAAGGGAATTTGGAGGCGGTATGAGCATTTTACAAAAGGTATTTACCATACGCCACCGATATTTGTCTGCTAAAGGGTAAAGGCCCAATTCATGTAGAATGATAGGATTGGGAAGGTAACCTGGCAAACCCAGGATAGTTTTCCACAGCTTACCTTGGAGCAAATTTAATACAGGCCCCAAGTTCACGAGACAGACATCAATTGCATAGAGCAGAATAGGGTCTACCTTCAGGGTATAGTATTGGAACAAGGGGCTAAGAGAAAATCTACAGTATCTTCGAAAAATAATTCTCATTTGGGCCAACAAGGGAGCCAGCTTAGAATTCAACACTGTGCGCCATGCACCGACAGACATTCCATTCGACAGGTGATAAGTTATTTCTTCTTTTTTCGTAATAGGAAGATCATTGACCACAAAGTTAAACTTTGGTATTTTTTTTTTGGCTGTAAAAACCATTATATGAGATTTTGCTGAATTGATGGTCATATTGTTTAGTGTGCAATACTCAGAAGATATTTAATTTATTTTGGAGACCAAATGGGACCCTGTCGAATAGGATTACATCGTCGGCGAAAGCCAGCCAGTGTAGCCGAAGTTTGCCCAAAACTACCGGAAAGGAAATAGCCATATCTGCTCGATGTCAGCCAGACAGAGATTGAATAAAACCGCGGCCAAGTTACACCCCTGTTTCACACCTATACGCGTGGGAATGATATCTAATGCGGACCCTGTAAGACGTGTTTTGATGTAATGCTGCAATTATTGCTACTAATGCAGCAGGAATGCCATATGATAGCATCTTCTGCCAGAGACGATTTCGTAAGAAGTTGTCGAAGGCAGCTGAGAGGTCTAATGCTGCCATATAGATGGTAGCATTAGTCTTGGAATAAGCAGCGTGAAGAAGATGGGCAAGAGTCAAGGCATTTAACTGAGTGCCCATTTCTTTCCGAAAGCCAACTTGAGCTTTTGTCAGAATAGGAGAGGCACATAAACAGGCTTCCAACTCACAGAGAACCAGCTTTGCAAAAATGTTTGCTGATGTGTCGATTAAGGCGATAGGTCTAAAATTTGTCGGGTTGCTTAAGGCACCCTTTTTGTGAATGGCAATCACTGTAGCCATTAACCATGATTTGGGAATTCTGCCGGATTCATAAACTAGCTGGAAGCGTGGCAGCAGGTACCTGGCCCAAAAATTCGGATCGTCCTTGAACACGCAAGGAGGTAGCCCGTCAGGCCCAGCCGCTTTCAAAAATTTCAGTTGGGCAATTGCCCATATGATATCTTTGAGAACCCACGGACAGACACGTGGGAACGGCAGCTGCATTGTCAGAGATTCTGACGATAGGTGTATTTCAGGCACTGCATATTTTTGGCGAAAGAATTGCTCCCATTCAATGCCTGTGTTGGAAGCATCCATTCGCGTGTCCACTTTCCCTGCCGAATTTCTCAAGATAGCCCATACATCGCAAGTTTTTTTTTTGCATAGCATCTCAATCATATTTTGGTTGGCTAGAGTGAAAGTAGCCTGTCGAAGAGATTTTAATTGCGTTTTATATCGAGCAACAATAAAGTTCTTTTCTCTGGTGTAGACGGAGACGTGATACGGCATCCGTTTTAACTTGTGCAGCTCGCTGTTTTTTTGCCTTTTTAGTAATACGACTGCGTCCACATTAACGTGGAAATCCTGCAAGTTGCCTTTTTCACGCAAGTCTTTCATAAGATTGGCTAGGTGCCCATGAATCATCGATAAATGTATCTTTTTGTATGTCCATAATCTGCTGTAACTTGCTCTAAGTCTCCGGCGCCCAGTTACCTCAGGGTTCGGCGCATGGTATAAATAAAGAAACTAAACTAAACTAAAATTTTGGTGGAAAACTATGAGAGTGGACACGTTAAATTATGTGAAGACCTGTAAGGTCTGTGCCAAGTCCAAGACATTGTGTGGCAAGCCGACAGGGTTGTTGGAACCTTTGCCAATTCCACCTCATCCGTGGCATACGGTATCTATGGACTTTATTGTGGATCTGCCTGATCGAGGAAGTTCATTTATTCTTGTTGTTGTGGATTGTTTCACTAAAGAGGCTCATTTTATTCCAGTCAAGGTACAAGCTACTGCTTCGGTTCTTGCACAACGGTTTCTTCAGGAGGTGGTTTGTTTACACGGTTTGCCCAGCAGAGTCATCTCGGACCGAGGGTCGCAGTTTATTTCCAAATTTTGGAATGCCTTTTGTAAGGAGTTGGGGATGGAAATTCTATTGACATCAGGATATCACCCAGAAGCAAATGGTCAAGTCGTACATGTCAATCAGGAATTAGAGAAGTATCTAAAATCGGCAGAAGCGCTTTGTGATTTCACTGGGATTCAGCAAGTCGTTCCCCTTTTCATCTTTAATTTTCAGTATCGCCCTATCAGCCCCCTGTTTTCGCAGGTGAACGGCCAATATAGTGTGGGCTTTCTCGCCTTTCTCATAAAACGTTTGCTTTAAATATCACTCAATTTTTTCCAGAGCATTCTAGTCTGCACCAAAATTTCACTGCTGCTGCCAGGGAAGGTTTGGAGGTACAGTTCTTTCTGTTTAATTTAATTTTTAAGCTCCATTTACCTTTTGACTCTGGTTGTATTTCTAAATGCCCCTTCTGCAATCAAAACACCTCAAAGTGTAGTCTTTGCTGCTTCCCAAACTGTATTTAACAATAGTTCCCCTGTGTTATTAGTAATGAAAGAGCTCTTATTTCCTCAGCAAGGGTTTCTCTAAACATTGGGTCTTTATAGAGGGTGTTGCTGCAGATCCATCTGCGCTCTGTCTATGGGGACGGGCCCAAATCCAGTTCCAGTGAGCACAGTTTGTGGTCTGTCCATGCTACTATCCCTATGGCTGCCGTCAGTATGGTATATTCTTCATGTGCTGCTTCAACCAGTATATAATCTATTTGGGAATAGGTGAAGTGGGTGTTTGGGGGGGTGGGAAGAGTAGAAAGTGAACGCTCTCTCTAGCAGGTGTACCTTGCGCCATGTGTCAATTAGGTGATTAGCCCTCAATAGATCAGGAATTCCATCTCTCGTTGGATAGAATGGGGGGTGTGCGCCCTATCTCATTGAATCCCAATCCATTCTGGGGTCTGATATGATGTTAAACCCCTCCCCCCATATATTAACATTCCCACTTTCAAACTTTCAAGGAATTCAAAAAGAGACCCACTAAAGTGTAGTTCATTCTGGTTGGGCGCATAAGCTGAGCAGAGGGTAACCACCTGGGACCTCACTCTTCCCTTCAGTGCAATATATCTCCCCTCCGCATCTCTGAATATCTGTGCTATTTGGCAACCAAAGGACTTCCTATATATAATGCCTACTCCACCCATTTTTTGTTCACCTGAGGCCCATAATGTTCCTCCTATCTCCCTGCTTACAACCTTGACTTCCTTTCCTTGTGCAAATTTTGTTTCTTGTACAAACACATTCAATTTGGAAAGTTTAAATTCTCTCGCCAGCATAGCGCGCTTTTGCAGTGAATTTAAGCCTTTGACATTTAGAGACCCAAACTTTATCACATCAAGTGATGCCATGGCGATTCTTTGTCTGTTTCGTTCCAGCCCTTATTGGTTTGCCTACACGCCCAATCGCTATTATCATTGGTGTGCTGCAACCATGGTTTGGGTATGTTGTTTCTGTCTGCCTTCAATAGTACCGCTGTGTACCATCTTACCCTTCAGACGTGTGTCCCTGCCCCCACCCCCCTCGTGAATAATGCCGCCATTGGCACTCCTCTTTAACTGAGACGCACTACAATACAAAGGGCCACACTCCGGGGGCCCCTCTCCAAGCAAAATACCAATGAAGCATTTGTATTAACCTAATGGCGGAAACGCCCCACAGCCATATTCCAACCTGTCACAAGCCAGTCCCTACATCACCTAGTGAGCATTCTGGAGATTTTGAGGACAAGTCAGTGTTTGAAAGTTGGTCTGTAGATTGGAATGAGAGAGATTATGCATTCTCCTTTGAGACAACGTGGGAAGAATCACAATAGGCCATTAGAGTGTTGCAAATGGGGGATTCATCCTGCAAAGGGAATAAGGGATACTATGCCTCATCCAATAAAGCCATGGTAGTTCCCCAGAGGTTGTCTTTCCCCATGTTATCCTCCCTCATATAGCCACCTCCGGGGTTACGATCAGGTAGCAGCTGCCATCCCCTGGCCACATGGGAGGAGGTCACCGCTGGGAAAACAGTGATGACTCCATTGGATCCAACGCAGGAAGCAGAGATACATGGGAGAGGAAGGTAACAAGGGAGGTTGGGGGGTAGGCAATCTGGTAGCCAGGGGATCAACAAGCAACTAGGGGAGAAAACAGGTGGATAACATCTCCCAGTCTCAGTTTAAGTTGGGAGTGTGTGTGTGAGGACCTAGGTATTATGGAGGAGCCATTCTTTGAAGGGGAGAGTCTTGAGCTCCTTCCTGAAATGTAGAGGGGGAGGGGTGAGTCTCATATTGATGGGGAGGATGTTTTAGATTCTGGGGGCATAGACAGAGAAGCCTGTCTTTTGTTCTTTCCTTCCTGTGGAGTTCAACCAGTGGAGTTCAAGTTTGCACATGTCCTTACTTCTGGTGGATCATAGGCCCTCGGAGATGTTGAGCTTGTTAGCGAGGTAGCTTGGGAACTTGCGGGCAACTATGCATCAGGATTTGAAGGCGATAGGTCCATGCAGTAGGAGCCAGTGCGATTTGATGAGGGTTGTGGTGATGTGTTTGAATTTGCGTAGTCCTTTGATGATGCGTGCTGTAGAATGTAAGACATCTAAGTGATGCCAGGGTGGTTGCCGGATGGCCTTCCAGAAGAGCACTACCACCATCCGGGTGGGGGAAGACCAAGGCTTGGCCAGCAGATTTGAAGTGGTTTGCTTGGATAAAGGGTTTTTTCAGGGTGGTTGAGTGCATTTAGCTACTCTACGCTGGATGAGTGTCTTTAAATTGGGTAAAAAATCCTGTTATTACAGTGCTGATAAGCTGGCGGAATCTGAAATTAAGGGTTATATAAAAACACAAATCATTAAGCATATAGCTTCGGTCCGCAAACATGGACAGTTTCCAGGTGTTTCTCGTTGGGTGCATTTACTCCTTCTTCGCCAGCTCAAGCATAGTAATAAACATAAACAAGGTTTTGGTGGGCAACAGGTCTGAGACAACCTTGCTTCAGTTCAACTTGGTATGGCTCCTTAGTGACCTCAGGGGCTGCTGATTCCCAAAGCTGGTGGATGTGATGATTCCACTTCTTTTTGGAAAGTCTGTACAGGAGAAGCAGCACATTTCTCAGGGGGAAACGGTAGGTAAGTAGATAGGTAGGAAATGTATACAGTGCACTACTCAGCTCAACAGCGGCATTAGTCCCGATTATCTGCATTACATGCACTGTAAAATTACCTCTGAAATAATAAGGTCTTCAAGAGTTGTCTGAACTGCAGATGATCTTTTGTGGCTTGTAACTGTGAAAGAAGTTAATTCCAAAGTTCATGAGCCATAACTATAAAGGAGCAGTCTCCACATAGTTGGCATTTTAACTTAGGGATTTTAAGCAAATTGACAGAGGCTGATCTCAACTATCTACCTGCCATGTATTAGGCTAGACGACTGCAAATGTAAGTAACACCTTCAAGGTACATTACTTTGTGTGCCGTACAAAGACATTTTAATTTGATCCTTTTGATCCAGAAGTCAATGTAAGTCACAAAGAACACAGGCAACAGAATCAACTTTTTTAGATTAAACATCCATTTGGCTGCTGCATTTTGGATCAACTGCAATTCATAAAGCTTTTTCTTCAGTAAGATCAAATACATTCTATTGCAATAGTCTAAAGGACTAGAAATAAAAGCATTCCTGAGTTGGATTCTTGCTCGAAAACAAAAATAATTCAGATATCTCTTTAATGATTTCAATTGAAAAAGCAGCTACTTGTGGGTTGATATCCAAATACCCAAATTGTAGACCAATATCATGGGTGACTGATAAGGTCCAAAAGATGTTGGCCAGATGCAAAGTTTTCCATCTGAGATGATGACTCAGCTTTGCCCACTGGTGTAAGTGATGCAAGAACCATGCAAGGTCCCTCTCTGGTAGAATAAATATGCTTCATGTTCACAAACACTGGCAGAGTTTATCTGCCAAATACTGTCTTGGAAGGAAGCAATCCAGCAGAGCATCTTCAAGATTAGCTACCAGGTTGTTTCTTCTGTGTTCCATGACGTATCCACAGGCTTGTCAAAATGTACCTGGTTCTACCAACAATGGTTGCCGACTGAGAGAGGCCCCAACTTCCAATCACTAGGTTGCAGTCAAACTTCCATCAGCCACCATGTCAGTGTGTGACACCACGTTTAATTTCCCCAACAATCTTCTCTGTCTTTTGCTCAGGTGTGGATTCGAAGTGGATGCCAAAAACCATTCAAGCAATTAGTCAAATCCGGTTCTGGCAACTGGAGCACTTGCACACTGAGACAGGAAGATGCCACGACTATTTATGGCTACACTCTTGTCAAATTCACTCTCACAGGACACTATTTGTCCAGTGTTTCCTAAAAGGGTCACCCCATGTTACAGAAGGCCAACCATTCCAGAAATGGCTGACACTAACCGAGCCATCTGTGCATGGAGACTAAAACAGGGAACACAAAGGATAATACACGAAATAAGAGTCACTGATGAGGACATTGATGAAGACATAAAAGAGGAAGGTCGGTGTACCAAACAGTATAATAGAGTCTTACCAGAATTAATGCTTGGTATTTTTAGTATGACACTTATCATTGATACAACTGGAGTGTTTGCACATAGAGGTATATCATTTTATGAGGCTTTTGAATTTATTTTGTATTGGCTTAAACCTATTTTCCAAAATGTGATTATTTCGGATATAATGTACTTTCCCCCTACTTGGAAAAGGAGCACGGTCCTTTACATATTCAATACCTGCATGAATAGTTCCCTCATTCAGGTTGTCTTAGTCCTAGCTCTCTGAAGCTCTTGCTCTACCACCCACCCTCCCCCTTTCCTGCTTTTGAATCAAGCCAAGCTGAAACTGCCCCAAGTCAGTCTGTCATACCCACTAACTCACCGGTCTCCAATTGTACAATCGGGGGCTTTTGTACATGAACGAGGGGCTCTGGATAGCCCCGCTGTTGCTGCGTTAAGGTTAATGTCACACCAGTCAATTCATCACCTATGTACATTGGTTGGTTCCAGAATTCACTCCCAGCACGATAGCCCTACAAAGAGAAGGACAATATAAGTACATAATATCAGTCTCTAAGCAAAGACATATGTCCACTAGACATTTCTTGCAAGAAATCTTTCTGTGCAATGTCTCAGAGAGAAATCCTTCCATACATTTCAGCAGACATAATAATAGATCTAGACATGTCACAACATGCAAAATCTCATCAGCGATTTTAGGCATCCAATCTCACACAAAACTACTCTTCCTTTTCCAATATTCTGTGCATAGCCAAACATACTGATCTGTTGTAATCTAAAGATTTCTTGGAAAAACATCAGATTATTGATGTACTCCAGACGTGGCCATGATATGGAACTGGTGCCGCTGACTTTCGTTGACCATAAAGGAAGTGGACAGAGGAGGAACCATGATGTTGATCCTGGTAGACCTATACACACGATTTGATACAGTTTGTCATGACACACTGTTTTTCTCCCACCTTCTCAAACTGGAATCAATAGCCATATAAGGATCTGGAATTCAATGGTGTAAACCATACATACACAGAGCACACCATTGGTCCTTATGCCCCCCTTCATTCTAATCTCAATCTCTTGTATGATATATGATATGGCATTTATAACGCGCCTATACACAAGTGTTTCAAGGTACGAAAAGGCAAGGGAGGGGAACAAAGGGATCTTACTAGGCCAGGTGACATTGAGAGCGTGCATGTGCAGGGGAGGGAGGAAGGGGAAAAAGTGCACGGGGGAAAGGGCAGTGCCGTACATGGGGACAACAGTAAAATAAATAGATAAAAAAAGAAAAAAGTAAAAGTGCAGCCAGCTGGTGGCAAGTGCAAGGGTGAGTGCAGACAACAGGTGTCAAGTGCTGGCAGGGGGCTCTAGAGACACAGAAAACAGTCCCCAAGTGAGGGGGAAGCCAAGGAGGTAGTGTAGGGGTGCAACTGGTGGGGAAGGGGACCAGAGATCAGAGGGTATCCAGGTGATCAGTGCAGTTTCAGTTTCAACCAGGAGATAGCAGGGGAGAGGAGGAGAGAAAGCAGAAGCAAAGAAGAAGGTTTTGAGGTGCTTCCGGAACCGGAGATGGTTCTCCTCAAGTTTTAGGGAGGCAGGGAGGCTGTTCCAGAGGGAGGACCCAGCTGAAGATAGAGCTCTACCACTAACTTGTTGCTTTGAGAAGCGACTGACCCTGTGCGAGTTGGAGGCGGATGAGCGAAGGGCTCGAGAAGGAAGATATCTAGGAAGAGAGTTGAAGGTAGTGAGGCTCCAGGCCCCAGAAGGCCTTGTGGACAATGCAGAGGGTTTTGAACTTAATCCTCGCAGCCACTGGGAGCCAGTGCAGAGATTTCAGTCCTGGAGAGATACGATCGCTGGGCTTGAGGCCAAGGACAAGTCTCGCAGTCCTGTTCTGGATGAGTTGCAGAGAGTAGAAGCAAGCATATTTAGAAAGAGGCTCTTGCAGTAGTCCAGCACAGAGAGAACCTGAGCTCTGGAGACAGTGAGCTTCTGGTGGAAGCAGAGGAAAGGCAGAATACCTCTGAGTAGGTGCAGCTGGTAGTGAAACTTCTGAGAAACGTCATAGATGTGAGGCAAGAAGGAGAGTGTGAAGTTGAAGATGACCCCAAGGTTTTTAGCATTGCAGGTGGGAGCAGGAAGAGGACCAAGAGAGGCCAGCCAGAAAGTGACAGGAAAGGAGGGTGCAGGTGTGCCGATGAGGAGAATCTCTGTCTTACTGGCATTAAGGCAGAGATCATTGGCGGCACCCCACTCCTGAATAGCAGACTGTCATGATGCCTGCCCCCGGAAGGCCAGACCAGGCCCAGCAGCCCCGGAAGCAGGCATCATGCCACATGGAGCATGCCCAAAAGCCCCAGTTAGGGGCTGTTTGGGTACAGTCCTGGCGCCTATGGCGCCTGGCTCATAAAGATAAAGTCAGTCCTGGCGCCATGGGCGCCAGGCTCATTATTGATAACTTACCTGAAGCAGACCATGCTGCATACTCACCTGAGGCAAACCATGCTGCATGAAGACTCAAGCCAAATGAGGCTTAGGAGGGACTATTTTACTGAATGGACTATTTTGTTACTTGGGTGGGGCTGTGGAAGAATACTTACCTGGATCTTCTTCCAAGGCTATTTAAACCACGCCCGGACAGCCACACGTGCTTCGCGTTATTCTGCTTGCTGCAGCGTAACGCTCACCGTGTTTTCAAGAGCTCCAGTCTTCAGCCACGCCTGCTTCAGTCCTGGGACTCCTGAAACAAGAAGAAAAGAAGGATAAAGGTTAGAGGAGTTTTAACTTTAATCCTTACCTGAATCCTGATCCATTTCGCCACGGAACTGAAAGACAGAAGTCTTTGAAGCATCGCTTCGCATTCCTACGGCGCCGCGCTGAACTCAACTGCTTTGTGGTACTTCAGCATTCCATCACGCTCTCTCCATCTCGCGGCCGCCCTCCGACACCTAAGGAGACAAAGACAGCAAGGTGAGCAAGGGGACTCTCTAAGGCTATACAAGCTACCCACAAAACTTACCTGATTTACCACGGGGGTCTCACCTCATCTCGGGTCGGCACAGTCAACTCTGCTTCATCGCCGTACCCCGTCCCCTAAGGGGAAAACCACAATAGACTTACCTGAATCTTACCGAGTGCCATTTGGAAATCTTTGAGTGGATTAATCGGCAACCTGCAAGGAATCGGACAGAGTGAAGATCAGACATTTGAACTCTTATGAACAATTGGACTTTGGAGTCAATACTGGAACTCACCAATTCCTCTACGCCAGTGAAGTAACACCTCATCAACGCGCCCCTGCGGTCGACGCAGGATGGAGAGCTCATCCTTCCAAACCATCAGGTGAGACTAAGGAGGGGACATCAAGAGTGATCTGTGGGAAGACAACGGGAGTGGGGAATGTGGGTTGACACTCAATTCCACAGGTGGTTAATTCCTCTTCTCCTTTGCAGAAGAATATTCTTGCGAGCCAGACAAACTAGGCTGAGCGGGCCAGTCCAGTCAGTCATCTCGGCGCTACACGTCACGCTGGTGGAAATAACAGCGACCCAGTTCCGGTCGACGCCCCCGTGGGAACCAGGTGAGCGTAACAGAACGCGAAGCCCACCCACAAATACCCACCTGGGCGTCATGGAGACCTCAGAAACTGATCAGTTGGCCCAATTATTAGGGGAATTAAGGGCCGAAGTGCATTCCGCCCGCCAAGAAACCAATGCCCTCAGGAGGGAACTGATGGTGTCAAAAGAACAAACTGATGAGTTGGCCAGACAACTATTACAGAGCCAGGCTGGACAAACACCTCTACCAGGACTTGGGGCAAGTCCAGCTCCTGTACCATCGAGTAACCCGGTGCAGATAAATTTACCTGGAGCAGTTCCTTTGGCTCCGCCTGAACGCTTTGCCGGAGACCCGAAAGGGTTTGCAACATTCATGAATCAATGCCGCTTGCACTTTTTATTTAGACCTGGAGCTTTCCCAAACGATCAGGCCAAGGTAGCCTTTGTACTGTCATATCTCAGCGGCAGTGCGGCGGATTGGTCCATTCCACTAGTTAACGAGGATGACCCGATTCTTCGAGATTTCCAGGGTTTTCGAACAAGCATGGAAAGACTATTCGCCCGACACTCCTGAGGACAGGCTTTGGACAACAAACTTTTATCCCTACGTCAAGGTAACCAGGATCTTTTATCTTACATTGCAACTTTCAATAGATTAGTAGTGGAAACCGAATGGCCTGAAGCCAAGCGAATCACATTATTCCATCGAGGACTTCGGGGAGAACTCAAAGATGTTTTGGCTCAAATCGTGAACCCGCCTCAAGACTGTGCTGAATTGCTGAATATATAGATCTAGTGGTCCAGCTCGATCACAGACTTCAAACCAGGAAGGCTGATCGAACCAAGTTTGAGAACAGGGTGTTGGTTAAAACCCACGTAAGCTCCAAGGGAGTAGATGTCTCAGAACCTATGCAAATCGGGGGGGTTAAAGGACCCTTAACCCAAAAGGAGAGATAGAAGACGGCAACTGCAATTATGTTTATATTGCGGAACCATTGGTCATTTTCTTCGGAACTGCCCTGTAAAACCACCCAAGAAAGTTATAGGAGCAGCAGACGAAAACCATGTGATATCTGACTCGGGAAACGACCACGCCCGGCAAGCGTAGAGGTCCGCTTGCCGAGCTTAAAGAAGGACACTCTGACCTCGCATTTCACCATACCCATGGTCCTTGTAGATCCAGAGCAGCCATCACGCATGCACGCGGTAAAGGCGTACGTAGACAGTGAAGCCATAGGAAATTACTTGGACTGGGAATTGGCTATCAGGATGAATCTATCTCTCACCCGCAAGACCACGGCCGATGTTGTCACCACTGTAGATGGAACGGAAATTGCCTCTGGACCCGTAACTCATTCCACTGCAGAGATGACATTGCTGAGTCAAGATGGGCATCGAGAGGCTATGATGTTTGACTTAATCAAGGCCCCACAGTTTCAGCTGATACTGGGGATACCTTGGTTGGAAAAACATAATCCCTGTATTGATTGGCGAGAGAAGAGACTAACCTTCCCAGAATGTGCTCACAACTGCTACCCAAGGAAAACTCAAAACTCACTCCTGGCCCCAGTAATTCCAGCAGCCATACAATTACCTGTTGAATACCAAGACTTTCAGGATGTCTTCCAAAAGGAACAGGCAAACACCTTACCACCTCACAGATCGTATGATTGTCAAATAGATCTTGTACCTAGAGCACAACCACCTTGCAGCAGAATCTATGCCCTTACGGAACCCGAAAATCTTCATTTGCGCCAGTACCTAGACCAGTACCTTGCTAATGGCTTCATTCGCCCGTCCAAATCCCCTGCACCTTCAGCTTTGTTCTTCGTACCGAAAAAGGAAGGCGACCTTAGAACATGTATAGACTACCGCGCACTGAATCAGATAACCATCAAGAATCGATACCCACTGCCTTTGATCCCAGAACTACTAGACCAGGTGAAGGACACATGTATATACACGAAACTAGACCTTCGGGGGGCATATCATCTGGTACGTGTCAAAGAGGGTGACGAATGGAAGACTGCTTTTCGCACCAAGTACGGACTATTTGAGTACCAGGTGATGCCCTTCGGACTATACAATGCACCAGCAACCTTCCAGTTCTTCATGAACGATGTCCTCCGAGAGCTTATCGACGTGTGTGTGGTCGTTTACATGGACGACATCTTAGTATACTCTTTATCAGAATGTGAGCATGTAAAACACGTCCGAGCAGTCCTAGAGAAGTTACGCCAGCATAAATTATATGCTAAACTGGAAAAATGCATCTTCCACACTACGGAAGTGGAATTCCTTGGATTTATTCTGACCCCGAGAGGAATCCGGAAGGATACACGAAAAGTGGATGCCATTCTTAATTGGCCTTCGCCAAGTTCAATCAAAGGAGTTCAAAGCATGCTTGGCTTTGCCAATTTCTACCGCATGTTTATCCCGGACTTCTCGCACATTGTACATCCCATTACAACGCTATTGCGAAAAAACAAGCGCTTTGTGTGGACAGAGGAAGCCGAGAACGCCTTCCAAGAGTTAAAAGCTAAATTCACATCTGCTCCCATATTAAGACACCTGCGCCCCGAGCTTCCCTACATAGTGGAAACAGATGCATCCAGTTCAGCCATGGGAGCAGTCCTTTCCCAAAAGGATCCCGAAACTAACCAGCTTCACCCAGTGGCGTTTTGGTCAAGAAAATTTTCAGCCCCTGAATTAAACTGTGCCATAACCGACAAGGAGCTGCTGGCCATCAAGTCCGCCTTCAAGGCTTGGCGGCACTATCTACTGGGTGCCAGACATACCATCACTGTCATCACCGATCACTGCAACTTACAATACCTAAAAACAGCCAAAGCCCAATCTTCGCGCCAACTCCGTTGGGCATTGTTCTTCGCTGAGTTTGATTTTGTAATAACCTATCGACCAGGTTGTAAGAATGGTAAAGCAGACGCCTTGTCCCGGATTGGAATGGGAGAAGCAGAAATAACTTTAGAACCTGTACCCATAATTCCGGAACAGAGAATCCTTGGCCTGACATCCATACAGACACTGGAGGACATTCAAAACAAGATCCACCAACTCTTTGATTCCGTTGCCCTACAGGACTGGGCAAAGAAAGGTCCAGAGTACTCTGTCATCGATGATTTACCTTATTACCAAGGCCGGCTATTTTTACCGCAAAAGGAACTACAGGAACCTGTCATTTCCCATTACCATGACACCTTAATAGAAGGGCATCCGGGTATTGCAAAAACCGAAGCTAAAATTAGGAAGCAATTTTGGTGGCCCACCTGGCGAAAGGATGTCAAGTCATTTGTCATGTCTTGTGGCATTTGCGCACAAAATAAAGGGCAAAAGAAAAAACCTGCTGGATTATTGCAACCATTAGACATACCACCTACCGCTTGGCATACCTTGTCATTAGACTTCATCACGGATTTACCCCCGTACCAAGGTTACAATACCATTCTAGTTATTGTAGATCTTTTTTCTAAAATGGCCCACTTCATTCCTTTAAAAGGGATACCTCCAGCTTCAATCCTGGCCAAGGAATTCCTTGAAAATGTTGTCCGCCTGCATGGCTTTCCTTCAGTGTTAATTTCAGATCGGGGCATTCAATTAATTTCACATTTTTGGAGGAAATGCTGCCAACTGGCACGAATTGATGTTAGGCTTCGACCAGTCACCACCCTCAGACCGACGGTCAAAATGGAGAGGACCAACCAGACTCTTGAACAGTACCTCCGTTGTATGCTACATCAGTCTGAGGGGAATTGGAAAGACGTTCTGTGGATCGCAGAGTATGCGTACAATAATTCCGTACACTCAGGAACTGGACAAAGTCCTTTTTTTTACCATTTATGGGCACCATCCTCGAACCTCGGATTTGGACTCACCCCAGCATTTAGAGATGCCCGCAGTGGACCATCTCCACGCTGTTATTACACAAGCCTTTAAAGAAGCAACCATCCATTTGCAAAAGGCTAAGGAAAAATACAAAAAGGATGCGGATCAGCACAGAAGTGAAGCTCCTCAATACCAAATAGGGGACCAAGTATGGTTAGCCACCAAGCACTTACCACTCAAGGGGACTCGGACCTTTAACCCCAGATATTTGGGACCTTTTTCTGTCAAGGCAATTATTAACCCAGTGGCCGTCAAGTTGGACCTACCTGCTCATATGCAAATCCATCCCGTCTTCCACGTGTCTCTTTTGAAGCCAATGCAACCAGGAACTAGGCTAACCACTCCACCTGAACCTATCCTCATAGACGGGGAGCCCGAGTACGAAGTCAAGAATATTTTGGACTCAAAAAGAGTGAGATCAAAACTCTTTTACCTAATTGATTGGAAAGGTTATGGTCCGCAGGAAAGGTCTTGGGAACCTAGTGACCATGTGCATGCACCTCGTTTAGTGAAGAGGTTCCATCGGGAATTTCCAGACAAACCACAGCCAAGGGGGAGAACGACTTTAGGAGGGGCCTTGAGGGGGAGTGCTGTCATGATGCCTGCCCCCGGTAGGCCAGACTAGGCCCAGCAGCCCCGGAAGCAGGCATCATGCCACTTGGAGCATGCCCAAAAGCCCCAGTTAGGGGATGTTTGGGTACAGTCCTGGCGCCTTTGGCGCCAGGCTCATAAAGATAAAGTCAGTCCTGGCGCCATGGGCACCAGGCTCATTATTGATAACTTACCTGAAGCAGACCATGCTGCATACTCACCTGAGGCAGACCATGCTGCATGAAGACTCAAGCCAAATGAGGCTTAGGAGGGACTATTTTACTGAAGGGACTATTTTGTTACTTGGGTGGGGCTGTGGAAGAATACTTACCTGGATCTTCTTCCAAGGCTATTTAAACCACGCCCGGACAGCCACACGTGCTTTGCGTTATTCTGCTTGCTGCAGCGTAACGCTCACCATGTTTTCAGCAGCTCCAGTCTTCAGCCACGCCCGCTTCAGTCCTGGGACTCCTGAAACAAGAAGAAAAGAAGGATAAAGGTTAGAAAAGGAGTTTTAACTTTAATCCTTACCTGAATCCTGATCCATTTCGCCACGGAACTGAAAGACAGAAGTCTTTGAAGCATTGCTTCGCATTCCTACGGCGCCGCGCTGAACTCACCTGCTTGGCGGTACTTCAGCATTCCATCACGCTCTCTCCATCTCGCGGCCGCCCTCCTACACCTAAGGAGACATAGACAGCAAGGTGAGCAAGGGGACTCTCTAAGGCTATACAAGCTACCCACAAAATTTACCTGATTTACCACGGGGGTCTCACCTCATCTCGGGTCGGCACAGTCAACTCTGCTTCATCGCCGTACCCCGGCCCCTAAGGGGAAAACCACAATAGACTTACCTGAATCTTACCGAGTGCCATTTGGGAATCTTCGAGTGGATTAATCGGCAACCTGCAAGGAATCGGGCAGAGTGAAGATCAGACATTTGAACTCTTATGAACAATTGGACTTTAGAGTCAATACTGGAACTCACCAATTCCTCTACGCCAGTGAAGTAACTGGTCATCAACGCGCCCCTGCGGTCGACGCAGGATGGAGAGCTCATCCTTCCAAACCATCAGGTGAGACTAAGGAGGAGACATCAAGAGTTATCTGTGGGAAGACAACGGGAGTGGGGAAGGTGGGTTGACACTCAATTCCATGGGTGGTTAATTCCTCTTCTCCTTTGCAGAAGAATATTCTTGCGAGCCAGACAAACTAGGCTGAGCGGGCCAGTCCAGTCAGTCATCTCGGCGCTACACGTCACGCTGGTGGAAATAACAGCGGCCCAGTTCCGGTCAACGCCCCCATGGGAACCAGGTGAGCGTAACACAGACAGACAATCGGTAGATGAGAGAAGGAGAAGAAGTGACGGAAGGGAGCCTGAAAATGAGTTGAGTGTCATCCGCATAGCACTGAAAGTTGAGGCAGAGAGCGGCAATGCAGTGGGCAAGGAGTGCCAGGTATTCGTTGAACAGCCAGGGAGAGAGGTTAGACCCCTGGGGAACATCACAGGTAGAAATCGAGATAGAGGGTAGGAAGGACCCAAGTTGGACCTGGGAGGGTCGATCAGAGAGGAAAGAGGTCAGCCAAGCCAGGGCTTGATCGGTGATACCCAGATTATCGCAGAGATGGTTGAGCAGGATGGCATGGTTGACCATGTCAAAGGAAGAAGAGAGATCGAGTAAGATGAGGACACAGGGGGTGTGGGAATCGAGGTTGAAGAGCAGATCTTCACGGATGTTCAGGAGAGCAGTTTCCGTGCTTCTGGCAGCTCTGAAGCAAGACTGATGGTCATGGAGACAACCAACAGATTCAGTGTGAAGATTAAGCTGGGAGGAGACCAGCTTTTGCAGGGGTTTGCCCAGTATGCAGAGTCTGATTCTCTATCTTTCATTTAGTATTCTTCTCTTACTATTGATAGATATCAACAGTTCATATTAGTTAAGTTTCTTTAAGTATGCAAATGATACCTAGATAATTTTTTACGATACAAGATTTAGACAAGACTTCCCCTAAAACAATGAAAAAACTTCTCAGCCACAATAATATCAAACATTTTAGAAATCAGATCTGGTAAATCTCAAGTTATCACATGTGTCCCTTTGCAGTGATGTGCAATATCGTAGAAATGACTGCCATGATCAGGCACTCCTCCCACAAGTAGTAAACAATACATAAAATCTTGGCATATTAGGTCAAAGACCCTCTTTGCATCTACAGATCACGAAAACACTGCAGGCCTTCTCAGGGTAGTGAGGCATCTTCAAAGTCTCTGATACATTTAGAATATCTAGATAAGCCACAGCAAATCCTGAATATTGCCTCCTTTGTAACCTCAAGGTTGGTCTATGCAAAAGGCGGTTTTGCTCTGGTCTACTATAGCACTTGATGAACTCCAGAGAGTACTGTCCTAAGTAGCAGAAATTGTGCTTAATCAATCACTATCTGCATCCTTCACAAAGGCCTTGCATTCCCTGGACTGGTTTCTTCTCTCTCAGAGAATTGTGTTTAAGGTTGTGGGTGATACAAATCAATCTATGGCCAAGCACCACAGTTTATAGCAAAACGATTTCAGTTCTATGCATCCACACTCAATTTACTCTCAGCATAAACAGTCCTACTTCTCATACATAATATTAAACAGGCCAGAGTTGGTGGTCAATCACTATATTACCCTTGAGCTCACTTGTGCAACCATGTGCCTCTAGATATCGAAACTACAGCATTCATTGATTCATTCAAAAAAGAGATAAACACTTGATTTTGTTTCCATAACCCGGTTGCCCCTTTCACAAGCGACTATAACCATTATACATTTTCACTTATCCTAGCGCCAACATGCCAGAATTAAGCAAATGCTGTGCCCTACAAAAGCTAATTAACAATAACATGCGACTTTATCCAACTCTCACCACACATTTTCATACATCATCCATCCAAAATATCAAACAAGCCTCTCAATGCAAATTCCCAACAGACTTTGCTACATGAAACATCATGCAGGGCATATTACTAAACAACTTATTTATTTATTTGCATATATAAAGCGCACATGCAGCCCAGAGGCATTGTGGCACTGTTACAAGAAGGTGTAGGAAAATTGTGTTACAAGATGTTTACATGTGACCGTGAGGTCTCTTAGTTGCAAGTACATGAATAAATCAAACATACAAAATGATTTAAGCAGAGCAGAAGGAAGCAGGGGGTTAGTGTTCAGATGAAGAGTTTGGTTTTGATTACTTTGCGGAAGGCTTGGTGAGATTCAATCATTCTTAGATGAGGAGGAAGGCCGTTACATTGTGTGGTGGCTATCGTGGGACTACACTCACTACACTAGATATGTGACTATACCAAATATATAATAAGACAGTTTAATTTAACAACAAAAAAAGTCACCAGACAAGTCACCCACTAGATATGCTGATCAGATAAATTACTCCTACATTCTAGCCTATTCATCCCATCAAAAGGAATGCCTAAAAATGGTGGGCTGTAAAAAAAATGCCTACTCACCACACCTTCAAACCAAAATGACCTAGGGCTGTAAATGATGTCCAACAGAGCAGAACCCCATGAGAGGCTAAGAGGAGGAACGGGATGGG
This sequence comes from Ambystoma mexicanum, assembly GCF_040938575.1. Taxonomy (NCBI): domain Eukaryota; kingdom Metazoa; phylum Chordata; class Amphibia; order Caudata; family Ambystomatidae; genus Ambystoma; species Ambystoma mexicanum. The sequence continues at coordinate 799,487,480 of NC_090926.1, read as the reverse complement.
GGACTATGATCAGGAGCAACATGTCACTCACAGCATCCTAAAAAGGTTGCTCGCCAGTTGCTCAGGGCTACTGCATGGAGGCCAAGAAGGAGGAGGTTGTGAGGGGTAAGCAATGCGAGACGGACACAAAGGTATAGTTGTCATGATGCCTACCCCGGGGGACCCAGACCAAGTCCAGCAACCCCGAAAGCAGGCATCAATTTATCCCAAGCAAGCCCAACAACCCCTGCTAGGGGCTATTTGGGTGCAGTCCTGGTGCCTATGGCGCCAGGCTCATAGATTAAAACGTACCTGATGCAGACCATGCTGCAAACTTACCTGATGCAGACCATGCTGCAAGAGCTCCAAGCCAAAAGAGGCTTGGAAGGGACTACTTTACCTAGGGACTATTTTTTACTTGGGTGGGGCTGGGGAGGAATACTTACTTGGGACTACTTTGGAGGCTATTTAAACCACGCCCGAAGAGCAGCACACGCTTCGCGTTATTCTGCATCCAGCAGCGTAACGCTCACTGTGCCTGCAAGTCTGCATCCAGTCTTCTGCCACGCCCGCCTAGAGTTTGGAGCTCCTAGAAAAAGGGAGAAAGAAGGAGAAAAGGTTAGAACAAGAGCAATACCTTTGATCCTTACCTGAATTCCCGATCCATCGCGCCTTCGAGCTGGAAGAAAGAAGTTATTTTATGCGTGTCGCCTCGCCTGCTGCAGCGCCGCGCTGAACTCACCGGCCTTCGCAGCATCTTCACATTCCACCGCATCCTCCTGCATGTTCCTGCCGCACTCTGGCACCTAAGGAGAAGACAAGAACAGCAAGGTGAGCCAAGGGAACACACAGAGGAATATTAGTTACCCCCCATAGACTTACCTGATTTTACCACCGGGGGTACTATTCCTCTTCACGGGTCGGCGCAGCTTCCACTGCATCTTCGCCGAACCCCGGCCCCTAAGGGGAAACAAAAGGACAGCAAGGTGAAACAAAGGGGCTAACAAGGGGAACCCTCCTCACCACACTAGATTTACCTGATTTTACCGCCGGAGGCATTATTCCCCGAGACTTCATACTTTCTCTCAGCGCATGAATAAGGGAGAAAGCAACAGGTTACATATTGACATTATTTTATCGAACTGTGTTGGATAATACAAATCCTTACCAGAATATTACCGGTTGCCACGAGGAACTTTTTTCGCTAGGGTCAAGCTGCAACCTGCAAGGAATCGGACAAGAGTGAAAGTCAGGCATTTGAACTCTTAGGAACTACATACTTACGGCGTCTTGCCGGGAATTTCGGAGTCAATATTGTTCTGGAACTCACCAATTCCTTCGAGCCAGTGAAGCAACTGGTTATCTACGCGCCCCTGCGCTCAATGCAGGATGGAGAGCTCATCTTTTCAAACCCTCAGGTGAGACTATAAGAGGGGACATCAAAGGTGATCATTGGGGAGAACAGCGGGGGTGGGGGGTTTTACGCTCAACTCCACGGGTGGTTAATTCCCTTTCTCCATTTGCAGAAGAATATTCCTACGGGCCAAGCAAACGAAGCTAGGTGGGCCAGTCCAGTCCGTCATCTCGGCCCTACGCGTCACATTGGTGGAGACCGCAGCTGTCCAGTTCAGACCGACGCCTTTGTGGGAGTAAGGTGAGCGTAACAATAGTTTTCTCAATGTTTGCCATTTTATTAAAATAAAAGGGGTGAGATAGACGCCTTTCTTTCCCTATCCTAACAGTATTTCCCTACCTAGAAAACGAAACTAAAGAAAGGTGACCTAATGTCCAATAATGTTTGACCCTTACACTAATGCATACAACACAAATGTACAAGGAATATTTGACTAACTTCAGTTCAACAAAACAGTGCAAAGGATCAACTTATCATTTTTAAAGGGTGCTCCTTGGGCCAAGGGTTGGGCTCCCTTCCCCTCGATCAAATCAGGGATGCCTCTGAACAAGTTCTGATTTAACCAAGATCTGTTCAGTTCTACATAAAACGTCTTTTCCATGCACAGCGTCTTTACACTTGATAAAGTAAATGTCTTTTCTACAAACACTTGTTTCAAAACCAAACACAATAGTTATCTTTCGCAATATCCTCCTTGGTAAGGCAAATGTATCTTTCACAAAACTTTAGTTTATAAACCCAGGAAATGTTTTTTTCTCCACACAAGATCTTTTCTCAGACTTCAAAGTAGATCACAGTTTTTCTTCAAACAGAATACTTTTGTCGGGATAGCACAACTACTACCTTTGCTGATGCAACAGTTCATCAAAATAACATATTCCTCAATATCTCTTCTTCAACACCTTTTCACCACAACCACATTTCTTCCAATGAACTCTTTCTTTCATGGTCTACTCTCCTGCCAGGACTAACTCTAAAGCGTTCCTTTCTTGGATCACTCTCTTGCCTGAAAGAAAACTCCTCTCACCACGGTTGGTCTCTTTAGTAGTAATATGGTGTCTTCCCCAACTTCATAAACACTCTTCATTCAATGGTTACCCCAAAGGTATTGTGCCACTATTCCAGCTTTGTATGTTCTTGTCCCATTCAATTTAGAGGAATCGTGTTAACAATATCTTTAACAACTTTTAACAACTTCAGAACCATGGTTTATAGTTCTTATGAGAGAACGATTCACTTTCATACAGTATGCTCTATAGGCTTGGGTAATACTGGTTATGGCTTCAGTTTCAACCTCTTCTACGACTTCTGCTTCAGCCTTTAATGTGTTGAAAGATATACATTTTTGAATATAAACAAACTAAGGCATGCGCAATTTTATTTCCTTCTCGAACTGCCACTTCAAAGAGAGACGTGTTCTCACCTTTAGGTCATCAATCAGCTGCCAAGGTATAGGGAAACATTGTCTCATGCGCTGGCTTAACGTTGCTTGCAACACTTTGGGAAAGTCACTATTATTCCAATTAGGCTACGGGCAATGTTCTCTGTGTTAACTGGAGGCACACGACTGCTCGGCAACAAAGTGATAATGATGTTAGGGAATGAAAGGCTTTCACTACACTTGAGCGGTTTCTATCAGTGCGTGTTGCTTTACCATTAACAAAAACACTTGCTGCGTTTAATTTCGACTCGCTTAGATAAGCTTGAGTACAATTAAAGCTGGTTACAGTTACTGGCAAGGTAATTCTGCTGTTCAGAAGTACAAAGCTTCACTTTCTGACTCCTGATTACAGCGATTGCGGGCTGCTGAAATTCTACCGAATTTATATCTTCTCCGGTGACTTCTGCAGGCCCTCTTGGGATCCACACCCCTCTGTTGCATGGGTGTTTCCGATCCAGCCTCTTCAAGGGAGAGACTCCTACTCTCCATTTTCTCTCGGCTTGCTTCTGCACAGGGGCCTTGGGAACTATTGCAACTTCAGCACTGCATTCAAAGCAATGAGACGCACCTGAAAAGACGGCCTGTAGTCGCAGCCTTCCAGTTCTGCCACAGCTATTCAGGGTTTGTGAGCACAGGACCAACTGTCTGAAATCTCCCTCTTCTCTACTCTGGCGTCCCTGTTGTGGTCACACTTCCTTGTGAACTGCTGGCTAAGTGCTCTGCTTCTTCCGCTTCTGCTTCTGCTACTGCTACTGCCGACCTTCCAGCTCCTGCTCCAGCTTCTCTTTACTGCTCCTCCCGGCTGCAGCCTTTTCTCCCGGTCGATGTGCTAATTGGTTTCAGGTACAGGTCCTTAAGATTCATTGCCTGACCTTGTTTAGAACCATTAGGCTTGCCTGCCTGACTTGGACTCCTGTCTGCCTCTTCCACCATCTACTTCTTCACAGTCCCTGAGGGATCCTAATTTATTTTGGGGAAATTTGATTTCTCTAATTTTATACAAGGTTTTAAGATGGATTTCCTTCCCTGGATATTCTTAAAATAAGAATTATAAGATTTAGCTCTTTGGGGGACAGAAGGGGCAGAAAAGGTCACTTTCACTGTTCCTGATGGAATACCTTCGTGGAGGACATCGGGTTTTGTTGTTAAATAAGAATGGTTCTACAAAAACATCTTTAGATATCTTTGTCCCAGATTTGACAGGTTTGCTGGAAATCCTAGATTGACCTTGTCCTGAATGACAAGCCTCTGTAACCTCTCTGGGAATGATCTTACTATCGTTCAAGAAATCATACCATGTATGTCTCACCCTGCATAATCTCCCCACCTCCCACGGCCTGGTCTCCACCCAGGTGATCCTCATGCAATACACCACCCCCAGGATTTCGATCGGGAAGCATCTGCCCTCTCCTGGCCACCTGGGAGGAGACTCCAGGTAGGGTTTTAGTGAGGAATCTGCAGGATTCTTCACAGGTAGTTACATGCGTCTGCGCAGCATAGGGAGTCTGTAGGAATCTCATGTTGTTAATATTGAGGCTGTAGATTAGGGAGGCCTTACGGAGATCTATTGAAATCAGAATAAATAACCATGTCCTGCTGCACCCACACTGCCTGGGCCATGTGGGAGTGCATTGTGCATTGACTTAATGTGGTGGCCATTCAGAAGAACATCAGGCCCAAACTCTAGGCCAACTTGGCAAACACAGGGATGAACAATGTTACTGCTGCTGTAATCATTAATACAACTGTCCATTAGACCTGCATTTACAAGACCAGCCTACTTTCGCTACACTCCAAAATTGCTACACCATTTAGAGCAGGAGGAGTGGCTTGAGCAGGTACATAATTTGACCAGCAGGCACTCTAACCAACTGGGCCTCTCATTTGTGTACCCTAGTAGGGTGGAATTGGGATGCTAGCAGAAGCTTGTCAGGTGCATAATGGGCAGATGAGTGGCATGAATGCCCAACTGTCCACAATTACACTTGTTCCAAATGGCAACTTAGAACATGCACGATTTGTGTTTGTCCCCACCATTCACATCATTTGTTAGAAAGGTTCCATGTTACAATGGTATGTTCTTGTGGTTGTATGATAATTGTTTTTTATACAGCGCAGTGTACACTTTTGAAAGGCCTCATTGCGCTGTAAAAAAACCTCACACTAGATACATGTAGCAATCTACCATAGAAATAGAAGTGTTTTGATATTACGACAAAAGTCTGGTTTGAGAAACTGCAGATCTGAGTGGGCAGATGCTTCAACATTTTGGCTTCTTGTACTGAAAAGGTTCTGCCACCCTATTCTATCCATCTGACTTTTGGTTTCGTTCAGTAAACCTTCTGCTGCTGAGTAAGTGCTCTGGTTGGGTTCTGCATGGGCAAAATAAGTGTCACACATGGCCATGGATGTGCCCCGAGGAGCAATTGTCTTCTGTTCCTATGAACAGTAAACATGTTGATCAATGACCAGTGTACTGGGCGGCTAAGCTGCACACATCTGCTGGCCCATCCTCCTAGTGCAACAATTCGACCAACCGGCTTGAATCACAACTCGTCCGCAAAGAGAGGATCTGCAAACCACCCTTCTCTTGTCACGCACCCACCCTCTGCAACTCAATACCGGTATCGGCTCGGGATGCCAACACAATTCTCCAATTTCTCAAGTGTCTCAAATTGTTCAACACATGACCATAGACTAATCCCAATGGACGTGCATACTGATGCAGACTTCAAACTCTCACTACTGCGCTACTGTTAAAAGATGCCAACCCAGATGCTGGCACCACACTCTATACAGTCCTCTGCTGCTACCTTGCATACCTTACTTCTGCCTTGGTGATGTCTTCGACCCATCTCACAACTTCTCGCTCTTCATCTCCAATTCTGCCGCTGCAGCCAGACAATCTCCTGAACATCAGAGATATAAGACATCTTTTTCCCTTCAACACTGCTAAACACCTAATCTCCTCTTTAGTACTCTCTTAATCCAACTCCTGTGCCCGTCTAACCAATGGCTTTCCCAACTATTCTTTTTCACCTCTCGATAAAAAGTAATCAAAGTCCTCAGAACTCTCAACACTGTTCAACCATCCCCGCTTGACCTCCATTTCCCCAGCCCGTCATCAGTTAGGCTGGTTATCTATGAGGCAGAGGGCAAAGTATAAACTCATTCCCATCAATTTCAAAACTATGCTAAGACTTACCCAACCTACCTATCGGTCCATCTGATTTCCTACTCCCCCCCCCTCACAACTTCGCTCCCTACGATCATCCTCGGCTCACCTACTTGCCACCTCTCGTGCCCCTTTTACTCCCTCTCGTGTCTGCTCTCTTCCTCCCCTTGCTCACTTGCTACTCTCCCTCTCTGCAGTACTGCCACTCTATCTCTATTTAAATCCAATCTCCTATCTCTCCTCCTTTGTGAAGCATTATATGCCACCACATCTCCCTGTTCTCCACCACCATACCTCTCTATGACAACCCCACGGCACTTATCCCTGCCCCATTCATCCTAAAATGGAGCACTTCCTCCACTTTCACGTTCCTAAATCATGTGCTAACCCATTGGTCCTTCCTACACTCTGTTTCCCTGTAATTTGTATTACATATTATTATTAATAATAATGATAATAATAATAAATCGGAACCCATCCCTCCAACATGTATCTCTAAGCACCTGTTAAGAACAGAATTTCTTAAACGTATTCAGGCTTGAAATTAGGGGCTGGGGGTCAGCACGGGGGGTAGACGAGCTGACTGCTGGCAGGACAAGTGAAAAATTGAAGAACTGTGAAAACGTTTGTTTTCATTGAATCATATCCATCGTCATTGGTCTGGGCAACCCTTGAAACCATTGTTTTTCATCCTGCCATGCCATTACAGAAGGGGTAAACATTGTATGCAAATCAGAATTGGCCCTTACCTGGGGGGCAGTCCAGACCCAACTGTTAGGTCACAAACATTTCTGCATGAGACCACAAGCAAGCCAAGATATGTTACTGCCTCACTGGGCGTCATTTGCATGGACAGAGCAGAAAAGGTTGAGTGGACAGTTGAAGTGGTTGTGGAATTAAGAGCAGAATCTAGTGACATATTTGTTGATCTTTGTTCTTTTTTTTTTATTTGCATATAATTGTAACTTTGACCATTTTTACTAAATGTGGGCTTAATGAGCTTGCTGTTCCTATGACGTTGAGAATTAATCACTTGTGTCATTTTCCTCTCAGTCTGTTTTTTAAAATTTCCTTTTTATTTGTGCAGTGGATGTGTGATTTCCTCAGTATATTCAATTGTCTGTTGACTTTTTGCTCTTCCCTCTAAGTCAAGGCTCTGGAGGATCTTTACTGCGGCGATGGTCAGGGATGTGTTCTCGCCACGCATCATCCTGTTCCACCAGGCCTCTTCCTCAAGTGCGAATGACTCTTGCCAATGGTGTTTCAGGTAAGTGGTTCTTAAATTGGCTGTTTCTGAGCATAACAAGAGGAGATGTGGCACATTCTTGATCTTTGTTCTTTACTTACAAGGATGTTGGTCAGCACAGCAAATGAGTGGGCATGTACCCTATTGGTTTCCTGCAACTTACAGTAAAGGCCAAGTTAGATCTTAACAGTTTGTTGACCACAGATTTATTTATTTTATTGGACATTTTATAGCACCTATACACAAGTACAGCGGGATTGAGCGGTCGCCCGTAGCCCTGTGAGGCTGCCCCTTCCAGGACCCGTTGGGCTTACAGCGAGTGCCTTCATTACTTAAATCAGGCATTTTTGTGTGTTTTTGTTCGCACTCCGTGCGCGTTGTGCTGCCCCCTGCCCCCTCCCTCCACCTCACTTCCTGTTCCTCCTCTCCCTATCCAATCCTGCCTCCCTGCCTGCCCACACCCCCCCCCTTCCTCTCCCCCTGCCTTAAATCTTACCCCCCCCTGGGCAGCCCTCCTAAGGGCCCCTTAGGCAAAGGGCGGCTCCTACGGCTGCGACTCCCAGTGTGTCTGCAGGTGTCCGCAGTGGACGCCAGGCGCCTTCCGCCTTTTCTATCTGGTTAGCTCCACCTGCTCGCCCAGGCCACTTTCATACACCTGTTCACTTCTTTTGCATGGTTCTACATTTCAATTTGGTAAACTAGGGCTTTTTTCTCCCCTCGCAGGACTCTCAAACTTAGATGGCCTCTACTCTGGGTACCTAATACGCATTACTGTGTTACTGTTGCACTGAAATTCGATAAACTAGGGCCTGCCGCTCATTCCTGTCCGCTTGCTCTTGTCTGTCTCCCCCCTCCCTCCTTATTCCATGGTGCTCTCTATCTCGCCTATCTTCTCTAACTGCTTCTCCATTGACTATCCTGCTCCTCTCACTAAATCTGGTAGGAAAAAGTTTAAAAAGGACATCCTGGTCTCCAGCCCAGGCCTCCCTGTCGCTGACACCTACACCAGTGCCTCCTCCAAGGAAACTCTTACTAACATCCTCTTTTTCGTGCCTTCCCCTGACCCATGGACCCTTCATATGGTCTCTGTGCTCTCTCCCTTCTCCTCTTCTCCCATTAATGGTGGCACCCGTTGGGATGTCCTCTTGGCCCCCTTCCGCTCCTCTAAGGCCATCATTAATGTCTACGCTAATGGGACCGTCTTGGTCCAAGGCCCTCAGGCCAACCTCCACCTCTTTGATAGACGCTTCCCACGCCTCATCAACTTCCTTTACTCTCCTGCTGTCCCCTCCTCTCTGTCCTCGGCTACCTTGCCTCCACCCTCTCACCCTGCCCTCTCTCGGGCTCCTTCTTCACCTCCGCAGGGCGTACCTCTGATCCGTACCCCTCCCCGGAAGTCCTTCAAGGATGGCAACCTTCTCCACATTGCCACTCTCAACTCTCGCTCTGCCGTCAAACATTCCTCTGATATCTGTCGCCTTCTTGAGGAACTGGATCTTGACATCCTCGGTCTCACTGAGACATGGTTCACGGCCAGCTCTGTCAGCAGCTTTGACACACTCCTACCTGACGGTTACAAGAACCTCTCCGTGCCCAGACCCAACCGTGCTGGTGGGGGTGTGGCTCTTATCTTCCCCGAGTGGATTCCTGCCACTGTCACTCCTACGCAGACCTACTCCTCTTTTGAATGCCTTGTCTGCCGACTCTCTCTCTCTCCTAGCCATTCCCCTACTGTGGATACTATCTATCGGCCACCTGGTCAAATTTCCTCCTTCCTCTCCGAGTGGGCGGGCCTCTCCTCCTCACTTCTGTCCTCAACCACTCAACTCCTCTTTCTCGGTGACTTCAACATCCACCTTGATGCCTCCTGTCCTCCCTCTGGACTCTTTCGCGACCTCTGCGACTCCCTCTCACTCTCTATTCTCCCTTCTGGGCCGACTCACTCTGCAGGGCACACTCTTGATGCTCTGATCTCTTCTGACCTTCCCCTCTCTGTCCCTCTCTCCACTCCTCTCTCCTGGAGTGATCACTTTCTCCTATCCTCCCACCTCACCTTCCCTACCCCACTGGCAAAGCCACCCTCATCACTGCCACCCACCTTCACGGTCATCCGACCCGTGAAGCGCATGTCAGTTGAGGCTTTCGCTAACACCTTCTCGCCCCCCTCATATTCTTGATATCCTTGCCCCTGTCATGAGAATCCGCCTGAAGCCCAAAGCCAAATGTAACTCCTGGTATGACTCGGATCTCATCACCCTTAAACACAAGTGCAGGGTGGCTGAGAGGAAATAGCATGCTTCATGTTCATCCTCTGACAAACTGGCCTGCCGCCTGCTCCAAAGGCAATACCGGCTCTCCGTTCTCACCAAGAAGAGAGCCCTTATCCAAGCCCGCATCTCTGAGGCATCTAACAATTCGGCCGAACTCTTTAAAATCTGCAAGGAGCTGGCCAACCCTGCCGCAGTCTCTACCTCTCCTGTCCCCTCCCAGGCCCTCTGCACGACACTGGCATCCCACTTCATTTCTAAAACTCAGGACATCCTGTCCTCACTCTCCTCCTAACACCTCCCGCCCTCTATTCCCTGCTCTTCCTCAGGCCCTTATGAAGCCACCCCTTCTCTCTCCTTCTCTGCCTTTCCCCTTATTTCTGCTGACGAGGTTTTGAGACAAGTCCGATCTATGAAAGTCTCATCTAAACAGGTCCACCCCTGTTCCTCCAAAACTATCAAGGATCACATCGACTCCTTGGCTCCTGCCCTGGCTGACTTCTGCAATCACTCCTTCGCCTCTGGAGTCTTCCCATCCCCCCTCAAGCACTCCCTTGTGCACCCCCTTCTTAAGAAACCTTCTTCCGACCCCTCCTGCCCAGCTAACTATTGCCCAATCTCTATCACTCCCTTCCTGGGCAAGATCCTGGAGAAACTGGCGATCTCCCAGCTTAATCTCCATGCTGAATCTGTTGGTAGTCTTCATGACCATCAGTCCGGCTTCAGGGCTGCCAGAAGCACGGAAACTGCTCTCCTGAACATCCGCGAGGACCTGCTCTCAAACCTTAACTCCAACACCCCTTGTGTTCTCATTTTGCTCGATCTCTCCTCTGCCTTTGACACTGTCAACCACACCATACTGCTCAACTGTCTCCGTGATAACCTGGGTATCACTGGTCAGGCTCTGGCGTGGCTGACCTTCTTCTCCGATCAACCCTCCCAGGTCCAACTGGGGTCCTTCCTCTCTGACATTGTTTTCTCTACCTGTGGTGTCCCCCAGGATCTAGCCTCTCTCCCTGGCTGTTCAACCAGTACTTGGCACTTCTTGCCCACCGCATCGCCGCTCTCTGCCCCAATTTTCAGTGCTATGCGGATGATACCCAGCTCATGTTCAGGCTACCCTCGGCCTCCTCTTCTCCTTCCCTCATCTCTGACTGTCTTTCTGCTATCCAGGAATTGTGTGCCGCCAACGAACTCTGCCTTAATGCCAGTAAGACTGAGATTCTACTCACTGGCACACCCACCCCCTCCTTCCCTGCAGCTCTCTGGCCGGCCTCTCTTGGCCCTCTTCCTGCTCCTACCTGCAAGGCTAAAAACCTTGGGGTCATCTTCGACTCCACACTCTCTTTCTCTCCTCACATATCTGACGTCTCTAAGAAGTCACACTACCAGCTTCACCTCCTCAGAGGTATCCTTCCTTTCCTCTCCCTCCCCCAGAAGCTCACTGTCTCTAGAGCCCTGGTTCGCTCGAAGCTGGACTACTGTAACAGCCTCTATCTAAATCTGCCTGCCTCTACTCTCCGCCCTTTGCAACTCATCCAGAACAGGACTGCGAGACTTGTCCTTGGCCTCAAGCCTAGGGACCGTATCTCTCCAGGACTGAAATCACTACACTGGCTCCCAGTGGCTGCGAGGATTAAGTTCAAAACCCTCTGCATTGTCCACAAGGCCTTCTGGGGTCTTGGGCCAAAATACCTTCAACTCTCTCTTCCTAAATATCTTCCTTCTCGAGCTCTTCGCTCATCCATCTCCAACTCCCTCAGTGTCAGCCGCTTCTCCAAGCAACGAGTTGGGGTAGATCTCTCTCTGCAGCAGGGGCCTCCCTCTGGAACAGCCTTCCTGATACTGATACTTGAGGAGAACCCCCTGATACTTGAGGAGAACCATCTCCGGTTCCAGAAGCACCTCAAAACCTTCCTCTTTGCCTCCGCTTTCTCTCCCTCTCTCCCCCTGCTAAAATCACTGAACCTGCACTGAATCTGCAACTTGGCCACTCACCGATCTCGGTCCTTGGCCCAGCCACTCGTCCTGCACTGCCTCCCTGCACTACGGGACTGTCTCTGTATCCTATAGCCCCTCCTCCCGGCACTTACCATGCACGTGCCACCAGCTGGCCCTATTATTTATCTTTTATTCTACTAACCCTGTACTGCACTTTTCCCTTCCCTTCTACCCTTGCACTTGCGCGATCTGAATGACACCTGGCCTAGTAGGTTCGTTGTCTGTCTCCCCTTGTCCCCCCCCCCTTGCCTTGTCGCGTCTTGAAACACTTGTGTATAGGCGCGTTACAAATGCCATATCATATCAAGTGTTTCCAGGCGCCTAGGTTAGCTGTGTGTTTACATTGCTGCTGGCCATTTGTCTTGGCATGGCCATCAACGCTATCCATTTTGTCTGCCAATCTGCTCCATAGCTATTGCCGCCACCCAGTGCTCCAGATAAGATTTGGCAGTGGGAGTATTTTACTCCCTATTTTTTAAAGTTAGGAGTAAAAATATTTTTTAGGGAGTAAAAGGTAAGTCCAATTCCCAATGGAGTATTTTTATAAGTGTGTAAAAGTGTTTTAACTGGAAAACGGAAATGTTTTTGTAATAATTATTCATTAATTATTATTATTAAGATACACGTTTACTTCTTTCGATCAGGCAGTTATAATAGTAGTTTCTTCCTGTGTTAGTACGTGCACTACTGGTCCAAACATATCCATAGAGTTGTGCGAGTGAAAACAGGGGCACACGGTTCTACGTGTCGGTTTCCTATTTTTTGGTGGCAGTATTTTTACTCCATGTTTACATTTTTTGCCTATTTTTAGGGAATAAAAGTGGCCGATACTCCCCTTTTATGTAGGGCTGCTGCCACCCAATCTATGGCTGACTTGATGCCTTGCATGGCACGCACTTACAGTCCGATTAACTTCATTGTGACCACCTTCAGATTCTCCATTTATGTAATGCAAACTGATAAGGCTGCAAAAGCTTCAGCAGAGCCTGGAATAGCCGGCCCACTAGACGGGAAAGTGCTACCTGTGCCCTGCCCTGTGTTTAGTACCGTTTCATCATGAATGTTGGGTGCACAGCTGTTTGCCACCGCGTGGGCTGCTGGTGTGGTTGCTGCTGAGTGAAGTATTGCAGGGGGAGGGACTAGTTAGCTGTGCAGGGGCCACACTGGATACAGGGGCCTAGGGGATGCAAGAGACTGCTATGTGGCGGACTGATAAGCAGAAATATCGGGCCCTGTGCCAAAAACGCACCAGATTCATGGCAGCTCTGGTTGAAGTTTATACAAGTCATGCTTTCCTCCCTGCAATGATGGTTGCAATGGAGAAGGGTGGCATGTTGGTGGTTGTATTGTCCCCAACAATGCATTCAGGACGCCATTCTTTTTGATGACCTTTTCCAGTGTGACAGCATTTTCAGGTGCATCTGTGCATATTACACTGTGGGTGGCTGAGGGAAAAGTTGGAATATGAGTGACATTCTTTAGCAGATTTCTGAACCCAATCTGGGCCATTATCAATGGTGTCAGTCACCTTTCCTCTTAATTCTTTCCTTAGTCATCCTTCTCCTTTCTTGGTAGACACAGATGTGGGTCATGCACTACTTGCCTGCACCAACAAGCTCACCAACATTTTCATTAGATATTAAAGGGTGAGGATGTGGTAAAACCCCCAGAAACATTGGGTCTAGTCACATTTTAGAAGTGACTCTCTGCAAAGAGCAGGAACTACAATGGAAAATCCACGCCGATTGTTTCCTCATTGTGTTCAGGACTCTGCATGGATCTCTGCCAGCACAGAATTCAGATGCTAGAGGAGAGGCAAGGATTTAATGTGTGTTAATAGTAGCCAGAGTCCATAGGGATCCATTGTAATTACTATGCCTTGGTTTTACAGAGCGGCATCAATTGATAATCTGCACTGTAGTGTGCATGCTTGCCTGGTGGGAGAACAATTTGCATTATCCTTCTGGAGCAAATGTAGCCACAGAAGCCCTGGGGTCTTTCCGGATTTCCATGACTACATCCGATTGAATTTGCCGAATGAGGAGAATTCAGACAGGTGGACCCCGGACACAAAAGCAGATGCAGTAGGGTATTTCTGCCAGATTCTCAGGCAGCATCGAACAATGCTGTCTGTGTATGTTACCGTGGTGCTATGGAGTATGCCTGTGACTCATCAACTATTTTACTGCCTGCTCCTGCTTGTGTCTCTGCCTTGCCCTGGCCAGTCACTTTTCCATTGTCAATGAGCCAACAGCCTCCTCCCAAGAAGACACTTGAGCTGCCAATGCTCAACAAAGATGGTCTCACATGACATTTGAGATCTTATTCCCCCAGAGTTGTCTATTGCAGTCACCCACTACATGCTTGCCAGGTGCAGTCACACCCATTTTGCATTTGAAGGGGCATTTCTCTTATCTGGCTAGCTTCTCAAAAAGCCCAGTGAGCTCAGCATCTGAATAACATATCCTGGTGCTGGTGGCTATCCCTCCTGCTCCCAGTGAACCTCTTTTGGGTCTTCAACATATTCGTGACCTTCAATGTCTCCTTTACTCGACGGATGACAACTGGTCCTGAACAAGTCAGAATTACTGTAATCTATAGCTTGGGGAGAAGAGGAAATTACATGTGCGCGGTGTATCACATGTTCAGAATGACATTAAACTTGAGTTACAAGTAGGACAAAAGACCATTATTTTCTTGATACTCAAACTCTAGATCAAACAAAGCTATGGCACCACCTTTCTCTTTACGAACTTTCAGGTTTGTCAACAATGTATTCTCTGAGTTATAGAGTCTTTCCAGTCTATAAACTCTACAAGATTTATTCATCAGAGTAGGCATCATCACGCTGTTGCCTCTATGGTTCGCTTGCTGCAAAGTCAATATCGAAGTCATTATTGTCAGTCTGTGGTTTCCTTTGGGATCTTCCGCTACCTTGTTTGTCACTCTTGTATTCTACACTGGGAATATCTGGACACAACTCACAACATGAAATTGTCTTTTTTTTATTATCAGTGGCAACATGCTGTTACGTTTGTAAAAGGTTCAGGCCATAGTTATTAATCTGTATTAACTATTTAGTAGTCCTGCAGTATTGCCATTTTGAGTATATGCAGTAATGGTAATATCATTTGCAGTATTTTCTCGCACTTTTATAAACATAATCGTAATGAAGTCCTTAATCCGGATAATATGAGATTCGCAAAGACATTTGCAGCATGAAGTTCACACAGAGCAATGCTTAGCAGAATTATTTATTTTATTCATTTATAGTGCTTCTTTGACGCTTTATGTACAATAATTACATATAAGGGCGGAACAGTAGTGAGGATATGATTTATATATACAAAACAGAAAAGATCCAGGAAGACACAAGCAACAAAAAGACCAAAAGAGAAATAAAGACAATATGATTGTACAAACTGCTGTAGGTTGAAATGAGCCGACACATAGTTATTGGCACAACATTGTGTACAAGGCACCCCACCCCCACAACAAACAAGCCGCTGGAAGAGAAAAACCGAACCAGCCACTTAAATAATAACTATGGCAACAGAGGTATCCGACAAACATTGCATAAATAAATAAATAAACTGTCTCCATGTACCCGACAAGCATTGCATAAATAAATAAACCAGTTAGTGGCTTAAAGAATATTTACTCAGCAACACTGGTCAAAACTATTATCCGCATAGTGAAGTAACTCAGCACCATTACCATGGAAGTGGTTTAAAGTGTAATTGATATATAGTTTGGAAAAGAAGCGGCATGAAATAAATAGCGCTGCTTTAAACTATAATTTTGGCCATTTTCTGAGCTTGCAGGGACGCACCATGGGCCCAAACAGGTCTCCGTTTGTACAGTGTCAGGGCCCACGGTGCGTCCCTGCAAGGCACGTCCACTCCCCGCAGCTCACTGCACCTCCCCTCCCATCTCAATGTCAGCACAGCACGAAACCATTTAGTGACTAATGGGCCACCATTAGCAGTTTCCTGCCGGCATTGTGATGGAAGGGGCTGGTTTTAGCTGCAGGGGGACCTAAAGTGTTTTTATTGGTGTGCTTATGCCCCCCCCCCCCCCAAGTGGCGCGAAAGTGGTCAGAGGGAGCCTCCGACTTCTGTAATGTCACGTAGTACTTTAGTACTACGTGACATTACAGTCGGAAGGGGCAGCGCCAGCACCTGACCTGTGGAACTTTCCCCATGTCAATGCGCCGCCCCACAAACTGGGGAATTCCATCCCCTCCAAGGACCGTGGCAATTGCACTCCTTGGGGCTATTGCGGCCCGGGCAGTTGCCCGCCTCGCCCGGGCCAAGAAACAGGCCTGGACTTGCCCCTCAGGCAGTGCAGGGCAATTGGCAAATAAATTAGCAACATTTGTTGCTTTATTACCTTTCCCCGGGTGGCGCCGTTGCCGCTGGCGGCAGCCAGGCCCATGGGCGCACATGCGGTGTGCCCTCCTCCAGGCTATTGGCGTGGACTGACACTGAAGTGTGGATCAATTGGGGCTGGCTGGTGTTGTTGGCCCTGGCCATTACAGAAAAGAGGAGCGATTGGGTCACTAAATCCTGAAGTTGTTCCCATCACAAGCACACACTGCCAAGCAGCAGCAGAATCAGCAAATACAAACAGTTGCCGCATCCTGCCCTCGCTGATTGGGCCTTGTTTCAGGAAATCCGGCAGTAACTACAGCCTGCCGAGGAAAGCACACTTCTTTCCTCCTGCTCCCGTCCTCGCAGGTGACGCCTATTGCTGCATAGGTGTTTTATTTATTTTAAAATGGTATTGCGGAGATGACTGGGCCAACCAAGAACGGCCTCTGGAGGCCACAAAGCTAGATACTTTTGTCAAGGCTCAAGTAGTCATGAAAAAGGAAGCGTGCACTGGTGGTGGACTCTCCTCAGCAGATCAAAAGGCTGGTTCTCGGAAGACCTGGGCAGAGTGTCACCGTCATCAGATCTCAGACAGTTGTAAGTTCCAGCAGGGTTGGATTGGTCCGTCCGTCTGTCGGCCATTCGGCCCGTGGCCAGGCCAAAATCACTTCGAGGGCGAGGCCCTGGGGGCCAGTACCACGCGTCAGCAGATTTGGAGGTTATTATGCCCCCCTAGTTCCCGCTCCCGAGCATATTGTTCGTCGTTCCCTTTATTTTAGTGCAAGAGTTTCATACATTTCACTGTTCGCTCAGACTTGTCTTATACTCTTTGTCGTTGTGCTTCTTTTGTTTGGAATAGCAATCACGCTAGTCTAACGAGATAAACAAACACCTACACGAAACGTGCCTTATGAATGATGGTGTGAAGGATGGATGCAGGCGCTGGACCAAACGCTGAGCGAAGTCTGCACAGCGGCTGGCTTGGGAAAGTGACTCAGCAACTATAGTGGAAACCGTCTCCGTGGACGGTTGGCCTGTCTTCCGTATAATGCAAATACCCAGACTTGCAGGATGTATGCTTCACTTTCTTTGTTCCATTGGGGACGACATGCTGTAGCATCAATGCATGGCCTTTAAAATACCCTTCACGGTGCAGATTCCGATCTCCTTTAACACAAACGCCTGGACATGGCCATGACTAGCTAACCCCACATTAATCAAAGCCAGGTGTCTAAATAATGGTTCAAGTGTTGGGGAATCACCTGCTCACACTTTCTGTTGTGTGACCAACCAGTGCGCAAAAGGTGTTTCAGAGCGTGGGGCTCTTAATGCCAACCATATCTGCATTTGATACACCAGCAGCTAAACACACCTTGGGGAGGCAGCTCCTTCTACATAGTCCATTTCTCTCCCAAGATTGGGACAATGTTCTTTACCATAATGGAGAATGTGAAAAAGCGCAGGGCTGCAGGGCTGGGGGGTGAGGGTGAAGGGCAAAGCGCACTACGCTTGGGGTACACTGGAGATGCTTCCCCTGATACCCGCAGTACTCCAAGTCCCTTGAAATGAAATTCGTCTATACAATGCACAATGTGCAAGGGCCGCTGTTATTCAAGCAGCATGCAACTAGTAATTTGCAAAAAGTAAACTTAACGAGTCCCAAGAAAAGGTTGCCTTCCACCCTTTAAGAATTTGATTGTTTTTGTTTTTATGTTGGGATGGTAGACATCGTTTTTGTTTGCGATCTTACAGTTTCATGGTGCTGTCGGGAGCTAAAATGAGTGATCACGAAGGAAACATTTAAGAATTTTGAGAGTTCACGAGCATGAGCGAAACAAAACCCAATACTCGAATTGCCATTTCTCTGCCACAGTAATGCTCTGCAGTGTGTTTCAATGTAAAGTCCACATTGTAATGTCATAATTTTAGAACGCCACCTCTCCAACATTAACATTGGGAGCTATGTTGAATTGTACATGCATGTCAACTCTCTGCATATGTTTAAAGTAGACTTTACCACTCACATGGAGTAGTGATATTGTTTACGTGTGTCCCTCCTAAATACATTTAACTTCCCGTGAAATATTTGATGCAATACATATGGCATAAATGCATGTATTTTAATGCTGAGATAGACGAGCTTGTACAGCTATTGGTGGGTATGTTGCTGGTGCTTGTTCTTGAAGGTTCGAGTAACACTGTTCAAGACCAGTTCATCACCTTTTAAGAGTGGCTAAATGTTTGAGGCCATACGAATGACATTAGTGTATATCTGCCATTGTCGATTCTCTGACCTGAGTCACAGCAGCAAAATGGTCATCGTTACTAAAAATGAAGAGCAAAAGCAGGCTAACATAACCAGGCCTGTTCGGGTTTGATCCTCTTATTGCTGTTTTCTGAGGTTCATGAAATTCAGCAGATGCCAGCATTGACAATTTTGTTAACTCATAGTCCCCACTCCCACAGCCCTTTATGTACTCTGTTTTGGGCCCTGCAGATTTTTTGGTTTTGGGCCTGGTGCTTTGGGGCACTTGGCATGTCGGTATTTGGACACGGTACCACCCCACACACCCATCCTTTTTTGGGGGGTTTCTATATTATTGGTTTCTATTTCCCCCTTTTCACGTTCTTTGGTGATCGTTTATGTTTTCGCTGTCCCCTTTTTGCCCGGTGTCGGGGAAGGGTTCAACGAATGATTAATTCATATGGGGGCTTTTTCTATACTGATGCAACCACTTTGTTTAGGCATGGGCTCCCACTTATACACAGTAGTTTGGTGTTTGGTTGGTGGAGGATTTCGTTTCTTTTCCACACGGTTTAGTATATTATCTCTTCAGTAGCTGCATCTTTTGGGCTGCTAATACGCCTTTATGAGTTAGTAATATATCATTTATCACATCCACAGAACTCCATTTCCCCTGGGGTCCTGACAAAGGCAGCATAATTGATGTTCGGCCGAAACGTCCTTTGCATCTCTCTGTCATCGAGTTATGCTACATGACTTAATAATGCAACTATGGACGTAGACCTGGGATGTGTGTTTTTTGGTCAGGCGTAATTTATTTCGCCATGTTTAATTAATTTTAGAACTTGTATTAGGTGACACTGCGTTATGGAGCATTTCTGTGACTTGTTAGCCAGATAGGGCTAGGAAGACAGCATGTGTGCCCGTTCTCCTCCATTTTAGAGAATTTTGGCTGTGTCACCTTTAGCTTTTATGAATTAACCACAAAAATGCTATTAGATGTATATATACATTCTCCACATTAATATATGTTTATATGTGGCTTGTTTTATTCTGTGAAACGTAGGACTTATGGCCTATGTAATAAAATTACAATTTTTTTATATTAAATGAAAAATCCAGTGCACTGTGTATTACATTCTGTGTGGTGATGTTAATAACCTACGGAGTGGGACCCAGTATGAGTTAAGACTGGGCCACTAAATTTGTCTTTGAATGGTTCATCCGGGGGACTCCCCAAAGTGTGTTGATCCTGTTACTCATGTGTCCCCTGTATGCTTTTGAGTATTTATCCCTTGTGCGGTAAGATTCCGACAGTTTGTTGCTGTTTGTAGGGATTCTAAGTTGTTGGCTTTTTCGCCTCTTTCCCTTCTTTGAGGTTTCACATTGGGTGTAGGTGGTGGGTGTGGGTTCATTGGTATTCATTATTTTTGATTCCTGGGTGTGGCTGTGTCCGTGGTACCTGGTTTGTGCTTGGGTGCCCTTTTTCCTTGGCCCCGAGGCTTTCTTTTCTAAACTGCTTTATACTGTACTGTGCCTTTTATTTTGGCATCACCTGTCCTTTTTCACTGGGGCAGGATGGCGGATACTGCTACGTTAAGTTTCACGGAGGATCAGATTACTGATATACTTAAAGGTCCTTCCTTTTTCGATCTAGGCAGTTCTGATACCAATGCCCCCCAAACAACATCGGGTGAGGACTTGCTTAAGCTTAAGAAAAAGTCTTTTCGTACCGAACTACACGGGCATTTCCTTCGGGAGTATTAGTGGTTAGGAATGAACCGTGTTTATTCCTGGAAGACGAAATTTATAAGACTAACTTTAGCTTTATTGCTACTAAGTGTAACCGAGATCTTATGTATCTTACTATATCTACGGCGCAACGCCTCACGAGTCACATACAAATCGAACTGGATGAGGCGGAGACCAAATTCCGTACCAGCACGGTCATTATCAATGCACAAGAAAAACTCAAGGAGGTCCAAAAATCATTCGAGGAGTTTAAAAACATTACCCTCACCAAAAAAATGAAAAAATTGGCCAAGGACATACAGGAGTTTAAGGTAGAGACCGTTTATCCATACCTGGCAGCTGACTTCCTTCAGATTAGAAACAGCAAGAATCAAATCGGAGGTCAGCCACGTAGACAGGGTTCAAGAGTTAGCTTTTCGAGCTTGGGTAGTAATTCATCCCAGGGCTCCAACCAAGGATACAATCCGGGGCCATACATGCAGGCAGTACCGCAGTATCCCCCCCTGGGCCCCCGCCACCAGGCTATAGACCTTTTTTAGGCAGAGGCCCTATGCAAGGTCAATTCTGGGGCCCCCAATACCCACCCCCTATGTGGTTCCCCCCCGGCACGCAGGTCCCGGCAACGCCGGAGGAGGTAACCCAGATTGATCCACAGCTTACCCTACCTATATTTAATCTGTCAGGAAAAACTCTTACGCAAGCACAGAAAAATGTCTTGGCCAAGGGACGCTCATTTGTCCCCACGACCAGTACTGATTGGTTTGTAGTAGAAACAGACATCAAAAAATTTCTGAGGAAAGTCAGATTGAAATCTTTCTTCAAAAATTTAGAACCACTGGAAAAATGTTCCGATACGGGACTAAAAGGCCCCTCCTCTTTCACACCTACTGATAACCAGGTGACGAAGGAGATCCTTACCTTTGAGAAATGTGTTCTCAAAGGGATCCGGGACCTAGAGCATAACAAACAGCAACTCAGATATAATCTGACCAATCTTGAAAGACAAGCCATCAAATCTTTATCTGAGGATTCTGAACTGGTTATCAAACTGCCGATAAGGGGGGTGGCATTTTTTAATCAACAACAATACCACACGATGGTTTCCAATTTATTGGATGATACGGTCAGCTATAAGAAAATCAAAAAGGACCCGCGTATGGATCTTAGTCAGGCCATACAGTCAGCCACGACTATGGCACTTGAACGGGGTTGGCTTTCCAAAGATGAGTTTGACTTTTTGAACCTCTCGGAAGGGCGCACCCCCACATTCTATGCTATCCCAAAGATACATAAGAACGTTGATAACCCCCCGGGGCGCCCCATTGTTGCGTGGTGTGGCTCGGTTCTTGAGCCTGTATGCAAATACATTGACAAATTTTTGCAGCCTCTTAGCCAGGAAACGAACACCTGCCTACGTGACAGTACCTCAGTGATTAGATTGGTGGAAGGGAGGCCATTCAACACAGAGGAAGAAATCCTTGTCACTTTAGATATATGTGCACTGTACACGAGTATCCCTCAACAGGAGGCAGACCAATGCATACGCGAAATCCTTACCACCGAAAGATCACCTCGTAACACTCCTGGTGAATTCATTTTGGAGTTACTCACGATGGCCCTGGAAAAGAACTATTTCCAATATAAAGATCAGTTCTTCCTGCAAACACATGGGACGGCTATGGGTGCGGCTTTTGCCCCCAGTTTAGCCATACTTTATATGGCCATTTTGTCCTCTCAGCAACTAATCCGTTCGTGGGCCATATCAAGCTATGGTGACGTTACATCGATGACATTCTCCTAATTTGGCAAGGTTCGGCTACGGCACTCCAGGAATTCTTTCTGTGGATTAACAGGCAACATACAGAGATCAAATTTACTATCAGTTCTAGCACTAAAGAGATCCAGTTTTTGGATCTCAGAATATACGCAAGGAATGGCAACCTAGAATGCTCATTATTCAGAAAACCCACGGATAGAAACACTTTACTTCATTTCTCGAGTTTCCATCCGAGGGGAGTAAAGGAGAATCTTCCGTACGGCCAATTTCTACGATTGCGCAGAAATTGCACGTCGATTACTGAGTATACTACTCATTGCGGACAACCTCAAAACACGTTTGGTGGCACGGGGTTACCCCAGTAAACTGGTCACCAAGGCGGCAAAAAGAGCGAGATTCACCCCTAGGGAATGTCTCCTCACTCCCAAAGTACCAACCACGGAAGAAAAACTGGTCTGTGTGTTGCCTTACACTATGCATACTTATGCAGTTAAGAAGTCGATCAAGACATTTTGGCCTTTGGTTAAATTGGAATTGAGCGATGAACCAATGCCACTATTTGCGATGCCCAGACAGAAAAACCTGAGGGACCTGTTTGTACATTCGAAACCTCAGATTTTGAGAAACATAACTACTGGTTGGGACCTCCGTCCGTTGGTTGGACATTTCCCATGTGGAGGCTGTTCAGTCTGCAAATACACCAAGAGAATCAAAGAATTCCAGGTGAGAGGCAGGAAATGGGACATTCGTGCCATGACCAATTGCAAAACTCCTAATGCGATATACTGTATTCAGTGCCCATGTGGCCTTAAGTATGTCGGTCAGACCTCGAGACCTACCCACATACGGATTGTGGAACATAGATCCCGCATTAGGTGTAAGAACATCAATGCGCCATTAGTATCTCACTATACGGAACATGGCCACTCCCCCCGAAGATCTATATTGGTGGATCTTGGAAGCACTTCCAAGACAAAATATCTCAGCACGCAGACTGAACCTGGCCGAGGCCAGGTGGATACATCGGCTTGACACTATTGAACAGGGTTTAAATGAAAGTAACCCCCTACGGTGGTGACACTCCCCTATTCCCCACTTCAGACAGGTTACTTCTCTTCCTTCCATGACTAATGTGCGCCCTAGCCACTGAACACAATCTGTTGGTCTTGGGTGCTGCCCCTCTCGGAGTGTTATTTTGCTCTAGGCCCCGTTAGTTATTGTCTTGGTCCCCCTCACCCCAATTTTATATCTATATATTTTTTCAAAAATTCAGCTGTCTGTGGGTTCCAAACAGACTGATTAGTATCTATTTTTGTGTCTATTGCTAGCAACGACATCAGGCACTGGACCACAACACCAGCTTATTTAGTACCTCATTATCAGTATTTACATTTATTATTTGACCGAAGGTGGGGCCCGTTATGGGGCTCAATTATACCTTTGTGAGTGGGCACGTATTGGCTTGCACGTGACCCCTTCAGTAATGTTCCATCAGTCTTTCCATGGCGGCTGTTTTCATTTTTCAGTCCCATTTCTTTATCTTAACATGGGCGGCCTACGCGGACATCGGGCTTTAGGAAGCCGTGAGTCCGTTTTCTGTGTCTGCTGTTTCCATTTCATGGGACACTTCCTTCACCTCTCCGGCAGCGGACTGCGCGGATTTAGGAAGGGTTACGGCGCGGTATACAGGCCTGACAGCCCTGCTACATCGGCGCCACCAATGCAGCGCTCATGAGAGACGGACAGGTAGGAGTTTCACTTCCAGGCTATACTGTGAGATTGGTCTAAGTCTATTTATGGTACACAAGGCGGGCGATTTGGTATAACGTGCACCACCTTGCAACCTATGCAGGACACTCTTTATGCACTCCCATTCGAGGAGGGCCATTTACTGCCAGCCTCTCTGGGTTGTAGACTCTACACCTTTGTTTTAACGGCTGGTCCGCTTTGTTCCTTTTTCTTTCCCTTTCTTTCTCCAGTTTTGGAGCGGTGCTGTGAGGACGCTTTATTTTACAACTGTCCCTCTTCTCCAAAGTTCGATTATTCCGGTCTTGTTGACCACTGCGACCGCCGGTTGAGGGACATTTACTCAGGATTCCCACGATGTGTCATCGAGTTATGCTACATGACTTAATAATGCAAATATGGATGTAGACCTGGGATGTGTGTTTTTTGGTCAGGCGTAATTTATTTCGCCATGTTTAATTAATTTTAGAACTTGTATTAGGTGACACTGCTTTATGGAGCATTTCTGTGACTTGTTAGCCAGATAGGGCCAGGAAGACAGCATGTGTGCCCGTTCTCCTCCATTTTAGAGAATTTTGGCTGTGTCACCTTTAGCTTTTATGAATTAACCACAAAAATGCTATTAGATGTATATATACATTCTCCACATTAATATATGTTTGTATGTGGCTTGTTTTATTCTGTGAAACGTAGGACTCATGGCCTATGTAATAAAATTACAATTTCTTTATATTAAATGAAAAATCCAGTGCACTGTGTATTACATTCTGTGTGGTGATGTTAATAACCTACGGAGTGGGACCCAGTATGAGTTAAGACTGGGCCACTAAATTTGTCTTTGAATGGTTCATCCGGGGGACTCCCCAAAGTGTGTTGATCCTGTTACTCATTTGTCCCCTGTATGCTTTTGAGTATTTATGCCTTGTGCGGTAAAACTGCCCATGACACATGCATGAGATCACAGGTCGGGGGGGCGCCAACGATGCTTCCCGCCTGAGGTGCAATCTGTTGTAAGACCAGCCCTGGATGCCAGTCCTGGCTCCAACATGCTTCTCTCCAGGCCGTTCCATCTCCTGCTCGCACACAGGTCTCTGCTCTCCAAGATATGCAGCCCCACCGCTTATAGTCCCTAGGAGAAAAGAAAGTCCAATGGCCTGACCTCTAATGAACCTATTTGTGGGACATGCCCGACTTCCCCAATAGTGTTCATTCACAGACTTCTTCTTCATCTCAGTGCCAGAGTGGTGAAAATACCTATTGGTGTTCACTACTCCTAGTCACCTCTTCCTAGTCTCAGTACTGTAACAGTTCAAATGAGGGAAAATGAGGGGAGATGTCTTACAGTAGCCCATAAAGGACAGGGGAGGGTCAGAGGGAAAAAGAGGATACCATGTCTCACCCTTAAACCTTCTCTTCCTCACCCTCTTCCTGGTGCTTCGAAATTGGTAATGTCTCCTGGCATTTCCTTGGTCAGTGGGATAGTGGTAACAATACCCCATAAATGTCTCTGGGATAGAGAATTCCCCTAGATTGGAAGTGCGGAATACTGCGTCTCAACTGAAGACATCTTATCCCCAATCTCAAAGGACCCTCCATCCAGGTGATCCTCCCTCACTTCTCCATCCCCTGGGTCAGGATCCAAAAGCAATGGCCTTTCCCTGGCCACCTGAGAAGAGTACCCAAGGGTAGTAGATGTGAGGACACCATCAGGTTTTTCACAGGAGTCTCACATGACAGCACGCCATCAAGGATTCTGGCACTTTGGAAGTTTCATCATCCAAAGAGGATGAATACTGTGTCTCTCCTTGCAGAGCGAGAGAAAGATGGTGCATGAACAAGGGAGTGTGGTTTTAGGGCTGAGACAGTTGGCTTGGTTTGGCCAGCGGGGGAAGAAATCAGGTGCAAGAAAGTCCAGACTAGAAAGAAAAGGACATCAGGGGGCAGCAGCAGCAAGCCTCTACCAAAAGAACAAGAAAACATACTGGCCCTAGACCTTAATTGGATAGCATCGCCATACTTGGCAAGGGGAACGTTACTCTGGGGCAGAAGCAAATGTATGGAATGCAGGCCCCAGCAGGCCCCCGTGACACCAGGAAATCCCACAGCCACCATGGAGACACCATCTAAAATCACAACCCTCTAGAATGGGCATTGCATATTCAGCTCTACGGAACAAAACGAGCCCAGCAGATCCAGCAGGCAAAACCGAAGAAGCACTGCAGCTGCTGCAGCCTAACCCCTCCCTTTCCTCTTCTCTTTGGTCAGCCTGGAAAAAAAAACCTGGAAAACCCACCTGAGTAGATCATGCCAGCCCAGGAAAATCAAGAACCATTGTGTTAATTGTTCTTACAAATATACAGACACCATTAAAGGTGCATCTACCTGTTGAAGTAGCAATACAAAGCAAATCATTTTGTAATAGGTTGTGGGTTCCAAACTAGTTTATTTCCGTCTTATTGGGGCTGCAGGCAGGTCTCTTCGTATTACGTACCCCTCCTTAACGTATTCAATGGTGGTGATCACAAGGGTGAGATCTGTGTCTTCATGCCTCTCCTGCGGGGAAACTCAAGTGGACATCTACAATGACAGATCGCCACAATAGCCTGCCCATGCTCTGATTGCATTATAGTGTATTCTGGTACCCTCCAATGTTATCTGACAGCTAATGAATATCAATGATGAACATACAGACTAATGCTACCACAGTGGCTCTGGTGAGAGGCAGAAAGTACTGTAGGGTCAGCATGAGTTCATACCTTTCCATCATTCAAATTTCACAAGGTGGGTATCAAGCCAAAATCATAATGCACACTTCTATCCGGCCTTAATCTCACGCGATGTAAAAAGTGTCTCCAAAATCTCTCTCCTGGTAAGTCTTTCTAGACATCATTGGGGCCTCATTACAAGGGCGGTGGTAACCCAACGGTGCTACCGGCGGGTTGTCGCCGACCTCATAACACTGTTCCACCGCCTGAGATCCCAGTGCCACTGGGACATTTCAACTCCCAGCGGCACGGGATGTCAGGCGGCAGAAACTGTAAGTCCCCATTCCTGTGGAGTCTGATAGGACTCCACAGGAACAGGGACACGGAAGCACCGGCACCGTTGCTAATGGCGCAGGTGTTTATGTGAAAACCATCCCTGCAGGGGCCGGTGCTCCCGGCAGGTCAGACCTGCCGGCAGC
Source organism: Ambystoma mexicanum (assembly GCF_040938575.1). Classification (NCBI taxonomy): domain Eukaryota; kingdom Metazoa; phylum Chordata; class Amphibia; order Caudata; family Ambystomatidae; genus Ambystoma; species Ambystoma mexicanum. Next base: position 799,460,880 of record NC_090926.1, on the reverse strand, counting down.
ACCGGCCCCAGCAGATATTCTCAAAGTCTGGCGGTTGGGAAAGTGTGCCAGTACGTTGCTACCAGCACCCCTATTTCCGGACCGCCAGACTTGGAATGAGGCAGATTGTCCATCAAACATATCACCTGTCATGCCCGTCCATTGCATCAACTAACTAAACCCATATAATCATCCAATATCTTACCTTCCCATAGTCAATCGCAGGAATGCAGCGATCTATAAGTGTCCTCTCTTCCCGGATCTGCCTGTAACCATCTGTCATGTTCATAAGCAGGTCATTTGCGGGCGTCCCAAGCTGTTCTATGAAGAAGATGTTAATGAGCTGTCAGACACACAAAGTCAGAAGTATCAGATATTCAACAACAGTAAAGCAAGAAACAAATATGGTTTCCCAGAGCCTCTAATAAGAGGAGCTCAGACATGTCAAGTGACATGCTTAGAACGAAGCATCAAGCAGCTGTGCAATAATAACAGTGAACAAGAGGGAATGTAGTTGAAGATCCAGCTCACCTTTGATGAGCACAATATTCTCACAATCCCACAATATAATTGAACAATCAAGTCCACATTATAAGGAAAACAACGTGTTTATTGGTAATCCTCTTCAAGCCTTACTCGCATGACACAATTACAATTCAGACTTTCCCACTGTCTGACATACTCTGATCTGCACAATTTGAGTGATTGCTGACAGACTGCCTTTGCTGAATTGCGGCCTGCCCGGAATGGGCGCATGCACTTAACGGACATATGGAAGGAGGGACAAGGAAGTGGAATGTTAGGGGTCACAGGTAAGGTGGAGGACCGGGGGTGACTTATGGATGTGGAGGGAGGGTTAAGGATGTGGGAGGGGGGAGATGGAGAAAGGGGGTGAGAGGCAATAAATGTGGCGAGGTGGGCATGTGTGAGAATAGGGGCTGCATTAGAGGAGGGCTGGGAGAGGGTGCAAAGAGAAATGTTTCCCTGCAGTACTAAGACCAGCCAGCCGGGGAACGTAGTCTTCTGCAAAACCGGCCTGCGGGAAAACAATATACATCTGCATACACTTGCCTACACGTAGGGAGCGACTGGATATCTTTTCTCATAGTGGACCTTTCCACCCAGGCAGTCTTTGCTCGCTGTAATGCATTCATTGGTTCTCTAGAAACTTGTCATTTCTTAGATTGCACTTATTGGTCACCTTGGAAACTGTGATTTCTACCATGCTACTGCCAATCCTGCTCCTCCTCCTTACTGTCCCATCCCTTAGGCTCACCACCTCTCTTACCTCCACTCTCCTGGCCCTGGCCCTGGCTCCTCTTCTCCAGTCTCTACATACCCATTATTCACTTACCTGCTAAACAACATCTGTTGATGGTAGGGACCAGCAAGAGAGAGATAGGAACAACCGTTTGCTAGAAAGAACAGGCAGATTTCTGGCAGGCCCAGTTGGGCCTAAATGGAACTAGAAGGCGAGAAGAGGAAAAAGCTGGGGTCAAGGAGATTACCACCTCGTTGGAGAGGCTGGAAAAAGGAAATCATGAGTAATCCCAGACAGACCAAAAGGGACCCTTCTCTATCTCTTCCTGTTGACTAGGTTTACAGGCCCGCCTACTCTCAAGATGTTACGATAGAATGGGTCATGAGCTGTCGAACCCCGGAAAGCCTGCATCTAGTTTAGACCAAGGAGAGGAATGGTTGGGGTCCCGATTAAACCCTCACAAAGGAACTGTATGAACTGGAATCTTTACTTTGAAGGATGGGAAAGCACAATTATTCACACAAGAGACATTGGTCAATGGGAGGTTTCTAAGGTGGAATGGACCTGACCCCCATTGAGGAGAAAACCATCCTGGCCTTTGTTTTGTTGGGAAGATCTTGTAACAATTCCCTAATAATGATACTAGCAATAACAAACATCAGACAAGCAAGCCAGCATCTTCGAAACATTCCAGTCTACAAACTAACATTCACACAAAAACACACATTTAATCACTGGCCAGCCAGTGCATGGTACACCCTACCATTTCAATTTCAAATCCACACAGCACCCACTATCGCCACTTTCAGAAAAAGCTTCAAAAGATACCCGTTGACCTACACATAACCCCACCCCTCAATGTCCCATGGTACCAACTTAATCTTTGTATACTATCTTGAAAACATTTTGTAACTTCTGTTTCACCTTCCACGTATTCAACCTTTGAACCTTGTAAAACGGTCCGAGACCGTCTGGGTAGGGAGAGCGCTAAACAAAAATGCTACTAAATAAATACAAAATAATAAATAAATGTAGTAAATCCTTATGCCCTTTTTTGCGGTCCTTCTTTTACGAAGATGTAACCCTGTGACACTTGTTATTTAAAGTGTACCTATGCCTACAGAGCTTAATTAGTAGTATTCTAGTTACGGAAATGAATTAACTCATTTTCATCTGCTGATAGGGGAATGTGTACAGTGTGATACATGCTCAGAGTGTGTGTCATGGGTGAACATGGCAATGTGTGCATGAAAAGTGTTCCCTGGATGTTGGTGGGAAGGGTTGGTGCTGTGCGTCATCTGAGCTACTGCCCAAATGAAGAGACAGAACCCATAATATACATTTCAGATGATAGGATATTGCTTGCCCCAGCTCCGATGTGAATGAAACATGTGTTTGTGTGGTGGGGGAGGCAGGAATTCAGTGGCTTTGATGGTAAAACATGTGTTTGTTTACCACAACTCACTCTGTGGAAAATTTGGAGATGAGGTATAACGTTACATGGGCTTGTATCCAACACAGGGTATTGTAGTAATACATCTTCTATTGTTGCAATTAGTCCCATGTGGTTAACCTTTGGATTTTGTATCTAATCTACTACTTGGGGATCAAAAGACAGAGGGATGTCTTTAGTGAACAAAACTGTTGCAGGGGCCCTATTCTTTTTCAGTGCTCAAAGTCTTGAGCCCAGGTAGTGCTCTGAATGCCCTTAATATTAACCAAAGGGGTTCACAATTACAAGATATAGTTTGAAAAATACCAGAGGGTATAGATCTCCAAGTTGTCAGACTGTAAAGAGGCCTCTGCGTGGGAAAAGTTCCACAGTGACAACCTCTCTATCAGCATTAACCTCAGGATCTAACACACCATTTAGATGATCCCTCATTGGGACAGGAACCTCATCCCACCATGCACGCATAGCCATCACAACACAATGCAACAAAGCCCTTACTTACACAGCATATGGGGGACAGGGCTGTCAGGGGACATTCCTTGATTCAGCATTAACTCCTATACCACTACATCATTACTTACGTGACAAGGCGCCCATCTGCAGTCTTCGCAGGCCCATGTGATAGTTCCAGTTTTGCAGTGCTCTATCTTGCTTTGGAAGGGCACAGCAAGCCTTTTCCTCGTCCCTCTCCCTGCCATTTTCCTCATCCTTACCGGGAGACTGATGCAAACTGGTGAGAGGAGGAGTGTCTGTGATCAGCTCGGCAAGCTGCATGAGAAGGGGAGAAACAGGAATATAATACATCTCACATACTACCTTGAGTACAGGGACTAGTGTGGGTGGCATCCCAACCATGGTGGCAGTAAGCTTGTGTGAGAGAATCCAAACACCCAAAGTTCAGGATCTAGTCTGAGATTCACAACCGCAAGCACAGGATACAGTGTGAGAGTTTGAACAGTCACTACAGCATGATCCATAGTGTTAGAGGAAAACCTTCTCTGGAAAAATATTGTTCACAGTTTGAAAGGATTGCAGCACACAAGAAACATAGTCCATTATAAGAAAGTGGCACCCTTCTGGGCACATGGTCCCCAGAGAATCAGTGCCCATGGGCGCACGGTCCATTATGACAAGAAAAGAAGACCAGTGCCCTAGTACAATCCTTGCTCAGATTGCTGGTTATGGAGGGAAACATAGTGGAACTTCCTGGGAAATTATAACTGTTTATAAAAGGACAGGACACATCGTTTTCCACTCAGTTTACAAAGACAAAGAGCTTGCATCAGAACCCCTCAGATGGTATGCTCTGTCAGGATGGCAAAATCCCAGGGACCACCCAATGTTTGGTAATTGCTTTCCATCTTGTCACCCTATAATATTAGCATGATCTCTGGCTGGTGATCCCACACACAGATCTGCCCCTTGTCTCATAACGACTTCACAGCAATACACTGCCTGAAAGGTGATCCAACATAAGTGCTCATTATTTTTCTGGGGACCTCAACCCAAAGTGCACGCTATTTAAGCCTTTTCCCAAGAGAATCTCCCCCGAGTTTGCTGACAACACCAAGGTTGTCTGTGGAGTATGTGGGGCTCCCACACTAGGGTCCTCTTCATGGCTACCATCCCAAGGTCCACGACATATGAAGTGATCCCCATCCCAAGGTCTGATGTCTGTCTGCCAGCCTCTTCCCTTAACCGAATGGTGTGCTGTGTGGGTAGGGGAACTCTAGATTTCTAAAGTGTTTGTTTAGAGACCCCATTCAAGCTGTTCTGTTTCTGGGTCACTCAAAACATTAGCCCTTGTCTTGATGCCACAGAGACTGACAAATGATGAAGTGTTTTGAGCACGTCATGCGTTGCCTTCGTATTCACAGTTTGCAGTTACCACAGTAAAGAGTTTCAAATACAACCCTACTAGCCTGAGTGTGGCCTCTGGCAGCAGCTTCCCGTTTCAGCTCCTGGAGACTTCCCAAGATACTGTGTGGCAGAATCGGTCCAAAAGCATCAACATGTGGAACCTTTAGCTCTGAAATCAGCAAAGGGAGCAAACAATAACTTAGATAAGAAATCCAAGCTTGCAGTACAAGTAGAAAATGAATATTAGGAGGGAGACAGTCATAAAGGGAGCTCACTGTGTGGATGGAGAAGAAAATTGTTCATGGTTAAAGGGACTGAACATAATGCATCAAAGAAGTCCTTCAAACAGAAGTGCATTTTGCCACGGATTAAGGAGTATATTATGTTGAAGATCAAGGGTTCACTTTTCTGTACATCAGATGAAATACACACCAGATCACACATACATTCTGTCGCACATCAAAAATAGATTTTGTGACAGTTCAGGAGTAGATTCTGCAGAACATAAGAATCTGAGACAGATCAGTGGTAAACTCTACCACACAACAGTGTTCAGATTCGATCAGAGATAATGGATAAAGTGAAGCAAATCGGGGTAAATTCAAATACAGAACAGGTTGGGAATTTAAGACAGATCAGGATAGAAGATGCCAGCATCTCTAGCCCACCTCCAGTAGTCTTGGGCAGGGCACATCAGCTTGTAGGGATCATGCAATACAGCTTTTCTTCCCTGGTTTACACTAGGGGCCTGGCACTTCATTGTTGTTCACTGGATTGTGTTAAACCCTCCCTCACACGCCCCCAGTTTTCTAATCCACCGTTTACACAGTGCTCTAGGTACCTGAAGGTTAATAGAAATTAAGTGAATTAGGAGTAGAATATCGGAATTATTAGGGTGAGAATCTGATAAATATTAAGATAAATAGTCTGCTGTAGAGGAGAGGTTGATCTGCTGCAGATTGTTTATTTTCATGGGCCAGATTACAGGTCGATTCTGCTGTAGAGGAGGAGTGGAACATGACATAGACCAGGAGGCGATGTCAGTGGCAAATACCTACAGATTTCAAGGTAGATCGGATTGTAGATTTTACAATTTCCTCCAATCCTAGGTGATCATTACCAAGGATTGTATTATGTGTTAAGCTGGAAATAGGTATTTGCTAATTGGTGGAGGGTTGGAACAAGTCCTTGGCAGTCAGTGGGAACGTATGAGACTTTGCCCTGCGCTTTTTGCAGAAGCAAATTGACCTTCAACTAGGCATGTCTCCTAATGGCCATCCCCCACACCCAGGTCTCTGGCAGCAGTGCCCATGCGATGGAGGACCCTTTCTAGCAACCCCTGCTTGGCATTGGCTAAGCCTGCTATGACCCACCCCTGATTCTCCAGTAGAAGGCCTATCAGAAACTCTATAATGTCGTTCTATGATTTACTGTTGTATCTGGAAAAGATTGCATCTGCATATCATTTGGCACACCTTGTTACTGACTGTATCAATATTGATCCTCCTTACCCCCATTAACGGTACAAGGATTAGGTTTATGAGTGGTAAGTTTGCAGAATTTTGGTAGGTGTGCAAAAGCTTTAGGTGGTCCTCCGACGGGGTGGGTTGTTGGTGCTGTGAAGATGCTCACAGTTGAGCTGTTTGTGTCAGGCGTGGCAGGCCTGAGGTCCTAGGGTGCAGACCAGGGCGGAAGGTGTTAGTGCACTGATGGTTAAGTGGGTTAGCATGTTGTATTCTTTGTTTTCGAGCAAGGCTTTGTGCTTAGGCGTGGCAGGCCTAAGGTCCTGAGGGGCAGCTTAGAACATGTGGTTGTTCTGTTTTTTATTTTTGTCTCCTGTTGTTAGTTGATGTTAAGGGAGACATATTTGCCCTTTTTCCACGTCAGTGGGCAGTTTTTTTTTCCTGCCTGGTTTGTGTAAAGAGGGAGTGGAGTAGTAGGACGGTTTTGGACAAAACCTGATATGCTTCTGGTATCAATTTCACTGTTGAACACACTTGTTCATCAATTTTGCTAAACATTGCCCAACAACTGGGATTCTGGCACTAAAGGCCTATAACTTGTCTTATATCGCCTTCATTTTTTGTGCAGTCTCTCAAAATCATTCAGAGGTGATCTAGTATCTTCCTTGTTTCTTTTGCCTCAAAGTAGTACATTAGAAGGTGACAAATTTGCACTGCCTTGTTCAAATTTCCTTTTGGTCCTACTGTGGGCATTAGGGAAATTTGAATACTGGGCATCTTCAGTTTAGGGAAGCACAGTTTGTATATTTGTAGCACACTGTTCCGGGGATGGATAGTTACTGTGAATACGTGCACTATGTAAGGTAAGATTCTCTAGTTGCAAGACATTCATTCTGTGCCTGTTCTTAAACCTGGGGTAATGGTGGTGCAGGTGGCAAGAGGAGCCCTATTAATCTCGGGCAGCTCCCCAGGACAGATTTCCACTCCCATTCATCTCAGACATGTCTTGAATCAAGCAGGTAGTTGTCTCACAAGATGGCTGTCTTTCAGTCACTGCTCTCTGCCTCTTGTCGCCAATCTCTCCTGACTCTTGTAAGCATCATGAGATGGCAAGCTCAGCAACCCATGTGACAAGGAGGCAGAGCCTCTGTGTGCCCACCATTTTCACTCTTTATGGAGCAGTCTACAGGGAAAGTGGACCTCATAGATATTTGCCGGTGTCTCCAGTGATTCCCCTTTACACCTGCACTCAGCTGTGGGGTCAACTAACCCTTGTACCACATTGTTGAAGCTTGCAGCTGCTTACCTGGGGTCACATTTATGCATATTTTTTATCTTGATAAACTCCTTTTTATACTTCTTGAAGGTCCTGTTTTCCTGCTTCGAGTGGCTACAACATACATTTGCATCTATTATCGAAACCAACATTATTTTACGTTATTCCCCATTTATATCTGTTACCTCTTAAACTGTGGGCATCCAATTGCCCAAGCGTCCAGAGCAAAGGGCAGATTGAGCCATGGGTAGGAGCAAATGTCTTTCTCTATTTCATTCCTTGCCCCCCGTTAGTCTCCGTTTACCACTATGTGCCACAAACATTTCACAAATGAAGCACACACAAACAAACATCCAAATCAAGGTCCAGCACAGCAAACTTAAAAACCTAATTATATGCACCGTCACACAAACATAAAAGCAATGGCGTCATTACCTCACACTCCCCAAACATACTCTTTTTTAACAAGGGGGCGTGGCTAAGTAGCCATGAGATAGGTGTGTCTCCGGAGCTCTCCTGCTGATCCTTTAAAATCCTACGAGCACAAGTGCTGGGACCACGGCACTCGTACAAAATAGACACTGCGGCTGTGTGAATATGCGAGGAACATGCTAAAGATACTCCCGCGGAGATCCGAAGTGGGGAACGTTACATATAACATAAATGCAGGGCGAGAGAATCCCCAAGAGGAAGTACCAACATGGGGCCCACTGAGTAACAAAGGACTGTGTCACAGACAGAAAAGTAAAGGTTGCCGTACCGCAACGCGGCTGTGCTAGAGGGCAATAACAGTTAGCAGGAGGCGCGTCAGGGTGACTAGAGATACTGGACACATCATCCTGCACGGATCCGATAACAGAGTGAGCCACCGAAGCAAGTTGGCAGACGCAGTGAGAAGCACCCCGACAACGGGGTAGGTATGTCACTGAAGCGGACCCTCCTCCCCAATGAGCAGTAAAGTGAGAAGAGGGCCACAACCACCCAGAACGTGAGCATCGTGGAGGAACAGGTGCACAGAGAAAGTTGTGGAGTAAGAGGCGGCACATGAAAGGACAGAACACATCCTACAGGCGCGACTGTGGATGTGCTGTCCCCACGAAAGGACTAACACGAACTGCTGGGTTGGGCAGGAAGTGGGACTGTACTGCTATCGGACCAATTTGGGAAGCCACCTGGTGCCGGCTGAGACCGCAAGGGGACGTGAGATAACTCTGCCGGGGGGCAGCCTGGAATGTCATACTAGGATCCTCAGGCAGTGTGCGGTGGAAACAAAGAGGCGCTGCTCGGATTCTAGGCATAGAGTAACAGTCAGCAGCAACTGACGCAAAGACTTGAGGAGATACACTGAATCCGCGGATGGGCAACAATGTATGGTCTGAGGCACAATACTAGAGCCCGCGGCATGGGTGAAATAGACGAGGCCTGAAAGCAGGAGATCCCACAAAGCGAAGACATCGGTGTACCGCATAGCGATGGAAGGCACATTAAAATAAGCTGCCAAACAGGGGAGAATAGTCGATAGATGGTGGAGCTCCGCGCATTGGCCACAGCACTCAAAGCGTGATGCCAGCACGTGTTCGCCCAGTGTGCAAAGGACAAACGAGATAGTATGCTGTACACAAGCACAGTGATGAGGAAGCCTGGGCTCAGAAGCAACCGCAACAGAAACACACTCGTGGGACACGAAACGCGAGGAGGCGCATGCACGGAAGCCTGTTGGGATGCAAGCATGAAGGCACAAGCAGACACGAGCTACGTGACAGTGACCTCCCTGACAAAATAAGACGGTGCCCAGGCATTAAAGGTGGAATCACAGGAGGGTCCCAGGGAGAGGGAACCCACAGGGCTGGGCAGCCCGACCATACCGCTGGCAAAGCGTTGGGCCATAAGGTCAAGGTAGGAAGCACGAGCTGCTGTCTTGGTCGGACCCAGAGCCTAGAAGCATGAGCCAAGGGAGTGCGGACAAGGTGGGGTCACTTAGGGTTGCTCCCAAGGCTGGACACTGAACACTTGCACGCCACAACAGACACCTGAAAGGAAGGGAGCAGGAGACGCCACGGCTGATTAAGGAGATCAGCAAAGCAGCACGGTATGGCAAGTGAATACTGCAGTTTGTAGCAGCGTGGGGAAGGGTCTCGGAGGCTGCAACTACACAGCAACCTGTGGACATTGGCGATAATAAGGGTGACACCGTACTACCCGATTGTGAAACGGCAGCCTTGCCACATCCAGGAACACTGATGAACCTCGACGCAAGACAGGTGCCAAAAGAGACAACACATCACCCCGCATCGTCCGGGGGCGGAAGGAGAACAACACTGCTTGCTGTTGGGTCGTGTGCTCCCATCGAGGAGCGGGAGTACACATGGCATGAAAACTGAACAAACCCAAGGGGAGGCAGGCATCAATGGACATATTTGCTAAGCCAACACCAGCAGGAGAGGCGGCAAAAGCTGCGGAGCAGGGCACACAAGGTGAAGGGACTGCCCCACGAGATGACCATCAGATCCTGGTTGCAATTGCAGAACTGAAGTTGTCATGGAAGTCCAAGATTGACTCTGCCATCGCAGAATTAAAGACATCCCTCGAGTGCAGGATTGACGCAGTTAGAGCAGATGTAGGCCTTCTAAGACAAGCTGAACGCACAGGAGGACTAAAAAAGGAGGTCAAAGCAAACACAAACAATTGCACCACTAATGCCAAAGACGTCTCCATACTGCTGTTACGCTCACCTGGTATCCACGGGGACGCCACCCAGCCAGTTGGTCACTGGTGTCCTCTCAATGATCCCCTGGGATGATTCTCGTGGAAGGTCTGCCTGGAAATACAGGAGGACTGTGTTTAGGCCTGGCCGACCAAGGTAAGTTTTCCCCCCACCTTCTGTGTGACTTCAGCCCCCTCTGGGCCCTCTTCTCACCTTGTTATAGAAGTTGGCGTGCTCTCCATCCTGCTTTCTGGGCAGGGGCGCGTTGACTTTCGTGGCCGTGTGCGGTCCAGTTACTTCACTGACAGCGGCCCAAGTAATGTCTTTCAGGTAGGTCTTATTGCTGTTTATGAGTTGTTATTCTTGCATACCTTTCTCTGTTTCATAATGTCTCTTATCTCCTTTAGGTGTGCGGAGCGTCCACGTGGCGAACTGGCTAGCTGGGCCTCCCCGGCCAACGATGGCGCACAAAAGCACGATGATGCGGTAAGTAAGCGCTTTGCGCAGCGCTGCAATGTCTTGTCTTCGCTGACCTGTGTTTCTCCTTTTTTCATAGGTCGCGGTGTGCTCCCAGCGCGTGTGGGTTTCCAGAGCGATGCCGGCCGAAAGGTGATCAGCCAGGTAAGTCTTTTAAGCGATTTGTGGTTGTAATGTCTCTGATACCTCCTCTATTGAAGTATTTTCCTCCTTTTTCAGGTCCTTTGGTCCGGGCGAAGCGCAGATCCAATGGAGCTACCCATGAGCTGCGAGCAGTGAAGGATGGAGATCGCAGGTAAGATGCTGATGCTAACAATGTTCTTTTGTCTTTCTGCAGGTTCTGATTTCCAGGGCTCTTGACTAAGCTGGACACGGTGAGCGTCACGTTGCTAGCTGCAAAGAAACACGAAGCGTGTTGTCTTGCTCGGGTGTGGTTTAAATAGCCCCAACAAAATAGTCCAGGTAAAGTAGTCCCTAGGCTACCACACCCAAGACACTAGACCGCATAGCTTGGTTCGTAGGAACCAAGCTATGTGGATGCCTCCATGTTGGCTGACAACACAAATAAGTAGTTCCCAAGCACATTATTTTTCATGGTGTACGAGCCTGGCGCCATAGGTGCCAGGACTGGCCCCAGGAGGGCTTTTGAGGAGGATGCCAGGCTCTATAGGCCCAAGTCCTGACTCCACCTGGCCAATGGGTTTGCCAGAGGGGATTTTGGGCAAGGGTCATGACAACTGCAACAACAAGTGATAAACCTGGAGTGCAGAGGAGAAGAAGCCGAAGGACGGGCGCACTGTCAGGATTCCAGGGTACAATTACACATGTTCAAAGAGACACTTTGTTAAAAAGCCTTCATTTTAAAGATTACACCATCACAGAAATATGGTTGAATGATGTATGGATGTTGATTCTGAAATTTACATCAAATTATTAAAATAACTTTCCTTAATGTTAATCTAATCAGGAAGTATCTAATTTCCCAAGCCAAGATGGTGGGTCTATTACACAACAATGATTGGATGAGAAGTGCTGTGAGGTAATGTGGCACTGTCACCAAGATTCTAAACTGCCTTTCATTCCAGTTCCCTTAGTGTGAGGTAGCAGTTATAATAGGTCGAGAAAAAAGTTTACTTTAGTGATTTCAAGGAACTCATTCAAGAAGAAAATATTACTGAGAAGACAAGGAGTTTTCAGGAAGAACTTATTCAGTGCTAAAGAACAATTTCCTGACAGATGAAGCAAGCTAAGTCAAATACAGGAAAATGTTAACTAAATATCAAATGTATCTTATCAATAATCAGAATCAAGAAGCTGTTTAAAATAGTTTGAATCTGACTTCTAACTATGAACTGTTATGTGCTCTTTGCTCGTGTCATTTACCGGCTGATAAATAATCACTCAGTTTAGTATTTGCGGCTGCATTTACTTGTTTGTTTACGGTAATTTCCGGTGAAAACATTTTGTGAAGTAGAAATAATTCATTGGTTGAGTTTATTAGTATTTACAATATTTACTTACAAAAGTATTTTGAAATTTCGCGTGCGCGTGAAATTCGTTAGTTACTTTTGAGGAAAGGACCTATTAGCGTGAATCGTACGTCCTTTCAAATGTTTACGTCAGACTTCCTGGTTGTGACGTTTGCGTTTGTCTTGTGTGAAGTTACGGGGAAGTAATTAAACCGACGGAGAACTCAATCGGTGAATTCAGTTAGTAGTAAGTTATAAGGGTGAATTGTAACGTTTCATTTAACAGGCGCAGTTAGGTTTATGGGCGTTCGTATTAGGCAAAGCGGATCATCTCAGTGTGCGCGGTGTTCGCGGATCACCTCAAGTTGCGCGGGACGTTTTTCTGGTGTGCGCAGCTCATCTCCAGAGTGCGCGGGTTTGCGCGGATCATCTTCAAAGTGCGCGGGGTGCGCGGGTTATCTGAAGGTGCGCGGAACGTTTTCTTGTGTGCGCGGCTCGTCTTCAGTGTGCGCGGTTCGTCTTCAAGCCACAGTAATGTAGAAAAGACTCTTCAATTAAAGACTCTGATTTCTTCATTGGAGAAAAGAAATAAAACACGCTTTTCCAGAAAGTCAGCAACAGCGTGTATCTCTAAAACATGATTCTATAATTTAATGAACTTTCAAAGAGGAAATAGGATTTAATTCTTATAGTGAATTACAACATAAAATTCATTCAAGCATTCTAGAATAGTTTTCTTTCCAAAAGATTCTTTCACAATTAATTAAAAAGTATCATACCAAAAGTTGAGTAATTGAAGAAACTTAAAGATTCAGAAAAGAAGACATTTATTTATTCAAGCCTATCAGCTATCAAGCATAGGCTGCAGGTATATATAAATACATAGATATATTTATAGTTATATTTAGTATCAAGAAAAACTATATATAAAGAAAATTAATAGTATGCTATATGTGTTTAGATTTTCACAGACATAATACTGAAGAATCATCCAATCAATACGTCAGTATTCCAGTCCAGATGGAAGACCAGTAGTCAAGAGGTCAACATTGAATACCTGTGAAGATCTGCATTTGTTTTGTTATCCATTCCCCTTGGGTTTGCCAGTTTAGTAATTATATATTATTCAAGATTGTTGAGTTGGCACACCTGGGGGGTCTGGTGGGCCAGCATCACTTCTGCAGGAAGATTCAAGATTGGAGTCCTGATAGAATGAAAGGCCCAAGTAATTGAATCCTGCCTGAGTGATGATGGAGCCAGAGTCAGAGTTAAATTTGGGGGCCATAGGAAAGATGTTAATGGAAATAAAAGAAGATTTGAAATTAGCAAAGAGTGAAACATTAACTCTAGGAGTTAAGATGGAAGAATCAAGTAACTATGTACATAGAACAGAAACTGCAAGTACTTCTAAGACAAAAAGAAATTTAGAACCAGAACCACCAGTTCTGTATCCAGAATTAAATGTAAAATGGTCAACTAATGAAGTTGAAGAGAAAAAAGATAGGACAAACATACAGCTTTCACCAGGAATTTCTTTAGTATCAACTCCTTTAGCGCCGCCAGAAAGATTTAGTGGAGATCACAGAAAATTAAAAACATTTTTAATGCAGTGTGAATTACATTACTTGTGTAGACCAGAAGCTTTTCCTACAGGAACGGCAAGAGTAGCCTTTCTAATTTCATATTTAATGGGAGAGGCATCTGCATGGTCAGTCCCTTTAGTAGAAAGAGGTGCAAGAGAATTTAGGGATTGGAATCTGTTTAAAGAAGAATTCCGTAAAATGATTGATAAAAGAACCTCATCTTTGAGTGTAGATGGAGAATTATTAGAACTTCGTCAAGGTAACAGAACTGGTAGCCTATATTACACACTTCAGATCACTAGTGCAAGAGAGTGAGTGGCCAGAGGAAAAAAGAGCATGCATCTTTTACAGAGGTTTAAGAGAGGAATTAAAAGATGCATTAGCAACAATTGTAGAAAGACCAACTAATAGTGAGGATTTAATTTCTTTAGTAATTCAGTTAGATTTAAGATTGTTGGAGCGTAGATCAGAAAAGAGGAGAAATTATTTCGAAAATAAAACTTGGAGTAGGAATGAACGACCCAAAGTAGAACAAAATGCTGGAAAAGAAGTTAAAGTACAATTGAATGAAAATCAAATTCGAGGACCTTTATCTAAAGAAGAAAAGGAGAGAAGACGCAAAGAGAAATTATGTCTGTATTGTGGAGATGGAACACATTTTGTAGGAAAATGCCCACGTGCTCCTAAAAGACTTCCTTCTTTTCCTGGAAAAGGACAAGTTCTAGAAAATACCATTCGGACAGCTATACCACATATCACTCTTAATGTATCCTTATATTGGGATGGTAAATTAAAATGTGGAGGTCCATGTGTGATTGATTGTGGAGCAACTGGAAATTTTATGGATTTGACTTTGGCAGAGAGATTGGGGGTGCCTGTGGTAATTAAGGGAATTCCTGAACAAGTAAGAGCAGTAGATGGTACACAATTGACATCTGGGTTAATTACAAAAATGACAGGTGTGTTAAGAATGAAGATTGGTGAATAACATGGTGAGGAAATTGTGTTTGAGTTAATTGATGCACCACAATTACAAATAATCTTAGGAATGCCATGGTTAACTTTACATAACCCATATATTGATTGGGAAAGAAGAACAGTAGAGTTCAAGTCAGAAATTTGTAATGAACAATGTTCTATATCATTTCAAGAATGGGATCAGGAAGGAATTTCTGAAATTCAAGGAATTTGTTTAGCTGCTGGAGTTGTTAAGGAACATGTGATAGGAGCTGTGTCTGGTTGTTTACCTGATTGTTATCAAGAGTTCAAGGATGTGTTTGATACTCAAGTAGCTAAAGAATTACCTCCACATCGCTCATTTGATTGTAGAATTGATCTTGAGGATGGAGCACCTATACCTTGTGGGAGGGTTTATGTATTGACAGAAAAGGGAAATGAACATTTAAAGGAATATATTGATGAAAATTTAGCCAATGGGTTTATTAGACATTCACAATCCCCGGCAGCTTCACCATTATTTTTCGCACCCAAAAAAGATAAGAATTTGAGAACATGTATTGATTATAGGGCATTGAATAAGATCACAATCAAAAATAGATATCCATTACCTTTAATATCAGTTATGTTGGACAGAATTCAAGGAGCTAAAATATCCTCTAAATTGGATCTAAGAGGAGCATATCATTTAGTGAAAGTGAGAGAGGGTGACGAATGGAAGACAGCATTTAGGACTAGATATGGACTGTTTGAGTATCAAGTCATGCCATTCGGTCTTTGTAACGCCCCTGCTGCATTTCAATTTTTCATTAATCAAGTTCTTCGAGAATATTTAGATGTGTTTGTTGTAGTATATATAGACGACATTTTAATTTTCTCTAAAGAATTGAATGAACACATAGAACATGTTAAAAAGGTGTTGATTAAGTTAAGAGAAAATCAATTGTTTGCAAAACTTGAAAAAAGTCAATTTCACACTGATAGAGTAGAATTTTTAGGTTTTGTTTTGTCTGCGGAAGGACTAGAAATGGATTGAGCTAAGGGAAAGGCTGTACAAAATTGGCCACAACCAAATTCTGTAAAAGATTTGCAAAGTTTTATTGGTTTTGCTAATTTTTATCGCAGATTTTTACAAAATTTCTCACAGATAATTTCTCCTTTAACAAGACTGTTAAAAAAAGAAGTTAAATTTGAATGGAGTGAAGAAGCTGAGAAAGCATTTGATTTTTTGAAAGATAAATTTGTCACTGGACCTATTTTATTACACCCTGATGTTGAACAACCTTTTTTCTTGGAAGCTGATGCTTCAGATTGTGCTATGGATGCTGTATTGTCACAACGTCATCGTGTTACAGGGCAGCTTCATCCGGTAACCTTCTTTTCTAAAAGATTCTCACCAGCTGAAAGAAACTATACGATTTCTGATCGTGAATTGTTAGCAATTAAGTCAGCCTTTGTTGAATGGAGACACTATCTATTGGGAGCTCGACACCGAGTTACTGTATTGACAGATCATAGGAATTTAACTTTTCTTCGATCCGCAAGAACTTTAACACCTAGGCAATTACGTTGGTCATTATTTTTTGCAGAATATGATTTTGTAATATTGTTCAAACATGGACGTCCGAATGGAAAAGCCGATGCTTTGTCTAGATTTATCCCTGGAAGTTTGAAGAATGATCCTTGTATATCTATGCCCTTACTTGCAGAAAATAATTTTGTCATTGCTGGGGTAGACAAGGTTAAGGATTTTCGTGAGTCAATTTTACAATCTTTTACTGACAAGGAACTAGCAGATTGGGCGGCAGAAGATTCTGAACGTCATATTATAGAAGGTTTACCATATGTTGGAAAACAGTTGTATTTACCTGTTGAAGAGTTGAGAATTGAAGCATTAAAGAATTGTCATGATTCCCCTTTGGCTGGTCATCCAGGAATTAAGAAAACTTTTGATCTTCTTCAAAGGGAATTTTGGTGGAAGGAGATGAGGGAAGATTCTGAGAATAACGTGAGAACTTGTGATGTTTGTATTCGTTCTAAGTCTGATCATCAGAAAGCTGCAGGATATTTAGTTCCACTTCCTGTTCCACCTCGTCCGTGGCATACGGTATCAATGGATTATATTGTGGATTTACCTCCTGATAAAGGTTGTTCTACTATTCTTGTAGTTGTGGATGTGTTTTCTAAGGCTGGTCGTTTTATCCCCATCAAAGGAGCGGCTACAGCAACATCTTTAGCTCAAGCCTTCCTTCAAAATGTCGTTAAATTACATGGTTTACTTAATCAAGTAATCTCCGATAGAGGATCTCAATTTGTCTCTAGATTTTGGAAAGCCTTTTGTAAAGAATTGAAAATTGAAATTAATTTAACGACAAGTTATCATCCAGGGAGTAACGGTCAAACCGAGAGGGTGAATCAAGAGTTAGAGAAGTATATACGATGCTATCTTGGTGCAGGTCAGGGGTGGTTGGAATTACTTTGGTTGGCAGAATTTTGCTATAATAATGCTACTAAAGAGTCAACTTCTATGTCCCCATTCTTTCTAAATAAGGGATTCCATCCACGATTTTTGAGAGGGGTGGTTTTAGATTATTTTGAAGTTCCAGATGTTGAAAGTAGGTTGATTGCTATGGAACAAAATTTGAAACGTGCTGTTCAGGCCTTGAATAAGAGCAAACTAAATTACAAAATATTTGCTGACAGCGTCGAAAAGGACCTAATTATCTGATCGGAGACAAAGTATGGTTATCCACAAAGAATGTACCTTTGAAGGGGAGAAGTAAATTTAGTCCCCGATATATTGGACCATTCGAGATAGAAAAGGTTTATTCCCCAGTATCTGTGAAATTGAAGTTACCATCAGGATTAAAAATTCATCCAACTTTTCATGTAAAATTGTTAAAAAAATTTAGGAATGATACCAGAATGCATGATGTTCCTGGTCTTGTGTTTTCTGAAGATGAGAATGAATTTGAAGTGCAAGCTATTTTAGATTCTAGAATTGCTCATGGTGAACTTCAGTACCTGATTGATTGGAAAGGATATGGTCCAGAAGAGTGTTCGTGGGAGAAAGTTGAAAATGTACATGCCCCTAGATTGGTAAAAAGATTTCATCATTTACATCCTGAAAAGGTTGGCCCTGGGTCAGGGCATTACGGAGGGGGTACTGTCAGGATTCCAGGGTACAATTACACATGTTCAAAGAGACACTGTTAAAAAGCCTTCATTTTAAAGATTACACCATCATAGAAATATGGTTGAATGATGTATGGATGTTGATTCTGAAACTTACATCAAATTATTAAAATAACTTTCCTTAATGTTAATCTAATCAGGAAGTATCTAATTTCCCGAGCCAAGATGGTGGGTCTATTACACAACAATGATTGGATGAGAAGTGCTGTGAGGTAATGTGGCACTGTCACCAAGATTCTAAACTGCCTTTCATTCCAGTTCCCTTAGTGTGAGGTAGCAGTTATAATAGCTCTAGAAAAAAAGTTTACTATAGTGATTTCAAGGAACTCATTCAAGAAGAAAATATTACTGAGAAGACAAGGAGTATTCAGGAAGAACTTATTCAGTGCTAAAGAACAATTTCCTGACAGATGAAGCAAGCTAAGTCAAATACAGGAAAATGTTAACTAAATATCAAATGTATCTTATCAATAATCAGAATCAAGAAGCTGTTTAAAATAGTTTGAATCTGACTTCTAACTATGAACTGTTATGTGCTCTTTGCTCGTGTCATTTACCGGCTGATAAATAATCACTCAGTTTAGTATTTGCGGCTGCATTTACTTGTTTGTTTACGGTCATTTCCGGTGAAAAATGTTTGTGAAGTAGAAATAAGTCATTGGTTGAGTTTATTAGTATTTACAATATTTACTTACAAAAGTATTTTGAAATTTCGCATGCGCGTGAAATTTGTTATAGTTACTTTTGAGGAAAGGACCTATTAGCGTGAATCGTACGTCCTTTCAAATGTTTACTTCAGACTTCCTGGTTGTGACGTTTGCGGTTGTCTTGTGTGAAGTTACGGGGAAGTAATTAAACCGATGGAGAACTCAAATCGGTGAATTCAGTTAGTAGTAAATTATAAGGGTGAATTGTAACATTTCATTTAACAGGCGCAGTTAGGTTTATGCGCGTTCGTATTAGGCAAAGCGGATCATCTCAGTGTGCGCGGTGTTCGCGGATCACCTCAAGTTGCGCGGAACGTTTTTCTGTTGTGCGCGGCTCATCTCCGGAGTGCGCGGGTTTGCGCGGATCATCTTCAAAGTGCGCGGGGTGCGCGGATCATCTCAAGGTGCGCGGAACTTTTTCTTGTGTGCGCGGCTCGTCTTCAGTGTGCGCGGTTCGTCTTCAAGCCACAGTAATGTAGAAAAGACTCTTCAATTAAAGACTCTGATTTCTTCATTGGAGAAAAGAAATAAAACACGCTTTTCCAGAAAGTCAGCAACAGCGTGTATCTCTAAAACATGATTCTATAATTTAATGAACTTTCAAAGAGGAAATGTGATTTAATTCTTATAGTGAATTACAACATAAAATTCATTCAAGCATTCTAGAATAGTTTTCTTTCCAAAAGATTCTTTCACAATTAATTAATAAGTTTCATACCAAAAGTTGAGTAATTGAAGAAACTTAAAGATTCAGAAAAGAAGACATTTATTTATTCAAGCCTATCAGCTATCAAGCATAGGCTGCAGGTATATATAAATACATATATATATTTATAGTTATATTTAGTATCAAGAACAACTATATATAAAGAAAATTAATAGTATGCTATATGTGTTTAGATTTTCACAGACCTAATACTGAAGAATCATCCAATCAATACGTCAGTATTCCAGTCCAGATGGAAGACCAGTAGTCAAGAGGTCAACATTGAATACCTGTGAAGATCTGCATTTGTTTTGTTATCCATTCCCCTTTCCCCTTGGGTTTGCCAGTTTAGTAATTATATATTATTCAAGATTGTTGAGTTGGCACACCTGGGGGGTCTGGTGGGCCAGCATCACTTCAACAGGAAGATTCAAGATTGGAGTCCTGATACGCACAGGAATAACATACGTGTTGTAGGATCTCCAGAAGGTACAGAGGGCCCGGACCCAACCAACTATATTGAAAACATGCTAATGCAAGAGATAGGCGTTGCCTCACTCACTCAGGGGTTTATAGTGGAAAGAGCACAAAGGGCTCAGACAGGAACCCCTCCCCGGCCGATCATTGCCAAGATATTGAATTACAAAGATATGAGGGAAGATCCTAGAGTATTTTTGTAAAGGAGGCACAATATGCAGAGCATCAGCAAACATCACAGCGTACAAAAGCAACGCTTGAGCATTGTGGCGGTTAAAAGGAGGATGCACAAGTCTGGCCTCAAATACATGCTGCTGTACCTGGCGAAGCTGAAGGTCCTGCAGGACAAATCACTTTTCTTCGATACTCCAGAGGACGCGACTACATGGATGGACAAGGATGAACTGCCTGGCGAGTGCGGACAACCAGACGGAGAAGAGTATGGGGAAGTGAACCAGTATGTTCTCGAAGAAGAGATTTTGCACAGAGTGGATGCGGTGGGGTAATGATTAAAGTGAGATGGTTGCTATGATACTACTCTTTTTAACAAAGACGTGGCTAGAACCCCGCCACACACCTATTATCAGGGGTTGGCCACATAATATAGGTTGTGACATTGTCATTATTTTAAAAGACTCACCCACACTCACCAACTCCATCCACCCACACTTCACATCCTTTGAAGCTCTCTCACATGGTCCCCTCCATCTAATCTCATTTAATTTCATTTACTGCCCCCAACACAAAACCCCTACTACTACACTGAATTGTCTGACTTTGCTACCGACAACCACAGCTCCCTGTGTACTAGCATCTTCCTTTGCGATTTGAACCGATGCAGTTCCCATCAAGAAAGCAAACCCATATTGAACAGCATCCTCACTCCACTCACTCCATGACCTCAACCAACACATCACCTAGCCCACACACATCGCAACACCCTTGACTTTCTGATTTCTTGTGAAAATCACATCTCTTCAAAATCAAATCTGGGTATCGTGGTCTTATCACTTTGCAATTTCCTTCACACAACACCCTCCCCCATGCCAGGCATCCCCCGACCCCTCAAACAGACAAGTCAAACACATTACTGACACAGCATAACCACCATTCATGAAACAAATCATCCTCCCCTCAGACACATCCCTCCACACTCCTCAACAATTACAATACTATCACCCAGGTACTAAACAAAATAGCCCCCCCCCGAGAACTCACACTAAAGAACAACCACCACAAACCATGTTTCAAACAATCACTTCTACCCATCAAACAGGAAGCCAGGCTCCTTGAAAGAGCCTGGCAAAAGAACCCTAGCCCCGCCACCAGGACCACTCAAGCACAGCCAAAACAAAAAATGCCAAAATTGCACACTACATCCAAGAACGCCAATCCACCGCCAATCGCAGACACAATCTTTTAAACATCAAATCAATCTCCAAACCACCACACACACTTCCCACATCCTCAAACGCCACAAGAGGTAACTCCCTCATAGACTACTTCTACTCAAAAATATGCAGTCAGACAAGCCCCGTGCCTGCAATCCTACTCTTACCTCCTACTCACAAACCTGCTAACACATGGGAAACATTTCATCCCATTGATCATATCGGTACAACGTTCGTCCATCGCAAGTTTTCTTTTTGCAGCACTTTTTGGTGAAAATATTTTGCTGAAAAAATCATCTAAAAATATGAAGGGGGAAGCAATGGCATATAATGGGTAGGTTGGGGTGGGGAATAAATAATAGGGGAGGAGGGATTGTGGGGGACACCCCCAAATTAAAAAAAAGGGATACATTTTTTGCAAAACATTTTCGTCAAAAAAAACAGCGAAAAAAATACTGGGGATGTATGAACATAGAAACGATCATACCACCATCATCACCCTCACAGCAAACACATAACCAGCACACTTCCTGGACAATGTCTGGACAATGCCTGCCCTCCCCAACCAAACCCCAACTGCATCATCCCCCTGGCTCAACATCAACTCCTGTCTCGCGTATAGTACAATCATCTCTGCATTCAAAACAGGACAAATTTCCCCTACCCTACCCTACTCCAGTAACCATCCCTCGACCCCATACTCCCTGCAAACTATGGTTCCCCTCCCTATCCTGTTATACTGCACCAGAATCATCACAAATCTTTCTAAAAAAGGGGTTTGGGCTGCTGGCCAAATACAAGGATATATCTCAAATTATTTTGTGGTTTGGTGCACAGACCTTGTGTTGACAGAACATTTTTTTCAATTTCATGGCCAACTATACCAACAAATTGAGGTGACTGCCATGGGGTCTACTATGGATCCTAGTGTAGCTAAACCGTTTGTTGATTAATTTTAAAAGAAGTTAATACCAATCCCTTTATGGTTAATATTATAACCTGGAAAAGGTATATAGATAGACTGGTCATCTGGGATGGTAATCAAGCACAGGCAATGAACTTTATAAACTGGCTTAATACCCAGGACAGTCATCTACAATTTACCTCTAGTATGAGCGATACAAGTATTTATTTTCTAGTTAGAACTATCTACGGAGATAATGGATTGCTGAAGGAAAACCCCTTCTATAAGAACACAGAGAGGAATGCCCATTTTATTTTATTTATTTATTTTTATTTATTATAGTTATTGATACACACAAACCCTCAGGTATCACGGCGTAGGTTACAAGAAGATGGATTAGGCATGCTGGTTACAAGGGAATAGCACAGGGTGCAAGGCAAATCTTTTACATAGGTCTAGTCATGATCCAAGGCATATTAAGGATAATCTTCCATTCAGGCAGTTTTTACGCCTTAGGCAGAATAGTTGTTTGAAACAGGTATCTGAAGATGAAGCAAATAGACCTATCTGGAAGTTAAAAAAAAAGAGGATATGGCAGAAAACAAAGGATCGTGTGTGTGATACTACATATACCAACCTTTCGTATAAAAGTTAAATCTTGTGTTAAGCAGAACTAGAAGTTCAATTTATGTTAGCAACTTTATATTCTTACAAAGTAGAACTACATTACACCTGGTTTTTGTGGTACCATGTCAATATGATGAACTCACAGGAAGCACTCTCTGGGTTTCCTAATTAAGGAGCCTGGATGCTGGGCCTCATTTCTTTCACCCATTCAACTGAGTGAGGATGTGTGGGTCTGCGCTGCTCTGATGTTCGTGCCGCATTGAGTGAGGTAAGTGCTGTGGCACTGCAGTTCATTTTAACTGTGTTCTGCTAGAGTATAATACTAGTGCTGCTCTTTAAATGGCACATAACGCACAATTGTTGGCCTCTTTGCAGGCTGGCTAATCTTAATGCGTTTGTGCTGGCTCTGTGGTGGAATGAGCGGTTTGCTTGGTGTTGTTTGTGTGCCAGGCCCCCACTGTATACACCTGCACCAGCATGAATATTGTATGTAAGTGGGGAGATGACATGTGCATGATTCACGCCATATGGAGCAATTTTGGAAACGGATTCTGAAGCGTGAAAATTGAGGAAAAATGCCAAGCATTATGCATGTTCTGTGTCTTGTACATGACAGTCTTTTGTCACTGTTATCCAACAACATGTGTGGGAGGGGGGCGTTGTGGAGTGAGAGGATTAGTCTGGGAGTGTGGAAAAGAGCGTGAAACATTTGGCTAGCTGGCTTAATCTCCTTGGGGCCCGGATTAAATTACGTGCAACTTCATGCGCAGTGCTGATTTGGAGGGGTCATGGTGCACTTCATGCCTGCTTTGTGCATATTGTGCAATATGGACTTATCTTGGCCGGCATGAACCAGTGTATGTTTCTATGCCTGTCATTGGCCTGATGCAGCGCCCCCTGGGCCATGGAATAGGCTGTAATTTGACTTGGAGGGTGCTGTTCATTGTTATGCTCTTGGGGATTGGGCTGCATTTGTTTTCGCATTGTCTGGCTATGTTAGTGTTTAACTATGTGCAATTCTGACAGTGTCTAGGCTGAACTATCTTAATGATAATCTACTGCATATGTGAAAGCTTGATTTGGGTGGCAGGTCATCTTTAAGTCTGAGTTTCCATGATAAGAGTCAACGTTTACGAGGCTGGGTGGAGACACTTTGACCTATTGGGTGGCTCATGTCTGGTCTAACTCAGTTCTCAAATGGGTTTATTAGATGTTATGTTGTAGATGATACATTCAACTGTTCAGTTGAATAGCTGATCAACCTGAGGTTGAGAGTTGCGGTATAGTGGATGACTTCAATTAGTATATTTGATAGAGTATGGCGATTTGTTGGTGCGCTGTTTGGGATTGGGGATGGAGGATTGGTGACAATTTGAGACTGATTGCATGGGGCTGATTGGTGCAAGGGTGGTTTGATACCGTTGGGTATAATATTTATATGTATATATATAAATATAGTTGTTGGTCATTGTAGGGCAAATGGTATTGAGACTGTCGTGTAAAGGTTTGATGGATAAATTAGTTATGGAGACAATGTAATACATTTTTATGATACTGCGCTGGTGTTAGGGTGGATTGACAAATTTTGGGTTTTGTAATGTAGGGGCGAGGGGTTTCACATGGTTTTAGGATGTATAGGGTGGATATTGTTTAAGGTATTTGGTTTGGTTGGTATATAGGGCATAGGGTTTCTGGTGGATATGGTTCAGAATACTGCATTTACTGTATATATTGATGCTTATTGTATGTTTGATGCATATCAGACTGGATTTGCTAAGCATGGCTCATGTTTTGTGTTTGGCTGTCTTTGTGTGTGTCTTTTGTTGTTGCGTGTATCCCTTCATCCATTGTCAGATTTTGTTTACTGGATTCTCCCTTCCAGAGTATGTAGTTTGTCATATGGATATATTTACTCAGATTATAATGACATAGCTCCATTGACTTTGTCTTGTGGAATGTTAAAGGAATTGGTAATGCTGTAAGAGGCATAAGATTTTGGCAAGGTTGTGGAGAAGTAAGGCTGATGTGATTTTCCTACAGGAGACTCATTTGAATGAACAGAGTGAAGGCTATTTGTCTAACTCGAGGTATTCTCAGATAATATCAAATAGTTTTGATTCTAAGTCCAGAGGAGTTAGTATTTTGATTAGGAGAGGTCTACCGATTAAGATAGTGAGGTCAGTTGTGGATGAAGAAGGTAGAATATTATTGCTTGGCATTCTGTATGAGGGTAAGAAAATGATAGTTGGTACTATTTATGCACCATGCTCTCCAAATGCGTTGTTTTTCAGTCAGTTGGGTTCCTTATTGGATGGTATGGAAGGTGAGGTAATTGTTTTGGGAGGTGATTTTAATGTAGTGATGGATAGTAAGATTGATCGGAAATCGGAGTGTAGATACTGTAGTGGAAAGATTAGTGAGGAATTAAGGGCATTTGTGTTTAAATATGGACTGATCGATATATGGAGAGAACTCCATCATAATGAAAAGTGTTATTCGTTCTATTCGCCTGTGCATGACTCGCACTCAAGAATTGATTATTTTTTGTTAGTAGAACTCTTAATGATCAAGTGGTGTCCTCAAATATTCTGGAAAGAGGTATCTCTGATCATGCTCTGTTGGATATGCAGGTGATATTGGATGCTGTGAGGGATAAACCTAGAAGATGGAGAATGCAAGCCAATGCGCTAAAGGATAATTTGGTTACAATGAGATTGGAAGGGTTTATCACTCGTTACTTTGATGAAAATATTGGTTCAGTCGGCATCAGGCCTGTCTGGGATTGTTTTAAGGCGGTGCTAAGGGGAGAAATGATAAGTAGAATGGCTCTTGCAAAAAAGAGAACTCAGGAAGAGATTAAGAATTTGGAAGTGGAAGTTAATGAAATGCAAAAGGTATGTGTTAATGATAATCTGAGTCGGAATAGGGTGAAATTAAAAATTTAGAGGTGGAGCTGGAGACTCGAGTACAGAACTTGACAAGTAAAAGCATGTTTTATTCTAAACAGCGGTTTTGGGAGTTTGGGGACAGAAATGGAAAGTTATTGGCTAATAAGCTTAGAGGGATGATATCTGATATGTGTGTTTCTTCTATTCATACAGAGGAAGGTGATATTTTACACAGGAATGGAAAGATTTGTGATTATTTTAGGAAATTGTATGAGAGGCTGTATAGGGAGGATCTTAATCCTGATGCAAACAGTTTAGAGGTGTTCTTTGAAAAGATTTCAATTTCAAAATTATCTCTGGAAAAACGAGCCTTACTTGACGCTGATATTGAGGTTTCTGAGTTGTGTACTGCCATATCTCAAATGAAGGATGGGATGGTTTCAGAGTTCTATAAGAAATATGATACTCAATTGGCGCCAATTTTATGTGAACTTTACAATTAATTTATTGCGTCTGGACTACTGTGTGATTGAATGAAAGAAGCATTGATTGTAGTGATTTCGAAGACAAATAAAGATCATAGGAATTGTGGAAATCAAGACCCATTTCATTGCTTAATGTTGATTTAAAACATTTTACAAAAATTTGGGCTAATAGATTAAAGTTAGTTGTGAAGGATCTGATTGATGAGTCTCAGGTGGGTTTTATTCCGGGAAGATATGGGTATGATAATATGAGGACTGTGTTGAATGTGGTTGGTGAACATTATGGTGTGGACTCGAATAAGGTGATTGGCTTCTTTGATGCTGATAAGGCTTTTTAATAGGGTTAATTGGAAATTTATGGAATATACTTTGAAAAAGATGGGATTCGGGCCAATTTTCATGATGATGATAGATTGTTTACACCATGATATTAAGGCTCAAGTATTGGTAAATGGAGTTATTTCGAGTTCATTTTTATTGATGAAAGGTACACGACAAGGTTGCCCATTGTCGCCTTTTTTATTTGACTTGGATCCTCTTGCAGCATACATTAGGCAATGCAAACTCATTAAAGGAATTATGGTTGGAGGGGTGGAAGTTAAAATGTTATCATATGCGGATGATATGCTGCTTTTGTTGTCGAATCCGGAAGCATGTGGGGATATAATTAAAGGTATGTTTGAAGAAGTGGGTGGACTGTCTGGTCATAAAGTCAACTCAGACAAAACTGAAATTTTCCCATTGTCCAGGACGTATGATAGTAACATCTTGCACTCATGGAATTGTAAGTGGTCACCAGGTGGGGTCGTGTATTTAGGAATTCATATTATTGGGGATTTGAGTAAATTGTTGCAACACAATATAGACTCGGTAACTGTGAATATGTCATTAATAATAAAGAGGTGGGAGAGGTTGACGTTGACTTTGTGGGCAAAAATGAATGCGATCAAAATGGTTCTCTTGCCCAAAATTTTATATGTTATGCAATTCATTCCTTTATTTTTATTTAAAAGACATTTGATAATCTTTAAATCCTTTTTATGGGGCCCTGGGAAGAGACCCCGTATTCCAAACTATGTACTGATGCAAAGTGTGGAGAAAGGGGGGTTTGGATATCCAGACTTGATGAAGTATTATAAAGGTTTTTTACTTAAAAAGAGTTCATATTATTTTAGGGCAATATTTGAGAAGGAACCGATTTGGCTGAGTATGGAAAGGGGTGTGTGTGCACCGTATGATCTTGGGAATATTTATACTATGGGTAAAATGCCGAACAAAAGGTTGAAACTGATCCCGTAGTGGTAACTAGACAGGTGGTTGAGTTGTGGGTAGTGAGAATGGACAGGGTTATGGTTTCAGCCCAGAAGCTTCTCTATGGTATAATGAAGCTCTTCAAGTAAATAACAAATGTCTGAATTGGATCAGTTGGATTAATAAGGGAATTCTGACGATAGTAGATGTGATTGATGGGAACCAGTTGTTGGGATTTGAGGCACTACAGGGAAGATATGGGTTGCATCGAAGAGAATTGAATAGATACCTGGCTCTGGCTTCTATGATTAATTTGAGGATAGTTATGGCTGATGGTTCTGTAGGGAAGAAACCGGAAATTAGCAAATTATTGGAAGATCAGGAATTTTGTGTGAGAACTTATATGCAATTTATGCCCTTTAACGAGAATTTTCATTCAGCATGGACTAGATTGAAGGAAGATTGGTCAAATGATATTGGTAGGGTCATTACTGATGTGGATTGGAATGGTATCCTGAGGGTGAATTTGAACTTGGGAACAGACATGGGATTACGTCTGATTCGACAGAAGGTTATTGGACGGCTTTATTGGACACCTGTTAAGATGTTTAAATCGGGGCTTTAATCGGATGATTTATGCTGGTGTTGTGGTATTGGTATAGGCACACTTTTACATTAGATGTGGGAGTGCCCTAGAGTGCAATTGTTTTGGAAGGAGGTTATTGACAGGATTGATTTGATTTATGGAATATCCTTTCAGAGATCCGCAGCAAACATAATTTTGCTATCTCATGTTGATAGAGGTGTCCGTGCTAGGAAGCATACTAATTGGATTGATAGAGCTATGGTGGTAGCAACTACGATGATTCTCAGAACTGGGAAAAAGAGAATAAAGCCTAATGTTGATGAGTGGCTAACCGAATTGCATGTTTTATCACAATATGATAAGGTTCCAGTGGAGTGTAAAGATAAAAACGAGGAGTATGTGAGAATATGGGGACCTTTTTTGGCCCTTCATGATTGATATGATTGTGGATCTGGTTTGTTGGATATGTCATTTGGGGGAGGGGGAATAGGGTGAAGGGGGTTTCAAATGTGTTTTTTTTGTCTTCTTTTTGTCTTCTTTCTTTTTCTTCCTATTTGTGTTGTCTATTGTGCTGTTTTGTGTATGCCTGTGGGTTGGAATATTGTGTTTCACAGGATAATACTTCTTTTGATGGGTTTGATATTATGTGATGTTTAATATGTTTAACTCATTACGTTATGCTATTTTCTGTGGGACATTATGTACTTGATGTACGGTTCTTATTGTTGTTTTTATTGTAAACAAATTGTGTTGGAAAAAAAAACAAAAAAAAGAAAAGATGAATATGTTTAGAGCAATGGGTTTGTTTATTTTTTGCAGACTTCATTTTGAATGTGGCTCATAAACAATGGTTATTCATCGACTCTGTTCTATGCTGTAGGGAGAGGCAGCAGCTAAGTAGTTTTAACCCCAACCCCCTTTTTGGTTTTGGCGCTTTTGTGGTCTAAGCCACCTAATCGCCAAAACATTGTAATAGAAATGTAAAAAAATGAGAAAGGGGAGTTAGGGAGCAGTGTATGGAAACATGGAAACTTGCTGATGAAATCGCCCAAGGACCATTTCGCCCTTCAACCTCTCACTGATGTCGACAACCTGCTGCTGTTGTTGTGGAAGCTGTGCAGTTCAGAAGTGGGAGCAAAAGGACTGCACTTTACCATATGCCATTTCTTTTGTTCCTATTTGTATGCACCAATACTTTTATTTTGCCTTAAACTCCTGTGCACTATGTTTAAGGCTAAGTGATCTTGTTTCAAGCCAAAGCTGCAGCCATTTGCAGCCTGGCTCTGCTGCTGGCACCCCCGGCGTATGCATAAAGTTTATGGAGGTCTGCGATGTACTCATTTTGTCGTGACTGTGCTATCTTACCTGAGCTGCTTTTTTTTTTGAAAATCGATTTTATTAGGTTTCCTTTGTGCATTACGTGATTACATTATTACATTGCATTTATTAATGTAAGTTAACATATAGAAAAAACCAAACGCAACACACCCCTTACCCCTCCCTCCTTTTCCCTCCCCCCACCCCCCTTCAGTTCGAGCGTTCATAGCATAGGTAGTTACTTGCGCAACGGGCTCTCTTAGTGATAGAGGCGTCAGTGCATTGTGCGTGTGGCACGTCAAAGTCATGCTGATCAAACGGGTTCGGTTCACAACCGGGTCCTTGGGCCATGGTCCCGTGTCCTTGGGGAGGAGGGGGATCCCTCAGCTCAACCACCAGGTCCTAGACCACTCGGCCGTATTTGTCAAAAAAGGGGAGCCAGATTTCCTCGATGTTGGACTTGGACTCATCAAGCAGGTGTGTGAGGAACTCCATGTCGTAGATGGCTCTTACTTTGGTCACCCAGGTTTTTTCCCCTGGCATTTTCGGGTGTTTCCATTTCTGTGCCAGGCAGCATCTAGCAGCTACCAGCATCACCTGGAGCATGTGGTCTTGAGTGCTATCCCGGTCCTCCCCGTTGCTAATCCTGAAAAGGAGGAGCCAAGGACAGGAAGCCCGTTCGATCCCATCCACCCCTTTGATCCAGGCCCGCACCTTGTCCCAGTATTTCTGAACCACTGGGCATCCCCACCACATGTGGATATAGTCACCTCTTTCTGTCTTGCATTTCCAACAGTGTGGGTCATATCCTGGCCGCATTCTAGCTATCCTTTGCGGGGGGGTAGTGCCATCTGTGTAGTATCTTGAGGGCCTGATGGCGATATTGGAGGGAGGATGTGGACCGATTAGCCCGTCTACACATCTCTGTCCATCTCTCGTCATCGATTTCCTCGCCTAGGTCCCTACCCCATTGCGTGCGTGCTGGTGGTGGGTCTCGGGGGATAGAGAATTGAAAGAGCTTGTATAGGCGAGAGATTATCCCCTTGGAACCTTTTGCGGTCAAAAGGAGCTTTTCAAAGTCTGTGAGTTCCCTCCTGAGGGTATCGCCCCAAGATGGCTCGGTGAGGACACCCTTGAGCTGAAGATAACGAAACGGGGAAAGCGTACCTATTCCCAGGGCTTCCTCGAGGTCCTTCAGGGGGAGGAAGGAGCCCCCCACCCACAATTGGCCGGTCCTACTAAGGCCCGCCTCGAACCACGTCTGGTAAGCTGCTGGTTCTGCTATTTTGGCCAGGAAAGGGGGGGCCCATATACAGCTCAAGGGGGAGGGCCATGTCGTGAGCCATCTGTAGTAACCTCCCTCTCTCCATAGAGACCACAATACTTTCAGGATCGGGTGGTTCAAGACGGTTCTGGGGATCGTACTCCTTGGGACCCAGAGCCATTCCTCTAGTGTGACGGGCGCCAGGGGCCTATTATCCATGGCTACCCACTGTTTTTTCGTTCCCGGTGTGTAGTGATCAACCAGGATCCTCAACTGGGATGCCCTATAGTACGTCTCGAGGTCGGGGTAGCCCACCCCCCCATCCTCCTTGGTCCTAGTCAATACCTCATACGAAATCCTGTGTTTTTTGCCCTGCCAGAGGAATCTAAGGAGGATTCGTTTTGTTTCATCAAAAAAGGCCTTAGGGACTTGCACCGGGAGCATTTGGAAGAGAAACAGGAATTTTGGGAGAATCACCATTTTTATGAGATTAAGGCGTGCCATCCATGAGAGACCCGTTCCCTCCCACCTTTCTATGTCTCTCCTGATTGCTGACCAGAGGGGGGGGGGAAGTTGGCCCCATACAGGTCTTCAAGGTTACGTGTGATTTGGACTCCCAAGTAACGGAACCCCTCATCGCTCCGCTTGAAGGGGAGGCCCTCCACAAAGGCCACCTCTGTGTCCGGCAGGTTCCCACCCATAAATGCCACCGATTTGTCCAGGTTGACTTTGTACCCCGATAGTTCTCCATACCTTGTGAGGCCCTGCAGTAGCCGAGGGATTGTATGGGACGGTCTGGTAACGTAGAGCAGGGCGTCGTCCGCAAAGAGGCAGATTTTGCAGTGCATATCCCCCATCTGCACACCACTGATGGCCATGTCATTGCGGATCGAGATTGCCCACGGTTCCATCACCAATGCGTAGATTAACGGGGACAGGGGGCATCCCTGCCTCGTACCACGTTCAAGGGGGAATTCTCTAGATTCAATCCCGTTTGCCACTACTCTGGCCGAAGGGGAGGAGTAGAGCGCGGATATCCACCCCAACCACCTTGGCCCCATCCCCACCGACATGAGAACCTCCCTCATGAAAGCCCAACTGACCCTGTCAAAGGCCTTCTCCGCGTCGAGAGCCAGTAGGAGTGTGCCTTCGTTTCTGGCCTCGGTTGTGGCTAGTATATGAAGTGTTTTCCTTAGATTATCGGAACCCTGTCTATTAAGGACGAATCCCGCCTGGTCTGGATGTATCAGGCGTGGGAGGGAATTTTCCAGTCTGGAGGCCAGGATCCTAGCAAAAATCTTGGCGTCTACGTTGAGAAGTGAGATGGGTCTGTAGGACCCACAGACCGCCCGGTCCTTACCAGGTTTGGGTATGACAGTGATAAGGGCCTGTAAGAAAGTCGGTGGGATTGTGTCGTTGCCCCTAATTTGATTAAACAATTTAGTCAGGGGTTTCACTAGGGTGGATTGGGTCTGTTTATAAAAATCCGCTGTGTAGCCGTCAAGGCCTGGAGCCTTTCCGGCCTTCAGTCTCTTAATGGCTCCCTCCACCTCCTCCTCTAGGATTTCCCCCTCGAGGGCCTCTAAGTCTTGGTCGGTCAGTTTGGGGAGGGGATGTTCTGCCAGGTAGGAGGCAATATCCTCCTGTGATTCACCCACTTGCCTGGAATAGAGTTTGCTGTAGTAATCAGCAAAACATTCCGTCACTTCCTGCCAGTTCCCATGAATTCTGCCTTCCTCGTCGGCTAGCTGGGTAATCCCTCTCTCCGCTCTACACCCCCTCGACCTCTGTGCCAGTAGAGTGCCTACCCTGTCGCCCTGTTCATAGTATCTCTGTCTGGTATATCGCATCCTCTTAACCACCTCACCTATGAGAACCATGTGGAGCTCCTGTCTTTTGCCCTGCATCTCGTCCAATAGTGCCCTCCGGTCCACCCCCGGGACGCCCAGTCTGGCCCGCAGGATCTGTAACTCCGCTCGGAGTCTGCTCTCGATCAGGCCCCTTTCCCTTTTACGCCTCGAGCCCTCCGCTATGAGGAGACCTCTGAAGGTGGCTTTCCCCGCTTCCCATACCGTGGACATGTCCGTCTCCCCGGTGTCGTTTATCTCGAAGTAGGCCAGCATTTCTTGTTTCATGAAATCACGGAATACTGGATCCCTAAGGAGCGTGTCGTTACACCGCCATCGAGCCGATCTCGGGGCGATGGGCAGGGACCAGTTAGCTACAAGTAGTTCGTGGTCCGACCACGTTATGGTCTCGACCTTTGGTTGGGTTACCGCCCCATCCCCCTCCTCTGAGGCCAGCAGAAGGTCGATTCTGGTGTAGGTGCAGTGTGGGGGAGAAAAGAATGTGTAACCACCCTGGGCCGGGTACGCCTTGCGCCAAACGTCTATCCAGTAGTGATCCCTCAGGAGGTTTTGCAAAGCCAGGTTGTCCTTAGTGATCCCCTTGGGTGTCCCACCTCTAGCGGACCACCAATCCAGTTGGGGGTCGGCTATGAGATTAAAATCCCCACCGAGAATCATGGCCCCCTCAGCCCATTCATCCATGACGCCAAAGATCCGTGTGAGGAACTCTACTTGACCCGAGTTGGGTGCGTATACAGTGGCAAAAGTGACTCGTTGCCCCTCGCAAAGCCCCTTAACGCCTAGGAATCGACCCCCAAATCCTCTCTTGGTTTCCACCCCCGTGAGTTGGAGAGCCCTTCCCAGGAGAATGCCCACCCCCTCCTTCTTAGAGGTCGGATGTGAAGCCCAGTAATTGCTGCCGATATCTTTCCCCTTGATTCTGGACTCTCTCCCACGCTTGTAATGTGTTTCCTGTAGGAATAGGACCGTCAGGTGTTGTTTACGGAACATATTACCCGTGAGGGACCTTTTATTTTGAGAGTTTAGACCCTTGACATTCAACGTGCCCACCTTCCCTTCAATCATTGTCATCATTCCGGGCGTGCATTTTGAACCCCTCGTGGTGATTGAATTTTAGAGCCCATTGCCAAGCGTATTCCTGTGGTTTGAACTGAATTTCCCCCTGAACCCCTCTAACTGCCCCGTTGTCCCTCCTACCCCCTTCCCCCTTATTCCAAACCCCCCTCCCTGTGCCCTCCCTCCCCCCGCCCC
Source organism: Ambystoma mexicanum (assembly GCF_040938575.1). Lineage (NCBI taxonomy): Eukaryota > Metazoa > Chordata > Amphibia > Caudata > Ambystomatidae > Ambystoma > Ambystoma mexicanum. Next base: position 799,427,481 of record NC_090926.1, on the reverse strand, counting down.
TCCCTTGAAACATAAGGCGTCCGTCCACTTTCCCCAACATATGTTGGGGTTGGTCAACGAACCACCAAGGACTCTAACCCCAGCCCCGGGGTTTTCGTGTGTTTGGAGAGTCCCAGATCGCAAACTTGATTCAGGTCGGCCCCTTCAGGCCTTCGGTAGACATGGCCGAGATAGAATTCTGGGACCCGGAGCCTCCCCCCCAGGCCACCAACCCATAACTTGAACCTCAGACATGGGGCAACACAAATAAACAGTTAACTTTTTAACAAAACGCTCTGCCGTCCCATAGTCCAGCGGGCTAAACACAGCGCCGCCGCGGCGGCGTCCATTAAAGGCAGTTCGTGGGCCCAGGGCCTCCATCGCCCGCACCCCGAATCATCTCTCACCTCGTGATTTTCTCCACCTCCAATCGAACGCTATTATCATGAATTTGGGTGGTCTTCCAGGTTCGTCGACAGGTGTCTGGTTTTCCGAAACTTTCGGGCCCCCTTGACCTTAGATTTCCCGCTGTGATTTCCTAGTCTGTCGGGGCCCCTAGGGGGGTCCCGTGGTCCTCCCTCCTGGGCGCCCGAGTGGCCCGCCTGGTCGCTCACCAGATCATCCGTGGCTCTCCGTATGTCTTCCTCCGACACCAGGTGGTGTTTCTCACCTAGCCACTCAAACTCCAGGTAGAAGGGGTGCCCCCACCGATATCGGACCCCTTTTCCCTGCAACCATCTTGTAAGTGTGCCACATTTCCTCCTCATTGACAGGGTCAGGGCCGATGGATCTTGAAAGATGGATACCTTCGAGTCGCCGTACTGTATGATGCCAAGATGTCTCGCCTTCTCCAGGATTCTGACCTTATCTCTGTAGTAGTGCAGCCGAACCAGGACCGAGCGTGGGCCTCTGCCTCCCCCCCCGCTCGGTGCACCCTGTCAAAGTTGATCGTCCCCACGCCCTCTGTTCCCAGGGCGATCCTCACGATGTCGTGCACTTTGCCTTCGATACCTTGTGTGGACTCGCCCTCGGATTCAACCAGGCCAAAGATTCGAAGGTTGTTCCTCCTCTCCCTGTTCTCCATGTCATCAACCTTAAGCCGAAGCTCTTCTTCACGCCTTTCCATGTCTCGGAGTCTCATGTCCATTTGGGTTTCGAGGAGTGTTACTGAGAGTTGATTATTTTCGACACCCTCCACGCGGTCTTCTAGGGTGGTGACTTTGGTGGTGAGGTCGGCCAGTTTGGCCCCCATGTCTGTCCTCATCCCTCGTATCTCCTCCAGAATCGTTTGGATGTTGTTCTGGATAGCCCCCAGGTCTGGGGGTGGGGGAGTGGGGCTACCGGTGGCCATGGCACTTTCTTTGGCAACAAACTGGTATTTCTGCAGGTTTTCTTTCCAGTGCATGGAAGGTTAGTGCCGGCCACTTATCAGCGGGCGCCGCCTTTTCGTCGACTGGGGAGCCGGGAAGGGGTGGTTGAGTTGGTCCTTTAGTGGCGGGTTCCCGGCAAGTCAACTGGGGGGTCCCCAAGGTCTTACAACGCTGTCGGTGTGTTCCACGCAGTCCTTGGTGTCCTTGGTGCCCTTATTCCGGCCCGTCGTTGCTCCACGGGTGAGTGGGTGGCCCTCAACAGATCGAGTTCTGAGGCGGTGGAGGGGGCTGGTGGACTTGGGCCTCCCTGTGACTGGGTGTGTCTCGTTAGGCGTGGGGCCCCCGAGCACCGCGGGCCATCTCGGCGAGTGTTGTGATGGTGGGGGGGCGTGCTCCCGCGTCGGCCCCCTTGCAGTACCGTAGCTCCCAGGACCGGCGGATGGTCCTCTCCAGGTCGGGCCGCCCCGGCGTGTGCTCCCTGGGCGGGCGGACGACTTTCCTCGGGTCGGGGCCCTGGGTCAAGCGGTGGGCCGTGGAAGAAGTCCAGGGGAGGAAGTGCCGTGGGCCCTCCTTCTCGGGCCTATTCGTGGGCGGCGTGGCTCGTGCTGCTTCCTGCGTTACTCCGCGCCAGGTCGTGGGGGAGGGGCAGCTGATGCCGCCTCGGTCCGTGTAACTCCGCACAGGAGCGTCGGATCGGGACCAGAATTGGGTCCAGGTGGGGGCTACAGGCTCCAACGTCTTTTGGTGGGGGTCACGTAGCGCATGGGACCCTCGTTCCACCGGTAAATCGCAGTTCACCCGGGGCTGGGTGCGGAGCTCGACGTTCAGGCGTCCATCCTGCCCGCGCCCTCTGGTGGCCTCCCCTGAGCTGCTTTTTGTGCATATTCCTGGGCTATTTTACCTGCTGCTATCAAAGCCAGGCTGCTGGCATTATCCATGCGCGAAAGCCCACTCTGCCGCAGACCATATTTGGGCTTGCTTTAGTGTTGCTGGGGAGGGGCGAGGAGGAGGTCTCCCTCGCAGGCAGCCATACAGCACAATCTTATTTTCAAGCCTGCATTCTCTCTGTGCTGGTTGCCAAAGTGAGATCTCAAGGCAGTCCTTTCCTTCCAATGCCCCAAGCTTTCTACACCCACCCAACCAACCAACCCCCCACTCTCTCTAACCCCATCCACTGTACCCTCACTCGCTCTACCCCAGCCCACGCACCCTACCACCACTCTCTTGACCCCCACTCACCCAATTATGTGTACTATAACCACCCACCCACCCTGCTACCGCTCTCTCTACCCCCACTCTGAGAAACCTGAAGGTGTCTCCCTGACTAGCCCCCAGGGATTGGTCATCCAAGTGGCCAGGACATGCTATTGGATCCAGTTCCTGGGGGTGGACCCGTGAGGGGGGGGGATCACCTGGTTAGGGGGTCCTCTGGGAGTGGAAGCAGGACATTGATGAGTGAGACGAGGTATCCCCCTTCTTCTAATACCTTTTCCCCAGCCTATCACGTAGGATATTCAGAAACTCTACCCCTCCCCCTTTTACGACACAAACACTTTCGCACATTACAAAAGACAACGGACTAATACCAGAGCCGTTTAAATGACATGCCCCACAACAAGGGTCAGGCAAAGTCAGGCAATTGACCAGAATCATACACACCTGACGGCCCTTTCCCTTCCCCACTGGGATAAAAGGTGGCACTACGAGCAAGGTAGACTGCACGACAAAAGAGCTATCCAAGCACGGCAGTTCAAGAGGAGGGGAAAGGGGCGAGAATCGAAAGGGTAACAAGGAAAGAAGCGACCTTGACCTTTCCGACGCAGACCCGCAAAGTCTCTGTGGAAGCAATCGTAAGACTGCGAACAATAGTCAGAGTGTGTTGCAGCAGATCTCAACGGTACACGCAGCATGCCTAGGCTGATAAGCAGGACAGAGAGAGAGAGAGAGAGAGAGAGAGAGAGAGAGAGATGCCTGCTATCCTGGTACCGTCCTTGACTCCAGATACAAGTAAAGCCAAGTGGTTCATCACAGCCGGTAAGTCGAGGGGAGAACCAATAAGGAACCGAACTGTGTTCGCAAAGTGCCAAATTAAGAAACATTAAGGGAAAACCAGCTGCAGAGGGGTCCGGCACAACGTGGGTGCTCATTCGAGAGATTCTGGTTGATCCCGCATTTGATGAATTACCGATACCAGGAGGCCCTAAGAGAGCCGCAAGGAAAAAGTCAAAGTGGGCATACAGGGGTCGGTTAAAACCCCCTGTACAATCGAAAGTCTTTGATCTGCATGTAATTGGGAAGCTAAGGGAGATGAATCCCACATAGTAAGGAAAGAGAAAGAACTGTGTGAAAGGCAAGAATTGGCAAGAGTGAACCCGATGATATTCACAGTGAACTGTTTAAAAAGACATTAAGACTTATGAATGCAGAAGGAGAAATTGTTGTGAGCACCAAGTCATAGTGACCCTGACAGAGGGAGGCTGACATTCAAGACATCCTATGCCTAACAGAAACCAGGCTTCAGGACCCTACAGGCCCTACTATTGATCTTGCAGTACCTCAAGGTTATAACATCTTTCATAAGAACAGAGAATTAGGAATGGGCGGAGGAGTAGTCATAATAGCCAGGAACAACTTACATGTATTCCTATCACCCATCCAATGCCAAGGATTGCGAAAACCTCCTTCTTAAACCGATACCAACAAAGAACAGTTGCATTAACATTATTGCACTATATAGGCCACCATCATTGAAATCAGATTTTAACGACAAACTTGTACAAATGCTAAACAACCTGAAAGGGCCTAACACAGGGACATTGTTATTAGGTGAACTGAACAGATGGAGAGGTAACATCAAAGATAAGGATGCTGTGGCTCTTGAGAAAGACCTGCAAACCGTAGGTTTTTCAGTAATTAACAATGAACCCAGAGCCTCTAGGGGAAATCAACTAAACTGGGTAATCTCTTGTAACCTGGATATTGTTAGGCAAAGAACAACTCCTTGCATATGGTCCGACCACTTCAAAGTTGAGTTTGTAATGACACCCAATAACAATGCCAGAAAAATTGAAAATTTACCTTAAAAAGTATACAGTAGAAATGTTAAAAACATCACCTCCCATACGCTAGCACAATGCATAGGCAATATCATGGTCACCACCTCTGAGGAGGAATCATTCAATAAGATTGTGACAACATTCAACAATCAAGTCCAAGAGCTAATTGACCTATATGCTCCCATGTAATATAAACAGGTCAGATCCAATCTAAACCATCAAAAATGGTTTAATGCGGAAACTAACAATGTAATGCGGTTTAATGCGGAAACTAACAATGTAAAAAGAGAAAAGAGGAAAATGGAAAGGAAATGGTTAAAAGATCCCTCAGAGGTCAACAAAGTAAAGTGGAAGGAATAGGAAAATGATAAAAAGGAAAGACTGTTGAGGCAAAGAAGAATTTCTTTAATAAACAAATCTTTGCAGCCACCAAATACCACAGGAAAACTATTTCAGATACTGAAATCAGTCGAAAAACCTTTGGCCCCGTCACCCCCACTTCAACCCTCACAGGAAGACTGTGAGAAGGTCCAGCTTGCCTTCTGCAATAAAATCCAAAAGACTAGTGAGGCTATGAGTTACTGTCACGTTTCCTCCCAAGTTCAACCCACCCTCATAAGTTCAGATCCTAACTCTACAGACAGGAATAAATTAAAGTTTAGCCCACTTTCCCTAGAGGATATGAAGACCTTTCTCTCCTCTATATGACAAACAGCGTGCTCAGAAAACATCCTGTCTCCTAAACTAATCTTGGAAAATATAGACCTTTTTGAACCCTTCCTCTTCAGAATGGTCAATGCTTCATTCAGAGATAAAAAGGTAGCAGTTGCTATTAAAACAGTTACAGTTACTCCGTTGGTCAAAAAGCATGGACTAGACCAGCAAGATCCGTCCAACCTTCGCCCGATAACAAATTGCAATTTCTTATTGAAAATTCTAGACAAGACAGCAACTAGGCAACTCCAAGCGTTTGTGGATGAAAACAATCTTCTCCATAAACAGCAATCGTGCTTCAGAGGATCGCATAGTACTGAAACCGCTCTGCTAGACCTTCAAACCAGCATGCTTAAATCACGGACAGAGGAAAAACTGTCATTTTAGTACTTTTGGATCTGTCCGAGGCCTTTGATTTGCTAGTCCATCAGAAACTTCAAAAGGCCTTAGAACAATCAGGTAGTTTCTTGCAGGAAGCCATAGACTGGGTGACCTCCTTCCATGGGGAACAGAGCTACAAAATCCACTGGGGGGATCAATCTTCACTGCCCATATCCATCAACTGTGTAGTACCCCAAGGGGCAGGTCTGTCCCCTCTTCTACTCAACTTATACCTACGGTGTCTGCACACTCCTCACCAATTTAGGGGTGTATTTTACCAACTACGCTGACGACACCCAACTGGTGATTAAACTGAGTGGCTGCCATAACACAGATAATATCAAGATTGCCAATATTTACAACATCATAGAGGCTTGGATGAAGGCAAACTGGCTCTGCCTGAATGGAATCAAGACCAAGCTTATGATTTTTAGCTCCTCTCAGGCTAGGTGTAAACTTAATTCGGATTACACCTCCTTCAGTATCAAAGATTCACAATTCCATCTCAGGCAAGGTGAAAACCTTAGATGTGTATCTGGAGGCGTCCCTTGGGGCCGAAGAACACGTGGCCTACTTAAAGAAAAACTGTCAGTACTACCAGAGGTTGCTCAAATGTACTAGACCTTTTTTGAGCAAATAAATTTGTGCTACTATTGCCAGGGTCCCTATCCTCTCTAGACTTGACTATGGCAATGCGCAATGTCAGGCCATACAAAACAATGCAGTGAGAACCATCAGACAGAAAACAAGAAGGAAGCATACTTCTGTTGAAAGAAAGTCCATCCACTGGTTAGCCTTAGAGAATCGTATTGCCTTTAAATCTATGACCATTGTACATCACTGCATTTACGGAGTAGCTCCTGCCTACTTGAAAGAAAAAATAACCCTCTACAAACTGGGTCGATCCTTGAGATCTGAAGCTCAAGGCCTGATTGAACACACAGGCCCCAAAAGAGCTCGTTTGCTGCTAGAGCAGCACAAATATGGAATGGGCTCCCTTGCTCTTTGAGATTGGAGTCAAACCATCTGAATTTCACAAAGAAACTAAAAACACTACTATTTAGATAAGTGACTAGCCTACTGTGAAAATGAACCTGCTGTCCCGTCTCCTATTTTGTTGTCTGTGTCTCTGTGTGCGCGCCCTGATGCCTGTGGACTTTGGCGCAATACAAATAAATAAATACAAAATAAAATAAATAAAAGAAGGGTCTGAGCCCAGAAGTGGGGGATCCAAGGGTGAAAAGTCATCACCCAAAGATTTGTGAAAGCAAAAGGAGGAAGCGTGTGAATGAGAACCGTAGTGAACCCGAGGGAGGGAGGCAAACATTAGCGAGGGGTCTGAGCCCGGAAGAGGGGGACCCAGGGGTGAAGAATCATCACCCAAGTGCAATCAGAAAATAACTTTTGTTTATCATTTTGAACATACCAGGCCCTGGGAGGCAAGCGATCTAACCACCAAAGGTCCTGATAGTGGCTACGATTATTTTGAGCACAACTGGTCTGCGGAGGCAAGAGACTTTTTGTAGAAAAGATACTTAACCACCGAAGGTCCTGATAGCTGAGAACGGAACTGTCGTCTCGTGCTCAAAATTTGGGGAAGTGAGACGCACGTTTACCACATCCTGACTTACCATTTGTGAAAACTTATTTCTTTCTGTTGAACCCTATCCCACACTCTTTGTATTTATTTGTAAGTATTGGGAATCGTTTTTATTTAGTATAGGCCCTTTTATTTGACAAGACCTCAGTAGGACTGCCTTAGTATTATTTGATAGTTGTAGCTTGCTCCCATCTTAGAATTAGGTTTAGACTAGGCGTTTTTCCAACCTACTTATACAGTTTAATAAACACGCTTGAATTGTGATCACTTGTGTCTGTCTTTACTGTTGCCACCATGACTTTCTTTCACCACCCACCCTACCACCACTCTCTACCAACACCCACCCCACCCTACCACCACTCTCTGTACCCATCCACCAACCCTACCACCACTCTCTCTACCCCCAACCTCACTACCACCCTCTCTACTGACCACCCACCCCACCACCACTCCATTTTCTATCCCACCCAATCTACCACCACTCTCTCTACCCCCACTGACCTACCCTACAACCACTCTCTCTACCCCACACACTCACTCAACCTCTATCTCTGACCCGACCTACCCTACCAACACTCTCTCTACACCCACCCACCCTAAGCACCACTCTTTCTACCCCCACCCACACTACCACCACTCTCTCTCCCCACCCACCACTCTCTCTACCCCATCAACCCTACCACCACTCTTTCTACCCCCACCCGCCCTACCACCACTCTCTATACACCCACCCGCCTTACCCCCACCCATTCACTCTACCCCCACTCTCTACCCCATCCAACCCCATTCTTTCTAACCCACCCTACCCCCACTCCCTACCCCATTCTCCCACTAGCTTTATTTCTTACTCACTCACTCTCAACCTTTCTCACTCATATTTCTTCTTGCTCATCATCAATGGCATCCTCTCTTATCAGTGGACTTTTATTTTTTACTGTTAACAGCTCCACTACTTTTTGTAACCATTTTCACAATTCCAGAACTGTTCTTTGTGAAGTTAAAGCACACATCTCCATTTTACCAAGGAAATCAGTTACAGCTAATCTCAAATCTGCTTCAACTCAATTGGATGTCCGCCAGCATAACTGCAACCCTTGAAAAATGTGTTGCACATTGCTATCTTCCTTCCTACTCATTCCCCTGCCAGAGTCACAGTTCACCTACTTTTTTGGTACACTTCTATCACTGCTCTTAATCATTTCCTCCCTTGCTCTATTCTCCTTCCTTCTCATTCTCTTGCACACCCGTGCCCCTTATCGCATCCTCCTTTAAAACCTAGCACGCTCCTCGTTGCACTCTGGTGCCTATAAAAGCATAACGCAAAGAGCAACATTTAACACCAAAACTATTGGCACTGCCAATGTTTGTTTTGGTGTGTTACAGATTAATGAAATAACAATGCTATTGGAAGCATAATAAAAAACTTTATTTGAGCTATGATAGCAATAACCAGGTATGTTATGGATAAATTATCCTCACATATGAGCTAAGAAAATGTAATTAAAATGTTTTTAAATATGGAATCAGTTGAGTGTTTGCTGAGTGTCCAGTAATCACAAGGATACTGCTGATGCTGTTGGCGTACTCGTGAGGAAAGTCTTTTTGCCAATTCAACTGCTGCTGTATTCAAATACACTCCCTCTGATGCAGAGCGTCGCAGAGTGTTTGCTGAGTGTTCACTGAGGGGTGAACACTCAGACATCCACAGTGCGCCCGAGCGTCATGGAAGCTGATTTGGATCTGAACTGTGCTGAAATCGAAGATCCTGGTTTCCGTACCTGTGTCTGCAGTGAACTGCTCCTCGCAACCCACTAACACGCAGTTTGAGTCAAGTAAATCCCTCGCACCGCTGGGCCACATAGAAAGTTCCCTGATGGTTTCCACAGAATCTGGTGATCACTTATGTCTTCCCTCGGGGGGCATGTCTAAAGAGGGCCTTTTGGACCTTGGCCCAACGCGGATCCCTGCTACTTGTTCCAGGGGGTTGAGGGATCAGTCCGTCCCCCGGTTCCCATTAGCAGAGGATGAAAGCCTCCAGTTGAAGATATAAAAGAATGAAAAGCCCGGACCCGATGAAATAGAAAGAAGCAAGGGTACTGTGGAAACTGGTTTTTCAGTGGAGGCAACAGAGGAAGAAAATGAAATGCTCGAAATGCACCACATACAATGGAACCATCTTTGTTGAGTGCAAATGACAATCTGGATGCATCTGTAGATCTAATGCAAGCTGCCAGAACCCAATCAAAATAGGGCAAGGAGTTGAAGATGGCCCTTGTATTAATAGAATTGTCCTCGCCGGCCAGGGAAGTTTGGAACGGAAACGCCAATAAAGAACTATAAGTGGCACCACTATTTTTAAAAAGATGCCACTCAGTCTCTTATGTGGGGAAACCGAAGTGACATTTCAAGAGGCCATCACTACAGCCCCCTTTACAACATTTTTATCCCCCAGAAGGCGACAATAGATGCAAGGACAGAGCCGGAACCAATGGCTCTGAAGGCGGTAGATCCACCAGGACAGAAGTTCGAACCCTCGGATGAAGTCCTCCTGAGTGGAGTTATGATAAGTCTGGGGACCAGGGAGCCTGTAGCTGTGGACATAATTGCGAATCAGGAAAAACCTGGATTGAAAGAAGTGTTGGCAAAACCAGCCCCCCCCCCCCCAATATCTCTGAGATGAATGGTGCAGCGCATAATTAAGTGAAATCTGATGGCATGACAAGAGAGGAGGCTATGCCGAAAGGGTCTAACCTGGTGGGCGATAAGGATTCTGCCCCCAAAGACAGAACAATCAAATGCCCCTTTGGGATTCAACCTGCAAATCTCGGATCTTCTGAACTGTTTTGCGCCCACTTTGAAAATAAACGATCATGCCTCTCCCTAAGATAAGATTGGACAGTGATATCTGGGACAGGTTGTTGCCAAGTTTGGACACGACCCAGGGGGTTCTGGAAAAGGTCAATGCGGATTGCACTGACCACCTGGATCTGGTTGAAGAATCTAGGAGGAAACGCACCTTGCTAACGGAATCTGCAGACAGCACGCCGCAGGCTGCTCGTCTCACAAGGGAGCTGGCTGAGCTGGCCGTCTACCTATTTAAAGATCTAAGCCCCAAAAAGGGGAAACACAATCATCAAATGAATAGCAAGGACTTTGATGGGGCTGTGATCATACCAGCTAAAAAAAACAAGAAAAGGAGATGGTGGGTGGAACTTCAGGGGGTTTTGGCCAAGTGACGCCAGCCCAGACTGAGTAAAGCTCAAGACATCAGAAGTCTGTACAGTTCTTGTGGGGGCGCTGTTGCGCGGCAACCAAGATGGCCGCTTAACTGTCGAGCTCCGGAGTAGCAGAGCGCTCGATCCTGTCTCGATCTGCCTAACGCTGCCGTTGATCCTTCTGGACCACTCCCGCCCCTTCGGGTGCCCTGTCGCCGCGGCTGGGTGCTGCCTGGAGCCGCTGCGCGCCCCGAGACGAGGCTGCACCTTCCTTTCTACCGGCGGCTGTGGCCTCCCGCTCCCCCCGCCCCGCGGCTCCGGCGGCGGCGGCTCTCCTCCCACTTGAGGCTGCGGCGCTGCGGGCCGCTTTGGGGGAGGGGCGCCCGCCCGGCGGCGTGCGCCGGGCCATCGCGCCCGACCGGACCTCTCCTCACTCTCTAAGAGTCCCGGCCTGGATCGCCGGCGACTGCCAGCTCCTCCTCCATTGCGGCGGCGCCCGCCAGCGCTGACCAACATCGGGCCCTCGGGCCTGGCCCCGGGGGGCCCCGTCGGCGCCGGAGCACCTGGAAGGTAGGGGGAGTGTGGGGGGGTGCTGTGCCTGGCTGCTGCGGCCCCGGATTGATCACTCGCTCCCTCACTATCCTGTGAGTGATCCCCCTGCACTCAGGCCGGCGTCGCTGCTGGGCCGTGGCGGCGCGGGGCCCCCCTCACCCCCGCCTGGACCCTGCCTCTCTCCCGATAAATCCTGACTCCTATCTGTGGCCGACTGGGTCGCCCTGGACACTGTGACCCACCGGACTGTGGCGCACCCTTCACGGCAATATACTCTTGGGCTGCCTGTGTCCTGGAGCAGCGGAGACGGGGCACATACTAGGCTGTTGCCCCCACGTGCTTCTCTGGAGTTCCGCGCCTGCCACTGTGCCTCGCGCCGCCTGGGCGGGCTCGGGCCTACTGCATTCCCTTTGCCACCAACTTCGGCGACACCTGCCTACCAGCCTTAGAGGGGTCGCGGCCTCTCCTTCTCCTCACCCCCTGGACCTTGGGTGAGCCCACTAGTTGCCCCTCGCCTGCGGTGTCCCTGTGCACGCATCGGTCCCGGCTGCCTTGAGGAGTATCTAGTTCTCATTTCTCCCCCTCCCTTCTCCTCGATCTACGTAACGGCCAGGATGACCAAGGGGGGTGCGAGGAAGCAGAGCTCCATCAACATGTTCACGAAGGCTGCGGGGAGATCATCTGGGGATGCCGCTGAGCAGACCTCTACCGCCCCGCCTGACGCAGCCCCGGAGTCCCAGAATATGATGGATTTTATACGGGAGGGGTTCACCGCTCTTCATACAAAACTAGATGATATGAACGGCACCATATCTTCTATTAAGGCCCACATCGAGAGGACTGACAGCCGTGTATTGGAGGTTGAGACGCGGGTCGGTTCCGCTGAGGATGCGCTGGGGGCCCTGCGCACCGAGGTTGCCGCTCTCTCCAACCGGGTCCTTGAGGTGGAAAAGAAAAACGAAGATTTGGAATCCCGCTCGAGGCGCAATAATCTCCGCATTATCGGGGTTCCGGAGGAGGAAATCCGTGAGCCAATGGAGGACTTTGTTCAGCGCACACTGTTGTCGCATCTGGATGAGCCCGAGCTTTCTCCACACTTCGCAATTGAGCGGGCACACCGCGCTCTGGTGGCTAAACCTAGGCCCGGGGCCCCACCTCGGCCCATCATAGCTCGTGTATTGAACTACCGTGACCGCGACACCCTCCTCAGGGCCGCGAGACTCAAGGGTGAGCTATTACTGGGCGGTGCAAGGATCCATCTTTACCCTGACTTCTCAACGGCTGTCCAGCGGGAACGCAAGACCTTCCAGGCGGTGAAACGCAGGCTACGAGACCACTCAATCAAATATGCTATGCTCTATCCCGCCAAGCTCCGCATAGAGCATGCCAACCAGGTGCTGTTCTTCACGATTCCAGAGGAGGCCTCCAAATTCATTGATGATCACTTCCCTGGCTGATCCCTCTCCCCTGACCTCGGTTCAGCAGTTATCCTAGGCCACCGACGAGGGGCGCTTGGGCCCCTCTGCCCTCCCGTACCGGGGCCACGTTGATCCTTCATCCCGTAGTCTGCTTGCTCAGTTCAACTTGCAGGGCCCGCCCGGATCGCCACGTGCGAGAACTTTGTCCAATCTACATTTCACCTTCATTGTGGGCATCTTATGTTCTACTTGCTCTGCTGCTACCCGGAGCGATACGGCCAGTCAGGCCTACAGACCCCCAGGCGCTGATGCCTTTGTTTTGGTTTTGTTTGCAAGGGGATGGGCTTGTCATCCCTCTGTTTGGGGGGGGGGGGGGTGGGTGGGGGTGGGTCATGTTGGGGTTTTTGTTATTGGAAAATTAGTGCTGGCAGCGAAGGCGGACTGTGCCGAGGCACTCTGGAACTGTTGTCGTAGGACTGTGTACCCGACCCTTTGGTCACTGACATTATTCTTATCCCGAACACCCCCACATTGTGACTGAGAGTGCCCTGACCTTTGTGAGCTGGAACGTGCGGGGACTGGGTAATTTTAGAAAGATGAGGCAACTTCAGTTGCAGGCCGAGCGCCATGGATCCAAGATTCTTTTTCTTCAAGAGACTCATGCCCGTTCTGTACAATGCATGCGTTTTGCCAAATCCTGGGGTCCCCATAGGTTTTTCACCGATTACTCCTCTCAAAGCCGGGGAGTCATGACCCTCATTCACAAGAGTCTCCATTTTACTCTCATCTCCTCGACAATCGATCCCCAAGGTAGATATGTATTGCTCCACGCCATGCTGCATCACAAGGAAGTGATTCTGCTGAACATCTATGGCCCCAACCTTGATGACCCGGATTTTTATGTGCAGGTCACCTCCCTTCTCGATGGCTTCCCCCTTGTTCCAATCCTCTGGGGTGGGGACTTCAACACGATCTTTGATGTAGCTCTAGATAGATCAGGCTCTAGGCCCCGTCACCTCTCCAGGGCGGCTTACGCTGCACTGTCCTCCCTCCCCCGTCTGGCCATGGTGGATGCATGGAGATTCTTCTACCCGGATTCTCGCATCTACTCTTTCTACTCCTCTGTTCACGACTCCTATTCTCGCATTGATAGGTGGGTGATCTCTAACGTATTGGTTAAGAGCGTAACACAACTAATGATCCTTCCGAGAACCTTATCTGACCACTCTCCCGTCACCATTACCGTCGATTGGGGCCCCGATCCCGCTCGCACTCGACACTGGAAATTGAAACCCCTCTCCCTACTTGACCCGGAGTTCTGCTCCGAGCTGGAGTTGTCGATCGAGGAGTTCTTCGAGACCAACATGGGCTCGGTGACATCTCAGGCCACCTTATGGGAGTCATTTAAGGTTTATATTAGAGGGATTGCGCTGTCCAAGGAGAATTGGGTCCTTAAATCGATCCGTAGAGACCTTGCCACCAGCGAATCTAGACTCTCGACCCTGGAAGCTACTTGCTCTCTTCACTCTACTCCGGGTAACCTGGCTGACATCGGGAAGGAACTGGACAGGTTCCGTTCTCTTGCGGATCGTGAGCAGAGGTTCCTCGATAACCCTGGCATGGCAAGGAGGTATGGGGAGGGGGAGCGCCCCGGCCGCTTTCTGGCTCGGTTGATCTGACAAGAGATGGGTTCCCCGCATATCCTCGGGGTTGAGAGGGCTGATGGCTCTATGGCGGTCTCTTCACAGGAGACTCCTTTCTCGACGCTCTCCCTCTGTCAACTTTGTCCCCGGAGACGGCGGGTTCCCTCGACTCCCCTCTCACGCGGGAGGAGCTGTCGGACGCTATTGATTCCCTATCCTCGGGCCGCACCCCTGGCTCGGATGGTGTCCCGGTCGAGTTCTATAAACGTTTCAAGTCACAACTGCTCCCTCACTTGCTGGCTCTCTGGGAGGAGTCCGTGGAGGCCGGTATGCTTCCCCCTTCTCTCCGTGAGGCCACAATCACAGTACTACTTAAGTCCGGCAAACCCCCTTCGCAGTGCGGTTCGTATCGCCCGCTCTCACTCATAAACTGCGATGTCAAGATATTCGCCAAGGCTCTGGCTCTCCGGCTGGCTCCCTTCTTACCATCTATTATCCATCTGGACCAGGCTGGTTTTATCCCGGGCCGCTCTACCTCCCTGAACCTGAGGCGCCTATTCAACATTATTGACAGAATCAGTCCTGAGGCACACGCTGTGGCTGCTGCCCTTGACATGCAAAAGGCATTCGACTCGGTTTCGTGGAGGTATCTGTGGCGGGTTCTCGAGTACTGTAAATTCGGCCCCTCTTTTCTCTCCTGGGTCAAACTGCTTTACTCCGATCCGGTTGCCAGGGTCAGCACTGGCGACCGTCATTCCCCCCTTTTCAAGATCGCCAGGGGGACGAGACAGGGGTGTCCCTTCTCTCCCCTTGTCTTTGCAATAGCAATCGAGCCTTTCGCCGACATGCTCCGCCAACTTCATGCTCATAGGGGCCTCCGCTCCGCTGGACAGACGGACATAGTATCCCTTTATGCGGATGACGCTCTATTGTTTGTGCGCTCTCCTTCCACCAACCTACCCCCTATACTAGCGGACATTATCCGTTTCGGCCGAGTCTCGGGCCTTAAGGTGAATTGCTCGAAATCCATTCTTTTCCCGCTCACGGAATGTACTTCTCCTCCCCCCGACACCCTCGGTTTCACATGGGCCCCAACCACATTTACCTACCTGGGGACGGTGGTGACTCGCCAACGTGAGCTGACCTTCCACGAAAACTACCAGGAGTATCTCACACACTTGACAGCTAAGATTCAGGTCTGGGATAAACTCCCGATTTCTTTGGCGGGGAGGATAGGTCTGCTGAAAATGGTGGTGCTGCCCCAGCTACTCTATAGGTTCGCTAACATTCCCTTGTGGCCGGGGGTGGGCTTTTTTCGCGACTTGACTCGCACCGTGAACTCCTTTCTTTGGCATTCGGGTGCGGTCCGCCTTAAGATCGGGACCCTTTCCACTCCCATGTCTAACGGGGGCTTCGGTGCCCCTGACTTTCTTAAATACTGGCTGGCATCACAAATCCAATACACCTCCTACTGGTTTAATACTACAGATCCTCCCCTGCACGTCCGACTCGAGAGGCTTGCGGTGATCGACCGGGATATCCGCTCCCTGGTGTTGCAGCCTGCCCCTTTGGCACGGGACTCGCAGAATCCGGTCGCCTGCACGGCCGTTGCGTTGGCGAAAATGTGGAAGCTGACGGGGACCGCCTACGCCTTCCATGGCAATCTTCCTCTTTGGAATTTTCTCCCTGGGGTCCCACGGGTTCCACTGAGCACGGTTCGCCGATGGGCAGACGCAGGCTTCGAGTTGTTACGCGACGTGTTTGACCAAGGTATATTCGTCGAGTGGCCCAGCCTCCCCTTGCCCCTGAGAAGAGACCGGAGTGTATGGCTTCAATACGCATCCCTTCGTAGGACCCTTAAGCGCCATTACCAAACGTTCCCTGCATTGCCACCTGACGACCCTGCCATTGAGGAGCTCACCTCCCCCGGTCCCACGAGGGGTAAGATCTCTAGGTTATATAGCATGCTACAATCCAGATCGGTCCCAGACTTCGCTAAACTGAAACGTGCTTGGGAGGCAGACCTTGGTGTTGAGATGTCTGATGACCGCTGGACCCACCTATGTGAACGCACACAACGGGTTTCCTTCAACTCCCGGTTCAAACTTATCCAATTCAAAGTGCTCCACAGGTTTCACCATACCCCGATCAGATTACACCGTATGTCCGTCGATCACCCTGCCAGCTGCCCCAGATGCGGCCAGGTTGATGCCGACTACATCCACATGATCTGATCCTGCCCCCGCCTCGCACAATTCTGGGAGGCCGTTTGTTCAACAGTATCCGCTGTAACTGACCACCCTATTGGTCTCTCTCCCCTGGTATGCCTCTTTCATGATCTCCCTGGCCTCCCTCGAAATTCCAAGAAACTAGCCGGTCTCTGTCTGCTTCTCGCGGTGCGTTCCATCCTGCTCTGTTGGCTTCGCCCTTCACCTCCCACACATGCCCAATGGCTGAGACCGGTAACGTGGGCCTCTGACTCCGAGGATGCCTGGTCCCACTTACAACCCATTCACTCCAGACCTAGAAACATCTGGCTCAGGTTCCGCTCCTATATGTCGGACCTAGTCGAGACTCCAGACACCTCCTCCCCTCCCGCTTCCCCCCACCAGCTTGGGTCCTCACCCCAGTCATAGCTTCCTGATGTCCTTTTTTTTTTTTTTTTTTTTTAACGATGTGACTGTGTTTTGGTCTTTGAATATTTCATCATGTTTAGTAACCCCTGCACTCCTACGCTATGTATACTGTTCTTTTACATTGTTACTGCCTGACGCTGTTCGCCTGTGTTTTGCTGCCACGCTTATAATAAAAAGAAGTTTAAAAAAAAAAAAAAAAAGTCTGTACAGTTCTTAAGTCATCCATTGCTACAAAATCTAAAAAGATCACCCCTCACCCCCTGGAAGTACAAAACTCTGAAGACGTAGAGTTGGATTCAGAATTGGAAGGTCCCGTAGACAAATCAATAAATAGAAAGAGGACAAAAGAATTATGGACAAAAGACCAGAAAACACCTATGGAGAATCCAAATACTTAACCAACATGCAAGATGCATTCCTCTCAGCAGTAACCATTTCCTTAGCTCCGTACCTGAAACTATATGAGAACTTGCATTAGAATTATAGGGACCAACCAGGACTATGTTATAGAGACCTGATAGCATTGATGAATTCCAAATTAATATACGTTGAGTTTTATAGAATCCATAAAGGAGAAAAGAGGAAGAGAAAAGGAGCTGGAAGGGACCATTTTGAAATCTCTGATCGACGTATTACAGGGCTGCAAAAAGGACAAACGTATATTCTTGGAGGGCGTCAAGGAAATTGCTACTGCATATCATCATCAAACAAAACAACGGGATGATCAGGACTCATTAGATGACAAGAGAGGAAGCTGTGAACCTAGATCCTATCTCCCCAATGGAAGATTTTGAGGTGCAGACATCAAAAAGGGGGGGGGTTGGGGTGGGGAGTGTGAAGACTTATAATTCCACCGGAGAACTAGGTCAACCGGCAAATGGCCAAATAAAGCCTCCACAAACTCTGGAGTCAGAAGTAACTCTGAGGTCTTGCCCCAGTGAACAAGAGAGTGTGGGCAGTGAATTCAATTAAACCCCATTGAAGCAAGAAAAAGCACAAGAGCCGCAGAATTCAACGCAAAATGCCTTCACCATCTTCGATCAAAGTAAACCTAGAGGATCTATAAATACAAGGAATAAGGCAAACGATTTCATGAAAGGAAAAAAAAAATTTGGGAAGAAACCTGCATTCCCAAAACATTGCAGCTCATAGATTTTCTTGAGAAATCTAAATAAAAACACCTACAAAAACTCTGCCGAAAACGCTACCCAGAAGAGTGAATGTCGCCACCCCAACCCATGATCTCAACTAAATCTTCACTCTCCACCCCCAATTAGCAGCGATCCCTCAACCTCGGCTGCAGTCCAGTATGAGATGGAGGAAGAGGAGGTGGATTTAATGGACCTGTCGGTCTATGAAGATGAGAAAGACACTGTAGGGGGGGGGGGGGCGAGAAGGGGCAAATTCAAGCAACAGACACTGGCCCTCATTACGACCCTGGCGGATTTTTTCCGCCATCGACGGACTTTTCGGCCATGGCGTAAAGTCCGTTTACGCCATGGTGGATGGCGGACTTACCGCCCCATTCCGAGGTTGGCGGGGCGGTAAGTCCCCATTGACCCATTTACCCTTCCCCATTCCCATTTCGGCCCCATAGGGCTCAATGGGAGTGGGGAAGGCGTTAATTACGCCACCGTACATTACGGTGGCGTAATTAACACCAAGGTCCCATAGCGCCATGGATTTTTACGCCCGCAAAAAGCGGGCGGAAAAGTGACCATGGCGCTTTGGGAACTCGTAGTTGGCGGTAAGGGGTCGGCGCAGCTAACGCTGGCGTAAACCCCTTACCGCCAGGGTCGTAATGAGGGCCACTGAAAGAATATTAGAAATCCCCCATTGCTATTGGAGGAACGCTCGACCCCGCTCTCTGGCCGGCCTCTCTTGGCCCTCCTCCTGTTCCAACCTGTGAGGCTAAAAACCTCGGGGTCATCTTTGACTCCTCACTCTCCTTCTCTCCTCACATCTCTGACGCCTCTAAGAAGTCACACTACCACCTGCACCTCCTCAGAGGTATTCTACATTTCCTCTCCTTCCCCCAGAAGCTTACTGTCCCCAGAGCTCTGGTTCTCTCTAGACTGGACTACTGCAACAGCCTCTTTCTAAATCTGCCTTCCACTACTCTCTGCCCTCTGCCCTCTGCAACTCATCCAGAACAGGACCGCAAGACTTGTCCTTGGCCTCCAGATCGTATCTCTCCAGGACTGAAATCTCTGCACTGGCTCCCAGTGGCTGCGAAGATCAAGTTCAAAACCCTCTGCATTGTCCACAAGGCCTTCTGGGGCCTGGGTCCTCAATACCTTCAACTCTCTCTTACTAAATATCTTCCTTCTTGAGCTCTTCGCTCATCCGCCTCCAACTCCCTTCAGTGTCAGTTGCTTCTCCAAGCAACAAGTTGGTGGCAGATCTCTTTCTTCGCCTGGGGCATCCCTGTGGAACAGCCTCTCTGCCTCCCTGAAACTTGAGGAGAACCATCTCCGGTTCCTCAAAACCTTTCTCTTTGCTTCTTGCTTTTCTCCTCCTCTCCCCTGCTGACCTCCTGGCTGAAACGGAATCTATACTGCTTACCTGGCCACCTTCTGATCCCGGGCCCAGGTCCCTCCCCCGCCAGTCACACACACCTGCACTGCTTGCCTGCCCCCCCCCGCTCTTGGGGACTGTTCTGTATCCCTTCAGTCCCAGCACTTGACATGACACCTGATGTCTGCACTTAGCTCTGCACTTGCCCTCTGCTGGCCAATCTATTCCCATGTACTGCACGGTCCCTTCCCCCTCGCCCCCACACTTTTCCCTTTCCCCCATCCCATGCACTTGCGCGATCTGAATGACACCTTGCCTAGTATGATCGTTGTCTGTCCTCCCCTTGTTCCCGCTCCCTTGCCTCGTCGTGCCTTGAAACACTTGTGTTATAAATGCCATATCATATCATATCATAACCCAGTTCCTCACTATAGAGGAAAAAAAGACAGTGGGGTACGGTCAACCAAAGGGACAAATCCTCTGAAACCTAGAACCTTAAGGGAAAATCTTATATTGAAGTCCAACTCTGACCGAAAGTCAGTAACGCAGAAGATTGCTGAGGTGGGAAGAATGTCTAACGATAAAAAGAACAAAAAGTAGAGCGAATGATAGGAGAGTTAATTCCCGTGACGAAGAGTGGGACTCTAGAACCAGCAAAAACAAAGAGGTGATGGCTGGAAGGTTTAGAATTAATCTTAACCACTGGCATTGCTCTGGGCAACCCTCCAGACCACTGTTCTTCACCTGCCAAGCCATTACAGAAGGGCAAAGACCATTTGCAAATCAGGCTTGGCCCCACCCCAAAAGGGGCAGTCCAGCCTCAACTGCTAGGTCACATCCCTCCTGCACGAGACCACAAGCATCCCCAAACATGTTTCGCCCTTGTTGGGGCTCATCAGTGAGGAGTAGCTTGGGTCTCTAGGCCCAGCAGGCACGGGACCCACGCCTGGGCATACCCGTCCAACTCGGGGTGACAAAGCAAAAACAAAGAGGCTGAAACATGTCTGGGGATGCCGCCGCCTTGGAAGTTTGCAGCTTCTCCAAACTCATCAGCTTTGTTTTCAACTAAATGTGTGCCGTCAAAGGGCATGTTGAGAAGCCTGGATTTTAAGTCTGGGGCAAATCCTGACTTTCGCAACCAGGCAAATCTTTGCGCATCACTGTACTAGCTGCCATAGCTCAGCTGGAACAGTCAACAAAATCGTGACCAGTCTGCAGGGATTCGCATATTGTGTCTTTCCCATCCGTGACAATGTTAAGGAATCCGCCTCGCTCCTCCCCTTCGGGGATATGGTCAGCCACCATAGAAATGCACTCCCAAAGGGTGTGTGTGAACCTCGATAGCGTGCACGAAGCATTGGCCAACTTCAAGTCCACACTGCCAGACGAGAAAACCCTTTTGGCTATGGCGTCATAACGTTTGTCGTCTCAATCCCGAGGTATCATCGAATAGGCATGTTGCCTGCTTGTGGAGGTGGCTGCCTGAACTACCAGGCTTTCTGGTGTTGGGTGCTTGGAGAGGTAAAAAGTGGCAGAGCTAGAAACTCTGTACGTAGCGGTCAGCTTTTTATTTACAGCTGGAATAACCTCTGGTGCCTCTCAATGAGAAGCCACTCACCTTTGTAAGGCTTGATGAAAAGGGACAGTTGAGTCCTCCTGTGGCCCTCTGTCCAATATGTCAGCGAGATCATCTTGTTCAAAAACAGGTGTAGGTCTCGACCATCCAATGTATTCCACGACCCTTGACATTAGCTGCCTATATGTTACCTTAGCGTGGTCACCAGAGTCTGCTCTTCCAAATTGACACAGAGGTGTCAATTCCACTAGCCTCATGAAGGCATTCTTGCAAGTTGAAATCAGTGCGTCAGGCACTGATGGTGTTCCATGTGTTCTATGTTCCATATTGTAACCCCAAGGGCCCCCCTTCATCAGAGGATTCCTCTGCATCTTCATAAAAGGAAGAAAAGGATTTGAAGAATTCTGAGCGTGGCAAAGGAGTACAAGTCTTTTCAACCGCAGTTGACATTATATTTGTTGTCACAGGTGCCGGAATTGTCGACGTGGACGTTGATGGCTTCTACAGTTGTGTCGGTGGCCTTGATGGCTGCGTCGATGGCTTCAACGATAGCGTTGATGGCTACAACACATGTGGCGTAGAGGAGGTCGACACTCGAGGCGTAGATGGCTTCTCCACAGTTATCGGCTCTGATGGCGTTGATGACGCACTCTTCGGTCCTGTCTGAATCAAGTCCTTCGGCGTCAATGGTTTAGTCTTCGAAGTGACTTTCTCAACTCGAGGGATGGGAATCAATCTTGAGAAGACTTGCCCGCTGGGTCCGAGGACGCACGACTCTTGTGCTTCTTAGGTCTTTCGACTACAGTATTGCCTTTAGGTGTAGTCGAGGGGGGCAAGGCCACGCTCTTGAAAACGCTTAACATTCAGAGTCTAAACTCTTTCCACTGGGCCGGTGAACTAGATTTTGTGGGGCAAATGACCCATTCCGATGAACTAGAAAACGAGGAAGATGGTGGTCTATGGTGCTGTTTCTTTCCGTGCCTCGAAGTCGATGAATGGTGTGAACCACTTTGTGAACGGGAACGTTTGGACTTTTTCCGACGAGGATAAACTGTCCTCGACTCGTCTGAGGTCTTTTGTTTTGATGAAGTAGAGGGGCATTTTTGGGCCTTACCTATCGCAAGCTTCCACTATGCTCTCTCAGGGGTTTGGCTGTCATAGATAGGCAGTCCTCGCACTCCGAAGTGGGATGAGCCGACCCCAGGCCCCACAGGCAGATCCTACGGTGACGTCAACATCGAGATGGAGGGCTCCGAAGGACATCAACTCAAAAGGCATTGACGCACAGCACCCCCTGCTGGAAAAAAAAATTCCAAAGCAGCAAAGCTGGGATATTGGAAATATCAAAGATAAGGAATACGTGGGAGGACACAATCCATTTGAACAGTGAGATTTTTACCACGGAAGAAAGATCTGATGACAAACTGTACAATTGCTTTTGAGAAAATGTAGATGATGATCAGTAAGGCAAGGGATTTGGCCACCTGTGAAAAGATGCAGATCATAAAGTGCTATTGTACCTGAATAATCAAGGCCTTTCTGGGCTGTATCAGATGCGACAGGACGTGCCACCACTAGCTGAGTCTTCTTCACCTTCTCCTCGGGACGATGTTTTCGGACCAGGAGTCTACTGGTTGCCGGGACCCTCGGCTCATCCTGAGGAGGTCGTGGAGCATGAAGCTTGAAAGAGAAAAACAAAAAGGAAATGCTCAGTTGTATCAACATACCAAAGTGAGGAGCAGCGAAATGCTGAGCGACCACTTCACAGTGTCTGGTCTTCTGTTCTCCGTCATAAGGAAAAATGTGCTACTGAAAAGTTCAAACAAATACTTCCCCATGTAAGAAGAGCAGGAAAATGCCCACAGTTGTTGAACCATTATGGCCTGATTCACAGAAGCCTTTTATAATGGCGCAATCCCATTGAAAAATGCTATGTGAATCAGGCCTTTAGTCTCCACAACAACAACAACAGAGGAGCTGTCCCCACCACATTACCAAAGGGGATGTAGTACACAGTAAAGCAGTGTCACCTTTGGTAGGATGAAAACACTCCTTAACTATGGCTCCAACAAAATAGAGGGTGCAAAGAGAAAGAGAGATTTCTGCCAATCCCTTCTCTCAAATAACTCCATGTTAACTTCGTCAAAGAAGACAAGGACTGAAGAGGTTGCTCATAGGACTCAACATCACTTAAGAATGACTGTATGAAAGGTAAGTGACACATCCATGGGAATATGATACAGTTGTCAATCATTCCATATCACCACGAAAGGTACTAAAGAAGGAAATCTTCACCCAGCTAAGGAGCCTTCTGGAAAAAGTTGGGAATTTCATTATCACGCAGTTGGATGTTACAGCACCTGATTAGAAGATAATATTTAAGTATTGTTATAAGTGAGCTGTAGTGCGTGCCTGGGAGGTTTCGACCAGGTTAGACCAAACTCTCATTGTTAAATGTGGCACTGCAGTCTGGCTTCACTCTTAGGAGGGTAGGGGGCTGGTATAACATACAGATGAAAGGGATTGAGGAAGCGGGCACCTCCACAATATGAATTGAATATAGTATGTTATTTTTTTTATCAAGGATAGTAGGAGCACAAGAGTCACCCAAAAAGCACAGTCGGGTAGAGACAAAACTGAATGTCAGGACCAGAGTAATTAACCGGGGTAGCATGTGCTCACAGCTCAGGATATATAGATCTATAAAAAAAACAAGAAAATGCACACAATCGTGCATAGATCGAACTTTTCTTTACCATCAACCGAAAAATGATTCTCAACAATCCACAATTTCCAGTAAAAAGTTGTGAAGTTTTATTATTTGATCATTTTAAAATGCCCTGGCACCAAGAGAGGAGAAAAAACATGTAGCGCGTTTCATGCCCTAATGAACTTTTGTTCAAACTAAACACAACTTTCTCGAGTGCACAGTTAAAGGGGCAGATCTTCGTTCATTTGCCACTCTATGTTTTGTAGAATATGGTGGACATCTTTGCCTGGTATTCGCATGCAATTGCCTATTCTTTGCATTCCAGGTACTGAAAGTCTGCGGATATATGCACCCAAATAAAATATCTTTTCCTGAGATTATTCAAAACATATATCTTTGAATGGGAGTATCTTCTATTGCACAGCTTCCATGATTGCCACAAAAAATGCAAATGTAATTGCAGTGGAAAGACCCCAAATCTTAGCATTATAACTGAACTTGCACAAGTTTGTGCCAATATGCAAGTACATACAAAACATGTAATGATTCACAGAAAGGTCCATGCTAATCAGCACAAGTTCAAAAATGCATTCATTAAGTGACGTGCACAGTGAAGGACCACGTACTAAAAGCACTGGAAAATCAAATAATTATCACATGTAATCCACACAATGCATGGAATTGTAAACAAATCATTATGCAATACGTACAAATGTCATGTTACTTCTATGACTGTAATACCCATTAGCGATAGGTGTGCAATGTGCATAGTTATTAAACAATAATGAAGATCCACATTAGGGTCTGTGCCAATCTGAGTAGTTCAAAGATGCATGGAATAAAGTGCATAGTGCCTGTTATTCATTTACACACTGAGATGCATAGCGCGTAGAATTGTTAACAAATCATTATGCAATAAAATGCAAATTAGAAGTTACTTCTAAGGCAACAATACCTATTATCCATTAGCCATTAAAGTGCATGTTGCATAGGTTTTTTGACGATTCACATTTGGGTCTGTGCAGATCTACAATTGCGCAACGATGCATGGGATAAAGTGCATAGTGCCTAGTCATATTCCACAAATCATTGTACAATAAAATAATGTTTTTTCTCACATTAGGGTATGTGCAACGATGCATACAAATAAAGCGCACAGTGCCTGTACTCATTCTGTTAACATCTAGGGATTTCTTCCATGGCTGTAAATTGCATTTACCACTAAAGTGCAGTATGCTTGAAGTTAAAGACAAATAATTCAGCAGTACAATGCAGGGTACAAACAAGCATGAACCAGTTGACTTCGCTCATTCTAATATTTTCAGTTGCAATCAAATCGTTATCGACAATAGATGTACCCCCTATATCATTCAAGAAAAAAGTTGTTTAAAAACACAATGATAGTCACAGCTAAATGTCTACTTTTGGATCATGTACAGTTAAACTCCAATAAAGGTGAAACGTTCCTCATCAATATTGTGACCTTGTGAGGCTTTAGTTTCAAAATCAATCATCATTTTTGTTTATAGTTCATGCAGCTTCAAGGTTCTCTCCCCACCTGCAGGATGTTTAGGCACATGATTCACTCTGAAAAAAAAATCAAACTTCTAAAATACCACCATTGTGCTCAAAATGCTTTGCTTTGGGTAAGAGAAGTAGGAAATAGTGTCACTTCTAAGTCCTTATCTGTGTTTCTGTCCTGAAGAGGACTACGTTGAGTAATCGGTTGGCAGACAGGACTTCGACCCTGCCCTTCTCCATAGAGGATAATGGCCCCAGTGCTTCTCCCTCTGGACGGTCCTTGCAATCTTTCGTCTGGCTCCTGCCTTGGTCTGCCAACAGCTAATCTACTGCCCTGCCTTCCAAAGGCAGCCCTTTTATACTTTTCTGAGCACAAGCTGTGATCTTCCCTTATTAGCATAATATCGAACAGAAGCAAAAAGCTGTTTAGACTTTAGGCTCGAAAAGTTTTTCAGCTTACCGGCTCATTTTCAGTGTTCAACACCTTTTCAGGGAAGCAAAAAGCTTGTTTCTATTAAAAGCATGGCTGCAAGGCTGATGCAGTCTGCCGACACCTTTCAACCTAATTATACAAGCCAAATGGCAACTACAAGCTTCGCAGGAAGTGCTGTAGTTCCTGTAGTTCTTTTAATTATTGCTATTTCAGTTTTATACACTATTACTGAGGCACTTAAAACACTTCTCAGAAAGTCAGGAATATAGTCAGTTACTTGGTTTACGCGATGTATTCGCAAGAACCATAACAAAGATAAATTCTGGCGGGGAGCCCGGAAATTCAAAACCAACGTTATTCTCTGCATTTAATTTTGAATCCTATTCTTTGCATGAATATATCAAATGCAATATATCAGGTGCCCATGGTAATGACTACATGGCTGGGGATTGCACTCAGATGGTATACCCCAAGCATGGTTAAACCTAAAAAGGCTTAACAAGTCAGCCAGAAGGGTGAGCAGTAAACGCCAGTTTGGGTCCAGGCCCAACAGAAGCAACCCACCTCCCAACAGGATGAACAGCACTTGGCTACACGAGATTCAGAGGAGCACCAGCAAGCTGTAGAGGATAGTGGAGCAACTGTTCTTGCCGCGTCAAGGTAAGGAATCATCTCAGCAGTTTGAGATGGTCAAAGAGAGACAGAGCATTGCCTTATGGAAGGTAGGTCAAAAGTAGTATAGCTTCAAGTAGAGTCCTCAGCCTTTCTCGTGGCCTTCTTGACCTACATAGGATCAGGTCCAGTGGTCGATAAAAGAATGGCTCCAATTGGGAGCTACGGCCACCCACAATTACTGTGTGTAACATTCAAAGAATTAGTGGCCATTCAATCCTTAATCACCAGACAACTTCCTTTCACGACATCACACTGACATATGGGGAATAAGACGCCCAAAGAACTCTACCTAGCCTGAACCAGTTTTTAGTCAGACAGCCTTCTTTTAGGGCCTGAGTGCAGAGCCTGCAAAAGATTATGACGATATAGGGTAATTGCTGGCAACAAATATGAGGTGGGTGGAGCAACAAAGCCAGTGGTCTGACTCACAGGGGTTAAAAAGGTAACCAATGTTTCCACTAGACAGACAAAAGAGGCTACCTTATGATAAAAAAGATGGTGCACGGTAGCGTCAACATGTAAAAAAAGAAATCAAAATACACTGGCACCAGCCTGGACACAACTTACCTGGTTAAGAAGACTCACCAACAGATATAAAAATAGAGCCAAAGGGCACCACTAGCCTTAGCAGGCATGTGGACTACCTGGGGTTCACCATACAAATATGAATTACAGTGGTAAACAACATTTAAAAAAGAAAAGAACCTCACTTACTCAAAAGTAAAAGGTCAATGGCGCTGATGAGCAGCAAATAAAATGGCCGAATAATCTCAGTGCTCCGGAGCCCAACTAAGTCCTTTGCTTAATTGATCCTTCATTCAGCCTTGTTTGTTGTTCTATCGAGCTTGTACTGGTGGCGGAGGGTGGTGGGTACAGCCACCCAAAGTTTTGGGCTGATTAACCCTTGCAGAGAGCATTGAGTGGCTGTATAGTGAGAGTCAGCCGGAATGTGTTCTGGGTCCTTTCATGTGGTGGCTCGCTGGTGGGTATGAGGCCGTGGCTTTGCTTGGCCCATATCTTGTTGTGGTAGCAGTCGATGGAAGCATTTGGTGATTTTACCTGATGGTGCTGGAATCAGAGAACGTTGTATACGCATCCCGAGGCATCGTGCAGACAGATCCTTGTACAGTGTGCGGTGGGGCCGTGTGGCGGGTGAAATTGTGTCCGCACGCTGGGCCTTGGGCATTTTGGCAGATTAGTGGGGTAAGGATCAGAGCACTACTTAGCCCGCCGCTGGCTGGGTTGGGAGCACACTGAATGGGCCGGCAGTCACTGCGTTGCAATGCTTACGGCAATCCCTGATGCCACTAAGGTGCACTGGAGAGGGGCGGGGAGCACGTGAAGATCTGGCCTGCCATTGTGACCATCAACTTCCTCAATGCATGAGACGCAGGCGAGGGTGACTGGCTGCAGTGACCTGGGGATGATGTAATGGAGGAATAACCTGAGGCATGGCTCTGGTCACTAGATGTATGCCAATGAGAAGTATTGATATTGGTGTGTGCTATTTTTCAAAATACATTTTTAAAAAAGGTAAAAACTCAGAAAGCCAGAAAATATGACGCTAAATGCAGCAAAAAGTAAAATCTTCCCTAACAAGTACTTAAAGGAAAAAGGTTTCCAAAAGGCTAAATTTGGTGGAAACAAGGTCCAGGTCTTTGTCTTTCATTGGTCAATTAAAAAAGACTTGCTCCCAGAGCAATTACTAGAATTTCGAAAAGTTCAACATCCATCTTATTTTCCAACCTATATTTTAGACTCTTTCATGGTTTGCATTCTCTTCTAAGTATCTCCACCCTCATTTCTACTCCTCACTTACATCACTTGTCTCTGCATCCTTGTTTTGTTTTCCCTTTCTCCTGACATACTCCCATTCTACCCTTCCCTCTTACTCCCATTAACCACATAATCCATCTATTCCAACCCATCACCATTCTTGTCCCTTACTCCAGTCTCTTCTGCTCATACCTCTAATTCTTCTCATCATGTTTTCAATGTACCATCTTCTGTCTCTTTTCCCCTTTCTCTCAGACCCCTCCTCAAACACCATCACTTTCCACCATCTTGTGCACACAGGCTCTACCCCTTTTCAACTACCTTCTCGTAAATGCACTCTCACACTCACCTTTCACCTGCTTGCCCATTCGCACCCACCTCTTTAAAATCCCTCTCAACTTTATTTATTATATTTTATTGGTGTGTCATAATGTGGCACTTTACAACAGTGTTGTTTCAAAGCACCAGTGAGGTTCGAAACTTAGTAGTGAATAAAATAAAAGACGACACAAGGCAAGGTGCACTCCAATTTCATCACAACAAAACAAGCAAAAATGATCCTTATAAGGGCCAGTCAACAGAGGCACATGCTGTCCCCATGCCATGGTAAGCAGCCAGAGGTTTCAATACAAGGCAGCACATCATCGAGAGGGCATTTTAAAGATAGGCGTAGATGGACAAGGAGCGATCTGACGATCTTGGGGAAGGTGTATGGGTAAACCTAATGGTGCAAAATCCCAGGTTGGGAATACCTACAGGGTATAGACATAGCATCATAGGTCGTGCTATGTATCTGGGAAGGCAGTTTAAACAGGATTGTTTTGGAGACTCTCTTTAACCTTGTGTTATTAGATTCCTGCCCCAGAGATTTGTATTTGGCATTCCATAGTTTGGCTGGTAGTGATCTGTCATCCAGGTGGCCAGGACACGGCCATCGCTATTGGATCCGGTTCCTGGGTGTGGATCAGTGCTAGAGGATCACCTGGATGGGGGGTCTTTGGGGAGCGGAAGTGGGACACCGAAGGGTGAGATCTTATCTTATGACACCTTTTCCCCGTCCTACCATGTAGGATATCTAGAAACTCAGCCCCTCCTCCCCCCTTTTCCGACACAAACACTTTCTCATGGACAGTTAATTGTGAGCGACAATATACACATATACTTAAATATAATAAAGACAACTGTGAACTCATACGAGCGATAACTCGCCATGATACAAGAACTATATGGCTGATGATAAAAAAGGGTGATAAGAAAGCTGCTCCAATCCCTTGTTCCTGTATAGCAAATAACATATGGTGTGACTATATCAATATAAAATATCAAATCCCAATGAAATTTGCGTCGGTTCCAAATACTCAGCTGTGTTATAGCAGGATCGCCCGATTGAAATGGACACAAGACGATCTGAAATGGGCGATTACAAAGATCTCATAGAGCAGCAGGCCCGGATGGTTTTCCTCCTTGTTTATACAAAGCAGACCCGGATTTTTGGGTCGAAATCCTAAAAATCAAATTTGAGAAAATTATTAATACGGGTCAGATTCCGTTCTCCTGGACTACTGCAAATATCGAGCCCATATTCAAAAAGGGCGATCCTGCTCTTCCACAGAATTATAGACCAATTGCACTGATTGACACTGAGGCAAAATTGTTCGCCATTCTACTCTTACATGAATTGGAATTATTCATCAAAGAAAACAGTCTCTTTTCAAAATACCAAACAGGCTTTAGAAAAGGCATGAGTACCTCGCTCAATGCGATGGTCATGTCGCACCTCATTGCAGCTACTAAAGGAAAGAATTCACAACCTTTATATCTTGCAATGGTAGACATGACATCAGCTTTCGATAATGTGGTGAGAAATCTTTTATGGAATAAAATGAAACTAATGGGAATTCCTCTACATTTGTTGTACTGGTTTATTAAGCTCCACTCTAACACATCATATAAAATAAAAATCTCGGAAGATGGCAGAACAACCGATCATGTGAATACAGCCATTGGCCTTAAACAAGGCTGTAATCTAGCGGCCACTTTTTTTAATTTATATATCGCGGACCTGGTCAAATTGTGGGACCACAAAAATGTGTTCTCTGTAAAGATTGGGTCGCTTCGGTTGAAGTGGATAGCCTTTGCTGATGACATAATAATCTTTGATCCTACACCCGCAGGTTTACAAACCAAACTAGTGCTTTTCCAGGAGTTTGCTATTGCACATAATCTTACGCCTAATCCGGAAAAAACAGTTATTCTCAAACTTGGAGTTAAGCAAAAGAGTAACAGATATCAATGGGAGATTATGCAAACCAAAATACAGTGCTCTCTCAGTGCCATATACCTGGGTTACAATTTAACTGCACAAAATTCAATAAAATATTGGACAGAGCTAATTAAAAATAAGTCGCGTCCATTATTATCCCAACTGAAAATGATCTACTCAAAATATAGTACATTTTCATTGATACCTATGATTGAATTTCTAACTGTAAAAATTGAATCTGTTATTTTGTATGCCACTGATATGTGTCTCAGCGATATTACTGCAATCTTGGACTCCACACAGGGAACTTTGTTAAAATCCGCCATGCATTTACCAATGTCATTACCTAACCCAGTGCTACGACATGAGCTAGGGTTGATTGCACGATGGAAATGGCGACAGCTATCAAGTTACGCAAAGATTTGTTTTCCTTGCAAAAATTCACTATATGCAGACTTAAATGGGTTACTGAACACCTCCTCTTCCATGTCCTTTAAAAAATACCAACTGAACATGCAAAGTATGTTGAATGATTTGGGCATTACACCAGATGACGTATATTATCGTCCTGCGTTTGCAAAAAAGAAATTGTTTGAACAGGATTGGAGGTGTACAATTGAAATCATACAATCATATAAAATGTATAAAGAGTATGGTGCTTTCCTTAAACAACGGATACCTAGGTTTGCCCACGAAGTTTCTTTTCCATGTAATCATACGAGGCAAGCTTATATGTGGTTTAGATTAAACGTCTATCATACCAGGCAAAGAACTCCCAACTGGATCAATCATGGGGAACCAATGTTAATGAAATGTCGCTTTCCCTCGTGTAATGAACCAATTGAGACAATGAAACACCTCATCCTTGAATGCCCACACTTCAAACTTATGCGGACTAAACGATTCTCTAAATTTGTGAACACAGACTATGAAGATTGCCTGTTATCTCTGTGGGCACGCATGATGCAGGGCACTCATAAACCTCTAATAAATGAACTGGTAAGCCTGTGCAAATACATTGAAAAGGAGTTGATAAAGTTCAACCAGTAGGGCAAACAAAGCGTTTGATAGTTTGTACGCTCTGTGTGTAAACTAATGTGTGTAATATGCTGAAATTTTATGATTCTATGATTTTGTTTTAGGTAATCATTCGAAGGTTTAATGTGGTTTTTATATGCTGTTTTGTAAAGGTTCTACACATTTTTTTTGTGTAAATGAACCAAACACAAATAAAGAAAAAAAAAAAAATTGTGAACGACAATGGGCTAACACCAGAGCCGTATACCTGACATGTCCCAACACAAGGGTCAGGCAGAGTCAGGCAATTACTGATATCTATACACACCTGACTTTCATCACACTTTCCCACATGGATAAAAGGCGGAGCAGGAACACATACTCTGAGCAAGGCCAAACGCACAAAGAAGCAGCTATTGCGGATGGCAGTTTAAACCAAGGAGAACGGCGGCGAGACCAGAGAGGACGACAAGCAGGGATCTCGACTTTCAAGAAGCCTCAAGAGAAAAGAAACATAAAACAAGGAATTACAGCTGACGAATGGTGTAGTGTGTGTCAAAGGTACACAGGGCCCTCCCGCATCGATAGCCAAGGCGGGGAGAAACAATTGCCACTGAGGTACTGTCCTTGACTCTGACAGCAAAGCAACATCAACGGGTTCAGCACAGCCAGTGAGTCGGGAGAAACTGATAGCAGACGATGTGTTATGCTCAAGGTTGCAATCAGCAACATTGTATGAACAAAGAACTTGTGTGTGATTGAACTTTATGAAACCAAAATAGGTACCAGATACAGAGTGGTCCGGCGCCACGTGGGTGCTCACTTGAAGGTTTCTGTTTGATACCCCAAAATGCGTAAATATTGAATGGTGAAACTGTAGGGGTCCTGCAGTGACTTAAGTTTAATCCAGTGCACATTCAAAAGTCTTTGATTGCTTGAATTGGTCTGAGCCCGGTAGAGGGGGACTAATTGTTTAAAAGGGGATCTGAGCCCTTAAGGGGGGGACCCGGAGTCAACAGTAAAACTCACCCACAAAGATATTGTTGTGGCAAATGTGAACCCGACTGAGGGATGCATGCAAATTAAAGTTGGTCCGAACCCGCCTGAGGGAGGCTAATTGTGAAAGAAGGATCTGAACCCAGCTGAAGGAGATCCCAGATGAAGAGTAAAACGCCTGACTTGAATATTTGGACACAGAAGGCCCTGATGTTGGTAAAAGAAACTGTGACCTCATGCCGAAGAAGCCCAAGAGTGAGCAGTCTTTGAGTGACCCGCCTTGTCACGTGCAAAAAACGTGGTGAAGGGAGACCCACAGCCTAAACATCCTGACCTATCATTCTGTGAAAACTTTCTTTTTGTGAACATTATCCCACACTATTTTGTAGCACAGCGGTAAGGATTGGCAATAGGTTTTTTAGTATAGGCTCTTTTTATTTGGCTAGACTCCACTAGGACTGTATTATTATTATGTGATGGTCTTAGCTTGCTCCCATCTTAGATTTAGGTTTAGATAGGCATTTTTAATACCCCTGATAAAGTTCAATAAACACCCTTAAACCGTGATCACTTGTTTCCGTCTTACTTCAATACCAGCCTTACTTGCATATCTCTCAAATAATCAGGGGTCAGTCGTTTTAAACATTTAAAAATCAGACACCACCATGAATTTGATATGCTCCTCCACTGCCAACCAATGCAGTGTTCGATGTAAAGGGGATACATGGTCCGATCTACCTAGACGATCGACCAGTCCAACAGCCGCATTCTGTGCTTTTTGAAGCCTATGCAATTGTTTGGCTGGAATGTCCATCAAGAGACTGTTGCAATAGTCCAGATGGTCATTTGTCACAGCACCCACCACAATCGCATGGTCTTCACCTGGTATAAATGTCAGGACTTGCCGTAACAATCGCAACGAGTAAAGAATTGCCTGCACCTTGGCGCCAACCTGACCCTCGCCTCCAAGTTTGTCCTGCCAGATGCAGTCCAGATTTTTGATCCTGCAAGCGAACCCCAGTTCTACGCCAAGGATGCTAGGAACAAACGGTTCTTTTGTAGGCATGACTAGATGTTTGGGTTCAAACATTGCTAGCTCCTTTTTTAGAAGCATTCACCTGAAGCTGGTTTTTAGACTTCCACTCACTTACTTCTTCCAGGCACTGATTGACCTTAAGAAAAGTTACCTCAACATTTCCAATTTTGATGAAAATCTGGGCATCATCAGAGTGGGAATGATAATTCACCCCATGACTCCTCAGACTATCCAGCAACGGCTGCAACTACAGGTTCAAAAGCAGGGGCATTAGTGAAGACCCTTGTTGTGCATTATATGTAGTGCTCTGAGAGTAAAATGACCATTCTTATTATCCAACTCTCTTAGGCTCAGCACAACATATTTATTATCCCACATTATTTCCCTTCTCCTTGCAATACACAACCACTCAACTATAATGGTAACTGACCGGATATCAAGAGTCTCTGTGCAGTTACTCCAATCACCAATTCCTGGCATGGTCAGAATTACCTGCTGACTGCCTCCCAGGTGGCAAAGAGGCCTAAACAGGCTGTCGCTGGCCAGTTAAGACCTACGGCGCAACCCAATATTGTCACCCGGGTGCACTCCTACGTGAATCCCCAACAAAGTGCTAGGATCGCTTCAAAATGCAGTAATCACATGAATGTGGTCCACAATTTGCTCACACTAAAATGTTTATATAGAACACTATATTGTCACCACAAGTTAGAGTTTTTAAAATCAGTTTCAAATCGCCCGCAATATGTGAAAATATAGATGGACCAAACTCTGTTGTCAGTTATCGTTCTGCAAACCTCAGAGAGGCAAAATCAGAACAGCCCATAAAGTATCCAATCCCACATATGATGCAGAATGTCACCCAACAGACTCTAGCACAAGCCACTAAAATACAATGGGAACAGAGTGCCCTTCCACAAGGGACCGTAACACACTCGACTGGAGCAAGTGTTTTAGGAAGCAATGCTTTCCCACTGCCAGTATCCAATACATATACACAACAGGACAGCCCACAGCAAGCCCTGATGTGCCAAATTCTTTCAATCAGTCCAGATGCAGATGAGGAACCCAAAGTGGGGGTGAAGATAGGGAACAGAATGTTCACCTTTATGGAAGACA
Organism: Ambystoma mexicanum; assembly: GCF_040938575.1. Classification (NCBI taxonomy): domain Eukaryota; kingdom Metazoa; phylum Chordata; class Amphibia; order Caudata; family Ambystomatidae; genus Ambystoma; species Ambystoma mexicanum. The sequence continues at coordinate 799,393,278 of NC_090926.1, read as the reverse complement.
CCGGAGCCACTCGATCTTGCATAAGGGAAAAACGGTTTCTGTTGACAAACACCAACATGGACACTCAGGGATTTTCTGGGTCAATTGTAAGGGTTCCTTACGCAGAAGACTTACCCATCACTATAGGGACTCAAGAGATAGTTGCACCATTAGTGTACAGTACAGAAACACCAGTGAACTTACTAGGGAGGTATCTCCTTCAGAAACTAAATATGGACATTTCATTCCCTGACAAAGGAATTGTTTATTCCACACCAGGCATGCATTTCAACATAATAGCCACAGTAATAGAGGCACAAACACAACACAAGCATTACCATTGCATGAGGCTCTATTATATATGCAGTGACCATTTTGATTGGTTGGTTACCAGGTGTGCAAAAGGTAATATTTTGTCTGCCAGCAGAATTGTATTCAAACCAGCAGTGCCACACGAGGAAGCCCCAGGAACAATCTCCACATTACACACTGAGACAGTGATAATGAGGAAGGACACAGCCATCATATCAGGCACAGATGAGAAAGGGATTGAGTGGAAACCAGTACTATGCTGTGAAAATATATTCCGTTTAATGTCCTATACGGTATGCATATTGACTTCAGCACATTCGCATCACACCACAATTTGATTGCCGCAATAACAATGGCGACATTGCCATTTTATTTATCTGCCATATTGACTGCATTAGTTTCTTGTCCATTCTGCATTTTTCACTCTGAAACGCGGTGAAAGATAGCTGCATTAACTTTCTGACACTTAAGAGACAGGAATGCACATTCTGCTGAGCGGGTTGTTTGTCTTACACTATAGAACCTTGAAGTCCTTGTAGAAGCATAGCTAATCTACAAGTTAGGTGCACTCCTGTCTCAATGATGTTTTCTTCACTGTGCTGTTAACTATAATAAATGTGCATCTGAAACGTGCTCCTTTAGAGAAACCCTATTCCCAAGCTTTGGAACAGACTGCCCTTAGGCTCTAGGAACAACATAGATAAGCTGCACAGAGAATGTTACCTTGTACCAGAGAACACGATATGCCCCCACGCATTGCTTTGCCCTGCTCCCAGACAGTAAATTGTCTGAGGGAAGACCAGCCCTGCAGATAATGTGCGTAACATGGCTTTTTATGCATGTAATTATGGCAAATACGGAGGATTTCATTTTCTACTGTGTACCGTGGACCATGCACGCTTTGATTTATTCATTAAAAATAAATACTTTCCACCACTAGATGGCACTGTAGCATTTCTTTTGTCAGCAGCATAGCCTTTCTTACACATGATGGTGAATTTCCAACTGAAAGACCAAATCTGTGACAGCTAAGCGAGCAACACAATAAAGCATGCACCCTTTTAAAATGTGTTCATACCCATAACATCTAATAGCTTGATATGCCAAAAAGTAAAGTTTGTTTTGATGTCTTTAGATGAATATTCTTTAATAATCATACTACATAACACGCTGGAAGTTTGTGACGAATCTCCAAACGTAAGTGAGTTTATGGCACAACTTATTTTTTGGGGTGTTTTTAAAGCGCTGAAAATGAAGTGGGTAAATCCAGTATGTTTTGCCTTTTGCATCGCCTAGTTTTCCATGCAGGATGTGGAAAATAAAGGTACAATGATATTATTTTGGCACAAAATGCTGCTATAAGGATTTACATGTTATGATGCTTTACTATGTAAGTAAACTCTATAGTACAGTATTATTGTAGGTCTTGACACCCAAAACAAAAGTTTTGTTCCAAGTAAAGCGCAGAAGAAGGTGGCCATGTCCAAATTGAAAGAGCGGGTTAAAATCCCAGCTTCGCTATTTAGCGTAAGTGTGTGATGCTGGGCAAATAATGTGATCTCACGGAGTGCTTATAAGTTTACACCCTTACAAAAGGACAGTTTTCATAAGTGTAGGGCAGTGGTGGAAGTGGGCGGGAGCGGTGCTCCTCTACTTCTTTTAATTAAGGATTACAGTTCCTATACTTTTATTTTAAAAAGTAACCGTTCCAGAACGGTTTCATTCTAAAATAAAAGTGTAGGAATAAGTTGAAACTTGCACTTTCACTGCACAGCACGGGACGTTCCGTTAATCAGCAGGCACATGTGTTTTGGGGTTTGTATGGTTCCTGGGAGGGGGTGTGGCAATGGGGTTTGTGGGGAGCGGGCCAGAAAAGTAGGGAACATAGTTCCACTACTTCTTTTCGTACACTTCGACCACTGGTGTAGGGACACATTGGTGTATACTGGTGTTCCTCTGCTAGTGGCTCCAATACTGCTGCATAGAATTGCATTATTGCTGCACTGGCCCTTCCCCTTCTTGTAACACTGGATTTGAAAGGCAGACATAGTGTCACCAGCCAGTCAGTGCACCAGAGATTCTAATATAGCGGACTGTGGTAAAATCAACATTACATTTTCTCCCCTGTTGCTCCCAGCCACTGAAGGTGCTTGGACCGTCCAGAGTACTGCCCCACACTCTGCAATGCCCTGTTATGCTAGGATATTGAGTCTTTCATTGTACACCATCTGCCATTTTCACACTTTCTAGGACCTTCAGGTTCTGCAAGAAGTGGGTGTTTCAAACTCAAAGGAGAGAGCAGTTAACTGATTGTAACATTGAAGCTGCACTAGAATATTCTTATTACAATGAGTAATGAAGTTAGATGTCCCTACACAAATAAATTTGCCATTCCTCCACAGTCTCTGAAGTTAGTGCCTCTCCCAACATTTGAAGGGTTAGCTCCAGCCTACATTTTAGCCTAGGTGCACCCCTGGATGTGCACAATTGCATTTTGATAGGCAGGGAGGTGGGGGAAGTCTTTCCCCCAAACTGGCGGTGTTAAAGTTTTACTGTGTGTGCTCAGAAAAATGTACTTGAACAAACGCAATAAAACTTTAAAGCTGTTACTTTCAAGAAAGTCTTCCATCACCTCTCTGCATATTGCGCTTTAAAATATACTATTCAATAGTTGTTCCCCACACCAGACCATGGGAGGAGTTGGGTAGAACAGTGGGGGCAGAGCCTCCAAGTTTGCCCTCCCTATTTTCTGAAGTAGCCCCTCCCATCACGACTTAATTCCCCCCTCCTGCCCCCCGAAATGTAGGTTTTGTTGTGCCCCTGCATGGGAGAGAGGTCAGGTAGGTCGGCTTACTCTCACAAGCCACCAGCCACCCCCACCTCTCCCCTCAAAGTGCTGAAATAAAGGGGCAGGAGCCAACACATCTGCAATTATTCCTTTACTTGCTGCCTGTTGTAAACCTGCTCTGTAATGTATAATTTATAAAGTTATGCTGACTGTAGTAAGACGTGTGCTTGCTGTTGGGCTATACCACGAGGGATGGGCCATTACCTCATGCAGGGTTGAACGGTTCCATTAGCCTGAACTGAATATATTTGCCAATGGCACATGCAGGGAGGCCATGTGCCACTGGCGCATGCAGAAAAGAGTTGCTCAGTTAGCATGTGCAGAGAGGAGATGTGCTGGTGCATGTGTACGGAGGCTATGCCAATAACAGGTCGAAAGGAAGTATGTGTTCTTACATAGCGCTTTTAGCCAAATTCCTTCAGCTTTTAAGCACTGTGGTAACGGTTATTATCCCATTTCAAATGGTACTTGATTTATAACAGCAAAACAGAGCAGAATGCCAGGGGAGCACTGTTGGGCATTGTGGTGGGAGCTGGCGAGGACATGTTCGAGTCAGGCTGAATAAGGAAAGGGGAGGGAGAAAATCGGGTACATCTGGCCCCAATACATTTTGTCAATTTCCAGCACTGATAGTAACTTGTGTGAACAGTCATTCTAAATTATTGCATTTCTTGTAAGAAAGAAGCGACACCTCTGTGGTCTTCCCTCTGCGCCACAACCATCAAGGCTGCGTCACTTAATTGGAACTTGGGAAGTGCAGGCCGCCCTCCGCCGACTAGCTTTCCACCCCTTCTTTGGATGCAACGTTTTAGCCTGTGCAGCAGGGAGCCCTGCTGTTAAGACTGGCGGAGAGGAGATGTGCTGTTATAGCATGGGCAGAGGAGATGCTACATTAGGACTCGCAGAGAAGAAATGTCCCCATTGTACGTAATTAGTAAAGATGTGTCGTTTGCACGTGCCATGGAACAGAAGGGCAATTAGCATGCAGAGCCGAGATGTGCCGTTAGCATGTGCATAGACAGGATGTGGAGTTTGCACATGCTAACTGCACATCCCATCGCTGCACAGGATGTGCAGTTAGTACGTGCAGGGATGGGATGTGCAGTTAGCATGTGCATAGAGGATACGTCCCATTAGCATGTGTGTAGAAGGCATGTCATTAGCATGCACATCTCCTCTGTGCACATGCACGCAGTTTTCACACATGCACAGAGAGTTGTCCCACTAGTATGCGCGCAGAGAAGATGCACCATTAGCAGACGAGAAGAGATGTGCCAATAGCATGAGCATTGAAGAGATTGGAGGTCACTATGGGTAGAGATATGCCCTGTCAATGTGTACAAATATCAGGCTTGCTAAACAGAACATGTTATATCAATACGTGAAAACAATGTCTGCCATTAGCATATGCATAGAGATGTGCTGTTAGCATGCGAACAGTGTAAAGGTGCAATTTACACATGCAAATGACACAAATTTGCTCTTCAAATGCTAACAGCACATCTCTGAAAATGCTGAAAGTAGATGTGCCTTTACCATGTGCACAGAGTATGTGGCATACTCGTTAGTATGTGTCAAGAGGAGATGCGTAGCTAGCATGTTCAGGGAGGATATATGCCATTATCAAGTGGAGTGATGTGCTGTTACTATGTGCCCAGATGGGATGTGCCGTTTGCATGTGGAGTGAAGGGCTCTGCACAAGCCAGACAACTTTGATCTACAACACTTTTGGTCTATGGGTCTGATTTTACATATGAATTAGGTGTATATGTTGGATAAGTTTTACTCTCTTTCAGAGGAAAAATCTCATTGCATTTACTCTCTAATTTGAAAAATCATGCGTAAAATACTCCCACCTCAAAACCTTATCTGGAGCACTGGGAAAGACGGGGAAAAACACAAGTATGTTGTCATGGTAATACCATCTATGTGGAAAGGTCATGAACCCTATGGAACCCTATGGTCCCTATCGCATGAGGGGGCTGGACAAACGTATCGTATGTTATTCCTAATTGTATATATGATCCTGTTTCTGATGACTCGGGGCTCTCTCCCACCACAGTGTTTGTACAAAGGCATCACCGGGTGCTGAGACCCAGTCATATGACTGTAATAAACGTTATTTGACCTCGTGACTGGCTATTTACATTTCTTTGTAGTAAGCCTCAATTTTTGGTCTTTCAATACATAGACCCCATACTACCACTAAGACAAATCACAGATGCACAACTATTTGCAAACATGTATACAGATGGAGAAATCGTTTTTTTTAAATCAGCATACCCCGTCATATGGTAATACAGCACAGGGAAGTACCACAGACAATAATGACAGACGCAATAACATCATCAGAGATACATGAGGACATAGCCCAAGTGCCTAGTTGACTATGGACCAGTAACCCACATGACGTAGGCCAAATGAACAGCATAGCAGCAATTAAAATCAAATTGAGACCAGGTGCCATACTCCCTAGAGTAAAGCAGTAGCCATTGTCCAGATGAAGGAATTTATGACACCATCAAAGCACTACTTGATCAAGGCATTATAGTGCCTTTAGACTCGCCATGCAACACGGCCATATATTTATTTTATTGTTTTTTTATAATGCGCCTAATACCATACCCGAGTTCTGTTTCTAAGCACGGATCCCGGATTCAAACCTCTTGCTCTGTGTGTTCTTGCTTTCAAGACGAGCATGTTTCCCCTCTGCTATCCTCCGTTCACAATCTCTTGAAGGAGGCAAAGGGATCATCATGGAAATTCGTCCAGGATCTCTGCCCTCTGAACGACACAGTGGAAGCAGAATATCTGCTAGTGCCAACCCTTGCAACAGCATTGTGTAACATACCCGCTGATGCAGTTTACTTTTCTGTGATAGATCTCAAGAATGCATTTTTCACAATACCACTGCTTCCAGACTCCCAATACTTGACTGTGTTCTCATATCACGGATAAAGATTCCCGCATACTCCTTTGCCCCAAGGGTAGTGTGAATCCCCTAGTGTTTTTCACAGGGTTCTTTAGATGGGCTTAGGAAACATCGACATTACTAGTGCAGTTCTACAATACGTAGATGACTTGTTAGTGTGCAGAACAGAAGAACAGTGCATATAGGACACAGTACAACTCCTGCCAGTTCTTGCAGACAAGGGGTACAAGGTGAAAAAAAGATGAGGAATATGTGGGAGGAGCATCCAATCGAAAGAACGTTACCACAGGTTAAGTAACATGTTCTTCAAATGGATTGCCTCCTCTCACATATTCCTCATCTTTTTAACAGACTCCCAAATCAGTCATAATTTGGTGGTGGGAGTATGAATTTTATTTTGTCCTTAAATATTGGACAGAACGAAGGACCGTTTTTCCAAATTGTCCTTCTTGACTGGAAGATGAATCTAAGCACTAATGTTTTACAAAAGTGTGAACTGACGACCAACTAGCCGCTGCACATATGGCTTTTACTGGAACACCTCTCTGAAGAGCAGCAGAGGTTGCCATGTGCCTTGTAGAATGTGCTCTTAAACCTTCCAGTGGATATTTACCCACTAACCTGTAACATTCCCCAGTAGTCAGTATAATCTATCTGGATAGGGTCTGTTTTGTCACAGCTAAACCCAATTTAGGACCTGTATAGCCAATGAATAATTGGTCATTCTGACACATGTTGGACATTCTTGATATATAAAAGTGGAGAGCCGGGGCGTGGCCAGCCGCAATGTGAAGAGGACGTGATCATCGTGAGCTCCCTGCCCTGATCCTGTAAACTATGATTCTGAGAGCAACAGAAAGAAATCCTAAAAGTGAAAGATATATCCAGCTGAAGCGTGACCATATACAGCATGCATTGAACTGCTTTTGGGTACCCACAACGTTGAGAGGAGGGAGAGCCCAGCCGAGAAAGTCAGAGAGGAAGGGCACGCAAGATGGCGGCCGCGGCGCCGGACAGTGATGGAAGGGAGAGACCCAAGTCGATACCGGACAAAGCCTGCCTGATCCTGAGGAGTTTGCATGAGAGGCAGTGCCACTCCACCAGGCAAAGGTAAGGCAATTTTCTAGCTGCCGTTTAATGAGCCGTACCCCCGCGGAGCTGGTGAGGGACCAGTCTGTGCGCATATTTTAGTCAGGGGAAGGAGAGGCAGTACACACCCCCTCCTCGAGGCAAGTCCCCTGATGCCTAGCACTCGCATGGGAGTCCGACCCATGGGAGATGAGTGATTGGCTATCCGAATAGAGAAGCCCTTACTCCTGCAATCAGGCACACTCAAGGAGGTGGAGGCAGCGGGGAAAAGAAAGTCGAGAGAGAGCAGCAAGGCACTCGCTCCATGGCACTTCCGGGCGGCACAAGCCACACACAGCAGTTGCAACAACACAAGGAGGATCTATCCGCCCCCCCCCCGGACACCATGACCCATATATGATCAAAAGACCATAAACAAAGGCGCTTTTCCCATCAGCAACCCGAGGACAGCAAAATAAAGTGCCGGGAAAAACACTCTGGCGGACAAATAATGTGCACAGAGAGATAGACCCGCATATTGGAGAACTGAGGCTCTACCACGCTGCCTCGAGACACTGCCACCCGGCCCATCAGCCAATAAATCACTGCATGACCATGGAAACGGGAGCATTCCCTCATTGCTCCACAGGTGAATTACGAGAGGTGTGTGGAGATTTTAGCCATCAACTGTAGCAGGAAGTATCTAGACACCCTGCCACAATGGTAGCACGGAAAATGTAGCTCACCTCTGAGTTAAAACAGTGAGCAACCAGGGCGAGACAGCCCAGAAGCCATTCCCACCAACATTAACGAAAGAGACACTATTTCTAAGCCAACAGGCACAGTGACTGATTAGAGACCCAAACAAGAGTCACAACATTAGCCAGCAAGGAGCCGTTAAACACCTTTAGAACCCACCCCACAAGGGAATAATCAGTCAAACAGGCGCCCCGTACTGCTTAACGGGCACCACAGCAGAACTAATCGTCCTACCTCACGGGTGTAACAGAAAATAGAGCCCACCTCTGAGTTAAAAAACGGCAGACAACCAAAAAGAGACAGCCCAGGAGCCACATCCAGCAATAAAATAAGAAGGGACGCTATCACCGACTCCACAGCTGCAGCAACTGACTGAAGCTCAACAAGGGCTATAACAATTACATACATTTTCAGAGGGCTGTTACTTACCTTTGGAATCCCCCCCACGAAGGAGTGATCAGTCAGATGAGCACCCTGCATTGCTTAGCAAACCCTAGGGAAGCAATTCGCCCAGATGCCGGAGGGGAAAGGAAGGAAAATGGATGCTCAGCAAAAACAAACAATGATGAACTCGTATACTAAGAAAAATGATCCGAAATCAGACTCGGACCAAATTCTTAATGCTACAAGAAAGAGCTCAGGATGCGGAGGGGCGAGCACGAAGAAGTAACATGAGGATCCTGGGGCTTCCTGAGGGGGTGGAAGGCAGAGATCCCACCAACTTTGTTGAAAACCTGCTCCTCCAAGAAGTAGGGGCAGGTGCCCTGTCGCAGAGATCCACAGTGGAGAGAACCCACTGGGCCCTTTCGAGAAAAAAAAAACCTGGGAGGCCCCCAGCCATCAACACTGATTATAGCAAAAATCCTCAACTATAGGGACAAAGAGAAGATCCTGGCCCACTCGAGATCGGGCGGAATGATCCGAAGGGTTTCGGCAACCTTGGCAATATACCCCGATTACACTATCCAAGTTCAAAGGAGGAGGGCCAATACATACCAACCAAAGACAGACTCAAAAGACAGGGTATCAAATACATGCTCCTCTACCCTGCAAAACTGAACATTCTCTATCATGGAAAATCCCTCTTCTTCGATACGCCAGAGGCAGTTAATGAGTGGATGGATGAGCAAAATCTGGGGCAGAGACAATGAGTAAAGTTTGAGCGACACACGGACATAAGCAGGAACTGTTGACACTACCAAAAGGAGGAGACATAGCTGGCAGGGACCACACACTTGATCTTCAGACACCCACGTGGAAAGCGAATCCCAGGCCCAGATAACAGCAAAAGAAATGGCAATCAAGAACCTTCGAAATCACACTTGGATGAACTAAGAGTACACCTTGGTACTCGGCCACAGATCCCTAATCAGGGACCATTGGTAGTGTAAGGGTGAGGTGGTCTACCCCGCCCCCTCAACATTCCTGCGTAAAAGGGATCCGGTCTGTACCAAAGGGGGGAGACGTCACACCTTCTGATTGAAAGCTCATTGACAGATCCACGTTAAAACTACTGAATAGCAGCACATGGACAGTTTAATAATAAGGCCTTTGGTGCATGTGTACATTCCATCTTGTGTTGCCCACACCGCCATCTTCTTATTAGGCCTGAAAAAGGATCTCTAAAACGCTGTCTCTCCCATGCCCAGCTCCTCGTTCAGGCAACTCTGGCCCCCACCTCCTCTCTGCCAGCTCCGTTTGAGCCCTGTTCCCACAGAAAAAAAGTAAGGTTATTTGTTGCAAACAGTGTAACATAATATCCTCACAGTGGTCATTCCGCAGCGCATAAGATCAGAACAGGCCTCTGCACCGCAACCCATCAATCTCCACTAAACTATCCGAGTCCCCTCTGACCCCTGCCCTGCAGACCATAGTCCATGAACACAGACCCCCCCCTCGACTCCTTTGATTCCGATACTCATCTAACCCGCCCTCGCCCCGAGCATGCAGAACCACCTCAATGGAATTCCAACCCCACATGGCAAGTCATCTACCCCAATCAATCTGTCCATACAAATGCCAATTAGACAAATAGAAGGATTAAGCCCTGAATTAAGCCCCAGGTGTAAAACGTGAAACATGAGTGACACAGTGAGGGGTGAAGGGCTAGAATGCCCAAAACTAGTTCTCATGCTCTGGACACCCCTCCTCTTGTAATTATTTTATGTGTTTGCAATTATTCTTGCGTTATCAATTGTTGATTTGTTAGTGTAGTCAGCTAGGATTGTGTCATTCATGAACTGACCTTCACCGCGAGGATGAGCCCAGCTGACCTACGTGTGACCAGAGTGACAACCAAGCGATGACCAATCCCGCGAGGGCGGACACCAAGGATCCATACAGTATCGCTCCACTCACCAACTGTATCCCAGATTTTTGTACCTATATGATTGTTTATTTGTGTTAGGGAGAATTCTTATTTTATGGCCAATTTCCCTTACCTATACAGTCCCGCAGCAGCTTTGCTGGATTTGAAGGGTTTATTTCTTTTTACCTGCTAAGAGTGAGACTCTTTTTCCCACTCTTAAGTATCTTTGCTATGTATGTTCTAGGCTATTTTTGTGTTTAATGCCTATGGGATCTTTTCTCTCACCCATAGGAACCATCTTTATTAACATGTGTTAAACAGCACCCTCCGTGCAGTGACACAGGGGTGTCGTAGCGACCCCCAAACATGGACTCCATACCCTGGGGCTGACTACTGTCTCCCAGGGCATGTAAAGTCCCCATTGACTTTACTAGTCAATCTCTATGAACCAAACCAGTACACCCCATCTTAAAATGAAAGTACTGGAAGGGGTTAATAGTTTTTCCCCTATGTTCATTTTCAAGAGGGTACCTTAAAGTCCCCCTCTACAAAGTTTCTGGCTGGTGGCAGTGGTTACTACCTTTTATATTCAACCGCAAATATTTTCCTATGGGATTTTCCCATTGTTCGAGGCTAATACTTTTACTGACAGCATCTAACATACCGCCGATTTATTTTATTATTAACTTTACTCCGGTAGGTTTTATTTGCCGGAACTTTGATATAACTTCTTTCTCGAGTCTTAGTCCATATTCCTAACCCAGGTCGGGGATCCTTTATTCGCTCTATTGGCAGGCTTCTGGGGTGGGTCTGTTGTTTGGGAGGGGGAGTAGAACCCCTGGACAGAGTTGCCACAGCAACTCAGGTTGCACGCTAACCTGATAGGCTGGAGGGTCTCCCGCCAAGAAGACCACTCCACTGTGTGAGTGACAGCTAGGCTGTATGAATGGGTCTCTTTCTGCATAAAAGCAGGGTCCTGAGGACTGGAAGAGCAAGACGTCACCACTGGAACTATGGAACCGAAGGGGAGAGAAGCCAACAGACATCTTCAGCATCTACACCACCGGCGAAGCCCTGCTGGCTCGTCTCACCACTTTTCTTCCACATGACGAAAGGAGATCTTCAGCGAAAGAGCCTCCTTCCCTTGAGCTGGTGGGGCCAACCAGTTCACCTATCGCTTCCTCTGACCTGCCTTGGTCGAATCGACAGTGCCCAGCACTTGGAGACCGGATAACCAGGCAGCTATCGACCCGGACCGCGATTAAAAGGAGCGTACCTTTTAAACTTCCGCGGCTGGATTCATCCCTGGGTAGTGCAGCGACTCGAACCTTCCTCCACGACGAGAGCCTCTCTTCCTCTGTTGGATCCGTCGACCTGCAGGAACTACCAGGAACAACTGCAACTTCTTCACGTTTAGGGTACATTGTTCCGCCAGGCCGCCCGTTTTCCGTGGTAGCCCTAAAGGTGTTTTAAATCCTTTAACTACTTGTGGGGTCGGCCGCCTTTCGCCTCGCATCTACCTCTTCAATATTTTTCTACTAAACACTTGACTGCAGCTACAAGAACATTTTTGGTCCTAAGCTCTTGGTCCTGTACCACTGACTCTGGCTCAGGCCTATTGACTCTGGCTAATTTGTTAGATCTGCTCTCACTGGTTTTCAATGAGAAATGGGTTGAGGCACCTAAATCTTCTAAACCCCTCTTCCTTCCTACTGTTTTAACTTGTGGAGTGCCATTTAGCTCAGTTTTCATTCACTTATCTTTTGGCTAAAGTGTTATTGTGCATTACTTATTCACAAAACTTCAGGGAAGTGTTGCAAGGGGGTGTCTGAAGATATTTCGGTTTAACTTGTGCTTTCCCTCCCTTTTGTTGAATTGCTAGAGTGCCATTTGTAGTTGGTTTTCACTGCCGTTTTGCTCAGTTTTCACTCTACCGCAAACTTGTCTACAATTGAATAGGGAGTTGTATTTATTTTTCCTTGACTGAATCTTAACTTACTATACCGATTGTGATTATGTGTTGACTTAGAAGTGTATAAAATAAATATATATTCTCTTTTTAATACAAAGCTTTGGTCAGTGTTTCCTTGCTCCATAGTACTGTACTACCTATTGTGTAAACCCTGAATACTGCTCATCTCCCTCTTGAGATAAGTCTGACTGCTCAGCCACAGCTACCAACTAAATCTTTGTGGTACGGACTGATACCAAAGGGGATTTATTGCTCTCATCTGTAGTCCTAATCTGGTGTAGTGCTCCCTAAGGGAACTGCACTGGATTCTGCCTAACAGTTTGTTTGTTTATTTATTTATAATGCGCGCCAGACACGGGGGTATTAGGGCGCAGAAAGCATAAAGAGGTTTGTTCAGCTTAGGTTACATTGCTGTAAAAGTGTATGTAGTTTGGAGTAAATTACATTACATTACAATACATTAGATTACAATGCTGTATGGTAGCATACAATTTAAACGTATTATGGCATGAAACATCAAGAACATTTATATACAATAGGTAGAGACAGTGGCAGGTGATGTATGCAGAATATGGTAAGGAGTCAGATGTCGTGTTCCTTAATCCAGTGGATGAGGTTGGATCTAAAGCGTAGGTAGGGTAAGTCTTCCCTTAAGGTAGGTGGGAGTGAGTTCCAGTTTTGGGCGGCTTTGACCGGGAAGCTACTTCCACCCGTCTTTATGCGTTTAAATCTGGACACTAGTAGAAGGTTGGCGGTGGCTGTTCTCGAAGGGTGGTTGGAGGATTGTCTCAAGAATCTGGTAGTGAGGTATTGTGGGGCGGGCTGGTGTAGGCATTTGTGTGTCAGGGAAGCTGTTTTGAGGAAATGTTCATCTTTTATGGAGAGCCAGTTGTTGGATCTTCTAAGGTCGGATATGTGGGCTTTCTTGGGAAAATGTATGGCTGCTCTCAGGGTATTATTTTGTAAGTACTGGATCTTATTGGTGATGTATTTGTTACTCCCTACATGTAAGGCATTACAATAACCCAGTTTGGATAATACAAGGGCTCTTGCTAAGGTAATACAGTTATTAGGTGAAAGGAAGGGCTTAGCTGCTCTGATTAGCTTTCAGGTATAAGCAGTAGCTGAAGCCATGGAGTTTACTTGTATTTTGAAGGTAGAGTTCTGACTTCCTTGGCTACTGTGAGGTTGTTATTGTCTATTATGAAATTTGAGTAGAGGTGGCCCAGTTTGTTGAGGTTAGCCGTGGTACCGACAATGAGGAGTTCGGTTTTGTCATCATTCAGGCATAGACCATGAGATTCCATCCATGCCTGGATGATGAGGTACACTCTTTTCACAAAGGCCAAATCCTTGTTGCAATCTTCCGTCAGCGGGATGAGGATCTGTGTATCATCGACATAGTTAGTGTAGGTGATACCCAGGCCATCTAGATCATCAAAAAGGTCTTTGTAAAGATGTACAGAGTAGGCGAGACGCAAGAGTCCTAGGGCACACCACAGGTAATAGGTATCGGGTCGGCCGCTGCCGAGGGTGAGAAACCTGCATAGTTCTATTGTCGAGGAAGGATTGAATCCATCCTATGGATTCTTGTGAGAAGTAAGTGGCAGAATCTAAGTGGTAGCAGAGAGCCTTGTGGTCGACCAGGTCGAACGCCGCTGAGAGGACAAGTAACAGTAGTAGTGCTGTTTTACCATTGTCTCTCAGGGTGTCTATTTGTGCTTTGAGGTCAATCAGCGCAGTTTCCATTCCATGTTGAGGTCTAAAGCCTGACTGGCTTACTCCTAGAAGGTGGTTGCATTCCAGATATTGTTGGATTTGGAGGTACACCACCTTGTCTAGAATTTTAAGCAGGAACGGAACTGTAGTAATGGGACGATAGTTGGTGGGTATGGACGGGTCAAGTGTTTGTTTTTTAGAATTGGGAGGACCCACGACTGTTTCAGATTGTTGGGAATAGTGCCGCTGGAGAATGAGGCATTTATAAATTTGGTAATTAAGGGGGAGAGGTCCCGTGCAGCATCTTTTATAATTTGTGCTGGGCAAGGGTCGCCGTGGCAGTTGGACGGTTTGAGAGTTAATATGACTTTTTCAACTTCTAGGGTGGATACTTTCTTGAAGTTCAAAAGAGGTGTAGGTAGCGTGGAAGGGGCGGGAGGTGGGGGGTTCAGGGGCAGAGGAGCAGTGATTTTATTGGAATTCGAATCATGGAGGAGAGATTCTTTTTTATTGTTAATCTTCACCTGGAGGGTCGTTATCTTGTTAGGTAGGGCACTCTGGATGCTAGTGCACCAGTTTTTGTCCTTAAGGCAGGTGTCTGGGGCTTGGATGGGCGTTTCTATTTCTTTGAGAATAGTGAACAGTTCTTTTGTATTTGAATTAGCTTGGGTGATGCGTAGGTTGTAGGATTCTTATTTGGCAAGGATTATTTCTTTTTTGTACAAGGAGGCTAGTTTAATGAGGTTATTTTTGTTAGTATAGGACAGGTCTAGTCTCCACATTTGTTTGCATTTGCGTTTCTCTAGTCTAATGGCTTTTAGGTGAGGAGAGAACCATGTATTCACATGTTTTTTTTGTTTGCACTTTCTAATTTTCAAAGGTGCTATTGTGTCTAGAGCAGAGAGCATTACTTTATTGTACTCTTCAACCAAGGTGAATGGGTCTGTGAGGGCAGGAAGAGAGTTCAAGGTAGGAAGAATCAATGGAATGAGTTTGTCGGCTGTAATGTTCTTTTTAATTCTAGTGGAAATGACAGGAGCTATGCTATCAGCATGTTGGGGAGCTGTGACTTCTAAGGAGAAGGAGATCAGATGGTGGTCGGACCAGGGCAGAGGTATTATAGAGGTGATGGAAGTCTGGCAGTTGTGCTCTGCTATCCAATCAAGGGTTCTACCTTTGGTGTGGGTGGCGCCAGTTACCTTTTGGGTAAACCCTAATTCCTCGAGGGAATCGTTAATCTGAGTAGCGTTAGGATCCGATGGGTCTTTGAAGCCGAGATTGAGGTCTCCTAAGAGAAGGCATGGTGAGGCATTTTTAAAGGTTATCAGATAGGATATTGGTGAGATCTTCTTCGAAGGAACCTAGAGGAACCGGGGGTCTGTAAATGAGGTGGATAGATATGGTCTGGGTGTCCGAAATGGTCAGTTTGGTGGTCAGCGATTCGCATGAGTCTACATTTAGTAG
The DNA here is from genome assembly GCF_040938575.1 of Ambystoma mexicanum. Lineage (NCBI taxonomy): Eukaryota > Metazoa > Chordata > Amphibia > Caudata > Ambystomatidae > Ambystoma > Ambystoma mexicanum. The sequence goes on along the minus strand of NC_090926.1, from coordinate 799,377,917 downwards.
AGACGGGAGTCTCAGTGCTAGGCTAGTTTTAGCAATTATGGCAAGGCCGCCGCCTCGGGAAGTGGTGCAGTCTATTCTTAGGAGGGTATAGTCCTCAGGGATGGCTAACATAATCGCTGGGCCAGCTGCTGAGTGAAGCCAGGATTCAGTGATAGCGAGGAGGTAAATTTTTTCTGTTAGGAGTAGATCAGCTATTTCTGTGGCATGTGCCACCGTAGACCAGGCATTTATTAGGGCTCCCCTTATACCATCTGTGTGGTCTCCATAGGTAGTGCTAGGGTGTTGTGGTGGTGTCTCGGGTGGGTAGTAGGGTCTCGAGTGAGTCGGCTGTTGAGCTGGAGTGGGTGCAGGATGTTAGTGGTTTTGTGAGAGGGGGTTTTGGTGATAGGCTGAGGGCCTCTTGGGTTTCTAGATGCGTTATTAGAGATGGGATGTAGGGATTTGGCTGGAGGTTCGTAGATTTTGGGGAGTCTAGCACGAAGTTTCAGATTTCTTTGGAAGAGATTACACGGTCTTGTGATCAGGCCGTTTTGGTTAGTGGGTTTGTAAAGAGGGGTCGCATACACTGGTGAGGGCAAAGTATGTGGCATGATGAAGTCTAGTGTATTAAATAGGTATAGGATGGTCCTCATTAGGACAGTGTAGATTGCAGGCATATACATGGTTTATACGGTACAACGTCATTTCATCGCCGAATGTTTTTTCGCTGGTTTTTTGCTGTGGATTTTTTTTTTTTTAAAAATCATCAAATTTTTGGGGCGGGGGGGTTAAAAAAATAATATAAATTGGGTGTGGGTGTACGAGGATATTAAAATAATTAAAGGGGATGGGGTTGGGTGGGGAAAAAAAATCTGCGATAAAAAACCCCACAATGAAACAGCAGGCGATGAAATCACATGGAACCGTTTATACGTGGGGTGGCTAGCTACTGATAGGTGTGACATATAAAGTGTGTCAACGAGGGTAAGGCTGGGCAAGGGGTAACTAGATTCAGGATGAGCGCTAATGACAAGATTTAGGGTAAGCACATATGACTAGAGACAATGCTGGCACAATGGTCACAGGAATCATACGGTTAGGCCCAGAATAAGCGTAGTAGCCAAGTACAGTGTAAGCACAGGAAACTAAGATCAACATAGGCACAGATGACTAGGAGCAGTGCTGGCTAGGAACAGTGTATGGATAGGCACCTAAGATCAACATAGGCACAGGTGACTAGGAGCAGTGCTGGCTAGGTATGCACAGGCAACGAAGATCAACATAGACACAGATGACTAGGAGCAGTGCCGGCTGGGAACAGTGTATGCATAGGCGACTAAGATCAACATGGGCACAGATGACTAGGAGCAGTGCTGGCTAGCTATGCACAGGCAACTAAGATCAACAAAGGCACAGGCAAATAAAATCAACAAAGGCATAGATGACTAGGAACAGTGCTGGCTAGGTACAGTGTATGCATAGGCAACTAAAATCAACATAGGCACAAATGACTAGGAGCAGTGCTGGCTAGATATGCACAGGCAGCTAAGATCAACAAAGGCACGGGCAACTAAGATCAACAGAGGCACAGATGACTAGGTGTTGGCACAATGATCGCAGAATCAAAGGGTAAGGACGCAACGTGGTTGCATTCAAAATATTTGCAATTGTTGGATTGAACGGAGCATATAAGGCGCACAGTGTTGTAAATAAATTTAGGGAGTAGGCATGAGGTGGTCAGCAGAGTTAGATGCTGGCAATGTTAGAAGGATTGGAACCAAGTGGCCGTACTTGAATAAATGTAGGTTCCGTATGCAAGGTAAAGTAGAGACGGCGAGTGGAGAGGTTTACCTGGAAAACGTCATTTGACTGTGCTGCGAGTGCGGGTGACGGCGAACAAGTAATTTCAAAAACAGAGTCGTGTCAGGCAGGGGAAGTTTAGCGGGGAGCGCTTCTTCAAAGATACACAGTTTAAAATAGTGCACATGACATAATCAGGGAACAGGAGCAAATGAATTATCATATGAATGTAGGGCAGATCTTACTGTGTGTGTGCCAGCGTGCGGGGGCCATACGGCTCGAGACAGGCTCACGACAGGCCATGTGCCTTTGTGAGTGCCTTCGTGTGGGCCAGCTCGAGCCTGCCGGCTCACAATTGGATGGGGAAAAAGGGTCTGGCAGCCAGTAGGCATAGAAGATAGGGCTTTGTGCTGAGAATCAGAACATTACCATCAGGCATAGATGCGGGCGGCCATTTTGGAAGGGCTTTTGTCTCGTGGTAGTGTCATCTGTGATGATTTCACCCTTTATAATGTGCTGCTCATGTAATTTTGGGCAGAGCGCTCTCCGGGCAGCAGAGTTCTCTGCATGCCCAATTTACTTATATAAACCTCATTTCACTTGCAATACATTCTCCTTGCATCATTCCCTAGTGGGGTGTGTCAATTATTCTGTGTTTGTAATAAGTGCATGTTTAATTTGAGGTGCAAACCTTCATATTGGTGTCATGACCCACATCCAGAAACCCCCCTGGCAAGCCCATGGGCCAGGAGGGGTCTTGGCTCGGGTCTCCAACAAACTTAGGCATCCTTTGCCTAGGCCCTCTTGGGGCCAGTCCTGGCGCCTTTGGTGCCAGGCTCATACTTAATAAAGACTTGTGTTTAGGGAACTACTTTATTTCAAGTGCCAGCCAACATGGAGGCATCCACATAGCCTGTCTCCTTGGAACCAAGCTATGCGGTATAGTGTTTTGGGTGTGGTAGCCTAGGAACTACTTTACCTGGACTACTTTCTTGAAGCTACTTAAACCACACCTGACTTGGATAACACGCTTTGCGTTACTTTTCAATCCTGCAACGTGACGCTCATCGTGTTCAGCTGTACCCGCGAACCTCGGAAGAACAGCATCTGTAAAGAGAAAAAAGGACATCGTTAACAGCAGCAGCTTACCTGCAATTTCATCGTTAGCTGCCCACAGCTCCTGTGAACAGTATCCTACGATCAGCGCATCTCCCGGACCTGCGGATCTGCAAAAAAGGAGGAAACAAGGCAGTAGACACTTTTATAACATAACGAATTGTGCTGAAAAGCTTTCCTCGCAAGTCGCCCCTTGACCAGCATGGCCTTGGGATTTCATACACCGGGTGAGCACCGCGATCTATGGGAAAGAAAAGACAACAGGTTAGCAAAGGCAAGGCATCATAGCGCTGCGCATAGCGCTTACTTACCGCATCAAAGTGCTCTTTATACGCCATCATTTACTGCGAGACCCAATTCAGCCAATGCATCACATTGAACTTCTGCGCACCTAAGGAAGAGAAAAAGACATTATTTAAACCAAGAAAGGCATGCAAGAATAACAACAATATACAGCAGCAATAAGACCTACCTGAAAGACTCAAAACGGGCCGGTATCAGTGAAGTAACTAGATTGCATTAAAACCCAAAGGACAACGCGCCTCTGCCAAGAAGGCAGGACGGAGAGCACACCTGAACTAACAACAAGGCAGAACTTCCCCGCTGGTCACACCTGGGAAACGCAGAGAAGGATACCAGAGTCCCTACGGCTGGGTGGTGTCCCCGTGGATACCAGGTGAGCATAACAATTGGTAACCCCTCTCGCGTGATTATTCCTCGAGACGCCCCCATAATTGCGGCAAAATCCCAGGCTTCACCTTAAGGGCTGATCCTACCTACGGCTGGCAGTCTTCAAAACGCATATGCAAAAGAGAAGGTTGTGTGGGTCCCAGCTATGCAAATACCAAACTGCTCGCTGGAGCCGGGTGGAGCCCCGACGGGGAGGCCCAGCCTTTGTGGATAGACCGTGAACTGAGGCTCTTGGAAGAACACTGACACGCAAGTATTGATTGTAAAAAAAAATAGAGAGCGGAAAAGTGGAAGGATTTGTTATGAAGCAGATTAATTCAGGGGAACACGCACAGGATAGATACGAATGAGTAGAGTGAGTGTACAGAATCAAGCGCTTTTTCATTTTCATAGCCATTAGGTTTTGATATACAAGCAGAATAAAGGTGATAAGAATGGATATATGGGATCCTAGCTTCGTAAGGGGTTAGAAGGTGGTGTCGCAGAGCACGGTCCCGACCAGTGCAGGAAATAAATGAGAAGAGAAGAAAAAAGTAGGAGCCATATATAAAGACATGGGCTCGGAACTAGTAGTCGTTTTTTAGTGACTTATCAGTGTAATCTACTATAGATCTGTGGAGGTAGGCCCAGGAGAGGGCAATGAGACGTGAGGAACAGAGTGAGTGCAGTACAGGTATTGCTCCAAGGTGAGAAAGGGGAAGGGGGAAATAGAGACAGGGGAAACATGCATGTGAAAGTTTTTGTTTTTTGTTTCATGTTGTCAGTATATTTGTTTGTGGGTAATATAAAGTGGTCAATGTTTTTGGTTGTTTTGCGTTGCATACGGTTACTTCGAAATGTTTATGCAAATGAATTGAAAATCAAAGAGAGAGTGTTTCCCATCAGGTAGTAGAAAAAAAAGTACTGAATAGTGTCAGTGAAAGAGTGCCATAGTAAGAAAGCAGTGGTAAGGTGCGGGAATGGATACCCCACTCTCGCACATTCTTAAACATCTCCCCTTACACAGTGATCAAATAAAAAGTACTATAGCCAATGGGCTGTAGAAACAAAGGGGGAGGGATCATCTCATGCATGGCCGGAAGAGGGGTCATTTGATAAGGAGGTATTAGAACATCTAGCGACTTATTTGGCAGCAAAACAAAGGAAAGCAGCTCCAAAATAGAAGAGAAGTGCTAGATTTGTGGAGGATGTTCGAAGAGACACCCGTCACAAATAAAAGGACGCCTCCAACAGAAGTGTTAAGTAAGGGTGAGGTAGACAAGGAGATAGGTGCTAAAGAACCAAATAAAATGTACCCCCTGCTCACAAGGCCCGCAGAGGGATATGCTGACCCAGTATATGTTCCAGGAGCAAACGTGTCAACCATACCTGCCGCCACACCACGCCCACCCTATGTCCAATCAACTATTGCTCCTACCCCAATTGGCCCAACCACCCGAGATTTGGAAATAACACTAAAATCTACTCAAGTAGAACTAGCTTGATTGAAAACGCTGTGTGAAACCACACTGCCATTGTCTGGGGCAGGACAGCCGCCAGCACAGGCACCCATTAACAGCTCCTTATTACTGTCAGAAGGTGAATGGAAGTCAGGTGACTTTCTCTTCAAAATAGACAGTGCACCCATAAAAACTGTTCGGGTTGGGAGAGAAGGGGGAAGTAGGATGTGTGGTGTATGATACGGTGGCATCAGAAAGAGATGAGGAATGTTGGAGTGACTTTGAAGAGACCAATTACAGAGCAGTGGGAGGGGTGGGACCGATCCAATGGGCGATCCCCCAACTGATAAAGAGGAGGAAGATGGGTGGGAGGGAAGACTAAGAACCAGAATGGAGAGAATAGCACTGGCCAAAAAGAAGGGAACAAAGGTAAGTAAAGGAAAATCAAAAAGGTGAAATTTCAGATGCCCCTCATATATAATGGAGCAGGGCGACATCATTATGTGCCCTGGGCACTGATGGACAAGAATAACCTCCTCAAAACCCTCCCACCACTCAAAGCGTGTGCCGGGAAGTGGACATTTGCATTCAAGAAGAACACAGCAGAGGTCCCTCTGGCCATAGGACATTAGAAGTCTGTTAGTATCACCAGTGGGTGACCAAGCGGACTCAGTGTAGGTGAAAGTGGGGTTCCCAGGAGTGACGATAGGGAATGATCAGCATGACGGGGCATCATTTAACAATCTAAGAGCGCATGTTTTGGATGCACTGCAGAGAACCTTCCCGGACACCCCTGATTTACATTCTATAATGCAGTGCACTATGGGGGACGAGGAAGATGCTGCGCAGTTCATTCTTCGGGTGCAGGAGATATGGCACAGAGACAGGCACGGCTTGGGATCAATCCACCTCCCTATTCTACTTTATCATCAAGCAAGGCTTCCCGGAGGAGGTACAGAAGGCCCTTGATAAAATAGCTGGGAGAGAAGCCAAGGGGTGGCCAGAAATACAGAGCATCATTGTACACCATTGCAGAAGTATCAAAGAGAAAGGAAAATAAATAGTGCAGCAGAGATTGGCTGAAGAAGCCAAGCTGGTACAGAGCAAGGTCACAGCGGTAACCGCAGCATCGCCCACAGAGCAGCCAGGGGAAGGAGAAGGATCAGTAGTAATACAAGCACGAATGGCAACAACCTGGGCAGACAACAGTCAGGAGCAATGGGGGGGGGGGGGGGGAATCATACATGGGACCTCAATGGTAAGGAAGGCAGCCACCAAGGTGAGGAGGTGGGTACAGAGGACAATGGGGGGAGGTGGAGGATATGGGGCACCAGGACGGAGAGGGGGTGGGTCTTGGCCCTGTTGGTCGTGCGGGAGGTGGGGCCATCTTGCAAGAGAGTGTTGTGTTAGACCGGTGGCAAATTACCAAAGCAACCAAACGTATGGTAACAAACCACAGTATGGCCACCCCCAACCAGGAAGCGCATATGGACTGCCCGTGGGAGCTTACAAACCAAATGGGCAGCCAGACAGCCAACCCATACCCAGGTACAACACTCTTAGACACCCCCCACACTGTATGCAAACTCACCCAACCCGTCAAACACAAATAGTGACCACACACTCAAATCCATTCGCCACCACTGTTAATGGCGCACATGCACCGTTTCGGGGCATGTGTGTACTGGGCGAAAATACTTTCTCTTTTCCAGGAACAGACACACAACCAGTTTAGCAGCCCACAGAGAGCCCTTGCGTGTCCAGTCCTATCAACTACCTTACGTCCAGAAGAGGAACCACTGGTGGGGCAGAGATAGAAAATAAACAGTTCAGGGGGGCGCTGTTGAGCAGCCAGCAAGATGGCCGCCTAGCTTTGGAGCTCTGTGACCCACGGTCTACAATCCGCAGACAATGGCGGAATCCTGCTCTCTACACCCCAACTAAAGCCCTCCTAAGCATCCCGAGACTGCTGCGCACACCCAGGGACAAAAACCGCTAATATCCGACCAGCCGGGACGAAGATACGTTTGACTGTGCTGGCGGGCCGCGTGGGCCGCGGGACCCGCCTCCTTGACTGACGGAGGGCGGTGTGACTGCGGCGGCCCTGGCCCGTGCTGGCCTGCTGTGGGGAGGCGGCGCTGCCAGCGAGCCTCCTGGAGGTCCGGAGTGCCGCAGAGTTGCCGTGAACGGACCGGGGGCTGGACTGCTGACCTGTGCCTCTTGGCCGTCTGCGGGCAGCAACGGTAGGTGCCCCCAGTGGGGAGTGCTTTTGCCGCTGCCGCTTGCTTGGCCTCTTACCTGAGCCCCTATGCGCTCCAGCGGCATCGGTGGGGCGCCCGCGGCCCAGCCCCCTCCCCTATCCGTATATCTCGCCGCCCGCCCACACCGAAGATCTCGCTCCTGAAGGGGAAGTGCGTGTCCCTAGAGCTTAACGCTCTTACCAACCCGGCCCTGCGGCGGTGAGCCAGACGCCCGCGTCTTGCAGCTGGGGACCCCCGCGGGCACTGGACGTCCCGACCTTCCCTCCAACGCCCCGAACATCCGGGCCTGGTTCAGCGCATAATTAGACTGCTGGGACACGCAATCATCACACCACACGGCTGCTCCTCGCTTTAAATACTTGCTCCTTTGTGCGCTGGGAGCTTTCGGTACAATAACTACGCCAGGACAGGGGGGAAGCCGCTCTGCTTCACCAGCGCACACTGGTGGTAATAAGACAATTTCTGCCTCACCTTGGGGCCCCCCCCCAACCTACCCCGTCAGCAGTGTATCACCCAGCGCACCCACGCAGCAATTGAAGGAGTGGCACTTTTCACATTGATGCCCACGTAGCGCCTCTCAGCTCTCCCTACTCAATGTGCCTGCAGCCACCACAAAGCATCTGTTAGGAACCACTACCAGACACCCACGGCTGCCTCACCACCACTACCCTTCCACGTGCTTTTGGTCTCCCCTCCATCCGGGGCAAACACCTGCACAACCAGGCTTAAGTCACCTGTATATTGCCACCGGTGGCACGCTACCGCCCCCATTGCGGCACTCCTGTCCCACGACGACCAGCAAAACCAACAAGTGCAGTGCTGCCGCCCACCACCGCAATGTCCAACAGATCGCGGGGGGCCAACAAGGTTGGGGCCGTGGACAAATTTGCTAAGGCAGCGCCCAGGGCAGATCAAGCGTCCTCTATGGGACAGGAAGATGTGGACACGCTGCCGGACCCCCCACAACCTGACCTAACCACACTGATGGAGTCCATGGCCAAAAACTTTGCAGCCTTCCATGAAAAACTGGATGATATCAACGCAAATGTCGCCTCTCTAAAAGCTAAACTAGACCAACATGGGGCCAGAATCACTGAAGCAGAGCAAAGAATTGGAACCAATAAGGACAATGTGCATGCCCTACAGAACAGTCGCAGAACCCGTGCGCGACATGAAGCAGGTGAAAGCTAAGCGCGATGACCTAGAATCTAGGTCGCGAAGGAACAACATTCTCATAGTGGGGGTTCCCAAATCGGCGCTAAAGGGTCGAATGGAGCTTGCAGTTGAACAATTACTCAAAGACCTCCTTGGCAATCCTGAGTTGTCACCATTCTTCACCGTTGAGCGAGCGCATCGCTCACTAGCGCCCCGGCCTAAACCAGGAGACTTTCCCAGACCGATAATTGCAAAACTGTTAAGCTACAAAGATAGAGACCACATTCTTCGCCTGGTCAGTGAGCGTACAGATGGAACGACGGCAATTTGGAGGTGCGAAAAAAATGCTACGTTATAGGAAAAATCGAGTATGCAATGCTTTTCCCCGCTCGCCTGAAATTCACTCATCGCAACAAACTGTATTTCTTACAGTCCCGGACGAAGCAGTCAAGTTAGTTCATCGAGGCACAAATCCCTTTAACAGAACCCCTGGAGGAACCAATGGACAACGACTAAGACAAATGGGTTCACCTGCTGTGGCATTCTGTAATTAATCCCCCAGGCGTTCACCTGTGGATGAACCAGTGGATGATGACTGGGATAAAGGCTCTCATGGTCCTTCGGGAGCCCCACCAGTTGTCCCACACCTTAAGTCTGCCCCCTCCCGGGGTGCATCTGCCCCCCTCCTCTATTCCTTCTCGGGCCTGACATAGCCCTCATGTCTGGACACTTGAGCGTCTCCTTTGGAGGGGGTGCATTCTTTAACATCCTGACCAGAATGGCACACACTGGGCCCATACCTTGATATTTGAGCCGTACAGCCTGGCACTGGACTGGACTGACGTTTGTTCAGTCCTCATCACCCAAGAACATACTTGCTATCTCGTAATCATCTCATATGTTAGCCGTTCAAATATTAATGATGTATTTTATGATATGTATCACCAATGTGGGTCAACGGCAGCGGTAGCCCCCACTGCAGCTGCAATGCCGTTAAAGGAGGAGTGTTTATGGTTAAGCCCCTGTTGGGCTATTGGTCAAGCGTTGCCCAGTTGGGGATGGCACGCAGTTGGGCACTTATGCACTGCTAGTTTGGTTCGGGCGGTGAGGGTGGAGGGTGGGAGAGTTGGGGAACGTTAACATAAAATCGTCAGGAAAGGAATGACTGGTTTTGTTGAGAGGTGCACTTGCGCCACTGCAATACACGCCGGGTTAGACAGAGACAAATCCTTTGGTTGGGATGTCCCGTAACTGTCAATATGCTTATTAAAATAATGACATGGAATGTCCGGGGATTGACAAATTTCACAAAGTCCCGCAGGATTGCGGCATATGCACAGAGACACAGGATCAAGGTGCTCATGTTGCAAGAGACACACGCTTTGAAACACCTTTCATCCAACCTTGCACAGTCCTGGGGCTCGTACAGATTCTACACCCAATTCTCTACTCAGTCCAGAGGGGTCTTGACCCTCATCCACAAATCAGTAAAATTTGCACTCCACACACCCCACATTGATACAGAGGGCAGATATGTTATTCTCCATTGCACTTTGGCTAATGAAGAATGTTTGCTCGTGAACTCTTACGGCCCCAATACAGACTCCCCTGAATTCATTGATGCCCTGTCCGCCATCCTTATGAGATATGTGGAGGTTCCCATTATATGGGGGGGAGATATGAATCTCATATTTGACAATGTCCTGGATAGGACGTCAGTGACCCGCAGGGTCACGTCTCAAGCTGCCAAAAGACTCCTCGCATATATGGACTCCCTCCATTTACAGAACGTGTGGAGGGCGCTCCATCCCCAGGTTAGATACTATACCTTTTATTCTACAGTACATGACAGCTCCTCGAGAATAGATGTGTTCCTTCTTTCTGGGTGCCTGGTGGGTAGGGTGAAAGACGTTGAGATACTCCCATGCACGCTCTCTGATCACTCCCCCGTGCTACTACAGATTCAACTTGGGAACACTCTGGCCCCCCGGCCCGCATGGCGCTTTAAATCTGAGGCCCTATCCGACATTGTCTTTAAAGCGGACATCCTGTCGGATATACACACTTTCTTCGAGAACAACAATGCGCAGGACACACCTGAGGGGACCCGATAGGAAGCATTCAAAGTATACATCAGGGGAATGTGCATCTCAAGGGAGGCCCGGGTTCTCAAGGCCATAAGGCAGGCCCCAACTAGTTCCGAAAAGAAACTTAAAACCTTAGAACAAGAACATGCCTCTGCGCCTGCTCCGGCAACCCTAGCGAAAATTAGGACGGAACTGGAACTCTTTGAACTCCATGCCCTGAGCGAGGTACGGTACTTTGCTCGCCCCGTGGCTGCCCGAAGATATGGGGAGGGAGACACACCTGGTAGAACCCTGGCCAAACTAGTGCGCGCGGAAGGGGGTAGATCCCGGATAGATAGCATTCTGGACAAGCAAGGCCAGCGACACTGGTCAGACCAAGCCATTACTGACACCTTCGCAAGTTTTTATGCCAGCCTATACGGCCCCCAGCTAGAACACAACGCTCACGACCTGGATGACTTGTTAGAACGCATCCCTATGACTCTTATCTCCCAAAGCACTAAGGAACAACTGGATACCCCGTTCACCATGGAGGAGATAGTCCAGGTAATTTCTGACCTCCCAAAGAATAAAGCCCCGGGCCCTGATGGCCTCACGTCCGAGTTCTATAGGGAACATGTTGCTATCCTTGCTCCCGTACTGCACGGGGTCTGGACCGAATCGCTCCGGCTAGCCACCCTCCCCCCCTCTCTGCAGGAAGCCCTAATCACCTCCTTCCCAAACCGGCGAAACCTTTAGACGAATTCGGCTCTTAACGGCCCCTGTCTCTCATCAACACGGACACGAAAATATTTGCTAAAGTAATTGCAAACAGGTTCCTTCCATTTATGCCCCACCTGGTCCATGAGGACCAGAGTGGCTTTGTTCCTGGCCATTCTACAGCACTTAATATTCGCCGATTGTTCAATGCAATGTCCAGAACTGGCCCAAAGGCGGATGCAGTAGCGATCACGCTAGATGCCTAAAAGGCATTTGATATGGTCTCGTGGCAGTATCTATGGGCTGTGTTGGTGAAAATGGGAGTGGGTCCGAACATGATCTCCTATATAAAACTGCTGTACGGGCGTGGCTTGGCGCCGATGGCGAGCGGTAGCTGATCTGCCGAGCTCCGGCCGAGACGCCGTTTCCTGATCCTTTTTCTCCGGCTCATGTGCGGCCCCAGCCCTTGCAGAGGAATGTGCGGTTGGGGGAAGCGGTTCTGCATCTGAATAACCATTGGGCCGAATTGGAACCCCCAGACGCAGCTGCGGCCCTAAAACGCCTCTCCCCCCCGCCGCTCTGATCGGATCCAAGATGGCGCCTCGCATCGCATAGCGGAGCCTACGAGGGGTATCCCTCCCCCAACGGACTTCCAGGTCGGGTGGGGAGAATCGGAAGCACGAGAAAGGAAAACGACTTCCCCGGGAGCCGCCCGTCTGACAGAGGACTGGCCTGGCTCGGGTCACTCTACCGATCCAGCCCCACAAGATAGGGTGCGCGGGATCCCGCTTCACCCGCGAGGGGGGCCTCCCGCCTACCCTTACTCTTCTGATACCCGACTCTGCGGGTCGCACAACCAGACACAGGGGCAAAACACAGCTCACGGCCCAGAATTTCGGCTAAGAAGAGGGCCTCACTAGCAACCCTGCAAGCGATCTATCCTTTGAGGCCTAGGACATCCGCAATCATCACCTCAAGATGGCCACCAAGAATAAGACCAGAGCCGCCACCATGGACTCCTTTGTTTCCACCAAGGTGAAGACCCTCACTCAAGCCAGGGCCGGCTCCTCTGAAGTCGCCCGGACGGGCGAAGGGGTGGCCGCCGATAACCACTCTCAGATACTTGATGCCATAGCCTCCCTAAAAACGCATATAGACTCTAAGATCGACGAATTCAAAATTGATATCCAACTGATCCGCCAAGACGCTCGCAACTTAGCGGAGTTCGACGGAGGAAACATCCACGTCCACTACAGCCATGAAGTCAGAAGTTGCCCTCCTGAAGAGGAAAGTTGCCTTACTGGAGGAAAGGGCGGAGGAGGCCGAAGGTCGGGCCAGACGGAGCAACATCAGGATCCTGGGCGTCCCAGAGGGGAACGAGGGGGCAAATACCACATCCTTCGTCGAAACCCTTCTGCTGCAAGAAATAGGGGCCGGCAAACTGACCCAGGGATTCTCGGTCGAGAGGGCCCACAGATCCCTCCAGAGGCGCCCTCCCCCTGGATCGCACCCCAGACCTATAATCGCTAAGATACTGAACTTTCAGGACAGAGAAACTATCTTACGGCGATCCAGGGAGGGGTCCCCATCGAAAGAGGGGACTCCAAAATCTCCATCTACCCGGACTACACGCAGAAGGTTCAGAGAGAGCGGAATTCATTTGTCCCGATAAAAGCTAGGCTCCGACAACTGAACCTAAATTATAGATTGTTATATCCGTCACGCCTCAGGGTCGTCTACAAAGAGAGTGGTATTCCTCGATAATCCAGAGGCAGCCAACATGTGGCTAGAGGATAATAACCTGGCGGATGGCAAGGACAACTCACGGAATGAGGCCTAACCCCCCCTGATCCCACAAGCGACCCCCGAGTAACAGTAAGAACTATCGTACATGACGCTGGAACACAGAAGGTAATCCAACTTCAGTTTTTCACTTGGAAACGGCCTCGCTCGGCTCCGCCGCCAGACCCTCGCCCCACCCCCAGCGTAGAATTCACCCGGTCTGGGAACCTGCCTGACCCAGCTCGCGCCCGACTCCCGGATGGGCTCCGACGGCTCGAGAGCGCCTGAGCACCGCAACAATGTTGTAGTCGCTGGGCGCACCAGTTTGAGTTTTGTTATTAGTTTTATTAGTTATACAGTCTTCATGCTTCTTTCGCCAACAAAGACCGAGATGGGTCCAGGACGCGACCCCGACGACCGGAATTCAGTGATATTCCCCCCGCAGCCCACCTACGGAGGACTAAAGCAGAGCCGGACTCCGGAGACCGAGTCCCGCATCAAATCCAAAACTCAGACCCGATGGCGGCACAGTTCACTGTGATGACATGGAATGTGAGGGGTATGGGCTCATACCTCAGACGCAATCGTATACAATCCTATCTCAGAAGGAAGAAAGTCTCGATTGCACTCCTTCAAGAGACTCACCTCACGACGGAGGCCATGTCCAAGATTGCAGACCGATGGGCTGGGACTGTGAGAGGGTCCCCCTACTCCAAATACGCTAGAAGGGTGCTAATATGGATAAGCCCGGATGTGCCCTTCCAGATGGAGGGGAGTGAACAAGATAAGGAAGGGAGATACGTAGTGATTTGGGGCACAATGGAACAGACCCCAGTCTGCTTGGTCAACTCCTACTTCCCACATCACGGAACACCGGCGTACTTCGCCACAATGATTACAAAACTGATTCGGCACCGGGACCGCACTTTCATATGGGGAGGGGACTTCAATTGTGTTGCTGACGCAAGCGCGGACAGATCGCTGCCCCCCCCCACACCCGAGCAACCTTGCATCCCGTGCCCTGAGGGAAACTCTGGAGCAGCTCAATCTAGTCGACATCTGGAGGGAACACCATCCGGCCGACAGGATTTACTCCCACTACTCAGCCCCACACGGAGTCCATACAAGAATTGACTACCTGTTTATCAACAAGGAGCTCGCCCCATGTGCTGCATCTACAGAGTACCTGGGGCGAACGATCTCCGATCACTCCCCACTGACCATGCTATGGCAATTGAGGGGCCCCAGACCCCCGATCCCCATGTGGAGGATGCCGACTGCAGCACTTGAAGATCCCGAGTTCAGGGAAGACCTTGCCGAAAAATTGGAAGATTACCTGGAAATCAACATGGGGTCGGTATCCTCCTGGGGCACATTATGGGAAGCTATGAAGGTGGTGACCAGAGGGGAAATTATATCGAGAGCCGGCGGTACTCGCAGGCAGTTGCAGAGAACGCTCGAAGCACAGGAGGCTGAGATCTCCCGACTAGAGTCTGCTCACGACAACTCCACAGAGGCCGAGAATAAATTGAAGGAAGCCCGTGCAGAATGCCAACAAGCATGGGAAAGACTGGAGAAATTCGATTTTACCACGCATACCACCCGATCCCACAAAGAATCGGACAAACCAGGGAGATTACTGGCCTGGCTCTGCAAGCGGGAACACCCCAAACACCTCCCAGTGGAGATACGGGACGCCGATGGGACATCCCACACGACCCAGTTGGGGATCAATGAAGCCTTTGCCAAATTCTACACCGAACTGTATGCCCACAAGACGCAAATTCCTACTGAAGACATTATAGACACACTTGAGGAGATAGAACTTCCCCGCATCTCACTCGAGCAGAGAGAGGAACTGGAGATGGAGATCACTCTTGAGGACGTACAAGGGGCGATCAGGTCCCTCTCTAACAACAAAGCCCCTGGCAGCGACGGCCTCCCACCTGAGTTTTACAAGACGTATGAGCCCATCCTTACCCCAGTTCTCCACGAGGTCTACCAGGAGGCATACACGAACGGGATTCTCCCCAACACCATGAAAGAAACCATAATCGTCCCTATGCTCAAGCCACACAAATCGCCCACCGACTGTGAGTCCTATCGCCCTCTGGCCATGCTAAACTACGATGCCAAGATCCTCACATCCATATTAGCTCGCAAGCTGGCCAGAGTGGTGGGATCCATCGTCCATGAAGACCAGAACGGATTTGTACCTGGGCGCAACACCACTGCTAACCTCAGGAGGCTACAGCATGTAATGGCTGAAACACACGAGAGGGACGAGGACCTGGCGGTGTTGTCGCTCGATGCTATCAAGGCCTTCGACTCCATATACTGGGAATGGATCAGGGAGGTCCTGAGAAGATTTGGCTTCGGAGGGGGCTTCATCAGGTGGATCGAGGTCCTCTATAATTCCCCAATGGCGAGAGTGAAAACGGGAAGAATGGTATCAGCAGCCTGGGAAATACAAAGGGGAACGAGACAGGGGTGTCCGCTATCGCCCATGCTGTACATACTGGGCCTGGAGCCGATTGCACTATACTTCAGGCAGCAGTTTTTCGACGCTGGTATCAAGGTGGGCACTGTACACCACATAATATCTCTATACGCAGACGACGTCCTCCTTTACCTAAGCACTCCCGAAGTTAATGCACCGACAGCACTGGAGGTACTAGATAATTACGCGAAGTACTCGGGGATCCGATTCAGCAGGAGCAAGTCCTCCGCCTTCCCCCTGGCGGGCCTACGCAACATTCCAGAAAGCAATCTCCCAGTGATAGGAATAGGTTGGCAACTGGTCAAGTTCCGTTATCTGGGGATCAACGTAAGCCATAACCCGCTACTCACGCACGAACACAACACTGAGGTCGCCATCATGAGTCTTCGACGCTCTATAAAATTCTGGTCCAAGCTCCCATTGGCCATGGTGGGCAGGGCAGCGATAGTTAAGATGATCGTACTCCCCCGATTCCTATATTTCTTCGTGAACATTTGCCATTACGTTCGACCGCCCTTCTTCAAGAAGCTGGAGGCTATTATCAGGGACTTCCTTTGGGGCCCCCACAGGCACAAACTGTCGCTATCTGTTCTCTCCCTGCCACACAAAGAGGGTGGAATAAAGCTACCGGATCTCCAGTTATACTATCTGGCTGCCCAGCTGAGTCACATAACGAAATGGCTCTCGGACAAACCTTCGGCTGAGACGGAACTACTGAGGCAATCCTCGAACAATGTGATCCCCAAGGAAACCCTGTGGCACCCCACACGACAATCCCTGGTCACCTCACAAGTGATTGACCTGGGAAGGAAGATATGGGCCAGGTCCTGCTACATCAGGCGAGTACAACACCCATACTCTCCGGATAACCCCATTTTAGCAGACACCTGCCGAACGGATGCAGACCTCTCCACAGCAAGGAGGTGGGAAGAAGCCGGCATATATACATGGGGCGACATGTACGAGGAAGGAGAATTCAGGGACTTCGAATCTCTAAAGGCCGCCGAAGGAATACCCCCGGGCCAGTTCCTCTGGTACCACCGCCTTAAACAGACTGCCAAGAAACAATGGACCGGCTGGCCGGAGGAAACCTCCCCTGATCCTCTACTTCAAGAAATGCATGACCTCTCGGATGGCTGGAGACCAGTCTCCAGGCTCTACAGCAGACTATGCGACAAACCTAACCCTAAAGGCGAAGATCTGAGGGCGAAATGGGAAGCGGACCTTGAGACCCCGATCACGGATAAAGAATGGGAGAGAGCGCTAATATTTCCCAAAAAAGTGTCCAGGAATACCAGATTCGGCCAGATTCAACTGAACGTCCTGTATAGGACATATATGACCCCACATAGGGTCGCCTCCTTCAATAAGACATCCTCCCCTGCATGCCCATGGTGTGGGAACGATAAAGCGGACATGATCCACATGTTCTGGACTTGCACTAAGGCGATGACACTATGGTCCAAAGCCAAACAGACTTGCATGGACGCCGGAATGACGAGGTACGAATGGACCCCCGGAGAGTGCCTCCTGGGGAATTACCCCAGACCTAGCAAGTCCAAGCATACTGTCAGACTAATGGACATCTCATGCATCCTGGCTAAGAGAACAATTGCGATGGCCTGGAAGACGCCGTCGGGCCCCAGGCATGAACGATGGCTCAAAGAACTCGAGAGATGGACAGTAGCTGAAACCAGGGCCTGGCAAGAAGGAATCATGTCAAGCGGCGAAACCGAGTGCGGCACCCTGGAATCATGGAAGGCCCTCCTCAGAGACATACGCTTCAGCGCCGACCACAAACCCCCCTGAAATCTCGTAGCATCACACTGGCGCTATCCCCTGATGCCAGCACTGGAAGGACAGCCCTTGTATGCGACCCCTCCTGCTTCCTGAAACTCTGGGTCGCAGGCCCTAACCCATCCGTCCACTGTAAGTTCGCTGCAACATGAAGACTGTTGTTGATTTGTTTGGCCCTTCCCCTCCCCTCTCCCCCTTGCACCGTCCCCTCCCTTGTTTGAACCACTGTTTGATTTCTCGTTGTATTGCACGTTTTTTTTTCTCACCAAAATCAATAAAATACGTTTAAAAAAAATAAAACTGCTGTACACGGGCCCACTGGCCAGAGTACTAGCCAACTCTATTGCCTCCTCTCCCTTTCAGCTGCACAGGAGTACCCGCCAGGGATGTCCGTTTTCCCCCATTCTCTTTGCGCTCGCCATTGAACCCATGGCTGACCACGTCAGGGATCGTCACACTCACAAGGGTATTCGCTTACAAGACACACCGGAAATTATCTCACTGTACGCCGATGATGTACTCCTTTATGTAAGAACCCATCCACGCACTTGGACCTTGCACCGCCTTCTTTTTGTGACGCAGACTTACAGCAAGTGCCACCATATTTGTGGACCACAACCCCGCATGATGTCAGGCTTTTACGAGAGGTAACCCCAATACAGATTTAACTCAAACCAAGTGCTATTCTGCCAAGAGTAAGACAATACCCCTTGTCCAGAGAGGTAGAAGAAGGAATACAAGATACAAGTAAAAATACGTGCCCTATTGCAAATAGGCATTATTGTACCCTCCAACTCCCCGTGTAATACAGCAATTTATCTGATCAAAAAAGCAAAGGGAAGGGCGTGGCATATGGTGCAGAACCTCTGCTTTCCTTAACGATGTTGTCCAAAAAGAGTTCCCTCTCATGCCAAACTCAGCGTCCATTTTATGCAGCAAGCCACTCATTTCACAGTAGTGGATCTGCAGAATGCCTTTTTCTCAGTTCCACTGGACCCAGACTCACAATATCTTACCGCATTCACACTGGGAGGGAAAAGATATGAACATCGCAGGCTGCCCCAGAGGTATTGTGAAAGTCCAAGTATCTTTAACAGAATATTGAACGAAGACCTCGGCAATATTGATGTATAGAGCACCATTATTCAATAAGTTGATGACCTCCTTGAATGTAGTGAAGGGGAAAACAAGTGCTGAGAAGACTCTTTAGTATTACTCCAGCTACTAGCCCAGAAGCGGTATATAGTGGATAAAGACAAATTGCAATATTGTAGGACCAAAGTATCATACTTGGGTCAACTGATCTCCAAAGATGGGAAAAGAATAATACCAGACAGAGCTGCAGCTGTACGGGCTGCCGTGAGGCCACACACAGTAAAAGGTATGCAAAAATTCCTAGGCTTATGTAATTACTGCAGAGCATGGATATTAGATTATGCCGCCTACACACGCCACACACAGTAATAGATATGCAAAAATTCCTAGGCTTATGTAATTACTGCAGAGCATGGATATTAGATTACGCCGCCTACACACGCCCTATCCTGCAAGGCTTGAAAGAAGCACAAAAAGAGAAATTGCCAATAGTTTGGACACCAGAAAAGCAAAAAGCATTTGACACATTAAAAGAACTGATATGCACTGTACCCGTCCTCGCCACACCAGACAAGTTCTTCCTGTTCTCACTTTCAAACGGGACGCTAATGACTGCAGAAAACATCCTTGGGTCATAAACCACTAGCTTACTACAGTGGCATACTCGACTCAGTAATGCAAGGCCCCTTTGCTTGCGAAGAAGCTCTCGCAGCTGCCGCCTTTGCACTAGAGAAAAGCTCCACAATCGTGATAGGAAGTTTAGTCACCTTATTCGTGAAACATTCACTGTTTGCCATACCCGAACGATCAAAATCGACCCTCACAACACAGAGAGCAACGGCATACGAGATTATAATTTCCAGCCCAAATGTCCATGTGGTAAAATGTAAAACAGTAAACCCAGCAACATTCCTTACAGAGCAGTGCACAGTAGAGGACATGCAAAATTACGATTGTGCCACAAATGAGGGGGAACGAGATGACATCCCCAAAGCAAGTGAAAACGCTCTAGAGGAGAGAGAGGGATATTTTGTGGATGGTTCAGTGTCTATCTGCCCAGGGACGGGAGAAAAGCATGTAGGTGCAGCTGTGGTGAGGCAAGAAGAGGGGGTTGGGAGTAGGACGAAATACTTGTCCAAAAACGACTACCCATGCACTATGCGGCTCAAGCTGCAGAATTAGTAGCACTCATTGGAGCACTACATGCAGCAAAAGGATGTGCAGTAACAATATATTCAGACTCAGCATATGTCACCACTATGGTGCATGCTGGTCTGTCTCATTGGAGAAAGAGAGGGTTCAGGAGGGCTGATGGGGCCCCAGTACAGCATGTAGACTTACTGAATGAGTTAATAAAAGCCCTAGCAGAGCCATCAGTGGTAGCACTCAAAGTGGCAAGCACACACACACACACACACACACAAACGAAAGCGACAAAACATCTATGGGAAACGCTGCGGCAGATGCCGCTGCAAAACGAGCAGCATATTTTGATAAACCAATTAGCACAGAGCATCTACTAAAAGGAAAAAGCGAAGAACAGAAAGAGGAAGGATACAATACCCTCCCCATAGCACACATAAATGAACTCCAAAAAGTGTTATGCTCACCTGGTCTCTGCGGAGGCGTTGGGGCACGGTTGCAGCCCTCCCGTTAGGTCAACCCCTTCTGGTTTCATCCCCTGCAGATCAGCTATGGGCGGTGACAATCAGTGGCACTGCTCCTGCGTGGATATGGGAAAATGTGAATGTGCTAATAGGTGACTGTGGTATCTCCCAACCCCTTCGACCCAAGGTGCGATTTCTGTGGGCACGTACCGGCCCAAAAGGCTCACCAGGTAAGTGTGAATGATGAGCTCTCCGTCCTGCTATTTCTGGCAGGGGCGCTTGTTCATGGAATCGAGTTCCTTCACTGATTCCTGAGTAATAGTGCAGTCCAGCTGCAACAAAGTTCCTCTTTCTGCTTTCTCTCAATGTCTTGATGTTATTGCTCTCAATGTTGTTGTTTTTCATTGAATAACGTTTCTCTCTGTTTTCTCCCAAATAGGTGGAAATGCGGTCTAACGACTGTGGAGGCACGGAATGCGGCTGAGCGGAAGATGGATACGACCGCGATGTCCAGCAGCAAGTGAATGATGTCTTTAGGGCAGACGCAAGGTTTTAATGGCAGCGCGACCTTAACGTAAATGTCTGTTAAATGTCTAACCTTGTCTTTTGCCTTTCTTTTGCAGGTGCTGCGAATTCGGATGGTGTGCGCCAATGCCGCGGTGCCTAGATGATGCTGTCTGCGTTCCGAGAGGTTTGCCAGTGAGCCGAGTTGCCAGGAAGAAGATGAAGATGTCTGCGCTCCGAGATGTTTGCAGGTGAGCCACAGTGCCAGGAAGAAGATGTCTGCGCTCCGAGATGTCTGCAGGTGAGCCGCAGTGCCAGGAAGTAGATGTCTGCGCTCTGCGACGTTTGCAGGTGGGCCGCGGTGTCTGGAAGAAACATACAGGTGACAGCAGGATCCTCCAGATGGTAAGTACGGATGAAGATGGCAGGATCTCTCCAGGTAAGATGAATCCCAGGCGACGGTGAGCGTTACGCTGCACGTAGGTGCAGAATAACATGAAGCGTGTGCCTTGGGGTTGGGCTGGCTTTTATAGCTGAGCTCTTAAGGCCACGCCCCCTAGCACAGTCCTGCATGCCACACCCTGCCACTCCTAAAAGTTGCATGTGCAGATGCAGATGAAGACCACACATGGAATAGTTACCCACAAATGAGAGTTCTTGAGAGTATTCCTGCCCATAATAAAAGCGTTCCTGTTCCATTCCAAGCACTTCGGCCCATAATGAAAAATGTCTTGTTTAATATTTACCATGAGCCTGGTGCCAAAGGCCCCAGGACTGCATCCAACCAGGCCCCCATGTATAAACGACCCAAAGGGACGTGCGTGAACCATGATGCCCCCTGGTCCCTCCACTTGATGGTGCCGCTCCTGTGATCCTGGGCAAGTGGGCATGACAAAAAGAGAGCCCCCCTCTACCGAAACAGAGTTATGGTCAAAAAGAGGATGCACACAATCCCCTATGGAGGCAAGAATTAATCGGAAAGGTAGGAATGCCTATAGAATTATTGCACGTAGCGTTTCAACAATTACACTTCCCAGTGCACACCGCGATACAACACACAGCGGCAGATATCCAAGAGAATTGGTTTGTACCAAACTTCCAGGAGTATCTGGCAAAACTGACCATCGACGGTGTAATGTGTCAAACGTTTAGTTCTGGAATGACCCTAAGAACATTATGAGGAACATTACCCTGCCCCGTAGGCCCTTTCCGAGAGCTGCACATTGATTATGCAGACATGGGGGAGAGATGTAACGGAGCGCGATACTCGATTGTGGTAGTATGGCCTTTTTCGTGTTGGGTGCAGGACCCTGTGCCCACCCAGACGCAAAATGCGCAGAAAAGTTTTTAGTGAAGGAAGTATTTCCACGATGGGGAATATGTGATGTCACCCCCATTCACAAGAGAAAACGAAACAGACACAACACCACCAGCATCAGACAGCCCAGCCTCTACTGCCCAGGGAACTTATATATGTGCGAAGCTTCATCAGGAAGTGGCACTCACCAGGATTCTATGGCCCTTATGAGGTTACCTATTGTACCCCCACAGCAGTGAAGGTCAAGGAATTGAGGTATTCGGTGCATTTGAGTGATGTAACGAAGGCCCATTTTATCTTCCTTCAACACACCTCTCTCTGCGCTAATAGGTGACTGTGGTATCTCCCAACCCCTTCGACCCAAGGTGCGATTTCTGTATTTCTGTAGGCCCGTACCGGCCCATACGGCTCACCTGGTAAGTGTGAATGATGAGCTCTCAGTCCTGCTATTTCTGGCAGGGGCGCTTGTTAAAGGAATCAAGTTCCTTAGTAATAGTCCAGTGTTGTGTCTCTCTCTCGTTGTCTCTCTCTCTCTCTCGTTGTCTCTCTCTCTCTCTCTCTCATTGTCTCTCTCTCTCTCTCAAAAATGTAAAGGATAGGATAGTAATGCAATGCTGTCAACTCTATCATTTGCTACTGAGCACAGGTTTTCCTTAGTTGCTCATTGTTTCGAACCCCGTCCAGGGTTCTGTGTTTATTCTGCGTACACAGAAATATTTGGCAAGCTCCGTTTTGGATAGCTGCTTGTAGTTGAAGATCCATTTCAACGGGTTCTCCATTTCATGGCCTTTGTGTTTGTGCCGGTGGTTTCCCATCAATTTGCAATTTGAAAGACTGCCATGTCCGTGGTACTTTTAGCTTGTTGCGTGCTGGCCATGATCTACCCCTTGTTTGTGGTTGGCATGTTCAAACCTTGCTGTGCCATGTTCTCTGCTAGTCGGGATACTGGGTTCATGGCTGGTTACACCATTTGTAGTGTATGCTCAAGAGACTTGATCCATGTGTGAATGTTCTTGTTCGAATATCAGATTTGTACTGTCCTTTTTGCTTTCATTTGTCTTGAGGTGGCTTGCCGGCTGCATGTTGTTACTGATCGACCTCTGCTTCAATAGTTGCGTTAATGGACAAACCCCTTGCGATTTTTCATGAAGGTTGGGTTGCTGCTATTGGTCATGCTTCCAGTTTTCTCGCTGGGGCACCCTGTACCCATGTTGTCCCCCTTTCTAGTGAAGCTATCGCGCTACTCTGTAACCGGGGACTGGTGCAGCAATTTTACCCCGCACAGAAACAGAGAAGACTGTTTTTAAAAAAAAATAATTCTCATGTCTGGTTGCCCCTCATCAGCCTTAACCGATATACCGCACCCCGTATCAGGGTGTAATTCAGAGCTTTTGCCGTTTTCATTTCTGAGAGGCTTGGGTAGATGTTTCTTTTACTCTGTAACTGAGGCGCCCTTGGTAAGCACGTTTGGGTGACTGCCTGACGCTGTGCCCCGTATAAAGTAACAGTTTGCCTTGGAAGGCTGGCAGAAAATAATTTGTGGTCAAATGAAAGTTTGTATTTTTATAATTATTAGCTGGCATGGTGTTCGTGCCAGTTCTGAGCTTCATACCCAAGTCAAAAACCTTTGTCTGCCCCTGTCATGTGAGTTACTAATATACTGGTGTGAGACTTGTGGGGCTGCAAGCATTTGTCTTTCATTCAAAATTATATCGTATCATGCACAACAAATCGTATAATTAACAGTTTGCCTTGTAAGGTTGTTTACAGAATTTGCGGTATAAGAGTTTGGATTCAGACACCTGCCACGTTAGCTAGCAATAGGCGTTCGTGCAAGTTCTGCGGTTTATACCAAATTAATTATTATTTGCCCTTGTCATGCATATGCCTACCGTGATGTAGGACTCTTAGATCTGCCAGTATTTGTCATTTGCATTCGACACTGCATTCCAACTATGCACAATTTGTCATTGTGTCATAAAGAGGACAAATCATGTTTGCAAAAACAGTTAGCACAACTTTGTGTTTTCAAGAAAAAAAAACTGCATGATAGGTCTTTGTGTCGCCAAAAATGGGCTAAACATATTTCCAAATGCAGTATGTTTAAGGATGAAAAAACCTGGTATGGCCCTGCTGGGATTCGACCCTGGGATTCAGCAGTCTACGCACAGATGTTAAACGCAAGTATGCTACTTGCTGTGCTACCAGCCCCGCCATTCAATGGCTTGTTAACTTTTATTTGGCCAATATGTCCGAATCGTGATATCTCTGACTTTCAATGACACGGCTTGCCTTGGAAAAGGTACACCTCTGTGCTGAGGGCCAGTTGTTTTGTCCATCAATTGCAGTACCTTAAACGGTTCTTTTGCCAAAACCTCCTAAACATTGATTCGCAGACACTGCTCTCGTAACCCCTGTTAACTTGTCCCCTTGCGGATGTCAGAGCTTCCTTTAAAGACAGGGGGTGGGGCTAAAATGATCCCTTCTTAATTGTCGGCAGAAAAACACGTGGCCCCATGTCACTGTGGACTTTCAATGCCCCAGGAGGTTAATGCGGTGCCTTGTCACCTCGTCTCCCAAAATGCGCTATGTTGATCCCACTTAGCACTGCCCATTATAACGCAAAAACACTTGACTTCCAATGGGCCTAGATTTTCACCTTCCACGACAGCTGGGCCCTGTGTAGGTGGAGCAGGATTTGTTTATTTTTATTTTATGCACTCGGCGAGCCGGGCTTCTCTGAACAGATCAATGTTCATCGAGTGGAAAGTGACGCCGCGTATACAGCGAACACAAATATAGCAGTGAACGATGCTGAGTGCACAGCAAACGCTCTGACAGAGGAAAGAAAAAGAATGGGAAGACGCTGTGTTAACAGTGAACTTCCAGGTACTGTTTGGGTCCCTGTGCAGGGTCAACAAAACAGTTTGTGTTTTAGGGGCTTCTCACAGCTCATTATATAGGCCCCAGGGAGGCCCCGATTCTTTGTACTGTGTGGGGGGCTGTGCACCAACCCCCCCCCCCATCGCCAGCCTGCGGCTGTCTATCCTGCCTAAGCATCCAGGGTCTCCCGGGTGCACTGCACCCATATATCTTCCTGGAAGGGTTAGGTTAGGTATTTATTACCTCACCCTTCCTGCCTTTCATGTGCCAGACCCTGCTGACTGTCTCCCTTATCTGAGAGACAGAGAGGGGCACTGACCTTGGAGGAGGGCTGTGCCCCTCTCTCGCGCCTGCTGCCATGTAACAACATGTAAATGGCCTCGCCTTGGGCTGCCTAGCGGCATTAGCCAGAAGCAGAGGCACTCAGATAATTGAAGGAGACACACTGCGGTGGAGAACGACCATGACACAGCAGCCCAATGAACATAGTTTTACAAAGGTAGCGGGCGCCCCTCTCTCGCAAGAACAGACATGATAACCTGTTCAGTGGTTATTAACCACTTGAGAGTTCGCAGCCACTGCTTTTACTCACTGTGCCTTTCACAGATGGGAAATATCCATTTGCATATCAGTCTTTGTCCTGCCCAGGGGCAGTCCAGCACCGAAATACAATGGCAATTCCAATCTGAACGAGAGTACCACCAGCAACCCCATACACGTGTTTCACCCTTGTTGGGGATCATCAGTGAGGTGAAGCTGATGCCTCTCGAAGCACAGTAAGAGGGAGACCACGTCTGGTTGCCCCCAGGAGACCTAGGGTTACCAATCCCAGGTTCCTTAAATAATAGTTTTACAAAGGTAGCGGGCGCCCCTCTCTCGCAAGAACAGACATGATAACCTGTTCAGTGGTTATTAACCACTTGAGAGTTCGCAGCCACTGCTTTTACTCACTGTGCCTTTCACAGATGGGAAATATCCATTTGCATATCAGTCTTTGTCCTGCCCAGGGGCAGTCCAGCACCGAAATACAATGGCAATTCCAATCTGAACGAGAGTACCACCAGCAACCCCATACACGTGTTTCACCCTTGTTGGGGATCATCAGTGAGGTGAAGCTGATGCCTCTCTAAGAACAGTAAGAGGGAGACCACGTCTGGTTGCCCCCAGGAGACCTAGGGTTACCAATCCCAGGTTCCTTAAATAATAGTTTTACAAAGGTAGCGGGCGCCCCTCTCTCGCAAGAACAGACATGATAACCTGTTCAGTGGTTATTAACCACTTGAGAGTTCGCAGCCACTGCTTTTACTCACTGTGCCTTTCACAGATGGGAAATATCCATTTGCATATCAGTCTTTGTCCTGCCCAGGGGCAGTCCAGCACCGAAATACAACGGCAATTCCAATCTGAACGAGAGTACCACCAGCAACCCCATACACGTGTTTCACCCTTGTTGGGGATCATCAGTGAGGTGAAGCTGATGCCTCTCTAAGCACAGTAAGAGGGAGACCACGTCTGGTTGCCCCCAGGAGACCTAGGGTTACCAATCCCAGGTTCCTTAAATAATAGTTTTACAAAGGTAGCGGGCGCCCCTCTCTCGCAAGAACAGACATGATAACCTGTTCAGTGGTTATTAACCACTTGAGAGTTCGCAGCCACTGCTTTTACTCACTGTGCCTTTCACAGATGGGAAATATCCATTTGCATATCAGTCTTTGTCCTGCCCAGGGGCAGTCCAGCACCGAAATACAATGGCAATTCCAATCTGAACGAGAGTACCACCAGCAACCCCATACACGTGTTTCACCCTTGTTGGGGATCATCAGTGAGGTGAAGCTGATGCCTCTCTAAGCACAGTAAGAGGGAGACCACGTCTGGTTGCCCCCAGGAGACCTAGGGTTACCAATCCCAGGTTCCTTAAATAATAGTTTTACAAAGGTAGCGGGCGCCCCTCTCTCGCAAGAACAGACATGATAACCTGTTCAGTGGTTATTAACCACTTGAGAGTTCGCAGCCACTGCTTTTACTCACTGTGCCTTTCACAGATGGGAAATATCCATTTGCATATCAGTCTTTGTCCTGCCCAGGGGCAGTCCAGCACCGAAATACAATGGCAATTCCAATCTGAACGAGAGTACCACCAGCAACCCCATACACGTGTTTCACCCTTGTTGGGGATCATCAGTGAGGTGAAGCTGATGCCTCTCTAAGCACAGTAAGAGGGAGACCACGTCTGGTTGCCCCCAGGAGACCTAGGGTTACCAATCCCAGGTTCCTTAAATAATAGTTTTACAAAGGTAGCGGGCGCCCCTCTCTCGCAGGAACAGACATGATAACCTGTTCAGTGGTTATTAACCACTTGAGAGTTCGCAGCCACTGCTTTTACTCACTGTGCCTTTCACAGATGGGAAATATCCATTTGCATATCAGTCTTTGTCCTGCCCAGGGGCAGTCCAGCACCGAAATACAATGGCAATTCCAATCTGAACGAGAGTACCACCAGCAACCCCATACACGTGTTTCACCCTTGTTGGGGATCATCAGTGAGGTGAAGCTGATGCCTCTCTAAGCACAGTAAGAGGGAGACCACGTCTGGTTGCCCCCAGGAGACCTAGGGTTACCAATCCCAGGTTCCTTAAATAATAGTTTTACAAAGGTAGCGGGCGCCCCTCTCTCGCAAGAACAGACATGATAACCTGTTCAGTGGTTATTAACCACTTGAGAGTTCGCAGCCACTGCTTTTACTCACTGTGCCTTTCACAGATGGGAAATATCCATTTGCATATCAGTCTTTGTCCTGCCCAGGGGCAGTCCAGCACCGAAATACAATGGCAATTCCAATCTGAACGAGAGTACCACCAGCAACCCCATACACGTGTTTCACCCTTGTTGGGGATCATCAGTGAGGTGAAGCTGATGCCTCTCTAAGCACAGTAAGAGGGAGACCACGTCTGGTTGCCCCCAGGAGACCTAGGGTTACCAATCCCAGGTTCCTTAAATAATAGTTTTACAAAGGTAGCGGGCGCCCCTCTCTCGCAAGAACAGACATGATAACCTGTTCAGTGGTTATTAACCACTTGAGAGTTCGCAGCCACTGCTTTTACTCACTGTGCCTTTCACAGATGGGAAATATCCATTTGCATATCAGTCTTTGTCCTGCCCAGGGGCAGTCCAGCACCGAAATACAATGGCAATTCCAATCTGAACGAGAGTACCACCAGCAACCCCATACACGTGTTTCACCCTTGTTGGGGATCATCAGTGAGGTGAAGCTGATGCCTCTCTAAGCACAGTAAGAGGGAGACCACGTCTGGTTGCCCCCAGGAGACCTAGGGTTACCAATCCCAGGTTCCTTAAATAATAGTTTTACAAAGGTAGCGGGCGCCCCTCTCTCGCAAGAACAGACATGATAACCTGTTCAGTGGTTATTAACCACTTGAGAGTTCGCAGCCACTGCTTTTACTCACTGTGCCTTTCACAGATGGGAAATATCCATTTGCATATCAGTCTTTGTCCTGCCCAGGGGCAGTCCAGCACCGAAATACAATGGCAATTCCAATCTGAACGAGAGTACCACCAGCAACCCCATACACGTGTTTCACCCTTGTTGGGGATCATCAGTGAGGTGAAGCTGATGCCTCTCTAAGCACAGTAAGAGGGAGACCACGTCTGGTTGCCCCCAGGAGACCTAGGGTTACCAATCCCAGGTTCCTTAAATAATAGTTTTACAAAGGTAGCGGGCGCCCCTCTCTCGCAAGAACAGACATGATAACCTGTTCAGTGGTTATTAACCACTTGAGAGTTCGCAGCCACTGCTTTTACTCACTGTGCCTTTCACAGATGGGAAATATCCATTTGCATATCAGTCTTTGTCCTGCCCAGGGGCAGTCCAGCACCGAAATACAATGGCAATTCCAATCTGAACGAGAGTACCACCAGCAACCCCATACACGTGTTTCACCCTTGTTGGGGATCATCAGTGAGGTGAAGCTGATGCCTCTCTAAGCACAGTAAGAGGGAGACCACGTCTGGTTGCCCCCAGGAGACCTAGGGTTACCAATCCCAGGTTCCTTAAATAATAGTTTTACAAAGGTAGCGGGCGCCCCTCTCTCGCAAGAACAGACATGATAACCTGTTCAGTGGTTATTAACCACTTGAGAGTTCGCAGCCACTGCTTTTACTCACTGTGCCTTTCACAGATGGGAAATATCCATTTGCATATCAGTCTTTGTCCTGCCCAGGGGCAGTCCAGCACCGAAATACAATGGCAATTCCAATCTGAACGAGAGTACCACCAGCAACCCCATACACGTGTTTCACCCTTGTTGGGGATCATCAGTGAGGTGAAGCTGATGCCTCTCTAAGCACAGTAAGAGGGAGACCACGTCTGGTTGCCCCCAGGAGACCTAGGGTTACCAATCCCAGGTTCCTTAAATAATAGTTTTACAAAGGTAGCGGGCGCCCCTCTCTCGCAAGAACAGACATGATAACCTGTTCAGTGGTTATTAACCACTTGAGAGTTCGCAGCCACTGCTTTTACTCACTGTGTGAAATTTAGTTTGGAATTGCCATTGCATTTCGGTGCTGGACTGCCCCTAGGCAGGACAAAGACTGATATGCAAATGGATATTTCCCATCTGTGAAAGGCACAGTGAGTAAAAGCAGTGGCTGCGAACTCTCAAGTGGTTAATAACCACTGAACAGGTTATCAGGCCTTGTTCTGTCGAGAGAGGGGCGCCCGCTACCTTTGCAAACTAAATTTCAAGGAACCTGGGATTGGTAACCCTGGGTCTCCTGGGGGCAACCAGACGTGGTCTCCCTCTCACTGTGCTTAGAGAGGCATCAGCTTCACCTCACTGATGATCCCCAACAAGGGTGAAACACGTGTATGGGGTTGCTGGTGGTACTCTCGTTCAGGTTGGAATTGCCATTGCATTTCGGTGCTGGACTGCCCCTAGGCAGGACAAAGACTGATATGCAAATGGATATTTCCCATCTGTGAAAGGCACAGTGAGTAAAAGCAGTGGCTGCGAACTCTCAAGTGGTTAATAACCACTGAACAGGTTATCAGGCCTTGTTCTGTCGAGAGAGGGGCGCCCGCTACCTTTGCAAACTAAATTTCAAGGAACCTGGGATTGGTAACCCTGGGTCTCCTGGGGGCAACCAGACGTGGTCTCCCTCTCACTGTGCTTAGAGAGGCATCAGCTTCACCTCACTGATGATCCCCAACAAGGGTGAAACACGTGTATGGGGTTGCTGGTGGTACTCTCGTTCAGGTTGGAATTGCCATTGCATTTCGGTGCTGGACTGCCCCTAGGCAGGACAAAGACTGATATGCAAATGGATATTTCCCATCTGTGAAAGGCACAGTGAGTAAAAGCAGTGGCTGCGAACTCTCAAGTGGTTAATAACCACTGAACAGGTTATCAGGCCTTGTTCTGTCGAGAGAGGGGCGCCCGCTACCTTTGCAAACTAAATTTCAAGGAACCTGGGATTGGTAACCCTGGGTCTCCTGGGGGCAACCAGACGTGGTCTCCCTCTCACTGTGCTTAGAGAGGCATCAGCTTCACCTCACTGATGATCCCCAACAAGGGTGAAACACGTGTATGGGGTTGCTGGTGGTACTCTCGTTCAGGTTGGAATTGCCATTGCATTTCGGTGCTGGACTGCCCCTAGGCAGGACAAAGACTGATATGCAAATGGATATTTCCCATCTGTGAAAGGCACAGTGAGTAAAAGCAGTGGCTGCGAACTCTCAAGTGGTTAATAACCACTGAACAGGTTATCAGGCCTTGTTCTGTCGAGAGAGGGGCGCCCGCTACCTTTGCAAACTAAATTTCAAGGAACCTGGGATTGGTAACCCTGGGTCTCCTGGGGGCAACCAGACGTGGTCTCCCTCTCACTGTGCTTAGAGAGGCATCAGCTTCACCTCACTGATGATCCCCAACAAGGGTGAAACACGTGTATGGGGTTGCTGGTGGTACTCTCGTTCAGGTTGGAATTGCCATTGCATTTCGGTGCTGGACTGCCCCTAGGCAGGACAAAGACTGATATGCAAATGGATATTTCCCATCTGTGAAAGGCACAGTGAGTAAAAGCAGTGGCTGCGAACTCTCAAGTGGTTAATAACCACTGAACAGGTTATCAGGCCTTGTTCTGTCGAGAGAGGGGCGCCCGCTACCTTTGCAAACTAAATTTCAAGGAACCTGGGATTGGTAACCCTGGGTCTCCTGGGGGCAACCAGACGTGGTCTCCCTCTCACTGTGCTTAGAGAGGCATCAGCTTCACCTCACTGATGATCCCCAACAAGGGTGAAACACGTGTATGGGGTTGCTGGTGGTACTCTCGTTCAGGTTGGAATTGCCATTGCATTTCGGTGCTGGACTGCCCCTAGGCAGGACAAAGACTGATATGCAAATGGATATTTCCCATCTGTGAAAGGCACAGTGAGTAAAAGCAGTGGCTGCGAACTCTCAAGTGGTTAATAACCACTGAACAGGTTATCAGGCCTTGTTCTGTCGAGAGAGGGGCGCCAGCTACCTTTGCAAACTAAATTTCAAGGAACCTGGGATTGGTAACCCTGGGTCTCCTGGGGGCAACCAGACGTGGTCTCCCTCTCACTGTGCTTAGAGAGGCATCAGCTTCACCTCACTGATGATCCCCAACAAGGGTGAAACACGTGTATGGGGTTGCTGGTGGTACTCTCGTTCAGGTTGGAATTGCCATTGCATTTCGGTGCTGGACTGCCCCTAGGCAGGACAAAGACTGATATGCAAATGGATATTTCCCATCTGTGAAAGGCACAGTGAGTAAAAGCAGTGGCTGCGAACTCTCAAGTGGTTAATAACCACTGAACAGGTTATCAGGCCTTGTTCTGTCGAGAGAGGGGCGCCCGCTACCTTTGCAAACTAAATTTCAAGGAACCTGGGATTGGTAACCCTGGGTCTCCTGGGGGCAACCAGACGTGGTCTCCCTCTCACTGTGCTTAGAGAGGCATCAGCTTCACCTCACTGATGATCCCCAACAAGGGTGAAACACGTGTATGGGGTTGCTGGTGGTACTCTCGTTCAGGTTGGAATTGCCATTGCATTTCGGTGCTGGACTGCCCCTAGGCAGGACAAAGACTGATATGCAAATGGATATTTCCCATCTGTGAAAGGCACAGTGAGTAAAAGCAGTGGCTGCGAACTCTCAAGTGGTTAATAACCACTGAACAGGTTATCAGGCCTTGTTCTGTCGAGAGAGGGGCGCCCGCTACCTTTGCAAACTAAATTTCAAGGAACCTGGGATTGGTAACCCTGGGTCTCCTGGGGGCAACCAGACGTGGTCTCCCTCTCACTGTGCTTAGAGAGGCATCAGCTTCACCTCACTGATGATCCCCAACAAGGGTGAAACACGTGTATGGGGTTGCTGGTGGTACTCTCGTTCAGGTTGGAATTGCCATTGCATTTCGGTGCTGGACTGCCCCTAGGCAGGACAAAGACTGATATGCAAATGGATATTTCCCATCTGTGAAAGGCACAGTGAGTAAAAGCAGTGGCTGCGAACTCTCAAGTGGTTAATAACCACTGAACAGGTTATCAGGCCTTGTTCTGTCGAGAGAGGGGCGCCCGCTACCTTTGCAAACTAAATTTCAAGGAACCTGGGATTGGTAACCCTGGGTCTCCTGGGGGCAACCAGACGTGGTCTCCCTCTCACTGTGCTTAGAGAGGCATCAGCTTCACCTCACTGATGATCCCCAACAAGGGTGAAACACGTGTATGGGGTTGCTGGTGGTACTCTCGTTCAGGTTGGAATTGCCATTGCATTTCGGTGCTGGACTGCCCCTAGGCAGGACAAAGACTGATATGCAAATGGATATTTCCCATCTGTGAAAGGCACAGTGAGTAAAAGCAGTGGCTGCGAACTCTCAAGTGGTTAATAACCACTGAACAGGTTATCAGGCCTTGTTCTGTCGAGAGAGGGGCGCCCGCTACCTTTGCAAGCCCAATGAACATAAGCTGTACACAAATGTGTGCACGACATAGACACTGGTGATAGCATGGAGGGCTATACAGCGACGAGGCTGGCCGCCATCAGTCAGTGGAAGCAGCGCCTGAGGTCCAAAGATCGAGGACAGCAGCAGTATTCAGATTTATCACGGGAACCCGTGGAGCTGCACACACGAAGAGGGCTAACGTAAAGAGATAAGAGACGAGTGAAGGAACGAGCGGGGGCCCCCTGAGCAAAGCATGGGCTCTTGAGCAAGGGGTTGAACAGCCACACAGAGTCACAAGACCAGCGTACTTAACCCCTGTTGCCGTATAATGTGCACACAATAACACAATACTGCCCAGCCAGGGTGCTTGCAGGAATAAATCTCTCAATAGAAGTAGACGGGCTTGGATATAAGGACACCATGTGAAGTGCATAATAGAACCAGTGGAAGCACAGCACACAAGAGGGCACAACTCCAAAGGAATCCTGACAGTGATCTGGTCAGCCAAACACTAGGCTTACCGCAGACAGACTGCAGGAGGTGGTGCATCAAGGAGCTGAGGCCCCGTATACCAGTGTTTGCATAGAGAATGAGGTGAGCAGATCTACAGGCTGCCTCATCTGGGGATAAGACATCAAAGGGGCCCGAATTAGGATGAGGCCAGGTACTTAAGGACCCACAGGGAGCTGGCTGACTGCCCAAAGTGAGATACAAATAATAACGAGCCAGAGAACAGAGTACCCTGGTTGGAAGCCACGGGAATACAAAGGAGAGAGTGAGCCAAGAACTAGATGGAACACTGGACATGACGCACAGATCCTGGTCACGGTAAGGGATCTTATATATGCCCACTGGGCCAGAACAAGATAGCTCACCAAAGAAAGGGACTCCAAAAAGGCACACTGATCCCCTTGCTGGATCTCCCACTGACACCAGATTAGTGTATGGCAACATAAGTGCCTACCGTTGCAAGGGCAGTAAAGGCACCTAATGATGTGGCCGCAGTACAAGGACCTGCGGGCTGGCGGAGAAGAGGCCTGGTGGAAATCGCAGGGCCAAGAGGTTCACGACGCGCGCCAAGCTCCTGGACTGGGTGAAGGCACAACAACAGGACATGGCTGAAGTGGTACTGGAAGACAGTCGGAACTCTGGGCGCAGGACAAGTTAGTCCAGGTCTGGTGGTGCGTCAGACATTCCAGGAAGAAGAAAAGAGGACAGAGCCTAGGCTGCTAGCCCAGTAAGAGTGGCAAGCAGCGGAACTGGCATGGTGGATCAAAAAGACGACATCGCGGGTGCAGTGACAAGAAGTGGCCAGTAGTCATGGCGGCCAAACATTAGGGAAACAACTTACTCTGGATGCATGCACCAAGCCTACACCCTCCAAGGAGGGTTCCCCACAAGCAACCTCAACAACCCAAAAGGAGCAGATGCTAATGGAGGGGGATCAGCAGATCCTTGTGGCCATAGCTTCGCTGAAGGAGTCCCTGGAAGCAAAGATAGACGTCATTAGCATTGATATGTCCCTGCTAAGGCAAGATGTACGGGCCGGTTTATAGACATCATTTCGAAATCAAAAATTTCGAAAATCAAAAAGTCGAAAAAGAAAATGTTGAAAAAAATAATGTCGAATGTATTTTTTATGACTTTTTTTTTTTAAATGGGGGAGTTGTTTTTTTTTACCTATTTTTTTATATATAAACTAGAGCCAAAAAAAAAATATCAAAAAAAAAAAAATAATTCGACATTTTTATTTTCGACATTTTTGATTCAACTTTTTTGACATTCGACATTTTTGATTCGATATTATGACTGGACACCGTACGGGCCCTAACGGAGCGTACATGAACGCTTGAAAAGTCGATGCTGGAGAACACAAGTGGCCTTAAAGACACCACAGAAGAAGTAAGGGTACTGCACCAACAAGTGCAGAATCTAGAAGACAGGGCAGAGGACGTGGAGGCCAGGGCCAGATGCTACAACGTACGCATTATCGGGTTCCCAGAAGGAGAAGAGGGAGCAAACCCGACGGAGTATTTTGAAACCCTGCTGCAGCAAGAAATTGGACCGGGGGCACTTAACCAAGGCTTCACTGTGGAAAGGGCGCACAGGGCACTGGGGCGGAGGCCACCGCCAGGGACCCAGCCGAGACCAATAATAGCCAGGATCCTGAACTATTGGGATAGGGAGAGGATCCTTGAGCACTTCCGAAAAGGGGGTACAATACAAAGGGCGTCAGCCACAATAACAGCGTACCTAGACTGCACCCTGCAGGTTCAGAAGCAACGAATGAGCTATGTAGCGGTTAAGAGGAGGCTGAAGGAGGCTAACCAGAAATATATGCTGTTGTACCCGGCCAGGCTAAAGGTGATCCATAAAGGCCGAGTGCTTTTCTTTGACAATCCAGAGGACGTACATCAATGGTTGGACACGCAGAATTTGCCAGCAGAGAAGGAAGCGGAACCAGACGGACAAGAGTAACGGTGGAATGAATTAGCAACCAGCACGAACTGTAGAGTCTTCACGACATGCAGCCTATCGTGAGAAGATAAAGTACAAAATTGCTAAAATCAGGAGCCAAGAGTGTGGTATTTCCCAAGCCGCATTACGTAGGAATGTGCTATACCCTAAGTTGCATTGGACTGCAAGGATACTAGCTGTTAAGTATCCGCTCACTGCACCCGACGTTCCAGGACAGGATCCATGGACAGCGGCGAGAAGTGGGAGAGCCTGAGCATGTGGAATCGAGATGGGCATTTATTTGGAGATGGGGGAGGCGAGAGTTGGGGAAGTTGGGGAAGTTAAGGGGGGAGGGGGAGCCTACAACTGTATTACTGGGGGTTATGGGAGTCGCAACATGGGGAGAACACTTGGCACGTTGCGTCTGGAAGTAAAATGGGGGAACTTAAAGTAGTATCCTGGAATGTCAGGGGCTTGAACAATTATATTAAACGCAACACAGTTATGGCTTACTTGAAGCGCCAGAAGATAGATATCGCCCTACTACAAGAGACGCACCTCACTAAGGAAAAGTTAAATACCTTGACTCACAAGTGGAGAGGGAGGACAGTGGGCTCGTCATACTCGGCATATGCCAGAGGGGTTATAATTTGGGTGGCACTGAGCGTCCCGTTTAGAGTTCTTCAAACCACATTAGACGAGGAAGGTAGATTGGTTATATTACAGGGGATGGTGAAGAATAGAGAAAATTGCATCATTAATATGTATGCGCCAAATAAGGACACAGCGGCATACTTTCGATCATTGTATTCCAGGATCTGCCCCTATAGAGATGGCACATTAATATGGGGAGGGGACTTCAACTGTACACTCAAAACGATGGTGGATAGATCGGATGATAAATACACTCATCCAGCTCCGGCGGCCAAAGCCCTGAATTCGCTATTACAGGCATTTAAGCTAGTAGATGTGTGGAGGACAATGCATCCACAGGAGAGGATATATTCCCCCTATTCTGCCCCCACGAATCTCTACACAAGTTTAGATCATGGTTTACTGGTGAGGAGACACTAGGACAGCAGACTACAAGACGAGAGTGCTTTCGGATCATGCGCCCTTGGTGGTCAGATGGTAGCTTCTTCCCCCCAGGTCTAGGATCCCCACATGGAGGCTAAGGGTGGAGGCGCTCAAGGACACAGGAATTCGTGAGGCCCTAAGGGAGGAGATGAAGGAATAGTTTATACACAACACGGGGAGTGTGGAGTCGGCAGGGACGTTGTGGGAGGCCTTCAAAGTTGTGGTGCCCAGAGCGGCTATGGCTAAATCAGAAGGGATGCAAGATGTGATAGAGAGAGGCCTGGGCAAAGCAGAGGCTGAATTAGAAGCCACAGCCGCTCCAGGAGACAGTACCCAGGAAAGCGCACGGGGTGGCCCATCTGCAGAAAGAATGTTTGGTACACTGGGACAGGCCGCGTAAGCTGAGCTATAGTAAATATGTAGAATGTCAACATGCAGAAGGAGACAAGCCCGGGAGCCTTTGGACTTGCTGTATAAGAGCGAGACCGCGAGGGAAACAATAAGGGCAATAGAGGGGAGTGATGGGACACTGTGCTAGACTCAGGAAGGGGTGAATCATTGCTTTTACGAATTTTATAAGCAATTATACGAGGAAACCTCAGAGGGCCCGAGGCCTGAAATTGAGGAGAAGTTGTCAGAGATCGATCTTCCCAAATTAGATGTAGAAGTAGCAAACACATTAGAGGCCCTCAGAACCGCAGAGGAGCTGGAACAGGTGATACGTGAGCTACCGACAAGTAAAGTCCCGGGAGCAGATGGCCTACCCAGCGTATTCTACAAGGACTATAGAGCGATGGTAGTTGCCCCAATGCTAGCGATGTTCAATGAGGCATTGAGCACAGGCTAACTGCCTAGGTCGCTTAGGGATTCAGTAATAATTCCCCTCTTGAAACCCGGCAAACCAGCTATGGACTGTGGCTCATATAGACCCCTGTCGCTGCTGAATCAGGACGGTAAGATCCTCACAGCTTTATTGGCTAACAGGCTCAAACCAGTTATTGCTAACTTAATACCAGATGGGATATGTCCCGCATAGACAAGTCACCAGTTATCTGAGGAGACTACACCATAGAATTGATTACACCAGGAATAGTACACAGAATTTGGCAGTGGCCTTGCTAGAAGTGGTCAAGGCGTTTGACTCGGCCAGATGGCCCTGGCTGATAACAGTTTTAGAAATGTTTGGTATCGGTGGGTGCAGCTGCTCTATAGCGGGCCGATAGCGGGAGTTAAGATGGGAATGATTATATCAGAATAGTCGCACTAGGCAATGCTGCCAGTGGTCCCCGATGCTCTTCATCCTGGCGTTGGAGGCATTGGCGGTGCATCTCTGGAAATAATATACAGAGGCAGGACCGCTACACCGGGGGGATGCATCTGCTCTCGTTGTATGCAGACGACATACTGCTGTACTTGCAGCATCCTTAGGATAACCTGCAGTATATCCTGGATGTGCCAGAACGCTACGCGGCTTTGTCGGGTATCACAATTGATGCGCAGATTAAGCCTGTTCCCCTTGGGAGGATATGTGAGACAACTGGAGCTCACACTGCTGGTGCTGCCGATACAATGAGAGATTGATACGTTCAGGTACTTGGCGTTGGATATTAATCATGACCCGAAGACGGAGCACATGCAGAATACACAGGAAGGTGTAGGCAGAAAAGAGAACTGCATGGCTTTTTGGGCCAAGCTGCCGCTGTCAATGATGGGGAGAGCAGCCCTGCTACAAATGGTAGCTCTACCAAGATTATTGCATTGTTTTGCTAATGTCCCGTATGATATTCCGACATTGTTCTCCGGGAGGTTGAAAGAGATATGTAGGAGCTTTCTATGCCATTACTTGAAATGCAAGGTGGCATTGCAGAAGCTCCAGAACTCGTACGAGCAAGGAGGGATTAAAGAGCCTAATTTTGAGGTATAATTTGTCACTAGCCAACTGCAATTTCTGATGACTATTAGATGAACAGAGTCACGATTGCTGCAGACTGCAGCAGCCCTGTACTTTCTTAGGGAAGTAATATGGACAACTGCACCCAGCGAATCTAGCCCGCACCTACTATTGAGGTTGGGAAAGGTGATGTGGCGTTGGGATTCCCGGTTGTTGGGGCAAAGGGAACCGTATACTCCACAGACCCCCACTGGTCACGCTATATGGGGAGGAGCAGCAGATTTGTTTAAATGTGAGTAAGTATTGGGAGCCCGCGGGAGTAGCAACATGGGAGACATGCTGAAGGACGGGAAGCTCATAGAGTTTAGCAAACTGGCGGCGAATACAGGGTTGCACCTGGGACAACATCTCACATTCAACTGCCTGCTGACTTATATAAGAGTATGGGCGATGGTAATAGAAGGTTTGCAAGAGGATGAAAGGCTAGAGATGCTTTATGACATCTAAGAGGGCAGGCATGAGGTCTCGAGAATACACTATACTGATGGGCAGGCTGGCCAGGGGATGGAGCGGATTAGACAGAGCTGGGATGTGGATTTGCAAGAATAAATGCCGGAGGAGATGTGGGGCAGGGTCATTGCCTACCACAAAAAGGTGTCTAGGAATGCCAGACTACAGCATATCCAATTGTATGTGACACATAGGACATACCTGACTCCTAAAAGGATAGCAAAGTTCGCCCACGCAGTAGCGCAATCCTGCCCAAAATGCAGATTAGTTAACACAGACCTAGTTCACATGTTTTGGGCCTGCGAGAAGATTAGGCAATTTTGGGATGAGATAGCCCAAGTATTAGCGAGAGCGGGTATCACCTTAGACCCTGGATCCCTGAAGGCCTGCTTGCTAAGCTGCTTTTCAAGACCATGAAGATAGGACATGTGAATAAGCTAAAAGACCTTGCATATATACAAGCAAAGCATAGGATAGCGATGAGCTGGAAAGCACAGCAGGGCCCATTGACACATCGGTGGTGGATGAATGCAGAGACTATGGCCTGGCAGGAAGCAGCTAGTCACGACCCGGAGCAGGAGAAAATGGGGTTGGAGGCGGGTTGGAGGCCTGGAGACAGTTGGTAATGGATGTTATTGCCGCTGGTGTATGATGATGTCAGGGATGGGGTAGGTAAGGAAACGTAAGATACCAGACAAGCGGGAAGTAGGGGAATATAGTTACGCACGGTTTCTGTTATTAGATGCAAGTAGACACGGGGGGAGTTGGCGGGGGATGGAAGAATAGATGTAGCCTTTTATTGTGTAGACAAATTTGGATGTACATGTCTGTATGTTATCATGTTACATAAAAAACAAACATTTGTTTAAAAAAAATTAAAAAGGGAGAAACCATTCCTTTTACACTATCGCAGGCGTAAGAGAGAAGATAACAAATACTGGTATGATGCATATCATGGATTGGGGATAGATACTTGCAATAATCCTGGATACCCTGGTGAAGCCAACAGTTGGTATTCTGATGGGAGTGTACATGGTAAAAGACCCACAAATGGTAGTTGTTATGTCTGTTCATTAATCCCCCATATGTCTGGTACACCGAAAATGTTAGCGCCACAAGAGTTACCGATAGTGGAAGCCCAGTGTCTCCTTCATCTGGCACTATGTCGCATTAAGAATTCATTCCAGACACACACAGTAAAATTACAACTCCAGCCCCTGATGAAAAGACTTGCAAAGGACCAAACTGTTTGAAAGAACCAGTGCTGGAAATAGAAGGTACAAGTGTTGCTGACAACAAGAAATTACAGTCAACTTACATGTGCAAGGCGTAAGCATTGCGAGGATGGACGGAAGAGCAACTGACGTGGATGGATCAAAAGTGTGCCCAAACTTAGTCCAAGCATGTGTCCAGGCTGACATGGGTCACCGCATTCGAGAAGCCCATCAAAGTGTGACAAGTAGTTTCCTATGAACTATGTTTTTATGGGGAAGGAAAGACTCCCATGGGGTCCAACAGACATTGCAATAAGACACTCGCTATCCCTGACATGAGAAAGAGGACTGCAGCTCCAATGGACTTTTATTAGGTGTGTGGCAATCAGGCGTACATGCATCTCCCCCCTTCCTCGAGAGGCTACTGTACTCTAACGATGCTGCATTCTGCAGTGCTGGTAATTCCGGGGGAGCATGTAAGGGGGGGGTGATGCAACAAACTGAACAACGCACATCACGACTATCTGAAGAACAGCCCCTCATCTATCCAATATTCCCCAAGGAAGAAACATCTGGTAGTTTTGCAACAGAAAAAGAGGCATTCAAACTACATATCTCAAGACCCTTCCAATCTCCTCGAGCATATATCAAATCAATACAAGCTGTTCAATTTGACCAAGACATTTTTTGCATCACTTGTGCCAAGTATCCAGAGAAGAGCCAATGCCAATTGGCTGCATATTATCTGGTGGGAGCTCATCCAGCTGGCAAACGACACTGAAGAAGGGTTCAACGTCATCAAGGTAGAACTGAGAGCCCTGTGACTGATGACATTGCAAAATCGTGACATCCTGCACCTCCTCACTGCAATGTGGGGTTTGCCAAAAAGTCGGGAGTTCCTGCTGTACATTCGTACCTTCTATGGATGCTGAAAACGGGACACTATCACACGTCATAGCTGTAGTGCACGAACTTGGTGAATAGAGGAAAAAAGAAGGTGGAATCGATGATAATAGCTGGTTCACAATTGCATTCAGCCGGGTACCATCATGGCTTGGAATGACTGTTGAGATGCTGGTTCCCATTATCGTCTTCCTACAGCTTTTCTTCTGTGTGTGACAATTAAGATTGCGATGTTGCACCAAAGCTTTGCCTAATAGTGCCATGATGATGTGACAATCGGCAAACCGAAAAGCGATCACAATGAATAATGCAAACAATAAAGACGCCCAGGTTCAAACAAGTGAACATAATGAGCCCAAATACTGCATGGTGGCCATATACAACACTGGGGATGTAGTAGATAACTTGTATCACACAACAATAAAAAAAAAAGATCTTGAATATTACAAGGCGGTATGGGTGGATCTAGATGGGGATGGAGACTGCATTTATAGGACCTGTACCCCAGAAGACTATGTCAGGCGTGGGGAGATTTTGGGGAACATTTGTAGAGCATTGATGCCTATAAAGGGTACCCCAGCCTGGGATGAAGCAGTAAAAAAAGGCCGAAGAACCTAGACGTACTGCGGCAGATATTTGTTACTTTAGGAGTAACGAAAGGGGGTAATGTAAGGGTAAGGTGGTCTACTCAGCCCCCCCTCAACATTCCTGCTTAAAATGGATTTGGTCTGTACAAAAGGGGGGAGACATCTCACCTTCTGATTGAAAGCTCATTGAAAGATCCACATTAAAAATACTGAATAGCAGCACAGACAGATTAATAAGGCCTTGGTGCATGTGTAGATTCCATTTTGTCTTGCCCAAACTGCCATCTTCTTACTAGGCCTGAAAAAGAATCTCTAAAATGCTGTCTCTCCCATGCCCAGCTCCTCGCTCAGGCAACCCTGGCCCCTACCTTCTCTCTGCCAGCTCCGTTCGAGCCCTGTCCCCACAGAAGCCCAGTAAGGTTATTTGTTGCAAACAGTGTAACATCATATCCTCACAGTGTTTATTCTGCAGTGTATGAGATCTGAACAGGCCTCTGCACCACCAACCGTCAATCTCCACTAAACTATCTGAGTCCCCTCTGACCCCCGCCCTGCAGACCATAGCCCACGAACACAGACCCCCCCCCCACTCCGACTCCTTTGATTCCAATACTCATCTAACCCACCCTCGCCCTGACCTTGCAGAACCACCACAATAGAACTCCGACCCCACATGGCAAGACATCTACCCCAATCAGTCTGTCCATACACATGCCAATAAGACAAATAGATGGATTAAGGCCTGAATTAAGCCCCAGGTGTACAACGTGAAACATCAGAGACATGGTGAGGGGTGAAAGGCTAAAATGCCCCTAACTTTAGTTCTCGTGCTCCGGACACCTTTCTTCATGTAATTGTTTTATGTGTGCCAGAGAAGATAGAGAAAGCCTCTCAGGGATCAAGGGAAACTGAGAACAATGGGAAGCGAAGGGACCTTCAGACGATACACAAGGCCGGTGTAGCTCACCCGGCGAATCAGTTGGGCTCCAAGACAAGGCGTTGAGACACTCAATTAAGCCCACAAGAATGGGTTGAGGCGATAACACCAAGGGAAAAACCTCAATGGCGGGTACCTTAAAGATCACCAAGTGGAACGTCCG
This sequence comes from Ambystoma mexicanum, assembly GCF_040938575.1. NCBI lineage: Eukaryota > Metazoa > Chordata > Amphibia > Caudata > Ambystomatidae > Ambystoma > Ambystoma mexicanum. The sequence continues at coordinate 799,335,491 of NC_090926.1, read as the reverse complement.
TGGGTTCAACAACTACGTCAAAAGAATGAGAGTGATCGAATATCTATGGCGAATAGGGGTCTGTATCGTCCTGCTGCAAGAGACGCACCTACCACCAACCAAACAGACACACATTTTGGGAAAATGGAGCGGTAAATGGTTTGGGTCAGCCTACTCCAACTACGCCAGAAGGACAAGCACATGGATAGCACCAAGGGTGCCGCTACAGATACTAAGCACTTATTCCAATCATGAAGGGAGGGTGAACCTAATTCATGGTTTCCTTGGAAAAAACAAGATTTGCATAGTTAACACCTATGCACCCAATCACAATGCAGCAGCTTTCTATCGCTCACTGTACACCACACTGACCCCTTATAAAGGTATGACATGGATCTGGGGTTTGGGGGGACTTTCATTGAATACTGGACCCATCCCTAGATACATCGGACAACACACCCCACCCACTTTCTCCCCGTCCAATGATCTGAATATACTGACGCAGGATCTAGACCTACAGGAAATATGGAGGTGGGTACATCAGAATAAGATGGAATTGTAATTCTTCTCAAGCATGCCTAAGAATGGACTACACATTCACAGGGAAGGAGCACCGAGGGAATCTTGTCGGGGTTTCATATGAAGGTAGGACTCTGTCAGACCACTCGCCCATGATACTGGAAAGAACATTCACTAAACACCCTGCCCCCATGCCCCCCTGGAGGCTGAGAATGGAATCACTCCGAGATAACACTTTCAGGGAGGAACTAAGGCACCAAGTGGAACAGTACTTTGAATTCAATTTAGGGAGTGTAACGGACATGGGAATAACGTGGGATGCCTTCAAGGTTGTCCTGAGAGGAGCAGCCATTGCCAAATCACGTGGAATTCAAAAAGATCTAACACAACAGATAGCGAGGATTGAAGGCAAAATAAAAAACTGGAAGGGTCAGATTTGGCTGATGAGGGAACGAAAGGCAAACTCATAACACTAAGGCAACAGTGCCTGGAACAGTGGGACAAGCTGGGTAACTTTAGCTATGCAAATTATACCGAGAAACTTCATGGACAGAGTGACAAGGCAGAGAGACTCCTAGCCTGGCTGGTCCAGGACAGGAACAGTAGAGAAGAAGTGGTAGAGATAGCAGACAAATGATGTGGGCAGCTGTGGAGATCACAGAAAGAGATAAACAACACCTTCAGAGAGTTCTACAGTGGCCTCTACGAGGATCTCTTGGAATCTAGGAAAGCAGAAATCCTAGGGACCTTAGAGGATATAAGTCTACCCAATTTATCGGTTGAGCAGAGAGAAATGCTAGACATGCCCCTCTCTCTAGAGGAGATACAAGAGGTTATAGTCGCGCTACCTACCAGGAAAACTCTCGGATGTGACGGCTTCCCGGCGGAATTCTATACAGAGTATGCAGACCTAATAGCCTCAAGGCTGCTCTGAGTCTTGGAAGACGCACACGAGAAGGGAAGGTTACCTGATACGATGGAGCAAGCAGTAATAATACCCATCCTAAAACCTGTCAAAGACAAAAAAGTATGCGAGTCCTCCAGACCAATAGCACTCATAAATCAGTACATCAAAATTATTGCTGCTGTCCTTGCGAAGAGACTACAGAGAGTAGTAAACAAAGTAATACACCCATATCAAATGGGATACGTCCCAGGTAGAACAACCACAGAGAATCTCAGGAGGCATCAAGCAATTATCGACAGAACTCTCAATAGACCCGAAGGCTGAGCAGCAGTGGTATTGGATGCTATCAAAGCATTTGATTCAGTGAGGTGGGAATGCCTATTTGCCTCCCTGGAACAATATGGCAGTGGAAACCACTTCATGAGGTGTATGCTCTACTACAAACCATCAGCGAGAGTACGAACCACGAAGTATACCTCAGACCCATTCCTGATTAGTAGAGGAACTAAACAGGGTTGCCCCTTGTCGCCCATAATATATATTCTAGCATTGGAACCTCTAGCAATATACATGAGGGAAACTTTCACTGATATGGGGTTGAGTGTAGATGGGACCTTGCACGTCATATCTATCTACTCAGACGACATGCTGCTCTATATAAAGCATACAGAGGACAACCTTGAAGCATACTTAGAAGTACTGGAAAACTTTGCACGGCTGTCGGGGATAGCGATTAGTAAATCAACATCTTCCCTCAGCCCACTAGCGGGGTGGATAGGAGTGAAAGAAGAGCAACTCCCCCCGCCTCGGCCTCCAATGGAAGACCCATACATTTCGCTGGGTATAAACATATGTTATGACACCAAAGAGACCCATAAAAATAACACATTTAAGGCAAAAAAAGGGTTGGAAACATCCATCAAACTCTGGGAGAAGCTACCCCTCTCCGTAATGGGCAGAATGTCCCTGGTGAAAATGATAGCTCTCCCCCGCCTACTGTATAACTTTATAAACATACTGTATCTCATACCAAACTTCAAACAACTTAACTCATTACTGAGTAGCTTTATATGGGGAAAGGGCAGGAAAAAAGTTGCAATGGAGGTATTGACCAGGGATTATACAGAGGGTGGTGTACGTCTCCCGCACTTTGAACTTTATTACTTCGCTGGTCAACTCCAACACGTAGCAAGCTGGTTGGAAGACACAGAAAAGTCAGACCATAACCTGATGAGCTGCAAGAAAGTCCCCTACCATTTGAAAGAAGTGCTATGGCTCAAAAAGACTAGAATCAATAACCCCCCTCTGCTTCTGCAACCAGGTAGGCAGATATAGCGAGAACCAAAAGAACACTGAAGGTGGAGGAGCCCTACTCTCCGCAAATCCCATTAGCGGCCTTACACAGAACCAGCAAAAAACACCTCAGACACAGAGGGAACTATCGGGAGGAAAGAGGGATAGTTACGGTAGGAGACCTATGCCCAACAGGGGAACCACTAGCATTCCAGGAATTGGTTGAAACACATGAAGTACACAAAGGCCAATACATAACTTACACCAGACTAAAAAAGAACCTGAAGGACAGATGGCCAATACTCCCTGAACTAGAAAATGAAACCCCGATTTTAGGCCTACTATATGATGTGACTGAGGGAGGACATCTGGTTTCCAGGATATACCAGGTACTCCTAGAAATGCTCCCAAAACACCTACACAGAGGGAAACCCCCTTGGCAAGCGGAGATAGAGAGATAAGAGGAAGAATGTTCGAAAGCAATGCTATACCCGAAAAAAGTTTCAAGAAATGCCAGGCTCAAACAGATACAGTTCTACATACTTCATAGCGCGTATATGACGCATAGGAATATTTCACAATTCCCAGGAACAGGGACACATGGGTGCCCAAGATGTGGAGAGCCAAACACAGATGTGGGACATATGTTCCGGTCCTGCCCAATAATCCAAAAATTCTGGCAAGTAATCGAACAGCACCTACAAGACAAAGGGATAAAAGGCTGGGAATGGACAGCAGCAGCATGCCTCTTGGGGCTCTACAAATACCCAGGGAAAGATAGACCAATGAAGAGAATGATAGACCTGACACGGGTACTGGCCAAACGGAGGATTGCGAAGACCTGGACATCTGTGGTTGGGCAGAGAAAAGAGATTTGGTGGAAAGACTTGAAAAGAAGATGGTCTATGGCAGAAGCAGCAGTGTGGTATGAGGCACTGAGGATAGGCAGAAGAGAAAGCTCAATAGACATCACAACATGTAATACTAAGGTTCGGGTACCACGTCCTCCTGGCCAAATCCGGGGCAGTTAGGATCATGTAGTTCCCAAACGTTCTCAACCTCCTGATCACATGAGGAATGACAGGGACTAGAGTGGGAAATCCCAGTGCACTACGAACGTGTCCCCTAGAGCTCCTCTTGGGGGAAATTCGATGGAGCAGAACAGCTCGTACTTCCGGTTGACACTGGATGCGAACAGGTCCACTTGCACGGTTCTCCAAAGGGTGAAGATCTCTTGAAGGACTTCCTGAGCTAGTTCCCACTCGTGGGAGACTGTGCTCTGCCTCTCCGGCTAGGTGAACTGCTGACAGGGAGATTACTTCTCGAATTGCCCAGAACCAGAGCTGCATTACCTCGCTGCACTGTGGTAGTGACCCCTGCACCTCCTCTCTTGTTGAGGAAGTACATGGCCACCGCGTTGACCGCTATTATCAGGATATTCTTTATCCCTACAGAGGGCAGGAAGGCCTTCAGCGCTAGTCTGAGTGCCCTCAGCTCCAATAGGTTGATGTGTAGTTTGGACTCTGATGGAGACCAACGACCGCTGATTCGTAGATCGTTAGCATGGGCTACCCCACCCGATGAGTGAAGCGTCCGTAACTACTGTTATCTCCGGTCATGGATGCTGAAAGGGTTCTCCCTTCAGAATGTTGTCCTTGCAGGCCCACCACATAAGATCCTGTGCTACTCTGCTTGGAACTCAAAGATCTGACATTCTGACTGAGAATTGGGACCATTGAATCCTGAGAGCCCATTGGAGAGATCTCATTCTCAGGAGAGCCTCTGGCACCAGAAAAATTACGGATGCCATGAGACAGAGTAAGCTCAAACAATCGAAGTCCAGAAGACACTGTGCACTCTGGAATTTGCTGACCATCTGCAGAATGTGTTGAGCCCTCACCTCGGGTGGCGAGGCTTTCCACATGGCTGTATCCAGTACCGCTCCGATAAATTGGAGTCTTTGTGATGGTATCATGTGGGACTTCTTGTAATTGAGGGAGAAGCCCAGTCTGTGGAGAGAGTGGCAGGTTACGCTGAGATGTTCCAAGGCTTGTTTGGGTGATTGTGCCCTGGTCAGCCAATCATCTAGCTAGGGGTAAATGTGAATCCCCCCCCTCTCCTGAGACACGCTGCCACCACTGCCATTACCTTGGTGAAAACCCTCTGGGCAGAGGTCAGCCCGAATGGCAGAACTCAAAATTGATAATGTGAACCGCTAACTGTAAACCTCAGGTACCTTCTGTGCTTGTGATGGATAGGCACATGAAAGTAAGCATCCTGAAGGTCCAATGACACCATCCAATCTTGGAGTTGGAAGGCCTGAAGGATCTGAGAAAGGGTAACCATTTTGAACTTGTCCTTCCTGAGGAAATTGTTCAAGTTTAAGTCCAAGATGGGTCTCAATCCTCTGTACCTATTGGAAATTAAAAAGTATGTGGGAATTAAAAAGTATGGGGAAAACCAACCCTCGTCTCTCTGCCACAGGTACTGGTTCTATAGCACCAAAAATTTTAAGAGCTGTTCCCCAGTTGATGATTCCGACGCCTTTTCAGAAAACGAAGGCAGAAACCCTGGGCTACCATTTCCAGTGCCCAAGCATCTAAGTAATGCCTTGCCTTTCTTTCAGATGCTGAGAAAGTCTGCCTCCAACAGGGATCTTGTGGGTTAAGGCCTCAGAGTGGTTTTGAGTCGGCTGAAGCAGTAGCTGCGGGTAAAACTGCCACAGCTCGGTCTGATTTAGCACCTATCCCTCGTCCACCATGAGGAAATCTTTTTGGACCTCTATGACTGGCCTGTCCGCTCCCTCTTCCAACTGAGGAGTAGAATCAATAGGACTTGCCCCTCCAAGATAATGTACTGGGGTAGGAATGCTGAGGCTATCTAATGGCGGCACTAAGATTTAGCTGCCACTTTTGAGGTCTGCAGCTTTTCTAGACTTTCATCAGTCTTGCTGCCAAACAGCCTTGAGCCATCAAAGGGCATATTCAGGAGTCTAGATTGAACATCCAGTGCAAATCCAGACTTCCTCCACCACACAAACCTGCAGAGCATGGTGCTAGTTGCCATGGACATGCTAATGTTATCAGCAGTATCCAGACCTGAATCCAGACCTGACTGGAGGCATTCACACATTGCCTCCTTAGCATTCCATAATGATTGCCAGGAAGCTGTCTCTTTCATCTCCTTCTGGGATGTCATCAGCTGCCATAGCTACGAAGTCCCACAGGGTAAACGTACATTTTGACAAGGCACAAGTAGTGTTTGCCGATTTTAAAGCCATACGTCCAACAGTAAAAATATTTCTAGCCCAGGCATCCACCCGCTTGTCATCCCTATCGGGAGGGACAGAAGGGTATGCAGAATGCTTAGTGGAAGTGGCAGCCTGAACCACCAAACTCTCTGGTTTTGGGTGTTTTGTTAAATATTCTGGTTCACTACTGGATGTCATTTATTCTTCGGAGAAGTTCTTATTTACTGTAGTTGCAGTTTCTGGTGTTTCCCAATTAGGTGCATCCCTTTTTTTAGGGCAATATGCAAGGGCAAAATTGGATCTCTCTGGAGCCCCTGATCCAGTATATCATATAGGTCATCCTGCTCAAAAGATGGTGCAGACTTACTCCAACCCATAAATTCAACCACCTTGCTCATTAGTTGTCTGTATGAGGAGTCAGTGTGGTCACATGGATCTGGTTTCCAAAATTCCAATTCTGGAGAGGGATCTATACCACAGGTTTTCATATAAGCCTTTTATCCTAGACTCTTCAGAAATTAATTAATCTGGCACATTTGGGGTACCAAATTGCAAGTCAAATGGTGGTGTATTGTCATCTGAGGGTTCACTGTCTTCATAAATTGAAGTTAAAGATTTAAAAAAAATCTTTTTTGGTAAGGGTTTGAAAATCTTGCGTATTTGTGGGCTTCGACAACCTCGAAGAAATCGTCAATAACAACTTAGAAGGTGTTGTCGCAGACTTTGATTTTTTCAGAGTTGACATCGACACTGGCGTTGATGGCTCCGATGCCGATGGCCGCCTCTTATGCTTCTTGGAAGGAACCTTCGAAGGGCTGGCCTTTTGGCTTGTCGAAGCCTTTGACGATTTCTCATCATATCGAGATTTCTCTCAATGTAATTCCGCTTTATGCCTCGGACGCAAAGATTCGTAGGGTTTCATCATCGGTTTCCCTTTGCTGTCTTTATGCAGATCGACAGGGGCTTGGCCTTTCAGTTTTTCTTTCGAGGAGGTTGGGCCGCTGTCTCAAAGATTTTTAACATTTATTTTCGAAATGCATCCCATTTTTCTGGGGAGACCGACTTGATTGGACATTTGATTACATCGGCCGAGAATCACTAGAGGTTGACGGGGACATGTAACGCTGTTTCTTGGCCTTCTTGAAAGAAGACGAAGAATGACACAATCGACTACTCGATCGAGATCTTTTAGACATTTTCCGTCGAGGAGAATCGCTCGACTCTTCGCATTTTCTTTTTTTGGATCTCTTCGAGGGAGACTTTGAAGGTAACCTACCCACTTCCAATTTACCTTTCCGCTTCCGTAGAGCTTTGTATGTCATCGCCTGACATGAGTTAAACTCAGAAGTATGATGTATATGCCGGGAGGGGTCGGTGATCGACATTTTCGAGTTCAGTGAAGAACCAAAGCGTACCTTATTTCTTCAAAGCGAATGCTCAAAAAAACTGAACTGACGCCAACGGTCGTTGTGTGCGCTACGTATACTAATGATGACTTCGACAGTCAAATGTAGGCCCTCAAGGGACATCAACTCGACGAGACAGCACACAGCGCCCTCCGTGGAGAAAATGTTTCTGAAGCAGCTGAAGCTGGAAAGATATTATCCAAAGATGAGGAATACGTGGTAGGACACAATCCATTTGAAGTTACAATACTGCCATAAAGAAGTGGTATACTTGGGACCGATCATATCTACAGGAAAAAAGATAAGCCCAGACAGAACCACAACAGTGAGGAACACACCGCAACCTAAAACAATCCAAGAGATGCAGCAATTCCTAGACCTATGAATTTATTGCCGAACATGGGTATTCGACTTCTCAAGCTGTGACAGACCCTATTGCAGGCACTCAAGGAAGCACAACAAATTAAAGGAGCACTTGCATGGACAGAAGAGATGACAATGTTATGAGGACCTAAATAAAGCAATCAGCAGCACCGGTGCTAGCAACCGCAGATTATAACAAGCCATTCTTTCTATTCTCACATTCAAATAGGCAGGAAATGACAGCAGTACTCACACAGCGATAATCACAGAAACATAAGTCTCTAGCATGCTATAGTGGTCTTTTGTATCTAGCAATACAAAGCACTTCCCATGCGAGTAAGCATTAGCTGCTGCAGCATTTGCTGTACAGAAATCTGCCACCATAGTTATGGGATGTTCACTCACTTTGTACATTGAGCATGCAGTATTTTCCATTTTAGAGAGGAATAAATCACTTACTAGACAGAGAGCAAGTGGGTAGTAGGTAATTTGGACAAATCCAGCCATCACCATAATGAGGTGCCACTCTGTAAACCCAGCATCATACATCTCTACACCAGTTGATCCTCCAGACAAAGTCCATGACTGTGCAGTATATGAAGGAGAGCCAGATGAATACAGCAGAGGGAGTGAAGACCCCCATGACACAGGAGCAGTGTTTCATGTAGATGCGTCATCAAGCATAGATCAAGAGCCTGGTCAGAGACATACAGGAGCAGCAGTAGTGAAATATGTAAAGGATCAAGAGGAAGAAACCCAAATAGTGATGCAACAGAGACTACCTGCACATTATTCAGCACAAGCAACAGAACTTGTAGCACTCATAGAAGCCCTAGAAATATCAGTTTATGAAGATTTTACCCTATACACAGATCTGCCTACTTGACATCTACAGTACACTCCGGTTTATCTAGGTGGAAGAGAAGATGTTACAGACGGGTAGATGGGTCGCCAGTTCAGCATGCAATCCTGTTAGCCAGATGAATTGAAGCATTGAAAGGTCCTTTGCATGTAGCCATAGTGAAATGCATGGACACGCCAAAGGGAAAGATTTAGTTTCATGTGGAAATGCAGCTGCAGACGCAGCTGTAAAGCAGGTAGCTTATATGCCCTTTCCAGAGGAAAGTCAAACGCCTGTTAACATAGTACAGCAGGGAAGGCTACCAGATGCCTAACGGTGCATTATCAAAGGAACAAATAATTGAGTTTCAGGAGAGAGCCCCAGCAGAGGAAAAAGCATTATGGGTAGAAAGTGGTTGTACAGTCACCCACCGATATCATATGGAGACAAAACAGCACAGTTAAAGTAGTAAGGACTATGGAGCTACTGAATATTGCCCTAGAGCAGCTTCATTTTCCTATATGCACGCACCATTAGCGAGGACTGATTCATGCCTAATCTGGCCGAACAAATTGACAAGTTTGTGGTAAATAGCAACACATGAACCAAATGTCATCCAGGACACACTCAAGACATTGAAGGCAACACTGCCCCAACCCACAGGGCCGTTCAAGGAGCTCCATATTGATTATATTGATATGGTAAACCGATGCAATACAAATAGGTATGTAATAGTGGAAGTATGCCCATATTTCCACTGGATAGAGGCAGGGCCTTGTGTCAATGCAGATTCTAAATCCGCTGCCTGCTTTCTAGTGAGGGAGGTATTCCCCAGGTGGGGAATATGTGAGATCTTGAGATCCGATAATGGGCCCCACTTTGTGAACGGGTTCATAGTAGAGGTTACCCAACTGCTAGGAATCAGGCATACGCAAAGCACTGCTTACCACCCACAAGCGAATGGGAGGTGTAAAGTATGAACTGCTTGCTAAAACTAACCCTAACTAAACTCTGCAATACTCTTATCAGGGGCTGGCTATACTGCATGCCCCTGGTCCTATTCTGTTTGCGGAGAGAAACAGAAAAGAGTATTCAAGTAGATTGGATACTCCCGTTCCTTGCACACCTTCATCTGAATAAATCAGCCAATATAATTAGACATGCTATAAATCTAATTAGATTCCAAATTTTAGATGTTTCAATTATTAATTAATAAAGTAAGCAAAGAATGTTCTAGTCCACAGCAGTCCAGTATATGGTAAAAAGTCTTTATATTCAGTGCCGTCTACATAACGCGTTTCAGGATTCAATGTCCCTTCATCAGGTGCAATTCAGTGCATCTATAATGCAATATAATATACATTTGTCTAAGGATTGTATTTTAGTAAATGAAATAAAAATTTAAGAGGAATGCACAAAAAAATAACATCTCTTATTAAACTAACCAGGATAGAAAAACCAAGATTAAAACATTGTATTATTTTGTATATGTGTTAGACAATTCATATGCCAAAATAATAATTTTGGTGCAATCAAATATTCAAGGCACAGTGGGCATATGAAACATATATAAAAACAAAGGTAAAAAAGGAAGAAAGATTACCTCTTGTTCAAGAATAAAAAAGTTCATAAATGGGGATGACAAGTATGGAGTGGAGTTTGTGTGAGCATCAACTGCAAAAAATATATATCAAGAGGCACTTGTCAAGGTCAAAAGATGTGAAAGCTTAAAGCTTTGACCCAAGCCAGTCAAATAGGGCCTACCTCTAAAGACCGCTTGTCACCGAGATGTAGAGTGAAAACTTGGAAACCATGGTCACATACGAAGGTCTGTGCAACACAGACTCGGTAGCTAAAAAAAATATATAGAACGAGCTGAAATTGGTTTAGTCACAACATGAGAGAGATGGATATTAATGTAGAGTGAAGAACGAAGACTGCGGACCTACCTAAAGGCAGGAAATCAAATCGAATGATGTGTGTCCCGGTCTGTAAAGAACAGACAGCGTCTCACTGGTTGTATTTAGGGTGTTGCCATGCAGCAGGAGAGGATAATAGAAGAAAGGACTATCCTGTCCGCATGTATGCAGCTTAACGTGGTAATAATAACAACTAAAGTCGGCCTACCGATGCGTGCGGATATTGCAAAGTGAACTGGGTGTAGTAATTCACAGAAGCTTGTGCGTAGTGACAAAAAGACATATTGGAGTATTAGAAACATTTAAAAACCGTTCAGAAAATAAATAAAGTTGTGTATGTGAATGCAAAGAGAATGAATGGACATGTCACGTCATAATTTCGCAAAAAAGACATGGCCCCCAGAGGGCGATGTAGCAGCTTCACTAATAAGCAATATACAAGTGTGGATGGAACGTAAAGACGTGATATAGGAGAGAATGGGGGCATGGGGGTCAAGAAAAAATATAATATGTAAACAAGGTGAATGATGATACATATATGAATTTAAAGAAAACAGTATATGTCCATGATGCCAAAAATGGAAAGCTTAAATTAGGACCAATAGATGCACTTGTACACTGGAAAGGTAAACATTAAATTGCATTCAAATGTTCGAAATTAGAACATATACATATATACATAACATAATCAAGTGACTTGTCGAATATAACAAAGGATAATTAGTTAATAAATATGCATTTCTAACCCACTTTATAATAATTCACTAGAGGGTTGAAGAGTGACACAAATATATAAGAGGCTGTCACAGTGAGCAATTGGTCAAATGTGTATATAAAAAAGGGGCTATGGTGTACATAGATATGTAATCATCCTAAACCTTGTGTGATATAGAGAAAGCTATTGTTAATATCAGATAAACATTTCTTGTGTATACAGAGAAATTATAATATACATAATCACAATCTGATGTCAGAATATTTTTTTAAAAACAGTTAAATAATACATTTTGCTATCAGAGCAATATCTAATTGATGTTCATAAGTATGTATATTCATGTATTTCAGAAATGTCCAGGCCCTCGCAATTCTGCTTACAATATAAGAGCTGATCATGAAAAAAGTATTCATAAGTAACAATGCAAATTGAACTCCTCATTCATTCCTTTTATACTGTGTCTAAAAGATAGATCCAATACATTTCCCGTTGCATCAATTCTCTTAACTTTATCACCCCCCTCTCGTTGACATATGTACCACCTCCAAGATGACTAACCCAATTTGGGATAGGTTGTTTCTATTCTCTTTGAAGTGTCTTGCCACTGGGGATTTGAGATTGTTAGTACAGATGTTAGATATATGTTCAAACCACCTTTCTCTCACTGATCTGTTGCTTTGCCCCACATATAGGAGACCACATGGGCACCTGATCACCCCTGTGCTGTTGCATGTAGCAAAGTCCTTAAGTGCGATATACTGTCCCGTATATGTGGGTACTGGATAGTGTTGCCCTTAATCAAACTATTGCAATTACTGCAATTCAGGCATGGAAATGTGCCTTTCTTGTCGCTTAGGGTCCTTTTGTGGGTCAGGGCGAGTCTTCTCCGCATTCACCAGTCCGTCTTTAAAATTGTTTCACCTTATGTAAGTCCTCATAGGTGGTCACCGAAATAAATTCTTGAGCACAGTGTCATGATGTAGATGTTTCCAATTGTTGCATATAATTCTCCGAAGGGATAAGCTTTGTCTGGAAACATCTGAGATGTATAGGAGTGGGATCCCCTTGTCCATTGGTGTCGGATGAAGGAGTGTATTCCTAACCAGTTTGTTTGACTTTTGTATAGCTGCATTTATGACTTCTGGAGATTACCCTCTAGCCATGAACTTCTCTTCGTGTTCAATTAACTCCTTTTCTAGACATTCGGCAAAAGTAACTATTCTCTTAATACGTAGGAATTGACTGTATGGGAGGTTTTGTATCATTTGCTGTGGATCAAAACTAGAATAGTGCAGGGTGTTCTTAACGTCTGTGGGTTTGTGATAAATGTTGGTAATCAAGCCTGTATCTGTTATTCTCAATTGTACATCTAGATAATTTAGATAAGGATCACTGATCTCTGTAGTGAATTTAATGTGTCAGTGAATCTCATTGAGATAGTTATACAAATCCATGAGTTGCGGTCTAGAGCCTGACCATATACCACAAATATCATTGATATACCTTTTCCAACTGATTACAGCTTAAGACCACTCTATATTGTTCAGTATATGTTTTTTTTTCTCAAATTAATACATGAATATATTTGCATACACTGGTGCCATGGTTGAACCCATGGCTGTCCTAGAGATTTGTGCATAGTACTTGGTATTGAATCTAAAGTAACTATTGTGTAGAATGATATAAAGTAGTTCAATGATAAACTGACGATTAGCACGGATGCTGTTGTCGCTGAGGATGAGCCATTCTACTGCTTCAAGCCCCTCATAATGAGGTATTAATGTGCAAAGACTGCCCACATCGAGTGAGAACAATATATTGGTGGTTAAGAGTGATTCAAAACCCTCCAAATGATTTAAAAACGTGTGTGGTGGCTCGCAAGCATGTATCAGTAGATTGGACTAGGGGTTCTAACACCCTGCCAATGTATATAACGAGAAGATCAAATGCACTCTCAGTGTCTGCTACTATTGGTCTAAACTGTAGAATGGTTGCATGCTTATGAATTTTAGGTACAGCGTAGAAGCCAGGTGTGATTAGAAAGGGATTGGTTAAATACTCTTTCATCTTTGAATTGATCCAACCATTCTGTTCAGCAATCCCCACTGTGTTTTAATGAGATCTACGATCTCTCTGAAGGCATCTATGTCCAATACCAGGTAAACATTCTCATCGGCCAAAAGGTTAGGGCATCTGGTGTGATAAAAATCAGTGTTCATGAGAACTATAGCTCCCACTTTGTCGGCTGGTTTAACTGTCAAACTCTGGTCCTTAGCTAGATCATCAATCATCCTGATCAGTTTGCCCTTGATATTACTCAGGGAATTCCTCTTGTAATTGACCTTATTCATCCGTTTAATAACCTGGTTTTCAAACATGTTGAAAGCTATATTATTGAAAGTAGGATTCAAATTGCTTTTGGGCAGAAGCTCTATTGTGTCAGAGGATACTGATTCGCTTTCCGTTGGTGGTTGTAACTCAAAGATCATTTGTAGCTGCATCTTTCTTAATAGTTTGTTGAAATTCACTTTCTCTGCAAAGTGATGTATTAGAGGTGGGTACAAAAGAAAGAGCCATATTAAGTAGTTTTAATTGTTGTTAACTCAGTACTTTGTCTGAAATATTTTTCTTGTTGTCTACTTCTGTTTTTCTTTTTGGGTCTAAAAAAAGGAACCAGAGTTTTGATTGTTGTAATTGTACTGCTACACAGAGTAGTAACATTATAGGTCAACTGTCTTCCCTCTCTATTTGCGGATGTGGTCGGGATTCAGTCACTGCCTCGGCCTGTACTCCCACCTGAGTTACTGTCTTCACTCTGGTCACTCGAATTGTATGATCCACTTGGTCTGTTGGGATTCCTGTTTGTCCGTCCAAATTTCTGTGAGTGATATTCCTACCAATTATATACTATATCCCTCATGTAGTTCAAAGTGTTCAAAGTGTCTCTATTAAATTTGCATATTTTCCTTAGTTCAAGGTCTTCCTGGTAAGAGAGTTTATTGTTAATATCTTCAAGTATATTGTGTAATTCCTCTGAGCTTTTGAGTTCAATGAGCTGGGTTTTGATCGCTGCGATTTCACCGTCTATTGATGTATGATTTGTGGACAGTTCTTCGATGGTTAACAGGATCAGATCTAGAGAACACTAAGGATTTGATTAGGACACTGTAGGCCGCAGGTACACCCTAAATCCTCTAGGGATACATTGGTATTTGTAATATTCTACTAGTGTGGAAGCATGCAGTTTCTGGGAGATTTCTCTCCTTATCAATCTTTCAAGTTTGTTAATTAGTTTACTAGGATCTCCAGCAGAATCTGTGGTATGTTCAACCTCAGATATTAATGATAGAATTCTACTTGCCTCTTCAGGTGAAAAGGCTAGAGTTGTTGCATGTTTATCTGTGAGATCATTTATCTTAGAGAAGGACATATCTAATAGATGGGTGCACTACACTCACCTGTGTCAGTTTGCGTAATCAGCCTGGCAAGGATCACCACCTTATACCCTTCAAGGTAGTGACAGGAAGGAGAATGCATGACCCAGCTGTGCCCCCACAAACAGTGTCTGATGCACATTGAAGTTCAGATTTATTGGGAGAAGAATTCAATGTATATCTTAAGAATATGTCAATCTGTGCAAAGTTAATTTCTTCACAGATAGACATCAAAACACGCGTCAGGGCCCCAAATGATAAGAAAAACACAGCAACAGAGGAGCCTCTTCAGCTACAACCCAGAGACCAGGTCTACGCCAGACAGCACATGAGAAGATGAAATAAGCGTAGATTCGCAAGTCCCTAGGAGGTGGAAAAGGCAACAGCAACTGTAGCCAAGCTGAAAGATTGTCGCGCCTGAATTCATCTTACAGATCTGCACAAAGACACAAGCACAGCACCGCAACATTGATGATCAACAGGCACTGGGACTCAAACAAAGGAGCAACAACAAATGTTGAGTATTAGTAATGAACTGTAGAACACGTACAAGATGAAGATGAGGCCTTTTGGGCACAAAAGAACAAGTGCAGCAATAGATATGAAAAAAGCGAAAAGAAAATAATTGTAGAAATGCTAAGAATATGTTTCTAGGGATATGTTGTCTATTTTTCTCTCTCTCGCCTTTTAAAAAAATAAAAATGATTGTAATTGTTTGCGCGTAAAGAACAATGAACATTACAGGTAAGGCAATCAGTCAAGAATAATTAACTCCTTCCTTCCCGCTCGCACCCAGACCACTCTATTGTTATATCAGTACTTTTCTCCTCCCCATTACCGCCCCCTTCCTCCCTCCCTTTAACGGTGTCTTCTTTAACTTGGTGAAACCCAACTAGTAAACCTTCGGTGGTCTCTAGGTAGAGAGTAGTACAGCGTACATTCCACTTATGTCCTTAGCTGCCTCATGAGAGCTTTTCCCCTTCCTGGGATATTGTTCGACTGGGGGTAGTCGCTTCGGGGGGAAGTTATCCTCGTTCACCTCTTACTCAACACAGTACTGTGCATCCTATAAGAAGTCTTTGTGCCCCACATCTCTTT
The DNA here is from genome assembly GCF_040938575.1 of Ambystoma mexicanum. NCBI lineage: Eukaryota > Metazoa > Chordata > Amphibia > Caudata > Ambystomatidae > Ambystoma > Ambystoma mexicanum. The sequence goes on along the minus strand of NC_090926.1, from coordinate 799,319,767 downwards.
CCCTCAGTTTTTCAAATCTTTTGTCATAAATTGACCCCAGATGTTCTCATGTGGCACCGCCCTCCCATGGAGCCCCGCAGTTATTCTTTCCATGATGCATACGTTCAGGGCTACATTGATCCATTCCCTCTTAAAAGGAGTTTGAGCATCTTTTCATTTCATAACTAGACAGGCACGTGCTGCCAGCAGCAGGGGCGCTGCCAACCCTGTCAACCTTCTCATTTCTCCCTTGACTTCCTCCATCCCGAATGAGATCAGAAAGGGTGTTTAGATGTGGTGTATCCCCTGTAGTGCCCTGGTTCATCCCAGAACACCTTTATTCAAGGGCCTCTCCAACACATATGTCAATAGTGGGCCCTGCCCTCACATAAGCACCTTTTTGAGAGCCGGACCAGATCATATTGGCACCTATGAAGGAGCTTTATGGCATGGAATTTGTGTTGGCTCGAGATCCAGGTCTGAGAGGCCCCCCTACACATTCTCAACCAAAGCGCTAGGTCTATTTCCCCTCTCCATATCCCTTTCCCCATCTCCGTCTCAGGTTCTCTGTGGACCCATTCCCTGCAAGCACCAGTACACCGTACATAGCAGAAATCAGGTCCTTCATTTCAGTTCTTTTATCCAGGAGCTTCTCGAAGGGGTTAAGGTCTCTGTATATCATCTCTCCATTTTCCACATGTGAGCACCCTCTCTAGCTGAAGGTCTGAGAAGACCAAAAGAGTGCTATGCCCAGTCCCCCCCCCTCCAGGCTTTCAGGGTTTGGGATCGCGTCTCGAACACCAGGCGCCCACAAGTGACTCAGGGTGGAGGGTCATGTCATTACTCCTTGCATTTCCAAACTCTGTGGCCATATCTGCCACATAGTCCCCAGGATCGGGAGGACCCAGATTTTGCGGGGGAGCTTACCTCTTGGTACCCCCACAGCCATTCCCCTACAGTAGCGGGGGATAAGTTAAGATTGTCCTATCCACCCCATTGGAATTCCCTCTGCATTCTAAAATGGTGTATAAGGACCCTTAGATGTGTCGCTTTATAGTACAATTTCAATTTTGGGAGCCACACCCCCTCTTTTTTTCGGTAAGGTGAGCACGTCATAGGCTATTTTCACTTTCTTCCCCAGCCACAAAAATGTAAGCATATCCCCTTCTGTTTCCCGAAAGAAGGCCTTGAGGACCTGGATCTGGAGCATCTGGAACGCGTATAGGAACCTTGGTAAACACACCATCTTCAGGGCATTGAGGAGTCCGAGCCATGATATGGTCAGTTTTCCCCATTTTACCAGGTCAGCCCAAAATCCGGACAAGAGTGAGGGGAAATTGGCATCAAATAATTCTCCCACGTCCGTCATGAGATTAATCCCCAGGTATCACAGTGTGTCCCTGTTAACCAGTAGGCCCAGTGGGGTGAATCTATTTATATCTCCATCCCTCTCCCCACTCAGAGGAAAATGGACCGATTTAGCCTGGTTAATCTTAAAGCTAGAGAGCTCTCCCTACTGCTCAATCTGGTGGATTACCCTGGGTATGGAGGTTAGGGGGTTCCTTAAGTGCATAAGCATATCAACTGTGTATAAAGCTTTATAATCTACCCCACCCACCGTGAGTCCTTCTACTCAGGGATACTCTCTAATTCTCTGAGCTAGGGGCTCCAGGGAGAGCGCAAATAGGGTCATAGAGAGAGGACAGCCCTGTCTTTTACCCCTACTTAGGGTGAACCAGCGGGAGTAACCACCATTAACTGCCACACATGCCCTAGGGGATGTGTAGACTGCCATTATGCCCCTCCTGAACCTTGTACCCAATCCCACCTTACCAAGGACTTCCTTTAGAAAGCCCCACTCCACCCTATCAAAAGCTTTCAGCATCCACCGAGAGAAGGGTGGGGTCTCCCGTCACCTCCCGCGCCTCATGGATCAGGTGTAAGGGTTTCCTCATCGTGTCTGCCGGATCAGTTGGGGCATGTATATTTCTAGTCTCGTCGCCAGAACCCATACGTAAATCTTGGCGTTGATATTCAGGATGGAGATAGGGTGGTAAAACCCACATAGTCTGGGGTCCCTACCCTCCTTGTGTATCACAGTTATTAGCGCACGATTCCAGGGCTTCTCCCGTCTCCAGGATATCATTGAAGAGTTACACCATAAACGGGAGGAGGGGGGTAATGAATGATTTATAGAAGCCCGCTGAGAAAACATCTTCTCCTGGGGCCTTTCCCAATGGTAATCTCGCCACTGCCCTCTTACTTTCTTCAGTGGTAATTGGAGTTTCCAGCACCGCAGCCGCCTCCTGGTAAACCCTAGGCATCCGCATTCCCGCCAAGTAAGTCGCTATATCTCCCATCTCTGGGTTAGCCTCCGACTTATGTAAAATGTTGCTAATGCTTCTTGAGTCCCCTCCATCCCCGAGTCTTGTGTTCTATCAAAACCTTCTATGGCATGCACCCATCTTTCTGAACACTGGCCCCTCAACCTGGCAGCCAATAATGCGTCCACCTTATCTCCTTTCTGATAAAACATTTGTTTCAGGAGCTGTAGTTTCCCGATTATTCGACCTTCCTCCAGAAGCCTAAGCTCTTCCCTTTTCCCCACTCGCCTCCAGCACCCTCTCCTCCTGCCCCTCGGTGGCGTCCCAAGCCCTCCTGAAGAGTTGTGTGATCTCCAACCACAAACCGTTCTCAATTAATGTCCGCACCCTTTTTTCCTTGCCCCTTCCCTAATCAGAATCCCCATCCATGTCGCCTTCCCTGCCTCCCACACCACCCTCCTCGAGACCTCTCCCACATTATTTATTTTAAAATATTCCATGATTCCTGTGGTCAGTTGCACGTAAACACAGAATCTTTCCACAGTGATTCATTACATCTCCATCAGGGAGATCTCTGAGCCCAACATTTCCTCCCCCAATCCCTTGTGATGTACATATAATCTATTCTGTTGAAGGCTCCATGTGGGGGCGAGTAACAGGTGTACAATTTTTCCTTCGGGTGAAGATGACGCCATATGTCCCAGAGCCCACAGGCCCCCAACATTTCCAGGACCTCTCCGCACCCCATTCTGGGCAAATCCTGTGTCCCTGTGCATCACACTTGCCTATCGAGCTTGACATCAGCCCACATGTTAAAATCGCCCCCCAGTATTATGTGGCCTGAGGCTTCCAGCATTATCTTCGGGAGAGTCTTCATCAAAAAACTCGGCTGACCCTGGTTGGAACAGTAGATAGTGGCAAATGTGAACCCCACTTTTTTTTTTATAGTACCAGCAACCTTCTTCGTCCATCCATACCTTAGAAACCTCCATTCTAAGCCCTTTTCCAGCAAGAATTCCCACCCCCGCTTTCCTAAATGGCCCAGAGCCGCAGTATTCCTGCCAAGGACACTGCCAGGGACCCTCTGTTCCTCTTCTCTAGCGTATTTAGTCTCATGGAGGAACATTATATCAAGGCCCTCTATGAAACTCCCTATCAACCAATGACCTTTTTGTGGGTGAATTCATCCCCTTGACATTCAACATCCCCACCCTTAGGTGACATTCCACCAGATTGTCTGAAACTACTGCCATACTACTATCCCTCCACGCTTATATCTTCTTCACTCCCCGTGTGGCCTATGCCCATACCTCCACATGCCAACAACCGGAAACCGCAACTTCGAGAAGACCTATATCCAGACCTCTATCCCAGTACCCGCCCACCCCCCTTAATAACTATCAAGGGCAGATGGCTCCTCCCGGATGACATCACCAGGTTGAGATCGGACCACCAGCTGGGACCGATTCCCCCTGGTACCACGCCATCAACTCGTCATTGCCACTGAGCCCCACAACCCCCAACCGATCTGAGTCACAGCTTTCCAGACTACCGGAAGCCCCAAATCTCCTGTCAAACAAACTACAAGAACTTAACCCAACAGGGGTCAACCTGGGCCAGCACCACCATTTTACGCTACATAGGGGACCACATCCTTCGCCATTTCCTCCATGGCTGCATTTCCTCTATGAATCAGGTGTCCGCCATGGGCGATGTGCTCAGCTTCCTGTATTTCCTGGATCCAGGCATCGGTCTCCTTCTCGGTCCCTTAATGAGCCACTTTCTATCAGCGTACGACTTTTCACCCTGATTCTTTGAGGTGTCGATTCCACCAAGCAACTCACTCATGACCCTCCGAATGTCCTTTTCGGTCATCAGTCTATGTTTATGCCCATCCTTTTCAAATGTGATGGAGACTGGAAACCGCCATCTGTACCTCACTCCCTTCTCATTAAACCTTCTCCTGGTTAGGGCAATGAGGATAAATCTTGAAAAATTGTTACTCTGGATGTGCCGTAGATGATCGGGCCTTTCTGTTTCGCTTTCTCTAGGATTTTCATTTTGTCGGAGTAGTTATGAAACCGGGCTAGGACCGACTTCGGCCCTCCTATCACCCCGCCCTTTTGGTGAATTCTCTCGATCTTAGCTTTGTCGATGGTTTCGTCATCAAAAACCAATTGTGACTAGTGTTCTCCAAGTTCTGTCTCGCCCTCCCTGTCTGAGATTCTGAAAAGCCTTAGGTTGTTCCGCCTTTTACAGTTTGCCAAATCGTCCATTTTCATTCTGACCTCTACCTCCCGGCGCTCCACTTCCAACATCCGCATGTCCATTTGTGTCTTTAGGGTGTCAAGGGAGGGTTGGTTCTCCTCTATTTTGTCTATTCTCTAGGTGATTTTGTAAACCCTACTCCCAATATCTGCCCTCATGTTCCTGATTTCTTCCATCAGTGCCGCAAGTGGTGGCTGCGGATTCCTCCAGTGCAGTGGCCATGTTGGCCTGAGCTAGGGTTCCAAGCCCAGGGCGAGTCGGTATTTATTTATTTATTTATGTGGGGGGGGGGGGGGGGTGAGCAGCGACCAAGTTACTTCACTGGTGCAAGCCCCCCCTTGTGGGAATCCAGGCTTGCTGCGATGCTGTCCGGTGAGTAATGTGCGATGCGCATCGCTGTTTCGCCTTTTATATTGCTAACCTGTGTCTTTTCTCCCCTTGCAGGTTGCGATGTTCCTCGCCGAGTGCCGTAATGTTCCAGCAATGATACTGACCAGGAGATGATTACCCAGGTAAGAATTGTGTGGCTTTCTTCATTCGGGAGGAAATGTGAGTAAACGCTTACTAATGCTGTCTTCCTTTCTCCTCTTTCCAGGTTATGGTATTCCAGGATGCATACGGTGCCGGATGATGGAGTTTGTACCTTCAGGTGAGTGGAACTGAAGTCGGCGATGGATTGAAGACAGGATACTGTTCCAGGTAAGTTTCGTAGTGTTCTTTCTCTCTCTGCAGGTCCTTGGTTTCAGGTAAGCTGGCATCAAAGAACTGGACACGGTGGGCGTTACGCTGCCCACAGCAGAATAACGCAAAGCATGTTCTGCTGTTTGGGTGCGGTTTAAATAGTCTCAGGTAAAGAAGTCCAGGTAAAATAGTCCCAGGCCTGCCATACCCAAAGTAGTGCAGGTAAAGTAGTCCCAGGCCTGCCACACCCAAAACACTAGGCCGCATTGTTCAGTTCCTTGTAGCTGAGCTATGTGTGTGCCTCAATGTCGGCCGAACCTCCCCCAAGTTAAATAGTCCCAAGTAAATAGTCCCATTCTAATGTTGGTCTTCATGATGGCTAGGAGCCTGGCGCCAGAGGCGCCAGGACTGACTCCAAGAGAGTCTTGGATGAGGTTTTAAGGCCTTTGACCTGGCCCTAACTGGAAGGCTGACTTGCCAGCGAGGGCCAGGGGCAAGGGTCATGACAGTCTTCCCCTCAAGAATACTTGCACATCAGGGAGTCTTACTCCTATCCGTGACACGGGAGGCGGGCACACACCCCGGATTCGGGGGCCCACACCTCCCTAGTCAAACTTCAATGGACCTCTTCCTCATCCAATCACCAATCCAGTACTTCTATTCGGGGGTGGGGACATCTGCCAGAGGGCAGTTTCAGATTAAGACAGTGCGTCTGTAGGTGCCTTTCCCCCGGCTTACTACGTGTGAGAGAAAATAAAATAGCCGACACAACCCCTTGTCGGGGAAAGAGACACTGAGACCCGGCTGCAAGACTTCAAAGGATGGTTTATTTCTCCAGCTAGGAAATAACCCAAAAAAGACCCCTCTAACCCCTCATTACATCACACTTATATTTATATTGATTGAAGTAACTCTAACAAAAAATGCTAAATGGACCCGATTGGCCAGGCGGTGTGGTGCTGTAGGTGTGGGTGGCATCTCTTCCTCCTGGTTGGCTGAGTGGCTGACGAGATGACGGACGTCAAACATCTTGTGCTCCACGCAGGTCAGGGTCCGGTCACTGTGGTCACTACCTAAGCTAATATGTTACACACCAAATAACAAATTATTTAAAACATTTTATGCTACTTGTCACATTTCTACATAAGTCACACACAATGATTATTGTCAGTACAATTGGGTCATTCGTGGCTTTAATTGAAGACCTTGACCTTATTGTGCATGTAGAAGAATCAGGCTGTGTTTCGCATCTTTTCCTAGGTTTCAAAACTCATTAGTACAAATAAAAACATATATAGTAGTAAAAATGCTTAAGGTTAGTAAGGAGTGTATTGGGTGGGTTTCGCAGCACAGACGAGGGTCTGGCACTTGAAAGACATACCTTACAGGGGGTGCAGGGTCAGGATGGCAATAAATTGTTCTAATGGGGGTGGGTGGCTTGCACGTTTATGAGGACGAATCGAGCAGAAAGTGCTTAGCTCATCCTGGTTCACATGCCGGTTCTCAGATGAACAGTGATCTCAGAGGAAGAAAACTGTAGCATATTGATTGTTGCAACTTTCTCCAGCTTCAGCGTGAGAATGGAAGCGCAGAGCTTTCCTTCGCAGGGGGAGTGCAAGGGTGGGGGCCAGCCAGCTGCCTGCGCGCCTTGTGTGTGTGTGTCTCTGTCCTTGGCTGCCGCGGTGGAAGGGGAGCTAAGCATTGCTGTACTATCGCAGTGAGGCCTGTTTACCCAAGATGGAGTCGAAAGGGGGCACAAAAGATGGATGCCCCGTGTCCTGCTCAGTAGTCCCATCTATGTAGCAGTCAACCGTGGTTAACTTTACATAAGGGCAAGGGGCCATCCCACTACCGGAGGCACGTGGTTCAAGCCTTGTACTGAGGAGCGTACGACGCGAGGGGGCCTGAGGACCCCTCTCTCCCATACACGTTTTACCCCCTCCTGTGGGATACTGTCGTGAGACATCACCAGCAGAACCGTGCATGTAGCGTAGGCTTATTCACGGCTCACCTTCTTACTTCAGGGTCCTCACAAGCAGCCCCTTCCTCTTAGGGTGTTGCTGGCCCCCGGAGCACATATGGGCTCCTAATCACCTTCTTCCTCCGCTTTATACTGAATGTCCCAGTTCACCACCAGGGCCTGCAGTGTCTTCCTAGGCCCCCCCCCCCCTGTGTAGTAGGAGCAGCCTCTCTGGGGTCTTACCGCAATCTGTTATAGGGTCCTCCCTTCCACCAGCCGTTCGGATCTTGTTGGCCTCAACGCGGGGGTCGTAGTGTCTTCCTGGCCCCCCTGTGTGTCAGGCACACCCACCAGGTGGGGAGGATTTGGGAGACGGGGGTTGGAGTGCCTCATGCCACCTCAAGACGCCTCACACGTTGATCCAGGGAGGTGGTAGGCACTGACTCACCTCCCCTCACTCCTCGGTCGTCGTCTTCTCTCAGGGTCTGCGGCCTCGTTGCGGGAGTGCCCACGGGCCATGCCCACTCGCAATACGGTTTCAGAGGGGGGGGGGGGGCTTCCTGAATGTAGGTCTGCCATGTCAGCTCTCTGGTGGTACACGCGTAATCTGGGACCGATTTCTCTCGTTCCTTCTGCTACAGGTCAGCTGGGGTTCACCACCACTCCTCTGCTGGTCGGGGAGCTGGTGGGGGCATTTAAGGCTCTAACCACTTAACGGGACCGATGCTTGGGAGAGTCACGCTGAGACTTCCATCATCAGCGCGCCCCCCTGGTGGCATCCATTCTTTCTTTTTTTAATGGAACTTCTGAAGTTAGGTTTTAGAGGTACCAAGCATAACAATACAAAGATATAGACTGTACCTATACTTAGAAATAACTTTGTGACCAGGCATAAATGACAGCTGAGTGAAGAAGTCAATAACATATTCGATGAACATCATTCAGAGGGTACCAATGTGTGGTATGACCCCAATGAAAGACATTAGTAGGGCCCATGTAAATGAATCATGTTAAATATGTGGGCTTATCCTACATGCGGTTGGCACCCCCAGAGTTTTCTTATCTCAGGAAGTGGCGGTACAGTGCCAGGCACAGTGCTTAGCACATTTAATAATTTGCAAACTGCAAGGGCAATACCAGGGGGATACACTCCAAATAAAAATGGAGAAGCGATCCAAAGATGAGCGTGACGGGATGGGAAGATATGAAGAGGCACACTGTCAAGCAAAACCACAGATGTTTATTTAAGGTTCAACATTTTGGAACAAGAAATGGGTGAAGAGGCAGGCAGTGTCCAATGCTGAGGGACTAATGGGATTTACAGAAGAAGAAATACTGCAAACAGATGAAAGCTGTAGACATGTGTTGGCATTGCAGGTTAATAAGTTGACAAGTTTGTTTGCATCAACATGATCAACCTGTAAAAGTACAGAAACTCACTCGATCTTTGCTTTGTTTCAGAGGCAAAGGGAATGTGCCTGTTGGCACCAACGGTAATTGCAACCAAACATAACCGATGCCAGCACTAAGCGAGTGCACCGTCACCATCATGGACTTCCTTTGGCAATGCAGCACAAAGGCCTATTTCTACCTACCAGCGTCTTGAAATGGCCTCTGCTCGCTGGTAACTTTGCATGCCCCTGTGATGATGATACCTGAGAAACATGTGCAATTGCACAAAGGACGATCCCAGTCCTCTACCGCCCCCAACAGTTGTAGGACACATTAACTCACCCAGGATGCAAAGAAGGAAAAGGTCTGGGTATTTTTCAAAAGAAGCTGATGAAGCCCTGGGGAAGGTAGAAATACACAGAGGAGAAGGTACCTGCGCAGTACCTGTTGTTGCGCAGTACCTGTTGTTTTCAAACACTGAGGTGTTCTTCACCTTGCAGCTAGATCCAGGGATACACTGCTACCAATTCAAAATGGATCCAGATCATCTGGTGGAACTTGAGAGCTCTCCAAGGCCACAGAAAATGGTCTCAATGCAATCTGTGAGGAACTATGCACCCTCAGGTTTGTGGCACTTCAAAATCGAATGCTGCTTGATCTACTAACAGCCATGGAGGGCAGGGTCTGCAGGAAAATGGGAAGCACCTGCTGTATCTATGTGCCTCCCAACAATGCAGACAACAAATCTTTGACCCTTGCCATAAAACGGATGACCAAGTTGACAAAAGACATGGGAAGAGCAGGAGAAATTGTCAAGGATGATGACTGGCTAATCGTTCTTACATCATGAATGCCCAAGTGGGTTATAACTTTTTGATGAGTTTGGTTTCCTATCCTTGTTCTTTTAATAATACTCTGGTGCGCTCATCAAATAATTGTTACTTGGTGTGTGACCCATGGAAATAAAAAGAACCTACCTGCAGTTATGACAGGTAGTGCCACTCCTCATTGGAAAGATGAAAGCTGTCAAACAGATGAGCAACCACGGGTAGGAGAAACAAAGAGGTACCATAAAGTAGGCACTGTTGCCCAGAAGATGCCCTTTGGTCACTACCCTGACCCATATAATTACTTAGAGTGCTATATAAACACCAAACCAGATTGGCCAACCAGTTACTTAAGATGAACCCTCAGGGATTTTACTATATGTGGAGGCGATTTAAGAGATTTGTGTAAAATATGGATACCCAGAAGTGTTTATGATTGGCAACAGGAAGAATAGGAATACAAGTGAGAATTAGCAAGGGGTTCATCCTTCAGGGGACGAAAAGGGGGAATGTTGGGGAGTATAAGAATGCTGGACAGTACAGCAACATTGGAGAATACATCCAGTGCCCTAAACATGCACGAAAGTACAAGCTGCGAAAGTTTCTGTAAAATGAGTGCATGGCATAAAAGCCAGCAGAGAGACACACGCACACATACAGCGAGAGTTTCCAGTATAGGCCCAACAAAGCAGAGTGAGCCATGTTGCAGCGAGCCATAGCGCATAACATAACCCTGTGCCCTTAGTAAAATCAGTTTGTGCAGTTGTTATTTAGGACTATGCGAACCTTGTGTTGCCGGGAAGCTGAAAGGCTTAACCGGCCGCAGTCACTTCCCGACACCCTATCAAAGTGAAAGGTGATACACACCACTCGCCCACTTTACCAGCAACAGTCAGAATGATCTTACTGCAGACGAATATCTCAGTGTAACTCCCTTTTTTTTTTTTTTTTTTTTTTTTTTTTTTATTTGATTTAATTGTATAAAACAATTTTTACAAAATTGAAGAGGTGTAGAACGAAGAAAAGAAAGAAGAGTTTCCACGTTAACTGTTCCAAGTTTCCCTCCGTCATTCTTTGGCCTGCGCCCCAAACGTCACGCCCGCGAGGCTCCGTCAGGTCAATTCTTTTTCAGTTCAAGTTCAGGTTCGGAGTCAGGGTCAGATTTTTCTCTTTTTTCAGCTTCCCCCCCGGAGGAGATGAAATAGGGACGCCCGGCTGGCAAACCAGCCCCCTCATTAACTGCCGTCAGTTGAGCAGTTTTAACTCTCGGAAGAAGCCCACCACCGCGATCACCCAAGTAGACTTTTCCCCACTTAGAAGCCGACACCACCATTCCTCTTCATCGTAGATATATAGATTTTTGAACAAGTGACCCAGATGTCTCTGGCGGGGGCCCGTGACTCCTAAGCAGTTTAGCAGTAGGTGTTTTATGGTTTCTGTCATCTCTGACTTTCTACAGAATCTGCAGGTTTTGTCCGAAGCCAGTTTTCTTCGGAAAAGAACTTCTCTTGTATGTAGAATATTCAGGCGGATTCTTAAAAAGTTTGCCCTAAGATTCGGATCTGGCACTTTCACCAAGTAAGACTTCAGTTCGTTCACTTTAGTCAGTTGTAAAGGTAGATCAGTGAACAACTTCGAAGCGGCTGCTTTTTCCAGTGTGTCAATCCAGTCTTGGTGTAGTAGACGCAATTTGACCTTAGAAGGGTTGTAAATTAATTCGTCTTTAGAACTTCCAACCCCCTTCAGAATTGCGTCGATCTTTGCCGCCCATTTTGTTAGCATTTTGCATGCTCCCGACTGAATTTCTTGATGGATTTCTTGCATAATCAAAGGGGCGCTTGGGAGTAGAGACTTTCGGAATAGCATGGCTTCATTGCGAGTCACAATGGAGGTCAGTGATTGTAGAGAAAGTTCCCTTCTTATTAACACCATTGGAAGCGAGTCAGGGAGATTAAGGACCTTTCTCCAATAGAATCCTTCCAGTTTTAACCAAAAGGATGTTGGGAGGTTTGGTAGAGCTTCTGCCCCGTAGGTAAGTGTAGGGATCACTTTAGACTTATAGAACGTCACCACTGGCGCCATCGTGAATTTTCCATATTTTTTCAATACTGCTCGGGATTGTGAAATGAGTAGTCTCGCTTTAGACATGATGCTCTCCTGCATCATTGTTTCCTTGCTGTTCTTGTTGATGGTAACGCCCAGGTATTTGAAGCTGTCCACCAATTCAAGTTTGATGTTGTTTACCGCCCATGTGAATTTCTCCAACTTCCTTTCGTTTCCACCCAGAGTCATGATCTTAGTCTTTTCCAAGTTCATCAAGAGGTTGTTTTCCTTCAGATAGGAGTCGAGGTTGTTTATCTGCCTCTGTAGGCCGATCGGAGTAACATCGAAGAGGATTATATCATCCGCATATAATAGGCGTGAGATTTTGCTGGCTCCCAATGTTGGAGGGAACATCCGGACTCTTGTTTCGTACTCTTTAAAATCGGCCGTGTATGCGTTATACAGGGCGGGAGCTAAGGGGCATCCCTGCTTTACCCCTCTTTCCGTCTTCATCCAGGAAGATAGCAGGCCTTGATTGTTTAACCGAACACATATTGTAGTTTCCGTGTACAAGGCCTTTATGGGCTCCAATATCCTTGGGGGGCAGGCATGAAGTTGTAATTTTTCCCAAAGACGTTGCCTGTCTACCCGATCAAAGGCCTGTACCAGATCAATGAATGCCATATAGATCTTCGGGCTGCCCTCGAACACTTTAGCTTTAAGTGTGCTCACCGCCAAGATGTTAACCGTTGTTCCGACATTTTTCACGAAGCCCGCCTGGAAAGGATCCGACAGGCCGGTCACGGAAATCCAGTTACTGAAATTATCCAGTATTAGGGCACCAAAGAGTTTTCCTATGGAATCAAGTAGGGCGATCGGGCGGTAATGTGATGGGTTATCCTTAGCTCCCTTTTTGAAAATGGGGACCAGGATCGCTTTTTTCCATGACGAAGGAATGGTCGAGAATCTGACGCAATTTGAGAAGACCTCCTTGATGAAAAGTGCCCAAAATTCCAATTTGTTTTTTATATCGAAATTGGTTATTCCGTCGGGGCCTGCCGCTCTGGATCCATTGAGATGTATTATTTTCCCTTTGATTGTGTTCAGGTCCAGAGGGATTTCCCACCGGTCCCCAGAGCTGGAGGCCTTGCTCTCTTTTTTTTTCTCTTTGACTCCATACAGCTTTTCAAAGTGGGATAGCCATGTTTTTTCACCAATTGAATTTTGCAGTGCCTGGTTCACTACTTTAGAATTACCCTTAATCAGTGACCAGAAGTCACGTGCCTTGTGGCCAGTGATGGCACGCAGCATATTCTCCGCGTCAGTTTGAAATCTGTTTGCTTTTGTTGACTTCAACCAGGTTTTGTAGGTTTTTGCTGCCTTAATAGCTTCAGCCTTCTTACTTAGCGATGTTGTTTTTGCGGCCTCCCGTTGCAATTTTCTGACCCCCTTTCTTCGTGCAACTAGTTGTTCATTGTAAGTATGGAGGGGGACCTTGTTTTCTTGCTTCAACGCACCTTTTTTTCGATGGTACACTGTCAGGAGGGGCGAGTATTCGATCCGTCTTTCCGGGCATAAATTGGCCACCAGCGATCGTGCCTTGTATTGGGTGGTTATGTTGGCAATGGCTACTTCTGACAATCTCAGCCTTATCCCGCTCTGATGTACTTCTAGGTTCTGAGCGTCGTAAACCGCCTCTCTTTTCCGTGAATACCACGAGAAGGCGAGCAAGTTATGGTCGCTATGTCGCGTCCTGGTAATTTTAAAGGTTCGGAGCAATGGCAATAGGCTTCTCGAAACCTGTATGTAGTCTATAGTTGCCGCTTGATCCTTTCTCTCCCAAGTTGGGATGGCTTTGAGCTTCTTCTCAGCCTTTTCCTTAAGGATGTGCATCTCTCTTGCATTTAGAAGGTTGTGCCACATGTTATTTCTACTTTGGGGCCCTTTGGAGTGGAAAGTTAGATCAGTATTCAGGTCTCCGGTGATGATCACGTCGCTGGAAGTAGATGTTATCAGGAAGTCGTCTATTAGAGTCTCGATTTGAGCGAGGAAATAGTCGTTGGTCACTCGCTTTGGGTTCCAGTAGACGTTGATCAGTAGAATCTCTGCGTTTTGATTCAGCTCCGAAGGACCTTCCTTCTTTTCCCACTCCAAGAGCGTCGCCAGAATGAATTCTGAGGCCAATAGTATCCTTGACAATGATAAGCCAGAGCCTACTCTTATGGCAGTGATTAGGCCAGATCTCGGTCTGCCCCTCTCGCTTCTTTGAGCCGGCGAATGTGCCATTTGGAAACCGTCTAAAGTGGGTGGCTCAATTAGCCAAGTTTCCTGCAGGCATAGGGCGTCAAAACTCCCAAAGTTAACGTCTGATGTGACAGTTAAGTGAGCAAAACCTCTGGTATTCCACGATCCTAGTTTCAACGATGCTTCTGAGGGTTCCATTGGAGCCCATGCCTCCCTGAGGGAATCGCCGGAAGGCCCCTCTGGTGGCTACTGCCTTCTGATTTGGGATTTCTGGAAGTGCCTGCTGTAGATTGTTCCCTCTGCAGCAGGGTCAATTTTTCCCGATAAGCTTCTGCCATGTTTCGTTGTCTCATCTGTTTTGTCAATTCGTTGGAAGATTCTATGAGTTACATTACAAGTTGGGTGTGCTGCCGGTGAGTGATCCCTCTCCGAGTTCACTCTCTTGTTCGCGTCCCGTCGAGTGCTCAGAATATTAGATTTGCGCCGGATCCGGTTTTCCACGTATTTACTGGGAACTTGTTCCCCGGTAGGAATCTTGTACTGCAGAGAGCATCGATCAGTATCCTGTTGTCTAGATCGGTGATAAGACCACTCATGCGGGGGCACAGACGGTGTTTTGCCCTCCCTCGCATTTGACAGATCGAAGCCAAGATTGTACAGTTTGTCTCTTGCTTTCCAGATTTGTTCTTGAATATGATTCGATCCTATGTGTAGGAACGAGCTATCCTTTCTTCCGTTAGGATTCGGTTCCAGGATTTTTATGTCTTTTGTAACATCAATATGAGACAACCGGCTCTCCTGAAACAGCTTGAATAGGGCTTTACGGTTCAGTGTCCAGTTATCCTGTCTATCATGTCTTCTTTGCAAATTGAAAGTTCTTGTCGTCATATTCCTTTGTCTAGGCGGAGGAGAGTGATTCGAACGGGTGGCTACGTCAACCCGCCGGCCAGGTGAACCCAGCGGGGCGTGAGCCCTGGTTCTATCCTGGTGTTTGGGTTTGTCAATTGATGGGCTCCTATCCTTTTTTCTGTCATGTTGGACCCACGGGTTCTTCTCCTCTGGAGAGCGCGATCTTTGTTGAGAGTCTCTGCGGTGGACTTCTCCTTGATTTCTCCCCTGAAGCCCCTTACCCCACAATTGTCCCCGATTCCTACTTGCTCTTTTTTGTGGTAAAGTAGTTTTTTCCCACACTCTCGGCGAGGTCGAGGGAGAATCAAGAAGCAGAGCCTTTGCTTTCGGTTCCTCTGCTTCTCTATTTTCGCGACTTTCCGGTTTTTTTCTTTTTTGATTCAGCGCTTGCGGAATTTCTGATTCTGAGTCCTCGACCGTGTAGGTACTCATGTTCATTAGGTCAAGTGAGTTCCAAGTATCATCTAGCGACCTCTCTGGACTCCGTGAGGCCTTCTGCGTCTTATCCGAGAGTTTTAGTTTGAAGACTTGGCGATTTTGTATTGGTGGGGTAGGTTTCTCTTGGTTACTTTGATCTCTGCTCTCTGTTTTGTCTTTTTGTGCGGGCTGTTGTGGGGGCTTATATTTCGAAGCCTTCTTGCCCTTACAGACCGGATCACTTTGGCCTTTGTGTTGGAATATTTCAAAGGTAGACGGGATTTTCATTTTGGAGAAGTCTATTGGTTTCGCGACTGATTGGATCGCTGCGCTTTCTGGGAGGGCAAATGCAACTGATCCATTTTTCCTTCCTGGTTTACCAGTCGTTTCATTCAAAGACTGGCCCCCCTTTGAGCGGAGTTCCGTCTGTGTTGCACTTTTCGCCAAAGGAAGTGGTGTGTCAGTGGGCCGAGTGCCTACCTCTATCTCCCGGCCTGGCTCGAGACCTTGATTCCTCTCGGGGGCTTCTCTCGAGCAAGGCCGCTCGATCAATTGTATCCCCTGCGCGTTTTCTGTCCTGTTTCCAGAGCACGGGTGGTCGGTTGGTAGCTGGTCCACTACCAGGGGTTTGCTCCCCCCACTCGCACTTCTCATATCGTCGCCTTTGTGCTGTTGAGAGGCTGTGATGAACCCCTCTAGGAAATTCAGTTTGGTGTGCATGTGTGCGATCAGAGTAGTTTGGTCTTTTAAAGTATCGCTGATGGCTTCGTATAATTTCCCAAATGGTGCCAGCGCGATAGTGACTGTAGCTAGAATGGACATCAAGTCCTCTTTTTGCGCGGGAGTTTCAGACACTTGGCTAGGAGGAGGTTCGCCTTGATGACTGAGGGGCGTCGGAGACCCCCGTTCCTTGGGGTGGCTCGGGTTTACCTCGTATGGAGGGTCCACCCCACTAATGTACGGTTCCAAGCTACACTCCAAAGATCGGGGAAAACAGGGGACGGATTTATTGGGCAGAACAGGGGGGCCATTAACCCGAGTCAGGAGCGGGTATGGCTCTCCCGCAAGTGTTCCTGACAGCCCCAATCCCTCTGCTTGTTTGTTAATAGAGTGCGGGGTGCCAGTAATCGAAGTGGCTCTTCCCAAGGTCCCCCTTCCAGCATCTAACTCGGTGTGCGGCTGAGTTGCCAACGTCGTCTTGTCCAACAGATCACGAGTTCCAGCACCATTAACCGGTTGTGGTTTGTCCCTCCCCGTTACAGCTTCTGATCCCGTGTGTATTAAATTTGGACTCTGACTCACTTGAGCGGTTAAGTGTGGAGCTCTGTTAACCGCTTTCTCTAAGGATGTGGTCATCTTCACAGGGAAGTTCATGGTTGAGGGGAGTATGGCTCTATCTTCAACTAAGGCCAAAAGCTCTGCATCTGATACATCTTGGTATCCTTCACCCTCCGTTCGTGTCTTTTTCCCAAAAAACTCTTTCAGCGTTGACATACAGTGAGGGATAAGATGTTTTTTACCCCTTCCCTGTCCTCTTTTGTACGGGGGTTTGGCCCTCACCGTTCTGCGAGAGGACATCTTTTGTGAGCCTCCCGAAAGTTTCGTCAGGTTGCCCGGAATCTCATTGGCGTTTGCTGTTACCTCGACCACACCGGGTAAGGGTGGGGAGGATGTACTGGGTAGAGATGAATGTTTTTTCACTGGGCTTGAGCTGGGCGTCGGGATTCCCGACTGAGGGCGGGGAGCAGGGGGTTGGGTTCCCTTCTCTTCCAGGGCAGTCCACGCAATCTCCAACCCCCGATGTTCGTCCCTTCCCTCATCGTCCCTTCCCTCCTCGCCAGCAAGTTCGAACAGCAATTGGGGAGGGGAGGATGGAGCGACTAGTCCCGGGGGTGTTCTTAAATCCTCCACTGCCACAGCTCCCTCTGTGTTGTGTATCATAATCACTACTGACTCCCCCGGGAGTGAGGGCGGGGTTGGGTCTGACCGGGGTAGGTTCCTGCCGCCCTTGTGCGTTGCTTGCTCCGCGAGGGAGTCCGAAAAGCAGAACGCAGACTGGCACCCCCCCCCCTCCGTGTTCTGTGTAGGGATCGTGGGCGGCTCGGACGTAGCCTCTTGCGCTTCCTCCCTAAGCAATGGGAGCAGCTCCGGGTTTGATGGACTTCCCCTCCCTGTTTCTGGACCTTGGGCCTCTATGTTGGATAGAGGAGAGGGGAGTATGTGGGTAGACGCGGGGCTCGTCGTTATTAAGATGGTTTCTTGGGGGGTAGTTTGGTCCTGTTCTGTAGTCGGCACTATCAGTGATGGTGTGCCCTCCAAGCCCAGGGATTCAATCGGGAGAAACATGAAGTCACTTACTTCGTTGAGCTCCGCTGGGCGATTTGTATTTGCCTGAATCATTTTGCTCGCGTGTTTAATGCGGGAGATCCGTTGAAGCCTCTGAGTAGCCAACTGCTCCAACTGCTCCACGCTTTCCGGCGAGGTTACGTGGTCCTTGTTGTGGGACGGTGGCTGGCGAGGTTTGCCGCTTCTTAGCAGGCGCTTGTCCTGGTCTTCCCAACCAGGTTTCCGCTTTACGGGATCGTCCGGGGCCGCCATCCGCTGGGCCTGAGGAGCTGTAGCTCTTTATGTAAGAAGTCTCGGAGTTGGATCAGCACGCGGTCACGCGGGCCCGCGGACTGCTGACTGCCCTTGTCAGTCCCTTCGCGGTCCGCTTCGCGGAGGACTGAGGGTATGTAGAGTGGAGGGCTCGGGTCACGCCTCTGAGCACACGCCTCCACTGATGAAGCTGAAAAAAATACTCGAACTCCAGCACAGCGTGCTGGTACTGCTGACTGCCCTTGTCAGTCCCTTTTTTATGACGCAGTCTTAATTTATCCGTGGGCAGTCCCACACCTTCTCGCTGCCTGCCGAATACCAAACACTCGGCACACTCCGATACGCCTCCGCTTAACCTGATGTTTTGTAGGCGGGCTGCAAGCACTTGAGATTAGGTGTAGAAGAAATAGGACTCTCCTCAGGATTTCTCGTAACGCTGTGCTCTGGTTCAACAGTAGAATGTGGGAAGATCAGTTGCTTGCCTAATTTGGTGAACTTTCATGTACAAAATCAAATGTTACAATGGAAAAAGGATTTCTCATTTTCCTATGTAAAGTGTCATGTATTAACTATAAGTAGTTAAGGTTACTGCTTATGGTGATAAAGTCACATTAGTTAACGCCCCCTTTGGGTCTTGGGCAGGCGCTATAGAGTACGGATGCTCACGTGGTTTAAAATGCTACATTGAGGTGGCATATGGGGAGATTGCAGAGCAACCCAAAAATCATCTCTGACCCTCAGGTATGGATAGGGATGACTGGCCCTGCGTTATCCCATTCACTTGTTGCCCATTTGACACATCTATTTTCCAAGGGGGTAAACACTCTTATGGGCCTTGACCTTCCCGAGACCGAGTGGGCATAACTGAGAGGTCATGTGCATGTATCAGGTAGGAAGAAGACTGTTTCCAACCTCCAGTAGACCACCTATTCTTAGTTAGGACTTCCATGATAGACCCTCAGCCACTCCCCAAGACCCACCAACCCTTAGCAAGGAGCTCACCTCCTTATGATCATAACTAGAAATAATGTCACTCCAATATGGACCCAAACCGGTCCCTGCACCAGCTTGAGAAACAATTGTCGGTCCTGTCCATGAGCACAGCCTTTTTTTTGTGGCTTGTTGACTGCAGTGCAGATTAACAATTATGCTCGCCTTCCCGTGAGTGCTTCCAGACAATCCCAAATTGAGCAAGGAGATACTGCATGGGACAGCATAGCCGCATTCCGCTATTACTGTGCAGTCTAACTTGAAAATGGCGGTTGAGCATTTTAAGCCCTACAATCAGCCCTACAGATAAGGGGTGTATCGTCTACCTTTACTCCTAAAAATAGGCAAATACATCCCAAAATTTAAAATAGGCAGTCAAAATACTCCCAACAAAAAAAGGAAACAGACATCTAGGACCTTGTGCCTCTGCTTTCAATCACACAGCTCGATGGATATGTTCGGACCAGTAGTGCACATAGTAGCACAGGAAGAACTGTTATAACTGCCTGATTGGAAGAAGTAAACATGTATGAATAAGAAGGTGCAAAGAAATAATTATAACAACATATTTTTCCGTTTGCAAGTTAAAACATTTTTACTTGCTAATAAAATACTTCCATTGGGAACTGAACAGATATTTTTATTCTCTAAAAAATAATTTTACTCCCAACTTTAAAAAATAGGGAGTACAATACTCCCACTTCAAAATCTGATCTGGAGAACTGCCTACAACGCTGCATTCCCTACAAGACAACAAACTTAATTGTCAATAACGGGATAAGGATCATAAACATAAGGAGAGCTTCACAAAATGCCAGAAAACAACTTGGGGTGAAACAAGAAATCAGGTAAATAGCCAATTACAATAGTTAGCGGATGGACAGGGCAACCGAGAGCACAATAAAAACACCCAAGAACCTGGAGGGAGGGTAGCTGATGGGGCAACCAAACAGCGAGTCGAGAGAGGCAAGAAGGAGGCAAAAAGGCAGAGCCCGCTGTGGGCTATATCTCCGTTAATGGGGGAGATCAGACCAGAAGTCAAGCCTAAGAGCTTGCTGAGGACTGTATTGCAGACAATGGGGACGACCAGACGTAGCCATCTAAAGTTTTGCATTGAACCGTGTATCAGGTCCTGTGATGAACCAAGCTCTGAGAGAGACCTGTTTAGGTGGGTCAGAACAACAGTCAAAACATTTTAGACCTAAAAGACTGGCCCATAAGGGTAACTCCCTCTTCCCCCAGCTACAGATTGAGAATACGGATGGCCGACTTGTACCCTAAGCAAAGGGGGGTAAATAATTGCTGATAGGAGATTGTCAAGATGCCTACTGGGTGCTATAGCCATAAGGCAGCAGTCAAGAAGCTATTAAATGCTATCTGCCCGAGGCTGTGAGTTCAAGCCAAGATTCAGGCTGGGTGCTATATCCAGAGACTTTTTATTGATAAGGGCACCCTGCACAAGAGCAGTAGTCACATAGCCTGGGCCACTACAAACATTAAAACAATCCACTTTTACAGTCTTAGTATAGTATCCTGAAGTGGCTTCTGGGTCTGGCTGCCCAGTGGCAACTTTGCTCAGTGGGTCCATGGACTAGTGGCCACTATGCCTAGGGCATGGCTTTAAGCTTTGTCATGGGTCCCACCAAGCCATCTGAGGTTGCAACTGGCCAAGCCCAGTGAACACATTTCTCCCACTGTGGGTGTGCAAGAACCTGGTCATGGAAGCAGGGCATTGCCATGTGCCACTCTGAATAGGGTATGGAGTTTGGCCATGCCCAGGGACTCGCCAAGCCACCCGCCTCAAGGTTTCTCTTCACCATAGTCCTCGTGAAGCTCTGCCAATTCTGGCTTTCTCTGGATTCCAATTTCCGCCCCATCCTGCCAACAAGCAGTCCCTCTTTGGGCCTTCTACTTTTTTTTAAACGCGTGCGGGTGCAGTCACATGATGATAAGGATGTTAGGAAAATACTCTTCCCCCAAGATGTTTCACGCCCTTAGAGGGATCTTCACACATGTCAGATTGGGACGACATGCTTATTGCATTTCATTATTTTGACATATTTTGCATCTCAAGTGGCTGTGAGAACAACACAGGAAAAGCTACAATTCTGTGCCGGATTCTTAATAAAATCTTTGATTTTAAGCTCCAGGGGAAGAAGGGGACAATGGGAGGACATTTTGTGTACTGGGGGTTACCTATTAGAGGTCTACGTTCAGGATACCCAAATAATGGAAGTCCACAGGGAAAAATAAAGCCGGTCCAGGGCACTCAGGGAGTTATGATCTTGCAAACAATGTTTGGGGGTCGACATGTATCGGAAATATTGACATACATATGGACAAATCTGGAGCCTCAGATGAACATAATGTGGAGATCTAGGCAACCTTATTCCAAACCTTTCTGAGGTGGGGTGAGGGCTTCACGGAGGTCCCCAGGAATAAACCATTGACTACATTGCAAGCAGAACTGTGGTGTAGCAATATCGGAGATACCCTCTTGTATAGGCCTTTATTGTAATGTTGATGCCTGTGGTCAAACCTTGCCAGAGGGTTTTACAAGGAGGCGCCAGAACTCATCTGGGCCTAGATGAGATGTGGAGCTGACCAAAGAAGTGAATAATATTTGACCTTGCTACCATTAAGGAGCATTACCAGGAGTAGGGCACTGGAAGAATATTTGTCAAAATAATGAAATGTAAAGTGGCCTTATATAGCTCTCTTCTGCCAATAATTACAGCTATAGAACAAATTGAACCTATTCTGAGCATAAAAGCCCAGGCTTGCAGGAAGCATCTCTCGCAGTTATTGAAGAGTTATGAAAAAGAAACCTTGTTGCCCATTTCAAACTGTTCCAAGTGCACATGGCTATGCATGGGTGCCATGGATGAGTGGGGTAGTTGTCCTTGTGGCATATTATTTTATTTTTTTTACTTATAAATGGTACATGTGGCTGGTGCGGGTGGACTGCAATCAATTCAATCTGTTCGATGGATCATTTGGGTAAAGATTATTTTCGGTTCATAGTTTTCCGTCCCACATGGATCCTGTACCCTGCAGTAGCGAATACCACGTGATTTACCACTTTTTGCAAGAACGGTATTGAAATTCAGCAGGTGAAACTGAATCTGAGAGCGCAATACTGCGAAGAAAACTTGCCTTCAAGCTCTCTCAACTCAAGTGGAGCAGGCTGTCCGTATGAAACCACAACCTTAAATACAAGCCAATTAACACATAAAACACACTAATACACAGCCGACATAACATACATTCACATACAACAAACAACCCAAGCACTGGGCCTAACCTTTACGATTACACAAGCCAGTGCGCTCAACCACAACCTTAAATACAAGTCAATTTACACATAAAACAAACACACTCCCAACATAACATACTGGTCCGATAGCACAGCGAGTAGAGCGCTCGCTTTGACATCTGTGCAGAGCCTGCTGACGCAGGTTTGATTCCCACCAGGGCCAAACTCAGCCTTTCATCCTTTTGAGGTCGATAAATGAGCACAACACACCGTGGGCTCAGATGCCCGAGGGTTTGTAGCGCTATAAAAATGCTAAATTATTATACATTCACATACAACAAACAACCCAGGCATTAGGCCTCACCTTTACGGATACAACAAGCCAGTGCAAGCAATCAACCCATCTGCAACCCAACACACACAGATGCCAGTTTCTCCTGCGTCTGGACAGATCCTATCCCTCTATCTTCACTAGGCAACCCTGTCTGCTTTCTTGCAGAGCCACGTGAGCGCATCGAGACTGGCCCTAGGTGGTGGCAGTGCGCAGTATTAAGTCAACATAACATCTCAAATTCCTGCGCCTTTCAGATGGAAAATGTCTATGCTCCAATAGGACAAGATCCTGTACTCTGACAGGACTTTGAAAACCTGAAGCTGCTGAAAAATCTCAATGAATAGTGGGAGGGAAATTATACAACATCCTTGGAGTCACCTCGTCAGCAGTGCATGACCCATTTCAGAACACTGCAGGCCTACATAACATCAAAATATAGTGCACGCCCTTGGTGCTGCGAGGTCCTTGGCGGATGTGTGGATTGAGCAGGCGTTCACTTTCCTTTTCGTGCCACACACCTGGCACTCAGAAATTAAAGGTAACCTCCCTTGCCTAATCTGGCCACAATTGACGGACAGCATTTTACAGGGGAAAATTTCACTGTATTTTACCACAGTAGGCTTAGATGGGTTGAGGGGTGTGGATGGTAAAACAGGTATTGGGCAGTAGGGGGACAAGTTGTAAACAGAGGTATGCAGCTGGCCCCCCATAGAAAAAAGCAGAACAAAATGTTGATTGATGTCCCAGGCGGCTAGATAGGGGTGATCCCAAATTAACTACCTGGATATGATATGATATGGCATTTATAACGTGCTTATACACAAGTGGTTCAAGGCGCGAGGAGGCAAGGGAGTGGGAACAGAGGGAAGACAGACAACGATCCTACTAGGCCAGGTGTCATTCAGATCGCGCAAGTGCAAGGGACGGGGAGGGAGGAGAAGTGCGGGGGAGAAAGCCGAGAGGACAGTGCAGTACATGGGATCAGAAAATAAATAAACAATAAGTAAAAGTACGGCCAGCAGGTGGCAAGTGCAAGGGTAAGTGCATACATCAGGCGTCAGTGCTGGTAGTGGGACTGTAGGGATACAGAAAACAGTCCCCCAAGTGCAGGGTTTGCCAGGAAGGCAGTGCAGTAGTGCGACTGGCAGGGAGGGGGACCTGGGCCCGAGATCACAGGGTGGCCAGGTAACCAGTGCAGTTTCAGTGTCAGCCAGGAAGTCAGCAGGGGAGAGGAGGAGAAAAAGCAGAAGCAAAGAGAAAGGTGTTGAGGTGCTTCCGGAACCGAAGATGATTCTCCTCAAGTTTCAAGGGGGCAGTGAGGCTGTTCCAGAGGGCGGCTCCAGCCGAGAAAAGAGATCTACCACCAACTCGTTGCTTGGAGAAGCGACTGACCCTGAGGGAGTTCGACGCAGAAGAGCTATGAGCTCGAGAAGGAAGGTATTTAGGAAGAAAGAGTTGAAGGTATTGAGCCCCCAGACCCCAAAAGGCTTTGTGGACAATGCAGAGGGTTTTGAACTTAATCCTCGCGGCTACTGGGAGCCAGTGCAGCGATTTCAGTCCTGGAGAGATACGATCCCTGGGCTTGAGGCCAAGGACAAGTGTTGCAATCCTGTTCTGGATAAGTTGCAAAGGGCGGAGAGTGGAAGCAGGCAGATTTAGAAAGAGGCTGTTACAATACTCCAGCCTGGAGAGAACCAGAGCTCTGGAGACAGTGAGCTTCTGGGGGAAGGAGAGGAAAGGAAGAATACCTCTGAGGAGTTGCAGCTGGTAGTGCGACTTCTTAGAGACAACCTTGTGTCATTGCAACAGGTTAAGGACCAGGGGATACAACCAATTTATCAATGTATCTGTTTTACTGGCGAGCAACCCACCTGTGAATGAATTGGGCACAGGTGATTCAACGAGGGATGGCACAATCTATCCCTTGTGTCGGCAATTAAGAAGGTAAGCATGTATCCTTGCTACTTTCCTCGTAGATTGATATCTGGGAAAATGCCAGCCCTCTAGGATAAGGATTAGGAGTGAACAATTAGTAGCCATAAAGCAGTAATTGACCATTTCAAATTATCAAAGTGAATATCTAAACACACCTTTAGTGGCTCTGCTTCAAAATATGAAGGAAAGCAGAACAACATGGAATGTCATTTCAGGACAGGGGTAAAAACACTTACTTTCTCTAAATCTTCGGCTCGGATGGCTAAAGCCTGGATGTCTTCTCCACTCAGGATAGGGTTGATGGGGGGCTCAAGTTCCTCCTGCACTGGCGGAGTCAGCTGCTCTGTAATCTTGGATCGTTTCTTTTCTGAAACATAAAGAGATCAGAGCTCTAACTTCCCTCCTGCCAACCAAGAACCATAACCTCCAGGAGCCATCATGGGCTAGAGAGATAAAGAGAAGGACAAACTCAAATTTAAGCGGTGCGTGCTAGGACCCACATAATCAGAAAAACACATGTATTTTTACTATAACCCCAATCTGGTTATATGGGCCTCATTACAAGTTTGGTGGTATTTCAGTGGTAACCGGTACTAACACATTTGGCAGAATTACAGCTGGCAGTAATTCCACCGATGTTGCCGTTTTTATGGCGGGAAGGTGGTGGATTTGCATCCAGCTCTTAGCTGGAGGTGAATCCTCCACCTCTCTGTTAAACTCGGATTTGGGCGGTGTGGTAAAGCAGCAGTAATGAAATTACTGCCACATTACTGCCGATTTCCCCACACCGCCTACTTGTAATGAGGCAGTTTGACTACAGTTCCCAGAATTCACTGTTTGAGGCTTCCGTCTCTCTCGTAGAGGAATGCTTTGGTCCTTTGACTACATTTGCATCTGAGTAGAAGAAAAATGACAACATACTGATGCTGCATGTTGCCATTTTTCTTCTACTCCTATGCAAATGTCTGTATTCCACTTGGCCTTGTTCTCACTGTCTGCTCGGCTTGGATGCTCAGTGCTTTTATCTGGGCTGCCTTCCTGTATCGCTGGCTCTGGCCACGTCTCCTCCACCCCTACAGGGTCGGACTGGGGCATACAATTGTCTCTGAAAAAGTGGCCCAAAGTTGCAAATGGCAATTCATTCCTTTTGTGACAGACTGTTTGAGTAGCACCCAAGGGGGAATATTTTGATAAAGTGTGATACAAATGGTGCAATTTAAAGAATATGTATTCAGCAGCAATGGTCATAACTACTAGCCGCATAGTGAAGTAACTCCTCAAACTGGCCCCACTGGCCAAAAAAGTGGCCCACTTTGACCCAAAACACTGGCCCACACTAGCATTGTGTGTTTTTGGTTCGGGCATTGCCCTATTGGCCAATCCGAGCCTGCTTAACAATCCGAACTATTCAACATCTAGCCTGTGGTGAAGCTTCTGCAGCCAAGCGCGAAAGCATCTGGGAGCTGTCTGCTGGAAAGTGTGTGTGCTGCCGCTCTGCCCTGCCCTGCATCCCCCCGTGTCATGCTGCAGGTCCTACCTGTTGCTGTGTGCTGCTCGGCTTGGACACTGTGCTGACTCCGGTGCAGCTCTGCACTTTCATCTGCCGCTACCTTCCTGTATGGCTATCTGTGTCCAACTGGGGGCCGGGACTATTTTAAATCTGCATTCTGTCGCTCTTCCTACACCGTCTCTCTGCCATCCCAATCGTCCTCTTTTCTCTACGTTTGAATATCAATATACTTAGTTTCTCAAACCAGATCCTTAGCTTTTCTTCTGATATGCCACCCACCAGACCCACCTACCTTCTTCTGTGCGGATCTTGATTCTCTTCTGTCCTCTCTCCTCTCCTTTAATGCCCCTCCATTCCTTCTTGGCGACTTTAATCTGCACCTCGCGTTATCACGCCTCTATTTCTCTCCTATCCCTTCTAGATTCCCATTACCCATCACCTGCCCTAGTCTCTGGTTCTGCCAGGATCTCAATTTCTCCTCTGTCTCATGTTTGACTTCTGTGACTGCCATCCCATTCACTCCTCGGACCATGCTCTTCTTTCTTTCTCTCTTATTCCTTCTCTTGTTTCTCTCTCCGCTTCTGCTTCTTTTCGGTTCTTTCTTTTGTCACCTCCTATTTAGCTTCGATGCCTTGGGTTTTATTTCTGTTATAACTACTTATCTCCCTTCATTTCCTGAGCTCGGTTCTCCGATTCTGCTTTCTCTTTTTTCATCTGCTATTCCTGTCTCTCTTGACACCCTTTTGCCTGCCTCTCCTTTTACTCATTCTCGTAAACCTCCCCAACCCTGTTTATCCCCATCACTTTGCTCTTGGTGAAGCTCTCTTCGCAACGCTGAGCATCATTGGCGGCAGTTACCTTCTCCTGCCAACTCTGCCACTCTCTCTTCTCTCCATACTATCCAAGGCTCAAGTCGAGGGTACGCGTGGGGGCTACAGAGTCCACCCACTTTTTTTCCAGTGGATGGGCTCAGTCCCCCCCCCCAGCTAAAATGAAAAACATTGAATGGTGTATTTGAATGTATGAATTAAAGCCTACTGCAGGGTTCGAACCGTAATCGTCAGGTTTGCAGGGACACTTCACCGCTGCACTATATATATATTCACTAAAAAAAAAACTTTGTTAAGGGGACATTATGGTTAAGTTGCACTACTAAAAACCTGTGAAATTCACTACAAAAAACTTTATAACCGTGACATTATGGTTCAAGGTACAACCGAAAAACCCCTGCAATTCGCCAGTTATGGTAGGCTAAGCAACCATACCACCCCGTCCCACTGTGCACTGCTAACACTAACACCCAGGACATGAAAGATGGCATCACAAATGTCATTGATGACATCACTGATGATATCACATGTGTAGCAAAACAGAAAGGTGATGGCTGGAAGGTTTTGAATTAATCATAACCACGGGCAACGGTGGTCTGGAGGGTTGCCCAGAGCATTGCCAGTGGTTAAGATTAAGTCTAAACCTTCCAGCCATCACCTCTTTGTTTTTGCTATGCCACCCCGAGTGGGACGGGTATGCCCAGACGTGGGTCCCGTGCCTGCTGGGCCTAGAGACCCAAGCTACTCCTCACTGATGAGCCCCAACAAGGGCGAAACATGTTTGGGGATGCTTGTGGTCTCGTGCAGAAGGGATGTGGCCTAGCAGTTCGGGCTGGACTGCCCCTTTTGGGGTGGGGCCAAGCCTGATTTGCATATGGTCTTTCCCTTCTGTAATGGCTTGGCAGGCGAAGAACGGTGGTCTGGAGGGTTGCCCAGAGCATTGCCAGTGGTTAAGATTAAGTCTAAACCTTCCAGCCATCACCTCTTTGTTTTTGCTATGTCACCCCGAGTGGGACGGGTATGCCCAGACGTGGGTCCCGTGCCTGCTGGGCCTAGAGACCCAAGCTACTCCTCACTGATGAGCCCCAACAAGGGCGAAACATGTTTGGGGATGCTTGTGGTCTCGTGCAGAAGGGATGTGGCCTAGCAGTTCGGGCTGGACTGCCCCTTTTGGGGTGGGGCCAAGCCTGATTTGCATATGGTCTTTCCCTTCTGTAATGGCTTGGCAGGCGAAGAACGGTGGTCTGGAGGGTTGCCCAGAGCATTGCCAGTGGTTAAGATTAAGTCTAAACCTTCCAGCCATCACCTCTTTGTTTTTGCTATGTCACCCCGAGTGGGACGGGTATGCCCAGACGTGGGTCCCGTGCCTGCTGGGCCTAGAGACCCAAGCTACTCCTCACTGATGAGCCCCAACAAGGGCGAAACATGTTTGGGGATGCTTGTGGTCTCGTGCAGAAGGGATGTGGCCTAGCAGTTCGGGCTGGACTGCCCCTTTTGGGGTGGGGCCAAGCCTGATTTGCATATGGTCTTTCCCTTCTGTAATGGCTTGGCAGGCGAAGAAGGGTGGTCTGGAGGGTTGCCCAGAGCATTGCCAGTGGTTAAGATTAAGTCTAAACCTTTCAGCCATCACCTCTTTGTTTTTGCTATGTCACCCCGAGTGGGACGGGTATGCCCAGACGTGGGTCCCGTGCCTGCTGGGCCTAGAGACCCAAGCTACTCCTCACTGATGAGCCCCAACAAGGGCGAAACATGTTTGGGGATGCTTGTGGTCTCGTGCAGAAGGGATGTGGCCTAGCAGTTCGGGCTGGACTGCCCCTTTTGGGGTGGGGCCAAGCCTGATTTGCATATGGTCTTTCCCTTCTGTAATGGCTTGGCAGGCGAAGAACGGTGGTCTGGAGGGTTGCCCAGAGCATTGCCAGTGGTTAAGATTAAGTCTAAACCTTCCAGCCATCACCTCTTTGTTTTTGCTATGTCACCCCGAGTGGGACGGGTATGCCCAGACGTGGGTCCCGTGCCTGCTGGGCCTAGAGACCCAAGCTACTCCTCACTGATGAGCCCCAACAAGGGCGAAACATGTTTGGGGATGCTTGTGGTCTCGTGCAGAAGGGATGTGGCCTAGCAGTTCGGGCTGGACTGCCCCTTTTGGGGTGGGGCCAAGCCTGATTTGCATATGGTCTTTCCCTTCTGTAATGGCTTGGCAGGCGAAGAACGGTGGTCTGGAGGGTTGCCCAGAGCATTGCCAGTGGTTAAGATTAAGTCTAAACCTTCCAGCCATCACCTCTTTGTTTTTGCTATGTCACCCCGAGTGGGACGGGTATGCCCAGACGTGGGTCCCGTGCCTGCTGGGCCTAGAGACCCAAGCTACTCCTCACTGATGAGCCCCAACAAGGGCGAAACATGTTTGGGGATGCTTGTGGTCTCGTGCAGAAGGGATGTGGCCTAGCAGTTCGGGCTGGACTGCCCCTTTTGGGGTGGGGCCAAGCCTGATTTGCATATGGTCTTTCCCTTCTGTAATGGCTTGGCAGGCGAAGAACGGTGGTCTGGAGGGTTGCCCAGAGCATTGCCAGTGGTTAAGATTAAGTCTAAACCTTCCAGCCATCACCTCTTTGTTTTTGCTATGTCACCCCGAGTGGGACGGGTATGCCCAGACGTGGGTCCCGTGCCTGCTGGGCCTAGAGACCCAAGCTACTCCTCACTGATGAGCCCCAACAAGGGCGAAACATGTTTGGGGATGCTTGTGGTCTCGTGCAGAAGGGATGTGGCCTAGCAGTTCGGGCTGGACTGCCCCTTTTGGGGTGGGGCCAAGCCTGATTTGCATATGGTCTTTCCCTTCTGTAATGGCTTGGCAGGCGAAGAACGGTGGTCTGGAGGGTTGCCCAGAGCATTGCCAGTGGTTAAGATTAAGTCTAAACCTTCCAGCCATCACCTCTTTGTTTTTGCGATATCACATGTGTAGCCACCCGTAAACAAAGTAAATATTCCATTAAGAGCGACCTTACACAGTGTAAATAAATTTAAACATTAAACAAAAAAAATTGCATACACACCATGTACTTCATATTTCTTAGTAAAATACATAGCTGCATTAATCTTTGCCATTAATAGTCTAGATTTACAAAGCAGTAACGTGTGCTACTAAAAAGTGGGATTACTGGTTATAATCCGGCGCGGCTTTGACGGGTCGGATTACAAAACAAAATCCTTTTTCAAGATGGCCACCATAGAAAGGAAAGGCGGTTGTTTCATACATAGCCCCTCTTCGGTTTCCATGGTAGCCTGCAAAAAGCACAAGTATGTGACGTGACGCAGAACCTGTAAATAAACATACAGCGACGTACAACGTAGTAACTTACATTTGAAATAATAGACTGGATTATAAAAGAAAACGTTAACATTTTAGAGTTCGTAATTAGGTTTATTTAACAAGAAACTGTCATAGACCATCGGAGTAATCCCATTTTGGGATTGATAACAATGGTTCTAAGGGAATCATTGCAAATGTTAAAGATGAGGCACACGTTGGTCTTTTCCCATACAAAAATTATGCGTTCTTGTTTAAAACAGCCGCTTTCTTTCCACAGTGATTTCCAAGAAGGCGCCATGACCTTCGGCCTACAGCACCATAAATGATGTGATGTTGCTACGAATATCGAGGTCAGCGTACAGGCGTAGCGGGCCTGGGCTGTCATCCTACATAATTGTGATGGACAGGCAACCGCTCAGGAGCAGTTGTATTTGCCGTCCAAAAAAGCCGTCACTCGGCATCTGGAAACCATGGCACGGGCAGTACAGCAAGATGTACCTGGGCAGAAAACGTAACAGAAAATACGTGTCAATAACCAACCTTTAGCAAAAAAGTGCAAAAAAGACACGAAGTATGTGCAAAGTAATACACAAATGTAAGTGGTCAAACATGACATTTTAGTGAAATGTTACTATTGACCATGTGTAAATATAGTAACAGGCTACAAACGCTGAGATTCTGCATGCCCCGTAAGGTAAAAAAACAAAATGGCAACTACACAGGAAGACGATGAATGAGTTATGAAGGCAAAATGAATGAACAGATAAAATAAAATTGATTTCAAACAAGACCAAAAGAATGTGCAAAGTGATACACAAAGCTATGTGGGCAAACATAACGTTTCAAACAAGAAATATTAATGGTGAGAAAGGGTGAGTGTATGTCACGACCCTCGCCCCAAAGCCCCTCTGGCAAACCCATTGGCCAGGTGGAGTCAGGACTCGGGCCTCTAGAGCCTGGCATCCTCTTCAAAAGCCCTCATGGGGCCAGGCTCATACACCATGAACAACAATGTGCTTGGGAACTACTTTATTGTATTGTCAGCCAACATGGAGGCATCCACATAGCTTGGTTCCCTAAGAACCAAGCTATGCGGTTTAGTGTTTTGGGTGTGGCAGGCCTGGAACTACTTTCCCTGGAACTACTTTACCTGGGCTATATAAACCACACCCTGACTGCAGAACATGCTTCGTGCTACTTTGCAGCTTGCAACGTGACGCTCACCATGTCCAGCTATTCCCGCGAACCTCGGAGAAGCAGAACCTGCACGGAGACAAAAGGAACATCATTAGCAGCAGCATCTCACCTGCAGTATTCATCTTTAAACACTCGCAGCTACTAAGAACAGCTTCCTCGAATCTGCACGCCTCCCGGACAGAATGACCTGAAAGAGGAAGATAGAGGCAACATTAAAGAAAGCTGTAGAGACATTTAGAAATTACGAACTGCTCAAAAAGGCTTACCTGGCTGGTCGCCCCTCGGCTGGCACCACTCCGGACATTCCACTCGCGCTGAACACCACCACGACCTACAAGGAAGGAAAACACAGGTTAGCAAAGGCAAGGCTTCACAGCGCTGCGCATAGCGCTTACTTACCGCATCATAGCGCTCTTAATGCGCCATCATTTACCAACAGGGCTCAACCAAGCCAGTTCGCCGCGCTGAAGCTGCGCATAGCTAAGGGAGAAAAAAAGAGACATTTTAAACAAAGAAAGGCATGCAGGATAACAACAAAACTAAAGAACAGCAATAAGACCTACCTGAACAATATCAAACGGGCTGGCGTCAGTGAAGTAACTGGACCGCACTTGCCCATGAAAGACAACGCGCCCCTGCAAAGAAGGCAGGACAGAGAGCACGCCTAATTCTACCACAAGGCAGAACCTTCCCCGCAGACCACATCAGGGCAAAGCTGAGAAGCATACCAGCGAGTAACTCGGCTGGGTGGCGTCCCTGTGGATACCAGGTGAGCGTAACAGAACACGAAGCCTACCATAACAAATCCACCTGGGCGCCATGGAGACATCAGAAATGGACCAATTGGCCCAATTACTAGGAGAGCTTCGTGCTGAGGTTCATTCTGCCCGACAAGAGACTAATGCCCTCCGGAGAGACCTAATAGTAACCAAAGAATGCACTGAAGAGATTAGCAGGCAATACTTGCAATCACAGGCAGGACAGACGCCTCTACCTGGAAGCAATCCAACGATGCAAAACCCCGCCATACCACCCACTCCGGTACAGATCACGTTACCTGGAACAGTGCCCCTGGCACCACCAGAAATGTTCTCAGGCAACCCACAGAAGTATGCGGCATTCATCAATCAGTGCCGCCTTCATTTTCTTTGTAGGCCTGGTGCATTTTCAAACTACCAAGCTCGGGTAGCTTTTGTCTTATCATACCTGAGTGGTAGTGCAGCAGATTGGTCGGTGCCGTTGGTAACCCATGACGATCCTCTATTACATGACTTGGGGGGTTCCAGAGAGAAATGGAAAAACTTTTTGCTCGCCATACCCAGGATCAAGCAGTAGACAATGAACTCTTGTCCCTCCGACAGGGGAATCAGGACTTGTTAACATACATTGTTACCTTCAACAGACTGGTTGCCAAAGCTAGGTGGCCAGAAAACAAAAGAACCATGTTATTCCATCGAGGCTTACGAAGCGAATTAAAGGACATCTTAGCCCAGGTGGTTGATCCACCCAGAGACTGTGCAGAATTCATAAATCTGGTCGTGCAGCTAGACCACCGGTTGCAGGACCGAAAGGCAGACCGGTCTAAGAGGGACCCTCGGACCGTGTACATTCGACAAAGGGAAAACACACCCCTTGTACCTGAAAATGCAGTAGAACCCATGCAGATTGGAGCGATACGGCCTCCATTAACAAAACAAGAGCGGAACAAAAGAAGACAACAACAGCTTTGTTTGTATTGTGGGAATCCAGGACATTTCCTCAAGGACTGTCCAGCAAAACCCCCAAGAACAACAGTCTGGGCCACAGAGAAGGATGAAGCTAAGGAATCGGGAAACTACCAAGCTCGACAAACGTAGAGGTCAGTTTGTCGAGTGAGAAGAAAGAGTTGCTGACCTCGTACTTTGCAATACCAGTGATCTTAATTAACCACCAACAGTCATCAAGAATGCATGCCGTTGAAGCATACATCGATAGCGGAGCAGTTGTTAATTATATTGATCAAGAACTAGAAGCAGATATGGGGCTTCCTTTGTGTTCTAAGTCAACTATGGACAAGGTAATCACCATGGATGGGACAGAAATTGCTTCCGGACCAGTAACCCAGTGCACAGCCAGGGTTACTCATCAAGGCACCTAAGTTCAGGCTAATACTAGGGATGCCATGGTTGGTTGCTCACAACCCTTTGATAGACTGGCGGGCACGAAAATTAACCTTCCCCGGTGACTGCTCCCCTGCCTGCTATTACCAAGAGGAGAAACCCGACGTCTGTATCCCCATGACTCCCGGAGCGACAGTATCAACCCTGGGAGCAACTAATACCTTGCCAAGTGAATACCATGATTTCCAGGATGTTTTCCGAAAGGACCAAGCCAATACATTGCCGCCGTACAGGCCCTATGACTGTCAGATCGACCTTGTTCCTGGTGCAGAAATCCCTTGCGGCAGGATCTACGCTCTCACAGAACCAGAAAACCTTCATTTGAAATCCTATTTAGACCAGTACCTTGCAAACGGATGTATCCGTCCTTCAAAGTCCTCCACAGCCAGTCCTTTGTTCTTCGTACCAAAAAAGGAAGGAGACTTGAGAACCTGTATTGACTACCGCGCATTGAACAAGATCACCGTGAAGAACCGCTACCCCTTGCCACTTATTCCTGAGATGCTAGATCAAGTTAAAGATGCCCAGATTTATACCAAATTGGACCTTCGAGGAGCGTACCACCTGGTCCGAGTCAGAAAAGGAGATGAATGGAAAACCGCCTTCCGTACTAACTACAGCGTGTTTGAATATCAAGTCATGCCCTTCGGGTTATGCAACGCTCCTGCGGCATTCCAATATTTCATGAATGATGTCTTAAGGGAGTTAATTGATGTGTGCGCCTTAGTGTACATAGACAACATCTTAGTATACTCAGCCTCGGAGCAAGATCATGTCAGGCACGTTCGTTCAGTGCTCACCAAGCTCCGTCAACATCGCTTGTTTGCAAAGCTTGAAACATGCTTTTTTCACATCACCGAAGTGGAATTTCTTGGTTTTAGCCTTACTTCAGGAGGCATCAGAATGGACGTGCACAAGGTAGATGCCATTCGGAAAATAACCTTCACCGACGTCTCTGAAAGGGGTACAAAGCATGCTGGGCTTTGCAAACTTCTACCGCCGATTCATCCCAGACTTCGCTCAGGTTGTGCACCCAATCACAGTACTATTACGAAAAAACAATAAAAAGTTTGCTTGGACCGAAGAAGCAGAAGAAGCCTTTCATGAACTTAAACTAAGGTTTACCTCCACTCCAATCCTGCAACATCCTGGTCCAGACCTCCCTTATGCTGTTGAAACTGATGCGTCCAGTCTCGCAATGTGGGCTGTCCTTTCACAGAGAGACCCGGAAACAGGCCAGCTACATCCTGTGGCCTTCTGGTCGAAAAAGTTCTCACCTCCAGAGATTAATTATGCCATCACGGACAAGGAACTCCTGGCTATCAAATCCACCTTTAAAGCCTGGAGGCACTACCCTCTGGGGGCCAGACACACCATTACAGTCATCACAGACCACCAAAACCTGCAATATCTCAAAACATCCAATGTCCAGTCCTCGCGCCAATTACGGTGGGCCCTTTTCTTCGCAGAATATGATTATGTAATCACATTTCGACAAGGAGTCAGAAACGGAAAGGCGGATGCCTTATCTCGCATAGGCATAGATGAAATAGTATGTACAACTCCAGACCCAGTACCTATTATACCTGAAGACAAACTCTTGGGTATCACTACAGCCTTAACACAAGCAGAACTACTAAAAGAAATCCAACGGACAATGAATCCCGATGCCTACCTTGCATGGCAAACTCAAGGAGAACAATATACCATCAAGGACCACCTACCCTTTTTTAGGGATCGCCTATAATGTACCCAAGAAGGAATTACAACAGCATATTATTTCAAACTATCACGATTCACTGATCGAAGGGCATCCTGGGATCGCCAAAACCCTAGCTAAGGTGAAAGAGAACTTTTGGTGGCCTACCTGGCGTGAGGACATCATTCAGTATATTCAGTCCTGCGGTGTCTGCGCACAAAATAAATCACAGAAACAAAAACCATCTGGTCTCCTAAAACCATTGGACATTCCTCCAGTTCCATGGCACACTCTTTCCCTTGACTTCATCAGTAATCTACCTCCAAGCCAAGGGTTCAACACCATCCTTGTATTGTGGGCTTATTCTCGAAGATGGCCCATTTTATTCCTCTCAAAGGCCCCCCAGACACAGCCACTTTAGCAAAAGTGTTCCTGGAGGGCGTGGTTAAGCTACATGGCTTCCCTTTGGTTCTGGTCTCTGATTGATGCAGCCAGTTTGTTTCAGACTTCTGGAGAAAATGCTGGGCAATGGCGCAGATCGACGTTCGGCTACCTACCAGTCACCATCACCAAACGGACGGCAAACCGAGAGAACCAATCAGACACTCGAGCAATATTTACGGTGCATGCTGCACCACGAACAAAGGAATTGGAAAGACCTACTATGGATAGCCGAATATGCATATAACAATTCTTTGCATTCAAGCACGGGACAAACGCCCTTCTATACCCTTCATGGCAGACATCCACGTACCTCTGAACTAGACCTTCCAGCCAGCTTGGAAATGCCAGCGGTAAAGACTCTACACACAACCATTACTCAGGCTTTCAAAAGGGCAAAGGAACACCTTATTCATGCCAAAGAAAAACAAAAGAGATTCACCGATCAACACCTGAAAAAGGCCCCTGATTATCAAGTAGGAGACAAAGTTTGGTTAGCTGCTAAATTCGTACACATCAAGGGAACCCGGACCTTTCAACCCAGATTCTTAGGACCCTATACCATTAAGGCAATTATCAATCCAGCAGCCGTGAAACTGCATTTACCACCTAATCTACACATCCACCCGGTATTCCATGTGTCCCTCCTGAAACCAATGCAACCCGGCACACGGATTGGGACACTACCTAAGCCTATACTTGTTGACGGAGAACCAGAATTCAAAGTCAAAGATATCTTGGACTCTAAATACTCTAGGACCAAGCTATATTATCTCGTCGATTGGAAAGGATTTGGACCACAAGATAGATCCTGAGAGTCCAGTGAGAATATCCATGCACCACGTCTAATCAGGAAATTCCATCTGAACTTCCCAACCAAACCTGGGCCAGACAGAAGGAACACCATGGGAGGGGCCTTAGGGGGGAGTGCTGTCGCCCAAAACCCCCTCTGGAAAACCCATTGGCCAGGTGGAGTCAGGACTCGGGCCTCTAGAGCCTGGCATCCTCTTCAAAAGCCCTCATGGGGCCAGTCCTGGCGCCTATGGCGCCAGGCTCATACACCATGAACAACAATGTTCTTGGGAACTACTTTATTGTATTGTCAGCCAACATGAAGGCATCCAAATAGCTTGGTTCCCTAAGAACCAAGCTATGCGGTCTAGTGTTTTGGGTGTGGCAGGCCTGGAACTACTTTCCCTGGAACTACTTTACCTGGGCTATATAAACCACACCCTGACTGCAGAACATGCTTCGTGCTACTTTGCAGCTTGCAACGTGACGCTCACCGTGTCAAGCTATTTCCCTCGAACCTCGGAGAAACAGAACCTGCAAGGAGACAAAAGGAACATCATTAGCAGCAGCATCTTACCTGCAGTCTTCATCTTTAAACACTCGAAGCTACTGAGAACAGCTTCCTTGAATCTGCACACCTCCCAGACAGAACAACCTGAAAGAGGAAGATAGAGGCAACATTAAAGGAAGCTGTAGAGAAATTTACAAATTACGAACTGCTCAAAAGGCTTACCTGGCTGGTCGCCTCTCGGCTGGAACCACTCCGGACATTCCACTCACGCTGAAGAACACCGCAACCTACAAGGAAGGAAAACACAGGTTAGCAAAGGCAAGACTTTGCAGCTCTGCGCATAGCGCTTATTGACTGCATCATAGCGCTCTTAATGCGCCATCATTTACTAGCGGGGCTCAACCAAGCCAGTTCGCCGCGCTGAAGCTCTGCATACCTAAGGGAGAAAAAAGAGACATTTTAAACAAAGAAAGGCATGCAGGATAGCAACAAAACTAAAGAACAGCAATAAGACCTACCTGAACAATATCAAACGGGCCGGCGTCCTTGAAGTAACTGTGCCGCACTCGCCCATGAAAGACAACGCGCCCCTGCAAAGAAGGCAGGACAGAGAGCACGCCTAATTCTACCACAAGGCAGAACCTTCCCCGCAGACCACATCAGGGCAAAGCTGAGAAGCATACCAGCAAGTAACCGGCTGGGTGGCGTCCCTGTGGATACCAGGTGAGCGTAACAGTGTAGTCATACCCTGCACTCTCCATTATTGGAGGAAAAATATAACAGTGCAGAAAGACAATACTTCAGTTATATTGGCACAAGTAGAGTTTCGGTAATTTAAAAATAAAATGCGGCTCGGTGTAGAGTGATGAAAAGTAAACTTACATAATATGTACTGCCTCCATTCTTTTTCGCCCAGTCAGACACCAACATATTCGCACCGAAGAATCTTCGTGGACTGATATTGCATGTGCCTTACAAACGTTTTTAAAACCTAACCTTATCAATTGCTATTTTTTTCGAACCTTTCATTCCTTGAATTGCTTCTAAAGTTTCCCTTTCGCTCAAGGTCAAAAAACAATTGCCCCTTGTACATTCACTCGGATGCGTGGGCCTATTGAGCGTGCAACCAAAAAAGCAACTCATGTGAACTTCATTCAGAAGGCAAATACATTTTTACTTTGCAATAACATATTGAAATTCAATTATGAGAACCGCTACTCCCATACACCTCCAGAATTGCTGTTTCCAGCAAACAGTGCAGATGGCGGGCTTACTTTTCAAAACTTAGCACGCCAATCTGACGGCAATATTATTCCAAAAACTTTGTAACCCAGACGCACTAATTGGTAGCGGTACAGTGAGCACCAACTTCCATTTAACCGTATGGCTTTGGTGACAAGAAAACTCCACTTTTTCAGTTTGTGCTGCCACATCCCATCCCAGCCTCCTTAAATGTCACCTTCTGAAATCGTATTTCATAACTGTGACAAGTGCAATGCTGTCTTGTTTTGTATGTGTTACTGGCGATCTCCGCGTACACCAAAACATGAATAAAAGATGACGGGGGCACCGAAGAAAGCTGACGTACTTCACGCTGTTCCACAACCAATCAGGGAAAGCGCCACATGTCTGCGGACACAAATTTATCCCCCATTCAGTCCAAGGTGAAAAGAGACGTTTTGGGAACCCCCGCTTATAACTTTCCCCCCCCTGGACCAAACATCAACAAACTTTGCAAAAAAAAAATCGGAGTGGCCCATATACTTTTTTTGCAAAGTTTGGTGAGAATTCGTCCAGGGGGAGCGGAGTTATAGGCTGCCCAAAAAGTGCTCTTCCTATGGAAACAGCAACTTAACCATAACTACACAGCCACTACACAGTGGCTTTGTAATATATATATATATATATATATATATAAAAATATCCTAATGATAAATATTGGTTCTTAGAGTTTAAAACATGCACAACTATTAACGTTTTCAAAAACACTATTAGAAGAAAATATCCTCTTTTGGTTTTGTGTGCGTGTTGATTTTGTCAAAGGCAAATGCCATTCGTCCTGTGCAATTTGGGTGGTTATGCAAAGCCAATTGAAGTGTGCATAGTTCACCTTGATATGCTAATTTCTGGTGACATCGCATTCCATTGCGTTTGTTGATGAGACCCCCACTTTAATTTGTAGGACTTGACCCCTGACCCGCTTCTCTGCCAAACAACAATACTAACCAGATCTTCTCCATTCCCTTTCCTTTCGGCGTGGCGCCTTTTTCTGACTCATACTTTTCTCCTCCTTCTGCCTTCTCCTGACCCTGCCTTAACCTCATCTTTATCTGCCTCTGAACTAGCCTCCTATTTTTCTTCCAAAGTCACTCTCTTGTGCTCTTCAGTTGTCTCACATTCCCCCTCCCCATCTCCTTCCGCTCCCCCATCTCTCTCTCTATCATCTTGTCTTCTTCCTCTGTCTGATGCTGATATTTCTACTTTTCTGGTACATGCCCATCCCTTTGCCGCTCTTACCGATCCCCTCCCTCACCTTTAATTCCTAAGGTCCCCCACTCCTCCTTCCCTACATTACTTTTTAATGCTTCCCTTAACTTTCGTCTTTCCTGCATCCTTCAAGCATGCTGAGATTCTCCCCATTCTAAAGAAGCCTAATCTGGATTCTTTCCTCCACTCTAATCTCTCTCCTTCCCCCATCTCTCCATGCTTTTCGACAAAAATTTTATAATTTCTCACACTCTCGTTACCTACAACCAATACGGCTTTCGCTCTTGGCACGTTACCAAGACTGCGCTCCTCTGTCAGAAATTCACTTCTATCGGTTTGTTACGCTAAGCATTCTTCTCTCCTGTTACACCTAGATCTCTAGGCAGCCTTTGATACTATCTTCTACATGCATCACTTGCTTCTCTTGGCTTCAAAAACTATGTTCTTGACTTGTTTCATTCCGATCACCGTAATTGTACCTATTCCGTTTCTTGGGCTGGTCACACTTCATCTACGTTCCCTCTTCAACATGGTGCACCTCAGGGTTCTGTCCTGGGCCCCTTCTCTTCTCCCTACATACTATTAAGCTTGCTTCCATTGTTACCTACTTTGGTCTATCCCACCACTTTTATACCAATGACATGTATTATATTTATTTCTAGTCTTTCACTCTGGCTATCCATGAGATTATCTCATCCTGCCTCCTTGCCATCCAGTCTTGAATGTCCAATCATTTTCTTTATCTTAACTCTTCCAAGACCAAGGTCCTCTTTTTTCCCTGCTTCCTCCATTTCCCCCTCCCTCCTACGTTCATCTCTTTCACACAAAACTCTACCTAGCCCACTCTCCACTTGCAACTGTGGTGTATACATTGATTCTTCCCTTACGTTTTTCTGCTCACATTTCTAGACTTTTGTTGTTCATGTCGATTTTACCTTTTCAACCTCTGGAAAGCTAGACCTTTTCTTTCTTTTTCTGCTACTAAATTACTTGTTTCTTCTCTTGTTTTTCCTTGCCTTTTGTACTATTCTGCTCTTCTTCTTGGCCTTCCTGCTTCTCATCTTACTCCGCTCTGCTCGATCTACAACTCCTCCATCCGCCTTCTCTTCTCCCTTCCATCTCGGGCATCTATTTCTTCTTCTCTAGCATCACTTCACTGGCTTCCTTTTCACTCCTGCTTGCTCTTGAATTACCTATGTATTTTCTTTAAATCCCTTCATAATCTATCTACTCCATATCTTTGCTCACTCATATTTTTCTATGCTCCCTCCCACTCACTTCGCTCCGATTCATTATGCCTTCTTACTGTCCCTCATACTCTCTTGTCCATCTTGTCGCGTACACTCTTTCTCTTTACTTGCACCTCTCCAGTAGAACGTGCTTCCCCTTTCTCTTTGTTCTCTCGTCGTATTCCCTTTTTCGCTCTCGCCTCAAGGGCTATCTTCTTTCGTCATGATTTTATTTCTTTAGGTTTTGTCATGAACACTTATTTTGTACCGTAATTCTTTGTGTGGCACTTTCGCGTCAAGCACTATATTAATGTGAATAAAATACAAAATACAAAGAAAATACTTCTCGTTCCTTCTCGTATTTTCTAGTGGCCTTCCAATGAAGGCGGCTTCTCTAGCTTCTCAAAGCACACACCTCTGCTGTCTAGATATCAGTCTTGTCTGTCAGGCTCTCGCAGCAGCCTCTCACTGTGTCATCTCCATTGTCCATCACTCCTCCGTTGATGCCCTCACCTCAATTTTCTACAAACATCTCTCTGCAGCCTCCAGGTCTCAGAACACTCCAAATGCCTGGGTTCTCTGGTACAGTTTGCCACCTGGAACCAGGACGCTTCCTGACACAGCTTCTAACCCTCAGCTAAGTCTCTGCCCCTTCTCATATCGTCAGCTAATTGATGGGGAGTTCCAGGACCAGTTTTCACTAGCTGTATTAGTCTACTGTTTGGCTTCTCCACATTCTCTCTGATCTTTAGTCACACGGTCTAGAGAGGAGCTTTTTTACGAAACTTAAGATTTTTACACAACTTAGATTTCTTTGCCATTTCGCCCTTGGCTGTTTTGGTGAGATGTCAGTGTTTCCATTTTCACTGGTTTATAAAGGCTAACCGGCAGATAAGTCTCACTGAGAGGTACTGGTGGCGCTAGCTGGAACCCCGATGTCATATTGTTACAGACATTTCATTGGACACCTCCATAGACATCTCCCCTCAGTTCCTTTTCTCTTTTTCACTGCCCCCTCTCTCACATCAATCTAGCTTACCTCTAACTTGACTGCACCATGTTCTGACTATGCCCCTCTACCTCACTGGAATGCCTACTGCCATTCTTCTTTGTTCAGTTACTCTCTTGGCTCTCTCCCACTTTTCTTTTATTTTGTCCCATCTCTCTCTTGCTCTTTCAACATCTTCATCTACCATCCAGTTTTTACTTTTCTTTCTTGTCTCCTATCTTATGCCCTCATCTCGGTTTCTCCTCCTCGACTTGCCCCAGCTTTGTTTGGGCATCTCTCTTTCACGACTACCTGTATTAATCTTTCTCCCCATTGCTCTCTCCCACTTTCACTCTCTCACTTCAATTGTGTCATGATTTACCTATCCTGGGTTGGTCGCTGTTTCCTAACTATGTGTGAGCCTGTGTCTGGAATGTTTGGATCATAGTGTTCCACCCAGAATGTTATCGTGTGAGTGCCAAGGTTCTCTCTGTGTCAGTTGGAAACTGAACTGGGCACAGGGGGACCAGTGGATGTTTCTTTCCCTCATGTACTTGTCCTTCCTGTAACTTTAATTACCTGTTCTTTATATCTCGAACCCACTAAAGTTACATAACTAAGCCAGGACTCTTGTGTCATCATTCAACTACCAAACTTGCAATTTAACACTGGCGACGAGGATTGTTGGTTACTAAGGAACACGAAAAAAGCTTGGAGCACACAGGACAGTAAAGGACAACAAAGACAAGGGTGGCAAAGAGTCGCCACCAGGAAGAAGCAAGGACCCAGAAGCAACCACAGTCCCCCACCCCGGCGACAAGTTAAGCGCGCCCCGTGCCTGCGTTACTGTAAGCAGGCTCAACTGTCCTTAGAGGGGCTGCGCTGTGCAGCTGTTGTATCATTGGTAATTGGCTTTGTGACTGTGATCTGCCAACAATAACAGCGCGTAAGGGGCTGGGCTTCTAAGGCATAAAAGTGGCCAGCATCTCATTTATGCAGCTGAATTGGCGGTCGTAGTGACATTAAAGGTTGAGGCGTCGTAAAACTATTACCGTCCTGGCATTTCTTCGTGGTACAGCTTTGTGAGCAAATTGCTGATGTGGTCTATTAAGTGGAGCAGCAATCCTGGGGGCGACGGTTGGCCTGCAGAGCTCCGTCCGTAGCTGCGCTTTTCATCTGAGTGATGAAGTCACCATGCTGCTGGAGGCATCGGCGATGGACACAATCCAAAAGGAATGTTGCTGCTAACGTTCGGTATTACTAGAACGTTATTTTTTTTTATTACGAGTATATTATCACCGAAGTGATTTTTACAAGAGGATGAAGAAGAACTTCAATTTACAATTTCTAAAAAAAAGTCTTTACAGAATGTTTGTAAGAAGAGATCCAAAGTCAAGAGAAGCTGTAGCTAAGGGAAGCATGAGCAAATTCAAAGCAAATTCAAAGACACACCCAGCCCTCCTGGTGAGTGGTCCATCCAATGCCCAACCCCGCATTTCACCCCTTGTGCTTGTACTTAAGTGGGTCCGCTCTGCCCAGACTGCGAATTTGTGTGTGAAAAGATTTGATCCAAAATGTTGGTGGCTGATATTGTCCAAGAGGGTCTCAAGCCTCCTATTAAGCGATCCCACCA
This sequence comes from Ambystoma mexicanum, assembly GCF_040938575.1. NCBI lineage: Eukaryota > Metazoa > Chordata > Amphibia > Caudata > Ambystomatidae > Ambystoma > Ambystoma mexicanum. Next base: position 799,276,830 of record NC_090926.1, on the reverse strand, counting down.
GAGTGCTTCATCGACCAAATAAGCTTGCTTTAAATGATGAAGCAGGTACAGCGATCTATATTTGTCTGTTCCTGGACACAATAGAAGAAGATGCCGTAATGTTTCGATTTGTTGGGTGTCGGTACAAAAGCGGCAGATATTGGTTGAAGAGAGGCCTCTTATGTGCAGGATTTCGTTCGTAGGGAGCAAATTCAGCCTAGCACGGAGTAGAGTATACCGGGTTTTTCTGCTTGGATGTCTTATCAAAAATGGTTGGATTATATTTAGTTTTCTGCATGTTGGAGGTAGGTGGCTAGTCAGCTTGTACTCAGAGGCTTTGTCTAGTGTGTTTATCCAATCCATTTCTTCCATGCAGGTTTTTGTTACGCTCACCTGGTTCCCACGGGGGCGTCGACCGGAACTGGGCCGCTGTTATTTCCACCAGTGTGACGTGTAGCGCCGAGATGACTGACTGGACTGGCCCGCTCAGCCTAGTTTGTCTGGCTCGCAAGAATATTCTTCTGCAAAGGAGAAGAGGAATTAACCACCCGTGGAATTGAGTGTCAACCCACCTTGCCCACTCCCGTTGTCTTCCCACTGAACACTCTTGATGTCCCCTCCTTAGTCTCACCTGATGGTTTGGAAGGATGAGCTCTCCATCCTGCGTCGACCGCAGGGGCGCGTTGATGACCAGTTACTTCACTGGCGTAGAGGAATTGGTGAGTTCCAGTATTGACTCTAAAGTCCAATTGTTCATAAGAGTTCAAATGTCTGCTCTTCACTCTGTCCGATTCCTTGCAGGTTGCCGATTAATCCACTCGAAGATTTCCAAATGGCACTCGGTAAGATTCAGGTAAGTCTATTGTGTTTTTCCCCTTAGGGGCCGGGGTACGGCGATGAAGCAGAGGTGACTGTGCCGACCCGAGATGAGGTGAGACCCCCGTGGTAAATCAGGTAAGTTTTGTGGGGGGTAACTGGTATTGTCCTTGCTTTCTCCCCTTACTCACCTTGCTGTCTTTGTCTCCTTAGGTGTCGGAGGGCGGCCGCGAGATGGAGAGAGCGTGATGGAATGCTGAAGTACCACCAAGCAGGGGAGTTCAGCGCGGCGCCGTAGGAATGCGAAGTGATGCTTCAAAGACTTCCGTCTTTCAGTTCCGTGGCGAAATGGATCAGGATTCAGGTAAGGATTAAAGTTAAAACTCCTGTTCTAACCTTTATCCTTTTTGTCTTCTTGTTTCAGGAGTCCCAGGACTGAAGCGGGCGTGGCTGAAGACTGGAGCTGCTGAAAACACGGTGAGCGTTACGCTGCAGCAAGCAGAATAACGCGAAGCACGTGTGGCTGTCCGGGCGTGGTTTAAATAGCCTTGGAAGAAGATCCAGGTAAGTATTCTTCCACAGCCCCACCCAAGTAACAAAATAGTCCCTTCAGTAAAATAGTCCCTCCTAAGCCTCATTTGGCTTGAGTCTTCATGCAGCATGGTCTGCCTCAGGTGAGTATGCAGCATGGTCTGCTTCAGGTAAGTTATCAATAATGAGCCTGGCGCCCATGGCGCCAGGACTGACTTTATCTTTATGAGCCTGGCGCCATAGGCGCCAGGACTGTATCCAAACAGCCCCTAACTGGGGCTTTTGGGCATGCTCCAAGTGGCATGATGCCTGCTTCCGGGGCTGCTGGGCCTGGTCTGGTCTTTCAGGGGCAGGCATCATGACAGTTTTGGTTTTTGTTGGATTACCCAAAAGTTCTTCCATAGAGCTGCCGCAGATTTCAAGCTGTGCTGTACACATTGCCTCCCATTTGGACAGAAGTATGCTTGTACCTAAATTCATCTCCGCCTGCACCAGCGAAAAAATTGTCGGGGAAGAAGGGTCTTTGATCTTCCTGTATAACATAACAGAAGCCCTAGTTACTATTGACTCCAGAGATGAAAGAGACAGTTCACGTCTTATCAGGGCTAACGGAGTGGAAGGCGGTAAATTCAACACGGAACGCCAGAAAAGGCTCTCCAGTCTGGACCACAGTAAAATAGGTAAAGATGGCATGGCATCCGCTCCATAGGTAATCGTTGGGATAACTTTGCCCCGATAGAATTTGAGTAGGGGCAGCAATGAAAAGCGCCCATATTTTTTCTCCAGTATTTTCGCTTGTGAGACGAGGGTTTTCATTTTTTCCAAGAGGTGGTGTTGCATCGCTAAGTCTTTAGCTGTCGAGTCAATGAGAACCCCCAGATATTTGAATTTTGCTACTTGTTCAATTTTGTTTCCCGCCAAGAACCATGAATTGATCTTTTTCCTCTTGTTGTTTTTTTCAAACACCATGATCTTTGTTTTTTGTTTGTTCACTTCTAGGTCATTGGCAGCTGTATATGTGGTCAGTGCAGTCAGCTGGCGTTGTAGGCCAATTGGGGTCTGGTTGAGTTGGATAAGGTCGTCCGCGTACAAGAGTCTTGGGATCTTCTCCTTGCCTAATTGTGGGGAGAATGCTCGTGTTGTGGTTGATGTTTCTTTGTAATCCCCAAAGTATGAGAGAAAGAGGGCCGGAGCTAGAGGGCAACCTTGTTTGACCCCTCTGCTAGTTGTTATGGCAGATGAAAGCAGATCACTAGTATCCAAATGCACCTGCACCGTTGTAGCAGCGTGTAGAGCTTTGATGGGATTCAAGATCTCCTGTTGCCAGTTGTTGAGTTTTTCCCAAAGTTTCCTTTGATTGACTAAGTCAAAGGCCTGGGTGAGGTCTATGAATGCCAGGTACAAGTTCCGATTTGATTCTCGGGCTTTTGCTTTTAATAGGCTGAGAATAAAGATGTTGATGCTGGTTCCTACTCCTTTTTTGAACCCGGATTGAAGAGGGTCATTACAGGGTGCGCTTTTCGCCCAATGATTGAAGTGGTTCAACAATAGGGATCCATTGACCTTCCCTATGACATCAAGGAGAGCCACTGGACGGTAGTTCCTAGGATCATCCTTCCTGCCTTTTTTAAATATGGGGATGATGACCGATGAGGTCCATGAAGGTGGGATTGTACTCAAGATCGTGCATTTTTGGAAGATCATACTCAATAGGTTTGTCCAATCTTCTGGCGCAGATTTCAGGTTTTCATTGGATAGACCATTGGGCCCCAGGGCCCTCGATTTCTTTAACTTAGAAATGTTACCCAGGATTTCAGTCTTATCAGAAAGGTCGACCCAAGGTTCTGTTGACAGTGATGGTAAAGGCACATCGCAAGAGTCTGGAGATCTGAACAATGTTGAGTAAAACTCAGTCCATGTTGCTTCCGAGATGCTGTTTAGCAACATTGAGTCTGCTTCTTTGACCCGTGGATTGATCAGTCTCCAAAACTCTCTGGAATTAGATTTTCGGATTTGGTCTAACATAGCTTCAGAGTCCTGTTGATGTAATGTTAGACGATGGTGCCGTAGCCAACTTTTGTAGACTCTTGTTGTCTCGATAACGTGTAATCTATTGGAGTGCGTGTTGTTTCTTGCAGCCCTCCTTTTTGCTCTGCGTAGTGTGTTTCGCTGTGCCACCAACAGGGCATCGAAAATGTGTGCATGATGTAGATGTTCTGTGTTTTTCCCCTTCAAACCTTTCATCATGGCTCTGTAAGGTTCTAAAAGTGGTCTGTAATCAACCTCTAACACAGACTGGCTACTTCCATATGAAGTTGTGATCGCCCGGATGTTTGCCCGACTGACTCTTACCCGGTTGCCTTTGCCTTCTAGTTCAATCCTTCCTGGGTAATGAGCTGATAATGGTTTTGCAGTTGTCCATTTTATAGCCAGAAGATTATGATCACTTTGATTTGAATGGTGCATGCTGAAATCTGTCAATCGAGCTAGAAGGAATTCAGAGGCAAAGATGTAATCTATAGTTGAATAAGCCGTGCCACGCTTCCATGATGGTAAGGTGATGGAATCAGGAAGTATGGACGCAGTGTTAAAAAGTTGCCTGTCAGTCATCAGTTTAAGACAAGCTGTACCTTGGGTACAGGGTTTGTGGTGTAGGAGACCCATGGCGTTCGAACCGGCCATGGGACATGTGATGTTTAAGTCTCCACAAACGATGACCTCACATGGCCCATGCTCAAGGTATACCGAGTCCAGAGTAGATGAAACTATGTCAAACAAAGCTGTCTTTTGTATTGCTTTATGGTTCCAGTAAATGGACATCACCAGCAGGAAGGTGTGCGTGTATTGATCATGCACGGTCTCCTTTCGCAGCCAAGAGATCAGTACTGCCATGACATAGGTGGACTTTAGAATGATTTTGTTATTTCAAGACCCGTACCCATCCGGACCGCAATAATTAGACCTGAAGAGGGCCTTCCCTTATTTCCTGCAAGAGCTTATGAAAAGGCGATCTCAAACCCATCCAGTGTTGGTTTGGTTTTTAGCCAAACCTCTTGCAGACATAAGATGTCGTAATCCCCCAAGTTGATATCTCCAGGTGTTGTTAAATGTAGGAGCCCTCTTGTGTTCCAACTCACCAAAGAGAGTGATTGGTGCTCTTTAACAGTCTTAGTGTGTACTGGTGGCTATTTGTGGAGCCGTGTAGATAAGGCTTTTGGTAGCCAGGACCATGTGGGAGACTTTTGGGTTGGTCTGGCCTGGGAGGCCTTTTGATCTTCTTTTATTGATGTGCTCGCTTTTGTACTAAATAATTGGCGTGGAGAAGTATCTTGCCCATGGGGGACTAATTGAACAATGTCAAGCTGGGCGGGTACTGAAGAATTTAATGGCAAATCGTCTCTTGTGCTAAAATGCTAGTGTTCCTCACTCTAAGAAATGCCATCCCTTGTGCCCTCTTTTGTCGTGTCGTAGTCGGTTTTGTTTGACCTGAGTAAGGTTAAGTCAAAACCTTGTTTGTATAAAAACCTCTGCTGCTGCTGACAACAAGGTAATTACTCTGGCTGATGGTATGTAGAGCAAGCAAGAGGCCTTTTGCCCCTCGTGGGAAGGTTCCACCATTTTGAAATCTTCCGATTTTAGATTCCTTAAAGTAGAAATACTGTGTAACAGATTCAACACAGTGCGTTTGTTTAGTACCAAGTATTTTTGGTTGCCGGACCGTTGTCGGATTTTGACAGAGGGACTCAACATCTGCTTGTTAGCACCTTCGTGCTGCTTCTTCTGTTGGTGGAGAATATAAGTCGCCCTCCCTTGGTGATTATTGTCCTGGTGACCATTTCTCTGCTGTGAATATTTGGAGTCCTTGATCATATCCAGTACTGCAGATTTTGTTTGGGTATGGACTCTCGAAGTATATTTCGCCTTTTGTCTACGGGGTGGTGAGTCCAGATGAGAGATTTGTTCTGTACATTTGACTGTGGGCTTGTTGGAATGAGCCCATTTATCACTTGGTAGAGATTTAAAGCGCTCGTCTAGTGAGGTAAAGCCTGAGAGGTCCCTAGTAACTATCTGTTGGTTAGGGGTCATCTTGGGTAGATGCAAGTTATCTGCTTTCTGTTGGTTGTCCACACTGACATCTAGATGCTGGCTTAGATCCATCAAGTCTTTCTGAGTGAGGAAATCGTCTACTGATTTTGGTGACTGAGGGAGGACTACCGCCTGTTTATGGGTATTTGAAGAGTTTGCTGGAGCTGAGGTCTTCCCTCCCAGACTATGAGTAGTCTTTGGTAGAGTCTCCTCCTGACGCTGTGCAGGTTGGTGAGTCTCGGGGATAAGCTTGAACAGGGGGGCCGTTTTAGGGCAGACTTGGGAGGTCGGAGGCTGTTGTTTACTTCCCATGTCTTGGTTCACATCAAAAATCATCCCTGTAATCAAGGGATTTGGAGTTTTTCCCTGAATTAGACTCGTTCTTGACTGGGCTTTGTGTGGAGAAAAGTCGTCTACACACATCACATCGTTATCTCCAGGCTTGATGGGCACAGGATCAGGTCTGGTGAATGCCGAGTTGTGAGGGCCCTTCAAAGTGCGAGAGCCAAGTTTTGGCTTTGTCCCGCAGTCCCTGTGAGAGACATCACGCCAAGGAGTGTCATATGCTGTTGTTTGAGAACTTCCGTCTATCCTAGGCCTGTCCTTGTTGTTATTTCTTAATTCTGTTAAAAGTTCCATTAACTCCGGTTGATGAAGTAGGGGAGTTCCGGCTAGGTCATTTTTCCTTCTCTCCAAGGCGTTGATATAACCTTCTAGGAATATGAGCTTTGAGTTCATCATCACAAAGATAGATGTATGATCTTTCAAAGAGTCATTTATCGCCTCATATAGCTTGCAGAATGGGGCCAGTGCAATCGTTACAGCAGACATAATGTACATGAAGTCTGCTTTTTTCGATGGAGTCTCCTTAGGAATGCTAAAAGATGTTTCACTTAGTCTTCTATTTGCTGAAGAACCTATTGGTGATGTAGGCGGCCATAAACGCGGAATTTTTTGGGTTTTTTGTTTTGGGGTAGCCATCCTTGGAAGAGAACCCTCTCTAGGTTCTGACAGAGCTTCCTTGCTTCCGTCTCCCCTTTGCCCCCCAATGCTAAGGCGATCTGCCGTTTCCATGGGCTTATTCGCCAAGTTTTTTTTCTCACAATTTTCAGGCGGTAGACTTCCATTATCCTGTAAACCCAGGTCAGTTGTTTCAAATGGCACTGGTAAGGCCGTTGGAAAGTCTGTAGAGTCCAAATGGGGCGTTGGTTTCTAACTTCCCAGTGGAGAATGGCTTATCTGATCAGGCTCTAATAAGATTAAATCTTCACTCGGAATCTCGTTTTGAGCTGGCGAGGGTAAAAAGACAGGAGTTTCCCCAAGCCGATTTTCTTGAGTTTCCACAATGGTTGGTAGAGCTACTGGCCCCAGATTAGAGATTTCTTTAACTTGCTCTTTTTGTTGTTGTAAGGGTGCTTGGACCCCACTTCCTTGCGTGTTCTTCTGGGAGCCTGATGAGGCTGTGAGTAGAGGTTCAAGGAGTGCTTCTAGCAAGTCTGCGTCTGAAATTTCTCCGATCCCCGTTTGTTGAAGTTTCTTTTTTGCTTGTCTTTGAAAAAGTGTTTTCAGGGAATTTTCCAGGCGCGAACTCGCCGATGGAGTTGACGTGTTAGTAGATCTCAAACATTTTTTTGCTTGGGCTCGCTTGTTAGACATAGGGAGATCAAAGTTTTTTTTTGTGATCCGCCTGAGTGGAATTCCAATTGCATGCTTGTTATGTGTCCCTTGTTTAATCCCCTCTCTCGGATCACTAGGTTTAACAGACTCGCTTATAGTGCTCTCAGGGTGCAAGGGGACCGAAGAAGGTGTTATTGAAGGGATCGTTGTCATTGGCTCACCAGAGCATCCCAAAGTCTTAGAAACCCCCTCATGAGTCTGTATTATGTTTCTTTCCTTCTGTTCTGCATCTGTGCTTGAAGCCGATGTCAAAGCTGGTGTACTGTGCATCTGTGCCTTCATGATTTTTCCTGAAGGGGTTGATGTGATCACAGCTTTAGCCACCAGGTGGCAATGTGGGGCTGCTGTGACAGGAAGCGTCGAGTTAAAAGACCTCGCCTCCCCCGAGTCTCTGGTTTGCTCGGAGGAGAGCCGAGCCGGGAGCGGGTCTTCGTCGCTCTGATCTTCGATCAGGTTGTGCTGGTCTTCCGTGGCTGCAATGGAGACCGCGATGCCTGGCCGCGGCACCCCCTGGATTCCGACGCGGGTGGCCCCCCTCCTTCGAGGGAGGGTTCCTCCGTGTCTTCCACCATCCGCAGGGGCCGGGGCCTGGGCACCACGGCTCCGCCGGCCCCACCGAAATTGACAACGCAGCCGGCTCCTTCCTGTAGATGCCGCCGCAGGGACACACCCCTGCAGCTCCGCTCCTCCGTGGGGCCACAGTTGGTCACAGGCTGTGAGTCGGGGCACGCGAAGCCCGTCCCCCGCTCTCTTCGGCTTCCGACACAGGTGGCCCTCCTTCCTTCGAGGGGGTGCCCCACTGTGTCGCCCACCATCAGAGACTGGGAACCAGGTGCTACGGCTCCGCTGGTGTTACAGCCAACCTCCAGCTCCTCTGTCTGCTTATGTTTACTGAGGACCTCTCCTGTTGAAGTGGATCCACACACAGGCTCAAACCAACCCACAGGCAAGAGTTTTTGTTTTTGAGCTGAATAGTTGGATTTTGCAGTTTGTTGTTGTACTGTAAGTTTGGCCGATTTTTTCGACGGGTTGTTTTGCAATTTGCCCCCTGGTCGCTTTAATGCGCCTGCACTGGGTAAGTTGTTTAATTGAAGAGTAGAAGGAACGTCGTTGGAGAGTGAGGATGTCAGGAGTAAAGAGGGGCTGTTGGCACTCCGCAGCCTACGGGGCTCATCTTCACCACCAGAGGTATTGAGTCTCAGGTCCAGAGAAGCTCCCCCATCTGCCCCAGACGCCATTAGACTGCCTCAGACTGCCCACTCTCACACCGCTCCGCTCCGCTCCGCTCCGCTTCGCTCCTGGAAGTGGCTTTTGTAGTAAAATGGCACCAAAACTGCAGTGTCCAAACGCAAAAGACTGTGGACTGCCTCAGACTGCCCACTCTCACGTTATATGTACTGCAAGGGCTGGAGGAGGCAGTTTAGAGTAACGAACCTTCCGACGTGCTTCAACCTGTGCCAGTCATCTCAAGGAGATGTCGGAAATACGCATTGGCGTGTCATGAGGGATTTCAAAGATTTCACCATGAAAGTCGCAGGTGTTTTCTTTCTACTTGCAGTTCTATATTTGTGTCCGATCGGATTTCCAGGGATGTGTTTCTGCTTATCGCTCATCTGAAAGTGTGACAGAGCTTAACCTGCAGACGCACAATATTTTGCCTTATGAGCCTAACAATTATTTTTATGTGACAATGCCATACTGCTTGATCGGATATGTGAAGTAGTTGAGAGCAACATGTCATGTATTCATGCAACGTCTTTTAATATTGAAAATGCAAAGGCCATCACATGCTGCAATGTTGTTTGGGAAGATGCAAAGTATTTATATTGAAAGTGATGTGAAGCATTCTGAAAATGAAGACAATGCATTCTTTTGGGAATGTGATGTTTGAAAACATAGGTCACAATTCTGCAGGCATTGTGGTGTAGTTTTTGATGGTTTTTTATATGGCACTCAAAGAATATGCTTTTGGGGAAGGAGTTTCCTGTCTTTTGTGCCAAAAGTGTTGGCATGTGCGTTGCTCTATAGTGGGCATGTGCTTTGGTGTTTCTTTATTGGTGCCAAAATTGTCATTGGTGTGTGCCAAAAGTGTAGGTATGAGTGTTGCCCAAGGGTGGCCAATTGTTTATTTTTTGGAGCCATTTGGTGGCAATGTGCCAATGAAAGCAGTGTTTTATCATGGTACCATCATGGTACCATTGTGGTTTTTTTTGGAAAGTTTTAATAGGAAATTGCATGGATCTAGAGTTGTGGTGCCAATGTGGTTTTTGGCAAGTTTTAATTGGAAATGGTATGGACCTATGGTTATGGTACCAATGTTTTTTAGCAAGTGTTTAGGAAATGGTGTGGAATTTATGCAACCAAAGGAAATGTCAGTTAATGAAATGTACAGTGTCGTTTGTACTAACCCAAACTTTTATCTACAGTTTCATCTCAACAAAGACTCTGCAGGCATAAATATTGTGGACTTTCATGTGGCGCACCTACATTTCGGATTATCAACATTTTTGCTGAATTCGTCTTGTTGTTTGTATGGACATTGGCTGTGAGACCTAGTGCATTTCTTGGATATGTTCACTTTTGCAATGCTTTTCATCAACCTAACAGATTTCCACAGATACATTTCAAAACTGAACTCTGCAAGCATGATTTTTGGGACTCTCTCTGTTGGTATTACTTAAAACGTTTTATATTCTCAAAACACAAGCTGAATGTGTTCAATAGTTTTGCTTAAGGGAATCTGTGTGGGTTATTATTAAAGTCTGCTTTGTGATTGTGGTTGTGTGAAAGTCTGGTTGCCAGTGTGAGAGCATGGTTTGCTCATTGGCTAGTATTGAGTTAGTTATTGAATCTTCAAGGGTGCCACTGTTAATGTTAATGTGCTCAGTTGTGGCGAGCATTTAGTAGTTCAGGTAGTGAACCTTCAGTGGTGCCAATGTTAATGTGTCAGTGGTGAGCATTGGTTTTTCAAAATGAGTGGCTAGGTTACAGACCTGGTATTATGTTGGCACACTACTTGTGTCAATGTGTTGGTAAGCTAATGTTGATCATTTGGTTAGGTATCAACATTGGTGCTGTATGTCACCGATATTGTGGTTGGTACCCAGTAGGGTGTTATGTGGAGGTCCACTGTGTCTCAATATGTATATGCATTAGGCAGATAGAGGGGATTAACCTTGTTTCTGTCAGGAAGCCTTGATGTTGGTGAATGTTGTTACAGGGTTAATGATGTGATGTAGGTGGTTAGGATTGTTGATGAGATTGTGGGCTGGTTCCCCGTAGCTGAGTTCCATAATTGGCCATTATGGTTCTGGTGAGTGTTTTGTAGTGGATTAGCTATTCATAGCTATATCATGGATTTGGTAGGGAATAGCATTTTGCTTTTAGTGGTGCCGGATGGGTTATGGAAGGATAGTTCTTTAGATAAATATTGTCCATAAATGACTTTTCCTTCTGTTTCCTTCCTTCATTGTATTGTCATGTAAGGGGGGAGATGTGTTATGATTTACCTATCCTGGGTTGGTAGCTGTTTCCTAAGTATGTGTGAGCCTGTGTCTGGAATGTTTGGATCATAGTGTTCCACCCAGAATGTTATCGTGTGAGTGCCAAGGTTCTCTCTGTGTCAGTTGGAAACTGAACTGGGCACAGGGGGACCGGTGGATGTTTCTTTCCCTCATGTACTTGTCCTACCTGTAATTTTAATTACCTGTTCTTTATATCTCGAACCCACTATAGTTACATAACTAAACCAGGACTCTTGTGTCATCATTCAACTACCAAACTTGCAATTTAACAACTTGCCCTTCCACTGCTGCTGTTATTTCTCTATTTTCTCTCATTTAAGCTCTTCCTTTACCCCTTTTATTCAATGCTATCTCGCTATCTCCCCTTTGCCTCCCAGTCCCTTGACTTTTTTCTATATTGTGCACCATCTCTTCTTACCCTTCTCATCTCTGCTGTAGTAAATAATCTCATTTCACATCCAAACTCTGTCTCTATACCTCTTATTTCGCATCCTCTCCTGCATCACCTTTCTTATACTATCTTTGCTTATGCTAAACTAGGCTGTGTTTCACATATCGAAATATAGTTATAAAAAATGGCCTGAAGAGGTGATAACAACCGGAGCCAACAGCAAAAATACAGAGTTTTATGACACGATTCAGAAGGGTGGTAACCCCAGGATACAGGTATTTAATATGGGGGCACTGCTGCTCATTATATGGACACCAGTCCACAGTTTAGCTACATAAATCCTATTATAGGAAATACAGTTTTCATTATTGCCTTGTTTACTTACTAGTAATCTGCAGCAGTCCTCGTCCCCATCACAATGCCTACTAAGAAGTAGTTCTTACCTCACAATGGGCTTGCCCTAAGCAATCCAATATTTTACATCAGCCCCCACAAGGCACAAAGTACATCCCCTTATTTCGAAGTAACCCAAAATACATGGGGCCTCATTACGAGGTGGGCGGTAAGGGTTTAAAGGACGGGACCCGCAAAGGGACTCTAGAGCTAATAACGGTACCGCAATTTGCGGTACCGTTATTAGCGCCTTCCCCATTCCCATTGAACCCTATGGGGGCTCAAATGGGAATGGGGAATGGCCCTGGTGAATGGGGAATTACCGGTCCGGACAACCTTGGAATGGACCGGTAATTGCTCCATTCACCAGGGCAGAGTCGTAACGAGTTTCGAGGCAGCCATGGCGCTAATAGCGCCATGGCTACCTCCAACCTCGTAATGAGGCCCATGGACTTACCCAAGACAGCTATTCCATTTTCAACTTGGAAGCAGCCAAAGTCACTTGGCAGGCAGAGCGTTTAATTGCATTTGTAAACACTGCCGGTCATACACGCATCGGATGCAGCATTTACTTCATCAGTGCAAAAGTGCAGGGCAAAAGGCGCGTTCACACATGAACACTGTCTTTTGTCCTGCACATTTGCACTCTGCCATATAAATGACCAACATTTGGCATAACGGCTCCATGTCGTCAAACTACTAGGAACTCGAAAATGTGCTTATTTATTTTAGGGAGTAATAATGTCTGATACACCAGCTCTAAGGTGGATTGGCATCTGATGTGTCCACCTGCGGAGATGGAAGGACAGAATGAACCTCTCCTCAGGGAGCTGCTGTTGAGGCTAGTCCAACTTCCTAACACTGTGCTTCACATTTTCATTGAGGATGCTTGCATTAGAGATTGTTAGGCAGTGGTCGAAGTGAGCGGGAGCGGTGCTCCTATACTTGTTTAAATAACCTTTTACAGCTCCTATACTTTTATTTTTAAAAGAAATCGTTCCGGAATGTTTTCGTTTTAAAATAAATGTGTAGGAAGAAGTTGAAACTTGCACTTTCAGTGCACTGCACTGAACGTTCCCTTAAACATCAAGTGCAAGTGTTTGGGGGTGTGTATTGTGTGTGGGAGGGGGCGTGGTGATGGGGTTTGTGGGGAGTGGGTGCAGGCCAGCAGGGAACACAGTTCCACTACTTTTTTTTGTACACTTCGACCACTGCTGTTAGGGGTCCAGGTCCCCGGAGGAGAACGGAGAGCCCTCCCCACTCAGCCAGGACTCACCCTTTGCCCTGAAGATTGTGGGTGCGGTGAGTCATTCTCCCATCACAGAGCCACAAATGGCTCTGTAGCCTGGAGTCCCAGGTTCTTGCTATCAGACGGTGCATGGCAACGCAGATGGGTCATTTCCTGTAATCCATGTCGACACTCACTGTGCCAGGCCATGGGGAGGAGATAGAGGGATCTCTGAGGACCCTGAGAGGACCCCCTCCTCTCAGGTGGCCAGGGAAAGGCCATCGCTTTTGGATCCCGACCCTCGGGGTGGATATGCGAGGGAGGATCGCCTGGGTGGAGGACGTCCTCAGGTGAGACATGGCATTCCCCATTTCCCTTTCACCGCAAACCCTCCTTCCCTCAAGCCTTCATAGGCTTTTGTCAGTCTTTTCCCTATAATTCCCCGAATGTATCCCCCAAATTGAATCAGAAGTGGAATCGTAAGTGGCTGTTAGGCTGAAGCTGAAGCTGCCTGTTACTCTGCCACTGATATGCCTTTGGATTATTGTCTTGGACTCTGCCGTCTGGAAGAGGAAGTTCCATTGCAGGCGCAACACGGTGCCGCCTATCTCTCTTGCTGCTTGGACTAAACAAGTAACTCGTTAAAACTTGCATCGGCCCGTAGGCACTCCCTCCGCCTCCCGTCTCCCGCGCCATTGGCCCCGTTCCACTTCCTATAACTAGCTTGTTGCACGCGCATCGCGCGCGCGCACCGGAAGTGGAATCGTAAGTGGCTGTTAGGCTGAAGCTGAAGCTGCCTGTTACTCTGCCACTGATCTGCCTTTGGATTATTGTCTTGGACTCTGCCGTCTGGAAGAGGAAGTTCCATTGCAGGCTCAACACTGTGCCGCCTGTCACTCTTGCTGCTTGGACTAAACAAGTAACTCGTTACAAGTAATTCGGCTTTGTGCCTCGTTATTGACTTTGTATTTTCAGAACTTTGTGTTCCGCGACTTCGCCGCGGCTCTTTGCTTTGCTCTGCACGAAGCATTTGTCATCTTCTACAAAGCATTACAGCTTTCTTTTCTTTTATTTTTGCAGCTTGCATCCGCCCATAGGAACTCCCTCCGCCTCCCGCACCATTGGCCCTGTTCCACTTCCTATATCTAGCTTGATGCACGCGCATTGCACGTGCGCGCATCGGAAGTGGAATCGTAAGTGGCTGGTAGGCTGTTTGGCGCGGTGTGCTTTATAATTTTGTGAAAATTGTTTGGATAGGCTAGGCTTTGTTTATCATATTCGCCAGTGTACTCCACAGGCTAAATTCGAACTGTTTAAATTGCTTCTGTGTTCTGGGAACGTGTTAGCCTGCAGCTTTGTATAGATTATATTTTGGTGCGACCGTGTGGTAAGCACAGATACTATGGTGAATGGATTAAGAAGCGGTAGGAAGCTCACAGGGGTGCTGATTCCAGCTGCGGCATCTATTGTAATGACAAATGAAAGATCCCTACATGAGGATCTAATGAATCAAAATGTCCCTCAGGAGGAGGTCGTTAACTTCGAATGCAGCGAACATAGTACTGTCAATATACCTCTGCTTCAGAGTATGATTGAGGATGGTGTGGTAACCCTGAATGCCTCCAAAATCGAACAGCTCCAGAGTATGAATGAGGAAGGTGGGGTAACTTTGGATGCTTCCAAGTTTGAACAGCCTCAGTGTATGAATGAGGAAGGTGTGATAACTGTGGATGCTTCCAAGATGGTACAGCGAAACAGAAGGGCGATCACTAATCTTGCATCCTCACCAATTAAATATAATGTTAAAGAAGTAAATGACTTCACTATGCCAGCTACCCTTGATCCAACTGAGGTAGAGATTGATGATTGGATGCAGAAAAAGCTGGATACTGAGAATCTTACTAAATGTGCGATGGGAGGTTTGAATGATTGCTCTATCCTTGGGCCCACAATTGAGGCTGAAGTGGGCAAGAGAATGAGATTTTCTCTGGGTCCCTCCACTCCAGTCTCTAAAAGAGTAATAGGAAGAGAAGATGTCCATATGTTTAGTTTACCGGCCCATTACAACCATAGCCACCATTCCTTTTCAGGAGACTTGTCTGAGGATGTGGTTTGCAGTGACAAAAAACTAAAAGGATATGGGTATGAAAAGAAATTTTTGGATAACTCTACTAACGCTATAGCAACCAAGAATCCCTTCACGAATTCCAGTGAACAGATTGATCTATTTGAAAGAAAGACTGGTATACGCCCTAAAGTAGACAGGAGTTAGATTTGCGTGCTCGGGATGCCCCTGGCTTTGGTGTGGATTTTCCAGTTCTAACAAGGATTCTAGACTTGCTCGATAAGGGTCATGGAAGAACGCATTGTGATCTTAATGACCTAAGAGCGAATATAACTGAGTTGCTATGTAGGATCAATAAAGTAGAGGGGCTTCTATTTACTTGTGATGCTGTGTCCACTTTAGTGGGCAATGGAATGAGAGTATCTCTTAAGGATTGTTCTACACAAACTCCTGGAGATGAAAGAATGGTCAATGCAGAGGCAAAATCATTTGCAGAAATGGCGGCTCCATCTATAGGCCGTTCTCCTAATCCTGAGTTGAAATCTACTGACTCTTTAATAGAAGCTATAGGAGCTTTGAGTAGTGATATCCAACTGATGAAGTTGGACATTGAGGTTGTAAAGAATTCCATCTTGAGAGAATATAAAAATGGGATTAAGTGTCTGCACTCACCCAAACTTGAATTGGTGCCTGTTAGAGAAGAGTCTGACAGTCCTTCTGTGCTGCTAGACCGAATTGATCTTTCTGATGAGAAAAAGGAAGAGATGTGTAGAAGTATGAATGACGTTGATCTTGAAAGTGAGTGTGAAAAACAGATAGTGGTACTGACCAGGAGAAAAAATAGAACGATAGCTTGTGCACAGAAAAGGGAGGCAAAGAGTAATAAGTCTAAAAATGTGAAAAATACAAAATTAAACGCAAAATCTCAATTTGGAGTTGAGGTTGTATCTGGGAATGTGCGCAAACTTGAGGCACATAACTTGTATGAGGAGAATGGAATTGATCTTCACCAACTGGATGAAGAGTCCAAGGTCCATTTGGACCTCTTCTCAGAGGGTGAGAAGATTTACTGCCCCCAAAGAAATATACACAAAACATAGAACTTGGTCATATAGGGAGCAGGCTCGGTAAAGAATGTAATTCCCAGCCTCAGAAAAAGGGTCTTCATCTGTTGGCATTGGTACATCAAGTGTGCAAACTGCTTTATCGCATTTCTACCCAGTTAATAATAAAAAAACAGAAAAAATAAATAAATAAAACATTACTAAAAAATACCAATCCTTGCAGCAGTAAAGCTAATATGAATGTGCCTACAGATGAACGTGAGATAAATGGAATGGCTGGTGAAGATAATCAAGGTGAGGATGAAATGATTGAAGATGTGGATGGAGAAGACGTTTTATTGCCTGAGGGAGGAACTAGATCTGGGACTAAGTCAAAGAATCAATCTCAGGGTGAGGATGATCGTTCCTAAACTTAAAATAGCTATGAATGGGGAAGAAGGGGAACGAGAGGTACATAAAGAAGATGGTGAACCTGAATCAGGCACTAATAAAGTGGCCCACGATGAAAAACTGGTTGCAGAGATGCCAGTTATTATGGGATGGGAAAGCAATGTGAAAATGAACGGTAGAACTAGCTTGAATAGAACATTCATGCTGAAAACCTTTCAAGCAATTCCCTCACTGCCAACTGTAATCACCGTATGTTATGTAGTTTCCAGTCAATGATAATTATGAAGATGGTCTGGGAACAGAGGGAGAACTTTATTGCACTTGGTATTGTCCCATCTATATTCATGAATGTTAAAGACGCAGAGGAATTCTTAGAAACCCCCCCCCCCTGCGATTGAAAGCCCTAAAGAAGTGACACTACAAACGTTGCCACAGCTTCACATCAGTGAAGACACTTTGAAGAAATTGCTTGCACTAATGGTTGCACTGAATGGGGTTGCCCCAGGGCCTAGTGGAACTGTATGTCTCCCTGCAAAGACTAATTTCCAACAGTGGTTTGGTACAGAAAATCTAGGAAAATGTCCTGAAATAATTCTTCTTCAAGAGACGATGCATATGTCTCCCATCAATATTGCTGGTTATAGTTCCTACTAGATGGATGCTACTAGAAGCTTAAAGGGTAGGCCATTGGGTGGTATTGTGATACTTGTAAGTAATCAATGTAAATTTGATGCTATGATGTTGTACAAAGATGGAAGTGTATTGGTACTGAAATTGAATTCATGCAGAATAGATCTAGCACTGGTACTTATATGTTTATATTGGAATAAGGTTCATATTACTTGGGACCAAATTGTTAATATACTTGATTGAATTTTGGAAGATCTATTTGTAACCATGAAACATGTTGGGATTAGAATTGGCGGAGGCTTTAATTCATCTTGCTATAAGAGTAAGTCCCCTGGTGTGGGCATGGAAATGAAGAAATTATCTCGAACGATAATAAATGGGCAAAAGTGGGTGAGATACCTCTTAGGATGGGACATGCAATTGGTGGAGCCCATACCAGGATCTCAGTCATTTAGCTGGAAGCAGGGTGTTCTTAGTACATATACTGACCATTTTTTTATATCCTCCCTTTTGTGCAATATCTGCGAACCTACACGGGGACCATTCAGCTATCTCCATCAGTGTAAATATAAGTAACTGGAGCCTTGACACGCCAGCTTCGCTTCAACTGATCGAGATCGACAGGCCAGGTCTGTCAATTAGATGGAACAGACATATTTGTAGGACACTGATTAATAAAATTAAGGACGATGCCTTCTTTATTTCTATCAGTCGGAACTTTATGCATCTGAATGCAGGCATTGAAGAGAAGCTAAGTAACATCATTCAGGCACATTTGTTGGAAATTGCCCTCGACTATAAGCTGTATCCAACTCCAAAAGTACATAAGCATGCATTTGACATTGGAATTTATAATTAAAGAATTCTAAAAAATTGTAATATTAGCAAACTAGCGAGATTGAATTTGAGTCCTTATGCCTATTGTGTGGAAAAGAAGCGTATTATCCTCTCGTTCAAGAATCAGATCAGGGAATTTAGGCATGCTATTGCCTTTAAAGATAACCAGCGTATGTTGCATAATATTTTGGCACATGATACTAGGAATATTTGGACATTAATTAGAAGCCTTAATGCTCCTAGTACTTCCAACAAGCCTTCTATATCAGCTGCCACCTGGGTGCATTATATTACAAGAAAATTCGAACTCCCAAAACCCTTTTATATTGAATCACCTATGGCGTATCCAGAGTTCATCCTGGAGTATTGTCCTTGGTCTGTAGAGGACGTTATAGATGCAATTACGAAACTAAAAGATACTAAAGCATCTGGTCCGGATGGTATCCCTGCATGTGTGCATGTGTATTTAAATTAGATCCGCAATTTTGGGCTAGAATTCTTAATGTTAAATTTGATACAATATTTGCCACAAAACAAATTCCTAGTTCATGGTGCTCCGACATTATAGTGCCTATATATAAGAAGGGTTCATCCAATGATCCTCCAAAATCTAGACCTATAGCTATAACTGATGCCTCCGCTAAGGTTTTTTTCTCAGCTTACCTTAAAGGAACTGCAAGATTTTCTTTTTAGGAATGATACCTTGTCTAAATTCAAGATTGGTTTTCGCAAGGATATGGGGTGCACTCTTAATGCCACTATCTTATCGCTTCTCCAGTGTCAAACTAAAAAATGGGAACAGGTGCAGTCTATATGGCTGCGCTAGACCTTAGTTCCGAATTTGACACTGTTATAAGATCCAAACTTTGGAAAATTATGATTCATATAGGGATCCCTGTTTATTTAGTGGCTCTTATAGCACTACTCCATTCTAATACTAATTATATGGTACGTGTTAATAAAATAGGAACCCTAACGGAAGAAATTCCGACTGAAATTGGGCTGAAACAGGGTTGTTCTATGGCTGCGGTTCTATTTAACCTATATCTTTCTCAAACCAAATACTATGGAAGGATCTAATAACCTATCCGATGGGTCTTGGTCATCTGAAATTGAACTGTATCAGTTTTTCAGATCTATTATTATTCGATAGAACCCTGTTTGGGTTACAAAATAAGTTGGATGTTTTCCATCTTTTTGCAGAGGATCATAATCTTAAATTCAATTGGGCCAAATCAAAGATTTTGATCTTTGCTGATGGAAGGAAAAAAAACTAAGAAATTTAACTGGTCAAATGGGATGGAAGAACTTGAGGTGGTTAGTGATTTACGCTATCTAGGCTATATACTCGCTGACCAGAATTTCAAAATATGGTGGACTAAACCATTGACATCACAAATGTGTATTTTGTATAGAAAATATTGTACCTTCTCCCTAATAACTATTATTCAATTTTACCTGTTAACAATTGAACCATGTATATTATATATACTTGATTTATGTATGGTAGAGATGGGTGAATTTCTAGACATGATTCAAGGTAAACTGTGGAAAAGGATATTGGGTTTAGCGAAATCTGTTCCCAATGACATAATTCGGCATGAACTCGGATTACTGCCTCTTTCTGCTAAATGGAATTGGAGGCAACCGAATAATTATAGGAAGATGCTTAGTCCCCCTAGGAACTCCCTTTATGTGGATCTGAGTAAAATAATAGAACAAAGATCTCTACCCTTTCTATTTAATTTTGTAAAGAAAATGGATGGGATTTTGGAAGTTACAAATATTACTAAGGAAGATTTTATATTATGTTTACCAGATAACAAACGCAAATTCCAACTGATGATTTGGTGTATGCAATCAGATCGTATAGGAACCATCATATCCTTTAAAGAATATGCTTTATTCAGAAGAAAAGTGGGCGATTTGTCCAGATACATGCACCAATTTCCGTGTTTGGTTTCAAGAAATTTATATATGCGTTTTCGACTCAATCAGTTTCGTATCCATAGCTGGACTGGGAACAGTGATAAGTTTGGGAACTTAGCCATGAAATGCTGTTTGTCTAATTTCTGGTACTGTTGAATCTTTGAAACATTTGGTGATGTATTGTATATACTTTGAGGAGCTTAGAACCAGATATTTTGGAAGTTATTTGTATTCTGGTACCAAACTTTCGAGGCTAACATTATGGAATAGATGTATGTGGGGGAACAGTATGAATCTGCTTATCAGTTTGACAAATTTTCTAAAAGTATTAGTGAAATCTATTACAGCACTAAATGAATTGGACTGAATTTATGATTTTAGTTTGCCCTGATCTGTTTTAAATTAAGTGTGATTCTTGTTTCAAAATGTTGTATGTATTTGTAAGTTTTAATGACAAAGAGAATTCAGAATCTTATATTTCTATTTTTGTAAATCTGTAAATTGTAAAGTTTCTATCAAGAATCAAAACATTTTTTTTTTTTTTTAAATTGAATCAGTCTGGTACTTGGACAAAGAAGAGGATGGCTGAACCAAAGCACCCTCATTTCACGAAACCGAACAAATATCGGTTACAACCAAATATTGGGACAAAAAGGAGGACAAGAGCAACTCAGGACTGTCGCTTTGCTGGTGAACGGTCCAGTCTTATTCGTAATAAAAATGGAGGCGGGAGCTTTAAAAACTGGAAGCCTGATACAAATGGAGTCAGCTGTGGCACGGTCAGCTATGGGAGCACGGTCAGCTGTTTGCAGGGAGAGGTATGGCGGCGTGGCAGGAGGAGCGCTGGAGGCCCGTGAAGCAGTGCAGAATGTATGCAGCAGGAAGCAGTAGCAGAAGAAGGTGGAGGCCAGTGGCAAGCCGTGAGAAGGAGGCCGGCCGGACCGAGAGAAGCATTCCTAAGTATCCTGCTTCCCCGTGGAAGCATTGCTGAGTTTGCGCGAGCAACAAGGAGACTGCTGGGAGAAGACACGAGCTACCGCACAGAGAAACAGGAATCCCTGGTGCCGGAAGACTCGCAAAGAGCCCTAAGACCGACCGGTGAGTGAAACCAGAGACGGGGAACACTGGGCTGGCATGCAGTGATGCTGAATGGAGTTAAACTGCATTTTGAATACCAAACAAATTGAAAGCAAGTTAAAGCACATTTTGAATACTGAATGAATTGAAAACCAGCTGAAAATACTTGGGCACATTTAAAGGAGTGAAAGATTGTGAACTTTACTGAAACTAAAGTTTTGAATCACATGAATATAATGAACAGCATGAAATGAAACAAGTGCTAGCAAAGCCAAGAGAGCACAAGGAGTTGAATGCAGGGCATGAGAAAACCAACACTGGTCACAGCAAAGAGAGTGCAAAGAACTGTGTATTATAAGGAGACCAGCCTTGGCAAGGGTCATGGAAACACCAGAAGGTGGAACAAGCGCAGTGTCAGAAAAGGGAGACACATACAACAGAGGCAAAGCTGTGTATTATAAAGAAACAAGCATTGGCAAGAGCCAAGGAAATATAAGGAGGCGTAACAAGTGCAACGTAGTTAAACAAGCCATAATACAGTGCCAGGAGAGTGTGACACGTGATTGAGGCAACCCTCACTGCTGAGTAGAAGCAGGGTACCGATAGCAAAGGAAAAGCAGTTCAAGAAGGGTACCGGTTGCGTGACCTGTAATGGGTGTACCGTGTGGTCTGACAACTGCGCCTAGAACCAGTACCCCTAAATAAAAAGCCTCTGAAACCACCTACAAAAGAAGCCTGTGTTGGGAAAAGACTTTGTTATGATATTTAAGTCAAGTGTTTTGATGAACTACCTTGACGTTGGAGAAGGGAAACCCTGTATTTAACTACCTTGAACTTGGGGAAGGGGGCTGATTATAACCCAGAGAGCTAGAAAAAGCTCTGAACTTTACTTTGAACACTATTCCTTTTTGATGCTGAAATCTCTACACATTGCATGCAGTTAGTTGTGAGGGCAAGGATAGGTTTTGGACACAGACAGATGGTTTACCTTGTACTTCCTGACGTAGACTATCCTTAGTTTTCTTTAGGTAGGGAAATCTCACCTTAGAATAGGGCAAGTTAGGCATTCAACCACCCTGCCTTTTAAGTTGAATAAAGGTTTTGTTAAGAAAACCTGAACCTATTGTCTGTGTCTGACTCATGATGCCTTCACAGACCCCACACAGTAGTAAAGGAGCAGAACAGCAGTTATGCATCATTCTCGCAATGGTAGATGACCTAGAATCCATGTCCCATCCAGATACATAAAGTACTAGGAAAAAGGACAAGTTCTACAATTTTTTCTTATTTTTGAGTCTGTTAGAAGGCTCCATAGGTAATTTGGTTCTTTTTTTGCCCGTCCTTTGGTTTCAAGAGGGAAGTCTGAGGGATACATGTCAAGCTGCCTACATATCTATGTGACTCTGCTAGACAACAGGATCAAGGCTGGGCAGACATAGTACCCCGGTAAGACACTTCCTTAGTGCTGCTCGCTTGTCCTTCATTTGTCTACCTTACTTATACCTGCTCTTGTCTCCCATACTGCAGCTTATGTGTCCCATATAAATATCTACTCCAGAGAAGGGTGTGTGCAAGTAGCACTCCTGCCCTAGAGGAACTACTCTGCTGTGTTGTTAATCCTTGCCGTTTCCTTCTGAGTGGGAAGGTTTTGCATACATGGGTCCAGAAGAAACGCCTTTCCATCTTGAAAAAGTCCTTGACACCGACAGGGACAACGCTGAAGCCTGGAAAATGGCACTATAAATACACAGGCCTCCATGGGCCTCTGTAGTCTTAGCCACTGTCTTCCAAGCTCCTGGGGAAGGAAAATAATGGAAGCAGTGATTCTGATCTGAAACATTCTAGGGATTGTTCAAAACCAGGTTTCTATCAGGTTGATTGCACAGTATGAAGAAGGGGTGCCTTCTGCCAATTTATGAGGAAATCTTGCCTTTGAAGGAGAAGGGAAACTGAACGCAGCTGTCTGCTGGATTCTGATGAGTCACTATCAGCCAAATGCCCAGGCATGAGAGTACCAAAATTGCCTCCTAGCGTAGAGGACCTATAATGGCTACAAGAACCTTGGCGAACAAATGAGGATCAGTTTTAGACCAAATGGCATGGTTCCGTTTTGAAAATGATGCAAACCAATCACAAAATCAAAGAACCTCTGATGTTTCAGTGTAACCGGCATATAGGGGTTGGTGTCTGGTAAGCCTAAGAACATTAGAAGGCATGTTGATACACCAAAGGAATGACTGTCAGCAATTTCACCATCTTACAGTTTTGAAGATGAAGCAGTTTAGAAATGTTAGGTCCAGCACCAATGTGAAGCAGACACTCACCTAACTAAGACTTTTATAGGAGGAAGACTATAGACTATAGCCCCCTGCCTCTGTCATTCTCTGGTACGAAGATAATGAAATCAGTCTGAATAATACCTGTACTTTCAAGTTTATAGACTCTTTTCGCAGCGACAGGGTTTGGTATCAGAATTTCAATTGGAATGCTCAAGTTTTCCAGGGTATTCATACATTAACCTTCCAATTTTCCAGAGGCCATTCCCAGTCCCCTTTATTACCACTCCTTAAGATCTCCAAAGGGAGGGGTAGATTCATAAAAATAGATTTCCGCAGCATGCGCAGCGACTTGCACAGGACTACTGAGTACAATGAGTGGAGGCCTATTTTGAAAGGGAAAGTATTCTATTCCAAAGCATTTCTTCAAGAGTATCCCAAATCTACCACAGGAGATTTAGACCAGCCTCTGCTCCATATGAAAGAGTTGGAACAACCTTTAACTGATAGAAAGATTGTACTGCCAAAATGGTAAACTTGCCATATCTGAGATGCAATGATAAACCTTGGGATTTCAAACTAATTCCATAACCCAAGGGTTATCATTTATACTTCGGATCAACCAAACCCCCAGATAAGTGGTTTAATCCACAATTTTAGGGGTTCCAGCCCAACATGCCATTTAAACTTTTGTTTTAAGTTTCCTCTAGATGCTCGAAGGATCATTACTTTAGATGTATTCACACTCATCCTCAGATCATTTACAGAGCACTAAAGCCTCTTTTATTTCAGGAGCAACAATGAAGCTTGGGACTTTCCTCATTTATTGAAGCCTAATACTTGCTGGTACGCGCTAAAGTACTTGCCAACCAATTCCAGTTCTCTGATTTGCTTTTGATTCCGGATCGAGTCCCATTCAAGCTGTTGTCCACTGTGAATTTTACTTTCTGCAAGTCATTTTGTACTAGTACAAGTGTACTATTGGTGAGACCTGCGGCCCGTGAGGATCTCAATTTTGAAATTGGCATCTCAATATCCTACTTGTCCCAGTCAAAGTACCATTCATCCTGATTTCCTAGTTCTTTTTTAGGTATGTCCAAATTAATGGGCGCAGAGAGGGCTGTGAAATGACTGATCCACTTCTCCTCTGAAACTGCATGAACCAAAAGTGCAGCTTGAGGGGTACCATTATTATTATTAATGAAACCCCATAGATATCTTTTACAAATTGCTCTCACAATTGTGACAATTTTCGAAGGTCTCTATGATATATCTTGCTACCCTCCACTAGGTCTTTATTGTAAATATGCTTATGGCAAAAGTCTGGTTTATAATGACTGCAGGTTTTTACTTCAAACTCCATAAAAGCCGAAGCATATTTCAGGCCAGAACCGTCTTTATCTATCAAATCATTAAATTTTGATAGAATGTAAGGCATCCTATTAGGTGTGATGAATAACCCATTTCTTCCGTGTGAGACTGCAATATCAGCCACCAATACTTTTTTTTACAGTCGCTACCCTCACCCCTCCATATCATTTTCAGCAGATTGTGATCGCTGTTCTTCATAGAAACTACAGTCAATGAATCAACGTGGCAAAGTAGGTTAGGGGATACCAAGAAGTAGTCCAGGACTGCCTGTGAGCTACAATAGGCCCAAGTTGATTTCCCAGGGATATCACCCCTGGTCTGACCGTTAAATAGATGTAATTCCCTAGTCTCTACCTCTCTCATCCAAACCTTTGCTCTGTCTTGTAATGGTGGAGCCAGATACTTCAGATGTCTAATCGGTACTCCATTGTTATCCAGACATCGTTAAGGTCACCGCACATCATAACATAAGTGTCTTTCAGATCTGCACAGGTCTCTTCCATTAAGCTCATTACACTGTCAATAAAATGTATTGAAGTTATTTTAGCAGCGTTCCAGTAAAGGTTAAATTCAACACAACTCCCAATTTAATTCTACTTGCGTTTCCTTGGACAATTTCCAACACTAGCATTTGGATCCAGGGGTTTTGGTTCAGATCTTTAATTACTCGAATCCCTTTTCCTGTTTTAACCAATGTTAGGAGAACTGAGAATGTTCTCTCCTTTAATTGCAGAGTTTAGGATGGCAAAGTAGCCATCATAAGTCGGAGTATGCTGAAGCCAGGTTTCCTGGAGACATAAAATGTCAAAAAGCTCCAGGCCAAGATCACCTTTATTAAATAGATGCAAAAAGCCTTGTGTGCTCCAGCAGCCACCAGTAACCTCCCCACCATCCTGCTCCTCCACAATCTATGTATTACTTGACCGGTCTAAGGCTAACAATAGCCAAGACCAGTCTTGGACCTTCCTTCGCAAGGGCTGGCGATCAGAATTTAAATCAACCAACCTTTCATAATTCTCAATGCATGAGAAGGTCACTCTAAATGGGCTGATGGCGTTTTTAATTAACCCTGCCGGGTATGGCACCAGGGTTTGGCCACATTTCTAGGGTTCTTAGTATAATTGGATTTGGGGACTTTAAGGAACCCTTCTGGGCAACAGACAATTTCTCAGTACTTCCACACTGAAACCCTGTAGATAAATCTTTAAGTTCAAAACCCAATGGTAAAAATGCCGTAGACAATTCCCACAAAGGCATTTTCACAGGATTGGATTTAAAATGAAGTCCAACCCAATCCATTCTGTCCTCTGCCACAAATTCCACTACTACAATATCCTCGGAATCTATATAGCGCAATTGAGGTATGTGATGCAGTAGATTGAAAACATTTCTTCTGTTTAAAATTAAGCCGTCATCGGAGTCACGTAGGCATTCCAACGACAAAGTCCTTTTTCCACCTTTCTCATTAATTTTGTGGGGCAAATTCCCATTAGTTTGTAACCAGTGATGTTAATGGAACGAGAAGCTTTCAGACCATCCTTTGCATATTTTAAGTTAGCCAAATTACATTTTTGAGCAAGAGTTAGAAAGGGTTGCAACTGAAGATCCACCTCCATCAACATCAATAATGGTGGCCTCCTGCTCCCATCTTTCCTCCAATGCAATAGGCGCAGTTGTCTTTACTTCTGATACGTCAGATAATAAGTCAATAGATTGAGTGGAAAACAACAGCAAACCATCCACTATACTTTCGCTATGTTGCTTATCCAAGTCTCGACTTATTAATACTTGCTCTGATAGGGGTGATTGTAGCACAGATTTGGATTTAAAATTAAAAGCATTTTTTTGTTTCTCTTGTATGTGGTCAGAAGAGTTTCTTTGTAATGGAGGAGTTTTCAAATTACTGAGACATTTTCTTGAGTCATTTGATCTAATTTTCCTAGGTGGTTGTATATTTGTAACTTTTTTTTGAGGAGGAGGTGCGAGGATAGGTTTTGTTTGTTTCTCAAAGATTGGAAATTACTTTTTAGTAAGATGCGATGGGGGTGCCAAAGCTACAGTTTTAGTCGGGGCCAAAAGTTCCTGATCAGAGTCTGTAGGACATAGCATGGTTGACGCCCTGGATCCAACATCCACCGGCTGTCCTATATTGGAAGAGTTCGGAACCACTACTCCATCCTTATTCCTCGCCCCTTTGAGGAGTTCTTTCACTTCAGGCTAGATCCTGTGTGGCATCTTCCACGGTCCCCCATCAAGGGTGTAGTGTCACTCCTAACGGTCACGCTCTTGTCCTTCTTGACCTGGGATTTCAGATCAAAATGTCTTAATTTCAATACTTTTTCTTCCCCATTTGAAAGATTCCATCATCGCCTCCATAAAGATGGTTTTGTCGGCCAATTCTCCTCTTGTCAAATCACAAAGGTGCCCCTGCCATTAAAATAATATCTCAGCCTTATAGTCCAACCTTGGTTGTTGTGAAGGATTCCAGAAATATCGGCTTCAAATGCATCATGGCCAGTAAAGTAGTTTGATCTTTATAATTATCATTCATTGAAAGGCAGATCCTGGTGAGAAATGATAATACGGGGGTCCTACAGTTGGAGAAAGAAACAAATTATAAGAACTAAATTATTTGGCGTTGTTGAAGCAGATGAAGAGGAGGAGTTGGCATGCTCATTTCTAAATGATGGGGCTGATTTCGGGAGTGTACTTTGAAAATTCAAGGCCCACAACTAGGCCCCTCTGGCCTTGCTCCACAGCCCATTTGTACTGTTGCCAACCTCCGGCGGACACATCTGCAGCTGCCTCTCCACTCGAGGCACTAGCTGCGAAGCGGTCACCAGGCACAAGGTAAGCTATGCCTGGCATTTCAATATAATCTGATTGCTGTGCATGAGGGACGATTGAGCATTCTACGCTCCGGGGCTTATTTCATCTCTTTATCTGCTTGGGGCATGCTGCCCGTGATGCTTAATCTTACAGCACATGTGCAAGAAAAAAAGCTGGGCCCTTCTTCTACGATCCTTGCAAACCTGGCCGCAGCATTGTCCTGGCACCTGCACACCATCTGCACTGTGATTGGCCATTGGTCCCTTATCCCCCACCAACCACAGGAGTCGGCAGGTGAACGCCGGCCCCCATTCAAGGCCCACAACTAGGCCCTGCCTTGCTCCCTGGCCGGGTCTGCGGGTCCTCCTCTACCCCCCCTCAGGAACGCATGGTGGCTGTTGGACCCTGCACTCTCTCTGAGGAACAATGTGACACTTCCATGCTGGTTAGTCACCATTACTAAACACCACTGCCTACCCCTCTGACTCCCCCCCTCCTTAGTCCTTCTCACCTGGACTTCCATTCTCATTACCACTAGTTGTGCCTAGTGGCTGCATTGCATTCTCATGTGTCCTGCTGTTCCCGCCTTGTTAGTCTCTTCTGCTTGCACCCCCTCCTATTTTATTCTCTCTCTCATAATATATATATATATATATATATATATATATATATATATATACATATACATCTCCCTCCCTCCTCTCTTCCTCTCTCCCTCCCTCCCTCTCTCTCTCTCTCCTCTCTCTCTTCTCTCCTCTCTCTCCACCCCCCCTCAGGCCAAGCCTACAGCCGCACTGCCACCTTCTCAGTCATTCGACCCATTAAGAGTGTGTCAGTTGAGGCTTTCGCTGCATCGTTCTCTCCCCATTCTGCACCTGTACCACTGGCTGAGTCACACCCTGACACAGCCCTTTCCATGCTTCACTCTGCTATCTCTGATACTCTCGATGTACTTGCCCCTGTCATGAGGATCCGCATGAAGCCTAAAATCAAATGCAACTCCTGGTACAACTCAGACCTCATCACCCTTAAACGCAAGTGTAGGGTGGCTGAGAGGAAACGGTTAGCATCTTGTACATCCTCCGACAAACTGGCCTGACGCCTGCTCCAAAGGCAATACTGACTCTCTGTCTTGACTAAGAAGAGAGCACCCATCCAAGCCTGTGATTCTGCAGCATCTAACAACTCGGCCGAACTCTTTAAAATCTGCAAGGAGCTTGCCAATCCTGCCGCAGTGTCTACCTCTCCTGTCCGTTACCAGGCCCTCTGTTCGGCCCTGGCTTCTCACTTCATCTCTAAAACCCAGGACATCCGGTCCACACTCTCAGCTTTTCCTGCTTCTCCCTCCAGTCCCTTCTCCTCCTCCTCTTTCTCCTTCTCCAGCCCCCTTGCGGCCACCCCCCTCTTTTCTCTGCCTTCCGTCTCATCTCCCCTGACGAGGTTTCTAGACCAGTCCGATCTGTGAAAACCTCATCAAAACAGGTTGTTCTCTGTTCTTCCAAATCCATCAAGGACCACATTGACACCCTCGTTCCAGCCCTGGCTTAATTTTTTTAAACCACTCTTTTGCCTCCGGAACCTTCTGCTCCCCCCTGAAGCACTCTCTTGTGCACCTGAGAGGCGCGGAGTGTGGAGAGGCGCGGAGTGTGGAGAGGCGCGGAGTGTGGAGAGGCGCGGAGTGTGGAGAGAGGCTGAGTGTGGATGCATACCTCTTATCACACCCCACGCTTACTCTCTCCTTACACCACCATTCAACTAGAACACAGAGATACTATGACACCATTCGGTATAACTGTTCTCATATCAACATCTGCCGCTCACTCCCCATCACTCTAAGTAAACATTGCTGGTCTCACACCCCCAGCCAAGCGTTCTCTTCAGGCCTAACGCTGCCACTCTCGGTCTGGATAATTCCGACCAGATCGAACACATACTCCTGATCTATCAGCCACCACACCTACCGCTAGGAAGCAGCTGCCACAGGAATTCCGCACCAGCTGCACACATACCTGGTGCGCACACGCACCTTTGGACTCTCTCTACTCCCTCTACTAACCAGAACTTCGGTTCCCAAGGGCGTTCAACCTACCAGCGCCTTCAGACCATACCAATAGTATATAAGACGCTATATAAGTGCAACATAACATAACCTCCTTCTCAAGAAACCCTCAGCCGACCCCTCCCTTCTGGCTACCTATTGCCCTATCTCTATCACTCCTTTCCTGGGGAAACTCTTGGAAAAGCTGACCATCTCCCAGCTTAATCTTCACACTGAATCTGTTATTTGTCTCCGTCGCCTTCAATTTGGCTTCAGAGTATCCAGAAGCACAGAAACTGCTCTCCTCAACATCCGTGTAGACCTGCTCTCTTACCCCGACTCTAATCTCGCCTCTGTCCTCATCCTACTGGTTCTCTCTTCTACCTTTGACACGGTCAACCAGGCCATCCTGCTCAACCTGCTCTGTGATAACCTGGGTATCACTCATCAGGCTCTGGCCTGGCTGACTTCTTTCCTCTCTGACCATCCCTCCTAGGTCCAACTTGGCTCCTTCCTCTCCTCCATCTCTCTCCACATGCAGTGTTCCCCATGGGTCTACCCTTTCTCCCTGGTTGTTCACCTCTCGCCCAGCGCATTGCTGGTCTCTGCTCCAACTTCCAGTGCTAAGCTGATGACACCCAGCTCACTTTCAGGCTCCCCTCTGCTGCCTCTTCGCCTTCTCTCATACGGGATTGTGTGACGGCAATCCAGGAGTGGTGCGTCGCCAATGATCTCTGCCTGAATGCCAGCAAGACGGAGATCCTCTTCATCTGCATGACTTCACCCCTCTTTCCCGCCACTCTCTGGCCGGCCTCCCTTGGCCCTCCTGCTGCTCCCACCTGTGAGGTTAAGAACATCGGGATCATCTTCGACTCCGCACTCTCCTTCTCTCCTCATATTACTGACGTCTCTAAGAAGACAAACTACCAATTGCACCCCCTCAGAGGTATTCTTCCTTTCCTCTCCTTCCCCCAGAAGCTCACTGGATCTAGAGCTCTGGTTCTTTCTACGCTTCACTACTGTAACAGCCTCTTTTTAAATCTGCCTGCCTCTACTCTCTGTCCTCTGCAACTCATCCAGAACAGGACTGCGAGACTTGTCCTTGGCCTCAAGCCCAGGGATTGAATCTCTCCAGTACTGAAATCTCTCCATTGGCTACCAGTGGCTGTAAGGATCAAGTTCAAAACCCTTTGCATTGTCCACAAGGCCTTCTGGGGCCTGGTACCAAAATATTTCCAGCTTTCTCTTCTGAGGTACCTTCCTAGCTCTTCACTCCTCCACCTTCAACTCCTTGAGGGTCTGTCGCTTTTCCATGCAATGAGTTGGGGGACGATCCATCTCTTCGGCTGGCGCATCCCTCTGGAACAGCCTCCCTGCCTCTCTGAAACTTGAGAAGAAACATCTCCGGTTCTGGAAGCAGCTCAAGACTTTCCTCGTGGCTTCTGCCTTCTCTCTTCCGTTACCTTGCTCATCTCCTGGCTGACACTGCACTGGCTACCCTCTGTAACTGGGCCTAGTAAGA
Source organism: Ambystoma mexicanum (assembly GCF_040938575.1). Lineage (NCBI taxonomy): Eukaryota > Metazoa > Chordata > Amphibia > Caudata > Ambystomatidae > Ambystoma > Ambystoma mexicanum. Next base: position 799,246,177 of record NC_090926.1, on the reverse strand, counting down.
TCATTCTTGTCCCCTCTGTTCCCCTCCCTTGCCTCGTCGTGCCTTGAAACACTTGTGTATAGGCGCGCTATAAATAAAATATCAATGTTCTCTTTGCTGGCACCTCAGCAAAAAATCTCAGACTACAAATCATCCAAAATAACGCCCTCAGAGCTGCACTGAACATTCCCAAAAGGGAACATATCTCCCATGCTAGGCGTGATAGACACTAGCTCCCCGTCAACGAACGCATCATTTTCAAGACCCTGGCCATAACTCACAAATGCCCCTTACTCACAGCTCCTTCCTACCTCTCAGAAAAAGTTGTCAGAGCAAGCTCTTCCAGACCCAAATGATCTCGCTACTCCAACCAACTGAACATCCCCACCTTCAAAAGGGCCAAAGCGGGCAGCTCCAGCTTCCCATTCTTAGCTCCAAAGCAGTGGAATGCCCTTCCTACTTCCCCAAGGAATGAGACCTCCCACTTGTCCTTCCACAAAGCACTCAAAACGATACTCTTCAACTAGTCCTCTCCACACCCCCGGTTTCACCCAGATAACTGTTACAGGAAGGTTTGAGTTGTTTCCGGTTCCCCTATTAACATTGAACCACATATTCCCCATACCCCACCACCGATTGTAAAATGTTAAGTTTAAACTACCACCTGTCGGGTATTACGCTCATTATAACCACGAACCACAGACAGGCTGTTTTTCCCTTTGTTTCTTGTAACTAAGTAAGCCCTGCTTGTAACAGCGCCACCATGCCCGCGGACCGTTTTGTGCGCTTTATAAATGTACAAAAGAAAAATGTATATCATATCAGAATATTCCCGATGGTCTAAGGTCCTCAAAGGGTTGGCTTTTTCTCCATGTAGTGATGTCGATAACAGCTGTTTCTTGGGGGGAGTGACCCCTTGGTCTTTAATCGAGTTCTCTTCCATTTCTCTATGGTCAGGGGAATTGAACACTGCTCCACCAAATCATTCACGCTCCTATGTCGTTCCAAAGTTGTTTTTATTGCATCACTGTCCTTTGAAAGACGCGCTGCCAAAAGTGAGGAGGGGCCCTCAAAACCTCCTGGCAATCCTGGATTTGGAATCGGGGTTCTCGGGTCATTTACCCTCATGACATTGTGGTAATTAACGGGGGCTACATCTACTCCCGGTACCACAATGGGCCCCAGATGTTTCTGTGTCAACACATACTCGGGGTATAAGGTGCCAGGGGAGGTATATGAAAGGTAAGGATTAAGGCATCAACCTTCGATCCCTTCATAGGGATTATCAATGTGTAGACCCTCCCCCAAATCCACAATGTCCTCTTTACCCACATTACCCACCTTCAGGATCTCAATATCCATTAGATCCAACGTCATAGTGTTATTTTTTTGGTAATCCTAATAACGGTGAGTGTAGGGGAGATTCAATAGCGGGCATTACAGAAGAAGTCACAGGTATCGAAGCCACACTCACACTCCCTTCTCTCACCTCATTCTCAATCAACGGAGCTGATGCAAGAACGTCCTGGAGCTTAAGTTGACGACGGGTGCAGGGGCCACCTGATTCCATCATGGGTCGCGACCTACTTAACAAAATCCTCCATCGTCAGACTCCCCACCAGAGACACAGCTTGCCTTCAGTTTAACTAAGGCTCACTGTGGCTAACTGAACTCTGCACACCAAACTCCACTCGCTACAGTTCCTTATGCCACACCACCACCACAACCAGCAATCAGCCTACAAGAGGCAACCAAGTATAACCAACAATGCCTAAGGGCTGCTGCGCGCTTTAAAAACGCTAATAAATAAAAATATGAATGCAAGCAAAATAATAGCAAGTATGCGAGTCAATGAGCCAGACGCCCCATTAACTACCCATTACCTGCCGCCCGGTCAGCGAAAGCGAGGGTGCCAAGCTCTCACTCTCACCAACACGGCTCATGGGGATCACGGGGGGCCCGTGGCTAACAGGGCTCTGCTGTCAGTGCTCTATGCTGTAGACTCACTGCGCCACTTCACGCCTTCTTTACCTTTAGCCCTGCTATACTGGGAGATCTCCAAGGTCTCAAAGGTCTCCAAAGGCCCCAGAGTTACCACGCCAAGAAGCCGCAAACTCAGGTGCCTCATACGCCCTGAACGCCAGGAGCGCCGAAAGGAGCCACTAGAGAAGCGGACCCAAAAAACGTGTCAAGTCGCACTGTTGGAATGTGCCCAATGACTCACACGTTACAGCCTCTTCCGACAGCAATCATTTAATAATTGGCCCCTCCTTCAAGATCCTCTTGGCCTGGTGATTTGTGATAAAATCTTCCCAAATTTAGGAGAAAAGAAGGTGGTGAGACCAGACTGGCACCTCTGTCGATGCATTGGAACTCAGGCAATGATCTTATCCATTTACATCCATTCATGTTAATACATTGAATCGCAAGCAAGATGGCAGCCATAGATGTATCTACCCTCGCCCCACAGCATTATTATGGATAATTATTAACCTACAAGAGAAGTTACAGTTGGAGGTATTAGAAGTATTTGTTATATATACACAATTTAATTAAATCCTCAAATCCTAACCACATTAGGACAGCCCGTGAACATGAGCAATGCAGGTCCGTCTTCCATGCCAATCAACACAATCATACTTAACCTCAAGCAAGATGGCAGCCATACACTTGGCGACATGTGACCAATGGAATCTGCCAAGTATGGAATCCAACTACTAACTCAAAAGGTAAGGCAATGCTCTTGCATTGGCCAAGAACAGCCATCTAACCGCATCACTATTTTACACTTGAGATTAGACATCTAAAGTTCAATACTTTCTTGCACTCAGTCAGGCACCACCTTAGACTGTTCATTAGAGGGCCAACTCCCCCTTTGCATAACTATATCATGGGATCCAGAATACAAGAACGACCACAGAAAACCATTAACATGTAGATGTTCATATAAGCTCAACAACAAAGTGGATCCGTTGAAATACAATGCTTAAGGTAATACACATGATTGGGTTTACATTACTCTAATGTTCTATTCAATATTCAGGACTTGCGCATATATTAATTTTTATCGATACGCAAAGGGAAACCTATTTGATCAAAAGTAACAAGAAATAATTAATTTTTTGAAGAATGTCCTTGCCAGTAAAGATTTTAATTTGTGACAATTACAGGTAAGGTCACAAGTTGGAACCAATGCATTCATTCCTACAGTTCTAATTATTGGGACCAGCAACTTCAAATGGAATATTTGAAACTGTTTGTGTTTTTAAAGCCACCGCTAGAGGCACACGTCATGGACAATAAGGGAATTGCATAATATCAATGACACGCAGTGATTGCCTCATATATGAATACTAATTGTTTGATCTGTCTCATTCCCTGCTTTCCTTGGATTTTTCTCCATTATGATTTCCTCTTTCAGTTTGAGCCATCTGTTTTTTAAAATCACTTACATTCACTAAATATAACACAATGATCCTATAATTCTGATAAAAAATGCAGAGCTTGACACACGTGTGGTGATCTTACATTTGATATTCAATAAACTGATGGATTAGCAACATGATTAGACATTATTAATTTCACAGCTAATAAGGTTATTGCAAACAATAGCATAGATTTCTTCAGAAGAAGATTTGAGGCAGATTGAGAAGCCTCTCAATTTAGTGTGGTAACTGACATCTCAAACGCATACTGTGCCCAGAGCAGGTGGTCCGCTTTAGTCTTTCTAGATTTTTGATGAAATATAATTACGTTTTTTTATTTTGCAACAAAGTTATTTACTTTGATTGAAAAGACAGAAATTGAGAAGATGCACAGGGAGGATGTTGAGATGAAAGAAAATTTGCAGAGCTGAATGAAGAGAGTGAAAGGGCTGGTAAAGAGCAGAGAATGCAAAGATAGCCAAGTGCCAATGCATGAACATTATATATATATATATTTTTTTTTTCACGATTAGTTTATTACAAACCTCTTTAAAAAAATGTTATCAGCTCAGCACATCAAACAATATAAAATCAATCTTTCGCAAAGAATAAGGTAAATAGGAAGAAATAAAAACAGAGTAAAAACAAGAAAGGAGGAAAAAGATGCACAAGGCCAGGGAGTAGTCACTCCCTACAGTACTTCGTATTCTGGAACAAGTTAAATCCACATTTTCAGGCATCATATACCTGCACAAATATGTTCCTACTTAACATACTTTTACCTTTCCCCCTTCTATTTCAATCAATTTGAAATCTCTCCACATTGGAGCATGCCCCCTAATTACAGCCAATGGAGGTTAGTAATTAATTTCACTCACGGACAACCATCTAGGTCACAAGTTCTATGTAATCGCCTTCACCCCCTATCCTGTTTCACTCACAGCTGTTACCACCTTAAAGACTGCATCTAGGAACATTATCAACGCAAATACCAGAGCAAATTCCTCACCATATAACAATCTCACCCACCACTCCTCAGCTGAATATGATTTGTGTTCAGTTACAAATTTACACAAGAATTGTGTTCTTATACTCGTAAACCCTGGGAAAATAAAAACTATGTTTAATGGTTTCAATTACATTACTTTTTAAACAGTATTTGCAACCCTTAATTCCCAAATCTCCCTTCTCCAGCATTTTGATTACCTCCTTGGATGGATACAAATTCAAGCAGAGAAATTGGGTTTGGTCATAAAGACTAGGAAACTGTCAGGCTCAGCCCTTACCGCTTTGCTTCTGGGCTCCTTCGCTGGGAAGAGGTAAGAGGTAAGGCCTGTCCATCCAGGTAGCCACTGTACCACCTGGTTACAAAATAACAGTTAAGCACCTTAGCTACCCCGAGAGTCAGGTCTCAGAACTCAGGGGAAAAAAACCTTGAAGGGGGGAAAAACCCACAGTGTAATTGGCCGCTCCAGAAGATCCCACGATCCAATTTTCGTCTTCAAAAGGTCTTTCTATTCCAGGAGTGGTCTTGCAGAATCCAGGAAGACAACAGGTAAAATATCCAAGGCACCAAAAGGGAGCAAAATGAAAGAAAGGTTGCTGGCTGATGGCAAAGAAACAGAAATGCAATGTGGAAGGAGCTGAGTCCTAAATAGGTAAAAGGAGAGGGAGAGGGAGGCAGAGCAAGGGTCCAGGAGGTTAGCACAAAAAGGGAAAGGCAGGTAGCAAGGCAAGTAGCACGGCCCACGGGAAGTGCAAGGAAGTACGGAGTCTAGGAAATATCGAGCTGAACAGGCAGCTCAAGAGCGAGGAAGAACCTCATGAAGGCACACTAGCATTCTGCAACATTTGCAACGCAAGGAGCCTTCCGTGACGGTTCTATTTATTTCCGGGTACCAAAGGATGACATCACTGCGTTGCGTCAGCATCCGGGCAACATCTTGGATCAGGTGCATTGCTGAAGCATCTCAAAAAGGAAACGCTATCAGAGAGATGCCAGGCATGCGAAAGCATGACATCATGCCCCCTTCTGTAACTCGTTCCCCCCGGTTTCCAGGGGTTTTGCTGATGGAACCTTCAAACCAGGATAGGGGCATGAACGTTGACTGAAGGTTCCCAGGACTTTTGGGAGCTGGGGTACCCTTTCCAATTTATTAAATAATGTAAGGTACCATGGTAGAAGCGAGAATCGCACCCCTTGTTGACTATGTATTCTCCCGAGTGGTCTTCATGAGGGGGTACTATGTCCTTCTGGTCCTTTCCTTCAAAGCACTTCAACAAGGTTACGTGGAACACGGGTGAATCCGACTCCAAGAAGGAGGTAACTAATCTGTAGGCCACAGAGTTGATAATTTTTAGGATTTTGAAAGGGCCAAAGTACCTTGGTGCAATTTTTCAGGTTTCAGTCCCCTGGGTAAATACTTGGCGGATAGCCATTCCAGTTCCCCTAATTGGTAGCCATTTGTATCTTTCCCCTTAGGGTCTGCAAACTTCTTAGTTCTTTCCTGTGCATCTTGGAGGGCTTGAAGTGTCTCCCGTTGCACAGCAGTAAGGTGATCCAGATGCTGTTCCACTGAGGGCATTGGGGTGGTTACTGGAAAGATCAAGAAACCAAGTTGGGTGGAAACCATAAGAGCAGTAGATCAGCGACTTACCAAGAGCAGAATAAACTGTGCTACTGTAGGAGAATTCTGCCAAGGGAAGTAAAGGTAGCCAATTGTCCTGGGAGGAATTGGTGAAGCACCTTAAATACTGCTCAAGCGTCTGATTCAACCGTTCTGTTTGTCCATTGGTTTTGGGATGATAACCAGATGGCACGGCCCTCGAGATTCCAAGTTTCCTACACATGGCGGCCCAGAACCTAGATGTATACTGTACGCCCCGATCAGATATGATAGAGTTTGAAAGCCCATGTAGGCGAAAAACACAGCACTAATTTCTTCTGCAGTAGGTATTTCTGGTAAGCCGGAAAAATGTGCCAGTTTGGTATACATGTCCACAGTGACCATAATTACTGTACAGTCATGCGACTTTGGGAGGTCTACTATAAAGTCTGTAGATATCCTTTGCCAGGGATGGTCTGGTAACGAAGGGGAAGAAAGATGACCGACGGGCAGCTGGCGGGGGGTCTTATTTTTGGCACAAACAACACAGACTCTGATGTACTCCTTCACATCTTTCACTAAAGTCGGTCACCAAAAGTACCATTGTACCAGTTCCAGGGTAGCCTTTTGTCCCCTATGGTCAGCGACTGGTGAATCATGTCCTAATTCTAGGATTCTCTGATGGAGGGAGGTGGTACATAAATAACAGAATGATAAAAAAAAAACGTTCTTGAAAGAGAGCTTTTGTTTCACATTTTCCTCTGGAGGTTCACGGATGGTATAATTCTGTAACTGTCACAACCATGTTCCAATGCAACACACAAAAGGTGGTAGTGGGAAACATCTTGTCATGTATCTCCCTTTCTGCGTTGCTATGTCCATGCTGGGATAACAGGTCAGCCGTGATATTCTTAGTACCAGGTATGAAAGTCATTAACAGGGGGTAACGCAAGAAAAAATATGCCCACCAGGCTTGTCTGCTGTTTTGGCATTCCCAGTTCTGTAGGGTCATAAGGTTCCGATGATCAGTTCGTATCTCAGTAGGTGTCTGCGCCCCTAGGGGTAGGTGCCTCCATTCAGAACAAGCCAGTTTGATGGTAAGTAGCTCCTTCTCTAAACAGTGTAGTTGAGCTCAGCCACTGTTAAGGTCTTTGGGAAATATGCTACTGGATGTTCAAAAATTCCTGCTTTAGGACGGCTCCTATAGCCGCGTCAGAGGCATCCGCCTCCAGGATGAATGCGCATTGGCAATTGGGTTGTTTCAAGAGAGGCGCTCATGTGAACAGAGTTTTTAGAGTCTCAAAAGCCCTGTGAGCAGCAGTAGACCAGATGAACTTCGTGTTTTTCTTTATCAAGGTGGTCAGTGGGAGAACAGTGCTGGAGAATTCCTGAATTAACTTTCGATAAAAATTGGCTATGCCAAGGAACCTCTGGAGTTCCTTAATAGAACGAGGAGAAGACATCTGACGGATGGCAGTAACCTTTCAGCTGTCCATTTAAATCACTTCACCGGACAAGATGTATTCCAAATAGGATACTGAGGAAACATCAAAGGAACACTTTTCCAGTTTCACTTTCAGTTGTTGGGTCTGTAGCCTCTCCAGGACCTGGTTAACATGTTGTTCATGTTCTTCAGGGGTCTCGGAAAATACCAGAATGTTGTCTAAATATACCATGACAGAATGCATCAATAGATCTGAGAATACGAAGTCTATATACCTCGGAAAAACCGCAGGAGCGTTGGCCAAACCAAAGGGCATAACCTAATACTGGAAGTGGCCGAAAGGTGTCCGGAAGGCGGTTTTCCACTCATCCCCTTTTCTGACACTAATCAGATCGTAGGTGCCCCGAAGATCCAATTTGGTAAAAATCTTGGCCCTATGGACCGCCTCTGGGATGAGTGGTAGGGGGTACTTATCCTTTTTGGTGATTTTATTCAGGCTGCGGTAGTCGTGGCACGTCTCAGTTCAGTTGTGTCCTTCTTCGGTACGAAGAACAAAGATGCCCCTTCAGGAGACTTGGATGGTGTGATGAGTCCGTTCTGCAAATATTCGACAAGATATTTCCGCAATGCTGGTTTCTCTACAGGAGAAAGCAAAAACATCTGGCTGAAAGGAACACTGAAGTTCGGTACTAGATCAATAGCGCAGTCGTATTCTCTATGTGGTGGTAGGACTTTCTGTTTCTCAGGACTGAACAATTCTTGGTATCATTTGTACTTAGCCGATAGAACCATGGCCGCGGATGATACAGAAGTGGAGGAGCCAAGAACCTTATCCCTGACAGTACTGTGCACTGGAATAACACATGATTGCATGCACTGCTCAGAACCCAGGAAAAGCGACTTGGCAGTCCATTTGATATATGGGTTGTGTTTGGTCAACCACGGTATGCCCAAGATGATAGGGTAATGGGCTGTCCTGATCAAGTCAAAGCAGAGTTCTTCCTTATGCTGCTGTATGCTCATATAGAGCAGAATAGTATGTTGCAAGATTGGCCCACTGGATAACAGGGAACCGTCGACTCCTTCAACGGGTACAGCAGCGTCTTTGTTCTCGGCAGGAATCTTCATCTGATGGGCCCATTCCAGATCCATAAATAGACCCACTGCTCCTGAGTGCACCATTGCGGTCGTTATCTCTTCCTGGCCAGGTAAGGACAGATGTACATGAAGGACCAGAAGTTCTGTTCTCAGTGTCTGCTCCGCGTCATCCTTCACAGGACTAGCCATGGACTCCCGAACGTAGGTCCCAACTAGGAGCAGGAGCTGTTGTTTCCCGACCTGCGAGGGGGTGCCAAAGAACACACTCTAACCAAATGTTCGCTGGAAGCACAATACATGCATAAGTTGTTTACTCATCTTCTCTGTCTTTCTTCATTGGTTAAGGGGCCCCGTGCTGCCCCAATCTGCATGGACTCTTCTTTGTTCTTGGAATTTGGAGAGAGCAAGGTGGGGAGAGCGTGAGGTGGTAAGCTCCGGCCTGTCTCCTCTCCAGCTTTCGTTCCTGGAGACGATAGTCAATTTGGAGGTCTAGCTTGATCAGATCTTCAAACGAGGCAGGATGTGGAATACGGGCGAGCTCGTCCTTCAGGCTGTCAGATAGCCCTCTCCTGAACAGGGTCACACAGGCATCTTCTGGCCAGGCTGTCTGCTGAGCCAGTTGTTTAAACTTGGGCAGTCAAAACACCCAAAAAGGCTTCTATGAATCCTTTGAAGTATTCCATTAAGGGATTAAGGGATTGCCAGATACCACCAAAGGAGTCGGCCAAGATAGGGCATTCCTGGACAGGTGGGTGATGACGAACCCTACACAGGAACGATCAGTGGAAAAAGTGAACGAAAAAGTGAAAGCTATGGTACAGGCATCTAGGAATTCTCTAAATTTCTTGGGTTCTCCATCATACTTCTCAATTGATGGGCCTCTGTGTTTTGCTTGATCCATGGGTGGAGTTCCTTGGGCTAAAGCCTGGTGCAATACAGCGTTTTCGGGCCTTCAGACTCTGCACTTCTTGGGATAACCCCTGTACCACTGCAACAAGCTCTTGCATCTGCTCCATAGCTTTCTTCTTCTCTTTTTTCTTCTTTTGGCGTTGCAAGGCTCAGTCCTTACCTCTTTGCTTCTGGTCTCCTTTGCTGGGAAGAGGTAAGGCCTGTCCTTCAGATAGCCATAGTACCACCTGGTTACAAAATAACAGATACCCCGAGAGCCAGGAAAAAAACCCTTGAAGGGGAGAAAAACCCACAGTGTAATTGGCCGCTCCGGAAGATCCCACGGTCCAATTTTCATCTTCAAACGGTCTTTCTATTTCAGGAGTGGTCTTGCAGAATCCAGGAAGACAGCAGGTAAAATATCCAAGGCACCAAAAGGGAGCAAAATGAAAGAAAGGCTGCTGGCTGATGGCAAAGAAACAGAAATGCAACGTGGAAGGAGCGGAGTCCTGAATAGGTAAGAAGGAGAGGGAGAGGGAGGCAGAGCGAGGGCCCAGGAGATTAAAAGAAAAAGGGAAAGGCAGGTACAGAGGGAAGTAGCGCGACCCACGGGAAGCGCAAGGAAGGAAGGAGTCCAGGAAATATCGAGCAGAACAGGCAGCACAAGTAAGAGGAAGAACCTCACGAAGGCACACTAGCGTTCCGCAACAATTGCAATGCAAGGAGCCTTCCCTGAAGGTTCTATTTATTTCCGGGTACCAAAAGATGCTGGATACGCAAACGCGCTGTGTCGGCGTCCGGGTGCCATCTTAGATCGTGGAGCATTGCTGAAGCGTCTCCGAAAGGAAACACGATCAGAGAGATGCCATGCATGCGAAAGCTTGACAGAAACCTGCTCAGGTATTTAGGTATCACATTATAAGCTTTTACCTCGTGATTTGGCAAGGCAAACATTCTATATCTTTTTCTTTCAACTTGCGTCTTTATCCAATCCCTCTGCTATATCTTAATCTTAACAGCGCCAGGGTTGGATATTAGACATTCCACTATCGTATTAAGCAATTTCAATGTTGACTCTGTGAGAAACCTGAGGGTGTTCTCACAAACAGTGCCCGGGGATCCATTTCTCAGGTGGCCAGGGAACAGCCATCACTCTTGGATCCCAACCCTGGGGGTGGACCAGCGATAGGATCACCTGGGCAGGGGGTCTTCGGGGACTGCGAGGAGGGGCTTCCGAAGGTGAGACAAGGTATCCCTCGTTCCTTGCCCCAATCCATCCAACCCACCCTCGTTGTTCATGGAATATTGTCACCCGAGTCCCATCCTACCCCTCGACCTTCCCTCACAAAAAGGGAAGATAAAATATCCTGGACGGCTAGGGAGAACAAACACTTTTGTAACTCTTGACCCTAACAGTGTCTTTCCTTCTTCAAGACTCATTGTTCATGGTCCAAGTAAGAGGATGAAAAGAGTTAAGTACATGAGAATAAAGATGAAGCACAACAGAGACAGGACCCTGCTATTAATATCCATTCATCTTTTACCCCTCTAGACCACAGGGAATACTATCAAGACCAATACCTGTTTAATAAAACATCAGAGAGATGGACTACTCTGCCACAAGGGGAAACGATCTCATTAAATAAAAACAAGGCGAAAGATGTTCCCATCTCTGTTGTCGGTCACCTAATAGTATTCTAGTAACTAGAAGTACCCATCAATCTAATTTCCAATCCCATTTCACTTTACAGTCCTCTCCCTCAGCTTCCATGGGGTATCTCCAATCACACCCCATTTCCACCTCCCCATTTCCAACAAATACTGAGACGAGGAGGAGGCAACTAAGATCAGTAAGGATTACCCATAGGAATAACTTAGGGAAAATAAGGGCAACCTACCCTAGAAAGAACTCAGGCTGTCAACAGAGTCAGGCAGGGTCAGGCATTAGTGACTAGTCACATCTGACTCCACTTGACTGGTCTTTTCACTATAAACGGTGCTGTCTTGCACAGATGAATGAGTGAGCTGGGAGGCATAGTGAACCAGAGAAGCCATGAAGCTGGGAGCTGCAGGAAGAAGGATCTGGAGGAGAGAGGTGTGCCGTGACGCTGGCCCAGTGTTGGAGAATGGCTGCAGCGTGGCTGGGAAGCTGTGTCTCCTAAAAGCCAGAGCGAGCAGCGGGGACCCTGCTGGCGGTGTCCGTGCAATTGCTCATTCTCTTGGGCCATGGGCATCTAAGGGGCAGGTGGTGAGACCATGCCCTCGACCTAAAGCATCCCGGAGAGACTGCTTTCCAGTGCTACACTACCCGGTGAGTTTGGCATGAGAGAGAGAGAAACTCAGGAGCGTGCGGGTGACTGGAGCGTGAAAGGGTGGGAAAAGCAGGATTTGTAAAGCGGCACGAAGCATAAAGCAAGAAAGACAGTTTTTAGAAACAGAAAGTAAGAAAGAAGGAGAAAGTGTGCTAGTGGCACAGAAGGAAGAAAAGATACATTAGCGGTGCAGTAGTAAAAGTAAAGTCCAGAGAAAGAGGAAAAGGGAGCAAGCGACACAGAAAAGAAAGAAACAAGTACAGGTGTGCATGGAAGAGTGAAAGAAGTGTGCAAGAGGCACGATACGGTAAAGCCAGTGTAAAAAGGGTGCAAGCAATGCAGAAAGAAGGAAACACGTGCAGGGGTGCATGGCAGAGTGAAAGAAGCGTGCAAGAGGCACAACAGAGAGAAGAAATAATGGACAGTGCAAGTGTGCACAACAAAGGTAAAGGAATACATGAAAGTGGTGCAGGAAGCACCGGAAGATAAAAAGTGCAAAGGAAGGCCAGAGTAAGAAACAAAGAGAGGGGCAAAGGATCAGTGGTCGCGCAGATGAAAAGTAAAGAGCCTGGTGTTTTCGAAAGCCTCTAATTCTACCCCATGAGAGGATTGTATGTGAGAAAGATTATATATATATGGAAAAGGCACATCCTGACCAGCTGAACTTGTGTTTGGAACTAGAGGGGCCTAAACTTGGGGAAGGGTGCCCTGTGAAACCAAAATATATTTTGTTTTGTGTTGAAAGCTGGAAGGGGCCTGAGCTTGGGTAAGGGAACCCTTAGAGGCATATTGAGTAAAGCAAAGTGCAACCTGATAAAACTGACTTTGTGTAAAGAAATCCATGGTCAACTTGATAAAACGACTTTGTGTTTTGAAAGCTGGAAGGGACCTGAACTTGGGGAAGGGAACCCTAGAAGGCCTAGGCAAGTTAGAGACATTGGGCCTCATTACGAGTCAGCTGGTCCGGAAATAACGGTGGCGGTAAACCCACCGCCACTGTTGTTTCCGGACCGGCTGATCGAGTTCTGCAGGTGGGAGGTGTCACTCCCGCCAGGTCTGACCTGGCGGGTTTAACGCCACCCGCCTGCAGGCGGACGTGGAAACACCGGCACCATTACATCATGGTGCCGGTGTTTCCACTTCCCCATTCCGATGGAATCCTATGGGACTCCATGGGAATAGGGATTTACTGAATTCCACCTCCGGAATTACCAGGTCACTGGGGTTGTAATGCCCCGGTGATTCCAGGAATCACGGAGGCGGAATGGTAATACGAGTCCGGCGGTAACCTGCCTGTTTTTCTGGTTCGGTTACCGCCAGACTCGTAATGAGGCCTATTGTTTTTCTTTATAGTGTTTAAAGGATTGAAGCTTGGGGAAGGGAACCCCGAGAAGCCTCAAGAGGAACTTTGTTACATTTTCTTTGTGGCGTTTGAAACTTGAATACGTTGAAGCTTGGGGAAGGGCACCACAAGGAACTCAAAGACACAGAAGGTATTTCAAATCACTGTAAGGGTCCTGTGGAGAAGGTTTCACGAACAGCCCTGTTGATTGAACCCATCTATGTGACATTGACCAAATTTGCCCTGCTGAGAAGATTGCCTAAAACAAACTTAGGTTTCCCTTTTTTTGTTGAACCACTATTTTCCTTTTCAAAAGACTTCCCATCACATTTGTAGTAAGGAGTCAGGACAAACATAGGATTAGACACAGCCAGACTTTTATTTTGGACTATTAGATAACGACGGCTATTAGAAACATCATTTTAGGTTAGGGCCAATAAGGCATTAGACCAAACCAGGAACCTTAGTAAATAAAGGTTTTAAAACAAACCGTTTTGAGTCTGTGTCTCTCTTGATACCATGCCTGTCTCACAACTGACAATTTTCTCTCCATTTCTCATAGACCCACTCCCTCTCGATACCTTTAAACAAATTAAAACAAATAGGAGCCTTTTTCATTACAACACATTTCTGAAACAAACTTATCGTCTTCCAAAGGGTAAATCACATACATCAATATTAACCCTAATTCGTAGCTGATAACCTGTATTAGTAGTCCCTCTGGGAGTGATAATTCTTCCAGAAAATGTATTCCAGTACTGCCCAGGTTTACCAAGGTAAACTAAATGATGTTTCTGCTCCATAAGTTAGTATTGGGATCACCTTTTGTTTATAGAAGGTCAGAGTTGGAATGACCATGAACTTCCCATATTTTCTTTAGAGACATTCCTTGTGACGCCACATTTTTATCCTTGGCTCTTAACTCCTTTAATCATGGGATATCATTCAGGCTCAAATTTAAGCAAACACCCAGGTACTGCACTGATTCTACTCGAACTATTTGTTCATTACCCAAGCTCCATTTAAAGGAAATCTTTCGTTTTCCTCCAAAGGATCGCATACATATGATTCTTGATTTCCTTGTGTTAATTTCCAGCCCATTCTCAGCGACATAACCTTGAAGGCAATTCAATTGATGCTGCAGGCCGATCAGCGTCTGGTTTATAATGACTAGATCCTCTGTGTACAATACCCACCCTATTTTATTCCCATTCACTTTTGGTGGAAAGGCCCTTTCATGCTCCAAATAGCTACCCAAATCTGGCAAAAATAAGTTAATAGAGCTCGATTTAAACAAACTCAAAGGCTGGTAACAATGTACAGAGCCTGAATATCCTCCAATAAATCTCCTGGGCAGCCCAGGCCACAATTTTCCTCCACAATAGGTCCCTCCTCTAACGATGCTGTTAAAGGCTTGCGAAAGGTAAATAACTGCTACATAGATTTTTGCATTATCTTTAATTGCTTTTATTTTCAAAATATTTAGGATTAGAAGGTTTAGGCTTGCGCCAACCCCCTTAACAAAGCCCGTTTGTTGAATGTCACAACTTCTCCTTTTCTACCCACCTTGTCAGACTTTTTAAGATAAGAGATGCAAATAGTTTCCCCAATACATCCAAAAGAGCGATAGGGCAGTCATTTTTTGGAGTCGCCCTATTGCACTATTGCCTTTTTTGAATATGGGAACTATTATTGCCCTTTTCCAAGACCCAGGCACTGCTCTAGCTAGCATCACCTGTTCGAATAATAGAGTCACGAATTTGCTTCAATGAGCAGTAGCAGACTTCCGCATAACATCGGTGAGCCCATCCAGCCCTTTGGCTCACGAGTTATTAGCCCTCCTAATTAAGTCTACCACATCTTCCTTATCAAACGGATTGTTCCATTTCTAATGTATTCTCTCGATACCACCTTGACATTTTTGGTCAACTGGGTCAGCGATATCTCCCAAGTGCCTTACCCATGCCCCCTCCAAAAAAACAATAAACAACAATGCGTTTTGTGTTAAGTTCTTTTCATTAATCAGGTGCCAAATCTGTGTAGTGTTCCTCTTACAAATAGCCGTTAGCATTTTCTCCCCATCTTTCTGCATGATTACTACTTAATGTGAAATTAACTAGTTCTTAACTCTTCGTTTCCGTTTTTTTGTTCGCTATGGTCTTTCCCCAGCCAGAAGATGCCAGAGTGCCCCAACATCTGCTCTTAATACTTTCTTTTCCTGGACAATCCTTGAATCATATGTGTGTTTAAGATTAAAACCCACCATACTACTACCTCTTACGTCTTCTATGAAGTGCTTCAACAGGGGTACATAAGTGATGTCCCCAATTCCTTACCCTTTTAGATGTCTTCTGAACCTCTCCACATCACACAGTTTAAGGCATAATTGATTCCTAGATTGGTTAACCGCAACCTCACACCTCCACTTTGCCACCATTCTTCTCCCAATTTCAACCCCCACCCCATCTTTTTCAACATAGAGTGAACACTATTTTCCATTGAGATTACCTCCAATGTATTAACCTCCTGCACTATATTCCAGGAAACATACATATAGTCAAGCACGCCCGACTGTGCGCCTCTACCCCAGGTTGCTCTTGCAGGGATATCCCCTCTGTTCGTCCATTTAACAAATGGTATTCTCTCAAGCCCATTTCTCTTTCCCATTCACAACTTCTTTCTTTTAAAGCTTTCTGTAGTAGAACTTGATAATTTACCTCTATACCATTCAACTTCCCACATTTTATGTTCAAGTCCCCACACACAACTATCGCTGGACTGTACATGTTGACATAACACTCATCAATTACGCCCATGACATTAGATACAAAGTTCATGGTAGTGATTGCTGTTGGATTCCAGTAGAGGTTTAAAATCGCCACTACCCTCCCCTCTAAGCGTTTTTCTTTCTCTAATCTTAATTTGGTCATTTAATTAAAGGGGTTTATATTCTGGCATTCCAACAACACCATCCTATTGCCATTTTTAACCAGCATTGGCAGGCCTGAGGATGGACTTCCTTTAGCTCCCTTAATAGCTGGATTCAAATAGGAGCTAGAGCCATCCAACATTGGAGGAGCTCTTAGCCACGTATCCTGTAAACATATGATGTCAAATAAGTCAAAAACAATTTCTTCTTTTTTGAAAAGGTGGCTGAAGCCCCTCGTATTCCATGGGTTGACCACTATTTAGCTCTGCCGTTTTAAATATGAATAATTAAATCAAGATCGAACAGAAAGTCATTTCAACAAGGAGAAACTAAGGTGAAATACTTAAAAAGAAAAGAATACAAACAGCTGAATAAGGAACAGAACAAAGAAGCGTAATAGCATAACGTAGTAGTCAAACTTAAAAGGAACAACAGTAATTAAGTCGAGAAAGAACTAAAGTTTGCAACAATAACTTAGAATAACAAAAAGTCTGAAAATTATACATTTTCTGAATAGTATAAAGCTGGTTGTGACATGCACACATAAATGTTACAATACGACCCAGACAGGAAAATGAAGCATCAAAAACACAACCCAAATTCTGAGCATTCTTTGAAATAGGGAGCAAGATTGGAGGAAACGAAAAAGACAACGGATGCAGTGCAGAAGCTGGAAAAAAGAACCTCAGTTGTTTTAGGCATTAAGTGAAGAACATGTAAAGACAACTAATAAGGTAATGACATAAAGGTTATCAAATAAACGTGTATGACCCCGCAGGAGTAGTGGTCTAACGAAACTCGGCTCAGAGTAAGTATTTGGCTGAATTCCAGCTGAAAAAAGCAATTTGGCTCTAGCCAAACAATTTCTTGTTATTCTGCTCCGAATACTTTGTGTTCTCATTCTAGTACAATGTAACAACTCAGAGTGGGAAATATGGAGTGCAATGTTGGCTGAAAACATTCCTGATTAAATATCAGACTACGGTGCATATGTTTGTGTATTGTAGAGTGGTGAAGATGAATGCGTTTTGACCATTTGTTCCTATGGCAATTACCTATGGATATACTTGCATTCAGTGAAGACCAGTAGGGCTTAGGTACTCTGTTTTATGTCAGAGAGGGAGCTATACCCCTCGACCTAAGAGGATCATCATGTTTGGAAAACTATCCAGTTCCTAATGGGCCAGTCCTTTAGAGGAAGTACAGAGACGTAGTGTCAGGACTCTATTGTATGGGACTTAGTGAAAGAGCTATGATCAGTTAGTGAAATTTGTAGGAGGGGAGGGTGTTTGGAAAACTGAAGACTATCCCAACGAGCGTGCTTCACATTGTAGGTCAAAAGGACTGGCAAACATCAGTAAAATGCCACGTAGCACAAGATGAGATCAACATTTCCCAATCCATATAGACCTCTTAGAAGAACTTGCTTTTTGGGAAATCTCCTGAATTACATTATAGGGCAGCTTGCCTCAACAGGAGAGGTGAGAGAGGATACGGAGTGATAGAGAGCACTTCTTCCGCTGGTGTTGTGGGGTGGAGAGTTAAAGAATGAGAGATATAGAAAAAGCCACAGAGGTTTTCATTCTTTTGTGTGGTGGGACTGGGTTTTGGTAAATGAACATAGAATGAACATCTCTGGTAGCTCCTGGTTCCCCTGCAGTGGCTCCTGTCTACAGGGTTATGCCTGACACCCAGGTGCTGGTTTTAGCTCCTGTTCATTGAATCTCAATTTCGAACCCTGCAGATGTTTCCCCGTTACCAAACTTAATGGTACTCAGCTACTTCTCTGCTACAGTAATCATGGGACATTATATATCGGAATCAGCAAATATTCTCGGTCCACTGGGGAAAAATGCTACTATTAATGGTTTGAGGTTCTCTTTTGCCAAAAGGGTTTTCTTTTACTGAAAATGGTTATGTAAAATATATTGTAATTATATGTGGAACTTCCTCCTATAAGTGGGATGGAAGTTGTTAAATGGGTTTTGTATTATGTGCCATTAGGCATTTTACAAAACTGCTGTCTCCTCCTAGATAAAGAAGAGAATCAGGTTGGGAGACATTTGCTGAAGGTATGAGTAATCTCAGGAGCAGGCATCAAGTTAAATTGTGATAAGATTCTTAAGTGGTCATTATTGATGGAAAAGGTAGCAAAGGCTACATCAGACTTGCTATAATGAGATGTAAGTGCCCTTGATGGATGCAGAATGTTGTACATGTGTTCCCAATTATGCTGGCAATATAAAAACAGATACAATCAGGTTGCACAAGTTGCAAGCTGCTAGCCAGCCATAAAAAAAGTTGCTTGCCACCTCAATACGATATATACGCATAGCACACCATGGGCCTCATTACGAGTCCGGCTGTAGCCGTGCCGGAAAAACAGACAGGCTGCCACCAGACCGGTAATACCATTCCGCCTCCGTGATTGCTAGAATCACCGCAGCATTACAACCCCGGTGACCCGGTAATTCTGGAGGCGGAATTCTGTAAATCCCCATTCCCATGGAGTCCCGTAGGACTCCATGGGGATGGGGACCATGGAAACACTGGTTCCGTCTATGACAGAGTGACACCTCCCGCCTGCAGGACTCAGAATTAGCCGATCCGGAAACAACGGTGGCAGCGGTTTTACCGCCACCATTGTTTCCAGACCGGCTGACTTGTATTGAGGCCCCATTTCTTACTCGCAAATGTAAGAGCGCATGTGGCTAGTGGGGAGTGCAAAGTTTGCACCCGGATATAATCACTCACATTAGAAGCTTTGTTGCTATTCTGAAAAGAGAAAACACAAATGCAGGTTTCTCTCTCTGGTCGGGATTTACTGAGTCAACTGTATCACTGGGAGGCTCCATAATTCACGGAGCTCTACTAGTGTTTGCTAGATGTCTAGGAATGTATTGTTTACATCTACTGGTCAGGTGTGTTTTCAATTTGTCTGACAAAAACACTATGAACAATTCGAAGGTCCAGGTGAGATTGATGATAAATCACAGAAGAGGTGTTTGAGAAAGACCTTGTTCATTTTGAATGGACTATTCGAAATAGATAAGAAGATTATGTGAGTATAGTTGTAATACTCAAAGGGGGGGAATAATATAGAGGAAAAATGCAAATCAATGCGCATTAAGGATGTTGATGGGAAATGTAATTGGAAGATGACATAATGTAGTTATGGAAAGTGTGTTCATTTGAAAACGTAGGCCTCAAATCAGTCGTGAAACAGAAAACATTTTGAATGGTGTGTATTCAAGCAGAATGGAGGTGAACATCTTTACAAGAAATGATGCATTCAATCACACGTTTGAAACTGCTGTATCAACACAAATATTTAGAGGAACACTTTCACTGCCAAAATGCTATTACAACACACTGATAAAGGCTGTTTTTCACATTTTCTGTGCTCAATTGTACTTGTTGCTTGCAGCTGAATTGGCTACACAATCTGATATTGTATTAACTGGAGAAGACCAGCCAACCTTGCTGATCTCATGGTAGAATTCCACTCACTGTATTGAAACTAATGGAACAAAAAAGGTTAAAAAAAAAAATCAGAATTGTGCCGGTGCTACCGTCAGTGTCTGCGGGCGGGTGCCGGTCCGCCTGGCAGGTCAGACCTGGCGGGCTGATAGGCACCCGCTTGCACAACTCGTAGTTTGCCGGTCCGGTAAGAACGGTACCGGCAAGCTTACCGGTACCTTTGTTACCGGACCGGCAAACTTGTAATGAGGCCCAATGTCTTCTGCATCTGCTAGACCTGGGAGAAGGTAAGAGGAAGAAGGTGAAGGCGAGTCCTACCTCTCATAAGCGTGTTTTGTTTTTCAGTATGTTTACTCACCTTTTCTACAAAAAATAAAGCCAGTGTGTCTAAAATGGGCATAATCAACTATGTGGGTGTAATTAATTCACCAGGACACGGTAGACGTTCTGTATCAATGCTTATTGTTAATGAAGACAGGTAGTTACAACCCCCAGCACAGCCAGCTCAATCTCCTGCTTGAGCTAACGGCTGCATACTAGAACACCACACATCATGGCATCTTCCCTCCAACACTCCACCATCAACATCCCACAGCCACAACCTGAATCCATTCCTATCTCGCCATATACATATGACCTATCTCCCTTCTTTCCAACCACTCATTCATCCGTAATCATCCCTCTCTTCACTTTCGCCACTCTTCCCAGATTCCACATCTGTCCTCCTTAAATTCTCACTGCACCTTTCAACACCTTCTCGACTTGCACCTGAATTACTGCACAATAAATGTCCTTTCCTTCGCACCACTCCTTTCTTTATCCTCACCCAGTAACCCAAACATACCTCTGTGGCCTCATGACCTCTCATCTTGTTTATCCTCAAAATTCTCCTCTCACTTTTTAGATCACCTCTCGATCTCACATCCTCCACCCGAATATTAGAAGACCTACTCCTCCCCAACCACGCAGGGCATACATTGGCATTTCCTTTCCTCCCTCTCATCAATTCAAACAGAGTCGCATGTGGTGACATCTTGAAAGCATGCATCCTTTCGCTGATGCATTCCTTTCCATTTCTTCCACACATGGCAGCCAGCGATATGGCATCCTTAACACAAAATGCGACCCCCACAAAAATGTTTTAACATTTCTCCACCACCCAGTGACACGCTAATGCCTCCTTCTCTATTGCAAATTCCTTTTTTCAGCAGTTTGCAGTATCTAGATGCATGCACTATAATTATCTCTGATACAACATCATCTCTTTATGTCAGAACTGCCCCAATGCCAACATCACTAGCATCCACTGTTATTGTTGACTCCCTCTGGGTGTCAAATTGTGCCAATGCTCGAGCCATGTCAATCTCCTCCTGTATTCCTTTAAACTCACCATCACACACCTCATTCCAAACAAACTCTTCCCCCTTTCTCAACAGTTTCTTCATTCCTCCAATTTTGTCTGCAAAATGTTTAACAAACTTTTGATAGAATTCATCATTCCAAGAAACAACCTCAATTTACTTTTTGTTTGGGATACCTCAACATTCTTTATACTGTCCACAATTTCCTTTTTGGGACTAATTCCTCTTGCACTAATTTCATGTCCTAGATAGTCTATTGATACCTTCCTGAAAACACATTTCTCCTTCTTAAACATCATCCCTCGCTTTTCCAAAATATCCAACATCTTTTTAAGAATCTGTTCATGTTCACTTTGGGACTCACCACAGATAAGTATGTCATCCTGGAAGGAATGTACTACTTGCATTCCCCCAAACAATGTATCCATTACTTTCAGAAACACAGATGATGCGGAAACCAGTCTGAAAGGCATTTGTTGAAAGTGAAATATCCCCTCATGCATAACAAACACAGTCAATTTCTGTGACTCCAGAAGATAAGTCTAATTTTTTAATATCTTACCCTTCGCTATTTTGTTACCACTACCAGTGGAGATACCCATTCTCCTGTAAGAGTTCTCTCAATTATTCCTAACTCACACAATGTATCCAGTTCGCTTTTCACACCCTCTCGCAACACTAGGGGAACTTGGTGTAACTTGGACACACAACAGGAACACTCCTGTTCTACAACACGGTCTGGTGCCTCATTCCATGTATCCTTCCAACACCATCCACAAACACTGCCTTATACTTATTCACATCAACTTCACCTCCTCCCAATTCCACCTGTAGAATTTGACCATCAGTATTAGGATCTAACCTTTTGCTCTCGCCATCCCAAGAGGGTTACTCCCTTCTTGGTCACATATATTTTACCTTCCGCAACTCATCCTTTAAACTCTAGCTTAGTCATAAAATGCCCCAGCACTTCTATTCTGTCCATATTATAGCCACCAGGATTGATATCAGCGTTCAGCAAACCATAAACATTCCCCAATACAGTTTCCTCATACACTTTTTGTGGCATAAGAGATACTTTTGCCCACAGGACCGCAATCATTTTTACTCTTTTCCCATTCACCATTATCTCTGCTTCAGGGCTTTCACAATCTTCTTCACGGTTGCCATCATTAACCACATTCACTGTAATAATATCTACATGTTCATCCGTATCAACGCCTGAAGAATCATCCATATCACCACAATTTTCTTGCTAAGGTTTCCTTGACGGTTTTTGCAACAGTTTGCGAAGTGGACCCATCTTTTACATTTGGTGCAATTGACTCTTGCTCCCACATCGAAAGCATAACCGCTCTTCACTCAATGGACCTTTTCCTCTTTTCAACATGCATTTTGTTTCTCCAAAAGTCTTTCCTTTATTTATATCCTGAGTTGCAATGTTTAGTACCTCAATCTTCTCATCCACTTTCCCTTCTTACTTAGTGATCTTGGCCACACATGCCATTGAATGTTCTACCCTTTTGGCAATTTCGAACAGACCTGGCCACCCTCTGATCTCGGGCCCAGGTCCCCTCCCCCGCCAGTCGCACACCTGCACTGCCTTCGTGGCAAACCCCGCACTTGGGTCTGTTTTCTGTATCCCTAGAGTCCCACTATCAGCACTTGACACCTGATGCCTGCACTTACACTTGTCACCTGCTGGCCTTACTTTTACTTATTATTTATTCTATTATCCCATGTACTGCACTGTCCCTGTCCCCTTACCCCTGCACTTTCCCCTTCCCCCTTCCCATGCACTTGCGCGATCTGATTGACACTTGGTTTAGTTGGATCGTTGTCTGTCTTCCCTTTGTTACCCCTCCCTTGCCTCGTCGCGCCTTGAAACACTTGTGCATAGGCGCGTCATAAATGCTATATCATATCATATCATCCAACTTTGGATCATCCATTAACCACAGTTCTTCCCTTATCCTGTTATTGCCACAATAAACCATAAATTGATCCCTAATGTGTTCATCTACCGAGTTTTGCTAGGATATATGCTAGGTCTTTCAATTCATAAACATCATGGGCCCTGGTAACTCTGCATGGCTATTGTCATGCACAGACAGTCTTCACAAATTAATTAGGTAGAGAGCTGCTCCAATGTATTGCACACCTCTACTCCTTATTCTTATGTCACTTCCTCTTACTCCACAGCATCTCTAGTCCTTCCTCACACTCCTCTTTATGGTAGCACAGCTGAGGCACTCTCAATGTGTTACTCCACAGCGTCTCTAGCCCATCTAACTGTTGAACTGATGAAACAAAAATACTGTGCAATATTCCTCACTCCAAGTAGTTCAACACCTTCCATTGAAAAGGGTGATGCCTCTATTCCTGGCACTGAAATAGTCACTCAATCACAAAGTGTATCGGCAAAGCGAAACCTCCTTTAGTGCGGCTTGCGTACACTGTTATTCACTGGCGTTCTCTGTAAGCAGGCCCTGACGTGCAGACCAAACACAATGACATGCGCACATTGTCCTTGACAACGGGTCGCTAGGAACCACACAGGTCGCTAAGATTGATGCGGCTTACGTGTATGACACGTGCACAGCGTCCTTGACAACGGGTCACCAGGTCCCACATGGGCCGCTAAAACGGACGTGGCTTACGTGGCTCCTGCTCCCCTAACAACCGGCAATGAAAACAAACAGTACCTTGGCAACCGCTGCTGTGTTGGAAATGCCACAGCGGTTGCCGATGACTAGCTTTCCCTACCACATGTCACCGGCCTCAGTACTGACGGCGGAGTCCTTGAAATCCTCTTCCTCACTGCAAACGCTGCACTATGTTCCTCCAGCTCTTCATTGCAGCTCTCAAAAAACTCTTGCTGAGCTGCCATGACATGCCGGGGGTTGCTCAGCCACAACAGCTTGTCACCAATGTAATAAAGTCACCCGCACACGGTAGGCTTTCTGTATCAAAGTATTTTTTTTAACACATTTTATTGTTTTATTGACAACAGTATAACTTACAGACTTCCATATGTATTCAAATAACAATGCAGAACAGATTATGTCTGCTTGTCCCCTACGCCCCCAACTCCACATACCCACATCCCAGCCTATTCCACATGTATTTTTCCCATCACATTCCATCCGACTGTACTGAGTATTTACATTTATCTCTATTCCGTCAATTGCAACGGGGCATTTATTACCACCTGGGTGTCACTGTGCACAGAGGCCCTCAGTTCCTGTAGCATATGCCTCCAAGAGTCCAAGTCTAAATTGTGTTCTCCTTAGCCTCGCCGGTCTGCCTCCTGCCACACTGAGGTCTCTGCCAACGACCATTTTTGGAGGTCACTCCAGCACAGACTTACTTCTGGGCCCTTGCGCGCTTTCCAACCCACCGCTATCCTACGTTTTGCTAGGATATATGCTAGGTCTTTCAATTTACCGACATGTCTTGCTTGCTTCGGTCGTACAAAAATGCCAAGCATACAGGCTGTGGGAGACTGTGTGTCCAATATTATACCGGCCCTGGCTAGGGACTGACTATGTCTTCCCAGTATTGTTGGATCTTCCTACACGCCCAGAACATGTGTACCAAATCTGCATTAATCAGTCCACATTTTGGGCAGGTTTGTTCTGTTGCTTTGCTAAATTTGGAGATTTTCTTAGGGGTTAAATACGCTCTGCGAGTTATGTACAACTGGATTAACTGAAGTTTCACATTTCCGGACACCTTTTTTTGATAAGCTATCGCTCTACCACAGTCTTTATCTGTCAGTTGTTCCTGCAGATCTGCTTCCCAGCTACGCCGGGTCTGCGCAAGCATATCTCCACGCCGAGACATCAATAATTTGTATATTCTCGATACTACATGCCCTCCTTCTGAAATATCATAAAGTGTTTCTACTGTTTCATCCTGCTGCAGTTCCCTGTCTGTTACCGGCCATTTCTGCTTTAGCCTAATGAGGAGTGAAGCATATATTATATGTTGCCCTTCATCTAAACCAGTTTCTGAGGTGAGTGCTCTGAAGTCCATTGGCCTCCCCTCTTGTAGTAAATATCCCACTGTAGCTACCCCAATGGGTTCCCAATACTTCCTCACAATTAATCTGAACTGTGGGTCCTCTTCCTTTAGTGTTACCAATGGGATTTGAGGAGAGAAGGGTGTCTCTTTCTCTAGCAAGCGACAAGCCCTATGCCATACCACCCTACCCAGCATCAGCAACAGTGGGGGTTTCGGGCTTTGCGGCGCTTGCCTCCTTATCACCTACTTCAGGAAAAATGGGGTGCAAGCTGGCTGTAGCAACATATTGTCTTGGGACTGTTCGTCTGACAGCCAGTGCGTAATACATTGAAGTTGGCTGGCTAGGAAGTATGCTCCAAAATTGGGCACTTTTATACCTCCCTGGTCGTATGGTCTCTGCAATTTCATTAGTGCCATTCTGCATTTGGAATTATGCCACAAAAGAATTCTTAGAGACGCCTTTATGTATGTTGTACGGGACATTAATGAAGAAGTGAAGGAGCTTCGGGAGCACCCCCATCTTTAACCGAGCAGCCCTAACCATCAGCGAGAGCGGTAGTCTAGCACAGAAGTCCATGGATTTCTCTATTTTATCTACCGCCTTCTATGTGTTCTGTATGTGTTCTGTCTTGGGGTCATAGAAGATTTCTACTTCCTGATGTTTAAATGTGTTCACTTCCCACTTAACTGGTAGCACCAACAATGTGTTCAGAGGTTTCCCTTTATACCCTGCCAAGGGGAACAAGCACGATTTCCATGTGCTAATCATGATGCCTGAAAGATCTGTGTAGCGATCAAACACGTCTAAAATATACTGTAGGTTAGTCTCCGGGTGTTTATACAGGGAAATCAGGCTCCTACTACCATGTGTAAGTAACTATGCCAATACATGAAGGGGAGTCCCCCTAGATGAACCAATTTAATTCTATGTTTCAATATGGCCTAGCCTTAATAAGTGTAAAAAAACGGGCTCCTGGAGGATCAAC
Organism: Ambystoma mexicanum; assembly: GCF_040938575.1. Classification (NCBI taxonomy): domain Eukaryota; kingdom Metazoa; phylum Chordata; class Amphibia; order Caudata; family Ambystomatidae; genus Ambystoma; species Ambystoma mexicanum. The sequence goes on along the minus strand of NC_090926.1, from coordinate 799,220,301 downwards.
CCTATTCTGCCCAGGAGGGCTAAAGCTACTAGAACACAAGGGAAAGGGTCGAGAAAAACCAATTGAGAGCCTCCTCCCTTATTGTTGGGCCCTGGGTTCACCTTCTACCTTCGACCCTTTCACTTGTGTTCTAGCCCTAATAAGGCCTCGGCTTGTCCTAAATAAATTTAGACAAAATCCATAAGATGGCACACACATGAATAAAAAATTATTTATTGGGAAGGCCTAAAGGTCCTACAACAAATCAGATGTAAAACAAATCTCATAACATTATATGTGTATAAGATTTTATGCAAATCAAACTGAGTATTAGAAATAAAAAATCCCTACTGGGAAACTGACCAACAAGGCCTTAGTGTTGCATGTTAACTAATTAGTAATACAAACAAACACATAAATGCTGATTTAGAGACAGAGTTCTTGAAATGGCCAAAAAGACAAATCTTGTTTCTTGTGGATCAGTGATAGAGGATTATAGAAACACGGGGGTGGCCAGAGACTGGGCTTGGTCTATTTCATCAGTCCATAGTCTTGCTCCTAAACTGCTGACCCTCTCTGGCTACTGCATGGCTGATTCAATGTATGCCAATACTGCATGTATAGTACAAACAAAAAAGAGAAAACACTTTAATACCAAATACACATCGCAGGTCTACGCCTCAGTTGTCGTGACAATCACAAGGATACATATGTGGTAGTGGTTGTATAATTGAGGCGTTTCGGCAGGTGATATATTATGCTGCCTTCTTCAGGACCCCAAGGGAAGTTTGGAGCTCTGTGGATGTGGGTATTACTGCACCATAAAGATTAAACTATTATAAAAATCAACATTAAGAAGAAGAGTTAAGAAGACGGAGTATGTAAGAAAACCAGAAAAAGCAGACTAAAACCAAATACATCACCCGTCACGTGTGTGATCACCCAAATAGTGGAGGTCTCCAGTGTGCAAAGAAATATACTACATCTACAGGAAACCAACATGGGCTAAAAACAAGAAAAGAAATAAAGATAACTGAAAAAGGTTTAGTGCGGCGTGAGGTGAGTATCCCAAACACACATTCCACACCCAGTGGGTCAGCGTCCACAGAAATATTAATTGCACATTATAAACTTACTAAGTAATGAAGGTTTATATTCCATTGAAAGGAGATTCTACATCAAGGGTGGACAACAAATATCCATAGATGTTTCTCAGACCGTCACCACACATGTCATCTAGCGGTTTGACACCAGCTATCATAAGGAAAAAGATACACTTGTGAATATCGACAAGAATTCAAAGGTTGGCCTTTCTATTTAGTTGGCCTAGAAAATAGATCCTACTTACCCTCACTATAGATGTATGGAATGGTGCCTTGAAAGGGCAACAATGTCTATTGTGGCTGTCTTCCAACACAAGCTTTCACATGCTGTTTTGCATGACACCAAGTACTGACAGTAATACTGGGTACATGGAAGAAAAGCAAAGCAAAGAGGTGAGACACCCAACAAGTGTGAGGACAAATGGCATCTAGTAGGCTCACCCTTTAGCTTGTTTTTCATAGGTCTTTAGAAGCGGGATTAATCAAATGAAGGCATAAATCCTCCAACTCGTGGCCGGTTTCGTGTGTGAATCAATGAATGTTCATACGTAATGCTCCTGCTGGAGACCAAAAGACAAAGTCCCGGCAGAGAATCAGAGTACACTTATGGTATTAGTACAGAAAGGCATATGTGACCATGCCAATAATATGGTATGTATTCCTTTTGCCGTGAAAATGCTACCCAAATTACTCATCTGGGTGTTCACCTAGCCTGTGCAATTAGTACACAATGATATGCGAAGGGCCCAAGGCTTTTCCCTAATGTATGTATTGCTGCTTAGCCCCTGCCGAGATCGACTGTAAATGTATTTCATAAAATTGGCTGAGATCTCGAACAAGTGGCATTGCGATGTCATCGACTTACATTCAAATCATCACTGCTGTGGACTGGTCTCGTTTAGGCCACTTGCAACAGTGTCCAATCGGTGCATCCATCTGGCTTCTGAAATGTTCAGTTGTCGTGATGTACATGTGCTCTTGGGCAATGCTTCCAAGACCCACCAAACCAAGTCTTCAGATGAATGTCCATGCTCCATAAAATGGGAGACCAAGGGTGCGTTTATGGACTTACACCTGGTCCGGGACCTGTGTTCCACTATTCTCGTATGGACGGTTCTTGATGTCTGTCCCACATACTTCTGTCCATATGGACATTGTACACAGTAAATGGCATTAGGGGGCTTACAATTAGAGTGTGTCCTTAAAGTCCATTTCCTACCCCTAACTTCAAAGTCCTTAATTCTTTTACTGTATTTACAGACCGAGCACACACTGCAGGGGAAGTGGCCTGTGAGAGGGCGTAGGTCCCAACCCGTGATTGTATTCCTAGTTGCCTGTGGTCTGGAGTGCACAAATAAATCCTTAAGATTCTTTTGTCTTGTTAAAGCAAACAACGGCAGTGGTTCATCCGTTAGCTCCAATCTGACAAGCGGCCAACATTTCTTAATTACCTTCTTTACTGCATAGGTGTGGGTAGTGTATGGTAATACACACACCAGTTTATCTTCTTTGCAGGATTCTTTTGGAGTCAAGAGAGTTTCCCTAAGTGTGTACCTGGTTCTCTTAACAGCTCTTGTTACCAGTTTAGTTGGATACCCTCTTGCCACCAAACGCTCTTTCAGGTTTTCTGCATGGATGGTGTAGTCGGAGATTGATGTGCAATTTCTCCTTAGCATGAGGAATTGGCCATACGGAAGGTTGTCCTTCACGGTCCTAGGAGGGAAACTTGTGAAATGGAGCAATGTATTTCTATCTGTTGGCTTTCTAAATTGGGAACACTCTAGTGTCTCATTCCTCACGCAAATGTTGAGGTCCAAAAAGTGTATCTCTGTGATGCTGATATTGATGGTGAATTACATTTTTGTAAGGCATAAATTCAGCCATAAAAAGAATTCTTGTAAGATGTCGGCCAGACCTTGCCAAATCATAAAAATGCTGTCAATATAACGATGCCACAGTTGGATGTAAATCAAAAATGGGTTGGTGTTTGTGAGGACATAATGATGTTCCCACATCACCATATACAGTATGGCTAGGCTCGGCGCAAAGGCAGTGCCCATCGCCGTTCCTTAGGTCTGTAGAAAGAATTGATCTTTGTACTCAAAATAGTTCTTTTCAAGTGCTATAGTCAACAATTCCAGAATTAATTCTGGCGAAATGTCACGAGGTGGTGGTTCAGTGACAAATATCTCACGTATACACTGAGATGCCTCCTCTTGTGTGATACTCATGTAGAGTACCCGTCTGGCGAGAGTGACCAAAATCCCCTCATCTGGTTTGAAGGATCTACCTTCGACTAGTTGGATCACCGACATACTATCTCACAGATAGGTATTACTTTTTTTGACTGAGGGGCTGTAGAAACATATAATGTATTTGCAGACTGGCTCCAAAACGGAGCCACAGCATGCAACAATCTGACGCTAGGTGGATTATTTAGGTCCTTATGGGTCTTCGGCATCGCATAGAATGACGGTGTACGACCATCCGAAGTATTCAAAAAATCAAATTCATCACCATTGAGCCACCTTCATTCTTGTGCTAAGGTTGTTACCATTAGTATTTCTTTTTTTTTAGCTCATTCTGAGGATCTTTCCTCAGTTTCTTGTAACTGTCAACATCCTCGAGGAGATTCATCACCATCTCATGATATTGTGACTGATTAAACACAATTCCCCCTCCCTTATTGGCAGGTTTAATCACCAGGTCAAGGTCATTGGATAATAGACCAATCGCTTTTCTTTCAGCATTTGGAAGATTATATCTTACTTGTTGTCTATTCCATTCCAGATATCTTATTTCCTTAAGGACACACTTTTCAAATGTTACTATTTCCTTCGGCAAGAAGTAACTATGCCTGCATCCTGATACTCCTTCCGGAGATACACAGCCAAGGGTTCTAAGGCCAATATAAACAACATAGGGGACCATGGCCAACCCTGCCTTGTACCTTTTCCTAGCAACCATTGGTCCGAGATATGGTTACCTGTCTTAACTCTCGCTACCGGACTGCTATATAGCAGCCGTACCCATTTAATGTATGTGGGCCCCCTGATGAAACGCTTCAGTGCCGCGAACAACCATGGCCATCTAACCGAGTCAAATGCCTTGACCGCGCCTAGCGAGGCGACAGCAGAATGATGCGTACTGCCGCTGGTGTGATCGATGATGTGGTGTAACCTTCTCAGGTTTCATGTAATATTCCTGTCCGGGACATATCCCGTCTGGTCAAGGAGGGACAATCTGCCATGTGACTATCACCGGTGCATCGTCCGATAGTACACGTGCTTTATAGTCCGCCATTTTGATTTCGCCTAGGGATTCCTCCCCTGTGAAAACATAGTCTAGTCTGGTGTATAGGTCCTTGGGTGGCATATAATGTGAATATCCATGGGCTTGCGGGTGCAAAGTCCTCCATATGTCAGACAGTGTGAATGCTCGCAACAGCATGTTCAAGGCTTTGGCTGAAGGGGTGTGCACGTTTGTTATCTGATCTATTAAGTCTGCCCCAAACCAATGTGCCATCTCTATATGGGCCAATTTTGAGGTATAGCGAGCAACATACAATGGGGGAGGGGGCATTACTTTTACCATTGAGGTACTCATTGTCGCCAAGATGTCCCAGGGACGTAGCCAAATACTTGAAAACCAGTCAGGGCTTTTTAGGAAACTCTAGTTTCCTTGTTGGTATCTGGGCTGCAAGGCCCAGCTTGCGAGGACTGGCAGAAGGTACCACGTGACATGGGGCCACTTGGCAGCCATGTTAGAGTGCTGTGTGTCATGGTTTGGTGCGTAAGTGTTGATAATACAGAGTTCTCTCTCTGTTCCACAAATCCCTATACTATAATCATCCTACCTTCTTTATCCTTAAACGTCTTGAGGACCCTGAATGGTACAGACGGTGCCACCCATATCAAAACACCTCTAGCGTATGCCGAATACGGCGAGCCCAGAGTTGTGCCATTCCATCTTCTGGCAAGGGCGGCTAGTTTCTCCACTGTGAGGTGTGTCTCCTGTAGGAGTGCTATGTCCATTTTTTGGCGGCATATTATCCTATTACGTTTAATATAACTATTTAGCCCCCTGACATTCCAGGCGGCTATTTTAGGTTCACCCATCACAAATAAGATCTTCCGTATGACTCGTCAGTCTGATGTGCATATCATTCATACCCCGTGTGGATCTATAGGCTAACTCCCAACTAACTACCCCAACTTTTATACCGCCCTAACCCCCAACAATTGCCCAGCTCAGTAACTTGTGCTCAGGCATCCAGCTTCTCACTGCCGCACCAGTTTCTTGTCCCTGGTGCCTGGAGTGCAGCAGGCGGATACGTAACAACTAGTATCACAAAATAAAAACCAATCTTAGGTGAAGGACGCTTCCTTGCAGCGTGCTCCTGACTACAGAGTCTACGCTGCTTGCTCGTGCAGTCTACAAAGTTGCTGGTGCCCAAGTCTTCTTTCAATAGGGGTTGCTTCCCACTGAAGTCGGTCAACAGCTTTTGCATCAGTCACACCCTACCCAGATCACCAGAGGGGGTCCGTAAGCATGTGTCTGCCTCGCCGACCATTTGACTGTCCATCTCAGTTGGCACATTTTCCATGTCCATCAACTTGTGTGCATCCTGAGGGGTGTCAAAGAAGATGGCCTGACCTCCGTTTATCATTTTCAGCCTTTCCAGGTACAGCAGCATGTATTTGAGGTTCACCACCCGAAGCCCCCTCTTAACCGATGTAAAGTGCAGCCTCTGTTTTTTCCCTTGCAAGGTGTAGTCTGGGTATGCTGTAATATTTGCTGATGCTCTCTGTATCGTACCGCCTTTCCGGAAGTGTTCAAGGATCTTTTCTCTGTCTTTATAATTTAGTATCCGGGCTATGATGGGCCATGGCGGGGCTCTTGGTGGTGGTTTCCTCATAAAGGACCTGTGTGTTCTTTCTACTGTAAAACCCTGAGTGAGGGTGCCTAGGCCAATTTCTTGCAGCAGCATGTTCTCCACGAAGTTAGAAGGGTTCACTCCTTCACCTTCACGGAGTACGATGATTCTAACATTGTTGTGTCTGGCACGCCCTTCTGCGTCTTCGACTCCGTCCTTTAGGTTCCTCAATCGCAGCTGCAATATCGATACATCTTTTGAGGTGTCCTTCAGGCTAACCGCGTTCACTGCCACTTCCTTTTCAAGAGCACCGGTACGTTCTGCGAGTGATTGCACATCTTGCCTCAGGAGGTTCACGTCTAGGCTGATGGCATCCATTTTGGATACTAATACGATCTTAAAGGCTGCTATTGCTGCTAAAACCTGTTGGGCCCCCTTCGTTTGTTCCAGCTCTCCTTGTGATGTTGGTTCCTTTGGCATGGTGCTTTCATTTGAATTTGTTGGTTTAGCAAACGTGTCCCAAGTGGGCTGCTTGGACCTGTTTTTTTTAGTCTTGGGCACCATGATTGGGTCCCCCAGTACCAGCCTGTTCACCCCTTATTGGTTCCCCACTCGCCAATTAAAATGCTGGTCGCTAGCTTGTGCCAAGTGGAAGCTGCGTTCTTGTTCCTGGGCTTCAATATTTGTGATACGGTGCACACAGTGTGCTCTGCAGGCGGACGTCACTATAAGTCCCTCCCGTGATGGCTAGCATCAGTGTGCAATGTTGAGAGGTGACCACCTACACTTCTATGTGTTGTACACGTTGTGAAGACTGATGTATTCCCCCATGTGTGAGCAAACAATTACCGGTGCATTCCCATATTTCTGCGTGTTCTCCTGGGTGTACACTGAGTTCCCGTCTTCCCTACAGGGGGCCTCCAATGCTTATTCGAAGGCTGGCAGTCGTTGCATAGTCAACGTTTTATACTGCAACCTAGGGCTTCCTGTGAAAGGTTCCTTCCCCACGTTATTGGGCCAAAATCACACGTGCATGTGACCCCCGTAGATTAACACACAGTCTTATGCGCGTAACTGGACGACCTACTGTTCCAGCATAGCTGACTCCTGTCCTTAGCTGATGTCGTGACTCGGCCCCATATAAGGCCACGAAAGCTTTCGATTGCCCCTCCAGTTACCTGGAAAATTCCTTGGCGTTTGGGTCAATGCCGAAAACGCAGTGATTCTGTGTGGACTGCAGCATCCAGCATTCCGTGTTAGTGCTCGAATCGGGCACTGTGGTCACGTGACACACACGGACCGTCGTCTCGCGTCTGTACGCGAATAGTACTTATTCTTGCTGCGCGTACGGAGCGGGTGCTCCTTAACTGAGTTTTACAGCCAGTTTTGTAGCATTAGTTTCCTGTAATCATTGTGAAAACCTGTCCTTGACTCCTTGGCCTGTTACTACGGATTAGTCTTTTGAATTGCCCCTGATTTCTGGTATCCAGTTCCTTTGGATTGATTCCTGTTACCCCGACACGGCACACATTATCTGGATTTCTTTTGCTTACCGTTTTGGTTACGTTGCTATTCCGGAGCCCTGCAACCCGGCGTAATCGCCTCTGAAACTTGGTCAAGTACCTCCAGATTCCTGCCTGGACCCGCTTGCTTACCTTCATTTCCTCTCTTTCAGTTCCATTTCCTTCACCCCCTATCTTTGCTTTTCGCCCCTCCTCCACACCTCCATACATGGACTCACTTACCTACACACTGGGACGCTCTGCTGAATTACGAGGATTGTTCATTTGGATACAAGGGTGACTGTTGTGGACGCTCTCCTGTTTTCTTCTTTGGTCACTCCTCCCATTACCACCAGGACGCTGTGCAGTACGACACAAACTGTTGTTTATCTGTTCTATTGGGATCACTGGACTTCTTCTGGAATTTCTTTATCCTGTCTTCATTTCACTTCATCCGCTGTGGCCAAGTAGGTTTCGGGTCTTGTTCTTCACGGAGCAGGTAAGAGTGGGAAATAGGGGGTGGTGGCTGACACGGTTGGTACCTTTGATCAAAGTACTGAACAGCTGTTATTGTTGTTTCCTCTAGCTCTGTTGCTGCTGCTCCTGCCTTTTCACTCAAGCCCCTTGTCTGTTAGGTGCTTTTTCGTAGTCCTGCAGACAGCGCTCTTGTGAGGAAAGTTTGGCTGCAAATTAGCTCCAGGCTAAGAGGGGGTTGTGATAGGAACTATCTGGTTTTGACAGCTGACCATTATCATATTTGGACTTTACTTGTTTAATCCGGTGTTCATTCCTTTTTACATAAAGCCGGCCATCAAGACCGTGCCTGCAAGGATGTTGGATTACACTATTAGCACATTGCGCATTCTGGTGATCCATTCCCTTATGTGTGTGCCCCCCACCCACAGGGCTTGCTATAGTCAGGACTGGTTTCTATCCCTGCCCCGCTTCACATATTACGCTGTAGCATGGCTTATGCTTCACATGCTTATCTGTGCAGAGCTTGAAGGGGGGAGGGAGTGGGTCGCTGCAGGCACAGCACAAGCTCCCTGTGCTCACCGGAGTATGTTCTTGAGCTTGGTGCTATCTATGCGCCAGCTGCTGATCTTCACCGCTGAATGCCCTCGGGGCTACAACTGTCCCTCCCTGACTCACTGCTGTATTCTGCGGTGCCGTCGGCAGTCCCACGGCTATTACAAGTGTTGCTCGCTGCACCTCGTTCGGCTCGTTGGGCTCTTCCGCCCGACCGCTCGCTGCACAGCCGCTTGCTCTAACGGCATCAGACACGCCTACCTTCGCAGCTTGGTCTCGAAGGACCCTGTCCCTGTCTCTGTCTCTATGCGGGAGCAGGCCGGGTTGCTGCAATCCTCCGGCAGTTGTGCTTTTGCCTCATATCACCGCTCTGCCTCCGTGTTGGAGCAGTTTACTGCATCGTGTCTGCTGCCATATTGGATTCTCTGCCACCTGCGGAGCCGTGTTCTTCCTCAAGCCTGTTTACAGCGATACACCAACCATCTGTTTTCCCCTACACACATATGTGCCAGCTCTATTCCCCCATCGGTTGGTGCGCAGACAAGTAGAAAGGAACATGTCCTTACTGCATGGCTACTTAGCCATGCCCACACCCTGTGTCAATGTTTATAGACAGGTAGTTACAGCATGGCCAGCTCAATCTCCTTCTTCAGCTAAGTGCTGCCTACTAGAACACAAGGCATCATAGCAACTTCCCCCCAACACTCCACAGCCACATTCTGAATCTATTCCCATCTCGCCAGATGACAGTAGGAATAATCGACGTGGCGAGGTGAAAATGAAAGCATTTCATTTCGCTTCATCACAATGAAGGACTAAGTACGTGCAACCTTTGCTGGGCAAAACAAGTGCCCTGTTCCTCCTCTCTCCACCACATGCAGTGTCCATAATGTCCCCTTCAGGACCTAACCTGCAGAACAAAAGGAGAGACATACATGCGACTTCTGAGCTCTCAGCACACTAAGCGCTAAACACCATTTTGCTAAGTGGGCTTTACCTGCTATGCATCATGTGGAGCACAGATTGATTTGGAAAGCCTGGGCAATTACATTTTTAACATGTGTCTTTGTTATTAGCAGTGCCTTTTCTAATATGTAAATGCTTAAGTAATTGGATTTGTGATGGAACGTTTTGGATTGAAAATCCTGCACACAGCTTCAGTGATTTACCAAATTCCTTATTATTACCAAGCAACAAAAACAAACCTCATTTGATATGGATATTCACATTTTCTTAACACAATGCATACCAACAAACTGGAAGTTTGTCTGAAAGAATCCCAGATACACTGCTTAACCAAAGTGAGTGATCCTTGGCAAACAATTTAATCTCACTATGCATTGCCTGCAAACATTGTGTGTTCTCAAAGCATGCCATCTGTTATACAAAACAATACAGGTGTCAAAAAAGGTCAAGCTCAGACTGTGATTGATGAGCGTCTTTAAGAGGTGGTTGCATTAGGCTAACAGAATCAAATTTAAAAGGTAATTCCTTAACAGTAACCCATTATACTGCGATTTTTCAGCAGAGCATGCTCCCGAGGCTAGACTCCACAGAGAGTAAAAGCTTGTGAGAACATATGAAAGTGGGTGTGTGGGGTGTGAGACATACAGAAATTGACACGGAATGAGACACAAAAAGCGAGACACACATAGAAAGTGAGACAAATGGATCACAGGGGAAATGGGGTTGACACGCACGCGGTGTGAGATTAATTGAAATGGGTCAATGAGCCACGGCCAGGATCCACCATGAGAGCGTTAAGACCCTACCAGGCTGAGATTCACCACACTTAAAGTCTAGATTGGTGAGTTTCTGCACTTTTCGCTTAAAGCACCAAGGCAGCAGGGTTATTGGACGACAGCCCTTGTTATATGGACGGCAAGGGATGCCATGTGTGAGTACGACTTTGAGACCTGGTTGTTGCCTGCGTTGATATGAGATTTGAAATTGTGCACTTTCCCCTTTTCAATTTGGGAATAAAAGCTCTAGAAAGCACACCAAAAAACAAGATTGGATGGCCTGCCAATGCACTCCACGGGAAACTCAATGCCAACACATCTGCAGCTTTGAACACCTTTGTTTAAAATACGGTGGTTGTTAGTGTACTTTCCTTTTACAATTTTTTGGCAGTAGGTGTTTAAATACAATGTGTTCTAATTAACAAAGATCACAACTCCCAGTATGCAACAGTTTGTTAAAAAGCAGCTGATTACTTGTGTCCAAGTGGCATCATCATGTCCACATAACCCTATTTACAGTCTTATATAAACCAAACATTTCCGTTTTCTCGATTTGCCCAAACACACGGGCAAATAAAATACCCCACCAATCCGTTTCAATGAATAGTTCAGGTTGAACCAAGATTTCTATTTCACGGACTCTCAAAACATCTGTAAAAGTTTGGGAGACATGCCTACAGTTAGTAAAGTGTTCTGTTCACAGTCACATTCTAAAAGGTAACAACAGTGTTTAGGAGATTTCACTATGCGCACGTTGATCCCGTGTCTGTGTATGCAAACGATTTACATTACTTGCTCCCAGAGCCCTTCATTACCCGGGGGGGTCCTGGTCCTGGAGTCCCTCTTGCTCGCTTTACTTGCCATTGCGCCTGACTTTCGGAGCTGGTTCACCTGTCGTCATGGAAACACCAAACAGATCAAGTGAACCGTAGATTAATGCTGCCTTCCTGATCCATGACACGGACTTAGAAAAAAGAACCCATTGTCGCTGTTATCGCGGACATTTTGAAACGGGATGACTGTTCATATTAGAGAAAGGGATCAATATGAGGTCCTTTTAACAAATATGGTTCATGTTACATTCCATCCACGCAAACGACGCCCTACCAGTGCTACCAGAAGTCATGATTTGGAGTATTTTCCTTGAGAGCTACCCTCATGATTCCTCTTAAAGATCGAGCAACACGTAGGCGAAGGCAGTTCCCTGTGTACTTCCTAGATAGATTTTCTTTAGTGTGGCAAACGGTAATCTTGATTACTCCCACTCTTCCTCCTCACGGTATTTACTTGTGAAGTCCCTCCACTCTCTACTGAGAGCAGTGCCTTAAGTGGCTCTACAAATCGAGCCGGGCTCATCGAGGGGGCGTGGCCTAACAGCGGGGGCCTTGATGGCCCGTTAGGCCACGCCCCTTTGACGAGCCGGCTCAATGGGCTACTGCCACCCCTGCCAGGCAGCCTGTTGTAGAGATTAGCACCGTCTCCCCTATGGGGAAGAGGGTGCTGATCTCTGCATTTATATTCTATAGGCTTGCATGGCAGTGGACAGTGCCTCCCTATTCAGCCTTAATGGTGGTGCTGCCCCTCACCATCAAGGCTGAAAGGGTGAGGCCACTGGAAGCAGAGGCCTTTTTCCTAAAGACTGAAACTCCTGTGAATGCCAGGGAGCTTCAGGATTTAGAAAAGAAGGCCTTTGCTTCCAGCAGCCTCACGTTTTCTCCATAACGGTGGCGCCGGCCCACGTGCATCCATAGCTCTCAACTCACGCTTTTGGCGGGTGTCACCCGCCTTGTAAACAGCTTACTCACCCGCCAAACCTCCTGCACGCCCATTCATTTCAATGGGCCTCTCAACCGCCAAAAATAAAATCGGGGGTTTTCACCCGCCTTTGCGACATAAATGGTTGAGAGCTATGTGCATCATTTGATTAAAGGGATGCCTCGCAGGTGCGGCGCCACCATTATGGCTGAAAGGCATTTTTTTCTGAAGCCTGAAGCTCTCGCACACGAGCAAGAGCTTCAGCTGTAGAAAAAAAAGTCTTTTTGTGTAGTGGCCGGGGCTGCCTGGGGAAATTAGTGGGCCCCGGCAGGGCCCCACCTCAAAATGAAATTTCGGAGCCTGCCGGGGCACAGCCCCGGCAGGCCCCGGCCCACTTAAAGCCCTCACTGAGAGCAAACACTCGCAGCCACCATTTATTTATTTGTATTTATTGTGCATTTGTTAGGCACTTATACAAGTGAATTGTGTTTCAAAGCGCCCACAAGGCTTCAGAGAGGGAACATGGGATTGAGACAATTCATACACTGCACAGACATGCCAACACTTGGGAGCCCCAGAGAGGGAGATTTCTCCACAGAAATCGGAAGTATGGATTTTTCCCATTGTCATGTTGACAGTCTAGTTGTGGGAGGCGGGACGGGAAGTGACGCCAGAAGGCAGAGCTAGGCAGTTCGAGAAGTTACAGAATAAAGAAGACGTGTGAAGCATTAGCTTCGTCTCTGTGTCCTTTTGTCCGGCGCTGATGCGGGTGCTGCGTAGCATCCTGCAGAACAGCTGACACTCAGCTGTTACACTGGCTATGCAGGTAATGCGGGTGAAGCATGTACCCACATGCTGTCTGAAGGAGTGGCTTGGAGACGCCGGTCGCATCTGCATTAAACTGCGACATTGCGGCTGGAGGCAGCAAAGAGAACAGAAAGCCCTGCCCACCCCGGAACGCTCAGCAGAGCTGTGATAAAACCTGAGTCGCAGCGGTGCCCTCGCTCACACGGCGTGAGGAGGTGTTGATTCCTCCGTGGGGAGCCCGGCCCACACTGACACTCACAAAAGAGCAGCCATAACCCTGTGCTATAGCAGTGATTGGCTCACACAAGGTGAGTGGGGGGAATGCATACACCAATGGTGCTCGTGCTGGTAAGGTGTGGGGAGGGTGATGTTACCAGGCAAGATAAGCAATGTCCGATCAGGAGGGGGCACAAGCCCAGGATGGGGCCCCAGAGTTGGGGAATCGGGAAAATTGCCCAGCAGGAGCAGCCTCAATACAGGATCCTAGACTCGTTAACTGCCCAAATGCCGGGGGCTTTTGATGTGGTGGACACTAGCAACATGGGGCCAAGATGGTCATGGTGATGAGACTTTGAACTATACATGGGGGCCACAGGGCCCTTTGAAGAAAACCGACAAAAATGTCTTGTCTGCTAAAGTTAGCGGATGGTCTGGCCACATGTGACATCATTGATGAGATGCCAGCAATGTCTATTGGCTCACTGCAGGACCTAAAAGATTTACTATCGGCTTATTTCACTCCACATAACGTGGACTGCGAGCGTCACTTGTTTCACAGTACCAAGCAAGCCAAAGGGAGACCATGGACGTATATGTCATGAGACTTAGAATCAAGATGAAAAACGGTGACTTTGGGAATTATTCGAACACCGAGGCCCTGTGGTCACAGATCATTGCCTGGTGTGAATTGCAGACATTCCGCAGGAAACTGCTGCAGAAAGCCTGCACCTTAGATGAGATCCTAACTCTGGCAAGGGCGGAGAGGGCGGTTGACTCGCAGGTTGAGAGCTTTAACACCCTAACCGCGGGTGACACAATATATCTACTGCAACTGGGTAGGAGACCTGGGGAACCGTACTATTCCAATTGCAGATTTGATTATCCTCACAAAGGATCTTGACCGGCAAGTGGACAGCGGTGCACCACGTGTGGTGAGAAAGGTCATTTCAAGGCAGTCTGCCGCCTTCACAGGGACAAGGGTAAAGATAGGGGCCGGGAGGCTCCCCTGAAATATAAGCCCAAGCCCCGACCCACCACACCTCAACCAGCGGGTACGGCTCAGGTCCCGGCAAGATCAATGGACCCTGAAGCTAAAGATTGAGAATCAGGGAAAGAGAGAAACCGCAGAGAGAGGTGGGAAAGCAGAAGGTACGTGACCCAGGTACGACCAGAGAGATGCTTGCGCCGCCCCGTGCGGTATCTAGTTGACCAGTCTCCGTCGGAGACATAAGGCAGCTCCTCGGAGAATGAACATCTGAGGAAAGCAATTGCCTATGCTCTAGGAAATGCTGTGGCCTCAAAACACAGCCCCACCCTCATCATAAAACTCAACGAAACACCCACTGAGTTCCTCATTGACACGAGGTCGACCGTAAACATCATAAGTGAGGAGGTATTTCAGGAGCTACCACAACGGCCAAAGCTGTCCCCTGCCATGGTTCAAATATATGCATACGGAGCCACCACGCCTCTCACCTCCGTAGGTCAATTTGAAGGGGCCTGCAGATACAAGGGTAATGAAAAGAAAGTCCTAATCCATGTGCTAAAGACTAGTAAAGAAAGTGGCTGCGTGTTAAGTTTGGAGACGACCATATAAATGGGTCTGATTCATGTGTTGTACAAAATCATGGTCCAGAAGTACATTGACCCGGTGCACATGATAAAGAACTTATATCCTGGGCTATTCAAAGGCATTGGTAAACTCTGTAACAGGTACATCAAGATACATGTGGACGAGTCAGTGCGCCCTGTGGCACAACACTACAGGGGCATACCAGTGAACATTAAAAAAAAAAGTTGAGGACGAACTGCATAAACGGCTGGAACAGGACATTATAGAGCCTGTCACGGGTCCCACCACTTGGGTCTCGCCAATTGTTCCCGTGCCCAAAAAGGGGTTTAACGGCATAAGACTCCGTGTAGACATGAGAAGACCAAACCAGGCTATTCAGGGAGAGAGACACATGGCTCCCTGTATCACTGACATGATACATCTTCTCAACGAAGCCCAGGTTTTCTCCAAGTTAGATCTGAAGAAGGGGTATCACCAACTGGTGCTAAGCCCAGAAAGCTGCAACATTACCACATTTGTTATCCATCTAGGACTATTCCAATTCAAAAGATTGAGCTTTGGGGTCTCCTCAACGGCGGAAATATTCCAAGCAGAGGTTCACAACATAATAAAACACATACTACCGAAGTGTCTGAATTACAGTGACGACATCGTGGTGTTCGGAACTGATGTGAACAAACATGATGATACCCTGGCCAAGGTGTGCATGGAACTCGAAGCCAATAATCTTGAGAATCAAGAAAAATGTGAATTTTGGAAAAATACACTACGCTTCTTCAGACACGTATTATCCGAACATGGTATCACTCTGGATCCGGACAAAGTGGCTGCACTCAATGAGACCCCACCAATGTTTCCGAACTCAGGTACTTCTTAGGCCTAGCGAGTTACTGCACAATGTACATCAAGAACTTTGCCACAGTGAGCGAACCCTTGCAAGCGTTGACAAAGAAAAATGTGATGTTCAACTGGACAGAAGATTGTCAACGGGCTTTTGAAGTCATCAGAGAAAGGGTGGCCAAGGCGGAAAATATGGCATACTATGATTCGGAACGCAAAATGGAGTTCACTGTGGATGCCAGCCCCGTGGGACTGGGAGCTATACTGGCACAAGTGGATGAGAGGGATCCTACCCAGTCGCACATCGTGGCGTATGCCAGCAGAAGCCTCTCAGCCACGGAACCGGCGTACTCGCAGGCAGAGAAGGAGAGCCTCGCGGTGTTGTGGGCGTGTGAACATTTTCACTTGTTCCTGTATGGCATGCCATTCCGAGTGGTAACGGACCTCTTGTTTCTGTACGGCAACCCTCAGGCCAAGATGCCGCCCCGCATTGCACGGTGGGGACTACGGCTGCAGGACTATGACTTTGAGATCGTCCACAGGCCGGGCAAGGAGGAAAACCTGGCTGACTTCTTTTCCCTGTCACCCCCAAGATAAGTGCACTACAGAACCCTCAGTGGCACACCACTACCTACGGTATCTCATACAACAAGCGGTGCTGGCTGGCATTGAGATACCTCGTCTGGTGCAGGAAGTGGACGCTGATTAAGCTTGTCAGATTGTAAGCGAAGGACTTCGCTCTGGCAAGTGGAGAAGGGCCAAGGAAGGGGGCTGGCTCGCCTAGGACCAGGTGCGCCATGATGTGGACCACCTTTTACAAGTGAAAGAAAAATTGGCTATGTCAAGGATAATCTGTTGCTCAAGGGCCACAAGATCATGATCCCCACCACGCTGTCTGGTTCCCTCGGCTCGCCTCCATGGTGGAGGTGCTCCTGAAACAGTGTTTCGCTTGCAGCCTCCTGACGCCAAATAGGCACCCCTAGCCACTAAGGATGGCAGAGCTGCCCGGAGGAGTGTGGGAAGCTGTTGCGGCTGACTTCTTTGGGCCTATTGAGGGGGTAAAGTACATCCTGGCCGTCCTGGACGAGTACTCGAGGTACCTGGAAGCCCAGATTATATCGTCAACAGCGGCTCATCATGTGATACCAGTTCTTGATTGCATATTCACGGCATATGGCGTCCCCCATCAGGTAAAGATGGACAACAGACCTCCTTTAAATGGGCATAGCTTCAGCCACTTCAGCGGGTATATGGGATTCCATCACCACAAGGTCACTCCCCTGTGGCCTCAGGCCAATGGCATGATGGAACGATTTATGGGTAATCTAAAGAGGGCGCTACAAGTGGCAAAACTCACGGGGCAGCCCTATGTACAAGTACTGAACCAGCTGTTGCAGGACTATCGTAGCACCCCGCATAGCACCACAGGGAAAACCCCAGCCGAGATCATGTTCGGAAGGGACATAAGGACACTGTTACCCCTGGCGCGACGACCCAAGGACCTGCCGCAGGCTGACGCAGAGCTGAGAGACCAGGATCAGGAAGCCAAGGATCAAATGAAAGAGTATGCCGACTGTCGTAAAAGGGCCCAAGACTCTCACCTAGCTGTGGGTGACCTTGTCACGGTAAAGCAGCCCCAGACTCATAAGCACACTCCAGTGCTCCAAGAGGCGCCTCTCATCATCACTGAAAAGAAGGGTTCCATGATCACTGCCCAAGGAGATGGGGGCTCCACCATGCGCAACTCGTCACACTTCAAGAAGGTCCCCCTGTCCGGAGCCAGACGTCTTGGTGGCAGAGTGGAAATAAATACCCTGTGACTATGGGTCCGGTGACTTGTATCAAGGTGATCAAGAAGATGCCGAGGTATCGGATCAGGAGAGCCTGAACGTGGGATCCGAAACAAGAGGCCCTGCTGAACATTCAAACTCTCGTCCTCACAGACTACTGTCTCCCAGAGCATGTAAAGTTAAATTGTCTTTACTAGTCTGTTTAAATGTACAGACCCAGCACACACTATCTTCCTATAGAGTGCTGGAGGGGTTACCCAGCATCCCCTGAGTCAAAACACTCATGTAACAGTCGAATGTTACCCTTTCCTACTTGAAATGACTGGTGGCAGTGGTTTAGATCAAACTACCATGATTTTTCCCGACCAGGAACAACAGCAGCTAAAAATCGGGTCATCCATGTTTTTCAATATGGCGCCCAAGACCTATCTGTAAAAACAGACTCCGGTCAACTTTTTTCGCCATTTCTTTTTGGAAAGGGCTTTCTTGTGTTTAACTCTGTGCGCCAAACCAGGTTTAGTCCCTTTGTTCATTGGCCTTTGGCGGGCTTCAGTGCTGAAGCCCTGCTCTGGCACCTGAGTGTCTGGGGTGGACAGGATGTGAGGGAGGTGCCCAATACCCCCTGTGCTTAGTCTCCTAGGAGACCTGAATGCACTCTGGCGTGATTGGCCGGCTGACTGTCCGGCAAGGACAGCCACCCTGCTGTGTGAGTGATAGCCAGGCTGGAATGAATGGGGGAAAACTGTTTAAAAGCAGGTCTCTGGGACTTGGAAAGTAGAGTTGACCACTGGAACGAAAGAACCGAAGACGAGCTGAAGGAAGACAACTGCTGCAACTCCTGGACGACTGGTGAAGCCCTGTTGCAGGTCCGAATTGCCTGAAACTCCATTGACAGAGAAGCCCTTCAAGGTTAACTTCTTCCCTTGAGTTTGGTGGGAACAACCAACTCGTAAGCCGCCTGGACACCGTCCCCACCTGGTCAAATTTTTGGCAGAGTGCTGTAGAAAACCGGATAGCCAGTGGGAAGGATACCAGTTTGTGGTCTTTAAGGCACTGTGGCAATGTGAATACATGGCTTATAGGGTTGCAGATGTTGAAGTATAAATCCAGGAAGTCCTACATGTATGGACTTTCCTCTAATGTTTTCTGTCTCTGCTTATGGTTGCCAGGAGACAAGAGACGAAACAGAGAGTGAGGAGAGCCGTTACAGCTGGCTTTGTTGACATGAAGGAGAAAATTAATAAAAAATACCTGATCCGACAAGAGGCAACAAATAAAGAACGCTGGAAGTGAAAGGGTTAGGAAATATAAACAGAATAAGTGAAAGTTTCACGTCCATCGGCGGTTGTGAAGAGAAGGACACGTTTAGCTATAAAATATATACTCTACCAATAAGCATACTACTTGAACTTTAATGCTTCTGCTCTGAATATACTCCCGCACTAGAAAGCTCAGTGGAAGCAACGCCTGTTGTTCAAGCAAGCAACAACGATAATAGAGACATACTGTGAAAAGGAAACAACCAGAGTTGTGCAGAGAGGATAAATAAAGAGAAACCACAGAGACGGGGGGTCAGGGGGGAAAGCCTAGAGAGAGTTCAAGAAAAGTGAAAAGAGAAAGACTAAAGTCCTGTTCAAGTTGCATAAAGAAGAAAAGTGTAGCGAGAGAATGGAAGAGGTTTTATGGACATTAAAGAAAGATAGAACTTACCTTGAACATTCCGGAGTGAGAATCCAGAAACAGCATACCACAGCGTTCATCTTGAAGACATATCCTTTACCTGAAATATATAAGAAGGAAAAGAAAGTGTTAATAAAGAATTGGGTTCTCTTTTCAACCCAAACAAACTACTCACTGTCTCAGAAATTTATTTAATATAACAACTTGTTCTTTACAGGCACTCACACCTTAAACCGATGTTTTGCTAAGCTTGTGGCCTCATCCCTGGGCAGTGCAGGAACCTTCCGACGTCCTTCTTGTCCCCACGACTGAAGCTCAGGAACAGCAAGATCTGCTCGAACTGCCAGGAACAACTGCCTCAGCTACAGCTTTCTTCATTTAAAAGGTAAAATCTTTTCGGCCATCGCAAAGGTTTGTGGAACTTTCCCAACTTCGAAGGCTAGTCCTTCCCTAAACATTCGTCTAACATTTTGTCTAGCCAAATTCTTCTAAACTCTGTGGCAAAGACTTAACCATTTACTACCAGAACTGTGCTATCCTATACAAAGACTCCAAACATTGACTTTGGCCCAGGCCTATGAACTGAATAGCTGGTTGTAGTTTACTGACACCCTTTGCCCTGCCTATGCAAGTATTTGTGCTATTGATTCTTATAACCTTGTATTTTTACCCCTTTTTAAAAGTATCTGAAGTGCCATTTTGCTCCCACTTCAGGGGAGCTGAACTTGTTCAGTAACTTATTGGTTGTGTATTTGTAGTATATCAGTGTGTGATATTGAGTTGCTCTTGCTAGTGTAATGTTTTCAAACTAACTGTGTAAATAAATGTATATTCTTTTACCAAGAAACCTTAAGTGTATATTTGAATCACTGTATTTGTTGGTCCTTTGTGTAACTTGTTCTACTGCTCACTCAAATCTTGAGATAAGCCTGGTTGCTCTGCCACTGCTACCACATAACTGTGTAGTACAGGCTTGTACCAAAGGTGAAATTGTACTTACACTTGTAGTCTTAATTTCATGTAGTGTTCCCAAAGGGTACTGCATGTGATTCTGCCTAACGGGATAAAGGTGGATGCGAAGGCAACAGCTGACACTAGCTTCATCTGACGGATGTTCATGAACGAGGTTGGCAGGGCTGGAGACGATGCAGTCAGAGGGCCGAAGAGACCCAGGTGAGAGGGGAGGAGGGAGTAGTCTGACTAGAAGAGAGGGGAGATCAGTGGGAAGGAGAGTGAAAGATCCGAATGGATGAAGGCATTAAGAGTGTGTCCACCTGAATGGGTTGGACCCAAAGGGAGAATGGAGAGGGAGGGCGAGGTGCAAAGGTCATGGAAGAGAGTGGATGTCGGGATAGAAGAGCCCAGATAGAAGTTCGAATCGCCCAGGAGAAGGAGTTTAGAGGTAGTTGAGAGGAGAGAGGAGCAGAAATCGGCTCATTCAGAGAGGAATAGGATGGCAGAGCCTGGAGGCCTGTAGATAGTGGCAATGGTCAGAGAACAGGAGGGAGAGATGACCATGCTCTCAAAGGAAGAGTAAGGCTGGGTGGTTATGAAGGAGGAAGGGACCCACTCGGAGAATTAAGGCAACCCCACCGCCAGCACGGTTAGGTCGGGGCTTGGAAATGATTAGCCATCGTGGAGAAGGGCAGATATCAGCAAAGTGTTTGTTGGCTGAGCAGGCGTCAAGGGTGACTAGACGAAGGAGGTCGCAACCTTTGAAGATTTTCCGTGGAGGGGTGCAGGGGTGTGGTACTCCAGTCGGAGGGGGAGGGACAGAGAGAGTGGACGGGGGATGTTAAGATGGATTTATAAACTCTGACCTGGTGGGCAGAAGTTATGGAGGCAACCCTCGCTTTAGTGAAACAGGGGAACCTTCTGGACAAGCCAGACCAATCTAGGTAGCTTGGCAGGCGGTCAAGACTAAGGGCCTCATTACACGGAAGGCGGTAAGGGTTAACGGTCACCGGTAATGGTACCGGTGACCGATAACCCTTACCGCCTTACTACGAGGTCCCTTTGCGGGTAGGTACTTTAACGCCTGCTGTTTAGCAGGCGTTAAAAAACAACCCGCAAAGGGACCAGGGTGCTAATTACGGTACCGCAATTTTGGGCACCGTAGTTAGCGCCTTCCCCATTCCCATAGAGCCCTATGGGGCAAAAATGGGAATGGGGAAGGGCAATGGGGGAAGGGGGAATTACCGCCCCGCCAACCTTGGAATAGGGCGGTAATTCCCCTTTCCACCAAGGCGGTGCCGGTATTTTACCGGCATGGACCAAGGTGCTAATAGCACCTTGGTCCTCCGCCTACCGTGTAATGAGGCCCTAAGTCTCAGGGGAGTTGAGAGTGATTAGAAGCCCACAATGAGCACGCACAGCAATGAACCACAAATTACTCTTAGACAAGTGTATATGAAAAATATCTATACATTTATTGTCGGCCGGACCATATAGACACAAGTAACTTTAGCAGTGAGAAAACAGTTATCACACAAATCCTTACACTATACAATATATAAACAACACAGTTCCTAATGCAATTTCAGTTAGCAGTAACAACCACAACCTGTGAAGAGAGGGTTAAATGAGCACACAAATGGCATTAGATAATTCTTCAGAGTTTGTTCCCTAAGAAGTGGGGAGCCTTGAGCTCAACAGTACAATTGTGCGTAAAAACGCATGATCGCGCAGATGAACAAAGAGCGGGTCTTCTTGTAGGGCTTGTAGCAAGTCAGGAAGGGGCTTGAGGCGATGAAGAATTGGTTCCCACTATTTGAGTCTGCCCTTCCCTTGGCGGAAAAGCAGTGTTCAAAAGGGGGGAATAGCTAGGGAGCGCAGGCAAACCCAGCCAAGTTCGAATACCTTTAAGGCATACCCATGCGTAAAAACAATCGGCTGTGCCAGGGGGTGACCGGTAAGTTATGCAAGTACTCACCGACCCTCGGCACAGTCTGAACTTTGCCAGTTTAGTCGAAGTCGGTAGTAGGTTCGAGTCCTGCAATTTTGCGGCGCTCCGGCTCCCACCGGATACGGTGGAGAATGATCGTCTGTGACGGGACAGTTGCCTTTTCTCAGCTTCCGAAGGAGGGATGAAGAAAATTCTGGTGCAGGTGGCTTCAGGGCACAGGAGAGCAGGACAGCAGGGGAACAATAGTGACTGTCACCACCAGTTAGTAACGCGGCGATCGTGGATGCGGGCAGCGTTACGCACTCTCCTTATTCAGGGCCCAGAGGAGCTAGGCCTGCAAAATACTGTGGGAGAATGCATGGGACCACACGCAAGTCATGTCCTAAGGCTCAGGTCTGCACTCAAGACAGCGGCGGTGCAGCGGATTACCCTGAGATAGAGCTGGACAGTTCGCTGGATGGCCCGGGAACACTTCCGAAGGGACTCGTTCGGTGGGTAAGCAGGGGGCGCCAAGAGTACTTGGTCCCACTACTCCAAAGGGGTGAAGCGCCTTGGCAGACCTTCTTGATCGAAGAAGAACATAGGCGTCTGACGGGACAGCAGAGGGCAAAGGATCCCAAAACCTTTCAAAGCGTCTCCGGAGGTTTCACAAGTCTGTTTCTTCATGTAGGAGAGTTGGTTCCTTCTGTAGTTCGGTGAGAACACAGGTGATCAACCTGGTATGGCTGCCGAGCCCCTTCTCTTATCCAATTAGGTTCATGCCAAAGTTGAGGACTTCCAATAGAAGATCTGCTCTCTTGCAGGCATCCCAGATATGGACCAATCATGGCCCACTGTGGTCTCAGTCATTCAGGCAATCCAGACATCCTGGCACCAGTAGTGTGGATTGGGACTAGACAGTCCCAACCCTTTTCCTGGGCACACACATGTGACATGCAGGAGCCCGCAAAAGCGATCGGTTTTCGCGGGAGGCTGCATGCCGAAACAAGGAAAACCCGGGTTACTCAACCTGGGTGAAGGCAAGGGACAAAATGGCCATGGGACAGAACAAAAGACTTTGTGGCTCAGCCATTTTTGGACCTGGCCATAGTCTTGAGCCAAATGCGGTAAATGCGGTTTAACTCAGTAAAAAGAAGTAAAACATTATGAAAAGTAACTGCTGCCACCAGTTCGTCCCAGGCACACTTGTACAAGCCTTCGAGGGTGTGTAGGGCCATAAAACAAAAGGGACCACAGCGCACTGTACCGGAAGGTACATTGCGCACTGTTAAAAAGTTACCAAGAAATGGCAACATAGTCAAAGACTAAGGGAAACAGTTTCCCAGTACTGACAGTCTGAAAGACGTGTCAGTTTCCCCATAACAAGACAGCCCATGGGAGTTCAGCTGAAGGCTGGGTTCAGCTGGAAATGTCAGGTTAGGATAGCCAAATAAAAGCAAAAAGTTTGGGGGGTCCACAAATGGAGGGAAAATCGGACATTAATGAAATCTTTCCTAACACTCGCCCCTCCCAGACTAAGGGCAGGGGGCACTAATCAACCCCTGGTTGGGCCTCATGTTCAGGTTGGTTAAACATTCTGGACAACCCATCACCATTGCTATGTTGGACACCTGGCCTGTGCTCAATGGTGAAGTCAAACCCCCTTGCAGGCTTATGGTCCACCTGAACAACTTTGGATTCTCTCCCTTCAAGTTCATCAGCCACTTTATGGGCTTATGGTCAGTCTGCACAGTGAAGTGGGTCCCATAGAGGTAGGGCCTCAGCTTCCTTAGGGCCCACACAACAGAGAAACATTCTTTCTCTACTGTGGACCATCCAAGCTCTCTGTCCTTAAGCTGGCAACTAATGAAGCCAATAGGGTGTTCCTTACCCTTCTCATCTACTTGTGATAGTACAGCTCCTATCCCAGTGTCAGAGGCATCCGTCTGCACAATAAAAGGTCTTTGGTAATCAGGGGCCCTGAGAACAGGGGCCTGGCACAAGGAGTCCTTTAAGCCATTGAAGGCCTTCCCACACTCTTCAGACCAAGTTACCTTCTTGGGTTTTTTAGGAGTTGTGAGGGCAGTCAGAGTGGCAGCTATAGTGCCATAGTCTGCCATGAAATTCCTGTAGTACCCAGTGAGTCCTAAAAAGGCTCTCACTTGGGTTTCAGTGGTGGGGGTAGGCCAGTCTTGTACTGCTTGTACTTTACCGGGAAGAGGCTGTGTCCTCCCTCCACCTACTTCATGTCCAAGGTATACCACTGAACCCTGCCGAATCTGGCACTTACTGGCCTTTATTGTCAAGTGAGCCTTGTGAAGAGCCTGCAACACAATCCTAAGGTGTTTCACATGATCCTCCCAGGTGGCCCTGAAAACTGCTATATTATCCAGATATGCTAAGCAGAAATCATCCATCCTATTTGAACATGGCTTACAAGCCTCTGAAAAGTGGCAGGTGTATTTTTCAATCCAAAGGGCATTACCCTGAACTGGTATAGACCCTGTGGTGTTGAGAAAGCTGTCTTTCCCTTCCTTGGTGTTCTGCAAGGGCTATTTGCCAATAGCCTGCAGTGAGGTCAAATGTGGTGAGGTATTTGGAAGCACCCAAAGTACCCACCAGCTCATCTGTTCTAAGCAAGGGGTGTGCATCTGTCTTGGTGACAGCATTCAGAGCCCTGTAATCCACACACAACCTCAACTCAGAGGTACCTGCCTTTGGAACCAAAGCCAAAGGGCTGGACCAAGGACTACTAGAGGGTTCAATCACCCCAAGATCCAACATTTTGTTGACCTATGTCTTAATGTAAGACCTTACTTTGTCTGACATCCTGTATCCCATACTTTTGGTAGGGACACTATCTCCTGTGTCATGTCCTTAGGGCCCACTCGAAGATAGACCACTGATCCTTGACAAATCTGGAACTCGCTAGCCTTTATGGTCAAGTGGGCCTTCTGAAGAGCCTGCAACACGATCCTGAGGTGCTTTACATGTTCCTCCCAGGTGGCACTGAAGGCTGCTATAGCATCCAGATATGCTAAGCAGAAATCATCCTTCCTATTTAAACATGGTTTACAAGCCTCTGAAAAGTGGCAGGTGTATTTTTCAATCCAAAGGGCATTACCCTGAACTGGTAAAGGCCTTCACGAGTTGAGACTGCTGTCTTCTCATTCACATACTCTTCTAAGGCTATTTGCCTATAGCAAGCAGTGAAGCCAGATGTGCTGAGGTACTTGGAGGCAGTCAAGATATCCAACAGCTCATCAGTTCTAGGTAGGGGTTGAGCATCTATCCTGGTGACAGCATTCAGCCCTATAATCCACACAGAACCTAAGTTCAAAGGTATCAGCCTTTGGCACTAAGACCACAGGGCTGGACCAGGGACTACTGGAAAGCTCAATCACTCCTATATCTAACATCTTGTTGACCTCCGCCTTGATGTAGGATCTTACCTTGTCTGACATTCTGTATCCCCTACTTTTGGTAGGTAAACTATCTCTAGTGTCAATCTCGTGTTTGCACCAAGGTGTCAAACCTGGAGTTAGTGAAAACAAGGAGGAGAACTGCCTCAGCAAAGTTCTTTCTTCCCCTTGTTGGTCAGAAATCAGGTGAGGGACCACATGCACACCCTCAATGGAGCAATCTAAAGGACCATTCTGGAACAGGTCAGGTTGAGTTTCTGATCCCTCCTCTTCCATATCTGAAGCCAGTAGCAGTGCAGCTATATCAGCCCTGGGGATGAAGCTTTCATACCATTTATGTGAAACACCTTTGGGGCCTGTCCAGGCCTTCTAAGGTCCACCAAATAGTTGACCTTACCCAGCTGCTCCACAACTGTGACTCGAGGCCTTATGGGATTCATGAGCAGGACTTCTTGACCTGGGGTAAAGTGTACAAGTGAAGCTTTCTGGTCATACCAATGTTTGACCAATACCTGACCAGCCTTCAACTTGTCACTGGCATGAGGCATCAGAAGGACCATTCTCTTCCTTAAACCCAACACATAGTCCACCACATTGGTAGTGACAAGAGGAGTGGGGAGCACCCAGCCTTCCTTGACTATGGCCAGTGGCCCCCTCACATGGTGACCAAAAAGAATATTGAAGGGGCTAAAGCCAAACCCCTCTTGAGACACCTCTCTGTAGGCAAAGAGTAAGCATGGCAACAGGAGTTCCCATTTTCTCCTTTGAGGTTCTTCCAGAGCCCCAATCATGCTTTTGAGAGTTCAATTAAACTCTCAACTAAGCCATTTGTTTGTGGATGATAAACTGATGAAAACCTATAAGTGACCCCACACTCTTTCTACATGGCTTGCATATACCCGGACATAAAGTTGCTGCCTCTGTCAGACAACTTATTTAGGGAAGCCAACCCTAGTAAATATGCCAAGTAAAGCTGTAGAAACTGACTTGGCAGTCACTGTCTTCAATGGGATGGCTTAAGGATATTTGGTGGCATGGCCGACCAGCACCAAGATAAACATATTGAATGAGGATGTCTGAGGGTCAAGGGGACCAACAATGTCAATCTCTACCCTCTCAAATAGCACTCCCACAACAGGGAGGGGCACCAATGGATCCTGGATTGTCGAGCCACTTTTTTCAGAAATCTAGCAGGTGGCACAACTCCTGCAATGATTTTCTACTTGCACCCCCATCTTGGGACAGTAGAAGTGCATGGATAACCTTTGCTTGATTCTCTAGATCCCAAGATGACCAGCAAGGGGGAATTCATGTGCCAACTGCAGAAGGAAGGGCCTTACTTGAAGGGGGGCCACCAACCTCCTATGGCCTCCTTCAGTAGACTGTGGGCTCACTGTACAGGAGCCCACCTTCTCAATAAATCCTATGCTTCCCAGGAGGTTCACCCTCAAGCTGGGAGCAGGCCTGTGTCCTTAGGCCTTTCAAAGATGGGCACTCACGTTGGCCCTTTCTAAACTCTTCCCTATCAGGACCACCTTCAACCGATAAACTTTGGAGTTTAGGATCATCATGTGGGTTGAGTATTTCAGGCAGCACCTCTTCCTCATCAGGTTCAGGTGCTTGGCCAACTAACACTACCTCAGTTGTAGGTGAGTTTAGGGGAATATTCTCTTTCCTTTTTTTGATTTTCTGACTCCCTTAGCCGTGGGGTTCCCCTTTGGTTTTGGCTCAGCCTTGGCTTGGCCAGGGCAGCTCTTGTCTGTGACCTTGTGCATGGTCTTTCTGCTATATTGTCCCAAGACCTAAGTCTCTGAGGTAATTTCCTAGCAGAACGTTTCCAGGGACTTGCCTCTGTACACTCAAAGGAATCCTTACTACTGTCATGTTAATAGTCAGATTGACAGGCATTACTGGAACTTGAGAGGAGGGCCATCAGCTAACTTGGGGGGCATCAGGGGAGCTCTGGCAAGCTCCTCCTGGTTGACCAGAGTGGCATCCACCACAGTTCTGCTGGCTCCACTATCCCTAAGGGCTGGAGTATCTACTCCATTGATCAGCACACTGGGCCTCATTATGACTGCGGATGTAGCCGTGCTGGTAAATAACGGCACAGCTGTTACCGGAGTCATGAAATTACTGGCACCTGGCAATGGCACCCGGCAGTGGGGATCTACCGGGGCAAACCCAGTTACTCCCCATTCCCATTTGAGCCCAATAGGGCTCAATGGAAATGGGGAAGACGGTAACACCGGCACCATTCAGAATGGTCCCGGAGCTACCGTCAGTGTCTGCAAGCGGGTGCCGCTCTGTCCGCCAGGACGGACATGAAAAAATGCACATTAACCAATGTCCAAACAAAAAGGTATGCTAACCATGCACTGGACAAACAATCATGAATCACTGACCACACAAATGATGGAAGACCAATGCCTCTGAGTAAGTTAGCCCTCCTTTCAAGCCCATGGAAAGGGGAAGCAGGAGTGGCATATGTGTCTAGATCCTAAGGCACAAACAAGGAGTGTACCAACAAGAGACAAGCCTGTATGGGCCCAGCCGGAACGCACAGTGGATGCCTTCCGATGCCACTCAAAGCAACACAATGGGCCTCATTACGAGTATGGAGGTAGCCATGCCGCTTTTAGCAGCATGGCTACCCCCATACCGGGTACCAGGTCCGGGTCCCGCAAAAGGGGACTTAACGGGCCATTCCGACCTTGGAGGGCCCGGTAAATCCCTTTCGTGGGACACAGACCCGGTACATCCCCATTCCCATTGAGCCCCCAGAGGGCTCAATGGGAATGGGGAGGATGCTAACAATGGGCCCGTTAATGATGGGCCTGTTGTTAGCATCCTGGTCTGCTAATGGGTCCCGCTAAGGACGCCTGGTCTGACCAGGCGTTCCAGAGTGGGCCCGCTACAGACCTCGTAATAAGGTGGCCCGGAATGAACGGTGCCGGTCCATTACCGGCACCGTTCATTCCGTGGCCGCCTACTTCGTAATGAGGCCCACTGTCACATGAATGCACAATGGACAGAAAATAAAGTAAAAACAAAATAAAAAAAGGCCACGGTGGACCGGAGGGGGGTGAGGGGGTGGTAGTGGAGGGGGCACATAGGAGGGAGGAGGTGCAGTGTGTGGATGTTGAGAAAAAAATAAAATAAAAACCCTCCATGGGTTCATGGCCTGCACGGCTAGTATAGAGTGAGAGAGCTGTCGATGCTGTTGTCACCCTCTGGTGTAGCATTAGGGGGTGTGCATGGTAAGGGAGGCTGACAACATATAGCACTGGTCTGCTCCTCAATGGCAGCGAGCATGCGGGCCTGAAAGGTTTGATTCTGCATCATGATGGCCCGGAGGTCCTCATGCAGCACCTCACGTGATGCACGGAGTGCCGCCTGCAAGACCTCACGGGATGCACGGATCTCTGCTTGCAAGACCTCACGGGTTGCACAGAGTTCCACAGAGACGTTGTGCGTCTCCTGCTGTAATGCTCACCTGGTATCCATGGGGACGCCACTCAGCCCTGGCTGGACCACTCACACTCTCGAACCTTCTCCCTTGGTAATGTTTCAGAGAGGATTGGGCCTGCAATACAGGAGTACTGGGTTCAAAACTTAATTGTTCCTTGCTGATTGACCTTTTCCTCACCTTAATTCTTTGTACGATGCGCTCTCCATCCTGCTTCTCAATGCAGGGGCGCGTAGCTGGTGCGGGCGTGTTGCAACGTAGTTTCTTCACTGGTGCAGGCCATGTTCGAGTCCAGTCCTGCTGTGACTCCAAATCTTTTAAGGTAGGTCGCCTCTGTACAGTTTTGATATTCAGTCTCTTCTTTCTTTCTTTCTTTCTTTCTTTCTTTCTTTCTTTCTTTCTTTCTTTCTTTCTTTCTTTCTTTCTTTCTTTCTTTCTTTCTTTCTTTCTTTCTTTCTTTCTTTCCCCTTATTCTTTTGCTAATGTCTCTGTTTCTTTCCTATAGGTGTGGAAAGTGATTTTTGGCGTTGCCGTGCTGATTGGAGTTGAACACGAGTCAGTAAGCGAATGCGCGTTGCGTGGCGTTATTCTGTAAGTAAATGCACAGTGCGTGGCGTTATTTTGCCTTTTCTTGTGCTAACTTGTGTCTATTCTCTTGCTTGTAGGCCGCTGTGATGTTCTGGAATGGATGCTGACCGGGAGACGATCGAATCAGGTAAGAGTCTTGTGGTTTCTTAATAAGAATGAATAAGCGCTCACTAATGCTGTTTTCTCTCTCTCCTTTCCAGGGAGAAGGATGCAGCGCCTAGATGCTGGTGTTCTCTGGACCGGGTAAGCGATGGACTGAAGACAGGATGCTACTCACATCTAGGTGCTGTAGTAATGATGTTCTTGTTCTTTCAGGGTGCGCGGTTCCAGGATACGGCAGGCAAGGAACTCAGGAGACCGAGCTGGACACAGTGAGCATCACGCTGCTAACCGCAGAGTAACGCGAAGCGTGTTCCTCTGTTTGGGCGTGCCTTATATAGCCCCAGGTATCCCAAGGCCCACCACACCCAAAACACTAGACCGCAAAGTTCAGTTCTTGGAACTGAGCTATGTGGGAGCCTCCATGTTGGACAAAAACCCATTTACGAAGTCCAGGCCCCATGTTACCTTCACATTCAGTATCAGCCTATTGCCAGAGGAGCCAGGACTGACTCCAGAAGAGTCTTTGGCGAGATGGCAAGGCCTTTGAGGCCATAGTGGAGTGGAGAGTCTGACTTGCCTATGAGGGTTAGGGGTAGGGATCATGACACCTGCTCCATCTGCTGTTCTGCCCGTCTACTGCAAGTCAACTCAAGTGCAGCCAGAGTAGATCTGAGGGAGATATTCTCTTCCCTCAGGGCAGCCTTGTGGGCCTCAGCCTCAGTAGCTATGGCTGTGCACAGAGCCCCCAGTTCAGCCCGTCGGTCCCTGTTGCTGCCCGACATGTCCAGCCTGTGCGAGCAGCATGTGGACTGCAATGCCTGCTGCTGGAGCGCCATCTGTCTTTCAGGGGGGAGCATGACATTGGCCACCCTATCCATGCCCTGTGCCAACATCTCACATGATGTCCCCTGTTGCTGTGCAATAGTATACATGGATTGCTCCCACACAGTACTTCCGGGTGGGACACGATGTCATGATCTCTGCTTCCAAAAGGTCAGGGTTTTCCCAACTCCCTTGGAAGCAGATCCATAACCCAGGTTCCGAGTGCCAACCAGTCCCAATTGGGACCTTTTGGACCCAGTCCTTGCGCCAGTGGCACCAGGCTCATAAATATGCCCAGTCCCAGCGCTGGAAGCGCCGGGCTCATAATGCTTGGGTGGACTTACCTGCAGCAGACCATGCTGCTTACTTGCCTGCCAGTTGAGCCTCTGATCCTCTTCTGTTTGGAACTACTTTTCCTGTTGGGTGGGGCAGGAGCCACTCCCTAGGTTCAGAACACTGGAACTCTTCTGGAAAGCAGGAACTCTTTTCTTACCTAGGCGTGGCTGTGGAAGGAGACACCTAAGCACTACAGGAGGCTATTTAAACCACACCCGATGGATGAATCTTGCTTTGCGTTATTCTGCATCCTCTGCAGCAGAACGCTCATCGTGTCTTCTGCATCTGATCCTGGGCCTAAGGAAAAAGGCTTACCATCCTGAATCCAGTCTTCAGCAACACCTATAAAGACAAGAAAGAACAGGTTAGCATTACGGTCTTCAGTGACAGTTCTTCACTTACCTGGGCCATCGGCTGTCACCAACGCCTCGCGCTGCATTCTGAAAGACAAAGGCTTACCTACTCTTCGTGCGCTCAGGAGGTCTTCACACTGCATTCCGGCATCTGAAAGACAAAAGCTTACCAACTCTTCGCACGCTCCGGAGGCCTTCGGCGCTGCATCCCGCATCTGAAAGACAAAACAAGGTGCGTTTAAAGACATTGGGGAACTTTAATACTCACGTGCCATTACTCCTTTCCACATCTAACCCAGTGGGTATTCCGGCACCCTGCAGCCGCTCCGAACTTGTACCTGCAAAATAAAAAGACAGTTAGAGCGCATCGTGAAGCAGGCAACAAGCGCTTACTTACGTGCTTCCAGGCGCTTCTATTCATCACACGGGCTCCATCTTCAACTCACTTCAGCCCGTCATCCACCATCGCCGGAACCCTGCAAAACAAGAGACATCATTACTAAAGACTTTAAAGACATTAGAATTACTCGAAACTTACCGTTCGTGCAGTAAACGACAGACAGCAGTCCTCTGAAGTCAAGAGGCCTGCTCCCCTTATCCAGTGAAGAAACTGGTTACAGCACCCTGCCCCGAGGCAGATGGAGAGCACGGCGTTCACTTACCTAAGGTGAGAGCGTTAACCTTCGGGGTTCTACAGGAGAAGTTAAAGGGAAGAAGAGAGAGACATTCAATAACCCAGTTCATTAATCCCATATTTTCTATCTGCAGACATCTTACCCTTCGAGTCAAACATACAGTGCACAGAGGTCCAGCCCAAAGAGCCAGCCGTGTGTTACACATCACCTTTGAAGATACGGTATACGCCCAGTCAAGACCAGCGCCTCTACGGGAATCAGGTGAGCGTTACAGAACGCAAAGCCTACCACAAAACTCCCGTCCAGGCGCTATGGAAACCTCGGATACCGACCAACTAGCCCAGTTACTTGGGGAACTAAGGGCAGAAGTGCATGCAGCCCGTCAGGAAACGAACGCTCTAAGAAGGGAACTGATTATTTCCAAGGAGCGAACAGATGATCTCGCTAGACAATTGCTACAGTCACAAGCCGGACAGACCCCGTTACCCGCATCTGGGGGAAATCTTCCTTCTACATCCTCTATGAATCCAGTGCAGATCAACCTACCTGGGAATGTACCTCTGGCTCCGCCCGAACGATTTTCTGGTGACCCAAAGAGGTTTGCAGTATTTATCAATCAGTGCCGGTTGCATTTCTTATGCCGGCCAGCAGCCTTTCCAACTGATCAAGCTAAAGTAGCTTTCGTGCTTTCGTACCTTAGTGGCAATGCGGCAGACTGGTCGATCCCTCTAGTAAATCAAGATGATCCGGTCCTCCATGATTTTCAAGCTTTTCAGCTCAGTATGGAAAAACTGTTCGCAAGACATTCACAGGGGCAGGCCTTGGACAATGAGCTTCTTTCGTTGCGACAAGGTAATCAAGACCTTTTGGCTTATATTGCGTCTTTCAACAGACTGATAGTGGAAACTCAATGGCCTGAGGACAAAAGGATTACGCTGTTTTATAGAGGTCTACGTGGAGAGCTCAAAGATGTGTTAGCCCAAGTAGTGAATCCCCCACAAGATTGTTCGGACTATATAGACTTAGTCGTTCAAATAGATCACAGACTGCAGAACAGGAAGGCCGATCGTTCCAAGTTTGATGCTCGAGTATTTTCCAAACCGCCAACTCCTTCCAAAGGAGTAGACTCCAGGGAACTCATGCAAATAAGGGGTCTGAAAGGTCCTCTAACACAAAAGGAGCGGGAAAGGAGAAAACAGTTGCAATTATGCCTCTATTGCGGAAACTCAGGGCACTTTCTTCGAGACTGTCCGGTGAAACCTGCTAAGAAGGCAGTAGGAGCTGCAGTTACCAAAGTTACAAACTCTGAGCAGGGAAACGACCTCGCCCGACAAGAATAGAGGTCCTCTTGCCGAGCGTGAAAACCAGTTCCGTGACCTCGCATTTCGTGATACCTATGGTCCTCATTAGCCCTGATAATCCGGATCGATTACATGCAATTGAAGCTTACGTCGACAGCGGTGCCATCGGCAATTATGTGGATCATGAAATGGTTTTGAGGATGAATCTAACTCTTTGTCCCAAGGCTGTAAAGGACGTCATTACTACGGTGGATGGTACGGAGATAGCCTCCGGGCCAGTAACGCATACCACTCAAGAAGTGACGCTAATAAGTCAAGATGGACACCATGAGAAGATCGTGTTCGATGTGATCAAGGCCCTTCAGTTTCAGATTATTCTAGGAATACCTTGGTTAGAGAAACACAATCCTCTGATCGATTGGCGAGCAAGAACGGTCCAGTTTCCAGAATGTGTCTCTACTTGTCACCCTCCACCTGGTGTTGCACTGGCAGCAATTTCTTCAGACACTCCCCAGTTACCTCCCGAATACCTAGAATACCAAGATGTTTTCCGGAAGGATCAGGCTAACTCTCTACCTCCTCATAGGTCTTATGACTGCCAGATAGACCTGATACCTGGATCTACTCCTCCTTGTAGTAGAATTTATGCCCTCACCGAGCCTGAGAACCTTCACCTTCGACAATACCTGGATCAATACCTGGCAAATGGGTTTATTCGTCCTTCCAAGTCCCCTGCTTCTTCAGCTTTGTTCTTCGTTCCAAAAAAGGAAGGAGACCTTAGAACTTGTATAGATTATCGCTCCCTGAACCACATCACCGTTAAGAATAGATATCCGTTACCTTTGATCCCTGAACTCCTGGACCAAGTCAGAAAAGCATGCATATATACAAAGCTGGATCTTAGAGGAGCTTACCACTTGGTACGAGTAAAAGAGGGCGATGAATGGAAGACGGCCTTCCGCACCAAGTATGGGCTATTTGAATATCAGGTCATGCCCTTCGGACTTTGCAATGCCCCGGCCGCCTTTCAATATTTTATGAACGATGTCCTCAGAGATCTCATAGATGTGTGTGTTGTTGTTTACATTGACGACATCCTCGTTTATTCTTCATCGGAATCTGAACATCGGAAACACGTGAAAATGGTCCTCGAAAGATTGCGTCAACACAAACTTTTCGCTAAGTTGGAAAAATGTGTTTTCAACGTGACTGAAGTTGAATTCTTGGGATTCATATTATCACCTGGCGGAGTGCGTATGGATTCAAAGAAGGTCGATGCAGTTCTCAAATGGCCATCACCATCCTCCGTAAAAGGTGTGCAAAGCATGTTAGGCTTCGCTAACTTTTACCGCAGGTTTATCCCCGAATTCTCTCGAGTAGTCCAGCCCATCACTGCCTTGTTAAAGAAAAACAAACGTTTTGAATGGTCTACCGAGGCGGAACAAGCTTTCCAGGATTTGAAGACTAAATTTATCTCTGCACCAATCTTAAAACACCCTCGCCCCGAACTCCCCTACATCGTGGAAACTGATGCTTCAAGCCTTGCCATGGGGGCAGTTCTATCACAAAAGGACCCGGTAACCAATCAGTTGCATCCCGTGGCATTTTGGTCCCGCAAATTCTCGCCTCCTGAAATCAATTACACGATTACTGACAAGGAACTTCTGGCTATCAAGTCTGCCTTTAAGGCTTGGCGGCATTATCTGCTGGGGGCCCGACACACCGTTACTGTGATTACGGATCACCGAAACCTGCAATATTTGAAAACCGCAAAAGCCCAATCCTCTAGACAACTCCGTTGGGCATTATTCTTTGCCGAGTTTGACTTCATAATTACCTATCGACCTGGTACAAAAAACGGTAAAGCTGATGCCCTTTCTCGGATGGGAGTGGAAGAACACTTGATCAACCCTAAACCTGTACCAATCATTCCCGAACAAAGAATTCTGGGTGTAATCGCCACACAATCCATAGGGGAAGTTAAGGATAAAGCCAGGCAACTTGTAACTCCAGCAGACATACAGAATTGGCATCTGCAAGGAAAGGACTTTGCAGTAAAGGACAACTTATTGTATTTCCAAGAACGATTATACCTACCGAGCACAGATTTACAGAAAGAAGTAATCTCTTGTTATCACGATTCTTTAATGGAAGGACATCCCGGTATAGCCAAGACCTCAGAAAAGATCAAGCGCTACTTCTGGTGGCCGTCTTGGAAAAAAGATATCAGAGACTTTATAATGTCCTGTGGAGTATGCGCCCAAAACAAGAGTCAAAAGGAAAGACCAGCAGGCCTCTTACGCCCTATTGACATCCCACCTCGCCCTTGGCATACGCTTTCTATGGACTTCATCACCGATCTACCTCCATGCTCCGGATACAATACGATTCTAGTAATCGTGGACTTATTCTCCAAGATGGCGCATTTCATTCCGCTCAAAGGCTTGCCAACAGCAGCAACTCTGGCCCGAGAATTTCTCGAAAACATCGTCCGACTGCACTGTTTTCCTTCGGTTCTAATTTCGGATCGAGGTAGTCAATTTATTTCTCATTTTTGGCGAAGTTGCTGTCGGTCGGCTCAAATTGATGTGAGACTATCGACCAGTCACCACCCTCAGACCGACGGACAAACCGAGAGGACCAATCAAACTCTGGAACAGTATTTACGCTGCATGCTGCAACAAACTGAAAAAACTTGGAAAGACATCCTTTGGATAGCCGAATATGCCTACAATAACTCTGTCCATTCGGGAACTGGGAAAACCCCGTTTTTCTTTTGTACGGCAGTCACCCTCGAACCTCGGAGTTGGATCCCCTCCAAGATCTTGAAACACCAGCAGTAGACTACCTGCATTCTACAATCACCCAAGCCTTTAAGGAAGCTGTTTCTCACCTTCAAAGGGCTAAAGAACAATACAAGAAAGGAGCAGATCAACATGGGAAGGAAGCCCCTCAATATCGAGTAGGGGATCAAGTCTGGTTGTCCACCAAATATCTACCTCTAAAAGGGCCACGCACATTCAACCCAAGATACCTTGGTCCCTATTCCATCACTACCATAGTAAACCCAGTAGCGGTCAAGTTGGACTTGCCCCCGCACATGAAGATACATCCGGTCTTCCACGTCTCTCTATTAAAACCCGTGCAACCTCAAACCCGACTAACTAAATCTCCAAAACCTATCCTAGTTGATGGGGAACTCGAGTTTGAAGTCAAAAGCATTCTGGACTCCAAGATCTCCAAATCTAAACTATTTTACCTAATTGACTGGAAAGGCTACGGCCCCCAAGAGAGATCCTGGGAACCTGCTGAATATGTCCACGCTCCTCGCCTAATCAAAAGATTTCACCGAACATTTCCTGACAAGCCAAAACCCCCGGAGAAGCCCGGTTTGGGAGGGGCCTTGAGGGGGGTACTGTCATGATCTCTGCTTCCAAAAGGTCAGGGTTTTCCCAACTCCCTTGGAAGCAGATCCATAACCTAGGTTCCGAGTGCCAACCAGTCCCAATTGGGACCTTTTGGACCCAGTCCTTGCGCCAGTGGCACCAGGCTCATAAATATGCCCAGTCCCAGCGCTGGAAGCGCCGGGCTCATAATGCTTGGGTGGACTTACCTGCAGCAGACCATGCTGCTTACTTGCCTGCCAGTTGAGCCTCTGATCCTCTTCTGTTTGGAACTACTTTTCCTGTTGGGTGGGGCAGGAGCCACTCCCTAGGTTCAGAACACTGGAACTCTTCTGGAAAGCAGGAACTCTTTTCTTACCTAGGCGTGGCTGTGGAAGGAGACACCTAAGCACTACAGGAGGCTATTTAAACCACACCCGATGGATGAATCTTGCTTTGCGTTATTCTGCATCCTCTGCAGCAGAACGCTCATCGTGTCTTCTGCATCTGATCCTGGGCCTAAGGAAAAAGGCTTACCATCCTGAATCCAGTCTTCAGCAACACCTATAAAGACAAGAAAGAACAGGTTAGCATTACGGTCTTCAGTGACAGTTCTTCACTTACCTGGGCCATCGGCTGTCACCAACGCCTCGCGCTGCATTCTGAAAGACAAAGGCTTACCTACTCTTCGTGCGCTCAGGAGGTCTTCACACTGCATTCCGGCATCTGAAAGACAAAAGCTTACCAACTCTTCGCACGCTCCGGAGGCCTTCGGCGCTGCATCCCGCATCTGAAAGACAAAACAAGGTGCGTTTAAAGACATTGGGGAACTTTAATACTCACGTGCCATTACTCCTTTCCACATCTAACCCAGTGGGTATTCCGGCACCCTGCAGCCGCTCCGAACTTGTACCTGCAAAATAAAAAGACAGTTAGAGCGCATCGTGAAGCAGGCAACAAGCGCTTACTTACGTGCTTCCAGGCGCTTCTATTCATCACACGGGCTCCATCTTCAACTCACTTCAGCCCGTCATCCACCATCGCCGGAACCCTGCAAAACAAGAGACATCATTACTAAAGACTTTAAAGACATTAGAATTACTCGAAACTTACCGTTCGTGCAGTAAACGACGGACAGCAGTCCTCTGAAGTCAAGAGGCCTGCTCCCCTTATCCAGTGAAGAAACTGGTTACAGCACCCTGCCCCGAGGCAGATGGAGAGCACGGCGTTCACTTACCTAAGGTGAGAGCGTTAACCTTCGGGGTTCTACAGGAGAAGAGAAAGGGAAGAAGAGAGAGACATTCAATAACCCAGTTCATTAATCCCATATTTTCTATCTGCAGACATCTTACCCTTCGAGTCAAACATACAGTGCACAGAGGTCCAGCCCAAAGAGCCAGCCGTGTGTTACACATCACCTTTGAAGATACGGTATACGCCCAGTCAAGACCAGCGCCTCTACGGGAATCAGGTGAGCGTTACACACGACCACTGCGTTGCTGGACCCACACCCGCCGGACCCAAGGATGCCTGGCCTGTGGCTACAGGACTGCAATCCTCCCTTGATCAGCTGCCCCAGGAACAGCAGCCAATACATTGGAGCGTGACCCTGCAGCCATAACCACCACAGACGGACATACCAACACTGACTGGCCCCGTCAGGGGTTTACCACCCTGCAGGTGTTTGGGACAGAACAGCATCCACAGTAGAATCACTCACCTGCGACAGCAATGAGGGTTCCATGGCCGATTCAGCACCAGAGGCATAGGTGTCCTCAGAGGTGTACTCAGAGACACCCCGGGCCAGTATTGTCTGTAGCACCAATGGATTTGCATGGGCTACCACACCACGTCGCCCACTGGTGCCTGGTTGGGGCTCAGAATACATTTCCTACTCCACCATCTACTTCTCCTCCACTTCCTCCTCCACTGCATCCAGTGCCTCATCACCTGCACAAATGCAAAAAAGAGACATGAATACACATGTTAATAGCATAGGCCACACACATAGGCATTACAATGTTGTCAGCCAACACATGAACCTGCCATGTCACACATGACACAAGCTCAGGCTCACACGCAGTGTCAATGAAATGGAAGGGGAGCCTGAAAGCTGACATGGATGCATGTCAAAGGGCAAAAAGAACACATTTCATCACACACAAGCATGTCACTGGCATAGTCCTTCCACAAAGATGACTGATGCCAATACACAGATGGCACGTAGCATAGACATGTCAGAACTGTCAACAAGCCCCAGATGGAAGTTGAATACTACTGTCCATGAGCCATGTACAATGCATGTCAGACTGTGTTGTAGCAGATAGTGTGGGCAGGTAGCAAGTGCATTCTCTCATTCACCTCCCCCAAAGGGGCCTTCCCCTAGGCAGCCGTCTTGGAGTTGCCACGAGGCAACCAGCAACAAAAGGCAGTTTCTTGTGCAATCATCCATTTGGCCCCATACACGCTGCCCCAGGATGATAGATGACCAGCGAATGATGCACAGAGGTCGCCGCAATCATGCGTGCGCACTCACAGTAAGTGAGCCTAAGTGAGCAGTTTTGCAGAGATTCTTGTCTTTCCTGGCAACTGCTTTTTGGAGGAGCTGCAGGCATCTACTTGGGCACGCCTACATTTTGAAAAACTATTTAACCTGGCCCCCACGCGCATGCGTGCACGCTGACAGAAAGTGAGCGTGAGTGGGTTTGCAGAGATTCTTGTCTTTCCTGGCAACTGCTTTTTGGAGGAGCTGTAGGCATCTACTTGGGCACACCTAGATTTTTGAAAAACTATTTAACCTGGCCCCCGCACGCTCATGCATGCGCGCTCGCATCAAGTGAGCGGTTTTGCAGAGATTCTTGTCTTTCCTGGCAACTGTTATTTGGAGAAGGTGCAGGCTTCTACTTGGGCACACCTAAATTTTGCAAAAACTATTTAACCTGGCCCCCACGCGCTCATGCGCCTGACAGAAAGTGAGCGGTTTTGCAGAGTCTTTCCTGGCAACTGTTTTTTGGAGGAGCTGCAGGCATCTGCTTGGGCACACCTACATTTTGAACAACAATTTAACCTGGCCCCCGTGCGCTCATGCACGCGTGGTCAGAGCAAGTGAGCGGTTTTGCAGAGATTCTTGTGTTTCCTGGCA
Organism: Ambystoma mexicanum; assembly: GCF_040938575.1. Lineage (NCBI taxonomy): Eukaryota > Metazoa > Chordata > Amphibia > Caudata > Ambystomatidae > Ambystoma > Ambystoma mexicanum. The sequence goes on along the minus strand of NC_090926.1, from coordinate 799,180,969 downwards.
ACTGTTTTTTGGATGATGACAAGCATCTAATTGGGAACACCTACATTCGAAAAACTATTGAATCTGGCCCATGCACGCACAGGTGCGCACGCTAAAAGCAAGTGAGCGTAAGTGATAGGTTTTGCAGAGATTCTTGTCTTTCCTGGCAACCGTTTTTTGGAGGAGATGCAGGCATCTACTTGGGCACACCTACATTTTGAAAAACCATTTAACCTTGCCCCAGCACGCACTCACAGCAAGTGAGCGTAAGTAAGCGGTTTTGCCGAGATTCTTGTCTTTCCTGGAACCTTTTTTGGAGGAGCTGCAGGCATCTACTTGGGCACACCTACATTTAAAAAAATGATTTAACCTGGCCCCGCACACTCGGCACGCGCGCTCACAGCAAGTGAGCAGTTTTGCAGAGATTCTTGTCTTTCTGGGCAACTGTTTTTTGGAGGAGCTGCATGCATCTACTTGGGCACACCTACATTTTGAAAAACTATTTAACCTTGCCCCAGCGCGCACTCACAGCAAGTGAGCGTGAGTGAGCGGTTTTGCAGAGATTCTTGTCTTTCCTGGAACCTTTTTTGGAGGAGCTGCAGGCATCCACTTGGGCACACCTACATTTTGAAAAACCATTTAACCTTGCCCCAGCACGCACTCACAGCAAGTGAGCGTAAGTAAGCGGTTTTGCCGAGATTCTTGTCTTTTCTGGAACCTTTTTTGGAGGAGCTGCAGGCATCTACTTGGGCACACCTACATTTAAAAAAATGATTTAACCTGGCCCCGCGCACTCGGCACGCGCGCTCACAGCAAGAGAGCAGTTTTGCAGAGATTCTTGTCTTTCTGGGCAACTGTTTTTTGGAGGAGCTGCATGCATCTACTTGGGCACACCTACATTTTGAAAAACTATTTAACCTTGCCACAGCGCGCACTCACAGCAAGTGAGCGTGAGTGAGCGGTTTTGCAGAGATTCTTGTCTTTCCTGGAACCTTTTTTGGAGGAGCTGCAGGCATCCACTTGGGCACACCTACATTTTGAAAAATTATTTATCCTGGCCCCGCGCACTCGGCACGCACGCTCACAGCAAGGGAGCAGTTTTGCAGATTCTTGTCTTTCCTGGCAACTGTTTTTTGGAGGAGCTGCAGGCATCTACTTGTGCACACCTACATTTTGAAAAACCATTTAATCTGGCCCCTGCGCGCTCATGCGCACACGCTTACAACAAGTGAGCGGTTTTGCAGAGATTCTTGTCTTTCTGTGCAACTGTTTTTTGGAGGAGCTGCATGCATCTACTTGGGCACACCTACATTTTGAAAAACAATTTGACCAGGCCCCCATGCGCTCATGCACGTACGCTCACAGCAAGCGAGCGTAATTGAGTGGTTTTGCAGAGATTCTTGTCTTTCCCGGGAACTGTTGTTTGGAGGAGCTGAAGGCATCTATTTGCGCACACCTACATTTTGAAAAACTATTTACATTGGCCCCTGCACGCTCATGTGTGCGCATTCACAGAAAGTGAGTGGTTTTGCAGAGACTCTTGTCTTTTCTGGCAACTGTTTTTTGGAGGCCTGCAGGCATCTACTTGGGCACACCTACATTTTGAAAAACAATTTGACCAGGCCCCCATGCGCTCATGCACGTACGCTCACAGCAAGTGAGCGTGATTGAGTGGTTTTGCAGAGATTCTTGTCTTTCCTGGGAACTGTTGTTTGGAGGAGCTGAAGGCATCTATTCGCGCACACCTACATTTTGAAAAACTATTTACATTGGCCCCTGCACGCTCATGCGTGCGCATTCACAGAAAGTAAGTGGTTTTGCAGAGACTCTTGTATTTTCTGGCAACTGTTTTTTGGAGGCCTGCAGGCATCTACTTGGGAACACCTACATTTTGTTGGAGATTTTGAAAATCCTGAAGGTATCGCCCTGTCTAAAAATTGAGGATCCATCATCCATGTGGCCAGGACACGGCCATCGCTATTGGATCCAGTTCCTGGGGGTAGACCAGTGAGGGAGGATCACCTGGATGGGGGGTCCTTAAGGAGTGGGTGTGGGACACCGAGGGGTGAGACGCGGTATCCCCCTTCCTTTAACACCTTTTCCCCATCCTCTCACCTAGGACATTCAAAACCACTGCCCCCCCTTTCCAAAACAAACACTTTCGCACAGCACAAAGTTCTTGGAACTGAGCTATGTGGGAGCCTCCATGTTGGACAAAAGCCCATTACGAAGTCCAGGCCCCATGTTACCTTCACATTGAGTATGAGCCTATCGCCAGAGGCGCCAGGACTGACTCCAGGAGAGTCTTTGTCGAGATGGCAAGGCCTTTGAGGCCATATTGGGTGAGACCATAACCTGGCTCCAGTGGGGAGGCTGACTTGCCTATGAGGGTTAGGGGTAGGGATCATGACACCTGCTCCATCTGCTGTTCTGCCTGTCTACTGCGGGCCAACTTGAGTGCAGCCAGAGTAGATCTGAGGGAGATATTCTTTTCCCTCAGGGCAGCCCTGTGGGCCTCAGCCTCAGCAGCTATAGCTGTGCACAGAGCCCCCAGTTCAGCCCGTCGGTCCCGGTTGCTGCCCGACATGTCCAGCCTGTGCGAGCGGCATGTGGACTGCAATGCCTGCTGCTGGAGCTCCATCTGTCTTCCAGGGGGGCGCATGGAATTGGCCACCCTATCCATGCCCTGTGCCAACATCTCACATGATACCCCCTGTTGCTGTGCAATAGTATATATGGATTGCTGCCACACAGTATTTCCGGGTGGCATACGACCACCGCGCTGCCGGACCCACACCCGCCGGACCCAAGGATGCCTGGCCTGTGGCTACAGGACTGCAATCCTCCCTTGATCAGCTGCCCCAGGAACAGCAGCCAATACGTTGGAGCGTGACCCTGCATCCATAACCACCGCAGACGGACATACCAACACTGACTGGCCCCGTGAGGGGTCTACCCCCCCCTGCAGGTTTTTGGGACAGAACAGCATCCACAGTAGAATCAATCACCTGCGAGAGAAATGAGGGTTCCATGGCCGATTCAGCACCAGAGGCATAGGTGTCCTCAGAGGTGTACTCAGAGACACCCCGGGCCAGGATGGTGTGTAGCACCAATGGATTTGCATGGGCTACCACACCACGTCGTCCACTGGTGCCTGGTTGGGGCTCAGATTACATTTCCTCCTCCACCATCTACTTCTCCACTTCCTCCTCCACTGCATCCAGTGCCTCATCACCTGCACAAATGCAAAAAAGAGACATTAATGCACATGTTAATAGCATAGGCCACACACATAGGCATTACAATGTTGTCAGCCAACACATGAACCTGCCATGTTACACATGACACAAGCTCAAGCTCACACACAGTGTCAATGAAATGGAAGGGGAGCCTGAAAGCCGACATGGATGCATGTCAAAGTGCAAAAAAACAGATAGACCTTCATCACACACAAGCATGTCACTGGCATAGTCCTTCCACAAAGATGACTGATGCCAATACACAGATGACACGTAGCATAGACATGCCAGAACTGTCAACCAGCCTCAGATGGAAGTTGAATACTACTGTCCATGAGCCATGTACAATGCACGTCAGACTGTGTTGTATCAGATAGTGTGGGCAGGTAGCAAGTGCATTCTCTCAGTCACCTTCCCCAAAGGGGCCTTCTCCTGGGCAGCCATCTTGGAGTTGCCATGAGGCAACCAGCAACAAAAGGCAGTTTCTTGTGCAATCATCCATTTGGCCCCATGCACGTTGCCCCTGGATGATAGATGGCCAGCGAATGATGCACAGAGGTCGCCACAATCATGCGTGCCCGCTCACAGTAAGTGAGCCTAAGTGAGCAGTTTTGCAGAGATTCTTGTCTTTCCTGGCAACTGCTTTTTGGAGGAGCTGCAGGCATCTACTTGGGCACGCCTACATTTTGAAAAACTATTTAACCTGGCCCCCACGCGCATGCGTGCACGCTGACAGAAAGTGAGCGTGAGTGGGTTTGCAGAGATTCTTGTCTTTCCTGGCAACTGCTTTTTGGAGGAGCTGCAGGCATTGTCATGATGCCTACCTCCAAGGAGCCAGGCCGGGCCCAGCAACCCCAGAGGCAGACATCATTTTCCCCAGGGAAGTCTCAGCGGGCCCAAGTCGGGGCCCTTTGGACTCAGTCCTGGCGCCTAAGGCGCCAGGCTCATAGCGGACCCCAGTCCTGGCGCCTTAGGCGCCAGGCTCATAGAAGAGGATATGTGTTTAAGTGCTTGGGTGCACACTTACCTGATGCAGACCTTGCTGCTTCATCCAGGCCCTCTTGAGGCCTGAATGGGACTACTTTACCTGTAGGACTACTTCACCACCCGGGTGTGGTCGGGGAAGGATACATATCTGATTGGTGGAAGGATACATACCGGGAACTTCTTCCAAGGCTATTTAAACCCCACCCAAACAGCCACACATGCTTCGCGTTGTTCTGCACCTAGCAGCTGGACGCTCACCGTGTCAGCTCCTGCATCCTGACTTCAGCCACGCCTGCCAGCACCCTGGAACACCTGCAAGGGGAGAAAGGAAGAGAATAGGAGAAGAAAAGCCCTTACCTGCTAAATCTGCATCCCGGAGTCATTTCTCCAACGACCCTGAAAAGGAAGACATCATTTTAAAGGCATTTTGTTTCGATCGCTGCAGCGCTGCATTTTACTCACCTTTGCAAGGCGCTTCCATCTTCAGCAGCGATCTTCCGGATTCAGCTACGCCCCGGCGCCTAGAGGAAAAAAGACAAGAACAAAGGTGAGAGGGAGAAAAGGAATAAGGAAAGCTCAGTTTCCTTTTAAGTCTTACCTGTTGGATTATTCCCACTGCATTTCGGGTCCTGCCGCTTCCTGGCATCTCCGGACCCCGGCCCCTATGGGGAAAAAAGACAAAGACATTGAATGAGCGAATGCAAAGACATTACCTGAGCGCTCATCCAGAACTGTTTCACTTCGGGTCGGCGCCATATCTCCGGCACTCCGAACCCCGGCCCCTAAGGGGAAAAAGACATAAGCATTAGCGCTTGCTGCAATTAGACAACGAACATTATTATTAAGCTTGAACTTTTGAACAGAACTTTTACAGCGCCTTACCTGAACAGTCAAGCTTACCTGAACTCCCATCAATCCTCAATCCAGTGAAGTAACTGGGATTCAACGCGCCCCTGCATCAGAAGCAGGATGGAGAGCTCATCCTTCCAAACCCTAAGGTGAGGCTTCACTGGGAATCGTGGAGGAGGTATCGTGGAGGGTTGGAAGGGAGTGGGAGGCTTGAGCATTGTTCCACAGTTGGTAATACTCCCTTTTCACGCACAGGAGGGTATCCAACGAGCCAGGGAAGCCAGAATAGAGGGGCCCTTCCTGTCCATCTTCAGAGTTCTGCGCCTTCGACGCCGCGCCTCCGTGGGAACCAGGTGAGCGTTACAGAATGCGAAGCCTTACCACAATTTCCCACCTAGGCGCTATGGAGACTTCCGAGACAGATCAGCTGGCCCATCTTTTAGGGGAATTACGGGCAGAAGTGCACTCAGCCCGCCAGGAGACTAATGCTCTCAGAAGGGAACTAATCCTATCCAAGGAAAGAACTGATGATCTGGCCAAAAGGTTATTGCAGGGCCAGGCAGAGCACACTCCTTTACCTGTTTCCGGAGATATTTCTACAACAATGGGTTCGAATAACCCGGTACAAATCAATCTACCTGGACACATGCCTTTGGCCCCGCCGGAACGTTTTGCGGGGGATCCCAAGCAATATGCAGTTTTTATGAACCAATGCCATTTACACTTTTTATGCAGGCCCAGGGCCTTCCCCAACGACCAGACCAAAGTAGCCTTTGTACTATCTTACCTCAGTGGCTGTGCTGCCGATTGGTCTATTCCATTGGTAAATCAGGATGATCCCATTCTCCGGGATTTCCAGGGCTTCCAGGCCAGCATGGAAAGATTGTTCGCTCGACACTCGCAGGGACAGGCCCTTGACAACGAACTGCTATCCTTACGACAAGGTAATCAGGATCTTTTGTCCTATATCGCCACCTTTAATAGACTAGTTGTGGAAACCGGATGGCCTGAAAATAAAAGGATCACATTGTTTCATCGAGGCCTGCGCGGAGAGCTTAAAGATGTTATAGCTCAGATAGTAGATCCACCCCAGGCCTGCGCAGACTACATAGACTTAGTGGTTCAACTTGATCACAGACTTCAAAATAGAAAAGCAGATCGGCTCAAGTATGAAACCAGAGTACCTATCAAGACCCACGTTAACTCCAAGAGTACTGACGTTTCCGAACCTATGCAAATTGGCAGTGTTAAAGGACCATTAACGCAGAAGGAACGAGAGAGAAGGCGACAAATGCAACTCTGTCTGTATTGCGGAACTTCCGGCCACTTTCTTCAAAGTTGTCCAGTTAAACCACCCAAGAAGGTGGTTGGAGCCACTGATAACGAGTTATTGACACCTGGTTCGGGAAACGACCTAGCCCGACAAGCGTAGGGGTCTGCTTGCCGAGCTTGAAAACAAACTCTTTGACCTCGCATTTTGTCATGCCAATGGTGCTTGTGAACCCAAAACAGCCTCAGCAGTTGCATGCTATAAAAGCATACATAGACAGTGGAGCTATTGGAAATTACATAGACTGTGAATTGGCTTCCAGGATTAAGCTTCCTCTCCGCCCGAAAGTAACCCAAGATGTAATTACTACAGTTGATGGAACCGAAATAGCCTCAGGGCCTGTAACGCATTCCACAGTTGAAATCACTCTGGTGGGTCAGGACGGACATCGGGAAGCAATCGTGTTTGATGTGATCAAGGCCCCACAATTTCAAGTACTTCTTGGTATCCCTTGGTTAGAAACACATAATCCAAGAATAGACTGGCGAGCAAAGAAGATAACTTTTGCTGATTGTGAAGCAACCTGTTACCCAAGGAATCCAGCTATGGGTCTAGCCTCTGTAACTTCCACCCCTGTACAGCTACCATCTGAATACCAAGAATTCCAAGACGTTTTTCAGAAAGAGCAGGCTAACACCTTACCTCCCCATCGATCTTACGATTGCCAAATCGACTTGGTACCCAATGCACAACTACCTTGTAGTAGGATTTATGCTCTTACTGAACCTGAGAACCTGCATTTGCGCCAGTATTTGGATCAATACCTGGCCAATGGCTTCATTCGCCCATCAAAGTCACCAGTCTCTTCCGCTTTGTTCTTCGTACCTAAAAAGGAAGGAGACCTTAGGGCCTGTATTGACTACCGCGCCCTAAATCAGATAACGATTAAGAATCGTTACCCTTTGCCCCTGATACCTGAGCTTATCGACCAAGTAAAAGATGCTCGTGTGTACACCAAGCTAGATCTCCGAGGAGCTTACCACCTGGTACGTATAAAAGAGGGCGACGAGTGGAAGACTGCATTCCGCACCAAATTTGGGCTCTTCGAATATCAAGTAATGCCCTTCGGTTTGTGCAACGCACCTGCCGCCTTTCAGTACTTCATGAATGATGTTCTTCGGGAACGTATCGATGTTTGTGTCATCGTTTATATTGACGACATCCTGGTGTATTCCTCCTCAGAATCTGATCACAGAAACCATGTTAGGGCAGTTCTTGAGAAATTGCGCCAGCACAAATTATTTGCCAAGCTCGAAAAATGCGTTTTTCATACCACAGAAGTGGAGTTTCTCGGATTCATCCTGACACCTCAAGGAATCCGAATGGATTCGCGGAAAGTGGACGCCATTCTCAAATGGCCATCTCCTAGCTCTGTGAAGGGAGTGCAAAGCATGCTTGGCTTTGCCAATTTCTAACGAAGGTTCATCCCGGAATTTTCTCGAACTGTTCAACCCATCACAGCTCTCCTAAAGAAAAATAAACGCTTTGAATGGACTCTTGAGGCTGAACAAGCCTTTCAGGACCTGAAAACCAAATTCACCTCTGCACCTGTATTGAAGCACCCGCGCCCAGATCTCCCTTACATTGTGGAAACCGATGCATCCAGTTCGGCCATGGGAGCTGTCCTGTCGCAAAGAGACCCAGAAACTAACCAACTACACCCTGTAGCCTTTTGGTCCAGAAAATTCTCTCCACCTGAACTCAATTACACAATTACCGACAAAGAACTACTGGCTATTAAATCAGCTTTCAAGGCTTGGCGTCACTATCTTCTCGGTGCAAGACACACCATCACCGTAATTACGGACCACAGAAATTTGCAGTATTTAAAGACGGCCAAAGCTCAATCTTCGCGACAACTCCGATGGGCTTTATTCTTTGCGGAATTTGATTTTGTAATTACCTATCGCCCTGGCTGCAAGAATGGTAAGGCAGATGCCTTATCCCGGATAGGCATGGAAGAACCCAATTCGAGTTTAGAACCTGTGCCAATCATACCAGAACAAAGAATTCTGGCCTTGACTTCATTGCAAACCATTGAGGACATCCAAGCTCAAGTAAAACAGCTTTTTGACTCTTCTGCCTTACTGGAATGGAGTCAAAAGGGTCCTCACTACACCGTTAAGGATGATTTACCCTACTTCCAAGAGCGGTTATTTCTGCCAAGTAAAGAATTGCAGGAACTTGTCATTACCCGTCATCATGAATCATTAATGGAAGGACACCCCGGTATCGCGAAAACAGAAGAAAAGATCAAACGCCACTTCTGGTGGCCTTCTTGGAGAAAAGACATAAAGTCATTTGTGTTGTCTTGCGGAATCTGTGCCCAAAATAAGAGTCAAAAGAAAAGGCCAGCCGGCCTACTTCAACCTTTGGACATTCCACCAGCACCTTGGCACACCTTGTCAATGGACTTTATAACTGACCTGCCTCCTTGTGGTGGTTACAACACGATTCTCGTAATAGTGGATCTATTCTCCAAAATGGCCCATTTTATCCCTTTAAAAGGATTGCCGTCAGCTTCCACCTTGGCCAAGGAATTTATGGAAAATATAGTGCGGTTACATGGTTTCCCTTCCATATTAGTCTCAGACCGTGGAAGTCAATTTATCTCCCACTTTTGGAAGAAATGTTGCCAACTAGCACAAATAGACGTGCGGTTATCCACCAGCCACCACCCCCAGACCGACGGACAAACCGAGAGAACCAATCAGACTCTTGAGCAATATCTGCGGTGCATGTTACACCAATCCTAATTAAATTGGAAAGACATGCTTTGGATTGCAGAATATGCATACAACAATTCAGTGCATTCTGGAACCAGACAGACTCCTTTTTATACCCTGTATGGTCACCATCCTCGGACCTCTGACCTAGATCCACCTCTGACCCTGGAGATGCCTGCAGTAAATCACCTACATTCCACAATAACCCAAGCCTTCAAAGAAGCCACAACCCACTTACAGCAAGCCAAGAAAAAGTATAAAGAAAACGCTGATTTGCACCGAAGTAAAACTCCTCCTTACCAAGTAGGAGATCAAGTATGGCTAGCAACTAAACATCTACCCCTCAAGGGTCAGCGAACTTTTAATCCCAGATTCATTGGGCCTTACCCCATCAAAGCTATTATCAACCCAGTGGCCTTTAAACTCGATTTACCATCCAACAGGCGGGTTCATCCCGTTTTTCACGCATCTCTTCTAAAACCAGTACAACCTGGAACCAGACTGTCTGAGCCCCCAGGCCCTGTCCAAATTGATGGAGAATTAGAATTCGAAGTGAAAGACATTTTAGATTCCAAGATAGTTAAGTCGAAACTCTTCTATCTTGTTGATTGGAAAGGATATGGACCTCAGGAAAGATCTTGGGAACCCAGTAACTATGTTCACGCACCACGATTAATTCAACGATTCCATCGAAGATTCCCGCACAAACCAAAACCCCCGGAGGAAAATACCTTGGGAGGGGCCTTGAGGGGGGGTACTGTCATGATGCCTACCTCCAAGGAGCCAGGCCGGGCCCAGCAACCCCAGAGGCAGACATCATTTTCCCCAGGGAAGTCTCAGCGGGCCCAAGTCGGGGCCCTTTGGACTCAGTCCTGGCGCCTTAGGCGCCAGGCTCATAGCGGACCCCAGTCCTGGCGCCTTAGGCGCCAGGCTCATAGAAGAGGATATGTGTTTAAGTGCTTGGGTGCACACTTACCTGATGCAGACCTTGCTGCTTCATCCAGGCCCTCTTGAGGCCTGAATGGGACTACTTTACCTGTAGGACTACTTCACCACCCGGGTGTGGTCGGGGAAGGATACATATCTGATTGGTGGAAGGATACATACCAGGAACTTCTTCCAAGGCTATTTAAACCCCACCCAAACAGCCACACATGCTTCGCGTTGTTCTGCACCTAGCAGCTGGACGCTCACCGTGTCAGCTCCTGCATCCTGACTTCAGCCACACCTGCCAGCACCCTGGAACACCTGCAAGGGGAGAAAGGAAGAGAATAGGAGAAGAAAAGCCCTTACCTGCTAAATCTGCATCCCGGAGTCATTTCTCCAACGACCCTGAAAAGGAAGACATCATTTTAAAGGCATTTTGTTTCGATCGCTGCAGCGCTGCATTTTACTCACCTTTGCAAGGCGCTTCCATCTTCAGCAGCGATCTTCCGGATTCAGCTACGCCCCGGCGCCTAGAGGAAAAAAGACAAGAACAAAGGTGAGAGGGAGAAAAGGAATAAGGAAAGCTCAGTTTCCTTTTAAGTCTTACCTGTTGGATTATTCCCACTGCATTTCGGGTCCTGCCGCTTCCTGGCATCTCCGGACCCCGGCCCCTATGGGGAAAAAAGACAAAGACATTGAATGAGCGAATGCAAAGACATTACCTGAGCGCTCATTCAGAACTGTTTCACTTCGGGTCGGCGCCATATCTCCGGCACTCCGAACCCCGGCCCCTAAGGGGAAAAAGACATAAGCATTAGCGCTTGCTGCAATTAGACAACGAACATTATTATTAAGCTTGAACTTTTGAACAGAACTTTTACAGCGCCTTACCAGAACAGTCAAGCTTACCTGAACTCCCATCAATCCTCAATCCAGTGAAGTAACTGGGTTTCAACGCGCCCCTGCATCAGAAGCAGGATGGAGAGCTCATCCTTCCAAACCCTAAGGTGAGGCTTCACGGGGAATCGTGGAGGAGGTATCGTGGAGGGTTGGAAGGGAGTGGGAGGCTTGAGCATTGTTCCACAGTTGGTAATACTCCCTTTTCACGCACAGGAGGGTATCCAACGAGCCAGGGAAGCCAGAATAGAGGGGCCCTTCCTGTCCATCTTCAGAGTTCTGCGCCTTCGACGCCGCGCCTCCGTGGGAACCAGGTGAGCGTTACAGGCATCTGCTTGGGTACACCTAGATTTTGGAAAAATTATTTAACCTGGCCCCCGCACGCTCATGCATGCGCGCTCGCATCAAGTGAGCGGTTTTGCAGAGATTCTTGTCTTTCCTGGCAACTGTTATTTGGAGAAGGTGCAGGCTTCTACTTGGGCACACCTAAATTTTGCAAAAACTATTTAACCTGGCCCCCACGCGCTCATGCGCGCACGCTGACAGAAAGTGAGCGGTTTTGCAGAGTCTTTCCTAGCAACTGTTTTTTGGAGGAGCTGCAGGCATCTACTTGGGCACACCTACATTTTGAACAACAATTTAACCTGGCCCCCGTGCGCTCATGCACGCGTGGTCAGAACAAGTGAGCGGTTTTGCAGAGATTCTTTTGTTTCCTGGCAGCTGTTTTTTGGATGATGACAAGCATCTAATTGGGCACACCTACATTCGAAAAACTATTGAATCTGGTCCATGCACGCAAAGGTGCGCACGCTCAAAGCAAGTGAGCATAAGTGATAGGTTTTGCAGAGATTCTTGTCTTTCCTGGCAACCGTTTTTTGGAGGAGATGCAGGCATCTACTTGGGCAAACTTACATTTTGAAAAACCATTTAGCCTTGCCCCAGCGCGCACTCACAGCAAGTGAGCGATTTTGCAGAGATTCCTGTCTTTCCTGGAACCTTTTTTGGAGGGGCTGCAGCATCTACTTGGGCACACCTACATTTTAAAAATTATTTAACCTGGCCCTGCGCACTCGGCACGCGCGCTCACAGCAAGTGAGCGATTTTGCAGAGATTCTTGTCTTTCCTGGCAACTGTTTTTTGGAGGAGCTGCAGGCATCTACTTGTGCACACCTACATTTTGAAAAACCATTTAATCTGGCCCCTGCGCGCTCATGCGCACACGCTTACAACAAGTGAGCGGTTTTTCAGAGATTCTTGTCTTTCTGGGCAACTGTTTTTTGGAGGAGGTGCATGCATCTACCTGGGCACACCTACATTTTAAAAAACAATTTGACCAGGCCCCCATGCGCTCATGCAAGTACGCTCACAGCAAGTGAGCGTAATTGAGCGGTTTTGCAGAGATTCTTGTCTTTCCTGGGAACTGTTGTTTGGAGGAGCTGCAGGCATCTATTCATGCACACCTACATTTTGAAAAACTATTTAACCTTTCCCCAGCATGCACTCACAGCAACTGAGCCTAAGTGAGCAGTTTTGCAGAGATTCTTGTCTTTCTGAGCAACTGTTTTTTGGAGGAGCTGCATGCATCTTTCCAAAACAAACACTTTCGCACAACACAAAGTTCTTGGAACTGAGCTATGTGGCAGCCTCCATGTTGGACAAAAGCCCATTACGAAGTCCATGCCCCATGTTACCTTCACATTGAGTATGAGCCTATCGACACAGGCACCAGGACTGACTCCAGAAGAGTCTTTGGCGAGATGGCAAGGACTTTGAGGCCATATTGGGTGAGACCATAACCTGGCTCCAGTGGGGAGGCTGACTTGCCTATGAGGGTTAGGGGTAGGGATCATGACACCTGCTCCATCTGCTGTTCTGCCTGTCTACTGCGGGCCAACTCGAGTGCAGCCAGAGTAGATCTGAGGGAGATATTCTCTTCCCTCAGGGCATCCCTGTGGGCCTCAGCCTCAGCAGCTATGGCTGTGCACAGAGCCCCCAGTTCATCCCGTCGGTCCCTGTTGCTGCCCGACATGTCCAGCCTGTGCGAGTGGCATGTGGACTGCAATGCCTGCTGCTGGAGCTCCATCTGTCTTTCAGGGGGGAGCATGGAATTGGCTACCCTATCCATGCCCTGTGCCAACATCTCACATGATACCCCCTGTTGCTGTGCAATAGTATACATGGATTGCTCCCACACAGTATTTCCGGGTGGCATACCACCACCGCGTTGCCGGACCCACACCCGCCGGACCCAAGGATACCTGGCCTGTGGCTACAGGACTGCAGTCCTCCCTTGATCAGCTGCCCCAGGAACAGCAGCCAATACGGTGGAGCGTGACCCTGCAGCCATAACCACTGCAGACGGACATACCAACACTGACTGGCCCCGTGAGGGGTCTACCCCCCTGCAGGTTTTTGGGACAGAACAGCATCCACAGTAGAATCACTCACCTGAGAGAGAAATGAGGGTTCCATGGCCGATTCGGCACCAGAGGCATAGGTGTCCTCAGAGGTGTACTCAGAGACACCCCGGGCCAGGATGGTCTGTAGCACCAATGGATTTGCATGGGCTACCACACCACGTCGTCCACTGGTGCCTGGTTGGGGCTCAGAATACATTTCCTCCTCCACCATCTACTTTTCCTCCACTTCCTCCTCCACTGCATCCAGTGCCTCATCACCTGCACAAAAGCAAAAAAGAGACATGAATACACATGTTAATAGCATAGGCCACACATATAGGCATTACAATGTTGTCAGCCAACACATGAACCTGCCATGTCACACATGACACAAGCTCAGGCTCACACACAGTGTCAATGAAATGGAAGGGGAGCCTGAAAGTCGACATGGATGCATGTCAAAGGGCAAAAAAACACATGTATTGCATGGTACATAGCACCTTCATCACACACAAGCATGTCACTGGCATAGTCCTTCCACAAAGATGACTGATGCCAATACACAGATGGCACGTAGCATAGACTTGCCAGAACTGTCAACCAGCCTCAGATGGAAGTTGAATACTACTGTCCATGAGCCATGTACAATGCACGTCAGACTGTGTTGTGTCAGATAGTGTGGGCAGGTAGCAAGTGCATTCTCTCAGTCACCTTCCCCAAGGGGGCCTTCTCCTAGGCAGCCATCTTGTAGTTGCCATGAGGCAACCAGCAACAAAAGGCAGTTTCTTGTGCAATCATCCATTTGGACCCGTGTACGTTGCCCCTGGATGATAGATGGCCAGCGAATGATGCATGGAGGTCGTCACAATCATGCGCGTGCGCTCACAGTAAGTGAGCGTAAGTGAGCAGTTTTGCAGAGATTGTTGTCTTTCCAGGCAACTGTTTTTTGGAGGAGCTGCAGGCAATTACTTGGACACGCCTACATTTTGAAAAACTATTTAACCTGATCCCCAAGCGCATGCGCGCACACTGACAGAAAGTGAGCCTGAGTGGGTTTGGAGAGATTCTTGTCTTTCCTGGCAACTGCTTTTTGGAGTAGCTGCAGGCATCTACTTGGGCACACCTAGATTTTTGAAAAACGATTTACCCTGACCCCCGCACCTCATGCATGCGTGCTTGCATCAAGTGAGCGGTTTTGCAGATTCTTGTCTTTCCTGGCAACTGTTATTTGGAGGAGCTGCAGGCTTCTACTTGGGCACACCTACATTTTGAACAACAATTTAACTTGGGCCCCGTGCGCTCATGCACGCGTGGACAGAGCAAGTGAGCGGTTTTGCAGAGATTCTTGTTTTCCCTGGCAACTGTTTTTTGGATGATGACAGGCATCTAATTGAGCACACCTACATTTTGAAAAACTATTGAACCTGGCCCATGCATGCACATGTGCGCACGCTCAAATCAAGTGAGCGTAAGTGAGAGGTTTTGCAGGGATTCTTGTCTTTCCTGGCAAATGTTTTTCGGAGGAGATGCAGGCATCTACTTGGGCACACCTACATTTTGAAAACTATTTAACCTGGCCCCCGTGTGCTTGGTGCATGCGCCCACAGAAAGTCAGTGGTTTTTGCAGAGATTCTTGTCTTTCTTGGCAACTGTTTTTTTGAGGCGCTTCAGGCATCTACTTGGGCACATCTAGATGTTGAAAAACGATTTAACCTTGCCTCCGCACATGCTCACAGCAAGTGAGCGTTAGTGAGCGGTTTTGCAGAGATTCTTGTCTTTCCTGGAACCTTTTTTTTGGAGGAACTGCAGGCATCTACTTGGGCACACCTACCTTTTGAAAAATGATTTAACCTTGCCCAGCGCGCACTCACAGCAAGTGAGCGTAAGTGAGCGGTTTTGCAGGGATTCTTGTCTTTCCTGGAACCTTTTTTGGAGGAGCTGCAGGCATCTACTTGGGCACACCTACATTTAAAAAAAATGATTTAACCTGGCCCTGCGCACTCGGCACGCGCATTCACAGCAAATGAGCGATTATACAGATTCTTGTCTTTCCTGGTAACTGTTTTTTGGAGGAGCTGCAGGCATCTACTTGTGCACACCTACATTTTGAAAAACCATTTAATCTGGCCCCTGCGCACTCATGCGCACACGCTCACAACAAGTCAGCGGTTTTGCAGAGATTCTTGTCTTTCCGGGCAACTGTTTTGTGGAGGAGCTGCAGGATCTACTTAGGCACAGCTATATTTTGAAAAACTATTTAACCTCGCCCCTACACGCTCATGCGCGCGCTCTCACAGCAAGTGAGCGTAAGTGAGTGGTTTTGTGGAGATTCTTGTCTTTCCTGGCAACTGTTTTTTGGAGGAGCTGCAAGAATCTACTTGGGCACACCTATATTTTGAAAAACAATTTGAACGGGCCCCTGTGCGCTCATGCACGCACGCACACAGCAAGTGAGCGTATGTGAGCGGTTTTACAGAGATTCTTGTCTTTCCTGACAGCTGTTTTTTGGAGGAGCTGCAGGCATCTACTTGGGCACACCTAGATTTTGAAAATCAATTAGACCAGGCCCCCATGCGCTCATGCATGTACGCTCACAGCAAGTGAGCGTAAGTGAGTGGTTTTGCAGAGATTCTTGTCTTTCCTGGCAACTGTATTTTGGAGGAGCTGCAGGCATCTATTCACGCACACCTACAGTTTGAAAAACTATTTACATTAGCCCCTGCACGCTCATGCGTGCGCATTCACAGAAAGTGAGCTGTTTTGCAGAGACTCTTGTCTTTTCTGGCAACTGTTTTTTGGAGGCCTGCAGGCATCTACTTGGGCACATCTACATTTTGCTGGAGATTTTGAGAATCCTGAAGGTATCGCCCTATCTAAACCTTGAGGATCTGTCATCCATGCGACCAGGACACGGCCACCACTATTTGTTCCAGTTCCTGGGGGTGGACCAGTGAGGGAGGATCACCTGGATGGGGGAGTCCTTGAGGAGTGGGTGTGGGACACCGAGGGGTGAGACGCGGTATCCCCCTTCCTTTAAAACCTTTTCCCCATCCTCTCACATAGGACATTCAAAACCACTGCCCCCCTTTTCCAAAACAAACCATTTCCACAACACAAAGGACAACGGACTAACACCAGAGCTGTTTACCTGACATGTCCCAATACAAGGGTCAGGCAAAGTCAGGCAGTTGATCAGAATCCCACACACCTGACGCCCTTTTCCCTTTCCCACAGGGATAAAATGTGGAGCCCGAGAGCACAGTACGAGCACGGCAGACAGCACGACGAGACAGCTAATCAGACGTGGCAGTTCATCAGAAGGAGAAAGGCGGCAGGAATTGAGAGGGTGGCAAGGAGAAAAGTGACCTTGCCCTTTTCGACTCAGATCCGCAGAAACTTCGTGGAAGAAAGCCTTAGACCGCAAACAATAGCACAAGTGTCTTGCAGCAGATGTCAATGGTACACGGGGCAAGCACGGGGCAAGCCTATGCCGATAAGCAGGAGCTAGGGAAGCTCCAGCACCTGTGGTACCAGCCTTCACTCCAATGAAGAGGAAAACCAAGCAGTTCATCACAGCCGGTGAGTCGGGTGGAGAACCGATAAGAACTGGGCTTTGTTGATTAAGAATCGCAAAGTGGCAAGATGAACCAAGTTCGATGAACTATGAAAGAACTGTAAAAAGTGTTAAAGGGGAGAACAGCTGCAGAGGGAAACCGGCACTATGTGGATGCTAACTCCAAAGACTTTGGTCGATCCCCATCTGAGTGAAACTACAAATACCAGAACGCTGTAGGAGAGCCACTGAAATAGGTCAAAGTGTTCATACTGAGGGTCAATAAAAATCCCCGTAGTGAGAGGAAACAAGGGAAGTGAATCCCAGTGACATTGAACAATTGTGAATGTGAAGTTGGCAAGAGTGTACCCGACCGAGGGAGAATGACGCGAGGGACGAAGTCTAAAGTCCAGAGAAACAGTGTGTTGACAGACTTAAACCCGGCCGAGGGATGTCCACTATGAACTGTTTAAAAAGACATTGAGAAACTAAGAGAAGATAAAGCTGTAGTGAACCTGTAGGAGGGAGGCAAAGATTTAAGAGGGATCCGAGCCCGACCATGGGAGATCCAGGGGTGAAGCCATATCCCAAGTACGGGCAGTCAAGAGGGGTCCGAGCCCGACCAAGGGAGAACCAGGGGTGAAGCCATCACCCAAGTCTGGGCAGTCAAGAGGGGTCTGAATCCGACCGAGGGAGATCCAGGGGTGAAGCTATCATCCAAATTTCATTAAGAAAATTACTAAGATATGAATTGAGGAATACGATACATAAAAGGTCAGCGCCCAGAAGAGGGGAACCCAGTGGTGAATCGTTATCAACCTAAATAACTTTAATTTGGTTAAAGGAACTTTTGTTTTTTTATTTGAGCATATCAGGCCCTCGAAGGTAAGAGACTTTCAAAGGAAACAAGACTTGATCATCGACGGTCCTGAGAGCTGCAATCGAAACTGTAGTCTCATGCTGGAGAGTCCAGCAGAGAGTGTGCTGTGCCCCAAGCTCCCAGCTTACCCCGTGCTCAATACGTGGGGAAGGGAAACCCAGGAAACCGCATCTTGACATATTATTTGAGAACAGTTCTTTCTTTTCTTGAGAACTATGCCACACCCTTGTTTTGTATTAGTTGTAAGGTTTGGCAATAGGGTTCTTAGTATAGGCCCTTTTATTCGACACGCCACTAGGACTGCCTTAGTTTTCATTTCATGGTTGACACTTTCTCCCATCTTAGATTGTGGTTTAGAATAGGCATTTTTCCAGCCTACATACCGTATTCATTGTTCAATAAACACCCTTGAATTGTGATCACTTGTGTCTGTCTTACTTGTTGCCACCATGAGTTCCTTACAAGCTGCAGGCATCTACTTGGGCACACCTACATTTTGAAAAACTATTTAACCTGGCCCCTGCTTCAAGGCATGCACGCTCACAGCAAGTGAGCGTAAGTGAGTGGTTTGCAGAGATTGTTGTCTTTCCTGGCGACTGTTTTTTGGAGGAGCTGCAGGCATCTATTTGGGCACACCCGCATTTTGAAAAAGTATTGAACTTGGCACCCACGCGCTCATGTGCGTGCGATCACGGCAGGTGGGCGAACGTGAGCAGTTTTGGAGAGATTCTTGTAGTTCTTGGCAAATGTTTTTTGGAGGATTTGCAGGCATCTATTTGGGCATACCTACATTTTGAAAAATTATTTAACCTGGCAACGCGCACTCATGCATGCATGTTCACAGCAAGTGAGCGTAAGTGCGTGATTTTGCTGAGACTCTTGTCTTTCCTGCAACTGTTTTTTGGAGGAGCTGCAGGCATTTATTTGGGCACACCTACATTTTGAAAAACAATTTGACCGGGCCCTTGCATGCTCATGCGGGCACGCTCACAGCAAGTGAGCGGTTTTACAGAGATTCTTGTCTTTGCTGGCAATGGTTTTTTGGAGGAGCTGCAGGCATCTACTTGGGCACACCTGCATTTTGAAAAACTATTGAACCTGATAACCTCACGCTCATGCTCGCACAATTAAAACAAGTGAGCATAAGTGAGCACTTTTTCAGAGATTCTCATCTTTCCTGGCAACTGTTTTTTGGAGGAGCTGCAGGCACCTACTTGGGCACAACTACATTTTGAAAAACAACTTAACCTGGCCCACGCACGCTCATGCACGCTGTCATGTGCACACGCTCACAGCAAGTGAGCCTAAATGAGCAGTTTTTCACAGATTCTTGTCTTTCCTGGCAATTGTTATTTGGAGGAGCTGCAGGCATCTACTTGGGCACACCTACATTTTGAAAAACTATTGAACATGGACCCCGTGCGCTAAGGCAACGTGCGCTCAAAGCAAGTGAGCATAAGTGAGAGGTTTTGCAGAGATTCTTGTCTTTCCTGGCAATTGTTTTTTGGAGGAGCTGCAGGCATCTACTTGGGCACACCTACATTTTGAAAAACGATTTAACATGGTGACCTTGCTCAGCACGCGCACTCACAGCAAGTGAGCGGTTTTGCAGAGATTCTTGTCTTTCCTGGCAACTGTTTTTGGAGGATCTGCAAGCATCTACTTGGGCACACCTACTTAATGAAAAACTATTTAACCTGGCCCCCGCGCACTCATACAAGCGCGCTCACACCAAGTGAGAGTAAGTGAGCGGTTTTGCAGAGATTTTTGTCTTTCCTGGCCACAGTATTTTGGAGGAGCTGCAGGCATCTACTTGGGCACACCTACATTGTGAAAAAAACTATTTAACCTGGCCCTGCATGCTCATGCGCGCGCGCTCTCAGCAAGTGAGCATAAGTCAGCAGTTTCGCAGAGATTCTCGTCTTTCCTCAGAACTGTTTTTTGGAGGAGCTGCAAGCATCTACTTCGGCACACTTACATTTTTAAAAACTTGTGAACCTGGCCCTTGCGCGCTCTTGCGTGAGTGCCCACAGCAAGTGAGCATATGTGAACAGTTTTTCTGAGATTCTTGTTTTTCCTGGCAACTGTTTTTTGGAGGATCTGCAGGCATCTACATGAGCACACCTACATTTTGAAAAATAATTTGACCGGGCCCCCGCACGCTCATGCGTGCACGCTCACAGCAAGTTAGCATAAGTGAGCGGTTTTGCCGAGATTCTTGTCTTTCTTGGCAACTATTTTTTGGAGGAGCTGTAGGCATCTACTTGGGCACACCTACATTTTGAAAAACTATTTAACCTGGCCCCCGTTGCGCTCATGCATGCACGCTCACAGCAAGTGAGCGTAAGAGAGTGGTTTTGCAGAGATTCTTGTCTTTCCTGGCAACTGTTTTTTGGAGGAGCTGCAGGCATCTACTTGGGCACACCTGCACTTTGGAAAAACTATTGAACCTGGCACCCACACGCTCATGCGCATGCTCAAAGAAAATGAGCAGTTTTGCAGAGATTCTTGTCTTTCCTGGCAACTGTTTTTTGGAGGACCTGCATGCATCTACTTGGGCGAACCTACATTTTGAAAAACAATTTAATTTGGCCTTTGTACGCTCACGCACGTGCACTCCCAGCAAGTGAACCTACGTGAGCGGTTTTGCAGAGATTCTTGTCTTTCCTGGCAACAGTTTTTTGGAGGAGCTGCAGGCATCTACTTGGGCACACCTACATTTTGAACAACAATTTGTCCGGGCCCCCACACGCTCATGCGTGCACGCTCACAGCAAGTGAGCGTGAGTGAGCAGGTTTGCAGAGATTCTTGTCTTTCTTGGCAACTATTTTTTGGAGGAGCTGTAGGCATCTAATTGGGCACACCTATATTTTGAAAAACTATTTAACCTGGGCCCCGCACGCTCATGCGCCTACTCATAGCAAGTGAGTGGTTATGCAGAGATTCTTGTCTTTCTTGGCAACATTTTTTTGGAGGAGCTGCAGGCATCTACTTGGGCACACCTACATTTTGAAAAACAATTTGACCGGGCCCCCACACGCTCATGCGCACACGCTCACAGCAAGTGAGCGTGAGGGAGCGGGTTTGCAGAGATTCTTCTCTTTCCTGGCAACTATTTTTTGGAGGAGCTGTAAGCATCTAATTGGGCACACCTATTTTTTGAAAAACTATTTAACCTGGGCCCCGCGCGCTCATGCGCCTGCTCACAGCAAGTGAGTGGTTATGCAGAGATTCTTGTCTTTCTTGGCAACATTTTTTTGGAGGTGCTGCAGGCATCTACTTGCGCACACCTACATTTTGAAAAACAATTTGACACGGCCCCTGCGCGCTCATGCGCGCATGCTCACAGCATGTGAGTGTAAGTGAGTGGTTTTGCAGAGATTCTTGTCTTTCCTGGAATCTGTTTTTTGGAGGAGCTGCAGGCATCTATTCGGGCACACCTACATTTTGAAAAACTATTTGCATTGGCCCCTCCAAGCATCTACTAGTGAACCTGGCCCCTGCGCGCTCATGTGCGAGTGCTCACAGCAAGTGAGCGTAAGTGAGCGGTTTTGCTGCAGGAAAGGAGACTTTTTGCACTTGCAATGGGATTTAAATTCCATCGGGCACGAATTTGAGACGGTGTCCGCAACAGGGAGCAGGGGGAGGTTTAATGTAATTGTCCCATAAACCATATTTAAAACCTGCAACAAGTCTTGCTGTTTAGTCCTACTTACACTATGTTATAGAAACCTCAAGCGATTCCTTGCTTAAGGCTGGAGGAAATTAGAGATGTGAATAATGCCCTATTTTTCACTTTGGTTGACTTTGATGACTCTAACAAGAATGCTGGGGCCTATTTGCGGCCTGAAAGGACAGGTCAAAAGTTCAACAAATGTTGAATAGGGTCCATATCTCCACAGCAGATATTCACTATGGGGCATCTTAAAGAAACAGAGCTGATGATTGTGGGTAGCCCTAGTAACCTAGCTAAACTGGACCCCGCCTACAAATCATTTATGTTGGGGTCTGTCGAAAATTTTCCCCCAAAAAAATAAAAAATCTTGGAAGTGGTTTTGAACCAGATGCTTAAAATGAAGGCCCAAGTGTGTGAGCGGCAGTCTACTATGTGAAACTGCCTGCCCACTTGAGACCCTTCATCTCCCAAGCTAACGCGGAATCCATAGCGAGAGCCATTATCAGGGCTAAGATTGATTACTGGAGTAGTTTCCTGGTCGGTCTCTGCAAGATTGATGCCCGCAGACTCCAAGTAATTCAGAATGGAGCAGTGAGAGTGGTTGTGGGTTTGGCTCACCGCGATCATGTCTCAGATGCTAGGCATGCCCAACACTGGCTCCCAGTAGAGACTGAGCTAAGTTTAGATTAATCACCATTGTCGTTAAATGCATACTAGCCATAATGCCTTCCTACCTGCAAGACTTATCATCGAGAAGGTTAGTAGCAGGTCTCTGAGGTCCAGCAATCAAAAAATCCTGATGCTCCAACAATGTAAACTAAAGAAGGTTGAGAATGGCGCCTTTTTTCTCGCCGCCCTTAAATTGTGGAACTCTCTACCGGTGCCCCTAAGACAACAGCCTTCCCTGACGGATTTCGCAAGGAATCTCAAGACCTGGCTCGTCTACTGATCTACTGTCAGATCATATTCTTGCAGCCTGGTGTGACCCGCTGGGACATTATTCCTGTCTGTTTTTCGTTAGTTTGTTTTGTCCACACCGTTACACCTCAGGGCCCATGGCTGCGCATTACAAATCAATAAAAGTAAAAAAAGTTTTAAAAAAGTAAAAGGGCACAAAGTCATGTCCTACAGTGTCTGAGTCCTGCTGTTAGATTGTTTCTATTGGAATTAAGGATTTATCAACTCCCTTTGTTGGCGACCTATGGGGCAAGGACTAATATTCTGCATCAGGAACGGACATGCTGCATTTGCAATAGTTGCGTCTCGTTGGAGGCAGCAAAACCTTTTTGTTAACGGTATGTTGATGTCTAGGCCCTGCGATCTTGACTACGTTAGGGAGATTTGTGCATAGTTACGATTCTATAAAACTGGATTCCTTATGGACCTATTGCCTAGACACAGAGAATGAAAGGGTGCAGTAAGCCCTGTATAGATGATGGGGCATCATTAAGAAATTATTACCTGATGACTAAATTATGGCCGATTCCTTGTGTACTATGATATATTTGATGCTGGGTGTCTCTCAGTTGATAACTATATTATGTTATTTGATCTTAATGTACAAGCCTAAGATGACTTGTATTTGTATTATTTATTATATTCAATTTTAAATATTTTAGGCATTTTTAGGTTATGAGTGTCCTCTGAGGGAACCCTATTTTTTCAGAGCTACTCGGCTGTAAAATGATACTTGATTACTGCACTGAGGTATGAGGTGTATTTAGGTGCCCTGCAACTAGTGGTACTGGAGTGTTGTTTAGAGAAATGAAGATGGACAATTTGCCTTATGTTATTAACATGATTTAATTGATTAAATGTTGAAGTTATTGACTGCTGTGATGTTTTATGAAATATATAGATGTGATTAAAATGAGGTGTTTTTGAAAATTTGTAAACGTTTAAGTACTAAATACAAATAAAGTGACATTGAAATTTGTGGAATTTATTTTTCTGCCATTTCTGTCTGTATTTATCCACATTTATTTGTTGTCATATAAAAAGATAATATGCAACCAGTATTTTTCTGCATTTATCCCAATAAATGCATTTATTAAAGCACACATGCAGCCATATAGGAAAGAAATGCTAGCTCAATTTTTTCCATAACAACAAAGGGTTGCTCCTGTGACTGCTGCTGCCTTAAGATATATGGTGTCAGCAATTTGAGGAACTTTAATGCTATTTTTATACAACTTTTATACTCTCCATGCTGCCAATCTGCAATGTGATTGGCCTGCGATGTATGAGTGACATCATAGAGAACCAGACAGAAAGACCTGTTTTTCTGGTTTTTTTCATTTTTTATAAATAAATGCAGACAGCAAGCAGA
Source organism: Ambystoma mexicanum (assembly GCF_040938575.1). Lineage (NCBI taxonomy): Eukaryota > Metazoa > Chordata > Amphibia > Caudata > Ambystomatidae > Ambystoma > Ambystoma mexicanum. Next base: position 799,157,198 of record NC_090926.1, on the reverse strand, counting down.
TTGATTTCTGTCTATATTTATGTGTAAAAATCAGTAAAAACTGAAAACTGGAAACCTTAAATGTGATTTACTTAACACACTTGCAAACTTGGTTTTGCCTGGTATAATCTCCAGCCAGGGCTTTTAAAGTGATTCACTTTACACTCTTGCAAACTTGGCTTTGCCTGATATACTCTTCTGCCAGGGATTTCTTCTCTTTTGGTAATACTGAATCTCATATTCTCTTACATTCACTTCACTGTCCTTAAACGTTCTTTGGTAGCATTGCCAAAGGTCCCCAGGGTCCCAATCTCACTCCTTAGGCCCGCCGACTTTCTGTAGCATTCTTCGGTTCCCTCGCGGTAAACAGGAAGCTGTGCCCAATGTATCTTTTAAAAGACTACCGTTCTTTCCCGCTCACAAGCCATGGCCTTTGCCCATGATGTTTGGCCATGGCCACTCTACATATTTCTCCAATAGGTTTCCTTCGGCCATGTCTGCCATGGCTACACCACTATGTTCCGTCTGGGCACAATAGCCCAATGGCGTACCAACCAGGGGGCAGCTTGTCCCCCTCCTGTGGCTCTTTTAATAGCCAGACCGGGACATTTGGCATCGGGACACCTCTCCCGTTGAGCAATTTAAGGAGGCCGAACGGGAGAGGTGTCTCGCTGTCAGAACAATGAGGGTGCCAAGTGCCACGCTAATTGTCCTGGCAGCAGGACTCCTTTCCTGTTCAGCACCTTCATGAACAATGATGGTGCAGAACGGAAGAGATTTCCGTCTGCCCGGGCAATGCCCTGTGGAGCTCTGGGCAGCAGAGTGGCTCTTCGAGGACCTGACACGTTGCTCTCTGTCAACAGAGCACTACAAAGGGAGCCGTTAGATGAGAGGGAGGGGGACTATTAGCAGGGACTTTTGTATCTTACGAAATGTGAATGAGGGTGACCAGAAGTGCAAAGGGTGCATAATGCTGCATGCTTTCTGAAATAATGACTATTGCTTTGTTAGTCTACATTATCCTGCATGATGCTATTGTGATTTTGCATACCGGACAGGGAGAATAAAACTAATGCCATGAACCTAGTGCTTAACATATTTCTATGATGATGTATTGTAACCCAGCGTTCCCTTTTGAGGGGTGCTTTTACAGTGTAACACAGCGTGGTAGCCCAACAGGATTTATGTATCCTATTAGTTAGCACACTGTATTAAGCTGCACAAGTGGTATGTCTAATCCAGCAATCCCAGACGAGCCCCCAATCTGTAAGTGGTTTCAACCCAGCACTCCACCTAAGTCAATGCCTAGTATGGGATGCCCAATGGAAACCCTTATTTATAATTTTTTATGTCAAAAGTTCTTTTATTTCTGGATGATGTACCCTTATATAACGCCCCTCTCTTTGAATCCCCCCGGTCTCACTGAACCAAGAAGGTTTGTTTTGCAAATTAAAAGATTTATTTGAAGAATTGAACAATATATATATAGATCACACTTTTATAAATATGAATAATATCTGAATATCACACTTATGAATATTTATGCAATGATCAGCAATGGGTAATATTACAATATCAACAATCTCCTTAATCAATTAGGAGTAGGAATAGGAAGAATAATGTAGCAGAGAATAACTTTGTATGGGTTCAAGGAAATGCAATGATATGAAAGAATGCAACACAGAAATAAACTTGATATGAGTTCAACCAAAGACAATGTGATCACTCTTTCCCCCTGTCAATACTCACTCCCCCCAATATGCAATATGAAGAGATGGAATGGGGGCACACAGGTTTCAGGAATAACAATCAACAATTGCAGTTTCAATCCCGATTCCCCCCAGCAAGCAGAGAGAAATAGGGCTGATTTTAAACAGGTCAAATGCTTTTGAATGTAATATGAAGTGATGGAAAAAATGCTAAAAATGGTTTTAATTCGCCAAATAGGATTCAGAACTAGTGAGAGTTGCTTGGGATTGGTTCAGGGAAACACTAGCAATGATTGTTGAATGATTAGCAGAGGGAAAACAAGATTCAGAAGTTGAAAGCAAGAAATAGCTGTTTTTACATGTGGTGAAATTGAGCCAAATGCGAAATCACGGCAAACTTTTCAGCGCACGAAAAACGCGATTACAGCAAAACTATAAGGAGTTGGAATGCGGTTCTTAGTTCTTAGAGGTTTTAATGAAGGTCGATTTTTCTCAAAAGAGTCAAGATTTCAAAATGAAAGATGCGCTGAAAGATGCGCTGTTGAAGATTTGGAACAAAGATTTCTTAACACTAGGGAGTCTAACACTAGGGAGTCTATGGAACCGAAAAAAACTACACGGACAGCACAGCCACCGATCCAGAGGCATCTCCGGATGGTTTCCATCTGTCTGAGATTATTGCCTTTCACCAGAAAATATATATTAGCGCCAAGATGATTATCACTATGATTAACACATAATTATATGGATTAGAGAAGGATTCAAGATAGACAAAAGAGATTCAATAATGCAGTTATGGATATGTTGGAATGGTTTGGATGGGATTACTAAGAGATGACTATGGACAGTTCTACGCTAAATACTCACTACTATGGCTTTGGAATGGAATGGACCCGTCAAAGATCTGGTGAAAGGTTTGGACTGGACTTCGCTCGCCACCGGACAGGATTCGGGGCACCTGGACTCTGCTCTCAGCAAGGCACTCTGGTCTGCATGGCCTCTTGGACTGGATCTGACGGGTTCTGAGTTACAGCTCTGCTGGACTGATTTGGATCTTGGGTTTTAGCAAGGGTTCTTGGCCAGAAGCAGCAAAACAGCTCAGCCAGGCTGTTGAATGGTTTAGGCCCCGTGGAAGTTTAGGGGTTAAAATCAGGTTGCTAGATTTTAAAGGCCTGCTGAAAAGGGTTCAGCTTTTTGTGTTAGGCCTCTGCTTCAGTGTTCTGGAGTCTGGTTCTGGAGTCTGATTCAGGAGATGGGTTCTTCTTTTTCGCGCTTTTGGTCGGTTATTCAGTGTCAGATCTGTAAAATATTTCTTACGTACATGCACATAACATCCGAGTATATTCCTGTAAATTTTCATATTCCTAACATTATCACAATTGCTCCAATCTTAACATTTTCGTGGTTCAGTCTCTGAACATCGCACAGATTCCAGATTAGTCTTAAACTGTGAGCAATCTTTTCATTTTAATATCCTCTAAATTCCATATTTTTACCAGTTCAGCACAATTTGCTATAAGTCTTTTTCTCAAACATACAGTTACTTCAGTTTCAAATCCACATTTTCAGTCTGGCCCGCCTCCAAGGCCTGGCTGAGCCAGAGAGTAACATGAGCTTGTTCCTGCCTGGGCTGGTTTCTGTTCACACCCGAATTAGCATTTTAATTCAGTTCAAGAAACCCATTGTCTCTTTCCCAGAGCAGCAGAGCAAGTCTCCTCCTCTTCTCATTACCATCCAAATGAGATATCCTCTCCTTTTGGTGGGAAGGAAAAGGGTGGTGTGTTCTCAGTGGGGGAAAAACCTCTTTGAAGTTTAGCTGAATCAGGTTACCTTACAGTAAATTGTGACATTGTTCCTTTTGAAAATTAAAGTTACAATTTTAAAATAAGCAAACATATCTTCAATTCCAGTCTTTTTCAACATGACAACTAAGTTGTGGCAACCTATATTGCATTTGATGGAAGTCTCTGCTTTCCCCACACTCAGATTTTGAGACACAAGTTTCAACATGACAGATTTAGAGATCGCCAGCTTCTGACAGAGGCGAGTAGCGGTATTGCGCCTATTTTCAACATATTTTTCCAAGCAAGCATCTTTAAATGTGGATTTTCTTCTGATAAATGTACTTCTGCTGACATTATATTTATGTGGATTCGTGAAGTAGAATGATGTTTAATCCCCAACAAGGAGGTTGGATCTTTTGTGTGGTTTGTGAACCATGATTTTTGCAAATTTGACAAGCAAGAAAAACGGATTTCCAAACAGCTCTGTGTTTCTTTTGCAATCAGCATTGCTTTTTCAGTAGTTTCAGGTTACTCTGTGGGTAGCCCAATGGTGGGTTTTGGCAGTGGTCTCCTGTGTTTCCACTGACATAGGCAAAAGTGGATTGGCGGCCTATTTTCCAGGTTTTTCCTGCACACTTCTGGGTGATTTTTAGCGAGCATCATGCTTTCTGGCGGCCAATCTGATGTTCCTGATGCATGCCGTGCACAGGAATGTTGCAGGGCCTGGACTAGTGGGTTAAAACATCCCACAGCTCCCCCTCTTGCGATTTGGAGTTGATCGTCCATCAATGGGAATTTGCAAGACTTTGATGTCAGTCTCATCTCTTCTGATTCCACAAATGGCAAAGTTCATCATCTTTTCCTCCATCAGCGGTGGATCGATCGGTTCTCCTCGCCCAGTCCTGATGTGAGTATTGAGCGATACTCCAGGCCCCTCGGTTCTTTGCTCCCTGTACCCGGGTAGTCCTCCTTGGTTAGTCTCCATGGTTTCCAATCCTAGTATGACAAAGCAAAAACATATTTGTAGACATTTCCCCACCACTATTAATGTAGTGGGGCGGACACATACATTTTGATAAATCAGGACACATGTTTATATTGTAAATCATGGCCTATATATGGAGTATTTTAGAGTTGGAATTTTATGGCGCTGGAGTGGCCCCCTCTGGGGTTCCAGAAGACTCCTCCAGTTGCTGCAGAGTGTGCCTAGGATGGCAACACTTTAGTTTAGTTGGTTAATGTGGACCCACTTATCTTCCCCCTCTGCCAAACTGCCTTTGGGGATGCGGATTTTGTAGGCGATTGGTGAGATTTTGTCTACAATTTCATAAGTACCCCTCCAGGTAGGCAAAAATGTGCGATGTTTGAACAGGTTCCTTTGGAAATTGTATAAGTATACCCAGTCTCCTACACTGTATTCTTTCCTGGTAGTCTTTAAGTCATAGTTGGTCCTCATGCTGTCTGCAGATCTCTCTAGGGTTCGCTGAGCATAGGCAAAAGCATGTTGAAGGTGTTTTCTTAGATTTTCAACATACTCATGAGTTGTGGAGGCATTGATCAATGTCTGCTCTTGGGTTCTGTAGAGCAGATGCTGGGGAAGCACCATCCTGCGTCCAGTCATCAGCTCAAATGGTGACATTTTAGTTGCAGATGAAGGGGTAGATCTGATGGCCATTAGGACAAGAGGTAATCGAATATCCCAACTTGGCCCAGAATCTGCCACAAACATTTTTAATATGCTCACAATGGTTTTATTATATCTCTCTAATATGTAGCTTCCTTTTGACCCCAAATATCTCCCACATCTTTGTCATTACTTTGCTTGCTTTTTGGGGCCGGGAGACATTCCACCCATTTAGTAAACAAGCATGTCACGGTCAACATGTACTTGTTCCCCCTAGAGGAGCGAATCACGGGCCCGATAAAATCGACTTGCAAATCTGACCATGGCAGTGTCATCTCCCTCTTTTGGAGAGGCGCAGATGTGTGAGGGATGTTGGCTGAAATTGTGCACACATAAGACACCCCTTCAAGTATTGGTCGAGGTCCTGCCCCATGTGTGGCCAGTATGCAACCTCTCTTAAGATTTCAAGTGTGGTATGAATCCCCCTATGACTGGCTGTGGCCGCATCATGCGCGTGACTTAACATCAGGCTTCGGAATGAGGTAGAGACCACCCACTGATCACTCCTTACCAACAAACCGTCTTGGATTCGGAACATTTTTGGACACTTCATCAACACTCTGAGATCCTCTTTCCCAATGTAATCGGTATCCATCAGGGGGAAGTTCTCAGGGTCCTCAATGTGTTGATAAAACTTACCAATTATTGGATCCCCTTTCTGAGCCGTAATCAAATCAGCATCTGGAATCTTCTTACTCCATTGTGCAGTTGTCACGGATGGCACTCTGTCAAGAGTGGCACAGGGCACCCAGGTAGGGTTTGGGTAGTTGTGTTTATGTAAAGTGGACAAATAAGTACACACTCAGCGGGAAGTTCAAACAGAACGAAGAGTAGGCAAATATAGCAGGAAAATAGAAGGTACAAACAAACTGGATTCCCTCTTGGGGTGTATGCAGAAATGGGAAAGAGTGTTCCAGGGACCTTAGGAAACTCCAGCCTTCTGCACAGATTGCTATAACAGAGGCCCACGCTGTATGCTCATGGCTAGGAACAACAGCTGTGGGTGTCTGTAACACTGAAACGCGACAAGGGAAGGGGCAGAGGTTGCCTGCCGGAAACCAACAGTCAAGCTCTGTACAAAGGGATCTACATACAATACAAGAGAAGACAAAAACAGAAATATCCAGGGATCAAGAACAGAGGGTTGAAAACAAGGAAGAAAGCAAGGGAGCAGCAGCCAGGAAACAGGGGGGCTGCAATAACCGATGGCACAATGTGCAGGTAAACTGAAGTGGACTGCAGCAGAGTGTAGCAGGCTGCAAGGCAGGAAGCCCAGAGGAGTAGGGCTGAGAGGCAGGGAGCCCAAAAGGCAAGGGCTGTAGGCAGCAGAGTGTAGGAGGCTGCAAGGAAGGAAGCCCAGAGGACAAGGCCTGTAGGTAGAAGGCAGCGGAGCGTGATCGGCTGCAAGGCAGGAGCCCGGAAGACAAGGGCGGTAGGTAGAAGGCAGCGGAGTGTGATCGGCTGCAAGTCAGGGAGCCCGGAAGGGCACTGGATCGAAAGCAGGATAAAGCAGGAACAGCATACAAAATTCGTAGCTCAAAGCAAAAAGGTGCTGGAAGGACTCTTAATGCAAGAGACTGAGCTCCTGCAGGCAGCAGTTTAAATACCGCCCTGCCTGGTACTGAGGCAGGCTAATTGGCCGCACTTGGATTAGCACACCTGAATACAATCTGCCTCCTCCCTCTCTGGTCCTGAGATGGTGGAAGCAGTGCTGATCCCTAGGGCTTCTGGGGATTGTGTTTCCGATGCTGACCAATTGGAATGGCCAGGAATAGATAGTTGTAGCAAAGTGCATTGTGGTACGTGTAGTTAGTTGAGTAAAATAAAAAAGCACCAAAGTCACGCAAATTTGAATTAAGGTCCAAAATGTGAATAGGGGTTGTTCCAAGAGTATTCTGTAGGTAAATGAATAACAATTAGTCCATGATGGTCGCCAATGTGTGCGCCCATGGCGCAGGCATGACAGCAGTTGAGAGTTCATTGTGAGCATTTGTCTGGGACCTAGTGATAGCAGTGACCTGGATTTCCCCCAACAGGGACTCGATCTCAAGTAGATCCCCTTGGATGGCTCCGGTTTTGGCCATGTGAGCAGCCAAGTAATTTCCAGTTTTGTCTGGTCCCTCTACTTTGGAATGACCCTTTATCTTTTTCCAGTAGATGGTCATCCCATTCGATGTGACCAGATCATCAATATTTTGAATTAATTTCCCATGTTTTAATGGTTTGTTGTTAGCACATAACATGCCTCTGGTTTTCCAGTTAACCAGGTGCTCCACGAACCCGTTCCGTACACAATCCGAATCTGTGATTATGACCAGTTCGTAGAGTTGATGTTGGACAGCAGTGAGGATGGCTTGATGCACAGCCATCAACTCTGCCACTTGACTACTTCGGGGACCAATCTTGTACCCAGCGGAGGGTTCTAGGGTCTCATTCACCCATGCATTCCCTACGCCGGCCACAAGTTCTTTTTCCCTGTTGTTGTCAACATGGTAAGAGCATCCATCCACATAGACAGTGGGCATTCCCTCACACTTGTCTTCTTCACAGACTTTGTGTGGGGAATTGAGGTATGCCTCTATGTTGTCCTTGATTTTTAGACTCTCGTCCTCGAGACAGTTTTCTCTGGCACAATCATGCAAGTCAGCCAGACCCTGCGCTAGGGGACTCTTCTTGTTTTGGCCATATCTGACCTCCACAGTAAAGCCTTGCATTGACAGAATCCAGGAAGTAATTCGGGAATTACTCACATTTCTGGCTCGGATTCTGTCACTTTGTAGATATTGCAGAGGCTGGTGTGGAGTCTCCACTATGATGTGTTCCCCCTGGATAAACGGGTAGTAATTCTTCAATGCCCACACCGTTGCAAGGAGTGCCTTCTCACAATCGTTGAATTGTTCCTCCACAGAGGATAAAGTTTTACTCGCATAGGATATTACTTTATTGACCTTGTCATGCTTTTGATATAACACTGCAGTCAAGCAAGTATTAGAGAACCCTATCTCCAAGAAGAACTCCTTGTTTCTGACAGGGTAAGCTAGGCAAGGCGCTTGTGAGAGGCTTCTTTTGAGTTGTCTTACTGCCTCGGCTTGTTCTGGACCCCACTCCCACTTGACCCCTCCTTCAAAAGATGAATCAGGGGTCTTGTGATCTCTGCATAGCCCTCAATGAACATTCTACTGTAATTAGTCAGTCCAAGGAGGCTCCTTAGTTCCCGCAGAGTTGTGGGGTCTTTGAATTTCTGGAGTGCTTCCACTTTCTTTTCCTGGGGAGAGAGACCCTGAGGAGTAATCTCATGCCCCAAGAAATTGACACGGGTTCAACACCATTGTGCCTTTTGAAAGGAAAGTTTTGCTCCAGCGGCCCTCAACTGTGTCAGAACATAACGGATCTCCACTATGTGTTCCTCCACAGTTGAGCTTTTAATGAGTACATCATCTACATAAGCCAGGTTACCCCTCTCACCCAGGTCGGGCATGGCCTTATGTTGAAAAATGTTGAATTCATTGCCGTAGTTGATGTATCCGAAGGGAGTCCGAGTCCATGTGTACTGCTGCCCCCCAAAGGTAAAGGCCAGCTTGTATTGGTCCTCCCTACTGACAGGTACCCATTGGTCAGGTCTATTGCAGTGAATACCTGTGACCCCTGGATCTGGGCCAACCCATAGTCAATGTAGGGAAGAGGCCATCAGGAAGTATGGACCCGTTTGTTGAGCTCCCTAAGGTCGGCGCAGAGTCTCCACTGGCCGTTTGGCTTCAATATCCCCAGCACCGGATTATTGAAGGTGCTGTGGACTGGACGGATTATCCCACGGGACTCAAGGTTCTTAATTATTTCAGTAAGGGACTCCATTGATGCGAGAGGCAAGCGATATTGCTTCACAAACACTGGAGGCATGCCAGGGTCCATGGGAATTGTTGTTGTGTGGATGTCGGTGCGACCACAGTCATATGAGTCCACTGCAAAGAGATCTTGAAAATCCAAGAAAACTTGTTTCAGTTTTTGCTTCTGCTCCAGAGTCTCAAAGGCATCAGCTAGGTTGACTCTCTCTTCAACCATCTGCCTGAAGTCTAGAAACACTTCTGGTTTTGCTATCTCAGCGGCCTCCTCCAGCTGGGTGGAGAAATCCCTGGTCAACGTGCTGATTTGGACTGGTGGCTTGAGGTGGGGGAGGCAGCCCTCATGGACCTGGAAAATCACCTCATCCTGTTACACATTACAGTAGATGGTCTCTGTGGGCTCGTGCCCGCTTGTGCGGTACCCTTCGGAAAAGTATTTCCAAGATGGATGCTCGTTGTAATCTCCGAGCGAACTGCAGCGGTCCAGTCTTTCCACGTCTCCCCAAGACGCCAACGACAGCTCACGTGATCCTTTATCCAGACTCGAAGCTGACGGTTCTTCGCGTCGCTTCTGCTAAGGACGCTCCGTGAGTCTGTTACTGAGACTTTACGATTACTTGCTAGATACTTCACTTCAATCTCTTCAACTATTCTAACCCTGTCATTTCATATTTCTCAGAGCTTGTCACCAGTCGCCCTCTTCAGCCCTTGTTCCCTTCGCTGTCAGACTAATCCGGCAAGCCCTGTTTCTCCCCAGTCTATTCAAGAAAGCTATTCCCGGCTTTGTTCTCTCCTTGGCTTCCGCTAAGAGTAAGTGCATTCCTTTTTGAGTTCCCCCCTATGTTCCAACTTGAGCACTTACCTGTCTGTTTATTGTAGAGCTCCAATCTCCCATCTGCTATACTCCCGAGTCCCAGTTCAGGATATTCAACCCCCGACTTTGATCCATTGCTGGTGAGAGGATTTCTCTTTCGCTTTCCAGTAGACTGTCCTACTTCCATTTCTTCTCTGACATTCCTCTATTTTTTCTCCTTTCGTGCATCCAGAAGAAGCCTCCCGTCTGACATCCACTCACTACCACTCTTCAGGGGCACCTCAGCTTCAACATCCTCCTGATCCAGGGAACTTCCGGACTCGACCAGGGTTTTCTTCCCTTTTGAGGGTTTCCCTGGTGGTCCTGTCCTTTCCCCTGGTTCTCCCCATCCTGGGTCGGAAGGGCCAGGGCTGCTACAGGGGAACTTTCACAGCCACATTTGATTCTCCCATATTGGGTTCTTCGATTTGTCAAGGTGAGCTTGTTGAAACCTTTGGTACCACACTCGGGCTTAACGACAGCTTTAATCGAATAACAGTAAGCTACGCCCAAAAAAATTATTGACAGTCGGAATCCCTATGGAACAATAAATGCAACAACTAATGGCGGCAATGCAGGCCATGTCCTTAGAGATGCAATCTTTAAAACAGGATAACGTACAACTGTGACAACAAGTCACCAGAGCCTTCTGAGACACTCCCCCGTCTACTTTACACACAGTCATGTACGATGGCGATCCCTATAAACTTAAGGAATTCCTCGACAGTTGTACAGTCCAGTTTACCTTTAAATCTCGCTTCTTCCCTACTGACAAAGACAAAGAGGGGTATGTGATTTCCCATCTTTCAGGCCCTGCTTTAGCATGGGCGACTCCTTTGGTAACTTCAAACAATATAATACTCGATTCTTACTCAGCCTTCACTAACAGCCTTAAGACTATGTTTGGTAGAAAGGAAATATCAGTTGCTACACAAGAAAGGCTTCTCGATCTGAAGCAGGATAGTAAGGATTTGTTAGGATACATCACACAATTCAAACAATTGTCTTCCGAACTGGGTTGGCTGGATGAAGGCCTTCTTACCCTTTTTCGTAGAGGCTTAACGGATGAACTCAAGGACGAGATCTCTAAAGTACCTCACCCAGCTAACCTGGCTGATATGATCACTCTTAATATGCAAACAGACTATCGAACGCAAGAACGGTCCTTCGAAAGAAGGAAGTGTAAAGGAACACGACCACATAGTGATTATTCTTCTGCAGGTATTAAGTCTCACTCCCAAACTGAAGAGCCTATGCAGATAGGGACCGTAAGAGGGCCATTATCTTCGACCGAGAGAGAGAGCAGAAAGACACTTAGACTATGCATGTATTGTGGGTCCTCCTCTCATGTCTTGAAAGATTGTCATCTGGTTCCCCCCACGTCGCATTCCGAAACCGAAGTCTGGAAACTCCAAGGCCCTACCACAAGGGGAAGAACGGTAGGGGTACAGAATCCAACTTCCCCATATCAGATGAGTATGACTTTAGACAAGGCCTCAAACAACCAGACCATGGTGGTAGTGTCCTTATCTATGATACTATCAGAACAAATCTTACCAGGTATTCCCGCTTTGATTGATTGCGGAGCAGCCATAATCTTTTTGGATAATGATTGGGCAAAGAGACACGGGATAACCCATGTATCCAAGACCGTCGTAACTCCCATACAAGGAGTAGACGGAAGTCCCTTAAGCTCTGGGCCCATTAAGGAACAGACTGATCCAATCACCTGCATGGTTGCTAACCATAAAGAATCCCTGGTTTTCGATCTTATCAACACTGCCCATTTTCCTATTATCTTGGGTCTCCCGTGGTTAAGGCTCCATAACCCATTTATCAATTGGTCAGCGGGTACTCTTTTTCTGGGGTCTGAATATTGTGTACACCATTGCCTTTCACAGGAGTCGGTAGGCATACACATCACCACAGAAGAGACACAGCACCCCGCTGTATCCACTATTAATCAGCTAGAAATTGTCCCTGAATGTCATTGGAGGTTCCGGTCAGTGTTGGAGAATCCCGAATTTCCTACTCTACCTCCGCATAGAAGAGATGATTGTCATATAGATCTACTTCCCGAACAGCCCATTCCTTTTGGCCGAATGTATGTTCTTTCCCAACGAGAAAAGTCAGTCTTGAAAGAATACCTTCAAACCAGCTTACGCAATAGTTTAATTACCGAATCAGTGTCTCCAGCGGGAGCTTCTCTATTTTTTATCCCCAAAAAAGACTCGGATGAACTCCGCGTCTGTATCGATTACCGAGGTCTTAATAAAATCACCATCGCCGACAAGTACCCCATGCCTCTCATAACGGATATCATCGAAGCGGTTTGTGGGGCTTCCCTTTACACAAAACTTGACCTCGGGGGAGCATACCATCTCATACGAATAGCTCCAGGAGACAAATGGAAAACCGCTTTTCGCACACCTTTCGTGCATTACGAATACCACGTTATACCATTTGGATTGGTCAATGCTCCGGCAATTTTTCAACGATTCATGGGCCATCTATTTGCTGACATCTTATTTCATTTCGTTATCATCTATTTGAACGATATACTAGTGTATTCCATCAATCCAGAGGACCATATTCAACATGTCAACACTGTTTTGGAACGTCTTCAATCCAGTAACCTCTATTGTAAAATCACAAAATGTGAATTCCATCAGGAGCAAGTAACCTACCTAGGGTTTGTGCTATCGTCTCAGGGTATTTCTATGGATCCAAAAAAAGTGTCAGCTGTCTTGGATTGGCCAATACCTTCTAGCATAAAAGACATTCAGCGGTTTTTAGGGTTCGCAAACTTCTACTGGAAATGTATTCCCTGTTTCTCGGAAATCATTCTACCCATCACCCGGCTTCTAAAGAAAGGTAACTTGTTCTCCTGGAATGAATCTGCTCAGAGTGCCTTCCATACACTAAAGAAAATGTTTACTTCTGCTTCCATCTTGATCACCCCAGACCAAACCAAACAATTAATTGTGGAGACGGATGCATCTCACTATGCATTAGGAGCCGTACTCTTACAACTTTCGGATCAGGGGGAAGAAAGACCAGTGGTGTACCTATCTAAGACCTTTAATATGGCAGAACAGAACTATTCAGTTCTTGAGAAAGAACTTTTGGCTATTAAATGAGCCTTCGAAGAATGGAGACATTTACTGTTGGGATCTTCCTACCCGATTAAGGTTCGCACCGATCATCAGAATCTCAAAGTACTCCAGAATGCTCACACCACTAACAGTAGACAGGCCCGCTGGGCATATTTCTTTCTTCCCTTTTCGGATTGAATTCACCTTTTTGCCTGGCAAACATAATTTGAGGGCAGATGCTCTTTCCCGTAAGGATTCCCCTACATCTAAATTCTGTTCCGAAAAGATGTTTCCCAATGCTCGATTTATCGCAGTTCTTACTGACTTTCTCCAAGAAGTGCGAACAGCTACCAACCAGAATAAATCGTTATGTGAAGGCATTGCTTCCACCCACCATCTCACGAAAGAAAAGGATTATTTCTTTCATGGAACTCAAGTACTGATTCCCATCCCGGCGTTACAACTGGAAGTTCTACAAATGTGTCATGACTCACGAGCCGCAGGCCATCGAGGGTTCCTCTCCACTTTGGAACTCATACAACGACATTTCTGGTGGCCAACTATAAGATCTGATGTCCGAGACTACGTTGCAGCTTGCAGTATCTGTGCTCACGCCAAGACTCCATGAACACCACCTCTGGGACTGTTATCAAGAATGCCTATTCCAGACCGACCTTGGCAAATCATATCTACTGATTTTGTGTCTGATTTACCCTTATCCGAGAACAAGACTGCCATTATGGTGACTATCGACTATTTCACCAAACTAGCACATTTTATCCCTCTATGTAAATTACCTGGAGCGTCATTGATGGCTAAAATCTTCCTCTCCGAAATCTTTTCTTGACACGGTCTTCCGGATACTATCGTTTCAGACCGAGGTCCCCAATATACCTCCCTCTTCTGGCAAAAGGTGTGTCACGCCTTAGGGATCAAACGAGCCCTCACTTCAGGCTACCATCCCCAAACCAATGGGCAAACGGAGCACTTAAACCAGACTCTGGAAAGTTATCTACGATGCTTCATATCAGCGGCCCAGGACAACTGGGTTGAATTGCTTCCGTTTGCGGAATTTGCTTACAATAACTCCAGACATTCTGCTCTCCAGAGCAGTCCCTTTCATTGTTCTTATGCCTATCATCCCTCATTTATTCCTACCGTGACTGCTCCTGCATCCAGCTGCCCGGGAGTAGATAAGCTCATTACAGACATCCAAGAAGGTCAAAAACTGGCTAAACAATCTCTACTAATGGCTCAAGACCGAGCTAAGAGGACCGCCGATCTCCATCGTCGAGAATCTCTGAAGCTTACCATCAGAGACTCTGTTTGGTTGGCGTCCCGATTCCTTCCTCGTCGTCTCGTCCCATCAAAACTATCTCCCAAGCACTTTGGACCTTTTAAGGTGTTGTCCATGGTAGGGTCAGCTGCAGTCAAACTTGCTTTACCAGCTTCCTGGTCTCGGATACATCCTGTATTTCATCAATCACAGATTAAATTGGTGGTACAAGATCGTTTTCATCGGACTGGAGGAGTTCTACCACCTCCTGTCCTCACTGATAATGGTCCTGAATTCGAGGTGGCCAGTATTTGTGACAGTCGATACAGACGAGGTCGATTGCAATTTCTGGTTGGTTGGAAAGGCTATTCACCTGCAGAGAGGACTTGGGAGCCAGCCTCCAGGGTTCATGCACCCAGACTGGTACGAAAGTTCTTTTGGCTTCATCCGGGTAAACCTGTGGCGCCCCCCAGACGAAGGGGGCATACTGTTACACATTGCAGTAGATGGTCTCTGTGGGCTCGTGCCCGCTAGTGCGGTACCCTTCGGAAAAGTATTTCCTAGATGGATACTCGGTGTAATCTCCGAGCGAACTGCAGCAGTCCAGTCTTACCACGTCTCCCCGAGATGCCAACGACGCTCACATGATCCTTTATCCAGACTCGAAGCTGATGGTTCTTCGCGTCGCTTCTGCTAATGACGCTCTTTGAGTTTGTTACTGAGCCTTTACGATTACTTGCTAGATACTTCACTTCAATCTCTTCAACTGTTCTAACCCTGTCATTTCATATTTCTCAGAGCTTGTCACCAGTCGGCCTCTTCAGCCCTGGTTCCCTTCGCTGTCAGACTAACCCTGCAAGCCCTGTTTCTCCCCAGTCTATTCAAGAAAGCTATTCCTGTCTTTGTTCTCTCCTTGGCTTCCCCTAAGAGTAAGTGCGTTCCTTTTTGAGTTCCCCCCTTTGTTCCGACTTGAGCACTTACCTGTCTGTTTATTGTAGAGCTCCTGTCTCCCATCTGCTATACCTTTGAGTCCCAGTTCCGGATATTCAACAACCGACTTTGATCCATTGCTGGTGAGAGGATTTCTCTTTCGCTTTCCAGTAGACTGTCCTACTTCCATTTCTTCTCTGATATTCCTCTATTTTTTCTCCTTTCGTGCATCCAGAAGAAGCCTCCCGTCTGACATCCTCTCATTACCACTCATCAGGGGCACCTCAGCTTCAACATCCTCCTAATCCAGGGAACTTCCGGACTCCACCAGGGTTTTCTTCCCTTTTGAGGGTTTCCCCGGCGGTCCTGTCCTCTCCCCTGGTTCTCCCCATCCTGGATTGGAGGGGCCAGGGCTGCTACAGGGGAACTTTCACTGCCGCATTTGATTCTCCCATATTGGATTCTTCGATTTGTCAAGGTGAGCTTGTGGAAACCTTTGGTACCACACTTGGGCTTAACGACAGCTTTAATCGAATAACACATCCCTCCTGAAGTCACAGGTCACATCTTCCTTACCATAAGGGCATGAAGTGTACACCAGGAAGTTCCCCCCATGCTGGGTAAAGATCCTGTCTGGTGTTGTGTTGTCATCACTATCACTGTCAAAACAGTCCTTGGGGATTGGTCCTAACAGTTCATTGCCTAAATCAATGGAAAAATGACGGTCATCAACTGCCATTCCAATAATGGCGCCTGCGACTAGAGTGATACTCTTTAAGTCGCTGATATCCACTTCTATTGGAATGGTATCATGTTCTATATTAACTAGTAGTGTTTGGTTTACCCCCCAACCCTTGCTGTTGGAAATAAGCATGTAGATGAATATAAGCATCAGGGTTTTTCAATTTCTGTCCTCTTTAAACTTTCACTTCCAGGGAGAATTGTCGGGTCCTTTCTGGGATGGTGACTTCCTCTCCAATCTGAATTTCAACTGCATAAGGCAACAGTTGAGCTGACCTAAATGCTTTCTCTGGGTCATCAAAGCCCATGGGATTATCTGCTAATCAGGACAAAGTTTTGAAGTTTATTAGGTCCAAACTAATGGCAAAGCGATTGAGAATGTCACTGCCCAAGTAAAAGGCTGCAGTGACATCTCACATGACCCAACAATTATGGACTATGCTCTTGTTGCCTATGAAGATTTTGAGCATACACCTGCTTAGCAGGAAATGTTTGGAATTGGGTGTTTCCAGATCCATTTCCCATTTGTCTATGAGTCTAAATGTGGGAACGGCTGGATCTTTTGGGAGTTGGCGGAACATGGCTTCGCTGATGAAGCTCCTACCGTTGTTCACACACACTCGGGTGAGAACAGAGTCCTTCCCTTCATTTATCTGAACAGGGATGAACAAAGGTTCTCCAATTTGCTTAATATCAGCCAGGCTCCGAGCTGATTTTTCATCTTTCTGGACTATAGGAGTGGGAATGTCTGATTGTGGATTGGTAAAGAATTTCAGAATGTTTCCTTCCAGTGTGGAATAACACCTTAGACTGGAAGGAAGGTTGATTTTCAGAAATAGAGAGGACCCCCCATCACCAGTTTGTTGTCCTACTGCTATTACTGTCATGTCTGGAATTTGGTTGTTCTGGAAGTGAAATTCTGCTTGGTCAGATTTTTGTTCAACCACGTGGCAGGTGCTGTTTAAACTAACATGGTTGACACTGTTTTTTAACTTTATTGGTCGGCTAGTCTGGGTCCAAAGAACCTTGTTTACACAGTCTATTAGGGGTGACAACCTTCGCAGGAGGTCATTCCCTAGTAAACAAGGGGTGCCCTCTGGAGTTACAACTATGACCGGGTGCCTCACCTTGTGTCGCCCAATTTTAATGTCCAAATCCTCAGTCCCCTCAACGGGAATTTACTTCCCGTCAAAGTTCTGAAGTTGTCCAGGAAGAGAGGTGAGAGGAATTTGGTAATTCTCCCCCCTTCCTGAATTCAGTTTATCAAAGGCCTTTTTGGACAGAAGGGTAGCTTGGGATCCAGTGTCCACCAGTGCCAAAATTGTACCCTGCCTCTGTACTTGAACCGGGGCATAGTATCTTCCCTCCTTCTCCGCAAGGGGGCACAGATAATGCACATTTTTGGACAACTGGTGGGTTAGTTTTTTAGTTTTGGACATTGAGAGAAAATAGATTTGGGCAGAATTATGTGGGGAGTCTTGGGAATCTGAAAGAAAAAGGTGGCAACTAGAGATGGAAGAGGTTTTGAGTTCCCCTGGTTCCGGTTCTGGGCTGCCGCCCCCCCCATTTTTGGAGGCAGTCACCAGGATGGGTTTGGACCAGGGGATTTTCATGTTGTTGGTTCTGGGATTGGATGATGGGCGGCGCTAGCTCAGTCCCCACATCTACCCAGTCTGGATTTGAATCCTTTGGGACCCATTTTTTCTTGGGAGGAGTTCCCCCATCTCTGAAGGAGAAGATCCTTTTCCCAGAATCCTCTGAGGATCCCTCTCCTTCAAATTGCAAGACTCGTACCTCCTCCTCAAAATGGGTCTGTTTGGGTTCTTTGTTTCTCCTACCCCCCCTCTGCTCCTTGGGTGGCAGACTTTCAGGGGCAGGAGATTTTGTTTCCGGTTCCTGGGTTTCCAGGGGCTTTCTACAAGTGGGGAAGGAAGCTTCCTCCAAGGCTTTACACCCTCCTTCCCCTTGTGCCTCCTCCCTGGGAACCAGTGGGTTGTCGGGATGCTGCCGCCAGCATTGTTCTGGAGCACCAGGTCCGGAGTTTGAGGTATTCTGTGCCGTGTTCATCTGAGGGTTCTGCTGAGCCCTCAGCATGCCACCCAGATCTTGTGCCATGTTTTGGACCTGGCGCTCTAGCTGTGAAACCCGCTCAGGCTGATACGGGGTCCTCATTTCTCCCCTGGGCTGATCCCGGAAGGGTAGCTATCCCTTCTCTGATAATACCCTGGGTTTGGAAGATTTGGGTACCCCTCTACCCTTGGCCTCCCCTCTCCCGGATTAGGTTGTCTGGGCTCAGGAAAGTGGGGAAAGAAGGATGGATTGTTCTGGGGTTGGACATTTTGTGGATACCTGGAGCAAAAGTTCTGCCCAGGATTTGGGGAATTTCTGCCCTCCTGGGGGAAGTGAAGAGGGAAGTTCCCTGGGTTAGGTGCTTGGTTGGATCCCCCCCTTGGGCTGGAGGAGTCCACACATAACCCAGGATGGGCCTGTTGCCCTTTTAGCGGGGACTTATACAGTCAAGGGAGTGAGGGACCCTATTTGTGGGACTACCTCCTTGGCTCCCTGTCTGTGACTGGCTCGAGGGCCTTCTGGGCTTGGGATTGCTCTGCTGATTTTGTGCAGGTGAGTTTTTAGGCCCCCCCATCTCCAAATCCAAAATGGGGGCAACCTTCACCCCTGCCACCTTAGCAGCAGCAGGGATGTTGTTTGGTATGGGGCTTTTAGCATTATTTTTGTTTTCTATGGGCTTTTGCACCTCATAGATTCGGGTGGCCTGTTCAATGACCCAGTCTAGTGATCTTTTCTCATGAAAATCTCTCACTAGCTGGGTCATGATGTACTTTGGTAGAGCATGGAAACAAGTATTGACAAATTATTTGCTGTCCGTGCGCACCCTTTTGGTAGTCTGCGCAAAGGCACGCTTTAACTCCTGCACAAATTCTTGTGGGGCCTGATCCTCCCCACATTGTAAGTTATAGGCTGCCTTGCGAGCCTCCTGTGGATTTCTATGTACAGAAAAATGCTTCAAGATGGCCGCCCTATAGGTGAACAATATAGAAAAATGTTGGTCCTCCAGCCCCGCAAAGAAGCTGGAGTATTCTGGTGAGAAGGTCAATTTCACATACTGAATGCAGCTACTGCTGTCTTTCAAATGGAAAGTTTCCATCATCTGCTCAAAGAGCTCTAAGTGCTCCCAAACAGAATATTTGGCGTTCTTATGATAGGGCGTGATGACGCTCCTTATTGCCTTAATTTGTTTTAAGGGGTCCTTAAGCAAGGCCCTTTTTGCCTTATTGGCCTTCTTGGTTCCGGTAACCCTGGTCCAATCCTCCTCTGACTCAGAGGCACTGCTCCCAGAGGTGCCCGTCTGGTCTTCTAGGCTTTCCCGGATTCTGCGAGCCTGGGAATGGCTGGCAGAATGTGGGGACCTAGTCTCCTGTGTCCTGGGGCGCTCAGAGGAGTCTTCTGATTCCTCCTTGCTCCCAGGATTTGATGGGTACCCCCCCACTGTCCTAACTGGGCAGAGGTTTTTTAGGATGCCCTTAGTGGGCCTACCCTCATGGAGTTCCCCACTAAACTTCACAGTACTTGGATACCCATACCCAGATGCCTGCCCATCCATTCCTGGGAGGTACTGGTCTATGAGCCCCATACTTCTGACTGGATAGTAATCTGCCATCCCTGTGGCCCTGGGCTCATGTTCGCCAGTGGACATGGGGGTGGCAGAGCCTAGGGACTGGGAGAGATGAAGGCCTCTGGAACAAGGGTTCCTGAGGGTATGCTCAGGTGTTTCCCTTTCCCAGCGAACCTCATCTCTATCAGCCCCTGCTCCCTGCTGCCATGCAAGAACCTGAGCTTTCTGTTCCTCAATCAAGGCCTTACTAGTCCCTATCAGTCTCTCTTGCATGGCTACCTTCCTGTGGAGCTTGTCATTATTCTCCCAGAGAGCCTCATTTTCTCTCCGTGCTTCCTGGGTGGTTTTTGAGTACTGGGCCAGTCTTTGCTGCAGGAGGTTTACCTCCTGAGTCCTGCCAATACTGGCCTGGTCCTTCCTTGCCAGAGCATCTTCCACCCTCCTGGTGTGCTCTAACAATCTATCATGCTCTTTTTGGAGGTCACCCAGTCCCTGGAGGGCCAGGTGATTTTCTTCCAGTTTCCCTTTTAAGTGACAGACTTTTTGGCCTAAGGTGTCCCTTTCCTGAGCAAGAGCCTGCCTCTGTGCCGCCAGGTCGTCCCTCTGTCTTTGAAGTTCGCCAGCTTTCTGTCGCTCTTCATCAAACTCTGCCTGGGTATCCAGGTCTTTCAGAATTAATTTGTTTCTCTCTACCTTCTCTCTATCTAGGTGGCTTTGCAGGGTGACTATCTGCTCTGTGCATGCCCTGTTGAAATCCAGTTGTTGCTCCAGCTTTTTCTGGCTCTGCAGTAGGGAGTCCAAACCTTCTTGGTACTCCTTCTGCAAGGCCGGAATTCTGGTATCCTGTTCTGCCTTTTCCTGTTGCAGGATACCCATGTCCTCTTTTATTTTAACTATATGCTGCCTGCTTTCATTTTTTGACTCCTGACTCCTGGCTCCTCTGCAGCCTCTGCTCAGAAGAGTCCAGATCAGATTGGGCCTTTTCTAATGCCATCAGTTGCCTACTTGCCAGATCTTGGCCTTCAGCATATTTATCCTGTATGGCTCCCATAGATAAATATAGATATGCTGCTATCTTGGCAATCTTATTTTGATCATCCTTGGCCTTAGGAGCCATATATAGTTCACTCAGGGCCACATGTAAGGGACCCTGGTCATTTCAGATATCTAACCCTGTTGCAGTCCATTCACCTCTCACAAATATCTTATGTAAGAGGTGTTCTCTAGCCATCTTGATGTCTACCAATGTCGCCATTCTGGAAATGTTGATTTCCTTCCTGACTTACAGAAGTTTATTTTATCTTTGCAAAACAGACCGTTTCCTTAGAGCGTTCCCTTTTGAGGGGTGCTTTTACAGTGTAACACAGCGTGGTAGCCCAACAGGATTTATGTATCCTATTAGTTAGCACACTGTATTAAGCTGCACAAGTGGTATGTCTAATCCAGCAATCCCAGACGAGCCCCCAATCTGTAAGTGGTTTCAACCCAGCACTCCACCTAAGTCAATGCCTAGTATGGGATGCCCAATGGAAACCCTTATTTATATATTTTTATGTCAAAAGTTCTTTGATTTCTGGATGATGTACCCTTATATAACGCCCCTCTCTTTGAATCCCCCCGGTCTCACTGAACCAAGAAGGTTTGTTTTGCAAATTAAAAGATTTATTTGAAGAATTGAACAATATATGTATAGATCACACTTTTATAAATATGAATAATATCTGAATATCACACTTATGAATATTTATGTAATGATCAGCAATGGGTAATATTACAATATCAACAATCTCTTTAATCAATTAGGAGTAGGAATAGGAAGAATAATGTAGCCGAGAATAACTTTGTATGGGTTCAAGGAAATGCAATGATATGAAAGAATGCAACACAGAAATAAACTTGATATGAGTTCAACCAAAGACAATGTGATCACTCTTTCCCCCTGTCAATACTCACTCCCCCCAATTTGAAATATGAAGAGATGGAATGGGGGCACACAGGTTTCAGGAATAACAATCAACAATTGCAGTTTCAATCCCAATTCCCCCCAGCAAGCAGAGAGAAACAGGGCTGATTTTAAACAGGTCAAATGCTTTTGAATGTAATATGAAGTGATGGACAAAATGCTAAAAATGGTTTTAATTCGCAAATAGGATTCAGAACTAGTGAGAGCTGCTTGGGATTGGTTCAGGGAAACACTAGCAATGATTGTTGAATGATTAGCAGAGGGAAAACGAGATTCAGAAGTTGAAAGCAAGAAATAGCTGTTTTTACATATGATTACAACAAAACTCTAAGAGTTGGAATGCATTTCTTAGTTCGTTTGAAAGCTGAGGATGTTAGCCTCAAAATGACATTTAAAATACGGTTCAAATGTTACAGAGGTTTTAATGAAGGTCGATTGTTCTCAAAAGAGTCAAGATTTCAAAATGAAAGATGAGCTGTTGAAGATTTGGAACAAAGATTTCTTAACACTTGGGAGTCTATGGAACCGCAAACTACACGGGCAGCACAGCCACCGATCCAGAGACGCCTCCGGATTGTTTATATCTGCCTGAGACGATTGCCTTTCTCCAGAAAATATATATTAGCGTCAAGATTATTATCAATACGATTAACACAGAATTATATGGATTAGAGAAGGATTCAAGATAGACAAAAGAGATTCAATAATGCAGTTATGGATATGTTGGAATGGTTTGGATGGGATTACTTAAGCTAAGAGATGACTATGGACAGTTCTACGCTAAATACTCACTACTATGGCTTTGGAATGGAATGGAGCCGTCAAAGATCTGGTCAAAGGTTTGGACTGGACTTCGCTCGCCACCTGGACTCTGTTCTCAGCAAGGCACTCTGGTCTGCACGGCCTCTTGGACTGGATCTGACGGGTTCAGGGTTACAGCTCTGCTGGACTGATCTGGATCTTGGGTTCTAGCAAGGGTTCTTGGCCAGAAGCAGCAAAACAGTTCAGCCAGGCTGTTGAATGGTTTAGGCCCTGTGGAAGTTTAGAGGTTAAAATCAGGTTGCTAGATTTTAAAGGCCTGCTGAAAAGGGTTCTGCTTTTTGGGTTAGACCTCTGCTTCAGGGTTCTGGAGTCTGGTTCTGGAGATGGGTTCTTCCTGCAGAGCACTTCACCGGTAGATCAGTGATGAGTGAATGTGTGTGCCTCTGGGTCCTCAACAGTCCCTATTTATGTATTTCCCAGGTGGGTGGGGAGACTGATTATACTACGCCCACCCCAATAAGAATCTGCTAAGTCAGAGAATTCCCTCTCCCCTGATTTGAGAAGGGAACATTGTGTCATGATGTGTCATGATGTGTCATGTTTATGGCCCAGGGAGAAAACCTCCCCTTTGTTTCTGTACAGTATATCTTATTTTTCATAAAAAACATATTTACAATATCCCATACTTGCTAATATTACATATTTACATTACAGATTAATTAAGGCACGTGTCTGTCAAAGTCCTATCTTCTGCAGAGCTTCGGTTCACAAATGACAGTTTTTCGCGCTTTTGGTCGGTTATTCAGTGTCAGATCTGTACAATTTTTCTTACATACATGCACATAACATTCGAGTATATTCCTGTAAATTTTCATATTCCTAACTTTATCACAATTGCTACAATCTTAACATTTTCGTGGTTCAGACTCTGAACACCGCACAGATTCCAGGTTAGTCTTAAACTGTGAGCGATCTTTTCATTTTATTTTTACCAGTTCAGCACAATTTGCTATAAGTCTTTTTCTCAAACATACAGTTACTTCAGTTTCAAATCCACATTTTCAGTCTGGTGCCTCCACGGCCTGGCTGAGCCAGAGAGTAACATGAGCTTGTTCCTGCCTCGGCTGGTTTCTGTTCCCACCCGAAATAGCATTTTCTTTCAGTTCAAGAAACGCATTGTCTCTTCCCCAGAGCAGCAGAGCAAGTCTCCTCTTCTTCTCATTAGCATCCAAATGAGATATCCTCTCCTTTTAGTGGGAAGGAAAAGGGTGATGTGCTCTCTGTGGGGGAAAAACCTCTTTGAAGTTTAGCTGAATCAGGTTACCTTACAGTAAATTGTGACATTGTTCCTTTTGAAAATTAAAGTTTCAATTTTAAAATAAGCAAACATATCTTCAATTCCAGTCTTTTTCAACATGAAAATTAAGTTGTGGCAACCTATATTGCATTTGATGGAAGTCTCTGCTTTCCCCACACTTAGATTTTGAGACACAAGTTTTAACATGACAGATTTAGAGATCGCCAGCTTCTGTCAGAGGCGAGTAGCGGTGTTATGCCTATTTTTAACATATTTTTTCAAGCAAGCATCTTTAAATGTGGATTTTCTTCTGATAAATGTACTTCTGCTGACATTATATTTATGTGGATTCTTGAAGTAGAATGATGTTTAACCCTCAACAAGGAGGTTGGATCTTTTGTGTGGTTTGTGAACCATGATTTTTGCAAATTTGACAAGCAAGGAAAACGGATTTCCAAACAGCTCTGTGTTTATTTTGCAATCAGCATTGCTTTTTTGAAGTAGTTTCAGGCTACTCTTTGGGTAGCCCAATGGTGGGTTTTGGCAGTAGTCTCCTGTGTTACCACTGACATAGGCAAAAAGTGGATTGGGGGCCTTTTTTTTCAGGTTTTTCCTGCGCACTTCTGGGTGATTTTTAGCAAGCATCATGCTTTCTGGCGGCCATTCTGTACATGCAGCGCACAGGAATGTTACAGGGCCTGGACTAGTGGGTTAAAACATCCCACAGTATATAAGTGTAAAGTCTAGTTTATTATGTAGTGTGGTTTGCTTCCAAGGCATTGCGATTGAACAATTTTTAAGCACATGAAATGCAAATTCACCATTTAACCAAAGTGCATGATCCTGCGCAAATCATTTAATCACACTGGCCCCCATTATAAGTTGTGCGGAATGGGTTTAACGGCACTGGTAAAGGTGCAGGCTCCGTTAAACCCACTCCGCACTATTACGAGGTCCCCTCCCCGGACCCGCTCTGGACGTCTGGTTTTTCCAGACATCCATAGCGGGTCCCGCGAGGTGACCAGGGAGCTAACAATGGGCCCGTTCGTAATGGTCCCGTTGTTAGCTCCCTCCCCATTCCCATTGAGCCCTATGAGGGCTCGAATGGGAATGGGGAAGGACCTTGCCCGGGTTCCCTGAAGGAGGCAATACCGGGCCCTCCAGACTCGGAATGGCCCAGTATTTCCCCATTCAGGGAACCCGGACCCGGACAAGATTTTGGAGGCAGCCATGCCCTTACTAAGGGCATGCCTACCCTCAAAGTTGTAATGAGGCCCACTGTGTCTTATCTGCAGCTCCGCAAGTGATTCATTTCACAGCTTATGTTAATATATCATGCTATCATAAAAAAAGGCTAATGACTATATAGTTGCTCCATATATAATAATAGTGCAATTTAGGTATTTTGCAGCGCAAAGTTATTTGCTACTTGGCTTGCTTATGGCAACTTATTCTAGTCACTTTCATGGTGCCTCCCAGTATCAAAGACTGATGATGCTCCTTGCAATGTCCTTTTCTGTGTCACTTCTGTTGATGCAATCCATATGCAAATTAGGAGTTTTGGATATAATTTGCCACACAGAGCTCTAACAGATGAGTTTCCTACATCTGTAATGGTCCTGCAGGTTAATACATTTGTTGTTGTCTATGTGTTAAAATGCCCTCTGTCACTAATGTTACCAAAAAGGTTGATTGGGCGGGTGTGAATGATACCGTATGGAATCGTACTGCATTTGGGGGGGGAAGTTGCAGGACTTTTTTGTGGCTTTTTTTATGGCCCACCTCCCCAACCCCACTCTTGCAGTGCTGGATACTCCCTCCCCTGCACTAGCCATGGCCTTTGAACACAGACTTTCACCATGTTCCCTTGACATGTTGCCCCAATAGGTTTCATTGGGGCCTACTATTCATTACCTTCTATCATGTCCACTTTCTATATTGCACCATTCGGTTCCTTAAAGTAACCCCGTAGCCATAGTCTTTGGCCACACCCATTATCCCCCACCTCACTGTAGCTGTAACAATCCCGTTTTTTTGTATTAATCACATTTTTCTAACTCTTTTTAAAAAAACTGTTCCCCATGACAGTGGTTGGTATAACCCTGACAATATTAATGTAATACAAATAACCCTGGTTATTCGTAACATAACTCTGGTTATTCATGTGACACACTTTTATTCCCGATCCAGTTTTATAACCCCATTTATGCAGAAAATAACCCTGGTTATGAGAAAACATTTCACCTCTGCACTTGGTCCCCAACACCCCCAAACCACCAATTACACACAGTGTCCTCTTTACCCTCCCCACCTCTAGCCTGATGCCATTTCATAATTTTTCCTCCGCTGAATGGCATTTTTTACATTTTTCGTTTTCTGCTAACCCTGGTTATTTCCTAAATAACCCCAATTATCTCTCGCATCAAACAATTAAATTGTGGCTTTTTCATTTCTGAAAAGCCTCTCTGCTGCAAAGCACCATGGGGAGATATAGCTATAATTTTGGGAGAAGGTTCAATTCCATCCAGTGGTTTCTGGCATGCACTGTGCAGATGTGCAGAAATGTTGACTTTTTATCTATGGGGAAATGAATGGGAATAGGCAGAAAACAGTATTTATTTGCTTTCTTAATGACCTTTTTCACAACAAATCTTTCCCACATGGTCCAGTCTGTGGGGTGGCATGACAAACCTTTTGTTTTTTTGCTGAAAATTAACAGCTAAATCCGTCATTCAAGTCAAAAGATATTAGACATTCAAATTTCGGGTTTCAAATGGAACTTGATACTCAATTTAACTATAGTACGGCGGCCACCACACTTTAATATATATGATACATTTTACATACTGTGAAGGCATCATGAAGTACGACACAGACAAGAGATATCAAGTTGAACAAACGAATATTTATTAACTTAAATGTCATGATGGTTGAAAGCCTAACTTGCCCACTCAGGGCAAGTTAGGCTTTCAAACATCATGACTTTTAAGGTGGGATTTCCCTACCTGAATTAAACTAAGGAAAGTCTGAGTCAAAGAGTTCAACTTAAAAGCCCATCTGTGTCCAAACCCTATCCTTGCACCTCACGACTACAACAAACCAATGTGTAGGGATGTAACAGTCAAAAGAAACAGTGTTCAATAAAATGTTCTGAGCTTCTTTCAGCTCGCAGCTTTCTTTCAGCTCCCTTCCCCAGGTATAAAGCAGTTCCACAAAAAGTCTCAAAGTTGTCTTTGGTTTTCAAGTTTAGTATTATACACTGCTGAAATAGTTCTTTGGGTTCCCATCTCTCAAATTACAAATGGCACAGTTCAAAACACCAAAAGAAAGAGTCATGAAATGTCAGGATTCCCTGTTCCTGGGCTTGTATTTCACAGTAGTTCACAACTCAAAAGAAAAGGTAATGAAGTCTCAGGCTTCCCTTCTTTAAGTCTTGTATTACACCATAGATCAAAACACACATTTTAAAATGGCCTCAGCTATTTTCTTGATCCTACTTTTGGCCCATGCTGGTTCACTTCTTTTCTTCATGTAATACAGTTGTTTTCAGGATTTCATATAGTTAATTGAATACACATTCAGTGATTTATTTAACCTGGAAAGTTCAGTTGTGTCCAAAATGCAGTATGCAGTGATTGTTAGTGATTGCACAGTTCCATTCACTGCAGTATTTTCTGCTTAATTATAATGTTTACATTCAATTTGGCATTCTCTGGACATTGAGTTGGCATATGCTCTTATTTTCATTCAGTCCGCTATGGAATATTGCTGCTTTTCACTTTCAGAGAACTTCCACATACTCTGAGATTTTCGAAACCGTTCTGCTTTATTAAACGTGACCACTCTGATACAAAGTATTTCTGGCACTTTGAAGTTCACAATGTAAAAAGGCCTAGGAGCGGAGACCTTATAAAATGTGCTCTGGTAATGCACGCGACCACTTAGCTGCTAGTTGCAATGTATTTCAACATGATTGGAAATGTTCATTCTTTAGCGCTTCACGCACTGGTTTTCTCATGTTACAGAAACTCAACAGTCTCTTCAGTTGCTGTCCTTGCAGCATGTAGCACACCATCTGCAGCACCTGCTGCTTGGGGTCCAGCCCCTGCCCCTTTGAGACTCCTGGGCTGACTTCTTGGCAATGGCGAATGAGCACATCACTCGAAAGGGAAAGGGGCAGCCTTTCCACCTGGCTCCCTTATTTGCTGCCAGTACGTTCCACAGAGCTCTTGCTCCCACGCCAGGCTGCTGCAGGTGACCTCTCCGGGCAGTCTTGAGCATCTCGATGTGCTGTACACCTCGGACCTCTCCACAGCAGTTCCCTCCAGCCACTCACCTCTCTTCTAGCACAGTTCTCTGCTTCTCATACAGGATTCTCTGCTGCTGCTCTCTGTGTTGCTTTTTCCTCCCCCTTTTATACACCTGTAACCCGCCAACAGGTTGCAGGTGTGTTCTCTCAATCAGTGTTGTCTGACCATCATTTTTTTTAAAACTCTTTATTATTTTAACATCAAACAACAATAACAGATAAACAAAACAATAAACAAAAGAAAACACAAACATTACTTGGAACAACGGGGGCATTTGTGAGTTTCGCCCCGTCTCATCATGGTCATCCTTCTGGGCGTAAGGTATGCCCTATCCGTAAGGTATAACTGTGCTTGCCTAAACCTTGTGTTCCTGGACTCCTTCTTTGCATATTTCAGCACCCTCGCCCACTCCTGTTCGCTAAAGGGCCTCTGAAGCTCCCTTTCCCAGCGTGCTCTCATTTGTAGCACTTGCACATTGCTGGATTGTAACAACTGTTCATATATCCTAGAGGCTGTGTGTCCTCCTTCTGCTATGTCGTACCATGTATCTAAGCCTCCCTCCATAGCCTTATCCTCCTCTGGCCATTCCGTCCATCTTTTCTTGATTGTCGTTATCATGCTGGTGTGTAGGAGAAACTGTCCTCGCTGTATATCATGATCTTCCACAATGTTTTGGAACATCCTCCATTGTCCCTCCTTCCTCAGATCACCTATCTGCGCTACGCCCTTGGCCTCCCACTGGCATTGAGATGTAGCGAGAGTTCCTCTATCCAGGCCTGCGAAGCCAGCTAGGGGGATCTGTGTCGAACAGGGATCTATCTTCCCTTGGAGTTTCCACTGCCTGCCCCACAGCGTTATTGCAAGTCTGACCATATTTGGTAGGGTCTTGATCCGGGATTTATCCGGCCAGGGCAGTTCCCTTAGATAGTATAGCATCAGCGCCGGCTGGAAAAGTATTGTATCTATTGTTGTTTCATCCCCCAGCCATTTGACCATAAACTGCAGTTGCCCCGCCAGGTAGTATTTTTCAAAGTCCAGCAAACGAATGCCTTCAGCTTCATAGTCTCTTTGCAGAGTCTTCATGGCTATCCTGCACATCCCCCCGCCCCAAAGGAACTTCTGTGCTATTGTGTTCTGTTTTTTGAAGAAGGATCTGGGTGCGTTGTGTGGGATATTAGTGAAGTAATATAACATACGTGTGAGTACCACCATCTTTAAGGGAGCTGCCCTTCCCATCATTCCCAGCGGAGGTGTCTCACAACAGTCCATGACCTTCTGCGTTCTAAGGCTGCCTGCATGTTACTGTAATGTGTGTCTGTGGTTTCATGGTGTATTTCTACCCCCAAATACCAGAAGGAGCGCGGTGCCCAATTGAGACCCAGGTCTGGAAGTTGGTTCGGGGGGACCCATCTTAGATCTGCCAAGGGGAAACAATGTGGACTTTACTTTATTAATAGCTATTCCCGAGAGCCTGGTGTATGCATCAATCGCTCCTAGCAAGCAGGGCAGCTTTTCTCGCGGGTTATCCACGAACAGGAGCATGTCGTCAGCATACAGCAACATTTGATGTACCACTCTGTCTCTATCTATCCCTGTATCCCCATACTCTGCTCGAAGGAAAACCGCTAGCGGCTCAAGGGCCAATATATACAACATGGGCAAGAGCGGGCAACCCTGCTTGGTACCCCGGTATATCCTCCAGCCCTCTCAGACATGTCGTCCAGTCTTGACTCTAGCTCTAGGATCCTTATACAGCAGCTGAACCCATCGAAGGAACCCTTCCCCATTCCAAAGCGGGCGAGGACATTCAGCAGCCATGTCCAGTTCACTGAATCAAAGGCCTTAACGGCGTCTAACGATGCTATAGCGCATTCAGCCTGCCTGAGATTTGTCTGGTCGACTACATGGTGGAGCCTCCGTTGATTCCATGACGTGTTTCTCCCCAGAACGTAGCCCGTCTGATCCGAGTGGATCAGCGTGGGTATCACCCTTTTTAGTCGGTTAGCAAAGACTGCCATGAGGATTTTCACATCCTGATTAACGAGGGAAATCGGCCTAGAGGAGGCACACACCAGCAGTGATTTCCCGGGTTTAAGGATCGGTATGATTACTGATTCCGACATGCTGCCTGATAGCTGTTCACTCTCATACACCCTTTGAAACGTATCAAGCAATCTTGATGATATAGTGCCCTTGTAGCTTATAGAATTCCCCGGGGAGCCCATCCAACCTGGGGATTTGCCTGATGGGTGTTCAGTGATTACTGACTCTATTTCTTCCACTGTAAGAGGATAATCTAATGAGTGGGCCTGTTCTTCTGCTAGTTTCGGCAATGCTATCTCTGCTAGGGCACCTAGTATATCCCAGAATTCCACCTCTGGATTTGGAGCGTACAATCGCTCATAGAAGCGGGAAAATATTGTGTTAATGTATTGCTGATTTCTGACCTCTGTCCCCGCTTCATCATTTATTGCATTAATTGGGTACCTTCTACATTCCTGCTCAGTGAGCCAGGCCAATAGCCTGCCTGTTTTGTCCCCCTCCGCATGCAACCGCTGTATATATTTCCTATAGTCCAGTCTTCCCAGTTTCTCCCAGACTTCTACGCATCTAAGTCTCAATGCCATTAATTCTCTGGGTTCCTCCCCGCCTGGTGTTCTGTTCATTCTATCTCTTTTTCCAGTTTGCTAAGCTCCGCTAGGGCCTGTCATCTTAGTCCCCCTGTTTTTCCTTTTGCTGCCCCCCTTACCACCACTTTGAATGCATCCCAGAGCGTACCATAACCCTCTACGCTTCCCACATTATGCTCAAAGTATTCCTCAATCACATCCTATAACTATTCCTCGAACTTTCCTTCCTTCAATGCCTCCGCCCTCAGCCGCCATGTTGGTATCGGTGCCCTTCTATGGGCATGTGGCCATGTTGCTACTATAGGTGCATGATCGGATAATGTGCGTGCTTTGATGTTTATCCCAGTAAAATCTTTTAAAGATTCGGTGCCGTAAATAAATAGTCTATGCGTGTAAATATTCCATGGGGTGCACTACAGTGTGTATAACCTCTCTCCGTACTCTGTACCTTCCTCTAGACATTCGCTAGCCGCAATTGAGTCAGGACCATTTGCAGTGCCTTGGCTGGGGGTGCCGGCTTCCTGTGTTTGTCGTCTGACCTGTCCAGAAGTGGGTCCAGAGTACAGTTGAAGCCCCCCGCACAGATAACCGTTGCTTCTCTGTACAGAGCCAGTTTGGGGACAAGTTTCCTAAAAAAATTCAGTTGCATCATGATTCGGTGCATACACATTTATCAAGCATATTTCTTTACTCTCCAGCATTCCATGCACCAGCACAAGCCTTCCTTCTGAATAACATTCCTGTTTTAAAAACTGAAATGGCACCCCTGGGGCGACCCATATCAATACTCCCCTGGCATAGTTCGAGTATGTGGAGCTGTAGATCTGTCCTCCCCATTCCTTGTTCACTTTGGTTTGTTTCTCCCTTGTTAGACAAGTCTCCTGCAGCATTGCTATTTGGACCTTCATTCTGTTTAGCCAGGCATACACCGTAAGTCTTTTAACATAGGCGTTGAGCCCCCTGACATTCCAAGTTGCGATTGTTATCTCATCCAGGCTCATATTCGCTGTCTCTTCCAGCTCTGCCGTCCCATAGCCTTCTGTACGCCCCCTTCTCTGCGTCTCCGTATTGCTCTCTCTGCTCGGGGTGATTCGTCGTCATGTGGACCCATTTTCCCCGGCCTCTCTCTAGTGTCCTCCCGTGTCTCCACCTCCTTCAGCCTCTGTCCAGGGTCATCTCTCTGAGCTTTGGCCCCTTGATCCTCATCAGTTCTGCCACCTGTCGCCCCACTTTGCTTGTTCCTGTGTTTGCTGCTTCTCCACTGTTATTCACCCCTACCCCCAACCAACCACTCGACTAACTACAACTATAACCATTAAACCAACGCCCAGCCACCCTCCCCCTACTTGGGCTCCGCTGCTTCTCTTGCTTCAAGCACCGAGGTGGGTCCGGGCCGCCGCAGTGTGATGCCTCAAAACTGACATCTCTAACATGTAAAACACTCTGGGTTTGTGCGTGCTGACGGCCTCTATGGCAGCAGGTTCCATTGCTCCATTAAAATTCCATCGGGCTTGCTTTATTTACTTTGTGTTAAGTGTCTCTGCTCATATTTGGTTCCCCCTCTTCATCACTGGGGCAGATTCCCATTATCATTGGCATTCCTGGGTCTTTGCTGGGGGATGCCCTGCTGGTCCATCCAAATGTGGGCCTCCTCTGTCGTTTTGAAAAAGCTTGACCTACCCTGGTGTATCACCTTGAGTTTAGCCGTATACATCAGCATATAGCGTACTCCCGCTGCCCTGAGGCGTTCTTTAGTCTGCCAAAATGCGCTCTCTGCTTCTGGACCATAACGGTGTAGTCCGGGTATATAGTGATTCTGGAGGAGTTCCTGGCGATCACTCCCCCCGCTCTTGAGAACGCCAGTATCTTCTCCCTGTCTTTAATGTTCATGATCATGGCGATCATTGATCTCGGGGGAGCGCCAGGTTGGGGCCTCCTGGACTGGACTCTGTGTGCTCTCTCCACTGTAAAACCCTGGGACAGTGTCCCCACCCCAATCTCCTAAAGAAGCAGATTTTCAACATATTCCTTGGGATCTCTATCTTCCTCGCCCTCCGGCAGTCCAACTATGCAGATATTATTCCTTCGTGCTCTCCCTTCCGCATCCTCCGCCCTGCGTTCCAGGATCTTCACTCTCTACATCACTTCCGCCATTTGCATCTGCGTGACGGCGACATCAGTGGTGTTTTGCTGCAGCTGATGTTCTGCTGTCGTCACCCGATCCGTTAGATTTCATGCGTCTTGTCGAAGCAGGCCCACATCCACAATGACTGTGTCTAGCTTATTCTCTAAGGATGCATTCAGGGCATCTATAGCTGTGTCCATTTTGTTTTCAGAGGATGCCTTTAGGGCAGCAATTGCTTCCAGTACTGGTCCATCACTTCCGCACCATCCTGTTGTGCAGCACTCGTTGTAGCCATCTCCGCTACCGGCTGGGCAGGCTGTGTTCCTCCGGATTTCCTGGTGAAGCACTTTATGCTAGTTTGTTTACCTCTACCACCTTTTCTTCCGCTTGGCATTATTCCTTAGCAGGCATGAGGCATCGTCTTTCTTTCTATTGTTCCCACTGACCCAGCCACGTGAGTCTGCGTGAGGCGGGTGTCCGTTACACACCGCAGTGCATAGTTCTGGTTCCAACTGGTCTGCCTGCTCTGATTTTTGCTCCGGCCCTCTGAGGGCAAGGTCTTCCCAAAAGTTTGTGCACCCTTGTCTTGTTGGTGGGCTCCCTGGCCCATTCCTATGCTTCTTATCCCGTGGATTGTGGCCTCCCACATAATGTTTGTGCCTAATATGCGTTATGTCCGCCCCTCCTGTGTACCTTTGCTGGTTTCCCTGTTCGTGCAGTCAGGTCTTGCTATGCCACCTTATCCTGCTGTGCGGATGGCAGACCACAGATGCCCCTTCAAACGTGCTGGTCAGGGGCTGTGCGAGAGTTGCCGCAATATTCACATGAGCCGTGCCAGAGATCCCTGTGCCCACTTGATTTGTATAGCTGGTCAGTGGGTCATAGCCACCCTGCTCGCCCGATCTGTGTTCCAGGTCTCCTTTGCTAGTGTCTCCTCATGTAAATGGGAGGCCCTGGAGGTCTTAGTGGTGGGCCTCACCTTACTTGCAACGCCCGTGGGGGGCCTCCAGAGCTCAAAGCAAGCCCGCTTCCAGCGTTCCGTCCCTCCCTCGGGGATTCCCTTGGGGGAGACCCACGCTGCAGGATCTTGTTCAATTGCTGCACCGGGGGCCGATTATGATTATCCAGCGCCTCAGGTGTGGCCCAGCCGCAGCGCAAGGGGCAGTGGATTATGGCCTCCCACATCCACGGCGCTACAGTGGGCTTTGCCATGCTACGCGATCCCACTCAGTGAGCTGGGGGCACCCGTCGCTCACCTGAACCTGCAGCCACCTTTTGTCCTAGAGGCCCAGTGGTGAGCAAGGGTCCCCCATGCTTCACACGCCGCTTCAGCCCTGCGGCCCACCAAGGACCAAGCGCTGGGTTCCGGGTGTGCAATCTCCCTGCTAACCGGTGGTCCCGGGTGTTCTGTCAAGTCTATCGCCTTGCCTTAGGTCCTGATGGACCCTTCCAGCTTTCCTGCATGTCGGGGGGGGCGACTGCCACTGTCCCTGACCCTGTGCGCCCAGCCGAGGCGAGCTCCTCCTCCCCACCTGCCGGGTGGTCCATGGGGGTTGTGGGAGCCCCCAGTGTGGGTGAGGGGATGGGGTCCTAGGAGTTCCGGTGCACTCACTGCACCTCAAGTTTCAGGGCCCTCTGGGCTTCTGCCCTGGCTTCGGGCTACTGGCCTCGCCTTTCTGGCATGGCAGCCATCAGCCGTCTTCCGGGATCTGCGTGGCTGTGCTTCCAGTCTCTGCGGCCACTGTGACCCTCTGCCGTTGTCTTGCCCAGTGTGATTGTACTCGGGTGCTACGTGGGTCGCCAAGCCCCGTGTTATTCTCCTGCTGCACTGTGTCGGTCGGGTGCATCCGCTGATAAGCTGCCTCCAGGTTGCCTCATCTGCATGTGCACCAGGTCACCCTCAGGCTCTGCTCCGCACCGCCTTCTTGGCACCCCGCTCCACCTCGTCAGTCGGACACCTCCCGTTGGTTCAGCTACTTCCTCGCGGTGTCCGCGTGTTCACCAGGTCGCTCTTAGCTCTGCAGCCGCTCCGTCTTCTCAGCTCCCCGCTCCGCTTGCATCTGCCATTTTATAGGCCAGCCGTGCAGGTTTTCTCTATTCCGTTTTGTCGTGTTCTGCGGCAATGCAGACTCCGGTTTCGGACAAGAAACCACCTCTGTGGGTACTGGACCTTCATGTACCCACACGTGTTTTAAATGGGATATCTATGGTATTCGCCAGGTTTAGCACATCTGGTCGCAGGATCTCCACAGAGCTTCAGGATTCAGCAGCGTACTGCATGGCCGCCAAGCCATGCCCCCCTTGTCTGAACATAATTAGGAGGACATGCCTGACCTTCACACCACCTTGCAGGCACTTTACTCGTCCCAGTACCAAAGTGTTTAAAGTGTGTGGTGTTCCTTACTCTCAGTTGCCACTTCCTGTCTCAGTACTAGAGTGGTGAGAATGTATGGTGTTCATTACTCTGAGTTGCTTCTTCCTCGTCTCAGTACCATCATGTGCCCCATGTGGGGAATTGAGGGAAGCTGTCTTAAAATAATCCAATAAGGTTGAGGGAGGGCTAGGTTGGTTGTCAATAGGAAAAAGGGGATACCATGTCTCATCTGAGGTCATTCCACTCCTAATCCTCAAGGACCCTCCACCCAGGTGATCCTCCCTCACTTCTCCACCCCCAGGATTAGGATTCAAAAGAGATGGCCACCTGCACAGAGGATACAAGGGGGTTAGGATTGAGAACATACTCAGGTTTCTCACAATACCTGTAATTGTCTTTCTGATGCCTGTATCTGCTTAGATTCACATGCATTGCATAGGCCAACATCTACATAATCTTTTTTTATTTCATAAAGGGACGTTGACTGGGCATGACTGTAATACTATCCCTACTACTATCCCTACTGTGACGTGTACTGTACCCATGATCCCTCACGCTTCGAGGTCCTCATGTTGTTATTCTTTCTGACCAGAGCTTGCGTGGAGTATCTAGTGAAGTGTGAAGAATTGTTTGAAAAACCTCACATAACATACATGTTGTCTATGGTGCTTCTGCTCCCAGCTAGTGGAATCTGGGGAGGGGGGCACATGTGAATCTAAGCAGATACAAGCATCAGAAAGACAATTACAGGTATGCAATATTTGTCTTCTGAGGCTTGTGGATCTGCTTAGAATAACATGCTTTGCATAGACTAGCGAGCAGTACCCCAAAAAGGTGGTGGGTTGATAGAAGGGACTGAGGCAAACAAATGTTTTACCCCAGCTTTGAGTCATTCCTGGCCTGTGTGTCAACACAATAATGTGAGATTGTGTTTACTGAACTGCATGAAGCTGCTTTGCAGATAGCTTCTAGTGGCACGTTATCAATGAATGCTAATGTAGCCCTGTACCAGGTGTGGAGTTGCAACGCTTACCTGGTGTCTTGCAGGGGCGGACATAGACCTATATGATCTTTGTAGGTTATTGAAGACTCAGGACATGAACATTTGGCGAGTAATATATACACTGCTTGATGGAGCAAATATGTGTGGCGCTGGATGATGCACACTCGTCCTTGTATCCAAAGAGATAGGATTTTGTTGTGTTGAATTGGAGCTGTGATGGGATTGCTATGTGGGCTGCTTTTCATTTGTGCTCCTTTGTTTCCTGCAGATATATAAGGGCAGTTGGAAGGATTCTTGTGGGCAACTTCTCCTGTGCACTTCTCTTAACTCTTGACAGGGAAGAGCTTACCAGATTCCTTTCTTTAGTTCTGAGCAAACCATGGAAATAAGTTATTTTGTTCTGTTACAATTATTGTATTAATCCATATCTATTCTTAAGTGGGAAATAAACAAGTCTCTCTTCTTCTTTATAGGAGTTGGAACAGAAGGAAAACGGAGAATCTCTCACGTAACCAACCAGGTTCATTTCTTAATGTTCATTATGTAAGAAACTCATGGTGGCAACAGTGGCGTCTTGTCAAATAAAAGGGCCTATACTAAGAAAAACGTATTACCTTACAACTAAATACAAAAGAGTGTGGGATAGGATTCACAAGAAAGAAAGAAGTGTTCACAAATGATAAGTCAGGATGTGCTAGCCAGGGGTTTCCTTCCCCATGTTTTGAGCACGGGACAAGGCTGGACTCCTGAGCACAGCACACGCTCAAGCTTCCCCAGCAAGAGACGACAGTCCCGTTCTCAGGTATCAGGACCTTTGGTGGTTAAGTGTCTTTTCTACAAAAAGTCTCTTGCCTCCGAGGACCGGATGTGTAAACGAAATAACAAAAAAAAATTCCTTCCGCATGGCCGTTGGATGATGACTTTTCCCCCCTAGATCTCCCTCTTCGGGACTCAGATCCACGAAAGTTCCTAGCGATATCAAGACCTTCGGTGGTTAAGTTTCTTACTTCCGAGGGCCTGATAGGTACAAAATAATAAACAAAAGTTCCTTTCTGATTGCCTTTTGGGTGATATTTCTTTACATCTGGGTCCCCCTCTTCAGAGCTCAGAAGCCTCTTGAATGTCAGCCTTCCTCTGTCGGGTTCACTCTGGCTTGTTCCAAACAATCTCAACTGTTGCAGTCACATGTCGTTGTGTGATGGCTTTTCACTCCTGGATCCCCCTCTTCTGAGCTCAGACCTTTCTCAATGGTTTCCCCCTCCGTCGGATTGACTACGGCTTTTGTCGCTTGGTGATGGCTATTCACCCCTGCATCCCCCTCTTCCGGGCTCAGACTCTTCTAAAATGTTTGCCTTCCTATGTCAGGTTTCTTATCCGCTTTCCCGTCGACTCACTGGCTGTGATGAACTGCTTGGCTTTCTTGTATCTGGAATCAAGGATGGTACCACAGTAGCAGGCGTCTCTTTCTGTCCTGCTTATCAGCATAGGCATGCTCCATGTACTGTTGACATCTGCTGCAACAGACGCTGGCTATTGTTTGCGTTCTTACGATTCCTTGTGCGGAGGCTTTGCTGGTCTGGGTCCGAAGGGGCAAAGTCGCTTCTCTCCTTGTCACCCTCTCAATTGTCACCGCCATTCTCCTTTTCTTGAAATGCCAAGTTTGGATAGCCGTTTCGTTGTGCGGTCTGCCGTGCTCGTCGTGTGCTGTCTTGCTCCACCTTTTATCCCTGTGGGGAAGTGAAAGGGCCGTCAAGTGTGTGTGATTCTGGTCAATTGTCTGACTTTGCCTGATCCTTGTGTTGGGACACGTCAGGTAAACGGCTCTGTTGTTAGTCTGTTGTCTTTTGTGGTGTGTGAAAGTGTTTGTGTTGGAAAATGGGGTGGGGGTAGAGTGTTTGAGTATCCTATATGGTAGGATGGGAAAAAGGTGTTATAAGAAGGGGGATACCGCGTCTCACTCGCCACTATCCCACTTCCAGGTGATCCTCCCTCCATAGTCCACCCCCAGAAACTGGATACAATAGCGATGGCCGTGCCCTGGCCACCTGGATGACAGATCCCCAGGGACTAGTAAGTGAGACACCTTCAGGTTTCTCACAATTATCACATTTGACAAAAGATTTTTGCATTACGTTTTGCTTTTCATGGACTTTGCTGTTTGCTTATTGAACAGTGCTGGCAGTGTCATGATGCCCGCTCCTGGGGAGCCGGCTCAAGCCCTGCGTCCCCGAAAGCGGACATCAAGTCCCCGGGGAAGGTCCCAGCAACCCCTTATAGGGGCCCTTTGGACAGAGTCCTGGCGCCTATGGCGCCAGGCTCATAGAAAACGTCAGTCCTGGCGCCATAGGCGCCAGGCTCATTATGAAAGTGTTTGGGTGCACTTACCTGATGCAGACCATGCTGCAGAACCCCGGCTCCCTTGAGGCCTGAAAGGAACTACTTTACCTGTGGGACTCATTTACCACCCGGGCGTGGTCGGGGAAGGATACATACCTGGTTGGAGGAAGGACACATTCTAGGAACTTCTTCCAAGGCTATTTAAACCACACCTGATCAGCCACACGTGCTTCGTGTTGTTCTGCATCTAGCAGCTGGACGCTCACCGTGTCTGCTCCTGCATCCTGACTTCTGCCACGCCTGCCAGCATCCTGAATCACCTGCAAAGGAAGGGAACAAGAGAACAGAAGAAGGAAAAGGCCTTACCTGCTAAATCTGCATCCCGGAGACATTTCGCCGACGATCCTGAAAAGGAAGACATTTATTTTTAAAAGCACATCACATCGATCGCTGCAGCGCCTCATTCTACTCATCTTACAGGGCGCTTCCATGTTCTGCAGCGACCATCCGGATTCACAGTCGCGCCCCAGCGCCTAGGGAGAAAAAGACAATAACGAAGGTGAGAGAAAGAAGGGAAAAGGGAAGCTAAATCTCCATGTTAAGACTTACCTGCTGGGTCATTCCCTTTTCGTTTCGGGTCCGCGCCGCATCCAGGCATTTTCGGACCCCGGCCCCTAAGGGGAAAAAGACATCAGCGTTAATGAGCGAATGAAAAGACATTACCAAGACGCTCATTAAAGACTTACCTGATTTCCACAAGGATTTCACCTCTCATCTCGGGTTGGTGCCTGTTCCCCGGCATTCCGTACCCCGGCCCCTATGGGGAAAACGACACTAGCATTAGAACATTAATGCATGGACACAAGGGGAACCACTTATCAAAAACTTACCTGGAAGCCAAGCAAGTTTGGTTCTCACCAATCCGAAAATCCAGTGAAGTAACTGGATACCAACGCGCCCCTGCATCAGAAGCAGGATGGAGAGCTCGTCCTTCCAGACCCTAAGAAGGATACTTCTGCGAGTCAGACAAGCCAGATTTGGGGCCCGGTCCAGTCCGTCTCCCGACCCCTGCGCATCACCTTAGACGAGGTCACAACAGCGCGAACCAGGCCAGCGCCTCCGTGGGAGTCAGGTGAGCGTTACAGGCAGTCAGTTAGCTTCACGAATGCTTGCCCATCTAATGTGCGCAATGAAAAAACGAGACCATTACCTTCACAGGAAATAAAAAAACTCGTAATGTTTTCTGTGTGCTCATCGCACGCATTGATTTTCATGTGCTTGCTGACTCTCCAAAAACATTCAAAAACATGAATAAACACTGCGCGTGTCTCCTGCATGCATCACCCTTGATTGTATACGTTTGCAGACTCTCTGCTCATCAATGAGCACGACGTGAGCCTCGCAAGTGCCTACTTTTGAATTGTATCTACAGTTTTCAACACGTGTGCATGTATATTCTGAATATGGAAATTACACAATGACCAAAGTAAATTGTATTATTAGGCAGATTAAACTAAACAAGCTCTAGACTGTGAACTTTTCTCTTAGCTCCGCAGGAGTCTGAAGCTGGGTATGGGATCTGCAGACAAGACAAACTTCAAACGTGTCACAGTATGCGTTGTGGCAAATTGTTACAAACTTGCAAAAACCGCTAAGCACGGCTTATCAGTGGCATGGGTTCTTCATAGAGTAGCATTCAGAAACACTGTACCCGCTCTTGGTACCTTGCAGACCTTGGACTAAACAGAGGCCATCTTGAAATCCTTCTTCCATGTAGTGTGGCGGCCATCTTAGAGTGACCCTTGTGCACTATATAGCTCGATCCATGTTGCCAGGTTTCTGCTACCAGACAGTCGCCCCAATTTTATAGGCCCTGAATTCCTGACAGTAGTGAGCCTTAGGTGTAAATGGCAGTGTCTCGTTTGACAATGTTTAAGAGTGCTGGAGGCACCTTACAATTCATCTAGAAATAGTAGCCTTTGAGACATGGCCCCCTTCTCTTTAGGCTGCTAAGAAAACAAAGAAATGTTCTGTTTTTATGAGTTGTTTATTTTTGATGTGGTAGTACACGACTGACCTGAATGTTGCAGATTTTGAAAGAAAACTGACAGTTCAATTGATTGGTTGACATGACACTTAGAAATGTATTTAGGTGAAAATCGTGGATATATTTTTAAAACCACCTTGTTCTTATGTATTGTGACAAAAGGTTCTGCCACGTATAATGCCTGAAGCTCACTTACCGTTTAAATAGATCTAATCGCTATGAGAAAAGAGACCTTGTAAGTGAGATCATTGAGGCTTGCTTTATGCATTGGCTCAAAAGAGTAGCCCATGAGCTTGCTTAAGACAATATGCAAATCCCAACCAAGGTGTGGGTTTGCAATTGGCTGGTAAAGACGTCTGACTCCTTCCATGAAGGCTTTGAAGACTGGGACTCTCCACCAAGAGACTTTACTCTGCGAAGTGGTATAAGCAGATGGAGCTGCGAGATGGACTTTTAATTAATTAAAACAAGATCTGAGTCTAATAAGTGCAAAAAGTAGCACACTATATGTGATGGAGAACAGGTAACAGGGTTGAAATGTAATTTTTCACACCATACTACAAATCGTTTCCATTTGTTAAAATAGCAGTGCCTAGTGTTGGATTTAAGGGCTTCTTTTAGAATTTCTATGCATCGGACAGGCAAATTAAGGTGACCAAACTCTATGACTTCAGGAGCCAAGCTGTTAATTTGGTTGCGTGGGATTGAGGATGAAGGGTTAACCCCTGATTCTGTGTCAACATATTGTAAGGACATACTATTTTCATTGGTGGGCAAATGGACATCTTGCGGAGGGGGGAAACCATGTCTGATGCGCTCACATTGGAGCAATTAGGATAATTGTTAACTTCTCCTGGTGCATCTTGTGTATTTCTCTGTTTAATAGTGGTGTCTGAGAAAAGCGCAAGCAAATATCCCTGACCAACTGATCCACAGTGTGTTCCCCTTGGAATACTTCTGTGGGAACCTGGAGACGAAAATTGGGAATTTTGCATTTTCTTTTGTGGCAAATAGATCTATGACTGGTTGCCCCCAACATGCATATATGTTGCATATAATGTCCAAATGTAACTCATATATGCTTTTGCTTAGTGTGTCTGCTATGGCAGTTG
This sequence comes from Ambystoma mexicanum, assembly GCF_040938575.1. NCBI lineage: Eukaryota > Metazoa > Chordata > Amphibia > Caudata > Ambystomatidae > Ambystoma > Ambystoma mexicanum. The sequence goes on along the minus strand of NC_090926.1, from coordinate 799,115,714 downwards.
TGTTCCCCTGGAACATGTTGGGATTGGAGATGCAATCCTTGTTGGTGCTCCAGTTCCAGATCGTCTGTGCTAGTGTGGAAAGACTGAGGGAGTGAGTTCCGCCTTGTTTGTTGATGTAAAACATGGCTGTTGCACTATCTGTAATGATTAGCACATTCTTCCAGATCAACTGATACGTGGAAAGCTTGTAGCCCCTTCAAAACTGCTTGCAACTCTAGGGTGTTGATATGTTTCATGGCAAGTTTGCGTGATCACATGCCCTGTGCTGGTTGGTTGAGACAATGGCGTCCCCACCCTGAGAGTGATTAGTCTGTTGTTATTGTAAGGTGTGACGATGGATTGACAAAATGTTTCTCATTAACATGTTCATTTTCGTCCACAATTGAAGAGCCGGCGACAGTGTTTGCAAAACCACAATTAGATTGCCACAATTGCCCTCTTGCAGCAGCCATTGTTTTGCTAACCACTCTTGCATTGGACACATATGAAGCCTTGCATGTGGCACGATGAAGATGCAGGACGCCATCATGCCGAGAAGATGCATAGCCTTTCTGAATGTAATGACCTGCTGTATAACAAGGAATTTTCTGAATTAGGTTTTGAACCCTCTCGTAAGAGGGGGAAGCCAAGGAGTCCTTTGTCCGAATGACAGGCCCCAAGAACTGTTTTTCCTGACTGGGGATTAGGCTTGACTTCTTTTCATTGATGGAAAATCCCAGTTTGTGCAGAAGATTTATTGTTTTCGGCCTGTTTAGCTGACATATGTCTTGAGATTCTCCTGTTTTTAGCCATTTGTCAAGATAAGGTTACACTGGAATCCTTTCTCTGCGTAGATGCTCTGCCACCACCAATAGTACATTTGTGAACACACGGGGAGTTGATGTCATCCCAAAAGGGACACCTTTAATAGGTAAGGCACTTGACCCACTTTGAAGGTATTTTCAATGTGCAGGCATCATTGAAATATGAAAGTATGCATCTTCTAGTGTTGCTATAAAGTCCACTTTCTTGAGCAGTAGGATGACTTCTTGAAGCGTGGTCATCCTGAACTTTTGTGGCTTTACATATGTGCTTGCTGGCATTAGGTCCAGCACTGGGTGTTTTGTCTGGTCCTTGGCACAAGAAAGTACACAGAAAAAATACCATGGTTTACCTCTGATAGTGGAAAGGGTTCAAGTCTCATCCCAGGTGCCCAGGGTAAGGCAGATGCTTCCTGATCATGACCTTGGGGTTGATGTACTGCGGGAGCATTACCTGGAAGGAGACAAGGCTCACTGCAATGAGAAGATGTCGTGGGATGAGACATGGCATGTGTATTTAAAGGGAAGGAACCTTTTCAGGTACCACAGCATGTAATGGCTTATTGTCGTTAGGATGTATCTGTATTTGTATTTTGTATTTACTTAGTTTATATAGCGCTTTACACCAAAGCGCTGCACATTTTAACAACAGGATACATATAACAATTAACAATATAACAGTAACAGTGGAAGCAATTTACAATTGTGAATCAGACCAACAAAACAATAAGTAGAGCAATTAACTGGAGGGGAGAAGGAGAGTAGTGCAGTAGAACTGAGAGGGAGCGGAGGGGAAGAGGAGGGAAACGGATGGGGTGAAGGGTGAGAATGGGGAGCAGTGGGGAGGGAGGTGGTCAAGGAGGTAAGGCAAGGTGGGAGGGGAGCAAGAAGGGGGGAGGGGTTTCATGGTGGGGAATGGAGAAGGAGAGATTTGAGGGAAGTTCGGAATGAGGAAAAGATAGAAATAGAGCGGAGTGAGAGAGGTAAGGAGTTCCAGTGTAGGGGGGCTAAGAGATGGAAGGAGCAGAACCGGGATGTGGCACAAGGGGAAGGAGGAACAGTGAGAAGGAAGTGGTCAGCAGAGTGAACGGAGCGGGAGGGAGTGTAGAACGAGAGGAGGGAGGAGAGATAAGGGGGAGCAAGACCGTGGAGAGATTTAAAGACTAGGCAGAGAAATTGAAATTTAAGTTGGGAGTGAAAGGGAAGCCAGCCAAGGGAGGAAAGGGAAGCAGAGAAGGAGTCACGGGGGGAGAGGAGACAGAGGGTGCGGACGACAGAGTGGTAGATAGATTTAAGGGGACCAGATAGATTTATCAGATAGATTTATCTGAACCACATATTAAGCCTTTTGATGTGGATAAAACTAGGGTCAAATATCTAACATCCTCAGGAAGGATAAAAACCGTTTGAGACCTCTAAGGTTAAAAATCCCCCTTACTCCGAGAGGTACAGCAGAGGGAAACATAAATAATGGCTTAAATGTACTGCTGTCTCCTTTTCAAGTAAACTCTTGTAACATTTCCTGAAATGCATTTAAGAGAAGTAAGTGTCCATTTAAAAATAAAAAGCTGCCAAGAAAACACAATTTTGTTGGTTGGGACTATGAGTCCCATAATTCCCTAAGTACTGGGACGAGGAAGAGGGCTCAAGAGCAATGTTGCAGGAGGAGTCAGCTTGTTCGGCATTATGACCCACACCTGGGGGAAGCAAAGAGGATTAAAAGACGCCCTCAGGTGCAGGCCATTAAATGGAGATGGAGTAGCTTTAGTAGTCGCAGCAGTAGCAACAGCAAGTTGTTGAAAATCCAAGCAGAAGTTCGTGGAAAGAAGGGACGCCGAGACTTTGGCGAAACAGATTCCAGCTGCCTGTCCTGAGAGGGTCTTGTTCGCTCTGAATCTGAAGTGCAGAGGTTGTGCAGCGGAAAGTATGAAGATAGACTGCGTTTCCCCATGGGAACCTGATTGCAGAGATTGTGCAGCAAGAAGCGTGCTGGAGACCGTGGCTGAAAGTTGGCGTGCAGCTGAGGGTCCCAGGAGCTAGAAGAGCTCTGTGACTGCGTGGCGGGGATGAAGACTCCTTCACCAAGGAAGGGTGTGTGTCCAAAAGAGGCTATAAGCAGGTCAAGTCCTGCAGCATGCGAAGGGAGCAAGACAGAAGCCAGCGAGTCTTACCAAGCATTCTGATCCCTTGGCGAACAAAGTCAGGCAACTGTAGCCAAGCAGAATCACTCGTGTACGAGTGAAAGCAGTAATAAACCGACAGTTGATTGTCGGACAATGGGAAGTTACAAAACTAGCACTTGCGTATGAGTGAACTTCTTCAATAGCACTTGCATAAGAGAAAAACACTCTGAACCACGTTAATTGAATATTAAAACTTCTGAAAACAGATGAAGACTGGTTGTGTGTGCTTAAAAGTGATTCTGAGGTGAACGTTAACTGAAGAGTCAATTGTGAAGCCATTGAAGATAATGTAGCACTGAAGTTAAGTGAGTGAATATTGATAATTGTGAGTTTGAGGGAACAAGCGATGCCCAAGCCAAGAGTGAAACAAGCATTGCCCAAGCGAAGAGTGGTTGAAGCATTGCCCAAGGTAAAGAGGGGTACAGGTATTGCCAAACCCAAGAGTTGTACAAGCATTGCCTTCAGCCAAAAGAGACTAACCACAGGCAAACAATTAAGCTGCTTTGGTGGGCAGAAAGCAAAGAGGTGAATGCAAGTTGTAAAAAGGTGAAGCTTGCTGATTGTAATTGTTCCCTAAAAATTGGTATAGCTCACATTGCCAAGGCCACAAGGAAGAAAGGTAGAATTAGATCCTTAAGGGCAATTTTGATTATTGATGTTGCAGAAAGACATGAGTGGCAAAGATGCTGCCCTTCTGGAAAGTGAATGTTCAGAAGAAGAGTGCCTTGCTTACTTGAAAGTGTTGAGGGTCACTAAAGTGAATCTTGTCTTTTCTGAAAAGTTGTTCAAAGTCACAAAGGTGCAACCTGCTGAAGCTGTGGCGAATACCGATGTTGCAGAAACACAAGTGACAAAGAGGCTGCCCTTCTGAATGGCGACTGTTCAGAGTAAGAGTGCTTTGCCTACCTGAAGGTTTTGAAGAGTACTGATGTGCATATTGTCTTTTCTGAAGAATTGGTAAAAAGTTGCAAACTGTTGAAGTTGTGGTCACATGTTTGGTTGTCAGAAGATTTCAAACTTCGGGAGCACAGTTGAATGTGGTACAGTATAGGGCAGGCGAGTAGACCTGTATGGTGAACCCTTGCAGAAGTTTCACTGGTATGAGAGTTATCCAGGTGGAAGCAGAGATGCTGAGAAGTCATCCGGACAAAGATAAACTGTGATTTATGGTGCTATCAAAAGAACATTGAGAAAAGCTAACAAGAAGCTGTGTTTCTTTGGATCTGACAAGGAGCTGTGTTTCTTCTTTGGAATTCATAGGTTGTGGCAAACATCTTGACCCAGAACATCACTGATGTTATTTGATAAAGTGGAAATCATTATTCAAGGAAGAAGAGAAATCTTTCTGTTGATTGAACATTGGTTAACAGAACTTTCTTTTGACAAAGTGAAGGAGCCAAGAACTGAGTTGGAACTTTGTTGCAAACCTGGATTTCCTTCTTTTTTCATGTTGAACGTTGGAACTGTACCTAACTTGAAAACTAGGGAAGAGGAGTTCACCCAGATTACAATTAGAGTCTGTGGATATATGAGAAATAGAATTGTTGATATTGTTATGAATTGCCATATATTTTCTTGTGTATTTTATGTATGAGTGTGACAGTCAGATATCCTTTGTAAGAGGGTTTCCATTAGTTTTTAAAAAGAAACTTTCTTTATTATTTTTATATGAACAGGTACCCAAATGGGTGTGTAACTTTCCCAAATTGTCACCTCTCCAACAACCCCCATCCCCCACAAAGACTCACAACTTTACAACAGTAGTTAGCTTTCATCTTTCAAATCACATATATGCCACTGAGACCAACATTTGTAATGTCCGCAGAGGCAGTTATAATAAGCCTTCAATTCAAGGTCGAATTTTCATGTAGTCCTCTTCTGCCTTAGCAACCTGGGGAAGAATCAGGGGATTGCACTGCTTGTGCCTTGTCCATTTGGTACTGTCTGAAAGGGGGCCAATAATCAAACGGACGACTGGTACTCAGGAGTGATGCGGCAAACATAGATTGCCTTCGTCTGCATAGGTCCATGCATTCCAACCACCTTGTGAAAGTCCGGGGGTTAGCCTTCCCCCAGGCTCTAGCCATTAGGTATCTAGCTATCGCTAAGGCAATTCCTAATAGCTTTTTGTCTGTGCGGGTGCCCCCTTCAATCAGAGCTAGGAGCCATAGTTCCGGTGTATATGTTCCTGTCGGGGTTAACATATCGGACATTGCCTCCTCTATTTTTCCCCAGAAGGTTCTGATGCTAGGGCAGTTCCAGGGAACATGATGGAAGTCCGCCCATTCCTTGCCACATCTTTTACATGTGAATGGACTCTGAGGGAAGAATATGCTTAGAATGAGCGGGGAGCAGTAGACTTGATGAATGTATTTATACTGGATCAGCCTGTACCAGGAATTCAGAGAGATGTATCGGGCTTGAATGCAAATGAACTTCCACTGCTGCTTGCTTAGTGATTTCCCTAAAGATGACTCCCATGTTGCCTTGTACACATGCTTCTGCACCACCTTCCCGCTACTTACAAGTTCATAGATGGTGGATACCAGCTTCCTGGTGGATGTGGGGTGAATTATGTAGCACTGAGCCGGTTGGGGGATGGGGCTTGAGGAAAGTCCGGCCATTTGGCCCTAAGCGTACACCGCAGTCTGTAGTAGTGAAGTAGAGTCACTGCATCGGACTCGCCCCTAGAGCTTAGCTCATCCCACCTTATAAACCGACCGTCCTGTACTAGATCCCCCAAAGTATGTACTCCCAACGATTGAAACTGTTCTTTAAAGGACTTTTCGTGTGTGAGTGGGATTCCTATGATGTTGTATACAGGTAATTCAGGCAGAAAGTGTGGGGTTGTTTGTAGTATTTGGTTTATTCTCTCCCAGGCTATGCATGTTATCGCTATGGGTTGTATCTCATCCTTCGGAACTGTACTTCTGTCGCCCCATGTCATACCTATTAAAGCATCAGGGTAGGTGATGGCCTTGCGTAGCACGTCGTGCTGGGACTCGGGGCTGGGAGGGTTCTATCCAGATATGTATTGCACCTGAGAAGCTAGGTAATAAAGGTATATATCAGGGTACTCCAGCCTGCCTGCCTCATATGGTCGGGCAAGAGTGTCGTAGGCTATCCTGGGTTGCTTGCCCGCCCACACCAGTCTCATCATCAATTTCCTAATGCGGGTCCAGTAGCTAGCAGGGGGCCATATCAGAACATTATTATATGCGTACGAAAGTTTGGCAAGTATTACCGTTTTTGCCAGCGCGATGGGGGCGGACTGAGAGATTGGGAGCCGTATCCATGCTTCTACTTTTAGTTCTAGGTTCTCTAACGGCGTGATGTAGTTGTCTTTGTACAAGTTATCTCCATCTGTGGATTTATAATACCTACGTACCGTATGCCCTGCGGGCACCAATGGAAATCATTACCCACATCGGCCCTTTGTACTTCTAGAGTTAGGGGGAGGACCTCGGATTTCTCCCAGTTTATCCTGAGCCCAGATAGTTCCCCAAACCTGGTCACTTCTTGCATCAATGGCGGTAGGTTTTGGCAGGGATGTTTAACATAAAGGAGGACATCGTCAGCGTACAGAGATATGGTGGACAGGTGAGCACGTGCACAAACCCCATGCTGCACATGTCACTCCCGAATATGGCACGCCAAGGGTTCCATTACGAGAGCAAATAGAACCAGGGACAAAGGTTATCCCTGTCTGGTGCCATGTGTGGGGTATATATGCGTGGATGTGTAGCCGTTTGTGTATACTGCTGCTCTTGGAGCCGTATATAGAAGTTTACCCATTTGATGTATGTCAGACCAAGGCCTGACCGCTGGAGCACTTCGAAAAGGAATGGCCACTCGACAGAGTCGAACGCCTTTTCGGTGTCTAGAGCCGCTACTACCATCGGAATTTCTGGGTTAACATTATGTATAAGGGTGAACAGGTGGCTTAGGTTATTTTGGGTAGAGCGCCCGGGAATGAATCCAGGGCTGGCATATGTGGGAGTTTGCCAGGTTTTATTAGGACGATTATTAACGCAGACCTAGTAGACTCCGGGAGGATGCAGTTGGACATGGCGCTATCATACATAGCGAGTAAATGGGGAATAACTAGATCTGTGTACGCCTTAAAAATGTGGCTGTAATTCCGTCCAGACCAGGAGCCTTCCTAATGGGAAGTGATTTTATAGCCTTACGGATCTCCTCTTCAGTGATAGAAGCATTGAGGGTGCTTCCCTGTTCAGGGTCTAACCAGCCCAGTGCAACTTCATCTAGGTAACGCAGTAATGCATTGTGCCTGGGTGTAGGTCGTGATGCATACAGCCGATCATAGAATTCTCAGAATGCTTCATTGATCCCCTTGAGGTCCAGTATACGAGCCACATTCTGGTCCTCGATTTCAGCTATACTGGTGGGGGGTCGTTCTCTTCTAATAGCCCATGGCAGAGACTTTCTCAGTCTATCGCCCTCCCCGTACCTAGCCGCCAATATTGGATCCCCTAAATATCTATCTTCATTGTTTGCCAGTTCACAAAGTTTCTTCCTGTGCGTTCTCAGCTTGTATGGTATCCTCTAACTTTCTCATGGATCCCCTGATTGCCTTCAGCACTCCTCCATCCCTTGAGATGCAGCATCCCCATATATAGACTTTGAAGGCTTCCCAGATTGTGCCTGGGTCTGGGACAGACCCTTCATTGATTTGAAAATGTGTATCTATCTTTTTCTATCTCCATCCGAAATGCCACATCTCCGAGGGCAGCTGCCCTGAAGCGCCAGCGAAATAGGTTGGGGGGCATGCTGCGGACCCAAATCGAATTAGTACTGGTGAGTGGGCAGACAGGGACCGAGGCAGGATAGCCACCTCTGTCATCGCTCTGAGGATAGGGGCTGTGGACATCACATAGTCAATCTTGGATGAGCTCTCGTGCACCCCAGAGAAAAACGTGTACTCCTTATAGGTATGGTGGAGTTTGCGCCATACATCTTGTAAGTCATGGGTCTGTGAGATGATAGAACATGCTTTGACTGCTTGTAGGAGGGTCAGTTGTGACGACATAGATCTATCCATGTCCAATGTGAGGGCCAGATTAAAGTCTCTGGACCATCTCATCTCATCCCATGTACATTTGTGAAGGTGGCTTGCGCATTGATGGAAAAACTCTGGGGAGTCCGTATTTGGTGCATAAATATTTATAATCAGGATTTTGAGCCCAAGCATCTCACCCGCCAGTATTAAGTATCTTCCCTCCTCGTCCCGGATTTGTTCGTGTTGCCTATGTTGTAGTGTTCTGTGGATGTAGGTAGCCACTCCTCTGGAATGGGAAGAGTAGGAGGGGTCGTATCTATGGGTACCCCACCCAGCTAAGCTAGGGTGGGTAGTGCCCTTGGTAAGGTGGGTTTCTTGCAAACATAATATATTCGCCCCATGGTTTCTGCTATAATTGGCAATCAGCCGTGCTTTCTTCTGGTTGGTCATTCCCCGTATATTCCAGGACAGCATGGACAAGATCAGCCCAGGGCTACCGCTCACTGTGGACGGAGCCATCTAGCCGGTAGGAACTTGGTGGGAAACATTGTGTTTCGTGTGAAGCGGACGTATGTTGTAGTAGCTCTATCTCTAAAATGTGGTGTATTTGTGAGTCGTAGTGGTCATCAAGTGCATTGTTGGAGCCTTGGTGACTAATAACATTCCTACCGGGCCCCACCCATGCCAGAAACATAAACCTACCAGCTCCCATACCCTCCCCTTAAAGCTAACGTCAAACATTTTGAACAACTTAACAGTCCACAGTGGCTTCGGGTATTGGGGCGCTAGGGGTGACTTACTCGCTCCAAGTGGCTGTGGCTAGTAACGCGGCACCTGGAACTCATCCTGGTCCCTGGAGCAGGTGCCTATCTTACACTGAGGCCTGTGTTATCATGTCACTCTGTCACTCCCTTCAGGAGTGCTGTGGAGATCGGTCTGGTGGTGACCCCCCAGGGTCGGGGAGGTTCCTCGCAAATCGCTCTGCTGGTTCTGGTGAGTTGAAGAAAACAGTGGACCCGCCTTTTTTGGAGCCTTGGTGACTAATAACATTCCTACCTGCCTCCACCCATGCCAGAAACATAAACCTACTGGCTCCTATACCCTCCCCTAAAAGCTAACTTCAAACATTTTGAACAATTTAACAGTCCACAGTGGCTTCGGGTATTGGGGCGCTAGGGGCGACTTACTCGTTCCAAGTGGCTGTGGCTAGTGGCGCGGCACCTGGAAGTCGTCCTGGTCCCTAGAGCAGGTGCCTATCTTAGACTGAGGTCCGTGTTATCATGTCACTCTGTAATGGCCCTTCAGGAGTGCTGTGGAGATCGGTCTGTTGGTGACCCCGCAGGGTCGGGGAGGTTCCTCGCAAATCGCTCTGCTGGTTCTGGTGAGGTGAAGAAAACAGTGGACCCGCCATGCTGAATGCAAAGTTTGGCGGGGTGCAACATGGCGTATTTCACTCCTTTTCTTCACAGGAAGCTCTTGACATTTTGGAACGTCTTACGTTGATCCTGGACGTTCAGGCTAAAATCTGGTAACAGCCGAATCGTGACAGATTCCCACTGCAGCTCTCCTTTTTCCCTGGAGGCTCAAAGGATGATATCCCGGTCTCTGTAACAGAAAATCTGGGCAATAATCGGGTGTTCAGGGACACCTGGAGGTGGCCTTGTAGCTAGCGATCAATGTGCCAGTTCTACCATGAACATCGATGTGAGGGGGGGTTGTCAAGGATGTTCCCCAGTATGGTTTCCACAAACCTTTCCATATTTTCGATTTGGATGGATTCAGGAATGACCAGTAAACAAATATTGTTCCGCCTGGAGCGCCCTTCCAGGCGGAACAACTTGTTTTTTGCAAGTACCTTTTTGACCGTTTGTTGTATTTCAGCCATCTCACGCTGCAGCGTAGCAACTTTATCCTCATCTTCCCCTATCCGCTGTTTGCCTCTGTCATTTGACCGCATAGTTTGTCTATTTGCGTGGCCGATATTTCCACTTTGCAAGTTAATGTATCTATCTTTGCCCCCAGGTTGTCTGTACTGCTTTTTAGGGCCATCAGCGTTTGAATCAGGCTGCCACATCGATTTGGGCCTGCGTCTGGTCTCTAGGCTTGAAGGTGGTGGTTGCTGGGGCGGGTCTGCCCGCGCAAACTGGTCCATCCCTGGCCTGCTTCTTGGGATTGTCCATATGCGCGTTGTCCAGAGACTGCTGTGTCTCCTTGGGGTACCACCAGTAGTTTGTGATCCGTTAAATGGAGATGATGTAGATCTTCGCAGCTGGAGGTTCTAGATTGTCACTTTCAGACCCAGAAGACACCACCTCTCCTGCCACCAATGTATGTCATTGGATTGTGGTATCCCAGGCGTCGGTGGCGCGCCACGAGGAGGAAGGGACCGGTGTGGGGACACCGATCTGTGGCATGGGTTTGTGGCAGTATCAGTTCACCACCCCAAGTAGGCAGATAGTGTTATTGAGTGATGTGGCCCTTAACTACTACCGTGTTCTGCCGGTCCGTAGGCCCTCTCGTGGTTGCTCCCAGTATTAGGACAGAGCAGAGGTAGTATCGTCCCCCAGGATATAGGTCTACCAGTGCACCAAGTCCGCTGCGCTCTCGCAAGGTTGGAAGTCAGGGCTGCTCATAATAAGGAAGATTTGATATGTTGGCAATCGGGTTAGTAGTGCAATGCTTACTGTTTCATACAGTTGCAGGCCCATGCACACCCGCGTGGTGTGCCTACAGGGTATTCCATACAGTGCTTGAGTGTCCGGTTATTACGAGGAAAAGGGATACCACTTGTAATGGTGCTGGTGAGGACCAGTGTGCCTTCTTAGAATGGGTCAGGTTGAGGGCCCATTTCGCCGCTGAAAGCTCCCTGGTTATTCCTACTGTGTCTCGGGCGTTGTTCTATGCTCCTTAGATTAAGATTAGGCTGTAACTGGAGTTGATTGCTTCTTGGGTGAAGGCGGTATACCCGGCGGGCCCCACGACTGTGCTGCTGTTGTACAGATCCACAATGAGAGGGCAGGCTGTCACTCTCCATCGCAAGTCTATCCCAGGAACCATGCGGGTTCTGCAGGGGCCAACCACACGCAGTGTATTCGAGTGTTTTATAGACGTATTGTACGATGGGATGGGGGCGACCCCGTCGCCGACACCCCTTGAGAGACAAGGTGGTCAGGGAGCACAGGTTGCTAGTCTGAGTATCGTTGTCGGCACAATGCCCTGTGGTCAGTGCTGCCTTGCAGTTTTATGGGGTTCGGAGTACATCCTTGGCACTCATATTGGGGCTCTGTCCAGAGGGTGTCTGCAAGCAGTGGCCACAATGCAGCGGCGGGTCCCCTCACAATGCGCAGCGATTCCGGGTCCACCGTAGGGTTTAGAGTGGTCAGGCCTCTGGGTATCTACCGGGGGATCAACGCCGCACAGGTCTGGGGCCACCTGCTGTGCCACCAACGGCTGCCGGGCATGATGTGTGTTGTGCGGGAGTATCAGCTGCTCTTCCCGCTCCAACCTGCCGTCGGAAGGCCAGGTTGCTGCATACACGGTGTAGCCGATCCGTTCCCCCGGGTACCGGGCGGGTGCTCAAGTATCACTCCAGGCTCCCGGTGTGGGTCATCTCAATGCCTCCTCTCCCCGCCGGCAGTCCCGAACCGCAGCCAGTTGCCGCTGCCTGGGCCGTGGATCACCCAGGGTGCACCCGGGCCCTCCGCAGCACAGTGTGTGTCCATGCCACAGCAGGCTTCGGCCGCATGGGTTTACACAGGGCTTTAAGTGGGCCAGGGCCTGCCAGGGCCTGCCGCGGCTAGGCCACGGCAGGCTCCGAAATTTTGTTTTGAGGCGGGGCCCTGCCGGGGCCCACTAATCTCCCCTGGCAGCCCCGGCCACTACACGAAAAGGCATTATTTTCTACAGCCTGAAGCTCTCGCTCGTGTGCGAGAGCTTCAGGCTTCAGAAAAAAATGCCTTTGAGCCATAATGGTGGCGCCGCACCTGCGCGGCATCCCTTTAATCAAGTGATGCCCGTGGGCCGGCGCCACCATTATGGAGAAAATGTGAGGCCGCTGGAAGCAGAGGCCTTGCTTTCTAAATACTGAAGCTCCCGCGGATTCGCGGAGTTTCAGTCTTTAGGAAAAAGGCCTCTGCTTCCAGTGGCCTCACCCTTTCAGCCTTAATGGTGACGCTGCCCCTCCCCAGCTGGCGAGGGACAGCGCCACCATTAAGGCTGAATAGGCGAGGCACTGTCCCCTGCCAGGCAAGCCTATACAAAATAAATGCTGAGATCAGCAACCTCTCCCCCATAGGGGAGAGGGTGCTAATCTCTACAAAAGGCTGCCTGGCAGGGGTGCCAGTAGCCCATTGAGCCGGGGCTCGTCGAGGGGGCGTGGCCTAACGGGCCATCAAGACCCCCGTTGTTAGGCCACGCCCCCTCAATGAGCCCCGGCTCGATTTGTAGTGCCACTTAAGGCACTGGGTTTACAAGCAGACCCTCTCTTCACTCTCCCAAATGGCGGCTCCGTTCTGCTCCGCCACTCCCCCACTCCGCTTTCCGGTGCCTCGGCCCGCTGGGCTCCATTTATCGCACAGGTCATTCCGTAGGGGGATGCAGTGATATCAAAAGGTGCCCCAGCTCTCACACTTCATGTGCTGTAGCTCTGAGGACCAAGTGTGGGACCGGTGCCAAGGATATTTCGGAGGATTTTGATGCTGTACCTGTAGCTCCTCAGGTGGCGGCCATCTTGGAAGTCGCTCAACAGCGCCCACATGTTTCCTTTAGTTTCTGATAGGCAGGGAAATCCTCGTCAGGGTAGGGATAGTGAGGCGTTTGTTGAAATTTATAATTTAATAAAATGGCATATTTTGAGAAATCATCCAAAAGTTGTCCCCTCACATTTCTGACCCTCACACTTGGGATTGCCGACTGAGAGGAAAACAAAGGACCTTGGTTCCCAAACCATAGGGAGGAACCTGCACCAGAGGAGTAAGCTGTCTGAGCTGCAGACCTTGAGTAGCTTTGTCCAAACTCTGCTGGCTTGATTGTGCTCCCCTCTGCTGAAAATGACAATTTGAAATTTGATTCAATCAGCCTCATTACAAGTTTGGTGGTATCTCTGCAGTATTATTACTGGACTACAAGTGTAGGTGGTGTTAGTCCCCATTAATTGGAGTCCATATGATTCCATGGGGATTTCAGCAGTAGTACCACTGGCTGTAATACCACTGTTTGTGGGTGTTAAGGCAGAGGAATTACCTACAGCATTCTGCTGTTGGTATTTCCTCTGCCTTACCTCCAAACCTGTAGTTCACTGGTGTGATAATGCAGCAGTAATGCAGTGGTAACTCAGTTACCACTGCATTACCACCATTTCTTACCACACCGTAATGAGGGCCAATGTCTTCAGTGTTTCATGGTCCTTTTTTTGCACTTTTTAGAGCCTGATGAACTGCTTTTTAGAGCCTGATGATTGGCATATTTAACAAGGTAGCTTGAATCTCTGCTTTAAAGCATGAGGTAATGACCCACGCTTGTCTTTTTAATAATATGCACTCAGAAATGATTCTCCGGGCTGTATCTGCTGCGTCTAATATACTTTTAAATACCGCATTAGCAGTTTGTTTCCCGTCTGATAAGGCTTTAAGTATGCCAGACTTTAGGGGCTCTTGGAGGTTAACAGTAAGATCTTCTACACAGTCCCACTGAGCACTATTAAAACTCGCCATTAAGGCTGTGCTGTTGGCAATTCCCATTTCATATGCTGCAGAGGTTGCCACTTTCATGCCTGTAGCAAAAGCGTTTTACTCTCCCAATCAGGAGGGGCCGAGGATGTAGCTAAAGCGGAACCTGCCCTTTTACGCTGTGTGGTTATGACCAGCGAATCTGGTCTTAAGTGAAGTGACCCCTGATAAAGAGTGGGCCGGTAGGACTGGTTTAAATCTTTTCTTACTCGTGGGTTAACTGTTTGGTTAATACTGGAGTTGGCAATGAGGGGTCAAACCGTCATTTGACAGACAGATTTAAACAATGGCATGTATTAGCTAACCTCTTTTTTCTCGTTGAAGAAGTCAGCAACGAAATCTGTGTCTTCCTCAGATTCATGCATGCCTATTTTAAAATAATGGGCCGATTTTCTAAGCAGGTCATTATGAAGTAAGTTGTCATCAATAGGTGAAGAGGAGATGGGGTCCTCGAAATCTGGTGGGGGCACAAGGAGGTCTTCTAGGTCTGCACCTGTGTTATGTTCCTCGAAATGTTTATCTTTGTGTAAAGCTCTATTTCTACTGGCTCCTCATAAGGCACAGAAGGTTCAGTTCTTATCTTCTTAGACAGTACCTTCTCCTCTAAAACCATGTGTGTGTGTTAAATAGGTTATTTTTCTAAGAACTCCATAAATGAAGCCATATTGTTAATGGTTACCTCAAATCTTTGTTTTGCCCATTCGCCTGAAGAGCTTAAGGGTTTTTGCAGTGGAAAACTCAAATTTTCTTGTGTTTTGCCGTGTTCTTGTGGTTGTTTATTCTTTTTGAGACTATCAGCTATCAGACAAAGAAGGACTAGTTTTGACGTGTACGTTTTCTTTTGTCAACATGCGTAGAAAAAGTGCTTTTGATCTGCATTGGGTTGTTTTAGTTGCAGTATCCTTCGATGCAGAGGCGGTTGGTGTGGACGTGAGCTTTGGGCCAGCCTTGAGTGAGAAACTTTAGGAACAGATGTCCTTTGTTCAATCGACTCAGAGGGCGCTGAGATTGCTGTCTCTGCTGAGGATTTCGAACCCTTCGACGGGTGAAATGTGTTTTAACCTAGTAATTAGTTCAGATTTGCACTGCGTTCCTGCAGTGTCACTAAAATGTTGCTGTGATCTGATTTAGGCCTCATCGGGGGTAGTGTGGAGCTGTACAAATGCAACGGTAACACTATTTCTGCTGCATTATCGCTCTGCCAAATCCTGAGTTTGGCGGAAATGTAGAGGTTCACCTCCACCTTTTTGCTGGATGTAAAGACCTCCCCTGTCTGCCCATTTTCGGTGCTATTACCACCGGCACTATTACCGCTAATGGTAATGGCGCTGAAAAGCCTCAGAGTCCTATGGACTCCAAATGAATGTGGATTTTCAGCACCAGCACAACTTGGGATCCGGCGCAGATTGCGCTAGGCTATGTTGCAGTAACGCTAATAGCGTTGGGCGGTATTCCAGCACAGTCCTCAGTGTGTTTAGCCTTTTTACCAGGTGAAGTCTAAATAGCAGAGCGTGAGGCTTGCTGTTTGGTGCTTGAGACTGGAGTATGGGAATCCTGAGATTCCCGATCAGATATCTATTTGGCTTTTGAATCGGAACCAGGGCTGTCCTGTTCTGGCTCTGACTCTAAAATGACTCAACCTGCATCGCAAAAGCCACACAACTTTTCGACCGCTGAACTTTGAGTGTTTTAGGCTTCAAAAGCTTACATCAGCATTTGTTTTCCCAGTGATCTTTAGGAAGGCAATAATTGCAGACCTAATGTGTGTCTTTCCACAGAAACGTTTTGTTGCATGTGGGGTATTTTCCATGTTGGAAGCCAGAGGACAGCGAGATAAGTCATTTTATAGGGGACTTTTTTTTGTCCATGGTTCAAAAATGAACCTTTACAAAACAACAATCAAAAATATATCATTACAGTTTAAAACAAAACTTTAAAACCATTCAGCAAACAAATTCTTACATACAATTCTCCACAGACATCTTATCAATAATTACAATGCATCATTTCCCAATTCCTTTTCAATGTGCTTCAAAAAGCATCTTAAAGAAAAAGTCAATGGGCCTCATTACGAGTCTGGCGGTAACCGCAGCGGTAAAACCGCCTGGTTACCGCCGGACTCGTTTTACCATTCCGCCTTGTGATTCCCGGAATGACCGGGGCATTACAACCCCGGTTTTCCAGGAATCACGGAGGCAGAATGGTGTTAATCCCCATTCCCATTGAGTCCTATGGAACTCGATGGGAATGGGGATCATGGAAACACCGGCAGTATCTCGTAATGCTGCCGGTGTTTCCTCGTACACCTGCAGGCGGGCGGTGTTAAACCCGCCAGGTCAGACCTGGCGGGAGCATCACCTCCCGCCTGCAGGAGTCGGGATCAGGCGGTCCGGAAACAAACGGTGGCGGCGGGTTTACCGCCACCGTTATTTCTGGACCACCTGAGTTATAATGAGGCCCAATGACCGATAATTACCATTCATCATTCTGGCCCACAAAGCTTCCAAACAGCCTTGAAATTGGTTATTTACAAACTTCATCAGCAAATTAGTCCTCTGTATTTTGAAATGGTTACATGTTAAGACTAGGTGTTTCAGTGTTTCTACTGGTTCATTGCAAAATGGAAAGCGACATTTTAAGATAATCACCTCATCTGCATTCTTCTTCCAATGATATGTTCTTTCTTTTGTGTAATATAGGTTCATTTTAAACCTCATGTATGCTGGTCTGATTATCCTACATGGAAATGATTCCAGATAAGCAGACCGCGGACTTCTTTTTGTTGGAAATTTAACATATTCAATATACATTTTGTAAGTACCCATCTCTTAAACGGGCCAGCACCAGTCTTGTTCAAATATTTTCTTTTTAGCATATCCAGGTCTTAGACATAGATCAGCAGGTGTAATATCAGCCTCAGATAAAAAGGCTTGCATCTCGTTCTGATATGTGCTTAGCGAAGGAACATTATTCAATAGTAGATTATTCCCTAAATCCTGGTATAGGGAATTGCTGGGTGGATTATCATTTTTGCATAATTTGTTAATTGCCTCCATTTCCTTCTTGTAGAAAGAGCAATCAACCCAAACTCATGTATGAGTATACTGTTTGGTAAAGACAACGGTAAATGTAATGCCAATTTCAACAAATGACCCTGTAATGAATCAAGATAGGCGCCCATATTCAATAGGCAAACAGCCAAAGCATATAGAAGCACACTTTCCATATTTAGATTAAAGAAGTCGAACAAAGGCACAAGAGAGTATTTACAATATTTGGCCACAATTATTTTTAATTGCGAGAGAAGTGGTCTAGCTCTCAAATTTAGTTGGTCAACCCATAGCTTAATCGAATTCCTATCCGCTACATAATATCCCAAATAAATGGTTTGTGCAATTAGCGGAATAGGGGTATTCAATATTTGCCATTGGAAAGGTTTTTTCTTCCTATTCATTAGCCAAATGTCATTAAGGCAGTTTTAGCTGGGTTGGGGCTCAAGTTGTGCGCTTCTGCGAAGTTTTCGAACAGATTCAATTTGTTTTGCAGTCCTGTCGGAGACGAATCAAAGAAAATGAGGTCATCGGCAAAGGCTAGCCATTGCAGGCGGAGTATTCCTAATTTGGTTGAAAAAAGGTTTAACTCCCTCCATAGATGATCCAAATCAGAAATATACAGAATAAAAAGGGAAGCAGCGAGATTACATCCCTGCTTCAGACCGAAGAATGTTTTTATTGGGTCCGTAGTTGCTCCGTCTTTTGTAATCCGTATTTTATAAGATGTATTCGTATGGAATTGGCAAGCCAGTAGATTAGAATTGCAGGTATACCCAATTTTTCCATTTAATTCCATAAGATGTTTCGAATAATAGAATTGAAAGCCAAAGACATATCAATTAGAGCTATGTAAATAGGACACACGTCTTATGTTTACTGTCAAACAGTATGTGAGACAGTATGGTACCATTTAGAACAGTGCTCATTGATTTCCGAAAACCAATTTGGAATTTGGAATAAAGAGCGTGTTGATTAATATATTGTTCTAGCTCATAAAGTAGCAATATTGCAAACATCTTTGCTTCTTTGTTAATCAGAGAGATGGGGCGATAATTTTCTGGTAAAGAGGGATCCCCTTTTTGGAAATTGGAATAATATTCAAAGTTACCCACGCCTGGGGAATTATCCCAGAAGAAATAATCGTCTCGAGTTTGGCTTTTAGAATGTTAGCCCATACCTTAGGGTCTGACTTATAAAACACAGGGAGGAATCCCATCGGGTCAAGCAGATTTTGCTAAAGATAATTTGCCAATTGCCCACTTTATATCCTCCAGTGACCATTTCAGACGTCCCAATTCCTTACAGCCTTTTGGTACAAAGGTTTGGGTTTCAAATATAAACCAACAAAAAATGGTGGGAACCTCCAAAATCCGACACTGCGAGGTAAAGCAATACATATGAAACAGGTAATGGTGCCAGAAACAAGAGAGCAACTGAAGGACAAGGCAAAGGGTGTTACATCAAATCATCGTTTTCTTTTATTATAAATTGATAAAAAATCATCTTAAACATCTTTAATTAATTCGTTTTTATGAAAAACATCCTATATAGCAGATATTCATACATTCATTCAACTAATGCAACTCTAAAAATAATACATTTGAATTTTTTTATATGGAAATGTGAGGCAAATGCAACAGTTCCATTGTTTAGATAAAAGTTATACTTTCAAAAAAGACAATTAATGTTATCAAAAACGCATTCGGTTAAACAAATACAATTTCTATATAAAGGGAATGTAAAAAACCCTTCCAGTATTTTAATAATAGTGGTTCACTCCAGACAGAAAATATCTTTTTTGTCTGGAGTGAACCACTATTATTAAAATACTGGAAGGGTCTTTTTTGTCTGGAGTGAACCACTATTATTAAAATACTGGAATGGTTTTTTACATTCCCTTTATATAGAAATTGTATTTGTTTAACCAAATGCTTTTTTGATAACATTAATTGTCTTTTTTGAAAGTATAACTTTTATCTAAATAATGGAACTGTTGTTGCATTTGCCTCACATTTCCATATAAAAAAATTCAAATGTATTATTTTTAGAGTTGCATTAGTTGAATGAATGTATGAATGTCTGCTATATAGAATGTTTTTTATAAAAATGAATTAAAGATGTTTAAGATGATTTTTTATCACAATTTATAATAAAAGAAAACGATGATTTGATGTAACACCCTTTGCCTTGTCCTTCAGTTGCTCTCTTGTTTCTGGCGCCATTACCTGTTTCATATATATTGGGTTTCAAATATAACTGTAAGGTTGAATTTCTCTGACATATATTCATGCCAGGTCTGTGCAGGGATAAGATTTGCAGATAGAACCATATTTTTACCATAGGTACTCTTGATAGTTTGCCAAATAGTCAGTGTATCGTGATTACAAATAGCCTTAATTAATGCACAATTAATTTTATTATAGTTCAATACATGGATTTCCCTCATCTTGTTCTTAAATTTCAACATAATATGCTTCCAAAGTATATGATATTTAGGCGTAAGAAGTAGGTTCTTTTTCAGATTTCTTAAATCCCTATTTTTTCCCTTTTTAACCTTTTACATTCTGGGTCATAACAGTGAGGATGATTATTTGTGTTTGCAACATTTGTTCGAAAGTGCATTAATGCCTTATTTATAGCGTTGGCGCAAGTTGCCTCCTTTTCTGCAGTTGTCATATGGTGATTTAGGTTAATACCATTAGATACATGTGTCTTAAAGCGTTTACATAGGCCCAAATTCCATCGGAGGGCTAGACCAGAGCGGTCTAACTCAGGGAATGATCGGGGAGGGACAACATCTAGTAAAGAATGGTCAAGACGAAGAGTTATTGATAGTGGTGCGTGGTCACCATACTTTATTGGGTGAATCGTTAAGGGACTAGCTAAGTGGATAATGTTATGCAATAGGCATATATAATCAATCATAGAAGTGGTTCCCTCACGACTCCAAGTAAAATGGGGTCCACGCACATCATATTCAACAATATCAATATCCCAGTCTTGGAGATATAGTTTCCATAAGTTTCCTCTTTTCCACATTCATAATGAATGTCTACCTGTCCGGGAATTAGTCGTCCTCTGGTTGCATTCAGAATTGAAGTCGCCACCAATCATGATGTCACAGATGCCTCTTTGTGTAAAAAGTGATCAAAAGCAATTATCTATTTCATCAAATTGAGATTCAATTGATATGGACACAGGTTTCCAATATAAATTTGTTAACAAAATTGGGTTGGTTTTTTGGTTTGTAAAATTCAGTATGATACACAGAAGATTGCATGACTCCCACATAAGTTGCGTATGACACATCATATTATTATTAATAGCAATCGCTAATCCACCCGACGGCCGCCCGCCATTGGCCCTAATAGCAGGAGAGCAAAATGTTCTATATCCAGGAATAATTAATACCTCCACTTTCCTAGTTTCTTGTAACAGGAGAATATCAGGATATTTGTCAACAGATAGTAAATTAAACCAGTTCTCAAAATTACGAAAGCCACAAGAATTCCAGGAGATGACATTGAGTTGCCCTTCTATAGGTGGCTAGAGTGCCAGTGGTGAAGTGTTCGAATTTACAATCATTCTTAACATGGGGTCAAGCCAAGATATATTTTTATTATTGGCTGCCAATCCTAAGAGGTGGGTAATCGTTTGGTTCTGGTCGCTGTTATTATTCTTAGTTTTACAACAATTGGTACTATTTCCAGTTACCAACTGTCGTGAATATGCAATGAATTCCCCCGCACTTCGTTTGTTACCAAATGTAAATAAGGTAAAATCTTGTTCTTTTATCTCCGCCCTGTATGACCAGATATATTTCAAAATTGCTTCAGATGGCAAATAACAGGTCATTCTATGATTATTATCTTTTGCTAGTGAAATCCTTGTAAAATCTGTAGTAGTAAGTGATCTCAGTTGCGGAATGCGGGATAATATCCTAAGGAAGTAGGCCCGATTAATACGTGTAGCACCCAGGGCATCCGTGTTGCCTTCCAACCCAATAATGTTAACTTCCTTTACCTTCATTTGCAAATTGCTTCCATTACTAGATGGCATATCATTGGAAGTCCTAGTGGGATTTTGTATATTGCTAGAGGTACCATTTCTTTGAACCTCTTATGGCGGATTTAAGCACAAGGAAGAAGGCAATGGCATTTGGACACATGATTTATCTGTCAGGTCATTAATTAGACTTTCAGATGTAATCAAGCACTCCTCCATTGCTCTTCTCAATGGTTTTAAAATTTCAGCCCGGTTAGTGTTTTTCTGGACACGTACAAAAATCCTTAGAGACTCCAGACCCATGTGAAAAGCATTCCTGGCCATCGGCAATAGAGGGACTAGTCGTCCCACATTCAATTGGGCATCCTTTTGTATAGATTGTTTGATGTCTCTCAGTTCCACATGGGACAGGTCATGGCCTTTATCAAGCAGATCTAGGATCCTAATAATCACTGGAAAGGTATAAGGACGTGCTTCAAGATTATTATCTGCAATCGAATTCCTTGACATGGAATCTTGTAAGCTATAATTCATCACAGGCTGGGTTTGTTCCGGAGAGTAAATACAACATTCCGGAATAGTTTCTTTGTGTATATCCATTTTCGTGGGGCTGTCCGTTATATATATCAAGGGTGCATTTGGATAGGTTTGGGAGAGATGGTCAGCACACATTGGGATAGGCGGGTTCAAATTGCTCTTAAGAGTACGTGATACCAAAGGGGTTATCAATTCAATAGAGGACCGCGCTTGCCTATCAAGATTGATAATATTTTCCATTTCAAAGCTGCCTTCTTTCCTCTTTTGACATGCAACTGGAGGAGTGGAACAAGAGTTACAATGGTGGGGGCGATCTAATCCAACCTGACGTCCATCATCATCTCCAGAAGGAGTAGGAGGTTCTGTTATACAAGTACCCTCCAGTTTGTCTCCCACTGAGGGCGAATGGATCTGTGCGGTGTGGACAGATATGGCAGTAGCTATTTGTTTATTTTCTTGTACCATGTGATTTTCCACAGATAAAGGGTCGACATAGGAAGTGTTACCCGAGCAGACCATAGAGTCAATGATATTACATGTTAGCCCGCTGTGCAAGGTGGATTGCAAATAATGGCCGCATCAAGGCTCCTGTGCCTTACTACGCAGCCCACTAGCCATTATAAATGGGTCGGAAATAGACCTAGAGCAAGGAAGCGTAGCAATTTTATGTTTTCATTTTTAATTCAAGAAGAAAAAAAGTATCTTAATAATCACTGGATAAATGCAAATGATTTAAACATATTAAACCGTAACAGAGAGTCCAAAAATAGAAAAAGAAAAAAGGATAAAAAATAAAAATATAAAAACCAAGCACACGCACCAGCTCACCCACTCACCCAAACAGCTCACTTGAAACTCACTTGGAGGCGAGCGCTGGATGCGCAACATCCGGTGTAGATGTGAGTTTCCTGGGAGCTTGGGGGCGGGGTTTGAGACACACGCAGAGGGTCTAGTAAAATAAGAGGGACAATGAACAGAGTAAGTAGGTGACGAATTGCCGTATACCGAATCCCACACTAGCTAAAGGGAGTTTAGCCCTGCCCAGCCCACGTCACCCAGTCCACTATTTCTTGCCCAGCCCACTTCAAAACATTCATTAACAAGAGTTGTAAAGTCAATTACTCTGGTAGTCGTAGGCTTCAGTAACTGTCCATAAACAGCGTTTCGCGTCAAGTCGAATGCAGTCCTTCCTCTTGCGCATAGGACCTTGCAAGCGATGTAGAACATAGTAACGGTCAGCACAGCGACCCTCGGAGTCCTTAGCAGCAGCGGGACATATAGGGGAAATGTAAAGAGGAATTCCCCCTGACTGCAAATGTAAATGTCTTTCCTACGCTCTTCCTACTGTGAAAGCCGAGGCTGTAGCTGTAGTCGGCGAGTGCCAATCTCAAAAGCCACTGGAAGTCTGGTACCACGTTGATTTTGCAGTCGTCATGCTCAGTCGAAAGCTATCAGCAGGATACAGGAGGGTTATACTAAACTTTCATTCATATATATATACATACATATATATATATATGTGCTCGATAATGAGAAAATAACCACTTTGGGAAATCCGCAGAATGCAACCAACCGGATGGCAGAAAAAAAACAATCTGCGGACCTTGACACGTGAGGGATCATGGGTACAGTACACGTCATAGAAATTGAGAAATCTATTATGTAATACTCTGCACCAACCACTAAATGTTTGCCTTTGCAAAGCATGTGATTCTAAGCAGATCCAAAATATATGCATAACAGCACAATAAGAAAACACAAGATGATATTTAGAAAATTACAGACCTTCATCTATTGAACCCTACGAGTTATTACAAACTCTTAATAACAACGTGCATCATGCTGTTTCATACGTGCAACCTTGCAAACCTTCCTATAATATATTTAGAACTTTTACTTAACATAGGCTGCTAAGTTATGTGATGTTGATATTGCTTTTATACTGCGCCAAATCACCCCTGTAGTAGTTTCCGGGCACCTAGACTTGTCTGTGGAGTAGCATACTGTTTCCCCCACCTCCGCTAGAGTTATCAGTTCTAAGGAGGGGAAGATAAAAGGGTGGAAAGCAGCAAATGTGGGCTTTTCTTATTGTGACCATTCAAAGTGTGTTGGCTCCTCCTATTGCACGTACATATTTATTGTAAATGTTTGTATAAGAAATCATTCTGACCTTCTACTAGATATCTTAAAAGATGTTTACCGTGCGCCTTACATGATCGTGTTGTGCATACACCTTTATCGTCACTTTCACCAGTTACGAACCAATCATCCCAGGTTATCACCTGAAAACCCACGCCCCACCAATTGTGTACTTCCTACTTTCTATTCAAGGACTGCATTTTGACGTTTCTTTTACTGCAATTATAATATGAACTGCCATAAAATAATTCAGGTCCAAACATTTGTATTAGTCTTTTCTGTGGGCATATTTAAAATGCTTAACAAAATGCATCCCCTCTCTACTAGGAACACACGATTCGTCAACCCGCCTTAGTTTAAGTGTGCTGCTCTTCCATTATCTGGTCAAGTTATTTACCTGTGTTTGTTTTTTTGTTGAGTTAAGCTTTGGGTATGTTCTTGACATCCAAGGCAGGCTGATTTTGTGAATGTCGTTGATGGAGGGGATCTCTTGAATATAGTTGAGTGGCAGTGGCATGCTGCTGAATTAACATTCCATAGTTGGTGGGGATTCCTCCTAGGGGTTACACGTATAAGATGGTGTGTAAATGGAGAATTGAGGTGTGCAGCAGGCCCCCAGACCTGCCTAAAAAGTCACTAATGAAAAACACATTTTGAAAAATGTGGCTGCATTTTTCAGGTTGGGTTTTATTGGCAACAGCTACTGTTAATAG
The DNA here is from genome assembly GCF_040938575.1 of Ambystoma mexicanum. Lineage (NCBI taxonomy): Eukaryota > Metazoa > Chordata > Amphibia > Caudata > Ambystomatidae > Ambystoma > Ambystoma mexicanum. The sequence continues at coordinate 799,091,538 of NC_090926.1, read as the reverse complement.
CGTTGCTCTCTATACATACATGAAATACTTTGGTCTACCTCGGTGAAGGGAAATGTATTCACTCTGTCTACTGGTAATGCCAAATGCAAAATGCGCCGGAGTATTCATTCTCTGATTGCCCAGGGTCATCGCAGGGATACTTTATCTGAAATTCAACGGGAAGTTAAACAAATTAAGGTCACATATAGGATCTGGCTAAGGCATTACCGTATGACTCAGAGACGAACCGCCTGGCAGTGATTTGTTCAAATAGTCATATCTAATGACAGTAGTGAGGATTGGAGGTTTCTGGCCTTAGTAAAGGGGGATAGGAGTGTAATTACATGCAATCATATTCCTGGTGTACTGTGGGTTGACCACGTGGCTGAGAGGTTCTTTACCCCGATTATTTCCACACTCCAGCCTGATTCACTGGGTCCCTGACCTGTTCCACTGAGTCATTGGATTTTGGTGGAAGCCATTATAAAGCTGAAGGGATCCAAAGCACCGGGACCGAACGGACTAGCTAACGTGGTGCTTAAAGACGACCCGGACCATTGGGCAAAAATCCTACAAATTTTGTTTAGTAGAATTTTACGAACCAGGACAATTCCCTCCTCTTGGCAGCAGTATATCCTACTACCAGTTCACAAAAAGGGAGACCGAGCAAAAATAAATAACTATCGATTGCTATCGATGTTGGATAGTACGGGCAAGATTTTCACCTCACCTGTCCTTAAAGAATTGCAAACATGGTTGGTTAGAAATAATATACTTCAGCCAAACAGGCTTTCGTTCAGGGTCTGGAACCACCCACAACAGCAGGGTATTAGATCAGTTGATCCAGACCACTCGGAGTCGCAGGGACGTGACCTTTTACATTGCTTTTGTAGATTTCAAGAGCGCGTTTGACCAGGTCGATCGACATATACTATGGAGCGAGCTGCTGGCTTTAAATTGCCCCGAGTCGATTGTGCATATTCTCTGTCTACGATACAGCAATAATTATGCAAGAATACGCCTGGACCAAAGAGGCAATGTCACCGACCCTATACCCATTAACAAAGGGGTAAAACAGGGATGTGTCGCTGCACCTACCATATACAATTTGTATACAGCTGACCTCCTGCACCACATGCTGGGTGTGGCGGATTGTCCTCCCAGGATCAGTGGGTTACCCATAGCGGGAATGTTGTACGCGGATGATTTAGTACGTACGAAGGAATGAAGACATTGCTGGATGAGCTGAATTACTATGCCGTAGAATTGGGCCTCTCTATTAACCTGGAAAAGACCAGCTTTATGTTGATTACCAGGAATACTGTCAATCGGGCCCGGATGGATACAGCATTCGGTGTTATCGATTACACCAATTCTTATCCATATTTAGGACTAGACTTTAGCTCTAGAGGTGATTAAGTCGCCATCAGAAATAAGAAAACGTGCAGAGCTAAGCAGTTAACATGACAGACACGCAAGTATGCCGGAGACCATGCTGGCATTTCCATGGCTGGGATCCGTCTGCTGTGTAAGCAATGTTTTGTCCCTGCAATGCTATACGGTTTAGATGCCTTGGCCATGCAAGATTTTTCATGGCTTAATGTTCTTGAGGGTCTTTTTTGACGCTCACTTCTGCATATGGGGCCATCATGCTCCATGGAATACTTGAGACTGGACCTGGGCCTAACATCCGTAGGCGGTATGGCGAGTCGGGCTAGAGGCTGTTTTTCCCTTAAAACCTGCTCCAAACCTTCATGTGCGATCCTGGCAACAGTGGCCAAGAATCTTGCCAGTGAAAAGGCTTTTAGAGGTCTAAACTCTCAAGAGTTGAACGAAGAACTTTTCAAGGAGATTAGCTGGACTTATGAACCCAGTATGACTACACCCTATATTCACCTGAGGAAATCTTTCAGGATTTTTTTTTAGATGGGACTGGTGTAACAATTACACCCATTTAGCTAAGCTTAAAGGATACGAGGAAGTAGCCCATGTGGTACATCGCTTCTGTAAAGTTCAACTGTATCTATTACTCTAACCAGACCCAGCCTTAAGGAATTTTATCCTTAAATTGCGTACAAATCAACTTCCTTTACGTACAATAATTGGATCCTGCCTGCGATTGGCCGCAGAGGAACGTTACTGTCGTATATTCACACTCAAAATGCAATTGGAAACAGCTAGACATGTACTTACCCAGTGTATTAAACTGGGTGACATTTATATGAATATGAATGGAGCGTTGGTGCATAATTACGATACCATACTTAGTGAAGCTTTCTGTGATAGCGGTCTGAAATCCGAATCCTTAACCTTACAAACTGCATTGATGCGCGTGTGATGTCAGGTGTTAACTAATCTCACTTAAATAATCTTCCTCTACTTGTAGAATCCAATATGAGAGGAGTTAGATTGAATTCTTTTTATTTTGCATCAGAAATGAGTGCATTCTTTAGGTTATCTAAATAGATGGGAGGAGGGGAACATCTTGACATGAAGACAACTGTATGGGTCTCCGAGAAAAGGGAGATAGTGTAAAAGCACCTCGGGTTTACATTCACAATGTCCTTGCATTGCTTGGTTAAATGTATATAGTATTGACTGGAGGGTATGTCTGTTATGTAGGAAGTTTTAATAAGAGAGGGTGTGAAAATATCATGTACCTGGATTTTGCTGAGTGTTATTATTGAGTTTTAATTGAGGGGCAATAGTTGCTGGTTTAGTATTTCTTTTATCTTATATACCTTGAATAGTCTATAACTGTTTTGAGTTTTAGAGTCTTTAGGCTGTTTGTTGCTATTAGTTATGATCAGACATAATCATTAATATACATATTAGTATTATCATTATGAGTGTTATGATTGATTTGACTTGATTATTTAACATTGTTGTATGTGATAGGTGATATTTGAGATATATGTGATATATTTGATATAGGACGATTGTATTATGGATTGAAAATTGTTTGTGTAAAGTTCTTAATTGAACTAATCACAATAAAGATTATTATGATTAAACAGCAACCTTCAAATGCCTGAAAATGTGTACTGTATAGGTTACTGTAGACTGCATTGCCAATAGACATTGAAAAGAATGTTGTCAATGGACCAACGCCTTTTCGCTATGTCCATTTGTAATGCTCTGTGTGTTTGCAAATAGTAGTATATAAACATTGTTGGTAATTGTAGTATGTGCGGGGAAGGATGTCATCTTCCCAGTTGCTACACTTGAGCGAGAATATAAGCAAGCCCACATGTTAGAGCATCTTGAGATGTGTCCAGCTGGGAGTGTTGTGGGTGGTTTTTGAGGAACGGCTTGCATGCTGCTATCAATGTGGTCTCTGATCTTGTTTACTTTGGCAATGAAGAACACGTTGCTAGCATATCATTTGTCGAAGGATGAATGCATCGCAGATCCTGGAAATAGGTTGATTCAAGATTTGAAGGATTGTTTTTTGTGTTTAATTGTAGTACAATTTTTACAAAACCGTTCTCTTATTTGCGTGTTTAAGGGAAAAGTAAAAGTTTCCTCTGACTTGCTTGTATCCTCTGATACGCTTCTCGTATGTGCTTTATTTTATCTTTAAAATCATCAGTTTTCTATTCATCCAGAACAGAACTGCGAGACTTGTCCTTGGCCTCAAGCCCAGGGACCGTATCTCTCCAGGACTGAAATCTCTACACTGGCTCCCAGTGGCTGCGAGGATTAAGTTCAAAACCCTCTGCATTGTCCACAAGGCCTTCTGGGGCCTGGGGCTTAAATACCTGCAACTCTCTCTTCCTAAATATCTTCCTTCCCGAGCCCTTCGCTCATCCGTCTCCAACTCCCTCAGGGTCAGCCGCTTCTCGAAGCAACGAGCTGGGGGTAGATCTCTCTCCGCGGCAGGAGCCTCCCTCTGGAACAGCCTTCCTGCCTCCCTGAAACTTGACGAGAACCATCTCCGTTTCCGGAAGCACCTCAAAACCTTCCTATTTGCTTCTGCTTTCTCTCTCCCTCTCCCCTGCTAATTCTTCACAAAATTCTGCACTGAATCTGAAATTTGGCCACTCTCACCGACCTCGGTCCTGGGCCCAGCCACTCTCCACTTGCACTGCCTCCCTGGCAACCCCTGCACTGCGGGACTGTTCTCTGTATCCATACAGCCCCCCCTTCCCAGCACTTGTCTGCACTTACCTTGCACTTGCCACCAGCTGGCCCTATTTATTTATTTATCTTTTATTTCTATTCTACTTACCTTGTACTGCACTTTTCCCTTCCCCCCTACCCCTGCACTTGCGCGGTCTGAATGACACCTGGCCTAGTAGGATCGTTGTCTTTCCTCCCCTTGTTCCCCCCTCCCTGCCTCGTCGCGCCTTGAAACACTTGTGTATAGGCGCGTTACAAATGCCATATCATATCATATCAGTTTTCTTCCAATTCCAATCTTTCAAGGGACTTAGCTGTTGCCACGGTAAGGGTTGTGGAGTCTCCACTCATTAACTTATTCCACCAGTCTTCTTCACTTGTGGTCAGATGTTTGAGTCCATGTTTTCCGATTTGAAGGATTTGAAGAGGGCTCTGCTCCTGTTGGAGGCTTATGTTATTGTTGTCGTGCAGGGTATGGCTTTGGATGAGGTTTTAATGTGGGGAGCCTGGAGTTTATAGTTTTGGTTTTTAGGGGGCACTTTATTGATACCAATAAGCCAAACTAATACATTGGAGTACGGCTAGGCGCAAGATGGCATGCGAGGAGGGCACATTAGGTATTTTTGGCTATTTACTCACCCATTGACTTCCAATGGGCAAACTAATGCCTATTTTTATTTATTTGGTATTTATATAGTGCTTTAGTCCAAAGCGCTTAACATAGCAAAAATATAAAAGTGGTACAAAAGGGAACAAATGATGATTAACATTAGGTGCCCAGAATTAGCCCTGTTGTTTCATTGATTTATGAAATAAAGAATAAGAGGTGATAGAACGTAGAGAGAGAGGAAGAAGATTCCAATGCAGGGGGGGGGGCAAGGTGAGCAAGTGTGCCAGTTCGAGCCGAAACTGAGTCGAAACTGAGAGTTAGTGTGAAGGGAGCGGGAGGGAGTGTAAAATGAGACCAGTGAGGAAAGGCCGTCAGGAGTAAGACCATATGGTGATTTAAATACCAAGCAAAGAAAACTAAATTTAAGCTATGCATGGAAGGGGAGATAGCCCAGAGTGAGACGAGCAGATGATATTGATTCACGCAGAGTCCAACAAAAGAGTACCCGAATAGCAGCATTGAAAACAGATTTTAGAGGGACAAGTCGAGAAGTAGGAAGACCAAAGAACGCAGTGGAGCAGTAGAAGAGTCGCGAGGAAATTAGAGGAGATATGAGTAGTTTAGTTGCATCAAAAGTTAGGAAAGAGTGAACTTTAATATTAAATAGATTATAGCGGCAAGCTGGAGAGGAAATAGTGATATGATGTTTAAATGCTAGAGCAGAATCAAAGTAGAGTCCCAGATTACGAGCAGTGGACGCAAAGAAAAGTTGAGATGGAGGAAATGAAACAAATGGAGGAGGAATATGAGAGTTTTTGTGGTATTAAGTGTGAGGTAATGAGAGGACATCCATGATTTGATGGCCATTAAACACGAAAAAAGCTGGGTGTGGATATCAGAAGAGGAGGAGGAGAGAGAAAGACAGAAATAGCTGGGTGTCGTCAGCGTAGAAGTGGCGAGATAAGAAGAGGTAGCTTAAGCAAGAGAATTGTAGAGGGAAAAAAGAAAAGACCCTAAGACCGACCCTTGTGGGACACCATGAGCAAGAGGATGAGAGTCAAAGGTTGTTCCATCCCAATAGGCAGAAAACATCAGATGAGATAGGTAAGATTTAAACCAGGAAAGAACAGGACCAGAGAAACAAAAGGAAGATAGAGAGGCTAGCAGAAGTGAGTGATCAACAGTCTCAAAAGCAGCAGAAAGATCTAATAAAATGAGAATAGAAGAATGTTCAGAGTAGCGGTTTGCTAGTAGCGAGTTAAGAACTGAGAGAAGAGCAGTTTCAGTTGAGTGCATAGGTCGAAAACCAGATTGAAAGCGAGGGAGAATAGAATAATTAGCGATAAATGAGGAGACTTGGAGATACACAAGACGTTCATGTAGTTTAGATAGATAAGGAAGAAGAGATAGGACGAAAGTTAGAAACAAGAGAGGGATCAGCAGAGGGTTTCTTCAAGATAGGTATAATAGAAGCATGTTTGAAGGAAGAAGAAGGTTGAAGATAAAAGACAAATATTAAAGAAAGTTGTGAGGTAAGTTTGAAGAGAGGCATAGACCTTAGAAATAAGGACCGATGGAATGGGATCAGAAGGTTCAGCAGTAGGATGGGCACGGGTCATCAGAAGAGAAATGTCTTCATTTGTGATGGTGAAAAACTGGGAGATAGAAGCAACCAAGGGAGGAGTAGGTGAAGAAGATAATATTGGAGGAGAAGATGGAGAGGAATCAATAGCAAGGCGAAGAGAGGTCAGCTTGGAGGAGAGAAAAGAGGCAATATCAGAAGCAGATAGAGAAGAATTAAGCAAACAGTCTAATGTTGGAGGAGAAAGAAGATGGGCAAGAGTTTGAAAAAGACATAGTGGATGAGCTGACTGGGTATGAAGAATATCCAAGAAATAAGTACGCTTAGCAGCTAGAAGACAGTCATCATATAAGATATGATACGATGAATAAGATTTAAAGTCGTCGTCTTCATGCTTGTAATGAAGCCATCGCCTTTCCAGCTGACGCAAAGCATGCTGCATTGACTGGAGGTGGGTGGTAAGCCATGGTTGAGAAGGTCTATGAGATGGATTAAAATGAGAGGCAGGATAGAGAGTATCGAGGGATGAAGTGAAGTAAAAAGAGTAGAGGCTGCGTCGTCAGCAGACAGAGCCAAGAAAGTAGAATAAGATGGTAAAACAGCAGTTCAAGTAGAAACAAATAATGAAGTACTGAAATTACGCAGATCTCGTCGAGAGAGTGTGCGAGGTAAAGTAGAAACCGGCAAAGTAGAAGATATAGGAAGGATAGAGGTAAGAGAAGATAATGATCAGAGAGATAAACAGGAAGACATGACACACCAGAGATGGAAAGAGAAGAAGCAAAAATCAAATCAAGATGAGACTCGGAGATATGCGACGAGGTGGTGGCAACATGGGAGAGGAAATAAGAGTCCAGAATAGATAGGAATGGAAGTGAAGAATGAGTTGTAGCAAGATGAAGAGGAATACAAGAGGAGCAGTCAAAGGAAGAATAGTAGAAAGATTGTTATCGATGTAATTACAAAATGAGTTGATGGCACCTGGGGGGCGGTAGATAAGTAGGAATGTGATAGGATAGGGTTTAGAGAAAGTAGCAAACGAGTATTCAAATGAAGAAAATGTAGGAAGTGTAGTTGATGAAGGTAAAACAGTTATATAGTTTGCACAGTATAATATTCCTATTCCCCCACCACGACCAGAGGTTTGCGGAGTATGACAAAAAGATGTGTCTGCGGGGGTTAAGGAAGCAGTTACTGTAGTGTTAAAAGAAGAAATACATGTTTCAGTAATACAAAGAAAATGCAAATTGAATCTCAGAAAAAGAACCAGTACTGATGACGATTTGTTACAGAAAGATCTAGCGTTCCATAGACCTGGGTCAACTTGAAGTGGATTAGCAGTACAGGGAGGGTGGATAAGATTAGAGCAGTTCAGAGAAGTAAGAAAGCATGAGTTATCCAGACAGACTGTTGGCAGCATCAAAGTTATTGTACATGCAAATATTACCATCATATGATGTAAGCAGCCAGAGGATCCAGAGAGGTACGCTGGTCGAGCTGGTGATGTTGAAGCAAAAAGAACTGCTGTGGGCTGCATTGGGAAGGTTCGGTGGGGACGGCAATTCCTATGCCCCACACAGCCCAAAGCACATCCCCCTTTGGGCTATCTTTATCAAGCCATAACACCAAACTTTGGCCTGTCAGTATTATTTCTAAGCTGTCTACTAAGAATTAATGACTTAATTGCAGCAGTAAAAATGTGCTACTGGTGCAATGAAAATGTCTTAACCAGGTATGCCCTCACCCTCTAGGTTTATATCTGTTCCTTGCACTGAAGTAATGTTAAAAATAAATATTGAAAAAGCCAACCGTTTTATCTGGCTACTCACTTCTGACATTGGGCATTATGATAGCTGCAAAGTAATTTGATTTAATTTGACTAGAAGTCATATTCCCCACCTTCAAATGTGCTTATCCAGACATGTCCTCCAGGTACAAGAACATGTTCTGGTTTGTGATTGCTTACGAGCAGCGTTAAACCGGCTGTGCCCATAGACTAAATAAATACAAGGTAAATATTTCCACATCCTTTATTATTTCATAGTTTAATATAAACATGTTTTCTGCATGTTGTGCATTCCATTCCTAGTTTGTCTAAGCCTGCACACACCTTTCTGTGTGACCACTTTTTGAGTGGCAGCATGTCACACTATTGCAATTTCCATAACCTTCCCTTAAATGTTTGTCGAGACTCCTGTTATTTTCAGTTTGCCCTGTTTTAGAAACTGGAGAGGGGGCAGGAGAGGAAGAGTGGCTCTAGGCTAATTTAAGGGTGCAGAAAGAGGTGACTGACACACAGGTGGCATGGTTGTTGGAATACACTTTTATTAGTAATGAAAATAAAGAGAAAACCTAACTTTCCATAACTCTAAGAGGAGTTTCCCTAGCTCAACTAAAAGTGCTAATCGATTTGTCAAGATGTATATTTAAATCAATAGTCCACCGTCACGTGTCAAAAACCTACTTTTGTCCCTCACACTTATAACTAATCTAAAGAGGTAGTGGATCTTCTTGGTCCTGAAGAATGGCTCCCTTCTTCTGGACAGCGGATCACAGTTCCAGTTGTTAGGTGGGATCTTTACCTGCAGGAATGACTCCCTTCGCCAGGTCTCCATTTATTTTCCAAGGAAAGAAACTAAGTTCCAGGATGTAATGCCAAAAAGAAGTAAAGCTCTCATTTCAAACTCAAAAAGGTAAAGTTCCAGTTCAAACCTCAACACTCCTTTTGCCCATAGTTGCTTCCTTCACTATTGGGGTTCTCCATTTTCCAGGTGTCTGGCTTTCAGTGTTTTCCAGAACACATAGCCCGGGGAAATGACTCCCTTCCCCTGAACTCTCTCTTTGCTTGGTTTTACGATTTCACAATGCCTGGGGAATGACTCCCTTCCCCTGGCCTTCCTTGGCTTTGTCCTCACACTCTCTTGACTTTTACTTTCACAGTTCACACCACCAGTGGGAATGTCTCCCTTCCCTTGGCCGTTCTCAGACTCCCTTTTACAATTCACAACACCAGGGGGAATGTCTCCTTTCCCCTGGCCATTCTCAGACTTCCTTTTACAGTTTGCAATACCAGGTACAATGTCTCTCTTCCCCTGGCCTTTCTCAGGCTTAAAAGGGCAGCTGTTGTGGGTCCCAGAGGTATGTTTCTTTAGTGGCTCGTTCTTAGCATACCTGGTTCACTACCCTGCCAAGTACTGCCAAGTACTGCCACAAAGAAGAACAATGATACTTCCTCATCTTCAGGTTGCAGGTCCCAGGCCTGGCTTTCTTCGCTGTATTTTGTTCCCCGGTTCACTATCCTGCCAGGTATTATAACGATTCCAGGTACTCTGCATTATTATTTCTGTGTCCCAGACCCTGGTTACATGGTGTATCTTGTTCCTCTCTAAGACCCATGCAGCCCCTGTACTTTCTGGGTTGCTGGTGGATCATCTTCACCGTTCTCGGACTCTTCTGATGTCTCTGATGGCTTTCCTTGTTCTTCTCCTGCTTTCACAGAGCTTGCAGCGGCTCTGCTGTGTTTTTTCTTGGGTGGGCTGCGCGTCAGCGACCACGTGGTTCTGACGCTTTTCTCGCCCAGACCTCCATCCTCCTTGCTATCCGGTCTGCCCTTGCACGGTGGACCGGGTAGGTATGCTTGGATTCTTCGTCTCGTGTCCCAGTCAGCAGCTTTGTCTTCTTCCCAAGCGGGACGTCCTCCTCGCTTGCGGTACTTCCGGGGAGGGTGTGACTCCTATGAGAGTCCTCCTTTACTTTTCATCCGTAATGGATGATGGAATCTAGACTGCTCTTTCCAGTTTCCTGAAGGGATCGGCATGCCTCTGCACCTCCTCCTCGTCTCATTGTCTCCATTGGTGGTGGTAGTCCAGTCAGCCCTAGTCTTCTTCGTCTCAGTAGGTGTATAGCTCTTTGTCTAGCAGACGTACATGGTCTGTAACATGGAGATGGGGTGTAAGGGATGTGAGGATGTTGGGTGAGGTGTGTCATACCGCATTTCCCATAGAAGATCGTCCTTGTCCCCATAGAGGGAGTCTCTCCCTATGAGATCCTCCCACTGTGTAGCGCCCCCAATGGGACTATCGGGTAGCGTCCTCCCCACCCTGGACTCAAGGGAAAGGGCTCCCCCTCGGGGAGAAGTAATGACATCTAAGGATTCGTCAAACTAATCACAATTTACCACCCACCCATTGGTTTGCAAATGGAGGCAAATCAAAATGCTTTCTTGAAGTATGTTTGAGCTAACAACAAATCAGACAAGCACACATTTTTTACTTTCCTAATGCGTAGCGAGGCAGGAACACCAGAGTTGTCAAGTTTCCCTTGGCCATGAGTGAGAAAGTCATCCAGTTCTGTTTTTGCTTAGCATTCTGGGACTTATGGTGTTCCTAAATTTCAAATGGGAAAGAAAAAAATACAAGTACCAGTATCCAAAGGGCAAAAACAGGACTGGATTTGCTTCACACGCATATCCACTTGAAACTTGAGAACGTTTAAACAGTAGCACAATAATGAGATAAAGGATTAATAGTATGATTCTCCAAACGTTTTAAAATGTTGGCCTTTAGGTAGCACTTTAAGTGCTGCTTATAAGCCACAACTATTGGTCTGGGAACTTGGGAAGTGAAGCTAGGAGAGAAGTGTGACGTGAGCACACACATGCAGTGGGTATTGTTTTGATTTGTATCCAACCATGGTCATTCTAGTCCCTATGCCTAATCTCACTCATTATCTGCCCCAACCCATCTAAAACACCATTTCCCCAGGATCTCTTTGAGGTAGCTCTGTGCTTTTAAGGGGAAACCTTTGCTATTTATAAGTAGGGTTTTTGGTTTTCAGTGTTTATGTTTTGTCAATTGCAATCATGTTTTGACAGTATTTTCACAAGATTTAAAACTCAGTGCCTACACATAGATTGTGGAAAGAAATGGAGCGCAAGTGTTTTTTCCAGTGTACACGTAAACATGCATTTATTAACATACATACTTTTTGGAGTAGAAATAAAAATGGATTTCCAATGTTCTCAATGGACAGTCTATTGAGGGAACAATCTCTTAAAAGGGGTAGCCAACACGCTTCTGCTGAGAAAGCTGGCAATAGATGTCAGTGAGACACTGCCCTTGGAAAGGATGCAGGCAATTCTGTGTACAGAATAACGCCCTTCATCAATATCCAGGGCACGTGCTATGATGTGTGAGTGCCTGTGTGACAAATGATGTGCATGGAGCCCCAATTTGCAAATGTATTGTGTTAGGACAGAGGGACGATCATCTCAGGCCCCCCAGCGCTTTCGGATGAGGCAGAGGCCTGGAAGTGTGCAGTAGGGTCTCGAGGAGGGTACAGGGTGGAGGGGGGCGTTGACAAGGGCTTTAGTGTGGGGAAGGTGGTGTATGTTTTTGCTTTAGTGTACATGGGGAGCCAAAGACCATCTTAGATAGTAGCAACCATCTGGGATTGAGGCCTAGTTTGGAGCTGCAGCCAGGGCCGCAGCCGGAGCCACACACATAGAAATAAGTAGATGCATGCGGAAACAGGTTGTAGATTGGGCACCTGTGAGCAAGGCCAGAGTTGCAGAGATTCATAGACCCTTTATTGTTTCATGTTGACAACATTTCGTGTCCCAGAAGGAATGCTCCCTGCAAGGCCATAAGAAGGTTGAGAGCTCTCTGCGAAAAGCAATCCCACGAAAAGGAGGGCATGAGCCTCCGACCTTCACTGTCCTAGCTGTAAGGAATCGCACTCAAAAGCCCCCGTCCTGTGACCCCCAGCATTCCAAGGTACCAGTCAGTCCCAGACCACCAACCATAAACCTGTTAGATCCCCAATCGATCAGGAAATATCAGAAAGCATGGACCAGTTGCCTTCACCATAGGTCACGTGATTTATGCTGCGAGGTGCCAGAAGGGGTAAAACAACCCAGGTAAAATGAGGGCGGGGAGCTTTGGATGGGTCGCCGACGTGTCTGGGATTGAGTTAGTGTGTGTGATGCAATGGCCTTGAAGTACCCTCTCAGCCCTTGTCTGCAGTACCAGGTGCACATAGTGTTAGAGATAGAGTGTAGCTTCATGTCTGATGACGCGCAAGGAAGAGCCCACATGGACGAAGATGAACAGAAGGGGCTGGGACCAATGGCCTGGCATCCAGGATGGAGCAGGTAGCCTATGTATAGGGTCGTACCAACCAGCCATTTTGATTCGTACATTATGTAATTTACGTCACTGATGACACTGTGTGCCTTAATAAAGTATTGTTCATACTAATTTTGCCAGAACATTCCATGGCAGTAGAGTGCTTTGCTGCTGCATTTCAATTTTTGTGGAAATAAAACCTTGTTCTCCTAGCAAGAGGTGTGCTGGGCCTTCTTCCCTACTGGGTTGCATTTCTTCTGGTGTGGCGTTGAGGGGTTTCTCTACAATTGGCATCAGTGTGAAATCATAGATAATTATGTTACAGGAAGTGTCAAGTAAACCAAAAAACAAACATAATTTGTAATTTAGAATACATGTCATGTTGATTTATACCACGCACCGCTGCCATTTTGACATCTTACAGGCGCGCTATGAATGGCCCCTGTTATTGTTATGGAGTGGGACATTTTGTTACTAGAGTACAATGTGGACGGAATAAGTTCTAAGGAATTTCCTAAGATCAAACACTTAAGTGGTGATGCAGGGATTTGAGCCCAGTCTAAAACATAGAATTTAATCACATATATCTTCCATGTTCTAGTTGGTAGAAAGCTATGTTTTTGTCTTTTAAAAATATTCTATACACAAATCATAATAAACCACCCCGACAAATATATACATCCTTGTAGAAATATGTTGAGCAAAAAGAGGATAATTGTAATCTTGTTTTCCTCATCTTGAACCGAAGCCTGAATGTATCCGAATGCAAAGCAGAATAAGACTAAATAATGACTTGAGTTTTGTAAAAACTGTAAAACAATGTACTTTGTCGCAGACTACTTAGAGACAATCAACTCCATTTCATATATGCTTGCCTTATCACAACATGTGTACAGGAACAGAAGCAAGGAGTCTGGGAGCATGAATGCAAAAACACAGTGGTCGAAGTGTACGAAAAGAAGTAGTGGAACTATGTTCCCATCTGGCCCGCACCCACTCCCGCAAACCCCATCACCACGTCCCCTCCCACCCACAATACAACCCCCCAAACACTTGCACCTGCTGTTTAAGGGAACGTTCAGTGCAGCGCACTGAAAGTGCAAGTTTCAACTTCTTCCTACACATTTATTTTAAAAACGAAACCATTCCGGAACGGTTTCTTTTTAAAATAAAAGTATAGGGGCTGTAAAAGGTCATTTTAAAAAGTAGAGGAGTACCGCTCCCGCTCACTTCGACCACTGCAAAAACAATGTTTAATTGTTTTTATTTGTAAAGAAAAACATATTTGTCAGTGGTCGGGGCTGTTTAGAGCAAGTGAGGCAAATTTCAGGGCCATGTAAGTGCGTGGTCGCAAAGATGGCTAAATGTTGGCTACAATTTCTCAAAACAGCCCATGTCCATTGACAAATATTTGATTTTACAAATAAAGGATATAACTGAGATTTTGCAGTGGCTGTCTTATTCTAACACTACATATATTGGAATAGCCACAGACAGTCTGGGGCCATAAATATTTTTCTGCAAAATATATGTTAGATCCTTGTTTAGTTGAGAAAAAAAAAGGTATTTGCACTTGATTATTTTAAGGAAGCGCGGCACATTTTAAGATACATTTACTTTTGGAGGTGTGTGAATTCATGAACACATAAAAAGGCTTGACATGGTTACAATTGTTCAAATTAGCACCTGCACACTGACAAATAGTTTCCTCTACAAAAAAACGATGTAATATACAATTTTTGGTGTCGCTGCATGGCTTGCTGAAACCCTACATTGAAGGGAGGAGAAAATTAGAGGGTCTTTGAGGGACAAGCAGAGACACTGAAAAAGTCATGTTAAACTATTTTTTGTAAATACAAATATTTGTCAGTGGTCAAAGGTTATTTAAAGAATTCTGGTCAATTCTGAGATGTGAATCGGGAGCCGCAAAAATGGCTCTGGTTTTTCTAGGATTCCTCAAAATAGCCCCTGACCATTCAAAAACATGTTTTATTTTACTTAGAATGTGCATTGTTTTTGAATAAAGTCAGGGGACAGGAGAGAAAGCAATGGGAGAACGCATACAGGCATACTGTTGGGGAGTAGGGTCCTTCTCCTTTGTATGCCAAGCCCCCTCTCCAGCCACCTCTTCATACCCCCAAACTTTCTCCAGCATTGTTCACACTAAGGCACCGCTGAGAGGGGGAGAAGGGCGAACAGTGTTTTTTCAGTTTAAACCGAGGAGTCACTTTTTCTCCCGGTGGTGTTTTTCTGGGATTTATCGGATTGAACTGAAAACTGGAAAGCCTGTTTATAAGCAGCCTTGTGTAGGGCAATGGTGTATTTGCAACTAAAAACCATCTATTGGTGAAATAAAAATGTCTCAGCTAAGTGTGCGTTCAGGCACTTGATTTATAATCAATAGGTGTCTTCTTGCATCGGTTCCTTGTACTGAATTCCTGTTAAGAAGCACTGACAAAGCCAATAGTTTTGGCTTGTGTGTAGGCATTAAATATGCATTTTCCAGGCACTGTCAGGATATACTGATATAGTGATGTACTAACAACATTTGTCAGAGGTTGCCATCTTATGGCCCGATAGTACCATTATGGAAGTGGGATAAATGACTTACGGTATGATTCTTCATGTTTTGGCCCTTAAGTAGCGCATTAGAGATGGGAGATGGGACGGGACGAGAGGATAAACATGATGTGGGTATTGTTTGGATTTGTATCCACCCTAAATCACCCACGGATATGCTGGTCCCTATGACCATTCTCATTCATTACATGCCCCCCCCCATGTAATACACCCTTCCCCCAGCATCTTTGAGCTAGCCTTGTGCTTTCAAGGGGATGCCTATGTTATTTATAAGCGGTCTTCCGTAAGGTAATGGTATATTTGCAACTATAAACCAGCTCCTGTTGTAATAAAAATGTCTCAGACTAGTGTTCATTCAGCAACTTGATTTATAAACAATATGTGTGTCCTTGCACCTGTTCCTTGCACTGAATTCATGTTAATAACAAGTAATGGCAAAGACAATTGTTTTGGCTCTTGTATGGGCATTCAATATGCCTTTGGCAGGCACTTTCGTGATATATTAAGGTGCTGACGCTATTTGCTATCTGTTTCCATCTTATGGCCAGACAGTACAATTACGGTAATGTCTGGAAAATGCTTTTCCATGCCTACATAAAAGCCAAAACTGTTTGCTTTGCCAATGGTTTTTTGTTTTAGTGAGGACACTGAAGTTGGGCTTTGGAGTATTGCCTGTCCATGAACATTTGTGTGTACTGGGGTGGAGAGTGTTTTTAAAGGGAGTTTGAATGAATCCAGGAGGGTGTTGATGTTAGTTGTGGGACCAGTGGTGACTACTCGGAACTACAGTGATCTGATTCTGCTTTAGTAAGTGAATTGGGGAAGACCTTTAAGGACTAGATTGTAGCATGTTGGGGTATGGGTCCACAATGATGGAAGATGTGGCATGAATGAAGATTGGGATGGTAGAGTGGTATATTCTAGTCCATTCATATCATATCACAAAGTCTGTGGATGGTCTTTCAGTGAAGAGCAGGCAGTGGGTGTTTTGATTTGAGTTGGTTCAGTAACGTATTGTTTGATGTCCAGGGTGTGGTGGTCAAAGAATGTCTATATAGTTTTTTGGGTGGTGGGATCACCTGGGAGAAGTCCCTGAAAAAGATATTATTGGAGTGGTCAACTAAAGGTGTTTTGATGTGGTTGTTGATTCCCCTTAAGGAAGTCTATGCAGATTTTGGGTGTTCGATATATATCAGGTGAAAGGTGCCCATTTGTGATGAGCCAGAGGAATGCAGTATGTGAGCAGCTCCAGGGAGCAGGGGTGTTCTGGAAAGTGCCAGGCCACAAGGACTTGTGGTTTATTCTGAGGTCTCTTCTGTTTCTGTGGGTGTTGCCAATGTGTTTTATGTTGTAAACTGTAGGGAGTGCATGACAATGTGTCTGAAAGTGGGGGTAAGATATGTCTCTCAGTAACATTTAGGCCTCATCATGAGTTGGGCGATAGCCCTTAAATGCGGCGGGTACGGTGTTACCGCTGCATTTAAGCGATCGCCCAATCTCGGGTCTGGTGTGTTTACCCCCATCTCGGGATAAACACCCCAGACGAATGCCCATTTTAGGTATTACCACTTAGTAATTGCGCCGAAAATTCCCTATTGGCTCCAATGGACCCAATGGGCAATGGGGAGTAACGGTTAGCATTCAACCCATGATCCGACGGTAATACCGCCGGACGGGTGGATGCTAATGCTAATAAAGTCGAGCGGTATCCCAGCCGGGATACCGCCCAACTTGTGATGAAGCCCCAAGTCTAATTTATGCGAGGTTATGAAGTCTGCAATATCGACAGCATGGAATACAGGTGAACGGTGGTTGATGGGCATAAAGTGGAAGGTCTGCTTGAGGTGTGGGCAGTGAGTGGCAATGTGTGGAATAAATGAGAGGACACAGAGGCTGATGGTGCATGCGTGCTGAGAGCTGAACGTCGTCAGTCTGTCCAAGCCTTCTACCTCTAGCATCAACGAGGTTTCCCACCGCCAGCTGTCAATGTAGATTTTGAACCCATCCACCTGCAGCTCTTTTACCAGGTTGAACATTGATTGTAAGGGGCTAACGAGGTCCACGATTATATAATTAGAAAACATTGTCATCTGTAGCCTTCACACTGAACAACATTGTCTTGGTGAGAGGTTTATCTCTAATTCTTTGGGTATAATGCAAAAGTGAAATAGTAAACACTAGTTGTAGCAATAGACAATGGTTTATATGGTTTTATGGCTATTTACATGATTTTACATGCTTACCCACCTCCTAGTTGGGTCTGAGTATTTGCCAGTAGTTGTGATTAATTCATAGCTTTCTATCCATAGATGGGTTTTTTCATTATTTGTCACCCCAAGTGGAACAGGAATGCCCAGACGTGTGGTTCTCGAGCTCGCAGTGCATAGCGTCACAAGTTACACCTCGCTTATGATGTCCATCAAGGACAAACCATGTCTGGGGATGCTTGTGTTCATGCAGAGGGAATTTCACTTAGCAGTGCAGGTTGCACTTCCCCTTTTGGGTCGGATCAAGACTGATTGGCGTATGTTTTTTTCCCCGTCTGTAATGTGTGAGGAACTCATGGTGACAACAAGTAAGACAGACACAAGAGATCACAGTTCAAGGGTGTTTATGGAACAATGAAGATTGCCCATGCTTATAGCGCAAGATAGTCTTGATTCTATTAAAGACAAGGAGGTGAGCATTGTGCTCATTCTTCTTTATTACTGCTTCCACAGCATTTCAAATTGATAACATTTTGTAACTTTGTCCACATATTTTGGAGTTTCCTCCAAGGTCCTCCGGAGGCTAAAACACAAAAGGGGTAGTAAAGTTTTAATGTTAAAAAAAAAGTCTCTAGAAAAACTACCAATCCCCATAATCCTCTGGTCTCAGGTAGTCCTGGGTTGCTCCTTTACCCAATCAGGCTCTGGCATTGGCAATATGTACTCCTCCTTGCCAGCCCAACTCCTCTTTATTTGGCAGCGAACACCACCATAACTAAAATGGCAACAGTCAACCGTAACCAACTGATGAACTTCAACATCCACTGCGCCGCAGCTCCACGCCGCCACCGACGAAGAGTCCTTCTCTTAGACCTTCATCCCGAAGTTTCACCATGTCTCCACTCAGGTTGCCTTCTGCTCATCTCCTGAAACAAACGGAGAGGCCATCATACGGGTGGTTCATGCACCCCTGCCGAAACCGCCCTAGATGCCATCGCACCACTTGCTGAATGCGTGCCAAATTGAGACAAATCAACCTGCCCAGTGCATTACTTCCCTAATCCGCCTTGCAATTGTGGCTGTCGCTACTGCGTGAAAGGGTTTCCTGTGCGCAATCAGAAGCTGGGTAACCTCTCTTGGCATTTCTTCCGCCGTGGCTAATACATTGCGCTACGCACAGCTTGCTATTATTACTGAAGTACGGATAAGAAATAATCAATGAATTTGACTTGGTCCTATGTACCACGTTAAAGGCTACTCCCTCCGGATAGAAAATCTTTCTGTCTATCTGTAGCGCTTTCACGTCTGAAACTCTCCTGCAAGCAACTAGGCATAGAAGCATGGCTAGCTTCCCTGATAATTGGGACCGCGAAAGGCACTCGTTATCTGGCCAGGATAGAAACAGTTGGAAAACTACTTGCACGTCCCAGAGCACTGAATACTTAGGCTCTGGGGGCTTCCGCATCTTCACTTCTCTAAGCAGACGTAGCACCGCTGGGTGTTCTCCCATTCGCCTACCCTCCATCCTTATTCAGAATGTGCACTAAAGGGGTCAAAACGGGATTAACACCGAACCCTGCGCAGTAGATGCCCTCCACTACCAAGTGAATGCTCTGGCCCTGTAGTATGTCTCTCCTGAAGGGAAGCACTCTCGGGAAATCTGTGGAAAGTTCCATCGCTACTGGAAACCACGGCTGGGACTTCCATATCAGAACTATTCACACTAAATTGGCTTGCTCTCTGCGCACTTTTGCCAGCAGCCTCGTCAACATGATGAATGGGGGAAATGCGTAGTGGACTGCTCCCGCCCACTGCTGCAGGGAAACATCTGTCCCCACTGCCGCCGGATCTATTCTCCAACTGAAGAACTTGGGGGGTTGCCTATTGAGTCTGGATGCTAATAGATCGGTATCCACGGGCCCCCATATTTTATGAATCTGCTTGAAGATGTCTGAGTGTAGCTTCCAGTCGCTGGCGTCTACTAAATTTCGCGGGTTCCAGTCTGCTACTAAATTTTGCGCTCCTGCCAAATATTCCACTGTCACAGATATCTGCTGGTGCTGACAATGGTGCCAAAAGTCCTTCGCTAACTCCGCCAGCATCTTGGAAGAGGTCCCTCCTGGCTTGTTTATGTAGCGAACAGCTAAAATATTGTCCATCTTAACGAGGACGCAACACATGTCCGCACCGCGGAAGCCCCTGCTAAGAGCTCTAGACAGTTTATGTGGAGGTGAAGTTCTTCTTCAGACCATTTCCCTCTGGTTTCCAAATTTCCGCATCGTGCCCCCCAGCCTGCTCTGCTCACGTCTGACTATCACCAGGTCTGGGGTATAGCGAAGATCGCCCTGCCGTTCCAGGCTTCCATGTTTTGGAACCGCCAATGTAGCTCTCTAAGGGCTTCCCGATCTAGGGTGACTAATTGATGGTATCCTAGGCCCCTTTGAGGTGCCTGATCTTTAATCTCTGAAGAGCCCTGTAGTGCAGTCGTCCCGGAAATATTTCTTGGATCGAGGCCGCAAGGGGACCTACTATCAGAGCTAGATTGCGAAGCGAAAAAACCTCTCTCACTATAACTGTTCTCAGTTCCTTCTTTATGGCCTTTATCTTTTGCGTCACCAATTCCAGAGAGGCCTTCCTGGTATCTACGACGAACCCTAGGAACTCTATCCTCTGCGCGGGTCGCAGATCTGATTTTTCTGTGTTTACGATGAAGCCAAGGGAGGATATCAGGCTGCATACCCAGATGGCTTGCTCTCTCTCGCAGGTCGCTGGCACTCTTCCCCAGGATGAGGATATCGTCTAGATAAACTATTATCCTGATTTCTCCTGGACACATAATCTTCCTAAAAGCCCAAATCTCTGCACCCCATCGAAATCTGAGGTATTTCCGCTGCTCCACTGCTATCGGAATGGAAAGATAGGCATCTTTCAAGTCTAATCGGACAAGCCAGTCCCCCGTCCTGAGTGAATCTTGCAGATGGTGTATCCCTTCCATCCTGAAGTGCCGGTACGCAATCCACTCGTTCAGACCCTTCAAGTTTATTACCGGCGTGACCTTCTCTCCCCTGTACACCAGGAATATGTTGCTGAGGAACCCTTGGTCTACCTGCACTTCCTGCTCTATCGCCCCTTTGTATGCTAGATTGCACAATTCGGCAAAGAGCAGCTTTCGCTTCTCCTGGGGCATGAACATCGGCGGTGGTTGTCTCACTTGTGAGGGGTAGCCTACAAATTCTTGTTGCAGGCTTCAAACCACTTGAAGAACCCATGCATTGTTGGACAATTCGTTCCATGCATGCAAAAACAACAGCGTCCTGCCTCCCACCCTCGGGGCAATCTGTGTTAGGGTACTCACCGCCTGGTGTACTTTGCTGCCTGTAGGCACCTCTCCCTCTGCGATTCCTGGGGAAACGGGCTCTGGCCAGGAAAAAGTTGTCTGGCTGACGACTTTCCCAGTACTGTGCCCTGGGTCCTTGGGGCCTCCTCTGTGAGTCAAAGCAACCAGACGCCCGGACCCTTTGCCGTCCGTTCCCTGTGAAAACCCGTCCAGGGAATATCCTTCTAATGGAGCGTTGCACCTTCTCTAGAGTGGAATATGTCCCAACGAATTGTGTCATTACTTTGGCGAAGGCATCCCCAAGCAGTAGGCCTTTTGCGCCCACTCCTGCCTCATATGAGGCTAGGTCTCTGAGCTTGTTATCTATTTTCAATAGTACACCTCTCCTCCTTTCTGCCGACAGAGCACAATTTACGATTCCTAACAGGCAGACTGCCCGTTGAGCCCAGCTTCCCAGGACTCGAGCATCCACTGGCGTGCCTGTGTCCACAGCCTTTTCAGCTAGGTCCATAATTTTTGCGAGCGAGCCTGTGATATCCAAGAGTTTGTCTTGGCATCCCCGCCACGCTCGGTCCACCCCTTTCCTTATGTCTTTTGATGCTTTGGTGATAAAAGTCACCATCTTTGTATCTAAATCCGGGGTGTCGGAGACTTTGCCGGGCAATTCAAGCCTAGGGAACTGTTCCCTCATTTCGGAACGGACTTCCCTGTCCAACGGTTTTCTCATGTGCTGAGTCATGTACTGTGCCACTCTGGGTGACGGCTCCCAATCTGTGGATCTGGGGTGCCTTATCGACTGGGTCGAGCATTCAGGTCAGACTCTCATCCTCTTCTGGAGGCTGCTTGAGGACGGTGGGTCTCTGATGATCTTCCTCTTCCTCCTACTCCTGGTTGTCTGGGGAGTACCCTGCGTCCTCTTCTTCTTCCCCTTTATTGTACACCGTTGGGCGGGGGGGGGGGGGGGGTCGAGAGCCTGGCACTGTCAACCTCTTTAAAAAGGCTTTCTTCAGCCTGGAAACTGGGTCAACTGGCTCTTGGGGTCTCTGATCCACCCCAGCTGTGTGGCTCGGTGGTGTCAAAGTGTCTGTTCTCTTCCGAGCCTTTTTACTGCCCTGATGATCAACCCCCGACTTGGGTTGTCCGGCTGAGATTCCCTCTCTGGGAATGAGCACCCTCTCCCTGGACCTCTCCTGCTCTGCCTTTTGCTTGTTGAGCATGGCTTCTAAGTGGTCTAATCTTTGTACTAGTGGCAACATTCCTTCTGCCACTGCCTGTGACAAAGTCACCTAACACCTTTTTAAAGCTATGGGAGAGGTCCTCTTCCACTTCTGTGGGCTCCTCCACTCACTCCTCTGAGCTCCACTCAGGGGATGTGCTCTTTGACCCTCTGGACTCTTGATAATGTGCCATAATGCTGTGCTCGCCCTCATGAGCTATCGGAGGTCCTCAGCTGATAGAAATATGCTCAAGAGGTGTCCGCTTAGCGCTGTGCATCTTTTAAAAAAAAAAAATTATGCACACTCTTTCACCTTGAATGCGCCGCGCCATCAGGAAAACAAACACCTTTGTGATGGGGTTTTGAATATTTGCAGCGCGGTGCTTGCAGGGACTTAATCCACTCCCGTGGGGTCCTAGATCCAGCGGGAGCGTGCAAGCCTACTCGTAGCAGTGCTTCGCTGCTCGATCGTTGCAAACACAAGGAGGCGGGCCGGCTGCTTCACACGGGCGCAATCGCCTGCCGCTCTGGCCCCGACCTCTTAACGTGAAGTGGCAAAGCAACGAAACGCTGGCGAACACAGCGCCTGCAAACTCGTTGTCCCGCCTGCCTACAGGCACTCGATAACCAACGAGCTCAGCTCCTACATTAATAATCAGCGCTTAGTTTATCAAATGCGAGCGCGTTACAAATAGTATTTACAGAATATCATTACACATAATATGCGCATACAACTATGTATTTCGCTTGACGCGAAACCAAAATACACTTATCTTTGTGAAAGCAGCAACAAAGAAAGAGGAGTTGGGCTGGCAAGGAGGAGTACTTATAGCCAATGCCTGTGCCTGATTGGGTAAGGGAGCAGCCCAGGACTACCTGAGACCAGAGGATTTTGGGGATTGGTATTTTTTCTAGAGACATTTTCTTAAACATTAAACCTTGACTTCCCCTTTTGTGTTTTAGCCTCCGGGGGACCTTGGAGGAAACTCAAAATGTGTGGACAAGTTTTGAAAAGTTAAAAAATGTTATAAATTTGAAATGCTGTGGAAGCAGTAATAAAGAAGAATAAGCATAATGCTCGCCTCCTGTCTGGAAAAACGTAAAATGGAAGCAAATGTGAACCATCAAATGAAAAATAAGGCAGTCCTAGTGACGTTGTGTCAAAATAAAAAGGGCCTATACTAAAAAACCTATTGCCAAGCCTCACAACTAATACAAAAAAGGGTTGGGGGATATTTTTTATCAAAAGAAAGAAGTGTTCGTAAATAATAAGTCAGGATGCGGTTGCCTGGATCTTCCTTCCACACATTTTGAGCATGGGGTAAGGTGGAGTTGGTGGAGCACAGTGCAGTCTCGGGGTTCTTTAGCATGAGACAACCGTTCCAATGGCAGTTCTCAGGACCGTCGATGGCCAAGTCTTGTTTCCTTAGAAAGTATTTTGTCTTCGGGACCTGATGTGTTCAGATAACCAAAAATAAAAGTTCCTTTAACAAATGAAAGTTTGTTTCCCAAGTTCAATATTGGTGATGGTTTCCCCCCTAGGGCCCCCTCTTATGGGCTGACCCTTTTCGTATCGTATTTCACAATTTCTGATAGGGTGACGACTTTACCCCTGGCTCCCCATTTCTGGGCTGGCCCTTCTCAATTGTAATCCACAGTCTAGATAGGATGATGGCTTCACCCTTGCGTCCCCCTCTTCTGGGCTGACCCTTTCCCAATAGTATTTCTTTGTGTCTCTTATTCTTTTCTCATAAACTTTGGGTGATAGCTTAAATCTTTGGATCTCCCTCGTTCGGGCTCTGACCTCTCTCCACTGCCAGGCCATAGGTGACGGCTTTACGCCTGGACCTCCCCTGTTCGGTTGAGTTTAGCTTTACCCCGGATCTCGCTCGTCTGGGCTCGGACCCTTCTCTGGGCTTTCTACTGATTTCAAATGTTTGTGGGAATCACATCCCCTTTCTTTATTTACTATACGGGATTCACTTCCCTTGCTTCCATGCAAATTCACGAATCAAAGTCTTTCGAATGTACGGGGCTTTTGCTCGACCCTCATGTATGACCACTTTGAATTCCCTTGGCGGTCTTCCTATGGCCTTCTGGTTTTGGTAGTTACTTTTCAGCGGGGTGGACCAGCGCTTCTCGGGGTTAGCACCCACGTGGTGCCGGTTTCCCTCTTCAGTTTGTCTCCCCTTAGCCATCTTTTACAGTTCAATCACAGTTCAATGAAATATGTTCAACCTTGCCACTCTGTGATTTTCACTCAATCCATCCCGGCTTTTATCGATTAGCCCCTCGACTCACCGGCTGTGCTTAACCGCCTGGCTTTGGGCTTCTTTGGAGTCAAGACCGGCACTACATACAGTTGACATCTGCAGCCCGACACTGGGGCTATTGTCTGCGGTCTTAAATTCTCCTCGATGAAGGTTCCACGGGTCTGGGACGAAAAGGGCAAGGTCACTTCTCTTCTCGCCACCCTCTCAATTCCCGCCGCCTTTCTCCTTCTTTTGAACTGCTGCTTGGTAGCTGTGATGTCGTGATGTCTGCTATGCTCGCCTTTCTTGCCTTCCCCATAATGCACTCTCCTTTTCCACCTTTTATCCCGTGGGGAAAAGGAAGGACAGTCAGGTGTGTGTGATTATGATCAGTTGCCTGTCTCTGCCTGATCCTCGGGTTGGGACATGTCAGGTATACGGCTCGAGTATTAAGTCTGTTGTCTTTGGTGTTGTGCGAAAGTGTTAAGAGTCAGAAATAGGGGCGGGGGGTTGTGGTTTGGAATAGCCTATGTGAGAGAATGGGGAAAAGGTGTTAAAGGAAGGGGGATACTGCGTCTCAACCGTCGGCGTCCCACTCCCACAGGACCCCCCATCCAGGTGATCCCATCCAGGTGATCCTCCCTCACTGGTCCACACCCAAGGAACTGGATCCAATAGCGATGGCCATGTCCTGGCAACCTGGATGACAGATCCTCGAGGTTTAGCCAGGGAGACACCTTCAGGTTTCTCACAAATGGCACAGATGAGTTAAAATAGTTGGACCAAAGGGATACCCAGAGCAATTGCTAGCGTAGCTTTACATCCAGCGCTGCGTTTCTTTTGGCTGCTGCCTTCCTAGCCACAAGTCAGCAGGCCAAGCTTGGAATTATTTCAGCAAACGCCATTATTATTACGGATTATCACTTCAGGTACGAGACACGGGGGTGGGGGAGAGGCGGTCATTATGAGTTTGCCGGTATCCCGCTGGTAATTAAGGCAGGATACTGATTCGGCAGCAAACTGACCCTACCATTTCCGCCGCCTGATACCCCGGTATTTCTGGGATATTCCAGGTGGTGGAAACACTGGTAAATCCCCATTCCACGGAGTAATGGAGGTAATTGTGAATTATTTTGCCAGCGGGGGACTGATTTACAGGCAGCTCAGGGCAGTAGGTAAATAAGTGTGCCACCCCCCCCCCACCCCCCGCAAACTTGTGTTTTGCTGGTCCAGTAAAATTGTTGGTGCCGGAATTTCTGGCAATTTTACAGGCCCGGCAAAACTGTAATGAGACCAAGGTCTTGACAAACATATGGAGGTACCCTACTAAAAGTGACATCTCTTCAAGATTCCTTGTGTTTTGCTGTTTATAAATCAACACAACCTGTATTGTGGGTTTAGCCAACAGGGTTTTTCAAACTTTCTTAACAAAACTCTACAGTGTCAGCTAGTGCCCCCCTAGGTTTACAAGGTCCACCAATAGCGCTTTGTCAAAACCTAAAACCTAAGGATGGAATTTTCTCCTTTCTTGCTAATGTCAGAAAACAATGTGGCATTTGAAAGCAACGTCTGTGAACAATAGGATAATTTGCACATAGCTCACATTGTTCTGGAGGCATATGCTTTGGATATCTATTTAAAGAAGCTGTTAGAAATGAGCGTATGTCTGTTTTCCCCTTACTTGCCATATATATAAGATACTGTCACACTTTCTTTACTTTGAGTACTTGTTATTGTCTTTAAACCACCTGAACAAACACCTTCTGTTACCCTGAAAGCTTACAGAACAAAGGGCCTCATTATGAGTTTGGTGGCCCCCGAGATACCACCAAACGTAATTACTGTTACCGCCACTTCGTCCGGTGGTATTATCGCTGGATTACAAGTGGTGGTAGGTGGTGTTAGTCTCCATTAATTGCAGTCCATAGGACTCCATGGGGATTTTGGCAGAATTACCGCCAATGGTAATTCCACTGAAATTGGTGGTTTTTGGCAAGAAGTTAGCAGATTTAAGATTGAATCTTCCACCTTTCCGCCAAACTCGTAGTATGGCAGTGCAGTATTGTGGCAGTAATGGAGCGGTAAGTCTGTTACCACCAATTTTACCGCCTGGCTGTACTCATAATGAGGCCGAACATGCCATGCCCCATATTCAGCATGATTTTTAAAAAAGAACAAAATAAAATGAAAAAGGCACTTTTCACTTGGTTTTCAATAAGTAGTTAATGTCATGGAGCCTAGCATCTATCATTTATATCCAACAAAGGGCCTGTCATTTTCTGGATTTGCGTACAATTCATGGAGGTTATCAGTACAGTTTTGCACTTAATGCAAAAAGGTTCCATCAGTGCAATGTTGAGATTTGCACTGCAAAGGGCAAAGAGAAGGAGTAAAAAGTAGGCAGAATCGCTTAACGCTTCATTTTGTCCACCTCGTAGTGCAAATTGTGTCAATGCTGCATGCCATTTACATAGATTCCTACGGAATACACCTGCTTTAAGCAGGTGTACAAAGAAGGCAGATTCCACAGAAATGCAATGAATTATGATCATTGTTATGCTGGTGGGAATACAGCTAGTGGTAATTAATTTGGGTTTGTATAGCAGAGCGGATGGGGGCAGCAGAAGCAGCAAATCAATGAGATTATGGTGTCGCGTAAATAGCATGCATAACGTTTATATGCATGCTTTTTATGCTACACCATTACAAAAATGACAAGTTGGCACTGCAGTCTTCCTGGCCCCACTTCATGCTATCCCAGGTAACCTTACATTTCACAGAGCCATCAACACCTGCCTATCCTGCAAGCCCCTTCTCTACTGTTGCCCACCACCTGTGCAATTTTAGGGCCCAGATGCCCTTGGGTAAAATTGCAATGTATAAGACACTGTAAGAGAAGTCGTCCTCTGCTCAAGCGAGACTACCCAAACCTTACAACCATGAGCTGAAGCTATCCAAATGAGTATACATGGTTCACAGGTTCCAGACATTTTACTGGGAATGTTCGGAGCGCTGAAAAGCGTTTCATTTTTGAGTCACTATGAAAGGCATTTTAACAAATATCAAAATTTTGTTCATTTTTATGTTCCCTAAATGAGGTTTGTTTTTATGCAAAACAGCCAGTATCTCCCATTGGTGTTATTTGTCCCCCTTCCATTTCTCACGTGTGTTGTGTACAGAATGAGGGTGATTTACTCACATACTGAATTGTTTACATATTGAGTGAGAACATGTTTTATTTACAGACAATTTATTTACAAACCGATCCAGACTGATTTATTTACGATGGACACACTGGGTGCAAACAAGACCACCCAAGACCATGTTGAGTGACCCAATGCTTGCAGGGTCTTTTGATGTATGGCTTGGTGCTAGTGGCCCCCATTTAGGCCATGGCCAGCACAATTTAGGCTGTGTGTCAAAGTCCCCCCTTTGATTTGATTCTTCATTTAAAGCGCTACTGAACCTAGCAGAAAGCGGGTATGGATTGGAACATGGCAAGAGTCTGTAAAGGGTGGTGTCAGCAGGGAAACAGGGCTGTGTGGTTTGGAGAGTTGTACCTTACCGGGTTTCACAATTTAGCGTTACAAAATGTGTACACAATATTGCTGGAGAAGATTAAGCATCATCTGAGCCCTCTTAAACCTTGGCTAAGGTCCTTAACGTTCATACTAGATAACTAGTATTACAATGCCCCAATTTTAAAAAAGAAACTTCTATCAACGTTTACGTTTTTTGTAAAAATATGTAATTTTTATTCATCCAAAATACATGTCTATTCACAAAAATAAATACTGCAAAACAGACAATGAATCGAGTGTAACAGTGAAATGCGCCAAATGACCTAACAGGCCTCTCTGAATGTACCTGTATTAGATCGAGAGAGGTCTTACCCCTGGTCACACGAGCTAGTACTGAAGGGCTGTCTCTAGTCAGTGGCTCGAGCACCCAACATGTGGAACGTCCTCATTCACACGATGCACTCCGCCCACAGTTCAGTGCTCTACCAGTGGTCGCCTGAAGGAGCATGCTGGACCACTGCTGCCGTATTTCCCCCCCACATGAAGAAAGCGAGATTACAGGGAGTCACCCATCGGGAAGGGGCACTCGAACATCCCTAATGATGCCTTGAAGGGGGTATGGAGCCTGAATGAGGAATGTTCTGCCACCTATCACCAAGACAAAACATGAGCCATACCTTACTTTGATAGCTTTGTAACATAGACCAATGCACAGAGCTTCTGGCTGGAGCTTAACAACAACGCCTATCCCAGTTGCCCACCAATAAAGAGGATCAATCTTGGGAGCAGGAGCTCGGTGATAAAACCGGGGATGCCATGTCATCAATCGAGGAGAACGCTAGACGCTATGCGAGCACAGTCCCTCATAGCCAAGGGAAGGTGTGCATATATTTCACTCAAAAAGAACACCTCCAAACATCACCTGATTCTGCAAACTGCTTCATGAAGTCAGTGCGATCAAAATATTCAGTTCGTTAACGTAATCTTTCAAAAAGGCTGACTGCATCGCATCCGCAGGCACTTCCTCAAGGCCGTTAACGCTTGTGTCCGGTGTGCATTTCGTCCTAACGATGAGGTCATTCAAATAACAAAACTTCCAAAACTCTTTAAGCAAGTCTGACAGCTGGAATGACTTTTCGTTCTGCTGCGGTGGGGCTCCTCATTCAAAGCAAAGTTCTGGAGTGACGCACAGATGTACACACAGCAGCGTGATGGAACAAGCAATGGCCATTTTGAAAGATTACGCCAAGGAATAGAATATTTTTTTATCACACACAGTTCACATGTGCATTAAAGCGGCCTGCCCAATCCCTGCGACCTTTGGAGGTTTCGTTATTTTGATCTCCATTTATTGTGTGTGAATATTACAAAGGCAGGTGGAGGCGCCCTGCCTCAATGATACAACCCTTCGCATATGAATGTATTTTAGTTACGCAGCGTGAGAGCGCTACCATCAGTATTGCTCATGTTTTATTTTTACTTTGACCTATAGAACTCGGTATGGAATTCAGTTCACTGAGATCTTCGCTTTGCCCACAGCCTGAACTGCCCACAAGGGACACGAAAATGCTGCCCGACTCTCCCAGATGCTTGCGAGCATCGAATCTTTCACAAGGAAGCACCGCACATCTTACCACCCACTTCCGATGACTGAAAATAAAGGGCACCTGGCAGAGCGAGGAAGATAGCTCAGAGAGGTTTCTGATAAGATTGTATCCGAAGAAAACCAGCAGCTACTGGAATTCCCTGGCAAACACACTGTTTAAATGGTTCATTTGTAGTAAAGGCCTGTTTGAAGGCTGTGCAGGAGGCGTTTGAAGGATGCTGCAGGCTCCCTGAAGATGTCAAGAGCGCAGACGTGATGGAGCCCTCCACGAGCGTTGAAGCTGTGCCAGAAGCGTTGGCAGGAGCCCGTCCAGGACAGCCAGGCCTCGCCATGAGCAGCGCAAGCCCCTGGTTAGAGAAAGGACAAGAAGTCACAGCCACCTCGAAACTGACCTTCATCACCCCATTGTCCCCCCTTACATAACAACAGTTGCTCACACATGCATAGACCACCCTCTGCACCCATCCCTCATCCCCCAAGAGCCGATCACAGGGCTTAAGTTCCACAACCACTATCTTGAGGTTACAAGGGAGCAGGTTGCTATACTAACCCTTCTCCCAAACAAATATTTGCATAATGGAAAACTAGTGACTTTCCAAAATCACAACACCCAATTTCTATCACCTTACCCACTCCAATAACAAACCCAAACTAGAACAGACAAGATCGCGTTCAAACTCTTGTCCACTTACTTATACAATCAAACAGTAAAACAAACTGTGCATCTCCTCCCTGAGGTGTGGTTACTGCACCTGTCGTCCAGAAGCAGCAGGTCCTGCTCCATCAAGGCTTTCACGTCCTCACAAGCGCCAAACAGATCATGCAGACTCATAGGGGGCTCCAGCTCCTGCCAGTGCTAACATGGGCATAAGGGGGAAAGATTAAAAGGTGAAACAAGAGTGTTAGAACAGATGTGAAGATCCCCCTGAGAAGAACCCCAGGAGCAGCCAGTGTTGGTCGGGACCTGTGAACCCCCCCCTCATGAATCAGTATGGATATATCCACATGGAGAACAACTTGTGAACACCCCCCATGAAGTTAGTAGGAGTATGCTGTTTACCTGTAACTCCTGTTCCCCAGCATTATCTTTCATGGATTCACATGTTTTGAATATTCCCTGCCGACAGGCCGGGAATCCTCAGTAACATTTTATTACGGCTTATAATAGAGCTTTTAAGCTCACTTAGTAGCCCATCCAAGTCCTTTTTGGTGTATTCTGCCTCAGCCAATGGGACGTCGAGTGACAAGGCCCACCCAGAAGGCCATCTTCATATTCTAGCCCGCGAGAGATGAGAGTTGGCGAAATGTAGCCTTGCTCCCCTTGGGATGGTAGGTGGGGGCATATGAATCCATGGAAGATACCAATGCTGGAGAACAGAAGTTACAGGTAAGCAACATACTCCTTCTACGGTATTGGATCTTTCACAGAAGTTAACATTTAGTAATAGGAGGTGTAACGGGATAAGGCATACCTTATTGTAACGAGCGTTGCAGGACGTCTGTTCTGACACTTGCTTCAGGTTCTCCTTGTTCCTCCATGCAGTAATGCTTGACAAAGGTGTGCAGGAGTACCCAGGTTGCTGTGCGGCATATGTCCGACAGGAGAACCCCTGCCCATAGCGCTGCCGAAGACCCCACTGCCCTAGTGGAATGAGCATGTACGGGTCCTTGTAGCGGTCGATTGGCTTCAGTGTGCGCCGCCAAAATTATGTCGGAAACCCAACTGGCAACAGCTTGCTTTGAGATAAATCGACCATTGTTAGGGGTCCCAAAAGCCACAAATAGTTGAGACGTTCGTCTAAAATCTTTGGTTCTGTCTATGTAGAACTTCAGGACTCTTCGAAGGTCAAGCAAGTGCAGAGATTGTTCAGCTGGTGTGGACGCGTTGCAAAGAAAACCGGAGGGTAACTCTGGTTTGCAGGTGGAAGCTGAACACTACTTTGGGAACAAACATGTAATTCATTTTTAAAACGACTTTGTTCTTTTCAAGCCGTAAGCATGGGGGGTTTAACAGATAGCACATGTATTTTAGACACCCGTCTGAAAGACGTGGTTGCTACTAGAAAGGCTGACTGTCTTCCAGGACAAAAACTTCATGTCTGTAGTCGCCATAGGTTCTAACAGAGGTTTCATTAGGGCTGAAAGCATAGTGTTAATCTCCACGGAGGTGGCACCTTCTTTTGAGGGGGAAAGGTGCATAATAGGCCTCTCATGAAGTGCTTTACGATGCAGGTTTCGAAAATGGGAGCTTTTCCTGGTTGTATCTAGACATTGCCGCAGCAGGTCGGGTTCCTGACCCAGAGGGATTGGACAGTCCTGGGATAGGTGAACACGCTTTCAAAACCATGGTTGTCTCGCCCATGTTGGTGCTATGAGGATGACCGTGCACCTGTATGCCGCAATCATTTGTAGAACCTTGTGTATCACCCGTGTTGGGGGAAACGCATATGCGAAGATTCCTTCCCATGATATTGCAACAGCATTACCTGGAGAACATTGGTGCAGATATCTGCTCGAGAAGAGAGGGCATTGCTTGTTCTCCCATGTGGCGTATAAATCGATGGTCGGTGTTCCCCACTTGTTGAAGATGTGTAGGAGCTTCCTGTCCACCAGTTGCCGTTCGTGTGACTGGTCGTTGGCTCTGCTCAGTTGATCTGCGGTTTCATTTTCTTTCCCCGGAAGGTAGAATGCTTGTACTTGCATGTTGTTTTTGATAGCCCAGTTCTATAGCCATTGGGCGTCTCTGAAGAGTGCCCATGACCTAGTGCCCCTTTGCTTTCACACATAATACATTGTGGTCGTGTTGTCTGTGAACACTCGTACCACTTTGTGCTTGAGCACTGGCTGGAATGAGTGAAGGGCATGCGCTACTGCCTTCAGCTCCAGGATGTTGATGAGAACTTGTGTCTTGGCCGGAGACCACAGGCCCTTTTACTGATAGCTGGTTTGCGTGCACGCCCCATTCTGTCAGTGAGGGTTCGTGATCAGGGTTTCTTGAAATGGTGGATCCCTGAATGGAACTCCCTTTGCGATGTGAGATGGCATGAGCCACCACAGAAGGCTGTCTGTGCATGACTGTGACTGTCAACTTGTCGTTCCATGATCTTGTCAGCTGGGACCACCAATAGTCTAGGAATTCTTGTAGTGGTCTCTTTTGTAACCTGCAATATTTTAATGCAGGACGACATGGTGCCCAGTAGTTGTATGAAGGGTCTGACTGTGATCCTGGCGCCCGGGTACAATTTCATGATTAGACAGGGTATTGATGTTGCCCTTTCTACCGAGGGACGTAGCTGGCCCTCAGAGGTGTTGAACTGTACCCCTAGGAACACTAGCGTGTTCGATGGCTTGAAACAGGATTTTCTTGAATTTAATGCAAAGCCGAGGTGTAAGAGGGTGGTAGACACCTGCTGAATCGCCATTTCCGCCGCCCGGTATGATGGTGCTCATACTGACCAGTCGTCGAGATATGGATACACATGGTATCCTCTTTTCCTGAGCGACGCGTCTATCAGGGCTTGGCATTTTGTGAATGTCCTTGGAGCTGAGCGGGAGGACTTTGAATTGATAGTGATTTGTTCCCACAACAAATCTTGGGAATATTCAGGGGCTTTTGCGAATGGGAAAATATGTGTCTGGGATCCAGTGACACTAGGAAGTCACCCTCCCCTACCGACTTTATGACATATGCCAAGGTGACAATTTTTTAAACTTTTGTTTCTTGACATATTTGTTCAGACTTCTTAAGACCAGAATTGGCCACCACAAGCTGTCTCGTTTTTTGACCACGAAGAATCTGGAGTAGGTGCCCTTGCACCTCTTATTTGTTGGGACATTTTAATGAGCAATTTCTCCACTTCACACGTTAGGATGTTTAAGTGTGGTTGGTGTTCAAATATTGGGGGCGTCGAAGGAGGGGTTACTTGGAATTCTATGATGTGTCCTTTTTGTATGATGTCAAACACCCATTTGTCTTGGTTAACCGCTGCCCCTGCTGTAGATGGTACTGCATGTTGCCCCCCACTTGCTGCATCTGGACCGTGGTGTCCTTGGTTGAGGGAAGTCAGGCTTGTTTTTGCTGCCTGCCACTAGAGGCGGATGTTGTTTGTCACCTTCTTGGAGCTTGCTTGTAGTCTTTTTGTTTGTATCAGTATGCCTGGCGATACCCCTGGTAGTACGCAAGTGAATATAAGGATCTCCTCTGGTATACCTTTCCGCACCTATTCGTCGCTGTGGAGCAAAGTGAGACTCCTTAGAAGGAGCGAAAAGTGCATCTCACCGCCAGTGTGGTAAGCAATCTCACCGTATCTGTGTCCGTTTGTATTGCTTTCAGGGCGTCATCACTTTTGGGTCTCCCTTCGAAAGGCATGTCTAGTACCTTTGATTGAATATTTGCCCTGAAATCTGTACATTTTAATCATGCCTTTCTCTTTAGTACAACGCTGTTACCGATTTTTTTAAAACCTGTTTCTGCTATGTCGACTGCAATGTTGATCGCATGATTGGAGGCGTCATCACCTCCTCGTAGGATGTCTAGGGCCTGCTTTCTTTTATCTTCTGGCAAGTACTCTAATAGTGGCACCATCCGGTTCCACATCTCGCGCTCATATATAGAGATTATTGCCAGTGAATTTGCTGCTTTAAATCGTTAACAGCCTTGTACTACATAGAAAGGCATGGTTAAAATGTACAGATTTGAGGGCAATGTTCAATCAAAGATACTAGACATGCCTTTTGAAGGAGACCAACTTTTTGGTCCCAAAATTGATGATGCCCTGAAAGCAATAAAAACGAACACAGGTACGGCGAGATCACTTACCACACTGTTGTGGCTCCTGTGGCCAGAACTTTCTTGCCAAATGCGTCTTGTTTCCAGCTGTCGTTGTCAGGTGGTACTGCGCATTTCTGGCCTTGTGTGTTTTATTTTCTGCATGCTGCTGCTGATACTACCGAGTAAGGGGTTGGCTGGGATGTAAAGTATTTCGGGGATATCTCAGGCGCCTTACATTTATTCTCCAAGCGGCTTTACAATGCTGGTTCTGAGAAGGGTTTTCTCAGAAGTAACAGCCCTTCTTCCCAAACATGGTCTGGAATGGGAGTTGACATTACTGCCTTCCTGGGCTTGCGCATTAAATCGAAAAGGAAACAAATCTTTTTCTGCTCGGATGGTATTAGGGCACATTCCTCACATGCCTTTTGGACCGTACTGTGAAAGGCTGTTATGTCGTCAGGTGCAGATTGATTTTGATGGTTCTTCAGAGTCTTGGTTTAGAACCAAGGCTGTGTCCTCCCAGTTATCTTGGTGTGGTGATTTTGAGCTAGAGGTGTTGGTGTCCCTATTACCTCCCTCATCATCAGTGGTAGGGAATTGGAGTTCTCCCTCTTCCTGACTGTATGGGGAATGTTGTGGCCTTGGGGAAGCCCCTTGTGGTCTAATGGGACTGCTGGGCCTGTTTGGTCGTGTGTGTCTCATAGGCTTCATAGGCGGTTCTCTTTGCGGCGAGGTTATATGCCTGGTGGGTGTATTGTCTCTTGGTTCATCCAATTGGCTCCTTGGAGCTGTTCTGTCAGGTCTGCAGGGTTCCCTCAAAGGGCCTGGAGCCTCGTTGGGTACCTGTGGGTGTGACTGGTTTACTGGTAGCCCAGTATCCAGTTGTTGAAGTAGAGACTGGAGAGTGGATAAGACCTGTAATGATAACAGGGACTGTGGGTTGAGTAAAGGTTCTGTTGGGTGGGGAAGCCAACATCGGCTCCGGTAGCTCCTGTAACCTTGGCTCCAAAGGTGTTTCCCGTGGTGAATATTGTTCTCCCTCAGAGGACTCGGGTGAGTATCCTTGTTCAAATTCTGAATCAATATGGTGCTCCAGTATCTCGTCTTGAAGAACCGACGAGACCTGAGAAAAGGCCGGACCTTTGGATGCTAAAGGGCGATCAGCATCTCCCTCAGGTGACTGAGATGGGTATGGTTCTCCACTTCCTGCTATTAAGGCCTGGTCGTCCATGATGTTGGGGGAGTGCAGGGACCTGAGAGGTAGTTTAATAGCTATCGGGCTTTGTTCTACAGGTGTAGAGTCCTCAATTGGCGCTTTTTCCTTTCTATCTGGCATATGTTTGTCTCCAGACTTGTGTTTGTGCTTTAATTTTTCCAATTTTCCATCAGTTTTTCTGATTTTTGATATTTTCTGTGTGCCCATGGACGCGGATGCTCTAGCCTCCTTTTTCTGGCCCCCTCCCGGTTGACGGCGCAGACAGAAAATGTGTTGGTGACTTTCCATGTACCGTTAATGGTTTTGTGGATGTTGTCTGGCTTTCTGTGGATGGTACCGTCGACGGGTAAGTAGCCAAAACGGTCGACAACGAGGGCATAGGTGTCGTCGACGGGTGTTTAGATGATGGTGTCGCCAACAAATATTTTTGTTTACCCTTTAAGGTAGACGTCGATGGTTTGATGGCTGTCGGCGCTGAAGAGGCTGTCGACGTTGGTTTGATGGCTGTCAACGATGACTGTGTTGTGGAGGATCGAGGTGCCGTCGATGGTGGTTTTCGAGCACGGCAGGGATCGGTGCGCTCGTCAACAGAACGCTTACAGCGGATTCAGTCGTTTTTATCCTCAGCGGGTCCCTAGACTGCGAGGTCGCAAAGCGGCGGACATATTTTTCAGTTTTTACTTCCTTTTTCTTCTTAAAGGTAGCAGAGGAAAAAGAAGACATCCTCTCCTCAGACCTGGCCCTCTTATGGGTTTTTGGCCAGTCTGTTTTGTCCTCCACCACACCTCTAGAGGATTCAGCCTCTGAAGGGGGGTATCAGCCCTCATTCAGCCAAAGGGCTAGCCTCCTTTTTCTATCCTTGATGGTTTTTGTGCTAAAGGTGGCACACATTTTAGAATCCTTCTGAATGTGATTTGAATAGAGACAGTATACGCATTCAGAATGCTAGTCTCCCTCATACAGATTCTTTATTCCACATGACTGGCATGCCTTGAAAAAAGCGTTTTTTCATTTTTCTTTCAGATTATGAAAGTAAGAAAGCACTTATTTGTATAGATGTTGATTTTAAAAGTTTTGAAGAAATATGCTGGTTTCTGGGCTTTTTTCTCTGGGAGACAACGCCTTGAGGACTCCTCAGCACGATGTGCGGTTAGAATATGAAGATGGCCTCGATAATGAGCCATAATAAAATGTCACCGAGGATTCCAAGCCTGTTGGCGGGAAATATTCAAAGCATGTAAATCCATGAAAGATCCAATGGTGGAGAATAGACATATGCACAAGGAGAACAACCTGTGAACACCCCCATGAAGCAGTATAGACATATCCACATGGAGAATAACACGTGAACACCCCCCCATGAAGTAGAATAGACATATCCACATGGAGGAGAGCCTGTGAACAACCCCTCATGAATCAGTATAGACATATCCACATGGGGAACTACCTGTGAATACCCCCTCATGAATCAGTATAGACATATCCACACTGGCAACAGCGCCAACTGGTCACCAGTGAGAACACTCCAGTAAGCAGCAAGACAGGTCTCCATGCAAACCACCAGGGCCCGCAGAGCAGCATGGTGAGGATCAGAAGAAGACCAACCAATGGAGCAGCACAGAGAAGTCTCTATGGACAATAAACCCAGTAGTAGAACTGCATGCCCAATGGCCTACATATCAGGGTGGCACAATTTAGTGTGGCCCCTCATGGAGAATCCCCTCCAATCAGCACC
This sequence comes from Ambystoma mexicanum, assembly GCF_040938575.1. Lineage (NCBI taxonomy): Eukaryota > Metazoa > Chordata > Amphibia > Caudata > Ambystomatidae > Ambystoma > Ambystoma mexicanum. The sequence goes on along the minus strand of NC_090926.1, from coordinate 799,054,679 downwards.
ACAGTGTGGTTCCAATGGAGAAGATCCGAGCCTAGAAAGATTGCCATGGAAAGCACCCCTGGGAGCAACATATATGAGATGTCACGTATTAAGCCACAGTGCACAGGCAGCAACTCACAGACGATACCCAACAAACAGCACAGAGTGCAGTACTGACATTTCCCCGATAAGAGGCAATGACATGGTCATCTACATCAGTGGTATTCTAACATTTAAATAATGTGTACACCCCCACCCTTGAGTGAAAGTATTGTTTTTGAGGTCCCCCACCAACAGCATTAACAAGTCCCTGGGAAGCTGCTCAGTTGGGTCATCAGAGCAGCACTCGGGCATCCCAAACCAGTGGCATGTAAGAAACCCAACACTGGAGTAGAACATTGCTCATACGTGTCCATCATATCCCCCTTTAGCCGCTTAGATGAAGACTTGGAATCAGACTAAAGCAGCATGAATTCAGAGTTGCACTGTTGGAGTTTGGTTGCTTACAAATAGCATGGTTGTTCTGCAAGTTAAGAGTCTTGATCAATAAACAACGAAACACTCACCTCATGAGTGATTCCTATGTTCATGCGCAGCCCAGAAACCATCGCCTCCTCTAATCTGAATAAAAAAACAGCGGTCAGAGATAAAATCCAGCAATTGAATACCTCTGTGCTTTCATTTTGCATTTCTATGCGGTTATTTTGTTTGTATACATTAGGCTTTTGGTAAAGACTGATTATTAATGCATTTTAAAATGAATGGCTTTGCTGCATTGAAAAATTGAATTATGACCTACTAGTGGTAACAGAAACCTGGCTACACCCTGCAGCTGGCCCAGCACTTTTGTTGGCCATCCCAGAGGGATTTACTATCTATAGGAAAAATAGAACTTTTGCCAAAAGAGGTGGAGTTGCCTTTAATGCCAAATCATCCTTGTCCTTTACGGAACCCACCAACCACGCGTTCCCATCGGGGAACTACTCTCACTCACATTCTCCCTTCCTAACACAGTTACCATCACCTTCCACAAACTCTACAGACCTCCAGGTACCCTCCTCTCCTTCGACGAGGACATAGCGCTCCTCCTTTCCAGAGACACCAAGCCATCTTTTAGGATCATCATCCTAAGCGACTTCAACTTAGGCCTGCATGACAAAGAGCACCCTAACGCAACAATCATACAAAACACCATTGCCACCCAAGGCTTCACTCAGCGCATTGACCAGGCCACACATGACAAAGGCTGAACTTTGGACTGGCTTGCCGAACAAACTGGCCTTATAGACATAACAGCCAACACCCCCTGCCCTTGGTCAGACCATGATGTCATCACCTTCACCCTACCCAGACAACCTATACCTAAAGCAGCATCGCATCTGGCTCCAGCCACCTTCGCCAGAAAAACACGGAATATCAAAAGTACCAATATGCTCCTGCTACTAGTCCCTATCACAGAGTATAACCACAGGCCTGACAACACAGCCGCTCTAGTAGAACTATACAATACCACCATCCTCCAAGTACTGGACACTCAAACTCCGTAAACCTAAACCTAAATCTCACCTCAACTCATGGTTTACACCCAACCTCAAAAAATTAAGAATAAACTAACGCGTCACAGAATCTCATTGGAAAGATGCACCTACCAACTCCAATAGAGAACACTTCCTTATCTCTGCAAAAAAATAGAAACAAGCCATACTCCAAGCAAAGAGTCTAACATATACTGAGCGAATTGCTAACGCCAAATCAGGGTCCAAAGAACTCTTCACCATATTGAGAGAGTTAGAGACAACAACAAGCCTGCCTGAATCTTGCCATAAAGATGACATTTGGTGTACTAACATCCAGAATTCTCTCATTGACAAAGTCTGCATGCTGCAAACCAAAATAGCCAACAAAAAAGATAACCTAGTCATCCCAGACTTCAGCAGCGACCCCCACAACGACCACCCACCCTGTCCACCATTCAAATTTAGGCCTACCAAAATGATATCTAGCTTGAAACCTTCTAGATGCCAGGGCGGCACTTGTCCGGCTCCACTGATCAAAGAATGTGCCACTGAACTAGCCCCATTCATCACATCCCTCATCAACAATTCATTTGCAGAAAGCATGGTCCCGAAAAAACCTAAAAAGATGCCTGGGTCCTCCAACTATTAAAAAAAAGTCACTAGACCCTAATATTCCTACTAACTACCGCCCCAATACTACGGTGCCATTCCTCTTGAAAATGTTAGACCGCACGGCCTACCTACAGATCCAAGGACAGCTGAAAACAAACAACCTCTGCGTCAATCCGGCTTCAGACCCAGAGATGGCACTGAAACGGCAGTGCTGGATCTCAAAAATCAAATGGACACCATCATTGACAATGGTAACCTAGCAATTTTACTACTCTTAGACCTCTCTGCTGCCTTTGATTTAGTAAACCACAACATTCTATGCCAACACCTAGCCAGCGTTGCCAACTTCTCCCCAAAAGCCATTGCCTGGATTGAATCTTTTCTCTCAGAACGCACAATGAGAGTCTTCTCAAACATAGCAAGTGCCACCCCAGCCAAAGTCCCCTGTGAAGTGCCTCAAGAATCCTGCGTGTTACCTACGCTATACAACATCGTTACTAGGCACTTGTTTGATTGCTTAGATGGACTCTTGAGTGTCATACACTAACTATGCAGATGACACACAGATCCTACTGCACCCCACAGGAGACTAAGACAAAGATACTACCACACTCAATAACATCTACCTGATTATCCAAACATGGATGGACCAGAACGAACTGTGTATAAATGACGATAAAACTGAGCTCTTGCTTGACGGCACACAAACATGCCTTAAAAACTTAACCCGAAATACAAAGCCTTCACAATAGATGGGAACACTATCATTGTCTCAAAGGAGGTCAAAACCTTAGGCATATACTTGGATTCCTCACTAACACTGTCCAGACAAATCAATGCTTCTATCGCCTCAGTATCCTACACAGCCAAGCTCATTAATGCTTGCAGACCTTACCTCACACCCGACAATGGCTTGACCTTAGCGAGAGCCCTCATACTATCCAAACTGGATTATTGTAACATCCTTTTGGGTGGAGCCTCGAACAACAGCATCAAAAAACTCCAAGTCACCCCAAACAACACCCTTCAAGCTGCACTAAATATCCCCAGCAGAGAGCATATCTCAGAAACGAGACGCAAAACCCACTGGCTACTAATCCAGGACAGAATCAGGTTCAAAATACTAGCAACTACACACAAATGCCTCATGAATGCAGCCTCTAAATACCTTACTAACCTCTTGACTCCAACACAAACAACGAAACTTCCACACGCGTCCACTGCCTTCTTTCCCACAATTCCCAAATTCAAGAAGACTAAGGCCGATGGATGCAGTTTCCCAGAAATAGCTGCCAAAGAATGGAACATCATCCTGTTAGCCATCAGATCCGACCCTTCACATACATCCCTCCGCAGAAAACTCAAAAACGGACTCCTCACATTCAAACGGTAGCACCTCAGTCCCTACAAGATACCTAGGCTCATTGTAAATAACTGTAATACCTGTAAATGCGGTATATTGTAAATTATTTTCACATATTGTCTTACTTCTATGCAATTGTAAAAATGTCTGTAAATGCCTGTCCTGCACCCAGATACCCACGAGATAGGCACGCTTTACAAATGCCAAATAAATAAATGAATTTTTGATTATTCAGAGCTCTGTTTCCGAGCACGTTTTGTGCTTCAATAAAGAGTGTCTAAGGAAGTCGAAAGGTTGTGACCCGCTGGAGCTAAGAAAACTCAAAGGAACTAGCGGGATAGGAAGTCATGGAGGAGGTGAGGTGTCAAAAAGATGTTCAAGTGAGTGGGAGGGCGGAACCACAGGAACCAAGGGCAAAAGGGTCAGGCAAGATAATGTGGTATCCAGTGATAAAATCGCCTAGGTAAATGTCGCCAGGGGGAGACATTGTCCCAAATCCGCACTCCCAAGAAAATCAAGCACTTTCCCCAAATATTCTCGGATTGGATTATATAAGAGTAAATAATACCCATCCTAGATTATGTGGGAGAAGGCCTTAAGGGTGCAGGAAAAAAGTAAACTACCTGGCGATATTTTTCCCAGGCGACATTATCATATGGAACTGATGATGCTTACAAGGGTCCATCATTCAGTATGGACTAAATGAGACATAAAAGAAATTAAATTGTTGATAGGCGCAATCAGAGGATTAGAGTTATTTTGCAAAGACCATTGACACAAGTGCATCTACTTGCTTTTGTATTGTTTCTTGCTTGAATATTTCCTGGCCACACATAATCTAAATGTTGCGCAGAGAAAAACCCTCAGAATTTTAAACTTGCTCCTCAGAAACCAAGCTCCACAGCTAAGCAATGGTAGTGTGGGGTGAGGATCAACACTTTCTCTTGGGACAGTAGAACTTTCTGCAAGGAAAATCCATGACGATTCTGCCTGATAACAGTAGTAGATATGAGCACCAGAAGTGGCACTATCAGTTCGGGCGACTACCATTTTTATTCATTTAGATAATGAAAAGTACAGGGGGAAAAATGCATTTTTGGCTTTTTAACATTGATTTACAGAACGGAGGACCAGTGTCCTTAACAATGGGTGAGAGGATTTGGATATAAGACCAGATGATGCAGGGGAGGTAGAAACATGAACCAGGATAGTAAGGACAGTAGTCCATGACATAGGAATGGGATAGTGGAGGAGTTGCTAAGTTTTAGGATGAAGGGGTGAGGGATAAGTGCTGTGGAGTTGTCATACAGAGGTAAGGGGAGAGGATAACAGGGAGATGTGGTGGTGTAGAATGCTATGCAAGTGGTTCTTCAGAAAGGATGAGATCTAGGAGGTTGGATCTAAATAAAGATAGAGTGGGAGTAGTGCAGAGAGGGAGAGGAAAAGCATTCCAGAGTAAAAGGAAAAGAAGAGAGTGGAAATAAGAGGGAGCGTAAGGGGCATGGGATGTGGCAAGGAGAGGGGCTGAGGAGGAGAGTGGGGAGTGAGATGGGCCGATAGGTAGGGTAGGGCAAGTCTGTGCATAGTTTTGAAGATAATGAAAATGAGTTTACACTTTTCCCTCTGTCTCATAGATAACTGGCATAATGACAACAGGCTGGGGAGGTGGATGTAAAGCAGGGGAAGGTTGAAGAGTGTGCAAAATGCAAGGTTGATGACTTTGTCCAGAGGTGAAAAAGCCTGGTTGGGAAGGCCATAGAGCAGACTGGCACAGAAATCAAATCATGAGAGTACTAAAGAGGAGATTAGGTGCTTAGCAGTGTTGAAAGGAACCATATGTCTTATTTTTCTGATGATGAGTAGATTAAGTCTGGCCGTAGTAGCAGAATTGGAGATGAAGAATGAGAAGTTTTACGATGGATTGAAGACAACGCCAAGGTTGTGAGAAGAAACAGAGTAGGGAAGGTAGTCAAGAAAGAATGATAGAAGAAGGATAGAGGAAGAGATAGCCTGTTTGGATCGGAAGTACAGAACTTCAGTCTTAATGGAGTCAAGCATGAGCAAGTGAGAATCGATCCAGTATTTGATGGCAGAGAAACAGTTCGAAATGTTTGACCACAGCTCATTAGCTATGGAGGGGAAGGAGATTAAGTTCTGAGTGTCAAAATCAAAGAGTTTATAGGAGAAGCCATAGGAGGAGATTAGGGTGCCAAGAGCAGAGGTATACAGAGTGAAGAGAAGTGGACCCAGGACTGACCCTTGTGGAACACCAACAGTAAGGGGGTGAGTGGGGAGGTACGGCTTTTCCAGGACACCCAGAAATGTCTAGGGGACGAGATACAAAGAAAGTCAAGAGAGGGCCTTTACCCAGAGGTAGTGTTGAGAGAAGGTCAGAATGGTTGACGATATCGAAGGCAGCAGAAGGTCGGGAAGAAGAAGAAGAATAGATGTCTGTCACGGTGTAGGACAGTGTTCATGTTGGAAGGGGGTAGAACCTCTGAATATCCTACGGGGTCGGATGAGGAAAAGTGTTATAGGGAAGGGGGTACCTCGTCTCTGGCATCCCACTTCCACTCCCCGGGAACCCCTCATCCAGGTGATACTCCCACACTGGTCCACCCCCAGGAACTGGATCCAATAGCGAGGGCCATGCCACCTGGATGACAGATCCCCGGGGACTAGCGGGTGAGACACCTTCAGGTTTCTTACAGGAGGGAACCCTGAGAATTTGTGGAACTGCTTTAAACTTGGGACAAGGGCCTGTAAAGTAAGCCAGGAGCTGGAAGAAGCTCAGAACCTTGTTTGGAACACTAGTCCTTTTATTGATGACATTCTTACACATTGTTTAGCTTTAGTTGTGAAGGCAAGTATAGGTTTTGGACACAGATAGGCTTTTAAGTTAAACTCTTTGACTCACACTTTCCATAGCTTCTTTAGGTAGGGAAATCCCACCTTAGCTTAGGGCAAGTTAGGCCTTCATCCATCCTGACATTTGACTTAAACAAAACAAGTTTGTTTGAACTTTGAATCTGTTGTCTGTGTCTTGCTTCATGATGCCTTCACATAACGTATATATTATAACTACACAATTAAAGTGCTTATTAATACAATAAATAGTAATAACTAGTATCAATATGTTGATGAAATCCTTTTACTGACATAGCAATTACCAATTTGATTCACTGGACAATAAATAATACTCTAAGGAACTCAATCATACAAGAAGTTAACAAAAAGATGCTCAAAAACAATGAACTTCATTAGAATAATTGGGCAATACAAGGTACGTAAAGTACAACAAAAGGGATTACCTTTTCATATATAAGATTTGCAATACTATTAGTAGTAAAACCTAACTTGATATATACATTGGAGAGATTACCTTTTTTAATTAAACCATTATTTTCCCTATTTTCTTTTCTCTTGTCTCTCTGAAGAACCTTACATACTGTATGCTTATTATACAATACAATATTGTGAAACACATGTTGGCCATGATACTACAATTATTTTGTCTCAAACATTATAATCATAAACTAATGTATTGTTTTGATAAATGAGTACATTACAGGTACAATGTTAATATGTATTAACAGAACTGTGTATATAGGGCATGGTACCTTTGTTTGACAGTTATCTATATCAAGAGACAAATTATAATAAAATGATATTTGTATATCAAGACAAGACAATATAAGACAAAAATCCTGCTTATATCCAAAAACCAGGGAAGCAACCAATACAGCCCATGGCCCACAGAACTAGGAACAGCGTCCACACCATTCAAAATAGTCAAAAACCTTGGAATCCTAATGGACAACGAGCTTACCCTAGAACCACAACTAAACACAATCAAGAAATGCTTCTTTCACCTGCACACAATCACAGCATTCCTCTCCTTCACGCACACAGCACTGGCCATCATCTCCCTCATCATGTCCAGGATAGACTACGCCAACAGCCTTTACCTCAGACGGATTATCTACTGAAGAAACTGTAACATATACAGAACGCCTACCTAAACCATACACAAAGAAAAAAGTTGGCGGATCAGCATTCTCGTGCCTAGCTACTAAAATGTTGAACTCCCTCCTGAAAGAAATACCAAACATGAAGGACATGCAAAATTCAGAAAACTCCTCAAAATAATGTCTCTTCAACTCAGAACCGGATGAAAACGAATGAGCAACATCCACAGTTCACGGAATGAACACACAAATGGCAAGACTGAGCACTAGACCAGACAAGGACAAAGTGCAGGAAAGTAGAGAGACCACCGAGTGGGAGGGAGACCCAGTTGCACTGTTCCCATAGAGGGCTATACCGGAAACTAAGGAGAGAGATGGGAACATCCTAAGTTAAACCACAGACAGAGAGCATTAGAATTGAAGGTGTAAGAGTAGCGACCGAACACAAACCACAGGGAGCTCAAGAGCACAGGGAAGAGTTGTGCCCTCGCCCCAAAGGGCCCAGGGAGGCAATGGTAGCTGCACACCAGGATATGCCAGGGGACAAAGCGGTTCAGACATCCATTAGTCTGAACGCGGGGGTGGAGGAGGCTTCACCACTAAATAACCCTGCTAACAACCCACAACTTTGCACAGAATATAGGAGGGAGACTCCCCAGCACACCACAGTGCATGATACTGGCAGGGACATATGCCACAGGTGGCCAAAAGGGACGGGGTAAAATAAAGCACCACCACTAACCAACCCCCACTAAAAAAAAACATCCCTCTGCTAACGCCTTTCAAAACACAACCATACCTCTACAGCACAATACATCGCATGCACTTCACTACACCGCAACAAGGAAACAAACCACACAGAGCCTCTCACAACAGCACATGACAACTACCAACCAGAAAATACCACTTACGCTCAGCGAATTGTGTAAACCGAACTGAAGCGGCCAACAGCACATCACAGCTCTCTTGTGCTTTTTTCCCCGCTCAGTCCAACTAATTTACCTTACCCTCTTGGTTTTCAGATCCACCAGGAAGCCAGGGGAACACTCAGGTGCTGATAGTGCACAGTATAAATATACTTTAACATAACATAACATATATATGATTTCAACAAGTGTTTGGATAATAGTTTTTGTCATTTTTCTGTATTTATTGCATATGTAGTCTTTTTACTATTTTTATTGTTCAGTCTTTTTTTCTATATTTTTTCCATACTCTTATGTCTACTGACCACATTACTGTGATACCATATACAATGGAGTCTGGGTTTGTGCTTAGCATTTGTTACTGGCATGTGCTGCCAGAAGCTCTACCAGTCTGCTACAGTTAGTAGCAAAGAACAATGGTGTTCATTCCTATACTAGTAGGTGCAATTCAGCATGCAGTTCCTTGTTAACTTTTTTCATGAATTACTAATGGTTAGATTCTCAGACATTTTGTTCAGTTTGAGGATCATTGCTCCTGAAGATGGCCATTTACATTACCGAAATTCGCTGAGCATTATTGAATGTACCCTTTAATTTATGGATCTATTGTTAGTAATAATTAAATGAACTTACATTTTTGAATTTTAAATATAGTTTGTGTTTTATTGAAGCATTTTGAGCCAGATTGAGTGCATCACCCGATACAGTCCTAGTTTTGATTCTGCTATTATTGTCTCCTTCCACATATTGCCGGACACGATTAGATGATAGCTTCTTTACGGAATTATTTTTGAAGTAATTCCTAGATTGAACTGTGTGATCAATAGCTGTGAATGAGTTATGTAACAAGAATGCAAGGGACGCACACCCTCATGTCTTGATGGAACACACTCTGCTAAATTTCTAATTAGAAGAACTATAAGACAAGGACTGAGCTATTCAATCATTAATTAACTTCAATTGAAACTATCAATATATCCAGCAGCCTCCAGGGAGATCGCCACCAATAGTTTACAGACACTTAGAGGTCGAGGGTATGGGAGGCTGTGTTACAGGAGCAGATGAGTCAAAGATGTGAGGTGGCAGTGTCACATGAGCCTATGTGTGAAGGTGGATTAAATGGCTGAGGGGAAGAGTCACAGCAGTCTAAGGGTGATAGGTGTGAATGAGTAAGGGTTTGCAACCTTTGGCTCGCGGGTGTTTGCACTTCAACTCCCATCAGCATTAATCATAATAGATAATATAAAGAGGGATCATTGCAGTCCTAGTCAAAACCAGGTGGACAGCCACAATTTGCCAGTCTATGGGGTAAGAGTGGCTGTCTGTAAGATGCAACGCGCTTGTGGTAAGTATATCAATGACTTTATTGAGTAAAGATAAACAAGAAATATAAAGGGGTAATGAAGCTGCTATCATGTGAGCCCCACTCGCCGTGGCCCTCTTCCTCTGTTCCCAACCAACCTCAGACCCGTTGTTTGCATTCCAACGCCGCCACCTCACTCTCAGCGCATGTCAGCTTCTCTGCTCTCAGCGCGTGTCGGCTTCTCTTGGATGCAGCATGAAGCTGATACTACACATCCTCCATTCCTCACATGTCCATCATTCTCCATTTTCTTACAGTTCGTACATTCTGGTCACTCATAGCTAAGTTCTTGTTTGACTCTTCAACTGAGACACCTGCAACACCCCTCACTACACATACTATTTCAATGTTCCATACACGCCCATCGTCTACTCTCACAGCGTGTTTGAAAACTTCCACCACTGCTGTAGGTTTGGACCACCTGTGTCTCCTACAACAGGTGAAATGTTCTTAGACCTCATAACACCCGTACCATCATGTGCCAATTTATTCTTAACTTGAACACTCCTGATGGGTTCCTTGACACATTCATATCTTACATTGGTTTCTCACATTGGTTTCTGTACTCCCAACTCTGTACTAACCAGGGCGGTACCAACTTGGTATTGACCTTGCGCCCTCGACTAAGTTCGAAGGGAGGGATACCCGTTGTGCAATGAGGGGTAAAACAATGAGCTACAACGGTATCCCTCACAGCCTTCCTCCATTCTAAACCATTGGACCATGCCCAGCAAATGGCTTCTTTGAGACTACGATTGAACCTCTACACGACTCCATTGATCTGGGGGTGGTATATGGCGCTGAACTTGTGCTCTATGGAACGTGTCTTACAATAATCCTCAATTTCCTTAGACCGAAAGTGGGTACCGTTATCAGTAACTATACTCCTTGGAAGACCCTCATGTTCACTGATCTCATTCAAGAAACCAATAACGGACTTTGCAGTGATCTCCAGTTTAATTAATACCTCTGCCCACCTAGTAAATAAATCAATCACCACGAAACAGAAAAATCGTTCACCCTCACTCCATATAGGGCCCAAAACATCTAAACCCAATTTGTCCCATGGTTTAACAGGGATGTCGGTCAAAACCATGGGATACTTCAAGCTCACACACACTTTTACAGCAAAGGATACAGTCGCGGACTGATCTTTCGATCTGGAGATCACATCCGGGCCACCAATGTTCACTCCTTATCCTTTGCTTGGACTTGATTATGCCTTGATGTCACTCGTGACCTAGGTTGATGATCTTTGATCGTACATTCAAACGTGGGATGAATTGGTGTCCACGCATCAACTAACCCTTATGGACACTCAATTCGTTAATGACGTTCCAATAAGGTGGAAGGCTTGCTTCGTGAAGATAGCTTCTCTTTTTTCTTTTCTCTGCACCCTCTCGTATTATTTCTTCCAACTTGTTGAGAGACTCATCCTCTTTCATCGCCTCTCCCACTCTTCTTGTGGAATCGGCACGGCATTCATGTTAAAAACGACTTCCTCATCAGTCTTCTTTGTCAGATTCCAGTACATTTGTGAGTCTGGATAGACAATCAGTTGACCTATTCATGATGCGGGGTACATATCTGGCCACGTAATTGAATTCTTGCTTCTGTGTGACCCACCTTCTGATCTGTCCAGACATCTTATCCAAGCCTTTCAATGTGAATATTTCTACCAGGGGCTTGTGGTCAGTACGGAACTCGAAATCAGTACCCCATATGACATTTCTAAATTTGTCAGCTGCCCATTTAATAGCCAAAGCTTCCTTTTCGATGGTGGCATATGATTTTTCGGCATTCTTCAATAACCTAGACGCAAATGCTATGAGGAATTCCTTGCCTTTGCTTTCTTGAGTGAGGACGGCACCTAGCCCCACGGTGCTGGCGTCAGTTGTGACAACTGTTCTACGATTGCTTCTGAAGTTTTGCAGAGCGGGAGCTTTGGCTAAAGCTGACTTGATGGGTGAGAATTAATCCTCACACTCTTGGGACCATGTAAACCTGTCTCTCCGCTTGATGAGTTCCCGCATACACACTGTGTGTTCTGCAAAATCTTGAATAAACTTCGAGGAATATTCGGCCATCCCAATAAAAGTGTGGACGTCCTCTTTGGTGGTAGGCCTGGGCATCTTCTCAACTGCGTCGAATAATTCCCTCTTGGGACGTACACCCTCTGCCAAAACAATGTGACCCAAATATTCAATCTCTGTACAGTTGATTTTGCACTTCTCCCTGCTTAGTGTCATGCCTGCACCATTTAGTCTTTCAATCACATATTTCAGCCTCTTATTGTGACGTTCCAGATTGTCAGCATGCACAAGTATATCATCCTGGAAGCATATTATTCCATCTATGCCATTGAACAGTCTGTGCATGATCTTTTGGAAGGCCGACGCCGCAGAAATTAGGCCAAAAGGCATTCTCTTGTATTGGAACAATCCATCCGGCGTTATGAACGCAGTGAGGGCTCTTGAATCTCGATGCAGTTTAACTTGCTGGGGCCAATTGTGGACACTCTCTCCTGAATAATGGGAAGAGGGTGTCTCTCTGGAATCACACATTTGTTTAGTTCACGCAAGTTGACACTTTCTGTGTTTCCCTGTTTTCTTCCTTAGGACAAACAACAGTGGCACCCATTCACTTGCGTCTATTCTCTCTCCATGATGCCCTGTGACTCCAATTTCCTCAATTCGGTTTTAACTTCATCCCTCAGACAGGGGAATCCCTCGTAGCTTTTGAACAACAGGTTGGGGACCCTCCTTCATCTGAATCTTGTGGACAAATCCACGCAGGCATCCAATTTCATTTAGAAATACTCCTTTATTTGCGGTCTGCATCACATCATTGGTATCTTTTTGCGTGCTCCATCTCTCAACAGCAAATACCGACTCTACTGCGTTGGGATCCAGTCTGACTGAGTTTCTGTTGATGAGTCCAACTCAATAGAGGAGTCCTCCCTTTTTGGGTAACATTTTTTTCCTCTAGCCGTCCTCCCTTTGAATTTCAAATCACCACAGAACCAACCAATTATATCAATCTCTACACCTCAATATGCCTTGGGGTTGATATCCGTTTCATTAAGGTACTCATGTTTAGATTGGTCCCAACGGCTTTTCGGTAGCAATGTGTATTTCGCGTCAGAGTCTATCATCATATCTATCCTAGTGCCATTTATTATTATTGGGGATTGGGGACTTTCAATTTCCTGTTCATCTTCATGCTCCCTTGAAATCATGTAAACGCATTCTTCTGCCGCTCCCTCGCTGTGCTCATCACCAACATAATTTGCGGTTGTCTTCTTTACCTTTCAACACTTTGATAGATGTCCTCTTCCTTTGCATAACTTGCAGATCATTTTCAAAGCTGGGCATTCGGGGTCATCTGCCCCGTGGCCTATGTTGTCACACCCGTAACACCTGCTGGGACTGCTCTTATGCCCTCATAAGGGTGTTCTACCCCTCTTGTCGCTTCTGCGACCACCTCTGCATCCCTTTTCGTGGTACTTCCTCACTCCAAACATGTAATCTACAGCCATAATATTATCACTGGTACTGGTGACTTGTGCATGCAAGGTTTTTTGTTTGGTCTCGTCGTTGGCAATGTTTACATTTTTCACTCTGCCTTCTAACATCTTGATGCAATTGTCAGTGTGTTCCACTTCCTTTGCCACTCGTAGTACTATATCCAACGAAGGGTCATCTTCTGGCCATAGTCTTTCACTTACTTTGGGGTTATTGCATTCAAGCATGAACTGGTCCCTAAGACGCTCGTCTAGTTGGTCATTGAACTTGCAGGTTCTTGCCAACTTCCTTAAGCTTGTAATATACTGCTCCACACTCTCACCATCTTCCTGAAATCTTTTGCCAAATTTATAGCGCCCAAGAATGGTACTGAGCTTTTTCTCATAATGTTTGGCAATCTTTTTTACAGTCTTCTCATACTCATTGAGATTTGCTCCTTCATCTTCGGTGAGTTCTGGCAAATCTTCGAACTTTTCCTAACCTGCCGGCCCCAAACAGTGTAGTAAGAGGGACTTCCTCCTCTCTACACTGCAGTTTTGTCCACAAACTACATTTGCATAGTGTTCAAATTACTTTATCCACCTTTTCCATGGAATGGTGGGTTCACCAACTTCTGCCAAGAAAAACACTGGGGGCGGCACACTGCTAAAAACCATGTTGGGCTTGAGTTGTGATGCTTATAATTTACATATATAGCTTCTCTGCAGTCTTGGAAGGGATTGCCTGTATTGGTAAAGCTGTAGCTTGAAATTGGGTCTATTTATGTTGATAGGTTATGCTTTCAAATACAGATGTAAATTGTAAAAATAGACTTCAGGCATGTGATTCATTCGTAGATCATAGGTATCTTTCTTGTGGGGTGGGCACATGATATGCATTCAACACAGTGTGAAAGTCTCTACTATAAGTAATGGGCTCCTACTACATAGTTCCCTTCCTAGTGCGCCTCTATTATGTGGAGGTGGTAATCCTCCTGTTTTAGTACGTCAGCGTACAACGTGAGTGTAGGCAGAACGGCGGAAGCGTTATTTGAGGTGTGGTTTGTGGGAGCGTCTCAGCGCGGCCCCGTTGCTTCTGCTAGGAAATTACGTCTTACCTCGTTGTGGATACGGTGTCTGCGGCTCGCTGCAGTGGGGCTCCTTGAAATGAGGAGGGAATCCTCGTCGCCACTTGTAAGATGCAACACGCTTGTGGTAAGTATATTAATGACTTTATTGAGTAATGATAAACAAGAAATACAAAGGGGTAATGAAGCTGCTATCATGTGAGCCCCACTTGCCGTGGCCCTCTTCCTCTGTTCTCCACCAACCGCTGACCCGTTGTTTTCATTCCAACGCCACCACCTCGCTCTCAGCGCGTGTTAGCTTCTCTGCTCTCAGCGCATGTTGGCTTCTCTGCTCTTAGCGCGTGTTGGCTTCTCTTGGATTCAGTATGAAGCTGATACTACACTGTCAAAGAAGCATAGGAGTCACAAAGCCAGGGTATGGGATGTGATGGAGGGTGTCAAAGCAGCCAAGGAAACATAGGGGCAAGATGCTGTCAGAATGGACTGAGTTATCAAATGGGCAGCAGTGTCATATGCGTCAAGCTCAGTCATTAATACCCACACCTTGGTTCTGGGGTCACAGCCATCTGAGGGGTATGTGGACAGGTATTGGGTACTACTCAGACCCTCATTTCAGACATCCCGGGTGAATTGGCAGGTCTAGAATACTGACACTGCAAGTTCAGGAATCAGATAAATGGTTCAGTGGCACCTATCGGGAAGATACCACCTTAATTTCAGAATTACTGAACATCACTGACCACCTATGAAGTACTCACAACTGGAGTTTAACAGCTCGAAGCTGCTCCCAACTTCAGTTCAAAGGGTAAATGGGCAGGTTTGAGTGCTGCCAGACCAGAGATATAAAATGTCATGGTGTGGGTCCAGCATATTCACACCTACAAGTCATAAGTAGCAGGGTCATTATTGCACTGCAGTATACTCACACCTCCAACGGCATCTGCTCCACCCTCTTCCTGGTGCCATGTCCCTCTCTCATCACCTCCTTCATCCATGGTTCTGGCTCCAACGTCTGTATCCGGGCCTCACGGCAGACTTTACCCTCACCCCGTGGGACAAACCTGCCATGAGCTCCTAAAAATACAGAACCATAGTTAAAGCTTCAGGCTTACCACCCACATGACCACGTTGAAATCAAGTCCTCTGACAGCTCGACCCTAGCACCTTACCGTTGAGACATTCTTCCGACCTTGCCCTCAAGAATCTATATGTTCCCAGAAATTGCCTCCCTATGCTATTAAAACCTATAGCATGACCTTCGGCCAAGCAGATGGGAGCTTCCTCCAGCAGTGCTCTCCCATGTCTACAAGATCCCATTAGTGTGAGCCTTAAACAAGCAGTGTCCACCAAAGAAGGCCACATGAAATAGTAGGGTGAGCATTTTCTTAGTAGTGCCCCCCCCCCCTCTGCCGCCCCGCACTTACTCATAGCAGTACCTTATGGTAAAACACTTCCAGAATTGAGCTTCTGCCAGTGCCAGTTGGGCCCTCCCACAGTCACTCCCACAGTCACAGAAAGCCAGAGTTGTGAGCGGTGCTCTGCTATGAGATATACAAACCCAGCAGAGTGAGCTCCCTCAAAGCAGTGCCTATGGGATACCTCAAGGAGCACAGTTCCTATTGTGATGAATCTGATGATGTCATCACTACTTTCCCAGAGGCGCCTCTCTTCATGTGGCCAGGGAACGGAAGCCACTACCTGGTCCTGTGGGTGGCTATGCAAGGGAGGACCACATGAGAGGAGGCAACACTCAAGGCAGAGGACAGGCATCATCAAATGAGACATGGTATCCTCCTTTCCCTTGTAGGGATACTCCCTCCATTCCTCATGTCATGATGGCATATTGTAGTAATCCCCTTCAACAATTTGACAAGTCTGTCGATATCTTTCAATACCCATCCTTAGTAACTACTGAGATGATGACGAGGGATGGAGTAATGAAGAGAGCCAGAAACGGCAGCCAACGCAGCGATCTAGTGTCTGGAAGCTATTGAGCAGTGCCAGGAAGTTTAAAACGGACACATCTGAGAGAGAAAGGGAGAGACACTCTGTAAAATATGTTGATACCCAGCGGAACACGAAAGGTGGAGACATTGAGAAAGACAGCGGCAAGGCTGAACCTTGCAACTTTATTCTGACACCAGTAAAAATTCCAGAAACAGGCAAACCGTGGACTGCGGCACATAGGCTCTCACTGAGACACAGCACAGTGACTGAGCCGTTGGAAGCGCTGACTTGAATGCCCACAGGCGGACGAAGCAGCCGAAAGCAGAGGAAGGCATTGCAAAAGTCAACTGGCTAACTGGATGCCAGCCGAGCCCGCGAATGGGGAGGAAGGACATATGCAAGGAGCACCGAAGCTGCATGGTGAGCCCTTAGAGAGCGAGTGGGGAACCACAGCGCCTAAGGGTGAATGCTGCATTGAGACTGAAGAAACGAACAGTGATAAACAAGGGCCAAGGACCTGCTTGTTAGAAGGTGAAGGGGTGCCAAGTATGAACTTTGTTACTAAAAGGGCACTAGCTAACTAATGTGGACAGATAATTATATGGTTGAGAGAAAGAGTGAATAAGAAGAGAGAAAGCCTGGCAGGCTAGTGAACCAGGCTGTGTAAGATTGGGAGTGAACCAGAAGAAGATGATAATTCCTCCTACGGCAAACCAAAAAAAGGAACACACATTTTGGAACTGTGACCAAGTCCTGGCAGGAGAGTATACCAGGCAAAGCCAAGTGAAATCAAGTGTGTGGAATGAACTGCAAAAGAGAATCCCAAGGACGATTCATGCTCTTCGGAATTTGAGTTGCATTTAAGGTGATAGAGGACCTGGCAGGCAGGGCCAGTCTTACACCACATTGCACCCCAGGCAGGAAGCATCGTTGGCGCCCACATCCACCCCAAAACCTAAGAATGACAACCAATAATGTGTTACAAATGTAACCAGCTTGCCGGGGTCTGAGGGCCCACTGACCACTGGCCCTGTGTTGCAGGTGTTCTGTTTCGTACCACCTAACATGCATTTCACATGGTGCAATACTAGACTAACCATATGAATAATTTTCTGATAGTAGGTTATCATTCCAAGATGGACAGTCTGGTACACTCTTATTGTACTCTTTCAAAATACCTCTCTGAGAGTGGGAAAGGGGACAAATAGCAACAATGAGGATTCCAGTATGCTTTGCATTAAATCACAGAGCATTTCAGGACTAGAACAGTGATCAGAGATCTCTACATTTGATAAACAAGTATGTGATAAAAGGATCGTATGTGTGAATCTCTAAATGCATAACCGATGCATGGCTTGGTGCTCACATCACAGTTCACAATACTCACCCTAACATTAAAATGTTTGTAACCATGGACCATACATGCTCATTTGAACAGCTTAAATTGTTGGATGCGAGTATTAAATGGCTGCAACATTAGCCACTCAAATGGGGTACAAGGGCTCTTTTGCTTCTTGTTTCTGAAGAATTTTAGATGAGGAAGGGCTGGGTCTCACTGTGGGCATGCCCAACCCAATACAGAAACATCTTTTGGGAATTATATCTACAGACAGGACAAGATACCACACAAGAGAGACCCAATAAACAATGCACAAAAAGGCTACACAGAAGGATTGTACTGCTTACAAACTTTAGCCTGATCAGCAATAAGCTGGTGAAACGTTTTAAACAAAACTGGCTTCTAATGCATGGTAAAGGGTCCACAGTTCCTCAGTTCCTACCTCCTCACTATTACGCAGGCCTCGGGAGTTATTTTGGCAAATGAGATCAGGCCCGTGATCTAACAGACCTGGCATTAGCATCTCTTATTAGTGCCGATATGCAGCAAGTGAAAATCATGGTGTGGCAGTGTAGAAAGGGCGTTTGGCCTAGTGGATGTATAATTTGAGGCAACTTCTTTGATTGCTTTATGTGTTTAAGTGTGGGCACAGTATGGCTATCTCGCCAGTCACATACACAAAACGTTCCAGTGTGTTATAGTGTGGACATAGGGCACATCAGACAACAACAGGTATATGTGCTGTTACACACGGGAGCGCCACACAGACACCATTAACCAACAGGGTGGTGACTTGGGCAGCTCACAAATCATTGCTGCACACATATCACTGCACTGATTTGCCACAGACTATGGTCTGCACAATGACACAATAAACCCTGCTTTCCTAATCAAGGTCACATTGAGTTGCCATGTGGTGTGCCTGCTAGGCAGTGGCTGGCTCTGGGTTGTTTTGAAAATTAAAACACCTTTGATGCTAAGCTGATGCATTTAGTCCAAAGTAGACACTAGAATATTTAAGCAAGAAAATGTCAGTTAACCTTCTCAGGGATGCGCCATATGTAACAAAAAAGTAATATAAGAAAAAAATAAGTTTTGGTATGTCAAATAAAGAGACATGAAAATAAAGAAAATAGTTTTTTACTTTTCTGTGTGGCACGTTAATTCTCTTTGCAGAATGCATAAGTTTGGTCAGCTAACTGATACTTGTGCTGGCCTGGTGAATAAAAATGTCCCACGTTCAGTTCTTAAGACTGAAATGTGTAGCACCTGGTGTATACAAACAATGGCTTGTTAAATGAACCATCACTTATACATTTCACCATGTGAAAGGCTGTTACTTTAGCACAGAGAATGAGGGGCAAGGGGTGTGTGATTCCAGAGCATCTCACATGCTGCGTTTGGAATATGCATTCCTTTGTACATTCCAGCGCATCGTAGTCCGCAGAGATCAGCAGCCACACTTGGCAGTGAGGAGCACTCACCGGCAGAGCAGGTTATGTGGTAGCAGGTCAGTTTACCTTTGAGTAAACTCTGTTTTCTAATCTTCTTTTAGGTTATCTGACACAATCATAATTTCTTTATGGACTAACAACATGGACATCATGACTCTTATGCAGAGTAACTAATACACATGTGTTCCACTCTTTGTGAATAAACATGAACTTGCGTGGTGCCCAGTTGTGAATCTCGCAGAGGCTCCCTTTCATAGTGATGCGCCAGCGCCATGAAGTGTGCCTGATCTGCATGAAATTACAATTTACAGTGACTTGTCAGGAATGCATTTTTACATCAGACAGAGAGCGAGTATTGCCACCACAGGGCAGCGACCCAGCTGGAAGGGGGTGTACCCAGTCCGCCAACCCATGTGCTCTGTATGTAGATGAAGCACTTGCTGCAGGCAGGTGGTAGGGACCTTTCATGAAATAGCACCATATGACCATAATCGTCAGAGGCCGTGGATCTTGGACACTGCTAGCCGACAGCCATTCAGTGTGTGAGAGTAGTATGGCAGCCAAAGGCTCTACTTTTGCGCAACTGTTAATGGGACCTCTTTGTATCTGCAAAAAGCCAGTCAATGACGTAATGCAGTTTGGAAAAACAGTTCGAGATCTAGTCACGTCTTCCCTTTAACCCTGTGCACCTGCACCCATAGGCGTTGAGATCTCTTGGTATCCGGAATTAGTGGTGAAGCAGTGCCTCTCAAATGTGAGACCCGTGTATTGACCATCTGGAATGGGTGGTCAGACAAACAGTGCCCTTGACCTTGAGACCCTATGTACTGGATATCCAGACTGGGTGAAGTAGTAGCACTCCACGAGCACCCTAATTTGAATAAAGGAGATGCTAGCAACGCTCTGCCAGTGCCAGCCAGGCCTTCACTTTTCAATGGTACCACCCATGCCCTGAGCCTTACCTCGTAGCTGAAAGTACTGCTCTGTCATCTGATACACAAACTGCCAGAAGCACTCGGCACCCAAGGGCTGCACACACCGGTGCACCAAGATGGAAACAGGCTCTGGTTCACACCGGGTCTGGCTGCAGATGGGCCTTGATCCGATTCTGATCCCGTTTCAAGAAAGGGAAGGCTACCCAGCCCCAAACAATCAACTCCCCACTCAGTGCACTGTGCAGCGCATGAGCTGGAGGAGGGCACGGACGTGCGCCCAGCCAAGGGGCATGGTTGCCTGGCGCCAGCACCACCAGGGAAGTAAAAGTAGCAAAAAATGTTGCTATGCTAATTGATACCCTGCGCTGAGGCTGCATTGTTTGTTTGTTTGTTTATTTAATATAGCGCAAAACCAAACCCGCAGGTAGCCGGGCGCAAACATTACAAGAATACTTGAGAACTTGGTTACAGTGACAAACACAGAAGTAAGCGGTAGGAGCAGATTCAGAAACATTATAGATTGCATGTGTTGGACAGTTAATGCCAGATGTTGGAAACAGAAAGAGAGTGGAAGGTGGTACAGTTCAGTGAGGTGTGCAGTAAGAGAGAACTAGTGCGGTTGATTGTCAAGTGTCGGAAGCAAGAAGGAGCTGAGTGGTGGTCAGCCGCAGTTTGTAGCTGGGTACTGGCAGTGGGGGTAGGGGTACCTAGGGACAAGTTAGCAGGGCATAGTCAAGAGGGTGTCTCTCAGGCGAATGGAAATGTTGCGGAGGGGGATCACCTTAGATGTCGTTAGATCGTAGCCATAAGAGTGCCTTGCGTCTGAGACTTGGGTAAGCTGTGCTTTTTTTTATATCTGGGCACCAGCAGGGTGAAGGCGTTAGATATTCTTGTGGGGCGATTAGAGGTTCTTTTGTTGATTCTGTTAACTAGGTAGGGGGGAGCTATATTGTTGAGGCATTTGGATGTGAGTGAGATAGTTTTGAGGGTGATCCTGTCATTAATTTTGAGCCAGTGGATGTTCCTTCTGGCGGTGGAGACATGGGCTCTGTTGGGTAAGTTTAATGCTACTCTAAGAGCGTTATTTTGGAGAGTTTGGAGTTTGTTGAGGATATACTTGTTAGATCCAGCATATAGGGCATTGCAATAGTCCAATCTAGATATGATAAGTGCATTAGCTAGGGTAATACAGCTGGCCTCCGTTAGGAATGGTCTACATGCTCGGATCAGTTTACAAGTATAGGCAGTGGAGGAGGCTAGGGAATTAGTTTGTTGCTTGAAGGTGAGTTCTGAGTCCAGATAGACCCCAAGGGTTTTGACTGCGGGCATCACTTTGATGACATTGTTGTCAATGTTAAATGAGGCGTAGTTGGGGTCTAGTTTTTTAATTGCTGTCTCTGTGCCGAGGATCAGAATCTCTGTTTTGTCGTCATTCAGACAGAGGCCGTGGGATGCCATCCATGCCTGAATGAGGAGGTATATCTTATTTACCAAAGCTGAGTCTTCCAAGAAGTTGCCCGAAAGGGGGATGAGGATCTGAGTGTCATCTGCATAGTTAGTGTAGATGACACCCAGTCTATCCAACTTGTCAAACAAGGGTTTGGTAAAGATGTTATACATAGTAGGAGACACACATGATCCCTGGGGGACACCGCAGGAGACTTGTATGGGATCAGCAGCTGCAAGGGGGGAGAAGACTCTCATAGTCCGGTTAGCAAGGAAGGATTGAACCCAGGTTATGGCATCGCTTGAGAAATGGGCAACAGAGCCGAGGTGATTGCATAAAACTGCATGATCTACCAGGTCGAAGGCTGCCGATAGGTCAAGGAGGAGTAGCATAGCTGATTTTCCATTATCCTTCAACTCGTCAATTTGAGTCTTGAGGTCAATCAGGGCTGTTTCAGTGCCGTGGAGGGGTCGGAAGCCAGATTGTTGTGAGCCAAGTAAGTTATTGGATTCAAGGTAGTCCTGGATTTGCAGGTAGGCTGCCCTGTCGATGATTTTAAGTAGAAATGGGACGGTGGTGATGGGTCTATAGTTTGTCGGGATGGAAGGGTCGAGCGTTTGTTTTTTTAGCAGGGGTAGGACCCAGGACTGTTTAAGGTTATTGGGCACTAGGTTAGTCTTGAAGGAGGCGTTGATCAGTTTTGAGATGAAGGGAGCTAGGTCTCTCGCTGCATCTTTTATAATTTGAGGAGGGCAGCTATCGCCTTTACAATTGGATGGTTTTAGGGAGAGTATGATTTTTTCTGTCTCTAGTATGGTTATTTGTTTGAAGCTGAAGGGGTGTGGAGTGTTAGCGGCCTGGTTAGGGGCGGGCTGTGCCTTGGGGGTGGGCTCAGGTGGCACTAGCAAGGCGGCTTTTTTAATTGCAATTTTAGTTTGGAGAGAGCTGATTTTTCCTGCTAGGGCGTTTTGTATGTTAGTGCACCAGAGTTTATTTTTGGGGATATTGTCTGTTTGTGGTATGGGCGATTCCATTTCCCGCAGGATGGAGAATAATTCCTTAGTATTCGATTTGGCTTTGGTTATCCTGTCGTTGTAAGTGGGTTTTTTTGTACTAATGATTTCCTTTTTATATTGTTTGGCAAGGGTGGCTAATTTGATTTTGTTCTCCTCAGAGGGCGAATGTCGCCATATAGATTGCAGTTTTCTTTTTTGAGTTCTGAGGTCTTTCAGTTGGGGTGTGAACCAGTTATTCAGGTGGGAGAGTTGTTTGCCTTTACGGATTTTGGTGGAGGCAATCAGATCTAATGCCATGGTCATGGTATTATTATAGGTTTCCACAAGTAAGGTCGGGTCTGTAATGTTGTCTATGTTATTGAGGGTGGGGAGGAGATGTGGAAGGAGTTGTTCTGCTGAAATTTCTTTTTTACTTCTAGTGGGGTGTGGCGGGGCCATTACTATAGGTTTAGGGTGGTTAAGGTCAAGTGCGGCGGAGAATGAAATTAGATGGTGGTCTGTCCATATTTGCGGGGTAATATTAGTGATGCTAGTGTTGCAGTTCAGGTCCGCAACCCAGTCAAGAGTTCTGCCTTTGGAGTGGGTGGGGGTGGTGACTTTTTGCGTTAGTCCGTAGTCATGCAGTAGTGCAGCGACAGATGTGGCATGTTTGTCGTTGCAGTCGTTAAAACCAAGGTTGAAATCTCCTAATAGTAGGATTTGCGTATGGTCTTTTGTATTATTCGTTAGGATGCTGGTTAGTTCGTCCTCGAAGGTGCCTAATGGTCCAGGTGGTCTGTAGATCACATGGATGGTAAGAGTGCGGTTGCATGAAAGTTGGAGTTTGGCAGTGAGGAGTTCACAAGACTGGAGTGGCGTGGTAGTGGCTAGACGGATAGGCAGGTTGGCTTTGTGGATAATGGCTAATAAATTATAATTTCGAGGACTTCAGTTCAATATTACTTTTTCTTTTGAAATGCCAGTTAACTAAAAATTAAAAGGAATGCATGCATTTTCGTTTTGCTCTCCTTCAGGCAGGGTCCTTTAATGACAATGAGTTGTTTAATGACAACTCATTGTGAAATTACATAATCTGAACCCCACTAAATGGGCCCTATATGACTGGTGGTGCCACGTGGCGGAGCCAGTGTGTGTCAGTTAATAAAAAGGTATGGTAAACAGTGAAAGATTTTTTATCTTTTTATGAAATTCTGACTAGCAGACTGCTGGTGTGACGCCCCCTAGAGGCTGACAGACATCAGGCAGCTGCCTGACCTGCCTGACACAAAGACCGGCCCTGCTGGCAGGAGAATATACCAGGTATTCCGCGAGTCTGAAACCTGCACCCAAATTGTGGCATCTTGAAAAGAGAATCCCAAGGAAGATTCATGCCTTTAGGATTTTGAGTTGCATTGAAAGAGAATCCCAAGGAAGACTCTTGCCAATAGGATTTTGAATTGCATTAAATGTGGAAAAGACCTAGGGAAGGGAGTCATTTCATGAGGAGTGGATTGCTACTCCAAGAGGAGGACGTTATCCTCCTGTATTACATAGAACCTGGTTATTCTTCTGTACCTGTCTTTTAGTGAAGAGGAATCTGGGGAAGGGAGTCATCCCCTGGAACGGTGAACATTATCCTGTATGAACATTTGTTGGATTTATACCTTTTTGTTGCACTTGAACATTTGTACACCTTCAGAGCCAAAGACCATACCCTTAGCACCTTAGCGTTACTTTTAGAATGAGAGGACTACGATAGGATTTCAGACACAGGACATTTTTGCTTTGGACATTTTGACACAGGACAGACTCTTAGTTCTGGCTAAGGTAGGGAAATACCTCCTAGATTAGGGACAGTGAGGCATTTTCCAAACCCTTTATTCTTTAAATAAAAGTGTGTACCAATCACAATAAGACCTCGGTGTCCAGGTCTCATTCCTGGTTCCTCACACTATGTGCACCATGCGTCAGTGCTGGGTGTGAGTTTCCTCACAGCAGTGCACGCTCAATGCTGTTGGATTATAGCACTGTGAGATTCATCCAGCATGTGCCCTGTATGTACAATAGGATAAAAGCAGTGTGCATTGCATCAAAGTAGTGCCTCATCATCGCTTAGAAACTGAAGCTGCCCCACACTGAAAGGACCCAAAATAGCTACAACCTGTCAGGAGATCCTTGTGTTCCTGCGAAGCATGGATGTGACTTATAAGTGCAGTCTACTTCCTTTGGGGACAGGGCCAAGCCTAAACTGCATCCGTTTGGTTTCCTTCTATATTCACACAAACGAGCCAAGATCGATGTAATGGAATTTCACCAGGAGACATTTCAAATGTTTAAGAAGTGTTAAATCAAATATTACAATGTGTTTGATACTTTTTTATTTCCTCAGTGACTGGTAACACGGAAATAAGGCTCTTCTTTCCGCAGTTTTCAATCCGTGATATAGGCCCATCCCAGTGCAAGCGTCCTCTTGAACAGCCATGGCACGGTTACAGAATACCACCAGTTTATTCTCTAAGAATATGGCTGTGACAGTGTTAGTTTTTCTGTTGTGTCCATGGCCTGTCCATTTAGGAAAACTATCAAATGGCTGGCAATAATTATAGAAATGTACCTTCTACAGCCTTCCAGTTGGGAAAGCAGCTCAATTTCAAGCTTTCCAAACGGTGAAATAGGGGAGACATTGCAAGGCATATCTCTGAAACAGATTGGAAATGACAGATTCAGAACTTTCAAAGATAGATGTCTAACAAGTGCAGGAGGAACAGACTGAAGATGGTCTGTGGATTACTATAGAAGAAAGTCAAGACCGATATAGGAAGCCCGCATGCACACACAGCCTGTGTGTAGCCTGCTGATCCTGGTACCCTGGGGGCGCAGAACCCACTTGTGGGCCAGCCTTTCCTTTGCTCCATGATCTAAGTGATAAACGCTTCATTGTAAGTACTCTTACACATTTTATTTACACTGAGATAGTCAAATTGTGGGTAGCCGGGCAACATACTCCACCAAACATAACGTTTACCACAAACCATGGATCACTGGGAAATGTTTTCCACTTTAAGAGAAAGTATGGAATCACTAAGCAAGCGAGCATAACCATTCTAAGGGTATTTCTACACTAAGTTTGTTCTTAATTAACAAACAAACTGAATTTCACACAGTTTCCCTTAAGTGCACTTGCCACGAAGACAAACATTACTACCCCTTACATAGAGATAATAACATTCCACAGGATTAGGAACAAAGGTCATCAAGCAGAATGTGGATTATTGAGTAGCAGATAAAAGATCAGCAATAATGACAAGAGACAAAGGGTTTGCAATATTGACTTCAGTGGGTAGAAGATAAAATGACCTTCAGCAGGGTTCACAATATCGTTGAGCAGGCAGGTGATTTTCTATTATAATGAAGTTGTAGCTGATTAGAAATAATGAGAACAGGCAAGGGTTTAGCAATATTGATAAATGCAGCATTTTTAATAAAGACCATCAGATGAGATTAACCATAATGATCCTATGCAGTATCAGTAATAATTATAAATCAGACAGCTGAGACATTGTATTGCTCATGGATCTAACCAGCCATGACGCCAAAATACTCCTCAGATATGGCCCCATCCTCTGATCACAGGTATTTGCCACCTCCTCCATCATAGGATCCCAATATGCACATCTGTGCACTCCCTCCACCTAAACTGACACATTTGGGCACTTCATTCGCTCCCCACAAATCCACAGACACAGCACTACCCTTCTCAAGCCCTTGTCCCACAGTCCCACATAAACATCACCACACTATCGACTCACTGGTCCCCACAGCCATTCCCATGCTCCACCAATTCCCCTACAGGCAGTGCCCCACCCCCAATCCACCCCCAGAACACCCATACAGCCATAGCACCACTTCCTATCCACACCTACAAAAGCACGTTCCTGCTGTACCCCAAATATGAAACCCTGCATCCCTCATACACACCTTACAGACATATGCCCACCTTCCATGGATCCCGACACCTGCACAGACCCAGTGGCACCTGTCATCCATACTGCCAAAGTCACATGTCACCCATCTCTGCATACTGCTCAACGCATACTTCAACACTGCCTCAATGACCACAGGTACAAGGGAAGGTAGAACATACAGGGAGCAAATGGAGACAAGAGGGAAAAGGAGGGGAGCATGGGAACGATAACAAGGTCTAGTGGAAAAGCTGCCATCGTTTAAATCAAAAAGATGTGTGTTCTAATCACAGCTTACCTAATGAAACAAAACTGGGTTCTGTTGGGCAATTCACTTTATCACCTGAAATTTGCTAAATGTGTGAGTGTTTAAACTCAAGTATAAGAAGCTTTAACAAACCAAAAAGATTTTCCGAGATAGGAATGATGTGGTTTCTTGGATAACTTGCATACTTTGGAAGCGGAAGATGTAGATTCTAATATTGACTGTCTCATTGACCAAAAGAGCGTGAACTATGGTGCATCTCCTCGATTCCCTCTGTTGCAGGCTCCTTAACTGCAAAATGGGGCAATGCTCAAATACAAACTGAAGATCAGAATAAAGTCTATGCACAAGGGGGTCTTAAAATATCCACCAAAAAGTGTCCTGTGCTAAGGGGTGGTTGTCAACTGCCCAGTGGAGTAACGGAGAGATTTCCCCCCCCCCCTCCACTCCGGTAAAGTATGAGACGTGTTCAGGGCTCAGAGAACCCTTCTCCACCTGAACTGCAGCGCCAAAAATGAATAATAGTCCACAAACAAAGATTGTGAGAAATTAAGAGTGTATTGAGTGCGCCCTTTCTGAGACACGTGTTTCGGCGACAGACTCGCCTTTTTCAATCAGGGCTAGAAAAGGCAATTGTGTAAATAATTTAAGTTTCAAATTGTAATGGTGGACAGTACAAATGTACAAAAACAAAAACAGAAATAGAGTTATATCCAAGATTGAGCAAACATTCAGATATACATGCAGATTAATTGTGACATATATTGTATCACAGAGAAGTAGGGGAGGGGCTAGGGGAAGGATTGTTGTAGGTGATCAGAAAAAATGGGAGTGTGGAGAAAAAGAGAAATAGTACATTAGTTGGTGACATCTAGCAGTTCCAGGTTTACTGCATGATGCAGTGTTTGACATTGTCAGTGAGAATAGACTGTTACCTAATACATGTAGAAATTGGTCAGATTTGCAATTTGTTGGTTGCCCTGTTCATGGGGTAAATCCCGCCTGTGGAAAGGGTGATTGCATTAGTTGATAGCGTTCCAAGTAAATAAAATAGGTTGCTTTGCAGCGGTGCCATGGTTTTTTTCTATGCAGGTGTAGTTTTAGGGTTACGTCTTTAACTGCGCAATAGAGCATTTTATTTGAAGAGTGGTCAAATAGCCCAAAATATGTGCTCGGCATGCTAGATCACGGGATGAGTGTCCATCTCGCTTCCCATGATTCACAAATAGCTGATGCACTTATTTACATATTGAATGTATAATCCATTCATAAGTAGGCGCTAGGGGAACTTGTGCAATGCGTCTTATACGCATTTGGTTTCACCTCACTGTCACGATTATATTTGCAAGAGTTTTAAAAGCAAAGCGGCAGCATACACGCGGTGCTGATTGCAGTGCGGCGGCTGCCGTGTGTAAGGTGCCGGCTATAGTAAGTATACAGATGCTGTGAGGGGCTTAGGGTTTACCTCGCAAGAGGTGAATCCTTTCTCAAGCGTCAGCAGACGTCGCGGTGGACATATGCATTGTGAAAAGGAGACCATGGTAACCACAGTCCTTCTTTGGTTTCTATGCCATAGAAAAACACAGCGCCATATTTAAGGCGTCAAAATGTTATGTTACTGGTCATTATATAGCATTGGGCTCATTCCTGCTTAATTATTGCACCCAGTTTACCGGGTGCAGGAGCCGAGACATTCTATTTGGTAATACACGTGTACATATGCATTTGTGAAAGGAAATTTGAGGAGAGTTGGTAATGGCAGAAGCGTCATTTTCAGAAGTCTAGTAAGATAAGGCCTTAACAGGGTGTTGGCATAAAGTGTTCAAGGGTCATGGAGAGTGCATGTTCTGATAGAGCAATATGTAATATTATAAGGTACAGGGTTGGTGCACTCAGTTAGCAT
This sequence comes from Ambystoma mexicanum, assembly GCF_040938575.1. NCBI lineage: Eukaryota > Metazoa > Chordata > Amphibia > Caudata > Ambystomatidae > Ambystoma > Ambystoma mexicanum. Next base: position 799,026,114 of record NC_090926.1, on the reverse strand, counting down.
TCGTCCATTTGTATCCGCAATAACTGTTCCGTTTCATCTTGAGTCACGTGCTGCTCCTTTATGGTACACAGGGTGTTCATTTTCGTAAAAAGAATCACTTTGGAAGCACGGTGAACCGCAAGGCTGTTCCATCAACTAGGCTCTAGTCCAGCGTAAAGGTTGATATGTTGCTTCTAGCCACTAGTACAGCGTAAGGGCATGTGGGCCCTTGGCGATCGTCCCATAATATGGTGATCGTGCTCCAGTTGTTGACACAAAGCTGCAGGTGTCTGCTGAAGAATCCATCCGCCGGTGTCTCAAACAGATGGCAGTGGCAGAATGGGATCAAATACCTGTTATGAAAACAAAAAAATTATAATTAGTCTCGCTAGCCGAACTTCATTGATATTACTCATTTTATTTATCACGGCCGATCAGAAACTATTTGCTTGCAAGGATAGTTCAATGGAGTATGTTCGTCTCTAAAATCAATGCGAAAAGTAACGAGATAAATCGAAGCCAACACACAATGAGAAACGACTGTTTGTCTACATGCCTGTGTAATGATATGATATATGACCAGGATACATGGCCTTACCTTGACCAACAAACAGTTGGATTCAGCAAGCAGAGCAGTATGTTGCGGGAGAATAGGTGGATGGCCACAGGTAGCGCACTGATGGGTATGCTCGAAGCGGTCACAGAAGTTCACAGATAGCACGACGACGAGCAGACTAGCATAGATCTCAGTGGTTCCCAGGTAGCACGTTCAGGAGTTGACTTGCAAAGCACAAAGATGTTCTCATGAGACATATCGAGTGGTTTTTAAAGTATTAGAAACTGGGGTGTGTTTGTGAATGAATGACGTATGTATGCCGTGGTATTAGGGGGGCGGCCTGCATCAAGGGGAGGCCTGCATGGAGACACAGTGTCTGAGGAGGCCATGTGACCGATGGCCCCTTGGCGTGGGATACCTTTTCAAGTGTACATGTAGTTTAGCACCTTTGCCTTTCGCGCCCCTGACAGCGCGCATCCACTGGGGCGCACCTCCTTTGATAGAGGGTGGGTGGGATCGAGGGGCCTGGGGCGTGCAGATAAGGCACAGGAAGACTGCCGAATGGTGACACACTTATGTGGATTGCAGGGGGGCGGCCTGCATCAAGGGGAGGCCTGCATGGAGACACGGTGTCTGAGGAGGCCATGTGACCGATGGCCCCTTGGCGTCGGATACCTTTTCAAGTGTACATGTAGTTTAGCACCTTTGCCTTTCGCGCCCCTGACAGCGCGCATCCACTGGCGCGCACCTCCTTTGATAGAGGGTGGGTGGGATTGAGGGGCCTGGGGCGGGCAGATAAGGCACAGAAAGACTGCTGAATGGTGACACACTTATGTGGATTGCAGGGGGGCGGCCTGCATCAAGGGGAGGCCTGCATGGAGACACAGTGTCTGAGGAGGCCATGTGACCGATGGCCCCTTGGCGTGGGATACATTTTCAAGTGTACATGTAGTTTAGCACCTTTGCCTTTCTCGCCCCTGACAGCGCGCATCCACTGGCGCGCACCTCCTTTGATAGAGGGTGGGTGGGATCGAGGGGCCTGGGGCGGGCAGATAAGGCACAGAAAAACTGCCGAATGGTGACACACTTATGTGGATTGCAGGGGGGCGGCCTGCATCAAGGGGAGGCCTGCATGGAGACACGGTGTCTGAGGAGGCCATGTAACCGATGGCCCCTTGGCGTGGGATACCTTTTCAAGTGTACATGTAGTTTAGCACCTTTGCCTTTCGCGCCCCTGACAGCGCGCATCCACTGGCGCGCACCTCCCTTGATAGAGGGTGGGTGGGATTGAGGCGCCTGGGGCGGGCAGATAAGGCACAGGAAGACAGCCGAATGGTGACACACTTATGTGGATTGCAGGGGGGCGGCCTGCATCAAGGGGAGGCCTGCATGGAGACACAGTGTCTGAGGAGGCCATGTGACCGATGGCCCCTTGGCGTGGGATACCTTTTCAAGTGTACATGTAGTTTAGTACATTTGCCTTTCGCGCCCCTGACAGCGCGCATCCACTGGCGCGCACCTCCTTTGATAGAGGGTGGTTGGGATGGAGGGGCCTGGGGCGTGCAGATAAGGCACAGGAAGACAGCTGAATGGAGACCCCTTGCCCTCTACTGCAGTATATCGTTGCCTATCAATAACAAATGCCACATACCAGAGATTCTTGTGAGCACAGACCCACACTTCAACCAGTGTATTATAGTGGTCAAGACCCTTGACCTAAGGCCTGTATAATCCAATGTTAATTGATATTATAGATATATGTGTGGCTTTTATAGAGACATAACCTACTGAAAGACTTTGAACAAGTGTTATTTAGTGCATGCATTATCGAGAATATTTTATTTTAGCTTAGATAGATAGTGACCACCATGCTTCACAGCGACCATAACCTTCACCAATTCGGCGCACAAATGTCTGACGTCCATCCTTGAACGGAGACACACTTGATTCATTTAAAAAATCGAAACAACCGTTGTTAAAATATATGTGGTGTTTTATTTTGTAACTTATTTTCATGACACAAAAATACAAGACTTTAAAGATTATACAGGTCAGGTTGCAGCACAGCGAGAGAAAATCCCCTGTACTGACCGCTGTCACTCGGGAACGTTTCTCTTATGGCACGAACGGCACAGGCGGGTATCACTCTTCGAACGCGGTGTCCAAGCCTCCCGTGGAGCCACCATGTAAAGGAACGATAGGCCACCAGCCTGTACCACCTGTGAAAAGGAATGAAACAAAATGTTTTTAAATGACCAAGATAAATTCCCCCGCCCCCCCAGTGCCAAGCCCTTTTTGGTGATTTCGGTATTGCAACACTCGATACTTTCTAAGATGTTCTCCTTAATGAACCCCTTCAGTGCCAAGGACGAGCTATCTCGTCCTTGGCACTGTGGAGGTAATCCCAAGGACGAGATATCTCGTCCTTGGCACTTAAAAGGTTAATAAGCGTTTGTTGTCAATGACAATTCTTGTAACTAATGGCATTCAGCACGGACAAATGCTATCTAGACAATGCACACTATTGAACGACTTTCATTAGTTACTATGAGATGAATATATAATTTTGGATATAGTAGAAGACCATGAAATAGGAGTGGCATGACAAGCAGAGTATACTTACTCGTTACTCGGATTACGAGGACGAACAGTTGCGCGAAGTTCGTGCATAAGCACCATCATTATACTCAAAACGGCCCGTGTGAGGCAGGCTGCCCTGAAGTCTGGCAGCTCGGTGATGCATTGCGGTCGTGGCTCGCCTTCCGAAATGTAGGCCAGGCATCCCGAGTTTTCGCGGCAGCAGCAGTTCTCATCCTCGGTTGGCATTAGCTCGCACCGATTGCATGTGCACCAGGTGGAGACGCCGTCCATGCGACTAGGCCCAGGCGCTTCATCTGTTGAATCGTCCTCCCAACTGTTGTCCGAATCCCCATCGTTTTCTCGTGCTTCCATTTCCAGTAGTTCCTCCTCGGTATACTCGGGCTCGTACATGTAGGGCATTATTGTAGCCATTGTGTGGTAAACAAAGTACAATAATTTATAGAGATGGTACAGGTGTTCACACGGGCTACAAGCGGCGAAGGTAGCTGACCAGAGCACAGAAACGGGTCACAGAAATACTCAAAGTAACACAGAGAGAGGAATGGAATCGAAAATCTGCTGCTGTGTGGTGTGAAACGGTCTGTTTATACTTATTGAGGAAAGAGGCGTCCTGCCATTTCCATGGTGACACGTCATTAGCTGAGGCGCAGCGATTGTTGATACAAGACGTGCTTTGGCGTTGGGAAATGGGCGGTACGCATCTGCTGATGACAGGCTCAGGGGCGGGGGATTTGATTTAGTGCCGCAAAAGCATGGGGGAAATGATAGGATTATCACAAAATGGCAGCACCCATGTGCCTGTTTTCGCGTGCGTTTAATGGATGAAAACTCGGGTAAGGTCCATAGGAAATTTTTCTAAAATCGAGCCACTTAGGCTTAAAAAAACATGGCCGACCCGTAGGGACAATAACATTTTTTACCGGATCATGCCTTTAAATTATTGACACAATTGCCTTTTCTACCCCTGATTGAAAAAGGCGATTCTGTAGCCGAAACACGTGTCTCAGAAAGGGCGCACTCAATACACTCTTAATTTCTCACAATCTTTGTGTGTGGACTATTATTGCTTTTTGGCGCTGCAGTTCAGGTGGAGAAGGGTTCTCTGAGCCCTGAACATCAGAATAGCATGCTACATTACATCAAAAAGATTCATTAGGAAAGAAGAGGACAAGGGGGATGCAGTTTAGCTAGTCTAGTTGCTAGGTTTAGAATGAGAAGATCCCAGTTCTTTTTTTAAAAACTTTTCTTTATTGGCAAGAAGTAGCAGCTGGTACAGTACAAGTTGCAACAACGACACACATTTCATATTTGAAGCGTGAATGATAAAGCACAAGTTCTACAGAAGGTCACATGAAATCCTAACAGAGGTTGAGTACAATAGAGGCATTTATCATATAGTGTGATCCACCCCTTGATCAGGAGAAGGAGGGGATGACAGAAGCTCCAGGTCCACCTTGCGGTTCAGGTAACTACAAAACTCTGTCCATATGTTTTTAGGGCGGGCATTACTAGGCAACATGTTAATGTAGTCTTCTTCACAGGATTGTGTCCAGGTGAGGGCCTTCAGCCACATTTCTATGGAAGGGGGGGGGAATCTGCGCTTCCAGCATTGCAGAATGCATTTCTTGGCCACAATCGCCGCCACATTCAGAAACTTAGCTTCCTGTTTCGCCTCAGCCCCCTCCCAGAGCCCAAACAGAAGAGACAGAGGTTCAGGATCTACACAGAACCCTACTATTTCGGAGAGGGTCTCAAGCACCGCATTCCAGAACGGGGCCAATGCCCCACAAGACCAGAACATGTGTGCGTGGTCCGCTTCGTTAGATCTACATCTTTGACAGGGGTGGGATTGATCCCGGGCAAATTTCCCAATCGCGTAGGGAGTGTAGTACAGGCGATTGACTAGCTTGTATTGAACACATCTAACTCTGGAATTAAGAGAAACCTTGCGAGTATGCATGCACATTTGGGTCCACATATCATCCGTGAAGTCTAATCCCAGAACCCGGCTCCAGGCATCCCGAACCATGTGGTGGGGTTCAACAGAACGCACCACCAACATTTTATACAAGGAGGATACAATGCCCCTACCACCAGTGGAATTGGCAATGTAGCAGACCTCGGGGACTCAGGGGGTTCGTCGGATACGAAGGCCACATGTCTTGGACTGCCGCCCTAAGTCGGAAGTATTGCAGCAGCTCCAGTGAGGACCTGGAGTGCCCTGGCTTCCACGTATCTGGGGTGATGAATTTCCCATCGGGGAACAGGTCGGAGAATGATTTGTATCCCAGGTCCGACCAGTGACGCATGAGGAGCTTATCCTGTGTGGGGGTGAGGCCAGGGTAGGACCAAAGGGGAAGCCATTTGTAGTACGGGGGGGAGCCGGAACCAGGCATCAGAATCTGCCGCCACGCCCTTTTAGTGGAGGCCACTGGGTCAGCAGGGGCCTGCGATCGATACGAGTGAAAAAGGATCAAGGACATGACATGCACCTCCTCGGTCGCCAGGATTTCAAGCTTAACATGCGGGGGCGGGTGGTTCCTGGTGATGGTACCAGTATGTAGCATGCTGGTCCTGAGCGGCTATCCAATACTGGGTGAGATCAGGTGCACTGAAGCCACCCCTCTCGTAAGGTAGGGTCATATGCTGCCACTTTCTGCGCACGGCCCCCAAATGCCAAAGAAAACTGGCGCACTCCGCGTGCAAGTCCGCAAAGTACTGTTTCCCGGGCCAAAGTGGAACGTTAGCAAATATGTACATAAGTTTTCGAACGATTATCATTTTTATGAGGGACAGTCTCCCTGATAGTGAAAGGGGGAGGTTTCGCCATCTTTCCATCCTGGTATTAGCATTTTGCGCGGCAGCCCCATAGTTATCAGACAATAAGGAGGATTTTGAGAGGGACACCTGGACCCCTAAGTATTTGATGCCCTCAGTTGCCCATTTGAGAGGGAATTCGCATGCAAGTTGGGAGGTTGCAGGAGTAAGGGGAAAGATTTCTGATTTAGAGTAATTTATGGTGAAGCCCGAGAATGTGGCAATTTTGATAATTTCACGCATGATCGGGTCGAGGTGGACTGAGGGGTCTCTAATATATAGAAGCACATCATCGGCGTACAGTGATATAATTTCGGGAGTATCCCGCAGACGAATCCCTTTGCGCACGTGGTTGTTTCGTACACTATCAGCCATGGGCTCGATGGCCATCGCGAATAACAAGGGAGAAAACGGGCATCCCTGTCGTGTCCCCCTGTGGAGGGAGAAGGGAGCCGACAGGTGAGAGTTAACCAGGACTCTGGCCACGGGGTTAGTGTATAGCAGTTTAATGCAGTACATCATGTATGGGCCTATCCCCATCCTCTCCAGCACCGACCACAGATATTGCCACGAGACCATGTCCAACGCTTTTTGGGCGTCCAGCGTCACGGCCACAGCGTTGGCTTGGGGGTGAATTCTAGAGATGACGTTAAATAGTCGCCGAATGTTTAAGGCAGTGGAACGGGCAGGGACAAAACCGCTCTGGTCTGGGTGAATCAGATATTTCATTTTGGGGAGGAATCTATTTGCTATGATTTTGGCGAAGATTTTGGTATCGGTGTTGATGAGGGATAGAGGTCTATAAGAGCCACACTCATCCAGAGGCTTACCCGGTTTGGGGAGCACGGTAATGACAGCCTCACGCAGGGACCGGGGGAGGGTAGTAAGACGCATCGACTCCTCCCAAACCTCGTGAAGGCGTGGAGCAAGGAGGGCAACATGTTCCTGATAGAACTCGGTGGTCAGGCCGTCTGGACCGGGGGCTTTACCCTTAGGGAGGGCCGAAATGACAGCGGTGATCTCGTCAAGGGTGAAGGGAGCGTCTAATTGTTCTTTGGTGGCTAGAGATATAAGGGACATTGGGATGCGGTCTAGGAGGTCGTCAAGATCCTGCGGGCTGTGCTCTGGTTGCTGGGCATAAAGGGTAGCATAGAAATCTGCGAAGGTCTCAAGAATGGGCCGGTCAGACCAATGTCGCACTCCGTCATTGTCAATGATACTATCAATCCGAGCTCTACCTCCCTCGGTCCGGGCGAGGCGGGCGAGGGTACGGCCTGGCCTCTCTCCTTCACCATACTTTCGGGCTGCAATGGGTCGGGCAAGGTATCTTATCTCGCTGTGGGCGAAGGACTCGAACGTGTCCAGTTCAGTTCTAATCTGTGCCAGTTTGGGCGGAGAGGGGGTGGTCGCATACTCGCGCTCTAGCTCCCCAAGTCTGGACTCAGAACGGCGCAGAGAGTCTCTAATGTCTTTCAGGACCCCAGCCTCCCTGGAGATACACATGCCCCTGATGAAAACCTTAAAGGCCTCCCATCTCACCCCATCAGTTGTGTCGTGGCGTTTGTTATTATCAAAAAACGAGGTGATATCTGCAAGGATGTCAGGCAGCCTTGAAGACAATATCGTGCAGTGCGTCTGACTTAAACCGCCAGTTAGAGTGTTGGGCGAGGGCCGGATGCAAGGCAATGTCCAACGTGATCGGGGAGTGATCGGATAATGTGCGTGGCAGAATCTGTGTGGTAAGTGTTTTGCCCATGAGCCCCGCGGAGTCAAGGAAAAGATCAATTCTGGAATTACTGTCGTGGAATGAGGAATAAAATGTAAACTCTTTCGACATTGGGTGGAGTACTCTCCAGGCATCTACCAGACCGGCAGTGAGCATGTGTGCATGGAGGCGGCGAGCGGGTCTGGACAGTGTTCTAGGTGCAACACCGGATCTGTCCAAGTCGGAGTCCAGGATGAGATTCATGTCCCCCCCCAGATGATGGGAACCCCAACATAGCCTAGGAGGATGTCAAGGAGGTGGTCGAAAAAAATCGGGTGCATCAATGCATGGGGCATATGTGTTGACCAGGAGGCATTCTGTATTAGCAAGGAAACAGTGGAGGATCACATATCTACCCTGGACATCTATATGGCTGGTGCGAAGGGAGAACTCCAAGGACTTGTGAATCAAGGTGAGGACCCCTCTGGATTGTGAGGAGAACACAGTGTAGTATTTGTTGGGGCCCCATGCCGGGGCAAGAGAGGACGATAAATGTGCGAGGGCGTGAGTTTCTTGTAAGAGAAGTATTTTGACCCCGTGCCTCTGGACGTAAGCCGTGACCCTGCGTGCCTTTGTGAAGTTGCTGAGCCCTCTGATATTCCAAGATATTAGCCTAATGGCCATTCAGTAGCAATTTAGGGGGGATCCGAGTAATGTGTGTCATAGTTTGTCGCACAAGTGCCGGTCACTAGTGCAGTGACCAGATGTGTCATACCAAAAGCTACCACTGTGTCACCATTTTTGTTAAAACATTCCCCAACAACACCTCCCCCCTCCCTTACTGCCTCCCCCAGGACAGCAGTGCCCAAAAACCCACCCAAAGTCTCATGGCTTTTGTGCCAAGCCCAACGGGGCTGGACCAGCCCCCACACCAAACAGGGGAGCAACCAATGAACAAAACAAGCCAAACTCGGCGTTGCAACTGCAGCGGGGGTAGTTGCTGCTGTGAGCCCGATTAAAATAATTGAACGGTAGAATACACCAAATAACGTACAGCGGTGACTAAGTTAAGTTTTAGAGGAGACAACATAGTAGGGTACGGTAAGCAGGGGGTATAGGAATAGAGGATCCCAGTATAGGTGCAATATACCGTAAACCATACAGCTGTGACCCATATTGCGCTTCATGAAACTTCACAATGAGTTACAACAATGAGTGAATACACAAGGGAAAGAATACATGAGATTACAAGGAGAATGCAAATGACAGGTGCGGTAATAGTACCACGATGATTCGAGTAACGGGTGCATGGCAGGCCGGCTCAACCCTCATCCAGAGGGTCACCCTCAGGGCCTGGGACAGAATTATGGGGCTCAATAAATTTCACCGTCTCCTCTGGGACTGTGAAGAAGTACAGTTTATTACGGTGGGTGAGCTTCAGCCTTGCAGGGAACAACATGGAATATTCCACCTTCCTCTCTCTAAGCATTTTTTTCACACCATTGAATTGTCTGCGCTCCATTTGAACGTTGACCGAGAAGTCAGGAAAGATGCGGATAATCTGGGACTCAAGTCTCAGTTCCCCTTTTTAACAGGCCAGTCGTAGAATGTGGTCTCTATCTCTGAAGCTGAGAACCTTGGCAATAAATGGTCTGGGGAAGTCACCCGGCTTGGGGCCAGTGAAAGATGGGGGCGCTCAATAGTAAAGAAAGGGGAAAGTTGAGGATCACCGAGGAGGTCTCTCAGAAGGGTCTCGACTGCAAGTTCCATTTTGCCTTTGAGGGCTGCCTCAGGAACCCCCACAATGCGGATATTATTCCTGCGGGATCTGGACTCTAAGTCATCGCACTTCGCCTTGACCTGCTTCATATCTCGCACCAAGTAAGAGACCGTATTCTGGAGTACGTGTACCTCATCCTCAGTGGCCACAATTCTGGTCTCGGCCTCCACCAGCCTAGTGCCATGCTGATCCAATTTGGTGCGTAGTGAGGCTACATTGGCATTTATGTCATCTAATTGTTCATGAAATAACGCAAAGCTTTTGGCCATAGACTCCATGAGTGTTGTAAGGTCCGGCTGAGGAGAACTGAGGATGCATCCGGGTCGTCTTGAAGGAGGGCAGCCCCAGCCTGGTCTTGCTTAGCAAGCGATTTGGCAAACTTGTCCATTGCTCCAGCCTTGTTGGCCCCACGTGCTTTGCCGGACATCTTTGGGAGCACTCTGAGAGCAGCAGAGAAAGTATTGTAGAAAGACAGCAATGGGGCCCAGAGGGTTTATAGAGGGACTAGGCCCACAATCAGTGATGGGTCGGCAACTGCCTAGGACCCACTCTGAGGGGCAAGCGAGGTGTCCAGCGGCAGTATGGGCTGGGAGGGACAGTATCATGGGGCGCCCGCCTCTGAGCCAGGAGGGCCTAGGCAGAGGGAGCCAGTAATGGAGGGCAGCACAGTCAGGGGCGCCTGGTGCACCCAGGGCGTATCGAGTAGGTGCGCAGACTGGGGAGAGGAGAATGGTGGACCGCCCAGGGTGGTATCAGCGCAAGGTGAATGATCGCGGGGGAGCCTGGTGTGCGTGAGGGCCACTGTCCCTCGTGGAGTGGGACAGGCGCAGCCCAAGGATGAGGCAGTCACAGATGGGCTCAGTGCGCAGTGACCCGCACCCCCGACCTCCTCACCTTGGGATATTGCGGGACGAAGTGTGGATGACGATCTGGGTGGGAGCAGGCCTCCAACCTGTAGCTGAAGATGCGGGCGGGAGCAGGGCCCCAATCAATAGCAGGAGCCCGATCACAAGGAGGCTCCGGCACGGCCACCAGTCCCGGCCGTCCAACGGGACCAGCAAAGTCGGCGGCGGAGCCGCAAGGCAGGAATGACAGGGTATTGTCAGTGCGGGGGGCTGCTCCAGCAGCCCCCGCTATATTCCGGAGTGAGTCCGCCCGTCAGGGGGCCGGCGCCGTCACTGCCGCCCACGAGCAGGAGCGGGCCGGCGAAAGAAGCCGCACCGACAGGCCACGAGCCCAGGCGCACCCCCACGGGGAGAGCGGGGGCGCGGAGAGCAGCGCCACTCAGCAGCGCACAACGGTGAAGTCCAGGGTGGGAGGGCGGAGAGGAGGGAATCTCAGTGCCTCAGGCGGCCGCGCACCATGCCGGCAGATGCAGAAGCCAGGCAGCCGGCCGCCGCCCTAAAGTGATCCTTCGGAGGGCGCAGGGGGATGGGCGGAGGAATCAGCCGGCAGCGAAGCAGCCCCAAAGCTCCGATTTTGCCCCAAAACAGGGCAGGATGATGTAGAGGCGGTGGGCAGCGGAATACTCAGGAATACTCAGGGTCTCGGCTCCAGTATGTTCGTAGAACCGCTGATTGAGGCGGATTTGCAGCTAACGGGCCACGGAGCGTTAGAGCTAAGCAGCCATCTTGCTGGCTGCTCAAGAGCGCCCCCACAAGATCCCAGTTCTAATAGAGGCTTACCCAATCTACTAAAATTGTTTGACTTTGGTTAAATCAGTGACGGGCAACATAAAGTACAAAATTACACCAAGAGGAATGTATTATGGGAGGTATGTTCTAGTGGCTTTGGAACCAGAAAGTTTGGATAGTAATCATGAGCTTGATTAAAAACTCTGGGATTAAAGTGTAACAAACAGTGAAAACAATAAGGAGATGACACTCACCTCATCAGCTGTGAAGTAATTCCGTCCGCAAAAGCGAAACCCTACTCCCCGAAACGTTATTCAAGGGGTTAGCTTCTGGAATCTGGACAGAAGACACGAAACCCTTAGAGGGGTTTCAGGAGCATCAGTGATGAGAAGGGAATAGTTTCTTACCTGTAACTCCATTTCTCCAGCATTGGTATCTTTCATGGATTCACATGCTTAGAATATTCCCCGTCGTCAGGCTGGGAATCCCCGGTACATTATATAGACCCTTTCCCGTAGGAAAACTTTCTCGACGCTTATGCGTCCTATCCACCTCGTTTTGTATCATGCGTGCCCGCACCGTCAGGACGTCATGATATAAATACAGGACCCGCCCCCGCGCTCCCTCAGATTTCGGCCCCCAAAGTAGTGGGGAAACCGGTTTGCATGTTCAGGGGAGGCAGGTGGGCGCATGTGAATCCATGAAAGATACCAATGCTGGAGAAATGGAGTTACAGGTAAGAAACTATTCCCTTCTCCAGCATTGGATCTTTCATGGATTCACATGCTTAGAATAGATTACATAGCAGTACACCCCCAAGAGAGGAGGCGTGCATGCAAACCCATATACTTTCTTCGCAAAGCCCGTTCCCTATGATCATGTATACATTAGTAATCGTTAACATAGGAAAACGAACCACATACAGTCATAAATTCCACAGGATGCAACCCCTCAGTAGGGGCTTACCTTATTGGAATAGGTGTCAGAGCACCGCCTGTCCCATCCGGGTATCTTCGGCATGTTGCTGCGACAGGCAGTAATGGCGGGTAAAGGTGTGTGTAGCCGCCCAGGTAGCCGCCATGCAGATGTCCCCCAGAGGGACTCCGGCCCACAGTGCCGTCGACGATGCCGCTGCTCTAGTTGAATGAGCTCTTGGCCGTCGTAGAAGAGGCTTCCCTGCCCTGGAATGGCAGTACGAAATGGTAGATGACACCCATCTTGACAGTCCTTGCTTTGAAATGGCTTTTCCTTTAGCACCCAAACCACAGGCCACGAACAGTTGTCTCGTTTCTCTGAATGGTTGCGTACGATGAAGATAAAATTTGAGAGCCCTTTTTACATCCAATGTGTGTAACGTGCGCTCCGCTACCGAGCATGGCTCCGGAAAAAACGTAGGCAACACTATAGAGGAGTGTTTATGGAACACCGAAGGAGCTTTCGGTATGAACTGTGGGTTAGTGGAAAGGGCTACCTTGTTCTTGAAAAATCGTAAGTATGGTGGGTCTACCATTAGAGCCTGAACTTCTGAAATACGTCGGGCTGAAGTGATGGCCACCAGGAAGGCCAATTTCCACGACAAAAACTTTAGAGACGATGATGACATTGGCTCAAAAGGAGGCTTCATAAGAGACGTTAAGACCAGATTGAGGCTCCACTCCGGCGGAAATTTCTTCTCTGGAGGGAAACTCCGAAAGAGGCCTTTAAGGAAGTGCTTAATCAGGCGGTCGCTGAACAATGGTGCCGAATGCCGTCGACGAGTAAACCTGGAAATGGCGGCCAGGTGTACTTTTATTGACGATACCGATAGGCCCTTTTGAGCTAAGAACAGCAAGTATGGAAGGAGCTGTTCCGGCTTAATCGATTGCGGGGCCAAACCTGGTTGATCCTCACACCACTGACAGAAACTTCTCCATTTGTACGTGTATGAGGCGTTTGTGGAAGGCGCTCTTGCCGCTTGCAGGATACGCCGACAGTCCTCCGGAATCGTTAGCCGACCGAATTCGGCGAAGTCAGGAGCCAGGCCGTCAACTTGAGGCTGTCCGGGTCGTGATGCCAAACGACACCCTCCTGTCGAGACAGAAGGTCGGGGGTCTTCTGGAGTCTCATCGGTTCCGCCACCGCTAAGTGTAGCAGGTCTGAAAACCACGCCTGTCTGGCCCAGTACGGGGCCACCAGAATTACCCGACATGGGTACCTGAGGATCCATTGCAACGTCCTCTGGACAAGGGGAAATGGAGGGAATGCGTACAGGAATTTGTTCGACCATGGGAAGGAGAACGCATCCCCCAGTGAGCCCTGCTGAGGCCATCTGCTTCCGTACTGATGGCATTTCCTGTTGTTCTTCGTCGCGAACAGATCTATGGAAGGATGTCCCCATTTCTTTTTTTTTTTTTAATAACATATTTTATTATATTTTCTGCAAGAAACAACAAGAAATCAACAAGAAATCAACAAAACTACAAGACTACAAGACTTTGCATACGGCTGGCAGGGTAGCCTAGACGAATACACTGGAGGACATAGGCAAGCATAGCAACACATGTGAAATAAAGTATATGAGCAGTTGAGGTGGCAATCAATTCCTGGCTAGTCATATTACGTGAAAATGCCCCAAAGCATGGTGTTACCAGGCATGGATTTTGCGGGACTGCACGCCAATGCACAATAACGCTATTACAGTAGATTTACATTGTTTGTTCCCATCTTCCCCAAATCTTGTCCGCTTTGCCCGGACAACCTCTGGCTTGGTAGACTCTGCGTTCCATTAAAATGATTGCATCCACGTCCGATAGCCAGTGATCATATTTCGGGGTGTTTTCTGAACCCCATAATTGCGCGATGTTCCTTTTCGCAATTCCTGTGGCAGTTGACACAAGTAGCTTTTCGAATCGTGACAGTTCTAGGTCGTCTGTAATACCTAGGAGCATGAGTTTAGGGTCCGTCGGAACTGGGCGGGACATGGCCCGAGAGAGCCTTGCGCTACATTTATGCCAGAAGCGTTGTATGCGTGCACACTGCCAGAGGATGTGGTAAAAGCATCCTTCTTCTTGTTTGCAGCGTAGGCACTTGGGGTCGGTCGATTTACCCCAATTGTAGAGTGTTATTCGAGGATAATATATCCGATGTAGTATTTTAAGCTGTACCAAACAAATCCGTGCCGAGATTGCGCATTCTCTAGGATACATTAGGATTTCAATCCAGTCTCCCGGTAATATGGGGCCAATGTCATTTTCCCACTTCGTCTTCAGGGTCAGAAGTTCTTTCGTGCCGAATGAAGAAACAACATTGTACATGGTAGACGTGACTTTATTGTTCACCTTGTCCATTACTATATTTCTTTCAATAGGTGTGCATTCCGGCATGTCCACAAGTTGGGCTCTGTGTGCGACAAGTGCGTGTTGTAGCTGTCTGTGGTGATACTGTTCAGATTCCGGCAAGCCATGTGCCGCTGCGAGCTCGGGGAACGGCGTCAGCCGGTCGTTTACAATTATCTGTTGGATCGTCTGTATGCCAGCTACGACCCAGGCTGGCCATTTCGGGAGGTTGGCAAGATTCGAAAGGTGAGCATTGTTCCAGATGGGCTGGAGTGGGGTGATTTTCTTGTCCCAACCCAAGTGTCTGTGTATTTCTTTCCATATCAGGGCTGTGTGTACTGCTATCGTGTGTGCAGGTGGGTGAGTTTGTTTGCAGTAGAGACTTTCAAGTGGGGACATTCCATGTCTCGCCGCTAGTTCGGCTCTTATGTGAGGTATGCTCGGGTCCCCGTGTAGAATATCATTGACTGTTGCCATCTGGGATGCCCAGTAATAAATCTGGATATTCGGGAGCCCTATCCCCCCTTCCCAAACCGAACGTTGGAGAGTGTGGAGGGCAATTCTCGGGCGCTTCCCACCCCAGAGGAGTATACGTGTTGTGCTATTTATACTGTGGAATTCTGTAGCGGGAACGTGGAGGGGGGCATTCTGAAGAACATATAAAAAGCGGGGTAGGGCCAGCATCTTGAAGAGCGCTGCCTTTCCTAACAGTGTCAACGGGAGTGCCTGCCAGTGGGTTACATCTTGCTTATATCTTTTAGTAAGTGGGCGTAGATTTTGTTCTACATAGTTATTTAACTCATTGGCGATTAAAATACCCAGGTATCGGAACTGTTTGGTTTCAACCTTATATGGGGAGCCCGCTGTCGGAACGCAGTCTATCCCTTTAACCGGGAACAGCACAGATTTGGACCAATTTACTTTAAGTCCGCTAAAGGATCCGTATTCTATTAGGATTTGCGTGACCACAGGGCATGAAGAGGCTGGGTCGCTCAGGTATACTAGGAGGTCATCTGCATAGAGGGAAACTCTATCTTCACAGCCCGGACCCCATCGAAAGCCAGTCCATGCGGAAGAATCCCTCAGGAGGACTGCTAGTGGTTCCATTATTAGTGCGAACACCATCGCCGAAAGTGGGCAACCTTGTCTGGTTCCCTTCCCTAGTCGGACAGTGCGCGACGGCCACCCATTTACTTTAACCTCGGCTATTGGGTTCTTGTATAGGAGTTGCACCCATTTTATGAACGGTTCTCCGAAGTGCATCCTATGCATTATGGCCCATAGCGCCTCCCAGTGAACAGAGTCGAATGCTTTCTCGAAGTCTATGGCCAACAGAGCCAGAGATTGCTGCAGGGCCGGGGCTCTTTCTAGTGCCAAGTGTAATCTGCGAATGTTCATTCTGGTCGACCGCTGGGGCATAAAGCCACATTGGTCCGGGTGGATCAGTGATGTAATGACTAGTTGTAATCTGTTGGCTAGAACTTTGGCCAGAATTTTTGCTTCGCTATTGATAAGGGATATGGGACGATAGGATGTGCATTCTTCTGGGGGTTTGCCTTTTTTAGGGATCACTACGATGGTAGCTTTGCAAAGGTCGGGTGGGAGCTCATTCTGGGTTAGAGAGTGTTCAAACACCTTGAGCAAGTGTGCGGGTATGTCCAGATGTTGTAGTTTTTTCCAAATGTCAATCGGGAACCCATTCGGGCCCGGGGTCTTGCCGGCCTGGAGTTGCATAATGGCAGTTGATATCTCGGTAGTAGTGATTTTACTATCTAGGGTAGTGGTCTGGTCTGGGGTGAGTGTTGGGAGAACGATATCATCTAGTATGGTACTATCCACAGTATCGGTGGAGGGGTTCGTAGAGGTTCTCGTAGAACTCAGCAAAGCGTTCAGCGATCTCTGCGTCGGCATAGACTAGGTTTGCGTTTAGGGTTCTGATGCATTTCACCTTCGATTGTCCTTCATCACGTCTTTCCAGCCACGCAAGCAGTTTGCTTGCTTTGTCGCCTGTTTCATATACACGCGCCTTCATTGCTGCGTGTGCTTTCTTGGCACAGTCCAAGGATAAGTTGTGGAGCTTCCTCTGTGCCAACAGTAGAGCCCTGTTTGACTCCGGGGTGTCATTGGCAATGTGGTCCAGTTCCTTGGATGTGACCTCGGATTCAGCTTCGACGATCTTTTCGCGCTGTTTCTTCTTCTTATGGGACGGCCACAATATGATTTCTCCGCGGAGGACTGGTTTGTATGCCTCCCATAGTGTATTGGGGTTATCAACTGAGTCTATATTAAGCTCAAAGTAGTCGGAGGTGGCGGTCTCTACCATCTCCTGAAATTCAGGGAATCCCAAATAGTAGGTATTTAGGCGCCATGAGGGGGGTGGTCTCGGTCTGGCCGTTTCCAGCTCCAGCAGCAATGGGGAATGGTCAGAGATTCCTCGGGGAAGGAAGGATGCATTGTTTATTTGGTGGACACTTTGGTGTGGGAGGAAGAAGTAGTCTATCCTAGACATCGAGGCGTGGGCCCCCGAGTGGAAGGAATATTGACGAGTCTGTGTATTAAGGGCCCTCCATGCGTCACAGAGGCCCATTGCCGACACGAAGGAGGCCAGTTTGGTTGTGGTAGCGGGATTCCTGGTCCTTAGGTGCGTGCGATCAAGCGTATAGTCCATGACCTCATTGAAGTCTCCCCCTATCACCAATGTGTCTGCAGTTCTCGTTGCCAGGATGGGGGTGATTTCGTTTAGCAAATCTTTGAGGAGAGCTGGCGGGGAGTACACTGCCATGAGTGCCAGTGTTTGGTTCCATAGTGTTGCCTGAATGAATGCATAACGGCCTCCCCTGTCCAGCAACACGTCTGTGGTCACTAGCGGAAGCCTCTTGTGGATTAGTACGAGGACCCCTCTCGCTCCCATAGAAAAGCCTGCGTGTATCGCAGTGCGGTAATTAGATCTTTGAAAAAATTTGCATGTGGTTCCGGCCAGGTGTGTTTCGGTCAGTATGGCTATGTCTGGGGAATGTCTATTTAGATATTGCAAGACTAGCCGTCTTTTGATGCTGGCGCCCAGTCCGTTCACATTCCATGCCAGGAGTTTAAGATTACTTTGGGTTGCAGTGTTTCGGGTTGCCATTGTCAATGGGCAGTTTGTTTACACAGATATATTTCCTTGGTTGCATGCACAGTATTTCCGTCGTATTCGATCCGTATAGCATACTCGTCTTGCCTCTGTATGTCAAACATTGAATAACCATAAAAAACCCATCTCCCCCCTCCCCATACTCCACCCACAACTGAAGCATCTGTCGACCCAGTGTTAACTTTTAAACAATTTAACAATAGTCTACATCTGCCTGCCTCGTGGCAATCCGCGTTTCGGGCACAGATGTGCCAGTTGTTACGCCCCGGGGGGGAGACACAAGGCAGGGTGTTGGAACTCCGCTATGTGGTGTTCCGAGTTCGTTTGGTTTGGTGTCCAGGGGCTGGGCGCTGTGTGGGCGGCCGCCAGACGGAATTGCTATCTTAGTCGCATTTACAGTGTACAGTACAGCATCCCTGCAGGGTCATAGTGATGGCTTGGATATCCCAGATATTAGTGATGTCTACTAAAGTTCTGCTTGTTGTGGGACTCCGTCCTGTTGTTGTTGCTGCGGTTCCCGATCAGGCGGTCGGTCAGGGCGCGGTCCATTCCGTTCTCTCCCTCCTCTCCCGGCAGTACTCCAGTCGCCGTCTATGTGTCTTTCAGCCCAGCTCCACGCCTCCTTGGGATCAGTGAAGTGGACTGTCGTGTTCTTGTGATATATTTTGAGTTGGGCAGGGAATATTAGCCCGTATTTGACTCCCATTGCTTGCAGGCGTTTTTTGAGGGGATCAAAGGATTGGCGCGCTTTCTGTACTTCTCTGGTGAAGTCAGGGAAGAAGGCAATCCTTGAGCCATTGTATGTAATAGTCCCTTTGGACCTCGCCAGTTGCAGTACTGTGTCCCTGTCTCTATAATTTAGAAACCTCGCAATGACTGTACGTGGTGGTGCTCCTGGGATGATCTTGCCTGTGGGGATGCGGTGGGCTCGCTCGATGGAAAAGAATTTGGAGAAGGATTGTAGGTCATATATGTCCGCAAGCCACCCTTCAAGAAAAAGTTCCATGCAATCTCCTTCTGCTTTCTCCGGAATACCCAGTATGCGGACGTTGTTCCGTCTTGATCTGCCCTCACTCTCATCGGCTCTCGATTCCAGGAGCTTTATGGGTGCCAACATGCCGGACATCTGTCGGTTCACACCGCGAAGGTTGTCCTCCGCTTCGGAGATCCGCATCTCCGCTTCCCCAGTACGAGAGGTCAGCTTCTGTAGATCATGTCTTAGCAGGGATACATCCGCACCAATGCTGTCCATCTTTTTCTCCATGGAAGTTCTAGAACTGGCAATAGCACCCATTATGTCTCTGAGGGAGATACTATCCTCCATGGGGTCTGAGTCCTGTTGCGTTGGTCTTTCCGGGGAGCGGGTGAGTGGCGTAGTTGCGTATTGTTCAATCCGGCTTTGAGTGGAGGTCTTCCTAGGCTTATCTTTCCCCATTGTAGGTGAGGTGGGGAGGTGGTGGCAAAGGTTCTCGTTAGAGGGCAGGGAAACAAGTGTTGGTGTTCAATAGGCAGAAGAAATGGTTATGGCAGGCTCCACTGATGGCCCTTCGGGAGAGGGGCATCCACAGTCCATGTGTCGGGGGGAAGCCCACAGATTTGGGTCTGGTTCGGTCGGAGGGCCGAAGTTCTGTGCACCGCGACTAGGTGGTTTTGGGTAAGCCGGTAAGGCCTATCTCTCCGGGGTTCGGAGTTTCGCTCAGGAGCTGCGACACACACGTCGGGCCCAGAGCGTGGCGTTTGCACATATGTGGCCGGGAAAAGTCTCACAGGATGCCAGGATCCAATCCCCCGTCTCCCCCTCTCCTTACCGCTTGGCCCGAGTCCTCAGCGAGCGACCGGGAGGGTGATCAGGAGTCGCCGTCGGAGCTCAGCGGGTGCTTGACTGGGACCGGAGCGGCTTTGTCCCAGTGATCCTCTGGTGGGGCCCGTATCGTGCCGCGCCCGTATCAGGAGGTGTGGATCACGGCGGGGGAAGGCGCCTTCGTATTGTTGGAGCTGCCGGCTGGCTTCTCACCCCTTCAGGCGAGGTGACAGTATAGTTTCCCACAGGCTCTCGTACGTCGCAGCCAGCGTGTGGGAGGCCGCGCTCACTTCGCAGTTTCCCGGGGTGGCCGTGGTTTCAAGGATTCTCAGTCTCTGCCTCCCTCGCCCTCAGGTGGCCATCTTGGATGTTGGTAACGGTCCGCAATTTGAGTGCGCTGAGGGCTATATCTCGCAAAGCCCGCACCGATTCGGGTCCGCAATGTTCCGATTCGAAGCAGCAGGATTTCGGACGCCGCTGTAGTATTTTAGGGCTTTTTATCTATAATTCTAGTCGCAGGATGGATGTAGGATTAGGCTGGCGGCCGGGAGCAGCGAGGAATCACGTCCTCATCCTACGCCTGCTGGCCACGCCCCCATGTCCCCATTTCTTGAATACTTGCTGTAGTTGTTGGTCGTTCAGCACCCATTCGTGAACTTCGTTCATTTCTCTGCTGAGGGCATCGGCTTCCACGTTTCTCACGCCTGGCAGGTGGAACGCCAAGATTTGCATGTTGTGTTGTAGGGCCCAATGCCAGATTTTCTGTGCCTCCGTCGATAGGGACCTGGAACGTGTCCCTCCTTGTTTCCTCAAGTAGAACATCGTAGTGGTGTTGTCCGTCATGACACCCACCACCGAGTCCCACAGTTGAGGAAGAAAAGATTTCCGAGCCCATCGCACTGCTCTCAGTTCTAGCAGGTTGATATGCAGGGAGGACTCCTGCAACGACCACTGGCCTTGTACCTGTAACGTATCCAGATGAGCTCCCCATCCGCTCAGCGATGCATCCGTCACCACCGTCTTTTGGAACTCCGGTTCCAGTAGAGGCATTCCTTTCGTTAGATGAGTAGACACTCTCCACCAGCAGAGTGCTTGTACTAGTTGTTCGTCGACGACCAGTCTGTCGGACCAGCGACCTCGGCTCTGCGCCCAACGGTCCGCTAGAAATTCCTGGCAAGGCCTCATAAACAGATGGCAGTTGCTTATCAACGGAATGCAGGATGACATGGTCCCTAGCAGGGACATGTATGTGCGCACCGACACCTTGGTACCGCATCTCCATTCCGACGCCTTGCTTTGAAGTTTCTGAATTCTTTCGCTGGATGGTCTCACCAGGCTTGTGTGTGTATGAAACTCCGCTCCTAGAAAGACCAAGGTCCTCGAAGGCTCTACGGAGGACTTGTTGAAGTTTATTGCGAAGCCCAGTTCCTGTAAGAGGGACATTGTGGCCCTTAGACTGTTTCGTGTTTGTTCCCTGGACGAACCTCTGACCAGCCAGTCGTCCAGATATGGATAGACATGGTGACCATCCTTCCTTAAATGGGCCACTATAGGGGCCAAGCACTTGGTGAACGTCCTGGGGGAGGACTTGAGCCCGAATGGGAGGACCTTGAACTGAAAATGCTTTCTCCCGACGACGAACCTTAAATATCTCCTGTGTCGTGGGCGTATTGGGATGTGAAAATAGGCGTCCTGAAGGTCTAGTGACGACAGATAATCCATGGGTTGCACCGACCTGATAACCTCCTGGAGCTTTAGCATTTTGAATTTTAAGCTCTTTAGCCATTTGTTGAGTACCCTCAGGTCGAGAATGGGCCTCCATTTTCCATTTGGCTTCTTGACAACAAAGAACCGGGAATAAACTCTGTGTCCTTCCTGTGTCACAGGAACTCTCTCTACCGCTCCTTTTCGCAACATAAGCGCCGCCTCTTGTCGTAGGATTCGGAGGTGGGGCTGGGTCGAAAATACAGGCGGGAGACGTGGAGGCTTGTCTTTGAATTGTAGCGCATGACCCATGCGAATCGTGTCTAGAACCCATCGATCTGTGGTGATGCATTTCCATTGGTCGAAGTGATGAGACTCGTCCCCCCAGGACGTTCCGAAGGCCGTCATTGGTTGCTGGTTTGCTTGTTCTTCGTCGACGAGGGACCCGAGCCTCGCCGCCTGGAAGCTTGATAGTCTCTGCTTCTACGTGCCGACTGGGACGCTCGTCTGAACCCTTGTGAAGAGTACGAGGGCCTGTTAAATCCACGGTCCCTCGAGGCTCCAAAGCGGGAGTTTCCAGAAGCACCCCTAAAGGGGCGAAAAGAACGAAAGTTTCTACCCGTTTGGAGGGCGCCGAGGGACCTAGCAATATCCGTGTCTTCTTTCATCCCCTTCAACGCTTCATCAACCTTTTCGCCAAACAGGTGTCCCCTTCACATGGCATGTCAAGGACTTTGTACTGGACTTCAGGACGGAAAGTAGTACATTTGAGCCACGCTTGTCGACGAAGTACTACGCCATGGTTGATTTGTTTGAAGCCAGACTCTGCTAGGTCAACTGCAATATTAATTGCGTGGTTCGAGGCCTCTTCGCCATCCCGCACCAGTAACATGGCTGCTTTCCGGTGTTCGTCTGGCAGGTGTTCTAGGATAGGGGCTAGTTTGTGCCACATCTCTCTATCATATCGTGACACGATCGCTAAGGAATTGGCTGCTCTTACCGTCGTCGCACCGACCGAGAGCACCTTTTTTCCAAAGGCGTCTTGCCTCCTAGCCTCGCTTTCTGGTGGAGTTGAACATTTTTGCTGTACCCTGGCCTTCCTAGCCGCTGCCGCCGACACCACCGAGTCAGACAGAGGTTGTGATGTTAGACATTTTGGAGTGGACTCCGGAGCTTTAAACTTTTTCTCAATCCGCCCCTTTATAGCCGGCTCCGAGAACGGATGGCGCATCGTCTTGAGACCTTCTTGCCACACGTGGTCCAGAATTGGGATGGCAAATACCGATTTCCTCCTTTGACCCATATGGTCAAAAAGGAAACAGTCTTTCTTCTGCTCCTCAGGAATCAAACCGAACTCGGAACAAGCTTTTCCCATCATTGCATGGAAGGCTCCCACATCATCCGGAGGAGATGGCTGTGTCTGGCTCCTCGTAGACTCTACCTCTACATCAGAGTTCCATGTTGGGTCCCTCGACGGTGACAGGGAGATGTCTGACACTGAGTCACCCGGTATAGAATCTGACTCCGACAACTCACCCTCCTCCTGCGCTCGAGGACGATCTTTTACCGCCTGGGGAGCCGATGGGTTTTTAGTCGTCGAGCGAGCCGCACAAGTTTGCTCGTCGACGGAAGGTACAGAAAAAAGTGACGATGAAGTCCCAGGTTGAGGGATCTGCGTATCCAGCCGCTGCAGGAGCTTCTGAAGAGTATTAAGCACATCCAGAGACAGAACTGTCTAGGGGGTTAGTAACGTTGATGATATAGGTACCATACCCCCACTCGCACTCGTTGTCGTCGTCGACGTGGAAGGTCGTAAGCCTAAATCCGATGGCTGCAGAACCGTGCCACCTTCTCCTTCCGCCGAGTAGGCCGTGTCTGGCTGCAGTAAGACTTCAGGGGGGATCGGGTCATAGACCTCTGGCAGCCAAGCCATAGACTGAGTCTCCGTCGACGAAGGAATCCCAACCGCTGCTGCCTGAACAGTAATAGGCATCGTCAATGACACTGCGGTCGACGAGCAAGTAGTCGTCGTCGAGCCCTAGACTTCGTCGCCGATTTCGATGCCGACTTCCCGGCTGAAGCGTCTCGACTCACGGTAGACCTGGGACGGTCCCCTGAGGAGGATTTTGACAGCGCTTGCCTCTCCGTCTTAGATGATGAGGAGGAGGAGGGCTTTTTATGTGATGAGGAAGACCCAGCATGCTTCCCCTTATGCTTGTCCTCAGCGCGGTTTTCTGCTGGCCGTACCTTTTTCGATGGAGGTTCCGACTTGCTCCTGGAGGCCGTGGAGCCAACTTCCGAAGCCGGGTAGGCACCCGCTCCGTCATTAAGCCAGTCGACCAGCCTTCTTTTACGGTCCTTAAGGGTTTTTTGGGAGAAACCCTGGCATATCTCACATGTATCCGCCGTGTGGTGCGGGTGGAGACAGTAGATACAATCCATGTGGGCATCTCCTTCATAAACTTTTTTGAGGCCACATGTCGCACAAGGGCGAAATAACGCTTTTCCAGACATAATTCTCCAGAATTTGAACGTCGCCGAAGCGAAACAGAAAAACAACCTAGTTTCTACTAGTAGTAATCACGAGGATCCCATTACTTTGAAAGACGGTTGAAATCTGAGGGAGCGCGGGGGCGGGTCCTGTATTTATATCATGACGTCCTGACGGTGCGGGCACGCATGATACAAAACGAGGTGGATAGGACGCATAAGCGTCGAGAAAGTTTTCCTACGGGAAAGGGTCTATATAATGTACCGGGGATTCCCAGCCTGACGACGGGGAATATTCTAAGCATGTGAATCCATGAAAGATCCAATGCTGGAGAACAGAGTTTATGTGAGAACTTCGATAAGAATCTTTGGCAAAGAAGTAACACCCCAAAACACATGCCAACCAAACATTTTCCTACACACACACCCCAGAACCGTCTTGGGTGCTGGTCCTGAAAGCAAAAGACAATCATCGCCTTTCAAAAGGGACATTTCGAACTTGCTATTGGTGGACACAAGAATCTGTCAAGAGTCCAGCCCTTTCAAATCCCAGGGGTTAATGTTACTTTTGTAAATAAGGAGAAAATATCGTCTTTGTCGTTGTCCTCCCTTTGTGAAAGAAGGAAGAAGCAGATGAAGTAGTGAATTGTTTTGTAACAGAGTTCTGTAGGGGAGGCATGGCATCACAAGTATGACACTGGCACAATGGGTACAATCTGTAAAAACCTTTATTGAAATTGTTTGGGTTGGAGAAACTACTTCTCTGCCCTATAACTAAGATGGGATTAGTCTCGACCATCAAATAATAAATAACGCTGTCCTAGTGGAGTCCGTCAAATCAAAATGGCCTATGCTAACAAAACCCTAATGCCTGGCCTATCTCTTGTACAAAAAGTGTAAAAAAAAAAGGAGAAATGTATGCAATACGAAAAATCAGTGTTCAAATGATAATGTAGCTGAAACAGCTCTCCTCCCCACATTAGGTCTCACGGAGTAAGGCGATGCTTGTAGGCAGGATGACACACTCTGCCTCAGTTTCCGACACAATACACAGTTCAAAAGCATGGATCGAGGCACGCCTGGCCTTCCACAGTAAAGTCTCTTTCTCAAACTTCCAAAATAATGTTGCAACCAAAACGTTCACAAAGATCCCCCTCTGCTGGGCTCAGACCTCTCACCACACAGTTCTCGTAGGTCCCCCTCTGCCGGGCTCAGACCACTTACCACACAGTTCACGTAGGTCCCCCTCTGCCGGGCTCAGACCTTGCATGATCAAGTTCAACACAAAGTTACAAGGGGGCTCCCTTCCTGAAGCTTATTATACTTCGGGTCTCCCTCAGTCGGGCTCAAATCACTTTTGGATGTCTAAGTCTTTCGAATGTGTGTGGCTTTCTTTACAGACCATTGCAGGACCACTCCGACTCAAAGTTCACAGTTTTACTTTCACTCTTTGCTGCTCTAGGTATTCATCTTCTTTATTTCAACTTTGCTGTTCATTCCCTTTCTCGCTTTAAACAAAGTGCCCTTCATAGAGACTTTCGTGTGGGCTACTTCCTTTCACCGGACCACTCCGTTACTCAGTATCGCTGATTTCACAGCTGTCCTTTCCATCAAAGTTCACTCACAGGTCTGTCTTTCTTTGCGTCTTATCCTCACGCGTGCAGCCTTCACTTGCAATATAATGTTTCGATTTCAAACTTTAACACACACCGGTCTCTCAGGTCGCTTGCCAACTCACCGGCTTTGTGTTTCTTTTCTTGGGTTTTGCTTTTTTTTAAATTCACGAATCAAGGTTCGTACCACAGGCTTGGCATCGCCTCCCCAACTCTGCTGTTCACCTGTGAGGGTTTCTGGCATCCTTGAAACACAATGCAGTCTTTACTTGTGGGATCTGGCCTTCTCCACGTGTCTTTTGCGGCCTGTCGGAGGCAACGACCTCCAGTAGGGAACTTTTGGGGTTTTGTACCCGCAGCTCTCGTCCTTTGGTCTGTCGCTCTGCTCCAGTAGGTTTGCCTTTGTCCCAGAAGTTCTGCTTGTACTCTTGTTCCACCTTGCTCAGAGTGTGTCTTTAGGTGTTGGCTTATATCCGTGTGAGGAGAGCTAATTGGTATCAGGTGTATGCACTTGAAGCCAAGTGCCTGACTTTGCCTGACCCGATTAATGGGACATGTCCAGTACGATATATGAGAGTTGGTCTTGTTACTCTCAGTCACCCTCTTCCTCGGCCCAGTGTTTGTGTAAAAAGGGGGGGGGGGGGGTCGGATCTCGGAGTATCCTAAAAAAGTTGAAGGGTTAGATGAACAAAAAAGGGCAGAATTGATATTATTTTATTTGTATCGCGCTCATACATAAGTGTTTCAGAGCGCGATGATGCAAGGGAGGAGAATAAGGAGAAACAAAAACAACGATCTTACTAGGCCTGGTGACATTGAGAACATGCAAGTGCATGGGAGAGGGAAATGGGGGAGTGCATGGAATGGGGAGAAGTGGAAAGTGCAGAGCAAAGGAATATAAAATAAATAAACATAAGAATTGATAATAAATAAGTAAATAATAAAAAACAACAAACAGTGATAGTGCAGCTAGCAAGTGGCAAGTGCTAGTTTTAAGGCAACAGACAGGGTGTGTCTGTTAAGTGCAGAAAGGAAAAAGGGGAGCTGTAGGGTTGCAGACACAGGACCCAGTGCAATGTTTTGCCAGGAGGCAGTGCAGGTGGGTGGTAGGGTGAGCAGGTACCTGGGCCCAAAAGTCAGAGGGTGAGCATATGCACGATGCAGAGACAGAACAGATTAGCAGGGGAGAGGATGAGCAAAGGCAGAAGCAAACAGAAAGGTCTTGAGGTGCTTCTGGATCCTGATATGGTTCTCTGCAAGTTTCAGAGTGGCAGGGAGGCTTTCCAGAGATCTACCACCAGCTCGTTTCTTAGAAAAACGGCTGACTCTGAGGGAGTTAGATGTGGAGGAGCAAAGAGCTCGGGAGAGAAGGTATTTACGAAGGTATAGCTGAAGGTATTTTGGACCCAGGCCCCAGAAAGCCTTGTGGACAATGCAAAGGGTCTTGAATCTTATCCTTGCAGCCACTGGGAGCCAATTGAGAGATTTCAGGGCTGGAGAGATACGTTCCTGGGGCTTGAGGCTAAGGACAAGTCGCGCAGTCCTGTTCTGGATAAGTTACAAAGGGTGGAGAGTAGGAGCAAGTAGATTCGGAAAGAGGCTGTTACAATAATCCAAACTAGAGAGAACCAGCGCTCGAGAGACAGTGAGCTTCTGGGGGAAGGGGAGGAAAGGCAGAGTACCTCTGAGGAGATGCAGTAGGAAGTTTTGACTTTTTAGAGATGTCAGAGATGTGAGCAGAGAAGTAAAGTGCGTCAAAGATGACCCCAAGGTTTTCGCAGGTGAGGGTAGGAGGAGAGCCAAGGGAGGCTGGCTAGAGAGTGACAGGAAAGGAGGGCGAGGGTGTGCCGATGAGGAGGATCTCCGTCTTGCTGGCATTCAGGCAGAGATCGCTGGTGGCATACTGCGTCTCACCATCAGCTGCCTCACCCCCACTCCCTGAAGACCCCTCACCCAGGTGATCCTCCCGAACTGGTCCATCCGCAGGAACTGGATCCACAAGTGATGGCCGTGTCCTGGCCACCTGGATGACAAGTCCCTGAGGACTAGCAGGTGAGACACCCGTTGGTTTCCCACAGTTCCCTGAGCAGTCCCACAAGAGGGGGTGCTGGAGAGTCGAGAGGGACTTGGGCAGCATTTTCGTAATTCCAGTGGGGGCATGATGAAGATTATAAAGAATGCGAAATACACTCAGACATCCGCGAAGGAACTACAAGTTTTTTTGAAAATTATAAGGAATATTTGGGAACCAGCTAGAAGACGGGAGTCATTCACCTTGCCCCACGAAGATCCTGTAGAACTGTTTTGTTTGTGATGAAAAGCTTGGAACTTTAATGACATTTTTACTTTGAGAAGACTTGGCGTCTTTGAGACTCTTTACCTCAAGTAGAAGGGAGTCATTCTCCTGGATCAGGAGCAGAATACAAACTTTATTATGTTTATTGTAGTGACAGGAAAAGCACAGGAGCTTTTGGAGTGGGACAGTGCCTTCTGATGTGGACTTTCACAGACTTCCTTGAGAACACGCAAGATACTTTAGTTTAGGTAGCGGGACCCCACTAGATTTAAGGACAGATAGGTTTATCTTTTTACTTAAATAAAAATCTATAACAATCAGCACGGAACTACCCGGTCAGTCTCTGTATTCCTTTTCGCTACAAATGCCCACCTCCAATATAAGGCCTGCATGTACTTTGAAAGGTGGAATTCGATGGCAGGGTCAACTCAGCCTTTCATCCTTTAAGGTCGATCGGAAAGCAATACACTGGGTGATTTAAAAAAGTGTTTTTAAAGTGCGAACACATGGGGGAAAAACAGCATTAAGACCTACATCAGGACACAGATTGTTATTAGTTGCCCCCGTCCCAGCTCAAATTATGCAAGGCCTAAGCCATCCAGCTCCCAGCAGGTGCCTTCTCCACAGTGCTCCTCTGGGAGATCTCAACCAGAGCCTGTTGTAGTCCCCTCTCTGAGGTGCTCTGTTCTCTGCCTCGCCTAGGGTTAGGAGCACCTGACCCATCCCCTATCAAACTTTCTTTTTGTGCATTTAGTGTCAACTGTTGTATTGAGGAATTGAAGCAATGGGAGAACAGGAAAGGGTCAGTACTAGTGAAGCTATAGCATAATGGATTACAACTAGTGTGGACTGCCAACCTTTATAAATCAACTATATGCACCTGTACTATACTACACACTGCTATTTATTTTAACCTGATCTGTTATTATTTGTACATTTATGACTGTATAAACTGTAAGTTTCAGCGCCCAGATGCCCCAGGGTTTTGTTTGCGCTATACAAATAAATAAATACAAATACAAATGCATTCCCATCAGATGCTAAAAACAGTGCAAGCACTAATAAAACATCAATCGATAAAATACTTGAAAAAGCAGTCCTAACCTGCAACAAAGAGTACTACAAGGTGCAGCTGAAGTGCCTCATTTTCTATTGAAAGAAGCACGGGTGGGTCACAACACACCACTTCGTGCACAAGCCTTGGTGCTCTGATGCTGGAATGGTGGTGTTTTGACACAGTTTAAAAGCATATCAATATCAACAAAACTTCGGACAAGTAAGGGTGAGAGTGGCCTATAAGAGGGAGGCGGGAGGAGAAAAATCAGAAGGAATATGCAGCAACAATAACATTATTACAGTTGTCTGCAAACACCAGGCCTCTGCAGAATAAATTATCTCAGATTTCCAGAAGGTTCCAGTACTGGTGCCAGGACAAATACAATATTCCAGACAGACATTTTGGCGCCTATATGTGCAAACACCATTAGACTTTAATAACCGCGGATTCCTTCCTTCCTATGCAGTCCAATAATAGGCCTTGGTGCCTGCAATGCAATGCAAGCTCGCAACCACCGCAAGTCCAGGACCACATACCAAACAACACCTACTCAAACCATCAAGAATGTATGTGTATAAAATGAGGTGACATCCATTCCATGATAAAAGCAGTACTCCATAAACCATCCACCTTGCTGAACAAAAGAAACCCAACCAGTGGTACAATCTCATTAGAATAATGGTCAGCGCTGGCCCCCCATACACAACATCGGTCTATCCCCTGCTTTGCCAGTCATTGTGGTTTACATATCCATCACAGTGGTTGTGCAACTCTTAACAGGAGCCCAGAAACTGGACGCCCCCCTGTAGTGTCGCCATTTTTGGGTGGAAGGCGTGGGATGGATGCACTACTACGTTTGTTTTTTAAAGCGGCAGGCCACCTGCGAGCCTACTCTTGCATCCAAGTCCAGACAAGGGTATAGTATGGTATGGATACTTGCACAAAGCATCTTGCTGAGGCTTTGCACATGGTTCCTAGTGGAAGGTTTCATTTAAAGTGGCCACAGCATTTCCCCCAAAAATTGAGTCTGCCTAATAAGGTGCCCAATCAACCTTCTCCCTGTGCGCGTGTGGCCTTCTGGGAAACATGCCTCTATCCAGACGTGCCTGAAGTAAAGCTTCGCCTTTAACAGGGAGGGTGCGAGTCCCAAGCAAACATTCCCTGCTTACTCCTGTCTACGTGGCATCGAGCTCTTTGGGCACCTTTAGCATCCCCAATCCTTTCAGTGTGCCAGTTAGGCCTCCTACACAGGGACTTCAGACACCACAATGGGGCTGAGGCTGCCCCATTTTATTAGCCCCAGTTTGGTTTCATGGAAACTGGTGCAAGGTTTGTTCACTGGCCGAGCATACGGTAAACTCCATCTGTGGGCTGATGTGACCAACCACACAAAGGCTACTCTACCTGGGAAAGGGGTTTCAGGTTGTTAGGCAGAATTACATGCAGTATCCTTTGGGAACACCACACACAATTAAGACTACAAGTGACAGTACAAATTCACCTTTGGTACAAGCCTGTACTACACAGTTAAAGTGGTAGCAATGGCTGAGCAGCCCGACTTATCTCAAGAGTAAGTGAGCAGTATCAGATAGTTACACAAAGGACAGCAATTACTATGATTCAGTCAAACACTGACTCAAGGTTTTCAAGTAAAAGATTATACATTTATTTCACTCTTCAGTTGTATAACAGTCTAAAAATCACACTCTTAATACACCAAACCACTTCCCTGATATTCGAGACAAGTTAAGCTCGCAAAATGAAGTGGGAGCAAAATGGCACACCAGCAATTTAAAAGGGAGGGAAAGACAAAGTTAATATAAATGAAATCACACCAACAGGAGTGATAGAATCAGGTAGAAAAGGCTTAGGGCCAAAGTCAATGGGTCAAAGGTCTTTTGCTCAATATCACACAGTTCAGGATAGTTAGCGGTAAAGTTCGTGGCACGGATTCCAGACGAGGTTGGTTGATAGAAAAGTTAGTTCAAAGAGAAGAGAAGGACAAGCCCCCGGATTAGCACAGTACCTTAAAACGGAGAGCAAGCTGTAGCTGAGGCGGACGTTCCTGGCAGTTCCTGCAGGCTCATGGTTCATGAAGCGACTGTCGGACTAACAAGAAGTAGGATGACTGGAGGATCCTGCACTACCCAGCGAAGAAACCATCAGCAGAGCAAATTAACGAATAAAAGGTGCGCTTCTTAAAACCCAAGCAGGGTCTGACCTTCCTGGCTATCCGGCCCACTGTAGCTCTGTACAGCGAATTCGACCAGAGGAGGGGTCCTGGCTTGCAGTTTGGGCGAACTGGTTGGTCCCACCAGCTCAAGGGAAGAAGTTTCTTGGGGGATTTTCTCTGTCGTCGGATTCTGAAGATTCGGACCTGCAGCAGGGCTTCACTGGGCGGTTCAGTCTTTGTAGGGGTCCTCTTCCATCAGCTCCTCGTTGGTTCTTTTGTTCCAGTGGCGACTCTGCATTTCCAGTCCCAGAGACCTGCTTTTTATGCAGTTTTCCCCCATTCATACAACCTGGCTGTCAATCACACAGCAGGGTGGCTGTTCTGGCAAGGACAGTCCCCTCACCCAATCAAACAGGAGTGCGACCTGGGTTACCAAGGGAACCCATGGCAGGGCTCTGAAGATCCCTCCCTCACACCCTGCCCCTCTAGACTATCAGGCACCTTAAGGAGGGCTTCTGTGCAGAGGTCTGCGAAAAGACGGCGAACAAAGGAATCATCCCCGGTTTGGCGCGCATAGTAAAACACGAGAATAAACTGAGCCGGAGCAAAAATAAAATGTATTTGGTCAAGAGGGTTTATGTTTGAGGCTAATATAATAGCCTAAAATAATACCATGGTTATATAAGATAACCGCTGTAGAAAAGTTAGGGTAGTTATCACTGCCACCAGCCAAGTCTTGATGTAAAGGGAGCGAAACAATGCTCCAAGAGACACAGACAAAAAGGGATAAGAATTAACCCTTTCCAATACTCCATGTAAGATGGGGTGTACTGGGTCTGTGGTTTAAGTGACTAAAATAAAGCTAATCTTTAACCTTTTCTGGGGGACAGTAGTAAGCCCCAGAAAATGGAGTCAGTGGGAAGTCTCAAAGACAACCCTGTGTTACTGCACTGAAGGTGCTGTGTAACACACTTGAAAATATGAGGCCATGGAGTAGGTGAGGCTCCAGTGCTCAAGGTCACACAACAACTGGAAACACACACAGCAAAACACATGTAAGAGTGATAAAAAGGCCCACACTCTTACCACGTGAAAAAAAAGAAACCCTAGAAATCCAGCAAAGCTGCTGAGGGACTCATTAGGTAAGGGAAAACAGCCATTTATGAGAATTCTCAGTAACACACGTTGCATTTAAAAAATGTCCACCGTTTTACAGACCAAGACATCCAGTTCCAGTTCTGATGGGTCTGGCTTTTAAGGTCCTCTTAGAATATGTGCAGCACTGGAGGTAAAACAGGGGCATAGTAACTATGCAGTCAAGGAGGTGAAGTGCCCCAGGTTGAAGTGATCCTTAGACCTCACTGCACCAGATGCAATATGTGAGCATGTGCAAATGGGCTAAGTACTTTTTAACCTACACCAGTCTGCAATTATTATCCACTTGAGGGAGTATCTTCGTCCTATGAGCCAATATTCAGGCTTTCATTGGTACGTCCATGAAGTCTAGAGGTCAAATACAGATGGCCAATTTGAAAAGCCATGCTGTTGGACTCAGTGTCTCTGGGTTGGGATGCCCACGCCCCACCGTCCCCTTCTGATTGGGTTGAAGGTGCATGAATACATGCATTTCTATATGTGGGACTACTGACATTCGTGGTCTGGAGAACCGGAGTTAACACGCCCAAACTGGGCCAATGAGTATCAATATTGCTTAAAGGATCAATAAGTAAATATACTTGTTTAGCAAAATAGCCTTCCTTTGCAGTACTTATGTGGTATATTTGGTTCTCTCTGGTTGCAGGGGTCTATGGCTGGGGTGCCCCATTGTGACATGCTGCGTTTTCACATGCGACAATATTTTAACGTCGGAATTTCAGTTCCCTTATGGTTGTTGTTTTCCTGTCCTGCGACATGTTCTGCTTCAATGACAATGTTACCCCTCATAGGAAAATGTTGCATCTGTCGATAGCTGTGTTGAACAGGCTACCGTGTCCTTCATGACTGAGTAAACCCTTGTTGTGTTGTCCGCCCAGATCAGTAGCATCTTGGTATAATGATGTGTTTAAATGACTTAAGGGCAAGGGCACTCTTTTTAGTCTTAGAAATATATTTGGCATTGTTGGTTGGGGCTCCCACCCCAGTTGCCCTGTGCCCTCATTCCTTATATGTGTTAGGCAGATTACTAATGGTTAACTGCCTTTGCTATGTTACACTTGTTGCATAGTTCTTTCGATTATTGTATATGTGAAAGCCCCCGTACCAGTGCCAACCTGCCTTTGAAAGGTTACCTTATGCAGGATGCCCAGTAGGACTGTGAATGTCCTTGGTATCAGAAAGGCCTGCAGCAAGTTCTCCTCTTGGATTACTGTGGGCGTGTGCTCTGACGGTTCCTGGCTCCTGCCATCGGATGGTAGGTCGTGGTTCCCCATTCTCTTTGCCCTGCACCCCACGTCTATTAAATGTAATCATCTGAGGTGTCAGTATGCCAAGGCCACAAATACACCCACACCCATTCCGTTCGAACTTGGAGTATCTGGAGCTGGGACCCATTGCAGAGCACAAAAACAAGTAGCAGACAGAGGACCTCCACAGTAGAGGCAGGACTGAACCTGAAGGCCGGCTCTCAAGTGGAACCAGACTATGGCTTCTGTGATGGGAGAAGAAAGGTGAGAGGTGGGTGTTTCTTCACCCTGCACGCCTGCGCCACAAATGAGGTTTCTGAGGAGGGTGGAACCATGGACCCTAAGTGGATATCTCCAAGGATTTCCACTACGGATCTCCAGCAAAGAGTGAAACATGAGAAGTCAGTCACTTCAATGGAGACCCGGCTGGAGGCTATGAGGAGTCAAATGAAGGGGATAGATTTGGAGTTGCAAGGAACAGATCTGAAATCCTTAAAGAATAAGTGGGCGTTCTCTGAGACGCACCATTAAAGTAATATGGAAAATGCGGGTGACCCTTCAATCCCTTATATATGATATGATAGGTTATTTATAACACGCTTAATACCCAGAGGTTTCTAAGCACGGACCCGGGGGATCGAACCTGTGGTGCTCCGTGCCGTCTTGCTTCCAAGGCAAGCATGTTGCCCCTGAGTTATCCTCCCGAGACTACAACCATCTGAGTTCGGGAGGATGGTGCAGTGTTACATAACAGGAGGGCTTGCAGGCTTCAATCACAGCAGTCCAGAATACTAAACAAAACCTTTGGTGAGACCCTGGTAAACGTCTTGACGGATGTGGGTACCCAAGAAGATTTCTTATAACAATGAGGAGGGTCAAGACGATAACACATCAGGGACATATGGTCCTTTTCTTCCCAGCCAAGTATGAGTCCTCCATGCATGACCGACTGATAGGTGATGACGCAGATCCGGAAAGGCTATGATGTATCTTTAAGTGATAGCCTCAGTGTGCTACCCCCACCAAGCTGAAAGTGGTGCATCAACAGAAGAGCTTGTTTCTGATGGAACCCGAGGCAGCAG
Organism: Ambystoma mexicanum; assembly: GCF_040938575.1. Taxonomy (NCBI): domain Eukaryota; kingdom Metazoa; phylum Chordata; class Amphibia; order Caudata; family Ambystomatidae; genus Ambystoma; species Ambystoma mexicanum. Next base: position 798,991,977 of record NC_090926.1, on the reverse strand, counting down.
AAACATTCTAGTGCAGGATGAAACACAAACAGGGTGTGAGGGAGGTGACAATGCACCTTGAGCTCAACAGCTTTAGCCCAATGCCTCTGTTTTCTCTGCCACAGTGGCTCTGGCACGAGACTTGTGGCAATCTTCCCGGTTCTGTTACTGCAATAATGCGGGCCGGTGCATGAAGGGCTTGAACTGGCAGGTAAAGGGAGTCATTATTTAGTCCCCCGGATCATAAAAGCACCCAGTAAAACAAAGGCTTAAGCCATTAACGCTTTGTTTTCAGGTTGGATTGGAGGCACAGAACGAGATATGCATTTTTGCGTTGCTCTCCCTCTACGCCTTCAAAGAGCACCATGGTTGTGCACCAGCATGTATTTTCATGATGTAGGTGATTTTAACGAAAATAAGTGTTCGAACATGCAAAGTGTTCGAAAAAAAACTATGGATAAGTGATCGAAAAGGTGATGTTTTCGAAATTAGCCGTAATGTAGAAAAAAATCAAAGCCTGAGCATTTTGTGCCCATGCGGCATACTAAGTACCTGCTGTGGGGTGTTGCGGACTCAGTATTGCTGCTTCCCCTTGAGAACATTCCAAAGGGTAACCCACGCTGGACAGAGCAACGTATAACCCACTGAGACAGCCACCGCCGCCAAGTGGACAAGAAAAGGGCACATTTTGAGCTTTACAAATGTTTCTCGTCCCAGCAAAACTGCAAGACCCTTCTTTGTTGTCCTTTAGATCCTCACAAAGAATGTTTCTGAGGCTACAGTAAATTACCCATAGCTTTTAGGGAGGAACGCAATCAACAGTCTGGAGTGGAGGAATCACGCTGTAGTGCAATCCTCATGATCTTGAGCAAAAACAAAGGGTTTCATTCTAGAAAGGGTGGCAATCCTACTACCAATAGATATTCGGCTGTCATATACCCCAGAAACCTTGACCGCGTTGCTATCCTCCCAAATGGCTGTTAACACCCACAGAACAATCTATTTTTGGATCACTTGGTGTCTCACCACGATAAGGAGAAATCAGGCGTAGACTATTTGCTACCTGTGCCTAGAGAGAGACGCTGCACCTCTGCCATACCTCAATGATGACGTCCCAAGAAGCAGGAGCACATATCTGGCGTTGCTGTTGTTGGTGTCTTTGCCTGGGTGAGAAGTGCCTGGCATTTCCTGGTGGGCAGACCATACGGGTGGCATCAGACTGATATGCAAATGGTTATTCTCTTCTGGCATAGCACAGAGAGCGAAAATGCCATTGGAGATCTCCTGAGTGGGATGCAGCTCATAGAACAGACTATTTAAACATGCATCTGTTCCAAGTGGAAGGCTTCTCATATCCTTGGGATATCATTAATTAACTCTTTTTTACTATTATGTTAAACCGTGTTAGCATACATTGCAAATTGATCTAACATCTGTTCTTCACATCTTGGCCAGCATGAATATTACAAATCATTGCATTTTCGAATAGATCGATTTCTAAAAAGTTTAATTCGGTCAGATTGCATTCGGTACGATATATGGAAACGGTATTTTCATGCTGGCAGAAAACCAAAGGATTGCTATGGAATCTAGCCGACTTCCACCTAGGAAAGGAAGGCGGATTCCATGCAAATTTATTGTAATGGCTGCCTGAAATTGTCATTTGCATACAGGAGTTATACTTTTTCCCAAACAGATTGGAAAAGTTAACAATAAAAAGCAATTTCGTCTACCTTTCACTCTTCACACATTTCCACTCTTTTTTGGAAATGTCCAAAATAGCATTGTCTAGCCATTTGTACGCAAGTCCACTGGCACATGATTGCAAATGGACATAGTCTCAAGAGCGATTTAGGAGGGTTGTAAAATGGCCTCCAAAGTCTTTTGACCAATTTGTTTTTTTGTTAATGGGTTGAAAAGGCCTAATTCACAGCGGTTCATCCTTCCCTTCTCTCTTGGTTGGCACGCCCCACTTCTCTTATCCCTCTTGTTCTTCCCCCAACCTTTATAAATGGCGTTTCACCTTTGGTTTTACTTCTAATCAGGGAGATTGGCACCTCCTCTGGAATGGCTGTTGTTGATTTGGGATCTTTGCACACTGTGCCTTTCAGATTGGTGTACAACCAAAAATAAAAAGATCTGGAAAACAACATGTGGCTCCTGGCTGTTGGGAAGTTAATAGTCTATGGTGGGAGTCAAATGTCAAGTGTGAATTCTTCTACTTGGTTTTACAGCCCTGTATGGTAGTTAGGGTGTGCTGGCTCTAACCAAACAATCGTTTAAGGAGTAGAAATCGTGGAGTTAGGAGTCGGAAATAAAATGAGTGGCATGTTTCAACAAAGTTTTATTTAAGAAATAAAGAAAATAATCTACCTCTCCCTGGGTTACCCCTACCTAAAATAATATAAACTCGTGTGCTCGTCATCAGGGTGTTTGTCCAAATAAAAAGTGTCCGACCGCTGTCCAATAACCTACTCTAACCCTACAGCTAATCTACAAAAGGGTTCAGCATCCAAATGAAAATGGTACCATTTCCCAACAATCCAGATTCTGATTCAACGAAGTGAGTGTGGTCAGGAGAATGACTCCCTTCTCCTGACCCACCGTGCACAACCTTGAGGGCTGCCTTGGGGTAGTCTTTTGCAACAGTCCTCAAAAGTCTCTGCACTTCTTCCCAAGGGCTCCTGTAAGCTTGCTTTACAGTTCCAGCAATTCTTCTCTGTCTTATGACGTTATGAAGATTACTTCCAGACAGCTCTTGTTGTCTAGTAGCCTTTTTACTCTTACTTAGATTACTACTGTGATGAGGGAGATTCCTCTAGATGACTCATACCTTTGGATATCACTACTGTGATGAAGGGGATTACTCCTGAGGTTTTCTTTACTCTTGAGCTGCCCCAAGCCTCTACCGGGCCTCTTGCTACTCCCGTTACATGTTGCGTGTTGGGACTGCATCGCTGGTGCTTCCTGGGGTGATTCGCCGACTCGCATTGCTTTCACCGCTTTCTGCTTCCTACACTTCACGCCCCGCTTTTCCTTGCTGCTCCACGGAGACTTGGCCACACAGCTACGGCGCAGTTTGCGGACCACACAGTCCACCTCTCTGAGGTCACATCACTGCTGGTTTCTTTCCCACTCTCACACTGGTCAGGAGCTTGGCTTCCACAGCAGTGCTCCGTCAACCGTTCTTTGATGTTTCGGCCACCGGGGATTAGCGTTCTTGCAGCTTCGGGTTCCCAGGTTCGAACATCCCGGGCTGGGCTGGCTTCACGCCAGCTGCTCTATTTCCCAGTCCTTTCTAGCTCTTTATTTTCTGTGGCTGGATCCTCCACAGCGTAAAGTCAAACTACTTCTTTACTGTTGTTGAGATAATCTGTATGCCTCCTTGGGGCCAACTCTTCACAGTACTACAGTACGGCAACCTGTTATTACTCTGAAGGTCACTTTGGCTCTTCTTCATCTGGCTCATATTAATTTGTGGATCAAAGACTGAAAAGACATTACCATAACACACAGTAGCGTTATCAAGGATTTCTGATAGAGACTTAGTCCCAAGGGGGGAAGGGAGTTCCTTCACAGAACAGGAGTCCTTATCCCCATGAGTGGAGGCTCTCCCTGTGAAGTTCTGCTTTCCACCCGCCTAGGGGGACTACTTGGTGGCGGCCTCACCACCCTAGCCTCACAGGTAAGTTCTCCCCCCGGCGAGAAGTCACAAGATCCCGTGAATCATCACAAAATCCAGCTTGGTCCGTGACTAGAAGGAGTAATTTTGTGAAAACAATTTGACCTGATTGCGTGTGGCTGGAAGTACTTCGAATTGGAAGGGTCCCTGACAATGGTGAAGCAATTTTTTTAAAAAAATATTTTTTTATTTGCCTTTTTTATTTACAAACATACAGCCATGATTTACATCTTGTAGCAATTATCAGTCATAGTACTGTGGCGTAACAACAAGTTAAACATGTAACAACAACAAACAGAGACTGTCTTCTTTCCCAAAGTAGGGTCCAGCGTGACCTCGTAGGGGGTTGTACCAAGTGTCGTGATATCTTTCGTGGGGGGGCTCGTATCAGGGGAGCATTTTAGCGCACTTTTTTATGCTGCATCGCATCTTTGCTGTATTTAGCTTCGATTTTCAGGGAGGTCTATCGTCCGCTGGAAGGAATATGTCTCTTATTAGCACTTTCCATTCCACAAACGTGACACTGATATCCCCCTTGGTTCTATTCGCTCCTGTGCCCCAGGCTGCAGTTTCTGCTGTGGCCCAGCGTTCTAGTTCGCTGCTCCACCTCTCATACTGCAGGCCCTTAGGTGTTTTCCACGCCATTGCGATTGCCCTTTTTGCTAATATGCACACCAGGTCCATCAATTTCACCATATGTCTATGTTTGCTCAGTCGGGGGTATGTGCCTAGGACGCATTCCTTCAGGGACCAACTTGTATCTGATCACACCTGCTTTTCTGCAGGTACGTTCTATTTTAGCTCAGAAAGTCTGTATGTTCCAGCACTCCCAAAACCTGTGGATCAAGCTGGCCTCTTCATTACTACACCAGGGGCATGTTGAACTTGTTTGTTTGCCAAAGCCAGTTACCCTGAGGGTGGTCATATAGGTCCTATATACGACACTCAGTTGAATTAGCCTGAATCTGGTGTTTCTGGACACTTCTTTCGGGTGTATTAGTGCCCTCTCCCATTCCTTTTCAGTGATAGTGGCAGCTAAGTCTTTCTCCCACTTCTCCTTTAATGTGGCGCTACGGGGGTTGGGCCTATTAGTTGACCATATAGCCGAGAGACCGGTCTCCATCCATCATTCAAGTTGTACATCTCTTTGAGTAGGGGATTCTGCGTCGACTTTTCTGGCCAATCATCCCATTTATTTTTGGCTACATGCTTAATCTGCTGGTACCATAAAAATTGACCGTTGGTCAGCCCTTCTTGTGTATGCAGTGTGTCAAAGTCCCTGAATGCACCCTCTTCGTACAAGTTTCCCCAGGTGTACAATCCTACCCTTTCCCAGTACCGCGCTGTGGGAAGGTCGGCAGGCACCTTGCAAACATCCGCTAGTATCGGGATGTCGGGTGAGTATGGATGCTGTAGTTGAAGTAACAATCTAGTCCTGTTCCACACGCGTCTGTCTGCCGAAGGCGGCAATCATGGGAGTGTTTGGGAGGCCCGTTGGTGGGTTGCATAGGATTTCTTTAAGATGTGCCGGTGCAACCAACCGTTGGAGGAGACCAGTTTCGGCTGTGGTCTCGTCTGACAGCCATTTGGTGACATGGCTAAATTGTGCCACCAGGTAGTACCTTTCGAAATCAGGTAGTTGTATACCCCCCACCTTGTATGGGAGTGTCAGCGTGGCTAGTGATATCTTATGACGGGATGGGCCCCACAGGAATTCTCTGAGTAGTGCATCAAGTTTTCTAAAGAATGCTGGTCTGATGTAGTGGCACATAATCTGGAAGTGGTACAGAAATCTCGGTAATATAATCATATTGGTGATGGCTGCTCTACCCATCATTGATAGCGGCAGTTTGGACCAGAATTTCATCGAGTTACGTAGACCTTGTGTTATTACCGCTGTGTTGCGTTCGTGAGTGAACTCTGGGGTGTGGTTGATGTTGACTCCCAAGTACCTGAACTCGACTGGTTGCCAGCGTATCCCCACCTCTGGTAGGTTTGGGACGCTCACCTCTCTTAGTCCCGCCAATGGAAAAGCACTGGACTTTTGTCTTTTTGTCTGCTGAACCGTATCCCCCGAGAACCGCGCATAGTTATCCAATACCTCTAGCATCAGTGGGGCATTTATATGTGGGTCTCTCAGGTATAAGAGTATGTCATCGGCATATAGTGAGATTATGTTGTATCTCCCTCCAACCTTTATCCCCGAGTCAAATAACTGTTTCCTGAAATATATCGCAGCCGGTTCAAGCCCAAGGATATATAGCAAGGGTGAGAGCGGGCAGCCTTGTCTGGTGCCTCTTTGAATTGCCCAAGCCTTCGACACTAATCTCCCAGTCTTCACCCCAGCCATTGGAGCGTTGTATAGTACCTTGACCCATCTTAAAAAGCCCTCACCGAACCCAAACTCCCTTAATACTTCAATTAGCCATTCCCAGTATATGGAATCGAACGCTTTGATAGCATCCAGTGACAGTATCGCCATGTGTTCCTCGCTCTCTGAGGTTTGTGCCATAATGTGTTGGAGTCTCTGCAGGTTAGCCGTTGTGTTGCGGCCAGGGACAAATCCGTTCTGGTCTTCATGTATTAGGCCCCCACCACTGTGGCCAGCCTCTTAGCCAGTATGGTGGTCAGTATTTTACTATCGTAATTTAACATTGCCAGTGGCCGATATGAATCACAGTCGTCCGCAGGCTTATTTGGCTTGGGTATCAGAACTATCAGTGTTTCCCTCATGCTTGCAGGCAGCGTTCATGTCTCATATGCTTCTTTAAATACTTTGTGCAATAGTGGGGTCATGGTCGGCTCATAGGCTTTGTAGAACTCCGGTGGGAGTCCACCGCTACCGGGGGTTTTACAAGTGGCCAGGGATCTGATAGGTTCTGTCACATCCTCAGTGGTGATAGCCTCATCTAATGCTTCTTGCTGCGTTTTGCTCAATTTTCGGAGGCCCATCTCCTCCATTGTGTCTCGGATATCTGTTTGCGACACTGGGGTCCTATGGGCATACAGTTTAGAGTAGAAGGCTGCAAAGGTGTCGTTAATTGATGCTTGTGTTCTGTGTATCACCCCCTCTTCATCCCTAAGGCTAGTTGTGATATGCTTCGGGTGTTCTCACTTGCACCACCATGCCAATAGTCTACTCAGTTTGTCTGCCTCCATATGCGCCCTGGAAGTGCGCGCTGCATAGTCAAACGTAAATAGTCTCTCCCATGTCTCTTGGCAGTCATTTCTTGCTTCCCTCTGTTTTGTTTTCTCCTCCCTGGTTCCCCGGGTATTAGCTTCCAGGTGTCTGGTTTCCTCTTCCTTAGTTTCCAACTTCACCTTTGACATTTTCCAAATGCCGCCTGCTCACGCTATTGTTTCCCCTCTAGTTACCACTTCAGTGTTTCCCATAGCGTGCTCCATCGTCCCACTCTGCCCTGATTAATGTGTACGAATTCGACAAGTTTATCCCAAGGTCTTCTCTGAAGATCGGGTCCGAGAGGGCTTTGGTGGGCATTTGCCATAGTGGTATAGGGGGTCTAGGGCCTCTGGTCGTCCAGTGTATCACTAGGGGTGGGTGGTCTGATATCGACCTGCCCAGGTACTGTGCAGATTCTATTTGTGACATCGGGTCCCTATCTATGAAAAAATAGTCTATCCTGGTGTACAAATTGTGAGGAGATGAGTAGTGTGAGTAGCATCTCTCTGTGGGGTGCATTTTACGCCAAATGTCCACTAGGTCGAAATGTTCCATTGTTGTGAGTGTCTGGGAGGTTGTGTTAATTTGGTGTTGCGGTTGGTCAGATCTGTCTAGAGCTACTTCTTTTACGCAGTTGAAATCACACCCCCATATGAAAAAACCATCCCGATGATGTGTTACTTTTGCACATAGTTGTTTGAGTTGTGCAGGTATGCCATGGTTGGGGAAGTATGCAAATTTTGGTCTGTTCTATGACACCCCAGATTATCACATATCTGCCCTCGTTATCTGTCTCTGTTCCCAGTAGTTGGAAGGGAACCTCTGGGTTAGCCCATGTGTACACCCCTCTTGCATATATGGAGTATGGCGCACCCTGTTCCTGCCCTCTCCAGCATTCCTTCAGTTTAGCCATGGAGTCATCCGGGAGGTGGGTTTCCTGTATGAGGGCTATTGAAACTTTTTCCTTTGTAAGAATGACTTAATGCAGTTTCTAGGCGGGTATGTGTCCATCCCCCTCACATTCCATGTCAGTACCCTAAGTGATGCCGACATTTTTGTGCTTGTACACCCCTATTAGCTCGCTCCAGAGCTCAGCACGCTGTTTCCAGTAGACTTGCCTTGGGCACAGCCCAGCCCAGACATGCCACTTCTTGTCTCCTTGTTTGCTAGGGTTCACAACACTTACCCCATTGTGTTTCCTTGGTACGAAGACAGTGCAACAGTTATAACAAACAACGTAAACCAAACAGTTACGCCCAGCTTCTGCGTTCCATTTGCAGCGCTCAGGCACCCCAGCGCCCTATGGCCCCGTCCTGGGTTTCAGGCGTAAGTATTCTCGTGCTAGCAACAGCCCTGCACTAATCGTCTCGTGGGTAGGATTTTGTGCTCAGTTGGGGAGGCCGAGCATGCCCTATGGCTGTTCCATCATTGCATAGTGTTCCAGTGGTATGTCGCTTCAGTGATGCACTTCATCATTATTGGCCACGGGTGATTGCGTCCTTCCTCGCCTGCTACTGTCGCAACTCCAGAGTACTTCAAATGGCCGCTTCCGTATCATCCGCCAAGTTGTTGTGCTCCATCCACATGGTGGCGGCGGCCGGAGTTTCCAGGAATACAGCTCGTCCCTTAAATTTCACCTTCAGTCTAGATGGGTAGAGAAGCATATACTTCAAATCTAATTGCCGAAGTCAAGCCATGATCGGAACAAAAGAGTACCTCGCCTTCTGCACTGCTGGCGTGTTATCAGGGTATATGGTTATTTTGGAGTTATCGCGCTCTATCACTCCGCCCTCTCTTGAGTGTTTGAGTATGGTCTCTCGGTCTTGAAAATTAAGGATTTTCGCTCTCATCGGACAGGGGTATGAGCCCGGTGGCAGTCTCTTTTGGAGGGGTCGGTGGGCCCTTTCGACAGCGAAGCCCTGTGACAGACGATCCGCTCCAATTTCCTGCTACAGCAGTGTCTCCACATATCCAGTCGGGTTAGCACCTTCTTGCCCTTCGGGTATCCCTAGTATTCCGATGTTGCTACGTCTAGGGGGAAAAAGAAAAAGGGAAACATAGTTTCCCAGTACTGACAGTCTGAAAGACTGGTCAGTTTCCCTATAACAAATGAGCAAAAGGCCAATGGAGGCTTTACTCCACTGTAAAAAGTCAGGGGGTGTAAAAACAAAAGCAAAAAGTTTGGGGGTCCATAGAATATAGAGGAAACGTTGCTCCAAGAGAAAACTTACTGTTCAGGGAAATCTGTCATTGTTCAATTACTTTATGTGACCCGAAGTACCGTTCCATCCAGTGCTACATCTAATTGCGCTATCTAGCAGATGAGGGATTAGCTTTATTTCAATCGACTGCTTGGGACATAAAGTTCATTCCCAAGCATTAAAATTGCCCAGCTCGGCAGCGATCTGCGAATTGTTGTAGGGGCAGTTGTGTTTGCAGGTAATGGGAGGGGTGTGTGTGGCTATATGTATGGGCATGTCCTTTAAGACGTGCGAATGGTGGGTGAAGGGAAGGCTGCATAAAGGTGCAAAGCGAGGGTTAGGGGGAAATGACACACTGATGGTGCTTATTTAAATGCATATTCTTTCACTATGTTTTCGTCAGTCTTGCTAGAAATGTGCTTTGTGGAGTGAAGGAAAGGAAAGAACCAGGTATAGGGTTTGAATTGGGGGGCGAGACAGTGGGTATGGGGGAGTGAAGGGAATAGAAAAGGGGGTGGGCAGAAAGGGATTGGGGCAGAGAGAGCATTGTTCCACTACTTTTTATTTTACACTTCGACCACTGACAGGGAAATGTAATCAGCCGATTTCCTGCGGTGGTTCCCCTCTATGCAGGGAATCTTATCCAAAATGGCAAAGGTAAAATCCAACGAAACATGGTTTCCATTGGATCTTGTGCATACCCACCCATTTTGCACTCATTGAAACTAGTATGCTTCTGGCAGGTAGGATTGGGATGGAAAGGCAAAAGGCAGAGTTAGTAGTACAAGGCAGAGTTAATCACCCAGCGTCTTCGACATGGAGCGCAAGTGATGTTCATGTAGATTCCCAAAGGTTTCTACAGGCTCAAAGTAAGGCATGCCCGTCGGCATCTCAGATTTACACGATTCACAAAACGAGAGCAAATCAGGAAAAGCCTGGCGCGTGGCTGATATTCTCATGTGTAAATGCAACCTCAAGGATTTGCACAGGGGCATCTTCTGATTTTCTCCCGTTTGAAGGTTTGTAATCAAATATAAGGTAGCAGCTACAAATCTGAGATCGTTATGGCCAGCACCTGATTTGCTTCAGTGCAAATCCTTTCAAATCCATCCCCTTATTTTCTCCACCCACAGGTGCACTACAATGTGACCTTTTCTGTACTTACTGCAAGAGGCACTGCCCAAAACAGCAAACAATGAGGGAGGCTCTAAAGGGGATTGTGCTTTTTTGCATGATTATTTCATAAAAGTCTGTGGAGGTTATGGGTCCAGTGTGTGAGGTGAGGGTGCCCAGTACCAGTCGTAGTAATGCCAGAGGGGGGAGGTGCACTCTTAGTGTCACTCAAGGAATGTTCAGGGTGCACTAGTCCAGTTTGGCTCAAGGGTCTCTGGTCTACAAATTCTGTTTTCATACTGTGATGACCTATAAAGACGTGTAATATTTATGCAATCCAAAGGCTTACAATGGGCGATAAATGCAATTACTTGTCTAGGACCACCCCTGGTCCTGAACAGTATATTAGGTCTGCTAAAATGAATATTATATTGCTTAAAGTGCTTCATGCCATATTCTTTCAGATGTTGAGCACATTATTAATAGGTCTTAAGTATAGAATAGATATTTTTCCAGAAGCAGCAGAGCGTCCACTATTGGATGCATGGGAGCTATGTTAGTGAGAGGGGCATTAACTGTGTGCCTTTCCCTACGAGCAAGAAGAAGATATTAGGAACTATAACTTTAGTGGACCGTTTCTCGTTCCTGGAGACTTTCATGTATGATCAGATGATCCTATGTATGATCAGATGATCCTGAAGACGGACTACTGCGCACTCTTGGACTGACCTGTGTGCTATTGATGAACCCATGAGGGTGGAAGTAGTGGGCAAGCTCCTAGGTGTCCACGGTTCCCTTTTTTTGTTGGGAGTATATTTTTGTCGAGAGTAATTGCCTATTTTTAGGGAGTAGAAGTGACTTGCTTGCTGCTTATTTGTAGGGCTGGATATGCGCAGGGCCAATTTGGACTATGCATTTCAATATATTTTTGGGAGTAATCTTACTTATTGTGTGTGTTTGTGCCATATCCTACATTTATTTTGGTTGTAGCCTTCCAGTAGTCCCATGATGAAAAAACACATTTTCTCCCAAAAACATAAATAGTGACTGTACTCGTGCTTAACCAGCTGACATTTGTCAGGCTAATTCCTGTTGCAGTAGAGGAAGGCCATGCATTGCCAGAATTCTCCAGAGGTACTCCAAGTAATACATAAGATACTGTGTACTGTTTCTCAAAGGAATAGTTGTCTTCAAACAGACTACATCGTAGGCAAGGAATAATAGCGGCACAAGAAAAAGAAACCGTGTTAGGAAATCAAATCCTATGCACCCTAGAGAGCAGTCATGCCAAGATCTGTCTGAAATATTTCAAAATCAAATTTAAGAAACAAAAAGTTGGCATTGAGGTGACTGTTAAACCAGTGAGTCCTCATGTACCCCATCCCCTCCTCCCCAAATGCACTGTCCAACAATCGCACACCAGGAAACTGTTCCAGGGTAGTGAGGGGGACAAAAAGTTTTCAATTCCATGCTTTTAGACTTTTCCAGCAGATTAGGTCCTACGGAAACCCAAATCCACCCGTTGCCAACCTGGTTTACTGGGAATTATGCAAAAGAGTTTAGCCCATTAATTTCAGGAATCTTTAATATCTCCTTTTATTAAATAAAAGGTTCTCTCCTAAACAAGTCAGAAAAGTGGCATAGTTGAGCCCATATTGAAGACCCCCTGATACCAAACTATACAGGTAATTACAGGTCAGTGACGATTTTGTGAAAAGCTTCAATAGGTCTCAAAGTACTCCAATACCTGTAGTGTCACAGGTACAAAGTCACCCTTGGGTCCACATAGCAGTGAGAATAATTTATAAATTGTGTTCCTTGGTTACTAAAAATCATCTCTGGAGTGTTTGCCAGTTATATGGCATAAAAGATGGCATATGCCCACAAGTTCACGGATATCCAAAGGACCACCAACAGCTAGTAGTCCTCGGTTTATCAGTTATACATGCAACAAAACAGGAGCTTTGGGGGGGGAAGAGGACTTGGGAGGTTTAGAAAAAAGTCCTCTCCCATACATAAATGTGTAAAGGAAAGACCTGGCTCGCTAAACTTGAGGCCACCTCCTCCTGATAGAAGAGGGAGATCTGCAGGTAAATGGAGTTTGGTCTGTGAGTGCAGATTACATTCACTGTTTGTTTGTTTGTTTTATTATTTATATTGCGCACCAGACCCAAAGGTATTAGGGCGCAAAGGCATAAAACTAACTGGCTTACAGTATAACAGCCGGCCCTGTCCATTATTTGTATCACAGCCTCGATGGAAAATGTCAACACTAACGCGCTGTTGACATTAGGACTTGTTGAAGTAAACTTCACCTGAGCAATCTCTCAGATCCGGTCCCCATGGCCCTGCATCAACATCACCTATTCACCACTAACCACTATCTCCAATGTGAGACCCAAGATACACATTTTCATTTTCCATCACTGCTCATGTGGAAGTGTCCTCATCACACTGTGTCCTCACCTGGTCCGATACCGATGTATTGCCTCCCGAGCCAGTATGTCTGGTTGTGGGTGCTCAGTGCTCCCTGCAGGGGAAAGAAACCAAGAGATAAACTCTAAGCATGAGATCAATCAACTCCTACCTGCCAGAGGAGAGAGTCCTGGCATCCTCTGCGCAGAACCAGGAATAATATACTAACACAGCAGCTTGAATTGGGCGCTGCTTCCCTCCCGTAATCATAGACAATGCCGGACTCCCACGATCACCATCAATCAGATTATAGGGGGGTAATGCTGCACTCCTTGGACGCCCCTAACCCCAAATATCAAAGTGGGAATGCTGCACTCCCATGATCACTCCTGGGATTATCACCTGATAATAAGGGAAAGTGCTGCAAACTGATCATCATCATCTAAGATTTTGTGAGGGCCAATTCCTCTCTGCATTCATATCCCCTGAGAAAAAGAGGGGGACCTGAAGAAACAGATCTCACTACTACTGGCCTGTACCTTATAGCACCAGCCACATTATTGCCCCTGCTCGCTACTATCAGGCTGAATAGCAACATTCATGGTTGGTCGGAGACTGATACAAATGCTCCGGAGGGCCACAGTACTCACTGCCAACCTTCCCCATCATGGAAAGAAAGAAGCCCAGATGAGGTTTGCTAGTTACACCAAAGTGCAATCTCCTGGAATTCAGGGGCAGATTCGTCCTCTGTAATGCTTTCCGCTTCCTTAGTCATGTAGCTTCCAGAGGTCCAGAGATTAATGCATGCCTCTAAAAAAGGATCTCTACGGTACAAAAGCTGGCGATACGTGTCTGCTGTAGGATCATTCTACTTCCAGCGCTTCAACGCCATAATATATGGCAGGAGGCGCTATATAAATGCAAGATAACATAACATAGTCCAATAAACTAAAAGGCTGTCTTATTGTATAAGCGCCTAATAAGCAAACAATAAATATATAAAATCAAAATGTAAACCGAACATTATTCATGAGGAACGTTGATAGGGCGGGCCATCTTTCAAACTATGCATACTTACATTCCTGGCAAAGTTGGACACTTCGTACTGACGGAATCCAGCGTCCTTTAGAATGTACCTGGCTGCCTCATACATATCCGCAGTCTCCTCCGGACCAGGAATACGCAGGACCCCCTTCTGGACATCTCGAAAGAGTGCAGTGCCCCTCTCCAGGGTCAGCTGGTAGATAGATACATGATCATCTGATAGCGCCAGCAGGTCCTTCAGGCACTGCGTCCAAGAAGTCACTGTCTGGCCCGGAAGCCCAAAGATGAGGTCCACAGAGGTGCGGCCTGGAAAGAGCCTCTTGCTCTCCTGCAGAGTCTTGAGTGCATTGCTGGCTGTATGGGTCCGCCCCAAGATTCTCAGCTGGGCATCATCTAGAGACTGTACAAATAAACACAAAGTCATAGTGTTCAGTTATATTTTCCTAGAAACTGTACTGGCAATACGAGTAACCAGGATATTCCAAATTAAGCTGATAGAAGTGGGACCGGTTTGGGCAATCCAGTGGAAGGAGTGAAGGGAGTCTGGGGATTGCAGGAGAGAGGTAGGCGACACAAAGATGGGTATGGCAGGATGTTTGCAGAAGGAATAGAAGGAAGTGGAGGGTTGCGGAAGTATCCAAGTTCACTGGGAGATATGGTGACTGCAGGAGACAAGCAGATTGAAAGTGGGAGCAGATGAAGTTTATGAGTGAGTGAAGCTTGTTGCTTCAGGAGGGAGAGGCACTGCAGGAAAGAGCCAATTAATACCATTGACACTTTAGATGGTGAGAATAGGTGTTTTACTAGGAATGGCTTTGGGAGCTATGCAGAGTTCCAACGTAGGATAGTAGTTTACATGCTGTATCTAATGTGGAATTTTGGTATAGTGATGTGTGCTTTACTGTCTTGGGCTTCGCAGCGCTATGATTTTCATCATACTCTGAATACCAGAGCACAACCTTCAACACCAAAGGCGCTCTAAATGCTCACCTAGCTGTGGCAGGTTTTTCAGCAGGGAATACTGCTTTATCAGGTGCAAGGGTGTAGAGAGAGTATGATCTCTGTGCTTAGTGCAAGAGAAACAAACCTCTATATCTGGGCACCAGACAGGCTTACTAATCAATAGCAATATTGTCATGGGACTTCCTCGAGTATTTCTATTAACTAATTCTTATTACCCTTGTGCTTATAATAAAAATTAGATGCTATCAATGTCTTACCTACAAACTGTTATCATTAATCCAAAAACTATTTACACTTGTAACAAAGTAATAAAGTGTATTTTATATTCAGAAATAGAAACATATTAAGTATGTTCATGTATACTTCTTCTTTTGTGAAAGCGGTTTGCTTCTTACTAAAGCAGTTTAGCCTTGTAGCTCATTGTACCTCTAAATCACTGGAGCAAGCATGAAAAATGTGAATTCGGAAAAATTGGTTAAGTGCCAATTCGAGGCCCATAGACAGATCTACTGTTATGCCCCATGCAATAAAATAGCTGCATGCTTTCTCTTACCCAAGCAATAAAGTCTTATGAATCAGTTTGGCCTCTAACTCTGCCACCATGTGGCTTCTTTAGGACCGCAGCCTCTGGTTTTCTCTGTGGCCAGTCTCTCTTCTGTCCTGTGAAGCTAGTTATATAGGGCATAAATCCAACCACCCAGGACCATCAGGCTAACTAATTTCCTTCCCAGCCAATCCTGATTTGGGGGTATGATTCCTATAATCCCCGGTTTTGATCAGCTGCCTTGGTACTAATTTCTGTGGCCCACAGGATAAAATGGGTTTTCACAACATAATGTACATTTCAAATGCCATTTATCTAGGTAAAGCCGTCAAGGAACAGCACTGCCTCACTGCTGCCTTTTATCAGCTCTCCTTGATTATATGTGTTCGCCGCAAAGCTTGGTATCCTACTGAACAACATTGATTTTGCAAGTAAGTTTACTTTACGACTTGAAATTAGAACTGTGAGGGTTCATAAACGAGAAACAGACACAAGGCTGAAGTTTTCTCAAAATATGCCATATTTATTCAAATAAAACCGGGGTGAGACAAACGCCTATCTATCCCTATCCTAACGAGAATGTCGTTACCTGGCAAACTAAAACTAAAGAAAAAATGTTTGTATTTTTTGTATTTTTATTTATTTGTATAGCGCAGCCAAAACCCTGGGGCATCTGGGCGCTGAAACTTACATGTTTTACAGTCATGAATGTACAAATGATAACACTACAAGTTGATAGAGATAACAGTAAGTGGTATGATACAGAAATATTACTCAGTCAAATATATACAAGCAATGGTATATGATATATATACAGGGCATATATATAGTAATGGCAATGGGGGGCACCCTCAGTGTTATAAAGCATGTTTTATGAGGTGGGTAGGTTATGGTCCTGATCCGAGAGCCAGGCTTTGACCTTGATGCAGAAGAGCAAAATGGAAGGTTCTTCTCTTATGGAAATAGGAAGGGCATTTCATTTTTTCGCAGGGAAGCTGACTCCACCCGCCCGTTGTTGGTTAAACCGTGGGATGACGACACAGTGTGATTGCGCTGTTCTACTAGGCCACGATGATGTATGGCGTGAATAAGTGTCATATGGGTGCCTGGTTATAAAGGCACTTGCGGGTGAGTGAAAGCGATTTGAGGTCTATTCTTGATGTTAAGCCAATTTAAATTCTGTCTGATTGCAGTAATATGATGTTTCCTTGGAATGTTACATGCCGATCTAACTGCATTATTTTGCATGACTTGCATTTTATTGATATTGTATTGGGAAGTTCCTAAATAGAGCGCATTGCAATAGTCAAGCTTTGATAAGACTAGAGCTCTTGCTACTGAAATCAATTTGTTGTAGTTAAACAAGGACGGCAGGCTGTGATAAGCTTACATGCATATGCTGTGGATGAAGCTAAGACATTGGTTTGTCTCGTGAGTGAGAGTGCAGAGTCAATGTAATACCTAATGTTTTCACATCAATAGCTACTTTAATAGTGTTACCGTCGATATTGAAGGCTTTGAATGGGGTTCCTAATTTATTCAGTTTAGTTGCAGAGCCGAGTAGTTCAGTTTTGTCATCGTTTAGACATAAACCATGCTTAGCCATCCATATTTGAATAGTACTATAGATGTAATTCAGTGTTTTGCTGTCTACAACGTAGTCACCAGTGATGGGGATAAGTATCTGGGTGTCGTCTGCATAGTTTGTATATGTGAGACCCAGATAATCGAGTATATCAAATAAAGGCTTGGTGAATACATTGTAGAGAGTTGGGGACACAGGAACCTTGCGGGACTCCACAGGTAGCTGGCGTAGGTAAGGCTGATGCAGAAGGTGCAAGACCCTCATAGATCTATTGCTAAGGAAGGATTTGATCCAAGAGTTGGCTTGGTCTGAGAAGTGTGCAGCAGATGACAAATGTTTAGATAGGATTTCATGGTTCACTAAATCAAATGCCGCTGATAAGTCGAGTAGTAGGAGCAGGGCAGATTTCCCTTTATCTTTTAATATCTGAATTTGTGTCTTTAAGGCGATAAGAACCGTTTCAGTCCCACGTCTAGGTCTAAAGCCTGACTGTCTTAGTCCCAACAGGTTGTTGATTTCCAGATACTGCTGTATCTGGAGGTATGCTGCACGATCCAGAATTTTTAGCAGGAACGGAACGGTGGTAATAGGTCTGTAGTTAGAGGGGTTGTTTGGGTCCGAGAGGGTTTTTTTTAAATAATGGGAGTACCCATGTGTCTTTCAAATTAGTAGGTACAATGGTAGAGTCAAATGATGCATTAATGAATGTGGTGATGAAGGGAGCAAGTACGATGGCATCTTCTTTAATAAGCGTAGCCGGACAGACACCACCCTTACAATTGGAAGGTTTGAGTTTGATCATTTCTACTTCTTTAGTTGATAGAGCTTTGAAGTTGAATTGTGGCATATTGGGAATAGGGGCTGAGAGCAAGTCCTGTGGTGTAACATTGTCAATATGGGTTTTTTTGGTAGATATTTTATGTAGTAGCAAGGTAATTTTATCTTGTAGAGCATTCTGTATTTTAGTATACCATAGGGTGTCCTTCGTACAAGAGTTAGGTCTGGGAGCAGGAGATTCGAGCACTTTCAGAATATTGAACAATTCCTTAGTACTGGAATTAGCTTTGGCAATACAGTCATTGAAGTTATCTTTGTTTGCCAGAACAATGGCCATTTTATAGTTAAATGAGGCCGCAGTGAAGATATCTTTGTTTTGTTCTGATGGGGATTTTTTCAAACAGTTTCCGCTTTATGTTTCTCTTTACTAAGAGTCTTTAGGTGTGGCGTGTACCATTTGTTAATGTGGGCGCAGGGTTTGGATTTCTGCATTTTAAGAGGTGCTATCGTGTTTATAGCCTTGAGGATAGTTTCCTTATATAGATTCACTAGATCGGAAGGATCCAAATAGGAGGTAGTAGGATGAGTGATTGGGCATAGTAGTGGTAGCAGGTTTTCTGAAGTAAGGTTCCATTTAATTCTTGTCATCATGGCTGGGGCTTGTGTATGTGCAGTGAGGGGTGCTACCTTGTCAATGGTGAATGTGATTAGGTGGTGGTCGGTCCATGCACATGGAGTATTGGCCAATACCTTGATGCTGCAGTTAAGGTCTGCTAGCCAGTCAAGCATACGACCTTTGTTGTGAGTAGGGCTGGTTATACGATGTGTGAATCCGAGCTCAGGGATGGTGTCCTTAAGGGCAGACCCTTTAAAGTCTTTAGGATCATTGAGGCCTAAGTTAAAATCGCCTAGGATTATAACTTGAGAATTACTTTTCGTATTATTGGACAGAAGATGTGATATATTGTTTTTGAAGGTGGAGGTAGTACCGGGAGGTCGGTAAATCAGATGCATAGTAATGGTGGATGTGGCAGAGGTAGATCATTTGAAGGAAAGTAGTTCAGCAGAGGGTAAATGGAACAGACAGAGTCACGTTCTCTAACAGTTGATAACAAGCGCTTTTTATCGACTCATATATGCCGCATACCAGCACCTTCTGGCCGCAACCAGCGCTCCTTAGCGCACCTGAGAACGTGACTCTGTCTGTTCCATGCATACACCATGGGCAACAATTTCTCCAGTGACATCTTTGTCTCTCCCTTTAGAAATCTGCTATCCAGCATCTACCAGCGCCCTACTTAGGGTTGTTCCACCTCTGTTCCAATGGGAGCCCCCAACCCAACTTAACTTCAATGGTAAGCATGGCTTCCTTAGCTTTGCACTATGACATATTTGAGTGACTTTCAGTCTAACCAGCAACTTCCTAACTCCCGTTTTCAAAACTTTTTCCCCTATCTTTATTTTTTCCACTTTCGCTTGTCCATTCTCCTTGGTACCTATTGTCTAAATCGGACCTTCTATCATGTTTTGTCCCAACATGTATCTGCTGTATCATTGATGATGTCACCTATCACTTATTTACTGTACCAATCTGCGCCATCCACTCCACCCACCACGTATCTTTATGCACTAAACATGCCACTGTATTCATGTCGTACCATGGCACATATTGTATGAATATCTAATGTACTTTTCCATCATGAACATGTCACCACTATGTTATACCATGTTTGGACTGATATATGATTCCAATTATCATGATTTTCATCTCATGCAACATGTCACTGAACCACTCACTCACATCGGCTGTTTTTTCTAATGTTACGGTTCACTAACCTGGTACACTGTACCCCAGGTGTTATGCTGCACTTGAAATAATAAATATTCCTGCACATACCAACCAAACTTCGGACTGATTTGTATAGTAACGAAGGGGTACCAACCCCCTTGCCAGCGCCAACAACCAGCTAGGTTTTGTCAACCCACCCTTTTCTCCTCTATTTCCTGGGGACTATGGAGTCTAGTTCCCTGACAAAACCATGTACCAGGCTGCAGGCTTAACTTTGAACATTGACGACGAGTTCCGCAGGGGACCTGGCAGTCCCGAAACCAAGCTCCACACCCCTTGCAACTAGTTGAAGACTGGTCTCCAAAATCCTTGACTTCCTAGTTTGGCATGCAAGATCCGATGATCAAACGTGTCGATGCTGTCAACAGATCCAGTAACATGAAGGCTCCTGAGCCATCCTTAGCAGCCTTTTCCCTCAAGTGGTCTAAGATGAAGGGAGTGTTTAATTCTGTACTACATAAAAGTCTAAAACCAAGTTGGGCCTTATCCTATAGCGTAGAGCTTTCTACAAAGACTTGCATTGAGGATCTTCCAGTCTCTCCAATTGTTCAGACAGAAATGGGAGTGGAGTAATAGGACGAAAGTTACCCGGATGAGGGGTTGATGTCCTGGGTGTTAGTGTTAGCAGCGCACAGTGATGCGGGCAGTTATGGTTGCTTAGCCTACCATAACTGGCGAATTTCAGGGGTTTTTCAGTTTTACTTTGAACCATAATGGCACGTTTGAAAAGTTTTGTTAGTAAAGTGCACAGGTTTTTGGTAGGGCAACTTAACCATAACGTTCCCTTAACAAAGTTTTTTCGAGCAAATTTTACGGGTTTTTAGTATGTCATTTTATGTATAGCGACTTGTGAATAAAAAAATATTGTACTGAATGTTACTGCTGTAATGAAGATGCACAAGAAACAGTGCCGCTGCCTTGCAATTAAGAAACGCACAAAATGTGTCGCCAAACATCTACCGACCCATTTTACCGTTGGTTGGCTCTTTGTTCATTGCCGTTCGCAAATTGTCTGGTGTTTCAAAAAGCAAAGCCACCCATACACAAAGTAAACATTGCGTTAATAGAGCCCTTTCACAGTGCAAATAAATGTATTTAAAAAAAAATACATACACTCCAAGTACTGCATACTTGTCAATAAAATACATAGACGCAATAATCTTTGCCAGTAATAGTGTAAATTTGCAACACAGTAACGAGTGCTACTAAAAAGGAGGATTACTTGTTAGAATCCGGGGCCGCTTTGTGGGGTCGGATTACAAAACAAAATCATTTTTCAAGATGGCCACCATAGAAATAAAAGGTGGTTATTTCATACATAGTCCCTCTTCCCTTTCCATGGTAGTCGGCAAAAAACACAAAGACGTGACGCAGAATCTGTAAATAAACATACAGCGACGTACAACCTAATATCTTACATTTGCAAATAATAGAGTGGATTGTTAAAGAAAACGTAAACATTTTAGAGTTTGTAAAGTAGGTTTATTTAACAACAAACTGTCAGAGATGTTTGGAGTAATCCCATTGTGAATGCAATGATAACAATGGTTGAAAGAGGGGCATTGCAAAAGGTAAAGATGAAGAACACTTTTTTTTTTTGCATACAAAGATTATGAGTTCTTTGATAAAGCAGGCACTTTGTTTAACAGTGTTTTTCAAGAAGGCGTCGTAACCTTGAGCCTACAGCACCATAAATGATGTTATGTTGCTCCGAGTAGCGAGTTCAGCGTACGGACAAAGCGGGCTTAGGGTATCGTCCCACATAATTGTTATGCACAGGAAACTGCTCACAAGCAGTTGTATTTGACGGCCGAAAAAGCCTTTACTCGGCATCTGAAAGACATGGCACGGGCAATACGGCAATATGTACCTGGGGGGCAAACGTTACAAAAATTACGTGTCAGTAACCAACTTGTACCAAAAATATTTTACAAGAAGACACAAAAAAGTGACATAGTAATACAGAAATGTAAGCGTTCAAACATGACATTTTACTGAAATGTTTCTAATGACCATATATTACTATGGAAATAGTGTCGAAATGGCAAGAATCTGCATGCGCTGTAAGAGGAAAATAAATAGCAACTACACAGAAAGAAGATAGTGTAGTTAGGAAAGCAAAATGAATGGACAGTGTAAGGAAAAGTGCGGCTCGTAATTTCAAAGAAGACCACAACAACGTGCAAACTGATGCACAAACCTATGTGCACAAACATAACGTTGGAACTAATAAATAGCAATGCTAAAGAAGGAGCAGTGTACGCATACCCCACAAATGGGAAACCTGTGCACTTGGCAATATTGGAGGAGAAATGCAACAGCGTAGAAACATAAAATGTCACTTATATTGGCACAATTATAGTTTCGGTAATGTCAAAATAAAGGGTGGTCCACTGGAGAGTGGGCAAAAGTAAACTTACATAATATGTACTGCCTCCATTCTGTAACTGCAAGTAAGACACCAATGTATTCGCATCAGAGAATCCTCGTGGACTGATATTGCATGTCCCTAATAAACTTTTTAAAACATAACCTTATCAAGTGCTATTTTTTTGGACCCTTTCATTCCTTGGTTTTCTTGCAAGGTTTCAGTTTCGCTCAAGGTCAAAAAACAAAAGCCCCTTATACAATCACTCAGATGCGCGGGTGTATTCAGCGTCCAACCAAAACAACAACTCATGTGACCTTCATGCAGAAGGCACAAAAATTCCTAGTTTGCAACAACATATTGCAATTCAATTATGAGAACTGCTACTCGCATACACCTCCAGAGTCGCTGTTTCCAACAGATGGTGGCCTTAGTTTTCAAAACTTAGAACGGCAGTCTGAAGGCAATATTGTTCCAAAAACATTTCAACCCATGCGCACTAATTGGTAGTGGTACAGTGAACACAAAGTTGCAATTAAACGTATGAGTTTGGAGACAAGAAAACTTTAGTTTTTCATTTTGTGCTCCCACATCCCATTCCAACCCCCTCAATGGTGACCTTCTGAAGTATTATTACATAAGTGTGATCAGTGCAATGCTGTCTAGTTTTGTATGTGGGTCTGGCGATGTCCGCGTACACCAAAACATTATTTAAAGATTGCAGGGGGAGCGTACAAAGTTGACGTACTTGACGCTGTTGTACAACCAATCATAGAAAGTGGCACATGTTCGTGGGCACAAATATTTTCCCCCATTCACTGTAAGGGGAAAAGAGATGTTTTGAGAAACTCCCCGCCCTTATAATTTCCCCTCCCCCTGAACTAAACATCACCAAACGTTCCAAAGAAATGAAAAGAGTCTGAAATTTTTGGTTTGGAAAATTTGGTGAGGAATCGTCCAAGGGGAGCGCAGTTGTAAAGCAACCAAAACCTGCTCCTCCTATGGAAACAGCAACTTCACCATAACAACACAGCCACTAGCGTGCCTGTGCGATATGCTGCAGTGGTTGTGGGCAGGACCTACAGATATCTATATTTCTCCATACATATTTCACCATAAGGGTGTACATTGGCTTATGACAGCACTGCTTATAAGGTCGTTTCTGGTGCATAGCCTTCGGGCATGCACCCAAGACTGTACACCCTCCCCAAAACCATGAGAATACTAAACTATAGTATGGGTGAATGCATTCCTGTAATGTGATGTGCTGAATCTGGGCAGGGCCTAGAGTTTTACGAGTAAGGCGTACGGGCTACGGCCTGCAGCCATGCATCCAAAAGTCTGCATCCTGCCACAACCACCTGAGTGATGTGTGTAAGTACGGGTGTATCCATAGGTGCGGTATGCCTCACTTGTTCTGGCCAGAGGCTAGACTTCTAGCTGTATGTTCATAGATATTACAATATGTGGTTGTGCAGTGGCTGATACCTGCAGTGCTTATAACTTAGTGCTTGGGTGCATGGCCTTCGTCCATGCACCCAAGACTGTACACACTCCCCACAATCATCTAATCGACAATCAATAGAACATGTGTATGCCTGGGTGTGACATGCTGCAGTGGTTGTGGCCTGGGCCTACAGTCTTGGAAGTATGGCCTTCGGCCTACGGCCATGCATCCAAGACTCTAGGCCCGGGCCACAACCTCTGCAGTATGTCACACCCATGGCAGCGTCCTATTCAGTGGCACACCCATAGGCAAAAATAATATAATAACGACATTTACTCAATTGCAATAGTCGCTAACACCACGCGTGTGCTTACAACAGTCTCAAGGTGCCTGTACACACCACAGAGAGAAATACTACCCTTATGAGTCCACTAATTTTCTGCACGTACAAACATCACGAACAAAGCGGGCATAGACCATACATCATTGACACCTGCCACCCAAACAAGTACATTTCTGCAGACCTCTCATACTCGCTGAACCTTCCCAAGCACTGTAGGACATCAAAGTAGTTTCCGAACCAGCATTTCAGGTGGCAAATACATCATTAACAACTGCTGCGCAAACAAGAACACTATTTAACCCATCTCTTACTCTGTGAACCTCCCCAAGCACTGTAGGAGAGCAAAACAATGTCCGAAACAGCATTTCGCCTCTGGTGGCGACTGCACTGTCTTTGGATCCAAGATGTCCGGCGCAGCTGAAAGGGGCCCCTAGGGGTCCCTTATGTCTATGGAAACAAGGCGAGTCACCACACACGATAGATACGCCAGACACGAGGTTGTATTCCCAAAGCTAGGGTTTATTGCAAAGCAAAAGTCTCAGTTGGGCAACTCGGTCTCACGCCCCGCGACGTGCATCTCTAGACGGACGCAAGAGAGTGAATTACGTACATCAGTTACATATATACAAAATGCATATCAAACAATCAGCTATGACATGTTTAACACCCCCCTTTATTGGGTTTCTTTGAACTTGGTGTGATGATGGACACTTTCGACAACCATGACACCTTCAAACATCTATTCTAGTAACAATTTGCAATTTGTGAGTGCGGAGGCATCTTTCAGTTGTTGAACAGAACACAGCGCTTCATAACATACGGGGGGAGAGTTGAATTCCAGACCTTGCTATTTATGAGGTGCTATTCGTGTCCTGGGAGCTGACACGCTCTAACGGGGCTCAGCAAAGGGGGGGGAGGCCGTAAGAAGAGCATAATTCAAGCCTTTAGCTGCTTTATTCTAACATTCTACCATATACCGGGACTGGCTGGCAGCTGCAAAATGATTAAATGCCCTGCAGCTCTGCTTCAAGGCTACATTCGGGAGCGAACCGGGCATTCTTCCTGGCGATGCCTACGTTGTGTTTCAACGAACTCTTGTTATCCTCGCGGCCCTGCGGCCTTGTCCTTTTACGTGCAGACAACAATATTTTACAGTCGAGCAGTGTAAGCAGAAAATGTACTGCGAAGCAATAAGAACAGAAAGCAATGAGTAATGGTTAGAAAACAAAATGGCGATTCTTGTTACATCAAAATGGCCGTTCATTGGCAAACTCGGAAACCTATATTCTGTCATATCGTGCATGAGACGGTTGGCCCCCGGCCATCAAAATACGTTTGCGGTCACAAAGTAGAGGTATCCATTTTTCTAGATTGACAAGCCCTCCTTTGACCGTATGCCAAACGTCTCATCTATTTATTGAAACCTCCTCTAATGTTGATAAGTCTGAAGTACTTATGTCTGAATTTTGCATGCCATCGTAAACATCATCATCTTCATCAATATCTATAGCCATCAACTCTTTTACTGTTTTCATCTCATTTGTGTCTTGGTCAGCTCGACCATGAGTTGTTTTTTTTTCTTGTCGTCATATGCATACATCCCTTCGTACATCCCTTAGTTACCTCAGTGCAAACTATTGGTAGGCAGTGTATGCAACAACAGCACGTTATGAATATTCCGAACACCACTACTAATATTGAAATCAACTTCCCCAAAAGCGCAGTATTCCCCAAAACCAAGACCCTATTCCCCAGCTTCCTTCTCCAGTAGGGAGTTCGGAACTTAGGACATGCATTTTCTTTATTGCTTCAAAGAACGTAGGGGAATAGTCATCTACATATACATAACATGCTGATCCCACTATTTTGCAAATTCCCCCACGATCAACCAGGTTCACATAGAGAGCCATTCTATTTTGCAGCGTCATTAACCTGATTCCTCTTTCTTCTAACGTCATGTTAAATAGTATATCTGTTGTTGTGTTTATGGTATTTTTTAGTATTCTGGACAGCTGCCTTATATTATAGGAGTTCACTATCTGCCCTAAGAATGGAATGAATGATTTTGCTACGTCAATCGCTATCAAAACACCCTCGCTAGTCCTTTTGACTCTAGCTCTGGATAGTCTGGCCATAGTCCTTTTGACTTTAGCTCTGAATAGTCTGGCCATGTCTGCTGTTTCTAAGAGGAATACTCCTGGGAACAGTAGACTTAGGTAACATGTACCTCCCCAGTTTCTGGGCAACCAAGGATATGCTTTCTCTCCACATATAAAATAAACTGGATCTCCCACATATACTGGTTCTATTTCCCATTTCAATACCACTGTATTCATGCATCCAGTATGTTCCGACTGAAAAGGAGCCTTTCTTTTTTAGACAAAAAGGGACAGTTCTTGGGCTATAATTGTGTAAGATGGGGGATTGCATCTTTGTCCCCGTCTGTTCTTACACGAAACGTCATCACAGATGTTTTTTATGGTGGGGACAATCTATCTATTTTGTCGTGTTATCTTTCGCGTACTTTTCCTCGTGGGCTCTGGGGCCATTACTTGTGCTTTATGGAATATGGAACAACCCACAGGCTTCATTATTATTTCCTCAAACTCATTCATGTTGGTTCTGTCTAATTGACCCGTACTACTCTCATTCCATTTCCCATAGAACATTGCCCCTAAAGATGCACTACATGCAGAACTTAATGGTCATGGCTGTACATACCAACCTATTCCTTTCCCAGCATGCTGTGGTAAATGGGCACATAACCAGCAATTTGTTTTCTTCAGAATTGCATGTGTCATGTTCATAATTAATAACAAGGTGTTACTCCCAAAACCTTCCCTGTGTGTTTCTTCCATTGGGGGCAGGCACCTGAACTGGGCTTTCAGTAGTGGATATATTAACTATTGGTAAAAACATTTCTAATGGGTGTATCGATTCCACATACCATAATATTAGGGCTGTCGTTATTGGTGCTACCACGCTCATAAAGCACATAATTATTGTCAGTGCCAGCATACAATTCTTTTTACCATGCGTTTTTCTTAAGCTTACAGTCTTTATATTTGACTCATTCTCAGCAGTCCTTTCTTCTTCCTTATTACAGTTCGTCGTGGATGTCTCTCTTCATTGCACTTGCTCTGATGTCAAAAAGTTCAAACGGAATTGTCACAGTTCAGTTCTGCCAGTCCTTTATAGCCTGGATTTGCTTATTTATTTTTAGGCAAGATCACTTGTCCTTTCTCATACTGCTCAGAGGACTTTTGATCAGTTATCGTATTGCCTTAGTACCATGTGCACCCAGCTTGTCCACTCTGGTTCAGGACACATGTATTTTTTATGATCGCACCGAGGAGCCGCGAGTCTTGAATTGTCCGACTTGCACAATTCTCACACTTCTCTCCTCTACACCTCTAGTTCCTTCTCCGTCCATGAGAAGAACCAGAGGTTAACATAAACACCAAAGAACTGTGGATCACTTTGTCTTTCAAGGCCGCAAATTGTATCGCCTCACTCCTGGTATCGTGTGATCCGTGAACAGTGCCGGTGCACTTCCAGATTCAGGCTCAAAGTCAGCCTGTGGCGCTACTGCAGGTGCTGATGAGCGCCGCGCCAGTGATGCAGATTCGGTCTTTGGCGTGCTGGCAAGTGCTGGTGGGCGCCAAAGGGGTACACGTTTCGTTTCTGCTGGTATTTGCAAGGCAGATTTCGTGTCGGCCAACAGTGATGTCGATTCTGCTGGGCAACGTTGGGGCACTCTTTGCCCTTCCCCCTTTTTGGCAATCGTCTCAGGCTTTGTTTCGAGTTTCACTTCTCGTTTGGGCAGATTTGGTGGCTGCTTACTGGCAACAGTTTCTTCAGTTTCTGGGACCGCTGTCAAGTCAGGCAAGTCTTTCAGTGACATTGGAATCTTTTTGGCATGGGTGGCATAGATCCACGACTTCCGTCCATCCACCTGTATCGCCGTCTGCGTTGCCAAGAGTACTTGATAGGGGCCGCACCACTTGGGTGCTAACGATGACTTTCTTTCAAAATTTTTAAGCAGCGCCCAGTCTCCTGGCTCCAGCGCGTGCCCCGGACTGGTGTATCTCACTGGTAATGCCTCCTGCACCTGCTGATGAATCAAACACAATTTCTGCATTAAAAGGCCACAATAAGTACTAAGCACAGGATGTTCTACCTCTCTAAGTCGTTTTGGCTGAGGTGCGCACCAAACATTTTCCGGCCTCCCCATTACGATTTCGTATGGGGAGAGCCCAGTTTTAGCCTGTACAGACGTACGCATGCATAATAGCGCTATTGGTAATGCATCCACCCAACTCAACTTGCTTTCCGCACATATTTTACTGATCTTTGATTTGAGAATCCCGTTGTGCCTCTCCACAAGACCGGCTGAACTCGGATGCCTTGAACTATGGAATCTCTTATCGATCTGAAGACCTGCACATATCTGTAACACCACTGCACCCACAAAATGCGGGCCATTATCGGACCATAAGACATGGGGCAAGCCAAAACGGGAAAAATATTCTTTAAGCATTACTTTTGCCGTGCTCATTGCTGTGCAGTCCTTGAAGGGATATGCCTCCACCCACTTACTGAACGCACAGATCACCACTAAGACGTACTTAAATTTTGGCATCTCTCCATCTCTATGAAATCAAAATGGATCACCAAAAAAATGGCATAGAGGGCGGGCCCAAACTGCCTATTGGAGTCACTGTTCCCTTTCCTAAATTGTGTTGTAAACACGTGGTACAGTTCTGCACCAACCTCTCTGCATTCTTCTTTATGTTTACATTCTGCCATACTGTAGATAGGTGCTGTATTATCTTTTTCACACAGATGTGGGTAGGGCTGTGGGCCATTGTGACCATTGCAGTCACATAGGAATTTGGCAACATCCAGTTTCTAGTTCCCTTGTCCACCCAACAACCTTCCAGATCTAACTCAGCAGAGCCCTCTGCCCACCCTTGTATTTCATCGGCCGTAGCTTCGGCCTGCATTTCTTTGACAGTGTCAACTCCGTTTTCTATTATACAGGGTACTTCCTCAGTCTGAAACGCCATCATTTTGGTATTTAAATCAGTGGCAGTTTGTTTTGCAATTTTGTCCGCAAACGCGTTTCCCTCTCCTACTTTGCATGTTACCTTTTTGTGTGCCTCGCATTTCACTATTGCCAGGCGGTTTGGAAGCGTGAGTGCAGACAGCAATCGTACAATCAAAGGGCCATGTTGAATTCTGGCACCGTGTGATGTCAAAAACCCTCTCTCAGCCCAGAGTCGACCAAAGTTATGAACCACCCCAAAAGCATACTGACTATCAGTATATATATTCACATTCAAATTTTCAGAAATCTCGCAGGCTCTGGTTAATCCTATTATCTCTGCGGCTTGTGCAAAATTGTAGGGGATTCTTTTGCTCTCTACAACGCTCTCTAGGGTAGTGATAGCATATGCGGCAGTTGTCGTGCCGTCAGGTAATTTAAAACATGAGCCGTCACAAAATAACTCTCCATCTGGCTCTTTCTGTGGGGTATCACTTAAATCAACTCTCCCCTTAGTTTTTTCCTCAGTGACCATTAAGCAATCGTGGGGTGGTGATTCATTCTCCCCAATTTATTTTATGGGTAGTGGCATTAATTCTACAGGATTCAAAGCGCTACACCTCATAATTTGGATATGGGGCGCGAACAAGATAATCTTGTATCTTGTCAATCTAGCAGAGGTGAGGTGTTGCGTCCGTGTCATATTTAATAGCTCTATGGCATGTGGCACCATCAGAATTAAAGTGTGCCCCAATACCATCCCTTCCGTTTGTTTCACTGACGCAGCAGCCGCCGCGACAGATCGCAAACATCGTGGTAGTGCGCGCGCTACAGGGTCCAGCGCAGAAGAAAAATAGCCGCATGGCCTATTTCTTCCACCTTGTTCCTGTGTCAAAACCGCCAATGCACATCCTTCACTTTCACACACAAACAGTCTAAAAACCTTCTCATAATTCGGCGTGCCCAAAACTGGAGCCGAACATAATGCAGTTTTCAATTGATCAAATGCTTTCTGACATTCCTCATCCCACTGTAAAAGCATAACCGCATCCTTTCTAGTCAAATTCACCATCGGTTTCACAATTAATGCAAAATTACCAATCCATTGTCGGCAATATGAAGCCATGCCTATTATGGCTCTGACTCCTTTCTGTGTCTTTGGAATAGGCATACAAGAAATACTTTCTATGCGTTCTGGCGATAGCCTTCTCCCTTCTTTCGAAAGTAGGTAGCCCAAATAGACCACCTCCTTTCGATTATATTGAAATTTCTTCAAACTAGCTTTATGGCCATGTGCCGCTAGGTGCGACAGTAGTAATACAGTGCTTTCTTTACAAATCTCCTCTGTGTCAGCAGCTAAGGAACACGTTACTTACCTGTAACTGTTGTTCTCCAGCATGGGTCTGGCATGGATTCACATGCTCATGAACATTCCCCATCGTCAGGCTGGGAATCCTCGGTAAAGAAAAAATCAGTATCAGTTTCGTTTCTGATCTGTCTTTCGTAGTAGTAACCAATCACTGATCTCTGCGTCATACTGACCACAGCCAATGACTGCCCTCTACCTAAGCCCCGCTTCTGGCAGCCATCTTCAGATTTGGTAGCACGTGAAGTGGCAGTATGACCAAGTGAAGAGCCGCAGAGGGGTAGGCGGGAGGGTTCGCATGTGAATCCATGCCAGACCCATGCTGGAGAACAACAGTTACAGGTAAGTAACTTGTTTCTTCTCCAGCATGGGGTCTGGCATGGATTCACATGCTCATGAATATAAGAATAAATAGCAGTACACACATGCACAACCACGGGGGGAGGCAAAAGGCTCAACATTAAGCAATACAAAAAACTCAACATTAAGCATCTCTTACCTCCTCACAAGGCTCACCTTAAGCGAACAGGTTGCGCAGCACTGCTTTGCCGACCCTGGACTCCTCCCTGGAATCCCGATCGACGCAGTAGAATCTCGTGAAGGTGTGCATCGACCTCCACGTAGCAGCCCTGCAGATGTCCAGCAGGGGCACACCAGATAAGAACGCCGTAGTAGCAGCGATCGCTCTGGTCGAATGGGGTCTCGGACGGCCTGGCAGCGGTCGGTTAGCCAACCGGTGACAGTGCATGATGCAGCCGGAGAGCCATCTGGAAATAGAAGACTTCGAGAGAGCCTTCCCTTGATTCACAGGTCCAAAGTTCACAAACAGCTGTGATGTCCTCTGGAAACTCTTTGTGCGGTCCACGTAGAACTTCAGCGCTCTAGCCACATCCAGCGAGTGCAAAGTCCTCTCGGCCGGCGACGAAGGAGACGGGAAGAAAACAGGTAACACCAAGGGCTTGTTACGATGGAAGTCCGACGGCACCTTGGGCATAAAGGAGGGGTGCGTCCTAAGCACCACCCTCGAGGCATGGAAAGTCAGGTACGGTGCATTGCAGGATAGGGCCTGGATCTCTCCCACTCGACATGCGGAGGTAATGGCCACCAGGAACGCAGTCTTCCACGACACACACTTCATCGGTGCGGAGTGCATCGGCTCGAATGGGGGCCCCATGAGCCTGGTCAGCACCACGTTAAGTTCCCACGCCGGGGCTGGGGCCCTCACCGGCGGGAACGACCGGAACAGTCCTTTCATAAACTCTTTTACCAGTTGATGGGACCACAGGGACGTCCGTCCTGTGGTTCTGGTATATCTGGAGATCGCCGCCAGATGAATCTTAATGGAGGCATGGGCTAGCCCAGCCTTTGCCAGCGATAGCAGGTACGGCAGCCCTTTGGGTAGCCGTAATCCGTAGGGGGTTGATCTTCTGTGCTCGGCACCAGATAGAGATCCTCTTCCACTTATGACCGTAGCATTTGAGAGTCGAGGACGCCCTGGCCTTTGCAAGAACCTCTCTGCAATCTGCCGGTATATCGTAGCCTAAAAACTCTAGCGCTGCAGGAGCCAAGCCTGCAGGTTCAGCGACGCCGGGTCGTGGTGGAAGATGGCGCCTCCTTCTCTGGAGAGAAGGTCCGCGTCCGCCGACAGCTTGATGGGAGGGGACGTTGACAAGTCCAGAAGGTCCGGGAACCAGATCTGCCTCGGCCACGCCGGTGCGACGAGGATCATCCTGCACCGGGACCTCTTGAGCTGGCTGATGAGTCGAAACGGCAACGGAGGGAACGCATACAGATATAGGCCGTCCCAGGGGAACGAGAACGCATCGCCCATGCTTCTCGGCTGGGGAAACCTGCTGGCGAACCTTTTGCACTTCGAGTTCGTCGCTGTTGCGAACAAGTCGATTTGGGGTTTGCCCCATCGTCGGAAGAGTTGATCCACCTGATCCTGGCGCAGTTCCCACTCGTGACACGCGCGCAGCTCCCTGCTGAGCGAGTCGGCGATGGTGTTTCTTTCTCCTGCCAGGTGGAAGGGAACCAGGAACATCCCCATGGCGACCGCCCAGTGCCACAGATCCTGTGCCTCCTTCGATAGGGCTGGGGATCTAGTGCCTCCCTGCTTCCGTATGTAAAACATTGTCGTGGTGTTGTCCGTGAAGATCCGCACCACCTTGCCCTTGAGCGACAGGAGGAACGATTTGAGAGCCCAGAACACGGCTCGGAGTTCCAGGACGTTGATGTGCAGGAGCCTCTCCTCCGGGAGCCAGAGGCCTCTTGCGTGGAGATCTCCGGTGTGGGCGCCCCAACCTTCCAGGGAGGCGTCTGTCGTCACTGTCTCCTGGTACGCCGGCGTCTGAAAGTCCTTGCCCGACGTGAGGTGCGCTCGAACGCCCCACCATTGAATCGCCCGCCGGAACACCTCGTTGAGGGGGACCCTGTCTTCAAAGGTGCCCGTCGCCTGCATCCAACGGGCGTCGAGAAATTATTGAAGAGGGCGCATCCGTAGTCTGCAGAGGCGCACCAGGTAGATGCAAGAGGACATCATCCCCAGGAGGGACTTGATGGACCTCACCCTGGCCACGTCCGTGCCTAGCAGGCGCTGCACTTTGCCTAGAATGGTCTTCGTCCGTTCTTCCGACGGGGCCGCCACGCGCCTTACTGTATCGAGCTTCGCTCCCAGAAACAGGGCCACCTGCGACGGCACTAGGTGGGACTTTGGGTAGTTTATGGCGAATCCCAGGTCTGAGAGTAGCTGGACGGTCCTCGCAGTGTGTTCGACGGCAAGGTCCCTCGTCCTTGAGTGGATGAGCCAGTCGTCCAGGTAGTGGTAGACGTGAATACCCTGCAGGCGCAGCCGTGCCACCACTGGTGCTAGGCACTTGGTAAAGACCCTGGGGGCCGACTTCAATCCGAACGGCAGTGCTCTGAATTGGTAGTGGCGTCCCTGGACGACGAACCTGAGGAACTTTCGGTGACTTTTGAGGATGGGAACGTGGAAGTATGCATCCTCCAGGTCCAACGACGATAGAAAGTCGCCTTCCTCCAGCTGTCCCAGTACGTGCTGGAGGGTGACCATCCTGAACTTTTGTGATCTGATGTATTTGTTGAAACGACGAAGGTCCAGGATGGGGCGCCAGCCGCCCGTCTTCTTCCTGACGAGGAAGTACCTTGAGTACACCCCAGAGCCTCTTCGGGACAAGCTCGATGGCGCCTTTCCTGAGCATCGCCCGTACTTCCAACAGCAGTTGCGGGACGTGATTTTCCTTCCTGGCCACAGGTGGAACGTGAGGGCACTTCTTCAGGAATTCGATAGAGTGTCCTCTTGCCAGGGTATCCAGCACCCAACGGTCGGTGGAGATGGCCTTCCACACGCCGAAGAAATTCGTCAGCCGGCCTCCCACTGGGGTGCTTCGGTGGGGGCCCGAGACCACAGCCGGTTCAGTCCTGCTTGGAGGTGGTGGCCCTGCCGCCCTGGCCACCTTGCCGACGGCGGCGAGGCACTCCCTGCTTGCCGCGACCCCTGTAGGCCTCCTGAGACGAGGAGCGTGCCGCCTGGCGGTAGGACGACGAGCCACCGCTGGATCCCTTGGAAGCACCCAGTCTGCCTCCGGAGCTCCGAAAGGGCCGTCGTTGCTGAAGGGCTCATAGGGCGCGGGCCGTCTCAGTGTCCATTTTTATGGCTTGGAGGGATTCGTCCACCGCCTTCCCGAACAAGTTGCTGCCGTCGAACGGCATGTCCAACACCCTGGTCTGGACGTCCTGACGGAAGTCGGTCGCCGGAGCCAACCCCGTCGTCGTAGGCAAACACCGTTGCCCAGCTGGCGGAACCTGGTATCGGCAATATCGGTTGCCACTGTTATGGCGTGGTCCGACGCCACCTCGCCCTCTTGCAGTATTTCCAGGGCCTCGGACCTCTTGTCGTCCGGCAGGAAGTCCAGTATGGGGGCCAGCTTAAACCAGAGCTCCCTGTCGTAACGGGCCACGATCGCCAGGGCGTTGGCCGCTTTCATTGTCGTCGCTGCCGCGGGAAATGACCCGCCGCCCCATGGCGTCCAACTTCTTTCCCTCGCCATCCGGCGGGGAATTCGACGTCGAGGCTCCTGACCCCGCCGCTTTCTTCTTCGCCGCCGCCGAGGCGACGGAGTCTGGCGTTGGCTGGGCCCCGAGGCACAAGGGGAGCGGTTTCGGGGACCCGGTACTTCTTCTCGTACCGGTCCCGTTTGGCTGGTGCCGTGGAGGGGTTTTTGAGAACCGACAGGCCCTCCTCCCAGATGTCATCGATTAGAGGCAGTGCGATGACAGTCTTCCTCTTGGCCTCCCGGCGCTGATAGAGGAAACCTTCCCTTTTCTGCTCCTCTGGGCAGAGCTGGAACAATTCGGACGCCCTGGCGATCATGGCGTGGAATGAGCCAATCTCGTCGGGCGGCGAGGCCCGTGCGACGGGAGACAGGAGACCTGTTCCGTCGTCATCGCCCTCAGAACCCATTGTCGAGCCCAACGCACCGTCATCTCCCGACTCGTGGGAGGATGAGGAGGGAACTGTAGGCCTTATGGGGGCAAGCGGAGGAGAGGGTTGGGTCCTCCGTCGTTTGTTCTGAGGACTTCCCGACGGGCCAGGCTGCGGGTCCTCCGGCCTGGGCCGTGGGAATCTCGTCCTTATCTCAGAGCATAAGGACTGGATCACAGACAAAATGGCCGCCGAGCCATCCTGAGGCCTAGGTTCCGGCCGCGCCGGAAGGGAAGGCTGCTCTTCCTCGCCATCGTCGTCTTCCTCGGTTATCTCCCGAGGGTCTTCCTTAAGGGATCAAACCTTCTCGAATTGGACTTCGAGTTTCCTCACTGCCTCGGTCAGTTCCTCCTCCGAGGCGGACTCCGAGCTCGAGGAGGCTACCGTGCCCCCCTTCGCTTCTTCCATCATGGCGGCCACGACGATGGGCTGAAAAGAGGATTCCCTCCTTGGCGGCAGGGAAACTCTAGTCCCGGAGGCAGTCTCTGCTGGCGGGGTCTCTGCCGGCTTGGCCAGAGTCGCCGTGATCGCCTCGATAGAGGCCTTTGCCTGATGGGTAGGGGCCTTCACCACCTTAGGTGCGTCCCGGGCCTTCTCCTTCGGGGGAGGGGCGACGCCTCGCTCCCCCTCTTCCGAGAACGGACGGGGCTTCTCCCGAAGCTTACCCGGGGTCTCGGACTTCCTCTTCCCCAAACCGAAGCGCTGGCTCGTGGTCGACGGTGCCGGGGAAGGTGCGCCCTGCCTGGCGACCGAAGAGCCCGACCTTTCGGCGCTCCCGGAGCCAGCGGACTCGCGGTGCTTGGCCTGGTGTTGGGCCCCCGTTGCCAGGGCGCCCGCACAGGACTTAGAAGCCCGCTCGGACCCTTTCTTCTTCTTCTCACCCGTTGAGCCCTTCTCCAACCAGCTGGCGAGACGGGATCGATGGTCCCTCATGGTCGCTCCGACAAGTTCTTGCAGAACTGGCAGTCCTTCTCTACATGAGTCTTGTCCCCATGAAGACAGTAGAGGCATCGCGAATGTTCGTCTTCCTTAAACACATTCTGCAGCCCGCATCCAGGGCAGCTGCAAAACAGCTTGGGTCCGGGCGACAAACTCGCATCCTGGGCCATCTCGAAGTAGGCCGCAAATCTTCTGGAATCCTCAAAGAAGTTGATTCGACGAAATCTTCACCCTTGAGGGGCGTAGGAAAATCCTGCAATGGGTAGCCGTTAACGGGAGTAGAAACGGTGGAGCTTGAGGCTCGATTAACTGAAAAAATGTGAAAATTCACCTGAAAAAGCACGAAACACGCAGTAAAAGCTCGAGAGCTAAGCACGAGGACTCCCAACACTTGAACGTGCGGTAAAAATCTGAAGATGGCTGCCAGAGGCGGGGCTTAGGTAGAGGGCAGTCATTGGCTGTGGTCAGTATGACGCAGAGATCAGTGATTGGTTACTACTACGAAAGACAGATCAGAAACAAAACTGATACTGATTTTTTCTTTACCGAGGATTCCCAGCCTGACGACGGGAATATTCATGAGCATGTGAATCCATGCCAGACCCCATGCTGGAGAACAATAGATCGTCTATGTATTGCAAGAGTACGCAACCCACTTAAGTCTAGCATGTCTAGCTGTTCTTTCAATGCTCTACTGTAAATACTCGGACTTTCCGTGTAACCTTGCGGAATCCGCGTGAATGTAAATGATCGTCCTCCTAATGTGAACGCAAACAAATATCTGCTGTCCTTGTCCACTGGAATGCTGAAGAACGCATTTTTCAGATCAACTACACTAAAATATTCTGCTGAAACAGGTATTGTCCATATTGTAGTGACATCTGGCACTAAAGGAAATTGTGGATCTACTACCTTGTTTAATGCGCGCAAATCAATTATAAAACGTTATGGTACTTCATTGCCTCCTTTTTTATAAACTGGAAGAATCGGGCTGTTGCATGTACTGCCTGTAATTTCTTCAATTACCCCTAATTTTACCAAATCTGTAACAATACTCTTCAATCCTTTCTCACCTTCAGCCGAAATTCTGTATTGGGGAATACGCGGTAGGGTAACACCTTCTTTCAAAATTATCTTTACTGGCTCTATTTTCAAGCATCCTACATCATTGTCATGCATTGCCCATATACAGGTTGGCACTTTACTTAGTTCTCCTGGTAAAGTTTCAGACATGAATTCTGACACAGGGGCATCTTGTGGCCAAATCGTTAGGAACACCCCATCTGCCGTGCAATGTATAACAGAACCTAATTTTTTCAACAAATTTAATCCCAACAGGTTCTCCCCACAATTTTCTGTTAAAAGGAAAGGACAGTGTTCAGTGAATGGTCCTATAGTAACTGGGACTGGTTGGGACACTGGGTTTATGACTGGTGTACCTGCGAACCCTACGGAAACATTCTTTTGCCCTGACAGTGGTATATCCGGAACCAAGTGGTGGTCTATTGAATACTTTTGCGCTCCTGTATCTACAAGAAAGCGGTGCTGCTCATTCCGGACTCTCATTTCTACGTAGGGTCCTCTCTGATTCACAGGAATAGACACTGGTTCCGACCCCTGTCCTGGGCTGCCCTATTGGGGAAATAACACATCGTCCGATGTGTAAGCATTGCTGTTACTGTAATACGTGTTTGGCTGTGTATCGAAAACGTTCCCACTCTTTCCTCTATTTCCCCCACTCTGGATTGCATACTGTTGGTTTTGCTGTCCCTGGCTCTGGTTAGGGGCATTTTGGTTTTGGGCTTGGTTTTGATTACCTCCATTATTGTGGTGCTGCTGCATACTAGTCCTATTTGGTCCATTCGCTTCTTGGTGTCCTCTATGCTGTCTCCTCCGACTAGACCCATTTCTATTCTGCACATGCGGACATTGCGCTCGCCAGTGTCCTTCCTCCTTACAATACGCACACTGATTTGGTCCCACTGTTCCCCCATGCATATTCGAATTACTCCTTCCTTGTGCGTTCCCTCTCCCTCTATTGTGTCCCACTACTTGCTGCAGTAGTACCTGCATTTTTAATAGGCATGCTTTGAAGTCTGCCCCATCTGTTTTAACAACGATAATTCGTCCACCATTTCCTTCTGCCCTGGTGATGGTAACTGCTGCCGTTCATTATGTGACCCCTGCATTCCCTTCTGATGTCTCCCGATACCTCTACTCCTGTACCCAGGTGTAGTAAACATTTCGGCATAATCATTATCTAATTCATCTTTAAGTTCAAAAAGTCCATATACATGTTCTCTCACTTCTTCATCCCTCTCTCTGCAACGTGCTAATGCATTCAAATCTAACAGTCGCTGCGGTGGTAATTTCCCAATTAACTGGTTCCATTTCTCCACCAAATATTCACCCATGCATTCCAACACTACCTGTCTTTCGTTGCTTCTTCGGAAGTCATACATCAATGCTACCGTCCCATCATTCCCGTCTATATACATTTCTGCCTGTTGCTGCAATTCCACCTTCCTTTCTTTGCTGATCGCGCTGCGAGTTACCCTTGTGCATCCCCGTTGTTCAGTTTCGCCTCTCGCCCCCGTAGTTTCAACTTCAACCCCGGGAGGAACGGACGGTACTGAGTCTGCGTCTAAGGCGGATGGGACAATGGGAACAGGGAGTGTCTGTTGTGGGCCTGGTTGGCTAATAGTAAGTGTTACGTGCGCGGTCTGTGGCTGTGGGAGGGCTCGAGCTACCGGAGGGAGAGCTTGGGCTACGGGCGGGATTTGGGCAATAGTTACTGACGTGTCTGGCCTCACTTCTGATCTTGGGCCTTGTTTTGTATGGGTCAATATCTTTTCTATCAATTCATCTGCTATGTGTAATTCTCGTTGTGGGTATATTTTTTCTATATTTAACTGGTCACGCCTACCTGCCCTTCTTAGACTCTCAGTCCACTCCTCCTCTTCTTTCTCTTCCGCTACTTCACCTTTCGATTTATGCCTGCGCGCATGCTTCGCTCTACTTCTAAATCGGAGCACTGCTTCCCTTCTCCAGTCTTTAATGGTATCAAATACTGCAGGACGCGCTTTCTTTCTTATCAACACCCCTTCCAAGTTATCTATTCTCGCGATCTCAAAACTACCATTAATCGGCCACTGATGGTCTTGTTGCTTTCTGGTTTGCCTATGCCAAGTCTCACAGAATATTATCGCACCCACTCCGTACTTCACATACATCTCATACGCCGGCGTTCCCCTAGGTGGTACAATTTGCCCATCTTCCAAAGATGGTCTGCCACAGCGGAAAAACCCTGCTAGGGTGGACAATACCCCAAGCATGTTTCAACCTTCCCCCTGGTTAATCTACCTTACCTAGGGTGTTTGATTTTGCAAAGTCAACTCTCAACCAATATCAGGATTACTTTGAATCAGGGAATGACTCGCCTGATAAATCAAGTCGTCTGTATACTGACGAACCAAATGACGTTGTGTCTGAGTTTCTTGGCTTCCGCCTCGTTTCGGGACCCTCGCCTCCTTGTTCTCTAGCCAGGCACATCAATCAAGGATCAGATGTGTGCAGATCTGCAAAGGAGTCTCTCATCACTTCTACAGGGCTCCCCAAACACCTCTTGATCCCGGCTCGATCGTCCCGTCCTCGCCGTTCTCCGCCTTACTCAATTATAACGTATGCGATGGAACAAGTGGGGGAGGGTCCCTATTCGGGTGCCATCTTGAAAGGGGCCCCTAGGGGTCCCTTACGTCTATGGAAACAAGGCGAGTCACCACACACGATAGATACGCCAGACACAAGGTTGTATTCCCAAAGCTAGGGTTTATTGCAAAGCAAAAGTCTCAGTTGGCCAACTCGGTCTCACGCCCAGCGAAGTGCATCTCTAGACCTCGAGGGACGCAAGAGAGTGAATTATGTACATCAATTACATATATACAAATTGCATATCAAACAATCAGCTATGACATGTTTAACACCCCCCCTTTATTGGGTTTCTTTGAACTTGGTGTGATGATGGACACTTTCGACAACCATGACACCTTCAAACATCTATTCTAGTAACAATTTTCAATTTGTGAGTGCGGAGGCATCTTTCAGTTGTTGAACAGAACACAACGCTTCTGTTCCTGGAAGCGAGCAACATACGGGGGGGAGAGTTGCATTCCAGACCTTGCTATCTGCGAAATGATTAAATGCCCTGCAGCTCTGCTTCAAGGCTAAATTCGGGAGAGAGCCGGGCATTCTTCCTGGCGCTGCCTACGTTGTGTTTCAACAAACTCTTGTTATCCTCGCGGCCCTGCGGCCTTGTCCTTTTACGTGCAGACAAATGTTTTAAAGTTGAGCAGTGTAAGCAGAAAATGTACTGCGAATCGATAAGAACAGAAAGCAATGAGCAATGGTTAGAAAACAAAATGGCGATTCTTGTTACATCAAAATGGCTGTTCATTGGCAAACTCGGAAACCTATATTCTGTCATATCGT
This sequence comes from Ambystoma mexicanum, assembly GCF_040938575.1. Classification (NCBI taxonomy): domain Eukaryota; kingdom Metazoa; phylum Chordata; class Amphibia; order Caudata; family Ambystomatidae; genus Ambystoma; species Ambystoma mexicanum. The sequence goes on along the minus strand of NC_090926.1, from coordinate 798,952,142 downwards.
GCATGAGACGGTTGGCCCACGGCCAGCAAAATACGTTTGCGGTCACAAAGTAGAGGTATCCATTTTCCTAGACTGACACAGCCACACATTCTGACGCACATCACGGCTCTCTACAGCCAATCGTCGAAGACCTTGCGTGTCCGCGGTCATGACGCCACCCTCCTGGCCAATCGGTATGTTGTCCGCGGAGCGAACAGGAAGTATGACCGCGGAGCGGACATAGATATCACTAATTTTTTGAGACATTCTTTAGTCATTTTAAAGGAAACTAGTGGACGGATTGGCACCAAATTTACAGAAGCACGCTTTCAGGACCAAGCCCCTGCCCCTGCCGCAAATCTGGTCAAAATTCGTCCAACGGTTTGACCTGTAGGCGTGCGCAAAGTTTTTCCCCCATTCAGTTTATGGGAAAAAAAGCCGTTTTGGGACCGTCCCCCCCCTATAACTTTTCTTCCCCTGCACCAAACATCACCAAACTTTGCAAGAACATTCAGAATGGCCCGTATACTTAATTTTTACAAAGTTTGGTGAGGATGCGTCCAGGGAGAGCGGAGTTATAAGCCGCCCAAAAAGTGCTCTTCCTATGGAAACAGCAACTTAACCATAACTACACGGCCACTACCGTGGCCGTGTGATATATATATAACTGTTGGTTCTGACTTAAATTCAGTCCAGTCATTGAAATATCTCAGGAGTTCTACTAATTTTGTATTTCTTAGGAATAGTGTCAAAAGGACTTTATAGTATAGTTTGTGGACAAAGTTCCCCTTAGGTTGAGGTGGAATGTATATTAGCAGACTATTAACAATGTTTTGTCTTCTGGAGTATTTGCACTGAATTTCGGCCCATCTTGATATGCTCTGGGTTGTGTAAGGACTCAAGAGTAAAACTCAGACACAGTAACACTTTTAAATATGAAATAGGACCTTTATCGTCAAACTAATAAGAGGGGTTGGGGAAATCCTACCTGTCCCTATGTCCTGGCCTACAGATAAGGTGCGTACCAGGCCTTTTTACGCATGTAAATCTTGTAAATATGACAGCTTTATTATTCTCCCGGGTACATTTACACACAGGTTTAGAGCAGAGGGCAGTGCAAAGGTCAGGTTACTTGACAGAAACCAGAAGGCTTCTTTTGATTTTTATCTACATCGATATAATTGCAAGCCACCTCTGAAACAGAATGTATTTCTCTGAAGCCTTTCAAAAAAAATAAACTGCACACTGATAAAAGGAATGGTTTCTTTCCATTCAGCTTCAGAAGCACTGTGCATGTTTTCCTAGAATTTTAGGATTGTATAATTAGTAAGATGGAAAACTAAGTTGCAATTGCGAATTAATATTTTTTAACAAGTTATGCTTTTTTCCAGTGAAAGCAAACCAGTATTGCACAATTGTATTTTTCAGAGTTACGGTGCTATGTGCATAATCATGCGGAGGCAGATACATTTTACACTTCTAATTTAATTTACACCCTACTTATAAAAATAGTGTTTAAGATGATGACTATGCACAGTCTAGTTTACATCCATTCAACCTTGCAGTCAATGGGGTACATTACTATAAATGGTCAGTTGCAGCACAGTCTTTGTTCAAGGGTGAGTGATTGTCATTACACTGATCACAGGTGTTCTAGACTCTCAAATTTCAGGACTACAATTAAAACATCCAAAACCTGACTCTCCAGGAAGTGCAAGCGCTGTTCAAAAAACCAACAAATGAAAGTTACATTGGTAATTGAAATAGAAACTCAGCAAAACCTGTCCCTGTGATAATCCAGATAGGTATTTAAATTTATGTAGCGCTTCATAAATGGTATGTCATACGTCTAGGTTCCGTGATTATTATACCTCAGTCGATACTCAGTTAACCAGCCTCTGAAGGATGTTAGCCAATAAGATAGCTCAGCCGGTTGAGCACTCGTTGCTGGAAATTTTGCATGATCTGTACGTTGCAGGTTCGAATCCCGGCAACTCCAACTCAGCCTTTCATCCATTCAAGGTCGATAAAGGAGTACCGACTTCGGTTTGGTGGTAATTGTGATAAATATGTTCTATGTACAGCGCTTTGCCAAAAGAGCTATATAAATAACCATTTGACCACTAGATTACATATAGAATTTAGCATGGAGTCCTTGCTTCTCTGCGCTGTTGTATCATAACACTGACATACCATTAGGTAGTAATAGCTCCATAAAATTAGGACTTTCATTAAACATCAAAAGACAATTCTGCCATCGAATCTCAAAACACACAATATAATATTGTGATTTCAACATTTAAATATATACAGGAGGGATCAAATGGCCAGAAATAATGAAAGGTGTATTCTGTCACAATGCAGAAAGCTGCCGCATGGTAATGATTTACATACAGTTTTTGCACACGTCGGCTGGATGTCACATACATTTTACTCTCTTACAAAGGAGAAAGGTCACATTTACTCTCAAATTTTAAAAATAGAGAGTAAAATACTCCCACCTCAAAACGTTATCTGGAGCACTGCCTATGTCTATGAGGGGTTTCCCTGCCTCAACAAAATTAATGAACGTCTGTGTCATGATGTTAAACCAGAGTTCAAAACAAAGTTCTAAGGAGTCAAAAACAAAGTAATACAGTTCCTTGAGAGGAAGGGCTCCTCCATTCCCCTATGTTTCTTCTGGACTTTCACTGTCTGTCCGTTACTTCAAAGGACTTTGTCTTGCGTCTCTTTCTTTATACAATATTTCACTTCACAGTTTCAAGGGGGACGACTTCTCCATTGAGTTTCTCCACTTATTATGCTTCCACAGTTTTAAGGACAGTAGCTCTTCCTCTTTGTTCCTTCCATTTTTCACCATCCAATATATTCCAGGGGGAATAAGCCTTTCCTTAAGTTTTTTTTTTTTAAAACACACAGTTTTCTTGAATCTTCAGTTTATCTCAAATAACCTTAAAGGGATATGGTTCTTTACTTTTCCTTTGACTGTTCATCTTTTTACCCCTGGTGTACTATCCTGCCAGTGTACTGTGAATTTATTACTAATCCTTAAAAAGAGGTATGGGTCTTCCCTTTTTGTTTTCGTTCTCACTGTTCCACGGTTTAAGGTTTACTTCTCCTCTTACTCCTGGTTTACTCTCCTGCCAGGATATCACAGTTCCATTTCCTGGGTGAAGGTCCCAGACTCGCGCAGTGCCTGGTTTACTCTCCTGGCAGAGCTTTATATACTTTTATGGGTGCGAGTCCTAGACTCACTGTTTGCCTGGTTAACTATCCTGCCAGGGCTTTTCTGCTCTCTGTAAAAAGAAGGCATGTGAGTTGGGGAAACCGATGTGAAACAGTGAAGACAGACACAAGTGCTCACAGTTCAAGGGTGTTTATTGAACTTCAATGGGTTGGTTGAATGCCTATCTAATCCTAAATCTAAGGATGGGAGCAAGCTACGACCATCAAACAATAATAATGCAGTCCTAGTGGCGTCCCAGTCAAAATAAAAGGGCTTATACTAATAAACCTATTGCCAACCCTTACTTTTAAATACAAAATGTGTGGGACAACAATGTATGCAAAAGAGGTGTTCAAGAAATAATATGTCAGCATAGTTCAGCAGTTGGGTTCCCTTCCTTGCGTTTTCAGCACGGGACAAGGTGGCACATTGGAGCTTGCCACACACTCTGGCTTCTTGGCCACAAGGAAACAGTTCAACGCATAAGTATCAGCACCTTCTTCCAAAGTCTCTTATTGCAGAGGGCCTGATTAACAAAAACCAACGTTCCTGTCTTATCAGGTTTTTAACATTCACAGGTTCGCAATTGGTCTCCCTCGTTCAGGCTCGGAAGACGAATCCCCCTCGTTCGGGCTCAGACCCCTTTAGCACAATGTTCATGTTTGGTCTCCCTCGTTCAGGCTCGGTCCACACATCCCCCTTGTTCGGGCTCAGATCTCTTTGTATCAAAAACATTAGACTTTCGATTGCGCAATGGGTTTTGCTTAAACCGTCGCAGGACCACTTCGATTCACACCAATTCTTATTCTTTATCTTTTACTTTCGCTTCTGCCATTTCTTGGCTGAATATCTTACAGAGACCTTCGATTGAGAACACACGCGGTGCCGGACCACTCTGCCATGAATATTGTAGCTTCTTTGCTACAGTTCAAACATCCATTTGCCGTTAGGCTGTGCTTGCATCTTTCAGCACACGTATTCAGCAAAATGTATCCTTTCTCTTTGTATACAATGTTGCTGCTTGCAACCTTGACTTCAACACAGACCGGTCTTGCATCGGTTTCCCCAACTCACCAGCTCTGTTGATATTTCTTTGATCTTGGAGCCAAGGACGATGATACCACAGCAGCTGCTGTCTCCTAGTCGATCAGCCATGCAGGAGAGCCCCAGCTATCTCTGACACACAATACAGGATTATCCAGTCTGGTTTCTTGGCCTTATGCTCTGAAATTCAAAGGTGTCTAGAAAGTAACGGCATTCTGCCGGAAAGGTCAAGGGTATCTCCCTCCTTGTGCACCCTTTGTGGTTTGCCGTCTTTCTTCCCTCGTTCAGCTGCCGTCTCGAAACTGCTGTTCCTTTGTGTGCTTTGCCTCGCTCAGAGTGTGCTCTCGTGCTCCACTTTTATCCGTGTGGGGAAGTTTAATGAAAGTCAGGTGTGAATGGTTACCACCAATTGCCTGACCTTGCCTGACTATAGTAGTGGGAAATGTCAGGTACACTGCTAGGTGGCGAGTCTGTTTTCTCTCAGAGCGGGCTGTCTGTTCATGCAGTAAAAGGGTGGCGGGGAGGGGTGGTATTTCCATATATCCTACTAGTTAGGATTGGGTAAAGATGTTGCAGGGAAGAGAGGGATACCACGTTTCGCCATCAGGTGTCCCTTTCCCTGAAGACCTCTCACCCAGGTGATCCTCCCGCACTGGTCCACCCCAGGAACTGTATCCAAAAGCAATGGCCGTGTCCTGGCCACCTGGATGACAGATCCCCGAGGACTAGCGGATGAGACACTTCTGGTTTCTCACACGTCCACAATGACTTCTTCGGGGAGCCCAGGAATAATGGCTGAGGACACCAACAGTGATTCTCCCCTAATGTTAACGTACAAGGGTATTTTGGGATAGACCTCATTATCTCTGTGTACACATGTGACTAACTAGAGTTGCATTCTTTAAGACAGACACAAGTGACCACAGTTCCAGGGAGTTTATTGAACTTCAATTGGGTTTAAAAAAACCTATTTAATCCTAAATCTAAAGATGGGAACAAGCTACGATAATCAAATAATAACAGCGCAGTCCTAGTGGTGTCTTGTTAAAATAAAAGGGCCTATACAAATAATCCTACTGCAAATACTTACCTTCAAATACAAATAGTGTGGGAAACAATGTTATGCAAACGAACGGTGTTCAAGAAATGATTTATCAGGATATTGAAGCCATTGGCTTCCCTTCCCCACGTTTACAGCACAGGACAACACAGCACACTCAAGTTCAGCACAGTCTCTGGCTACTCTGTATCGCATATACATCTGTATCCATCCTGTCGCTATAAATCTGTATGTCACTATGTACGTCCCCACTGTCCTGCTCACGTGCCTGGACTCAGACGCTTATGGAACAAGTTACTTACCTGTAACTGTTGTTCTCCAGCATGGGTCTGGCATGGATTCACATGCTCATGAATATTCCCCGTCGTCAGGCTGGGAATCCTCGGTAAAGAAAAATCAGTATCAGTTTCGTTTCCGATCTGTCTTTCGTAGTAGTAACCAATCACTGATCTCTGCGTCATACTGACCACAGCCAATGACTGCCCTCTACCTAAGCCCCGCCCCTGGCAGCCATCCCCAGATTTGGTAGCACGTGAAGTGGCAGTATGACCAAGTGAAGAGCCGCAGAGGGGTAGGCGGGAGGGTTCACATGTGAATCCATGCCAGACCCATGCTGGAGAACAACAGTTACAGGTAAGTAACTTGTTCCTTCTCCAGCATGGGGTCTGGCATGGATTCACATGCTCATGAATATAAGAATAAATAGCAGTACACACATGCACAACCACGGGGGGTGGCAAAAGGCTCAACATTAAGCAATACAAAAAACTCAACATTAAGCATCTCTTACCTCCTCACCAGGCTCACCTTAAGCGAACAGGTTGCTCAGCACTGCTTGGCCGACCCTGGACTCCTCCCTGGAATCCCGATCGATGCAGTAGAATCTCGTGAAGGTGTGTGTCGACCTCCACGTAGCAGCCCTGCAGATGTCCAGCAGGGGTACACCAGATAAGAACGCCGTAGTAGCAGCGATCGCTCTGGTCGAATGGGCTCTCGGACGGCCTGGCAGCGGTCGGTTAGCCAACCGGTGGCAGTGCATGATGCAGCCGGAGAGCCATCTGGAAATAGAAGACTTCGAGAGAGCCTTCCCTTGATTCACAGGTCCAAAGTTCACGAATAGCCGTGATGTCCTCCGAAAACTCTTCGTGCGGTCCACGTAGAACTTCAGCGCTCTAGCCACATCCAGCGAGTGCAAAGTCCTCTCGGCCGGCGACAAAGGAGACGGGAAGAAAACAGGTAACACCAGGGGCTCGTTAAGATGGAAGTCTGACGGCACCTTGGGCATAAAGGAGGGGTGCGTCCTAAGCACCACCCTCGAGGCATGGAAAGTCAAGTACGGTGCTTTGCAGGATAGGGCCTGGATCTCTCCCACTCGTCGTGCGGAGGTAATGGCCACCAGGAATGCAGTCTTCCACGACACAAACTTCATCGGTGCGGAGTGCATCGGCTCGAATGGGGGCCCCATGAGCCTGGTCAGCACCACGTTAAGTTCCCACGCCGGGGCCGGGGCCTTCACCGGCGGGAACGACCGGAACAGTCCTTTCATAAACTCTTTTACCAGTCGATGGGACCACAGGGACGTCCGTCCTGTGGTTCTGGTATATCTGGAGATCGCCGCCAGATGAATCTTAATGGAGGCATGGGCTAGCCCAGCCTTTGCCAGCGATAGCAGGTACGGCAGCCCTTTGGGTAGCCGTAATCCGTAGGGGGTTGATCTTCTGTGCTCGGCACCAGATAGAGAACCTCTTCCACTTATGACCGTAGCATTTGAGAGTCGAGGACGCCCTGGCCTTTGCAAGAACCTCTCTGCAATCGGCCGGTATATCGTAGCCTCCAAACTCTAGCGCTGCAGGAGCTAAGCCTGCAGGTTCAGCGACGCCGGGTCGTGGTGGAAGATGGCGCCTCCTTCTCTGGAGAGAAGGTCCGCGTCCGCCGACAGCTTGATGGGAGGGGACGTTGACAAGTCTGGGAACCAGATCTGCCTCGGCCACGCCGGTGCGACGAGGATCATCCTGCACCGGGACCTCTTGAGCTGGTTGATGAGTCGGAGCAGCAACGGCAACGGAGGGAACGCATACAGGTATAGGCCGTCCCAGGGGAACGAGAACGCATCGCCCATGCTTCTCGGCTGAGGAAACCTGCTGGCGAACCTCTTGCACTTCGAGTTCGTCGCTGTTGCGAACAGGTCGATTTGGGGTTTGCCCCATCATCGGAAGAGTTGATCCACCTGATCCTGGCGCAGTTCCCACTCGTGACACGGCGCAGCTCCCTGCTGAGCGAGTCGGCGATGGTGTTTCTTTCTCCTACCAGGTGGAAGGGAACCAGGAACATCCCCTGGGCGACCGCCCAGTGCCACAGATCCTGTGCTTCCTTGGATAGGGCCGGGGATCTGGTGCCTCCCTGCTTCCGTATGTAAAACATTGTCGTGGTGTTGTCCGTGAAGATCCGCACCACCTTGCCCTTGAGCGACGGGAGGAACGCTTTGAGAGCCCAGAACACGGCTCGGAGTTCCAGGACGTTGATGTGCAGGAGCCTCTCCTCCGGGAGCCAGAGTTCTCTTGCGTGGAGATCTCCGGTGTGGGCGCCCCGGGGTGCCCCAACCTTCCAGGGAGGCTTCCGTCGTCACCGTCTCCTGGTACGCCGGCGTCTGAAAGTCCTTGCCCGTCGTGAGGTGCGCTCGAACGCCCCACCACTGAATCGCCCGCCGGAACACCTCGTTGAGGGGGACCCTGTCTTCAAAGGTGCCCGTCGCCTGCATCCAACGGGCGTCGAGAAATTCTGGAAGAGGGCGCATCCGTAGTCTGCAGAGGCGCACGAGGTAGATGCAAGAGGACATCATCCCCAGGAGGGACTTGATGGACCTCACCCTGGCCACGTCTGTGGCTAGCAGGCGCTGCACTTTGCCTAGAATGGTCTTCGTCCGTTCTTCCGACGGTGCCGCCAGGCGCCTCACTGTATCGAGCTTCGCTCCCAGAAACAGGGCCACCTGCGACGGCACCAGGTGGGACCTTGGGTAATTTATGGCGAATCCCAGGTCTGTGAGTAGTTGGACGGTCCCCGCAGTGTGTTCGACGGCGAGTTCCCTCGTCCTTGAGCGGATGAGCCAGTCGTCCAGGTATGGGTAGACGTGAATCCCCTGCAGGCGCAGCCGCGCCGCCACAGGTGCTAGGCACTTGGTAAAGACCCTGGGGGCCGTCTTCAATCCGAACGGCAGTGCTCTGAATTGGTAGTGGCGTCCCTGGACGACGAACCTGAGTAACTTTTGGTGACTTTTGAGGATGGGAACGTGGAAATATGCATCCTCCAGGTCCAACGACGATAGAAAGTCGCCTTCCTCCAGCTGTCCCAGTACGTGCTGGAGGGTGACCATCCTGAACTTTTGTGACCTGATGTATTTGTTGAAACGACGAAGGTCCAGGATGGGGCGCCAGCCGCCCGTCTTCTTCCTGACGAGGAAGTACCTTGAGTACACCCCGGAGCCTCTTCGGGACAAGCTCGATGGCGCCTTTCCTGAGCATCGCCCGTACTTCCAACAGCAGTTGCGGAACATGACTTTCCTTCCTGGCCACAGGTGGGACGTGAGGGCACTTCTTCAGGAATTCGATAGAGTGTCCTCTTGCCAGGGTATCCAGCACCCAACGGTCGGTGGAGATGGACTTCCACACGCCGATGAACTTCGTCAGCCGGCCTCCCACTGGGGTGCTTCGGTGGGGGCCCGAGACCACAGCCGGTTCAGTCCTGCTTGGAGGTGGTGGCCTTGCCGCCCTGGCCACCTTGCCGACGGCGGCGAGGCGCTCCCTGCTTGCCGCGACCCCTGTAGGCCTCCTCAGACGAGGAGCGTGCCGCCTGGCGGTAGGACAACAAGCCACCGCTGGATCCCTTGGAGGCACCCTGTCTGCCTCCGGAGCTCCGAAAGGGCCCTCGTTGCTGAAGGGCTCCTAGGGCTCGGGCCCTCTCCGTGTCCGTCTTTATGGCTTGGAGGGATTCGTACACCGCCTTCCCGAACAAGTTGCTGCCGTCGAACGGCATGTCCAACACCCTGGTCTCGACGTCCTGACGGAAGTCGGTCGCCCGGAGCCAGCCCCGTCGTCGTAGGCAAACACCGTTGCCCAGCTGGCGGAACCCGGTATCGGCAATATCGGTTGCCACCGTTATGGCGTGGTCCGACGCCACCTCGCCTTCTTGAAGTATTTCCAGGGCCTCGGACCTCTTCTCGTCCAGTAGGAAGTCCAATATGGGGGCCAGCTTAAACCAGAGTTCACTGTCGGAACGGGCCACGATCGCCAGTGCGTTGGCCGCTTTGATCGTCGTCGCCGCTGACGAAATGACCCGCCGCCCCATGGCGTCCAACTTCTTTCCCTCGCCGTCCGGCGGGGAATTCGACGTCGAGGCTCCTGACCCCGCCGCTTTCTTCTTCGCCGCCGCCGAGACGACCGAGTCTGGCGTTGGCTGGGCCCTGAGGCACAGGGGAGCGGTTTCGGGGACCCGTTACTTCTTCTCGTACCGGTCCCGTTTGGCTGGTGCCGTGGAGGGGTTTTTGAGAACCGACAGGCCCTCCTCCCAGATGTCAACGATTAGAGGCACCGCGATGACAGTCTTCCTCTTGGCCTCCCGGCGCTGATAGAGGAAACCTTCCTTTTTCTGCTCCTTTGGGCAGAGCTGGAACAATTAGGACGCCCTGGCGATCATGGCGTGGAATGAGCCAATCTCGTCGGGTGGCGAGGCTCGTGCGACGGGAGACCCGTTCCGTCGTCGTTGCCGTCACCCTCAGAACCCGTCGTCGAGCCCATCGCACCGTCATCTCCCGACTCGTGGGAGGATTAGGAGGGAACTGTAGGCCTTACGGGGGCGAGTGGAGGAGAGGGTTGGGTCCTCCGTCGTTTGTTCTGAGGGCTTCCCGACGGGCCAGGTTGCGGGTCCTCCGGCCTGGGCCGTGGTAATCTCGTCCGTATCTCAGAGCATAAGGACTGGATCGCAGACAAATGGCTGCCGAGCTATCCTGAGGCCTAGGTTCCGGCTGCGCCGGAAGGGAAGGCTGCTCTTCCTCGCCATCGTCGTCTTCCTCGGTTATCTCCCGAGGATCTTCCTTACGGGATCGAACCTTCTCGAATTGGACTTCGAGATTCCTCACGGCCTCGGTCAGTTCCTCCTCCGAGGCTGACTCCGAGCTCGAGGAGGCTACCGTGCCCCCCCTCGCTTCTTCCATCATGGTGGCCATGACGATGGGCTGAAAAGAGGATTCCCTCCTTGGCGGCAGGGAAACTCTAGTCCCGGAGGCAGTCTCTGCTGGCGGGGTCTCTGCCGGCTTGGCCAGAGTCGCTGCTATCGCCTCGATAGAGGCCTTTGCCTGCTGGGGCCTTCACCACCTTAGGTGCGTCCCGGGCCTTCTCCTTAGGGAGAGGGGCGACGCCTCGCTCCCCCTCTTCCAAGATCGGACGGGGCTTCTCCCGAAGCTTACCCGGGGTCTCGGACTTCCTCTTCCCCGAACCGGAGCGCTGGCTCGTAGTTGACGGTGCCGGGGAAGGTGCGCCCTGCCTGGCGACCGAAGAACCCCGACCTTTCGGCGCTCTCGGAGCCAGCGGACTCGCGGCGCTTGGCCTGGTGTTGGGCCCCCGTCGCCGGGGCGCCCGCACAGGACTTAGAAGCCCACTCGGACCCTTTCTTCTTCTCACCCGTTGAGCCCTTCTCCAACCAGCTGGCGAGACGGGATCGACGGTCCCTCATGGTCCGCTCCGACAAGTTCTTGCAGAACCGGCAGTCCTTCTCTACATGAGTCTTGTCCCCATGAAGACAGTAGAGGCATCGCGAATGTTCGTCTTCCTTAAACACATTCTGCAGCCCGTATCCAGGGCAGCTGAAAAACAGCTTGGGTCCGGGTGACGAAATCGCGTCCTGGACCTTCTCGAAGTAGGCCGCAAATCTTCTGGAATCCTCCAAGAAGTTGATTCGATGAAATCTTCACCCTTGAGGGGCATAGGAAAATCCTGCAACGGGTAGCCGTTAACGGGAGTAGAAACAGTGGAGCTTGGGGCTCGATTAACCGAAAAAATGTGAAAATTCACCTGAAAAAGCGCGAAACACGCAGTAAAAGCTCGAGAGCTAAGCACGAGGACTCCCAACACTTGAACGTGCCGTAAAAATCTGGGGATGGCTGCCAGGGGCGGGGCTTAGGTAGAGGGCAGTCATTGGCTGTGGTCAGTATGATGCAGAGATCAGTGATTGGTTACTACTACGAAAGACAGATCAGAAACGAAACTAATACTGATTTTTCTTTACCGAGGATTCCCAGCCTGACGACGGGGAATATTCATGAGCATGTGAATCCATGCCAGACCCCATGCTGGAGAAACTGATAGCCACCATATCACACCACTACTCCTACTCTCTACTATACACCATCATTCAACCAGAACACAGCGATACCACTGTTAATTCGGCCTAGCTCTTCGCATACGAATACGACTCCATGATCACCTCATCACCCTAATAAAACACAGCTAGCTGAGCACATTCCGGCTAGCTGTTTGCATAGGCGTCCCTCAGACCTAATGCAGCCAGAACCCAGTCTAGGTGTCCACCCACCAGACTGAACAAATCCAACCGATTTCCTCAGCACCACACCGATTGCTAGGAAGAAGCTATCATCCAACAACTACACCAGCTGCACACATATACGGTGCACCCACGCGCCCTATGACACTCTCTCTCTCGACTGACTTGAACTACAGTTCCCAAGGGTGTTCAACCTACCAGCGCTTTCAGATCATACCAATGATACATAAGGCGCTATACAAATGGTAAGCAACATAACATAACATAACTTAACTCTAGCACAAGGGTGCAGTTCAAAACTTCAACATCATGGCTGTCTGTGCCAAAGTCTCTTTGCCATTCAAAGTCTCTTCGTTCAGAGGGCCTGATGCAACAAACAAACAATAAAGTTCCTTTCCTTCCAGGATTCTCCTATGCACACTTATCTCAGGTGATTTACTATTCACCTCAGATTCCCCTCCGCCGGGATCAGATCCTTTTTAACACAATGTGTTAGGGAGAATTCTCTGTAAAGGCTAATTTCCCAAACCTAGTGAGTCCCCCAGCAGCTTTGCTGGATTTTTTGGGGTTTAATTTTTTCTCCTGCTAAGAGTGAGACTCTTTTTCTCCCACTCTTGGGCATGATTTGAGAATGTCCTTTGACTTTGTAATGTGTTTTATGGGCTATGGGGTCTTTTACTCCATAGGTCTTCATGTGTTTGTGGTATGCGTGTTACACAGCACCCTCAGTGCAGTAACACAGAGGTGTCATAGTGACCCCCAAACATAGACTCTATACCCTGGGACGGACTACTGTCTCCCAGGGCATGTAAAGTTACCATTGACTTTACTAGTCTTAAATTGTGAACAGAACCAGTACAAACCATCATATTGTGGAAGTACTAGTAGGGGTAATTAGATTGCCCCTGGGTCTGTTTTCCAAGGGGGCACTGTCCAGTCCCCCCCTTGTCGAGTTTCTGGCTGGTGGCAGTGGTTACCACGCAAAATATTCCACTGGAATATTTCCTATGGGATTTTCCCATTCATTTCAAACGCACCATTTTGTTTTTTTTTATTTCAATTTGTATTGGTAGCAAAATTAATTTACACCTTTACAAATATTACATCTTAAAATCAAGTATTACAAATGTTAAAACAAATCAATAATGTCTCTCTTGACACAAAACAACAATATTCACACATACATAACACATAAAAGCCTAAAAAGGACTCAACAACCGTCAAAATCACCTCCAACTCTAGGGGGTAGCAGAAAAATACTAAATTAAAAAAATTTAGACCGTCACCATGAGCACCATGTAGGGTCCTTTTAACCAAAGAGGAAAACAGACATCCAGCATCTTGGAGCTTTCTTTATACCCACATTAGAAGAGAGAGCATTTTACACTGAAACTCTATAAAACAACTTCATAGAAAACACCACTTCTAAGACAATCAAAATGATGAGAATGGCCCCAGCACCTGCTACTAGAAAACAAGTGGCTATCTCATAAATACGATACAAACATTTGGCCAGATTCCATGCAACTCCTCAGACACCTACACACTTCGTAAGGCCAAGTTGTGTTGCAGCAGCTGTTCTTCGATGAGCAGAACAAGTCTAACTGTTGCTAGAATAATTGAGGTGGTATTACCCTGCATGCAACGAAGCCAAACTAAGTGACGTTCAAAGGTAGAGTGTGAATACAAAAAGGCACCCAAACAACGACGCCTATGATTGTCGAAGAAGTCACAATACATAAAAAGATGTTCCAGGGTTTCACTCTCAGAAGGCTTAAGACAGAATCTGCACACTTCCCACTGTACCTGGGCCTTATAAACGGACCAATTCCTGATCCGATAGGCCGTATGGATTAGGTCAAAGCGGAAGCGCATGTAGGTTCTTCTTGCCGCTTTATCAGGGCAACATAATAAATATGGTAGTCTAGGGGAGACAGCCTACCTAAATGTGGCATAGGTAGAAAAGGAGGAATAACCCCCAATCAAGTCCGAATTGTGAGCCCATGAATTTTAAAAAAAACGCATTTTGACCTTATGCGGTTGATCTATTTGGTCTTGTTGTGACATGTTCAAAGAGATTAAAATAGCCTGTATTCGGGCGTTAAACTCGCACATCGAAGTTGGATGTTTTTGAGCTAACATTGCTTGGAAATCTTCATAGAGGGAGTTTGGAGGCGGAGTAAGCATTTTACAAAAGGTATTTACCATACGCCACTGATATTTGTCTGCTAAAGGATAAAGACCCAGTTCATGTAGAATGATAGGATTGGGGAGATAACCAGGCAAACCCAAGATAGTTTTCCACAACTTACCTTGGAGCAAATTTAAAACAGGCCCCAAGTTCACAAGACAGACATCAGTTGCATAGAGCCCCCTTCAGGGTATAATATTGGAACAAGGGGCTGAGGGAGAATCTACAGTATCTTCGAAAAATTATTCTCATTTGGGCCAGCAAGGGAGCCAGCTTAGAATTCAACACTGTGCGCCATGCACCGACAGACGCTCCATTCGACAGGTGGTGACCTAGATAGGGTATTTCTTCTTTTTTTGTGATGGGAAGCTCATTAATCACAAAGTTGAATTTTGGTATTTTTTTTTTAGCAGTAAAAACCATTATATGAGATTTTGCTGGATTGATGGTCATGTTATTTAGAGTGCAATACTCATAAAAGGTATTTCATTTATTTTGGAGACCAAAAGAGACCCTGTCGAATAGGATTACGTCGTCGGCGAAAGCCAACCAGTGTAGCCGAAGTTTACCCAATGCTACCGGGAAGGATTTGGTACCTAGCCATATCTGCTCGATATCCGCCAGATAGAGATTAAATAAAACCGCTGCCAAGTTGCACCCCTATACACGTGGGGATGATGTCTGATAGAAGCCCCGCAGAGTTAATACGGACCCGTTAAGACGTGTTTTGATGCAAAGCTGCTATTATTGCTACTAATGCAGCGGGAATACCATAAGGTAACATCTTCTGCCACAGACGAATTCGTAAGACATTATCAAAGGCAGCTGAGAGATCTAATGCTGCCATGTATATGGTGGCAGTAGTCTTAGAATGAGTGGCGTGTAGAAGATGGGCAAGAGTCAAGGTGTTTAACTGGGTGCCCATTCCTTTCCGAAAGCCGATTTGGGCTTTTGCCAAAATGGGAGAGGCACTTAGACAGGCTTCCAAGCTCGCAGAGAACCAGCTTTGCAAACATTTTTGCTGATGTGTCGATTAAGGCGATAGGTCTAAAATTTGTTGGGTTGCTTAAAGCACCCTTTTTGTGGATAGGAATCACTGTGGCCCTTAGCCATGATTTAGGAATTCTGCCGGATTCGTAAACCAGCTGGAAGCGAGGCAGCAAGTACCTGGCCCAAAAATTCGGGTCATCCTTGAACATGCAAGGAGGTAGCCCGTCAGGCCCAGCCGCCTTTGAAAATTTCAGTTGGGCAATTGCCCATATGATATCTTTAAGAGCCCACGGACAAACACGTGGGAACGACAGCTGCATTGTCAGCGCTTCCGACGAAAGGTGTGTTTCAGGGATTTCATATTTTTGATGAAAAAATTGCTCCCATTCTACACCTGTGATGGACGCATCCATTCGCGTATCCACTTTTCCCGTCGGATTTCTTAGAATAGCCCATACTTCACGAGTTCTTTTTTTGCATAGCAACTCGATCATATTTTGATTGGCTAGAGTGAAAGCAGCCTGTCGAAGAGATTTTAATTGCGTTTTAAATCGGGCAACAATGTAGTTCTTTTCTCTAATGTAGCCGGAAATGTGCAACGACATTCGTTTCAGCTTGTGTAGCTCGCTGTTTTTTTGCCTTTTTAATAGTGCGACTGCGTCGACATTAACACGGAAGTCACGCAAGTTGCTGTTGTCGCGCAAGTCTTTCACAAGGTTGGCTAGGTGCCCATGAATCATTGCTAAATTTATCTCATTAATTTTTTCCATGTTACCCACAGAGGCAAAATCATCATGAGACACCAACAGGTCCCTGTTAACCAGGTACACCAATTTCCGGCACACTGACGGATGCCAGTTTACAGAGATAGTGTGCCTATCTCCTTTGACCAGACAAACCGGGGCTGAAACCTCGTAGGCCACACTCTTAATGTGTAGGCGCGAAGTCAGCATATGGTGATCGCTCAGACCGACATCCCGAATAAGGATAGGGTCGAGGAGCCCAGTGCACGCACTCGAGGCCAGCAAATAGTCAATGAGGGATGTGGCTTGACTACGCCTCCAGGACGATCTACTTGAATGATTCGCAAGTTGTATAGGATAGATCCCCCTTTCCTTAAAAAAAGAGTGCCAAGGTATCTCCTCTACGGCGGGCTTGTTGGGCATAGGCGGAGGAGTTGGGAGTAGGCAATGCAGGATTGTTGAGGGGCAGATAAGAATTCAAATCACCTCCAATGACAATTTCATGGCCGGGACACATGCCTGCCGCAAGACCCAACATACGATCCAAATCTTCTAAAAGCGAGTTCAACGACACCGCGTTTGGATTCCAATAAATTGACAAGAGAAAAAGAGTTGAGATAGAACAATGCTCAAACGAGGCCTTAACCAATAGGCATGAGTCAGAGGTGTCCATAAGGGCTAACACTGCCTTCAAGCCATTGTTGATTAATATGGCAATTCCCCCTGAAGGGCGACCACATTTTTGTCGACAGGCAGGGACCGAAAAGCAAGTATAGCCATCCAGGCAGAGTTCGCACATGGCCATTGTTTCCTGCAGAAAACGAATGTCAAGTTTTTGCTCAGGCACAGCCCGTCTATGCCATGCCCCGAGATTGCTTAAACCACAGCAATTCCACGAGGCAACAGAGAGACTGTGCAGTTATGATTCAGAAGTAGGCCCTTTTAAAACTGCCGCCACTTTTAGCAAAGGCTCCAACCACGCTAAACCGCTAAGGGTTTGGTTGAGCGAGGCCAATTGTACAGCTAGTTGGTTGGCGTGAGCTTCAAAAATGACCGCAGCGGGTTCTGCGGGGCATTCTTTTGGCGGCTCAGGTACCCAATCTAGAAAGTCCCAAGCACTTTCCATATCCAAAAACCGACGCGGAACAAGCCCAATTAAGTAAAAATCATCTGCGAACTCCAAGAGCATTTTGGTTATAATCTGGGATTGCACTCTGCAGAGCACTCTGTGGTTGTTATGGATCTCCAGTTTAACCCAATCCAGGTCCTTGGGTGATAAGTTTCTTAGGGCTGGAATCTGAAAGAAAGAGTTCATCAGGAATGACCTATTAATCCGAGCAGGGCCATTAATCTCGGGGTTACTAGACCACCCAATGATTAATTTCATATCCTTGGGCGTTTGTGCAAAGGACAAAGCCTCATTGGCGGTCTCTTCTGCCGGGGTTGGGCACTTCTGCAAATTCCCAACTACACCATGCCGGCTCAGGTCTGACGGCAACTGGGCAGACTGGGGATGGTGGGCCAAGTCTTCATGTGCTTCCCTATCGATGGCAGCCTCTGGCAAAATTGCAACAACAGCCTCATAACCTCCGGCTGAACGTGGCGGGGGCACGTAGGGACATGCTAAGCTTGCAGCAGCAATGGCTGGCAGGGCGACCGATTCACTCACCTGCGCACCCGGAGGAGATTCCGTGGGCTCTGGGGCAGGTGCAAGGCTTGCAACCGGAGGCACCTTTGTGCCAACTGGCTGTCTAATAAGGACTTTTCTCAATTCAATATTTGGAAAGAAACAGTGCAATAGCGGTTGCGTTTTTGCCGTTGGTGTCTTAGGAACGGCACCAGCGGAGATCTGCACATTCCCGCTTTTTAGGGCTGCAATCTGCAGGTGTTTCCTACTTTCTTCATCGAGATCCCCCAAGTCTAAACCCAAATCGTCGTTGTTACTCAGATTATTAGCAATAGGTGGTAAGCAGGGTACAAGGGGCATCTGCACTGGCCTACCTGGGGGGGCATTGATGGCTACTTTACTCTGCATGGCCTTTGTCCGTTTGAGACGTTTTTGGGCTCGTAAAAAAGACCTTCTTGCCTTGCGAGAGATGAAATGCCTTCCTTCATGTTCCACCGACCCCTCTTCGACTTCCAATGTCGCAGTAGGATCCACCATAGAGATCGTAACCAGGGGATCAATGAGCGCCGTCAACACGAAGGACTGTCCGGAGGGACGATACTCTCCTCTACAGCTTCAGGACTCTTGGTAAAAGAAGCAAGTCCGTCCTGGAGCGGTGGAGTCCCAGCCATCTTATACAGGAGTTGTTCCACCTGCAGTAGCCGATCATGCTGTAATTTAGCTAGTTCAAAAAGGTCAATGGCCTCTGAATCCCCATAGTCTAAGGTGAGTCTCTTATCTCCCTGCACTGCTTGTGAATAGGATCGTTGGGGCATGAAGGCAAGATGAATTCCAAAGTCAGTTTGGGTACCTTGTGAGCAGGTCAAAATGTCATCTTGCGAGGATCGCAGGGTGGAATTGACATTTGCCAACATCTTTTCGAATTGAGCCAGGTAGAAGGCTTTGGATTGATTGTCAGCTAAGATATAGCCTTCCAATTTTGACATCTTGTCTTTCATGGATCCCAGCGAACCCTGCATCTCCCTTATTGAACAATGGGTAAGCTCATGCCCCTTGTCCAACAAGTTAAGTATGCGGGAGATGACGGGAAAATTAAAAGATTCATGTTGCTGGGTAATGGAAGAAGAATCTTCAGGAGTAGAGGCCGATCTAGCTTCCCCATTCGGAGCAGACAAGTCAGCATCCTCATTTCCACGGGAGTAAGGGTCGATACTAGGGGGAAGAAACATCCCTGTTGGCAAACCCTCGTCAACTAGAAAGTTGTCATGAGGCACAGGCGTTGCTTGCAAACCTTTTACCGACGTCATTGAGGCCTCGTCTGTTAGCTTGACGTCAATATTTGTGTTTCTTTCTGTTGGCAGGTGGAAGTGTACTTGTTCCCGGAAAGGGAACAAGCTTGAGGCGGGAGAAGAGGGGCCAAGAGAGAGGCGCACTCTTTTTGCTAATTCACTAATTACAGTAGGTGCCATCATAGAGGTGTCTAAATTGTAAGGAAGACCTCCTTGTTCATGGACCAGGGCACAATTTGGGTCCTGCGAAAACACATCTACATCACCCACCACCCCATCCAAGTCGTTAGCATCTTGTACGGTAAATGTTTGCTGAGCCAAGGAATTGGAAAGCCCAGGGGCAGAAATAAAATTTTCTAACGAGGGGACTACAGCACTGCTAACAAAAACTTTGTCCGAAACCACCCTAGTGATGCTCTCCACTTGAAAATTAGACATTTTACAGAGGCTTTTTTGGTTCCGGTTGGCGATGGGAGGGAATTGCTAGGGGTTCTATTCCCCGCGTGATTCTTGGTTGTCTTCGCAGTGGCACCTGTTTTGCAACCACTTCTAAGAATTTGGCTCATACTAGAATACTAAACGCACCTCAAGTACGAGTTGTAGTACCCCGCCCGTTTGTATATACACAATGTAGCCTGAGGAAAGAAAAAAACTACACCTTCCACAGTAGTGACAAGAAATGCTTAGGTATAAATCACTAGCCAATGCAACAACTCCAAACAGAAAGAAGTGGTGTCCAACGCTAGCTCAAGTATGAAACTTTACTCTATACCATATAGCAAAGAAATCATCCCTATTTGGAACTGACGGGACAACAAAATCGCATGTGGCAGCAAATGGCAACCAAACGTTTACAGGATGCCTGGAACTGTACACTTACGATGGTAAACATACAGTAATTCAAAATGATAGAGCGAGCACCTCTAGCCGACAGGATCAAATGCTTTTAGCCCACAGTCTCCCGTCGGCAGGAAGGAACCTAAAAACTTAGGAGAAGTATAGAATAGCCCCTCTGGGCTTCTGCTCTAAACACACACCTTCCTTGCTAGCGCACAATAAGTATTTCAAAACTACTGGTTCAAATACGGGGAGTACCTCTAAGAGCCCCTTAGCGAGATTCGCCACCAGCCCTTCTTAAGGTGTGACAAGCACCACACCTCCGCCTCAAGGAGCCCCGCGACCCGCGAACAGCCAACAGTACTTTGCAAGTACTTCGCGTTGCGTGGCGCGGGTGCGCCAGAGGCTGTTTGATAAGGAGGCACGAAGTGGCGGGGGGCTTCACAAGGGGCGCGCCCGCTACCTACAGGAACTCCTTCAAAAAAAAAAAGGAAAAGAAAGCATGCTGATTAGAGGCCTGTTGTAAGGCACTCAAAACCGTGGGACCTCCCACAAAAACACAACTCCCAATGGCAACACTCCACCAGTAGGGCCACCCAACCCAGTAAGTGTCGGAGGGCACACAGCCCGTTTGGCCACCCAACCCAGCAAAAGTCAATGGGCACACAGCTCGGTGCACCCCACGCAATGATCACTCAAGGTCAATAATTCAGGTGAAACAGTCACCTTGAGTCAGGCACTTCGGTGCAACCAAAAAGGACGTCCTCCGGTCGAGGGCGCGTTGAATGGAAAGACCAGCCGTGCTCCGAGTAGAGAAGCAGGGCAAAGTAGGCAAAGTCCCAAGTCCAAATCCAAGTCCCAGGGCAAAGCGACGACGCAGCCGGCAGCCAACAGTACTTTGCAAGTGCAATGTTAAAGATACCGCCGGGTTATTTATTTAATATTTATTCCCCGGTTGGGTCTTTTTGCCAGGACTCGGTTTTAAAATGGCGTTTGTGTTCGCCTCTGTAACTCCAATCCAAGTCGAGCCCTTTGTTCCACGTTTTGGCGGGCTTCTCCACAGAAGCCTCCAAAAGTGGTGCCACTCTGTCTGGGTCCACAGGATGTGTGGGAGGGGGCAATAGGCACCCTGGACTGAGTTGCCTCGGCAACTCAAGTCGCACTCTTGTGTGATTGGCCCAGTGGTGAGCCGCACGGCTCACCACTTAGCATGTTTGAGTGACAGCTAGGACTAGTGAATGGGGGTTTTCTGCATAAAAGCAGGGCTTTGGGGACTGGAACTTCAGAAGTCGCCACAGGACCTAAAGAATCCAAAGAGGGAGAAGCTGAGCCGACCTGCAACAACGACACCACCGGTGGAGCCCTGCTAAACCGACTCACCACTTCCCAACGACAGAGAAGATCTTCTTCCAGGAGAGTCCTTTGAGCTGGTGGGGTTAACCAGTTCGCCCTCTTTTCGCCTTCCTGGATCGTCTCGTGGTCGAATCGCCCGTGCCAAGCACCCCGGCGGCCGGATAGCCACGCTTCACCACTACCACGAATAAAAGGGTAATACCTTTTAACTGGGAAACTCAGAGGCTGGTTTCTTCCCTGGCAGTGCAACGACCTCCAGCTTTCCTCCACGTCGAGATCTTCTCTTCCCCTGGACGAAGCACTGGCTTGCACCCGCTGCCAGGAACAACTGCCCCCGCTGGAGCTTTCTCACCATTTCAGGTAATGTGTCCCGCCTGGTCTCCCTTGCAACTGTTCAAGGTGTCCCGTAAATCCTTGACTGACTATCCTGGGGTGACCTCGGACTTGTTAACTAACTTTTCTGAACTGATCTAACTCTTTTTTGAACTATCTGCAAAGACTTTTAAAGTGTACTTCAACTGTGTGATCTTGGGCACATTCCGCCTTGCTCTCTCCAAGACTGGGCCTGGCCTATGAACTTTTTGCTCTACAGTAGACCCTGCCTTTCTTGACTTGCTGTGGTTCTTTAAAAAGTGTTGGTATTGTGTGTTTTCCTATTTCTGCCTTTTCCCTCCCTTTTTAAATAATTATTGGAGTGCCATCTTGGTTAAGCGCTCACCTCTGTGTTGATAATAAGTGGTGTTCTTTTCCTAAGACTTGTCGAATAATTAAACAGGGAGGTGGATATATTTCTAGTGACTGTGTTTGAACTTGCTTGACATATTAGTGCCAGTGTATTTTTACCAGTGTGTTTTTAAATAAATAATTATATACTTTTATACCAAAGATCTGGTCAGTGTTTGCTTGTGCTACTGTATTTTTGTACCTAATGTGTATACTCTATATACTGCCTAACTCTTCTTGAGAGAAGTCTGACTGCTCAGCCGCAGCTACCACGTAAATCTGGGTGGTACAGACTGCTACCAATTGGGTTTACTGCTAACACCTGTAGTCTTAAACTTTTTGCAGTGGTCCTGCATAAGGGAACTGCATAGGTTTCTGCCTAACACAATGTTCTTAGGATTCTTGAACACAATGTTCCGACGATTCTTGAACACAATGTTCTTAGGATTTTCACATATCTCGAGGGCTCAGATCCACCTTGACACAAAATCTTCAATCAGTCTCCCTCCGCCAGGGCTTGGACCAATTTATCTACTTTAACACAAAGCTTTCAATTGATCTTGTTGTTGGAGCCAGGGGCAGTACCACTGCAGCTGGTGATTCTCTTATCCTTGATTATCGATGCAGGAGAGCCCAGATACCTCCAACACACAATGCACGATTCCTCAGCCTTGTTTCCTGGTCTTATGCTTTCTATTCTTGAGGCTTCATGAAAGTAACTGTAGAAAAGGTCAAGGGAACTTCCCTACTTGTGATCCCCTTCGGTTTTGCCATCTTTCTCCTCGTGTTAAACTGTGTTAGGGAGAATTCTCACTTGTGGCTAATTTCCCTTACCTATAGAGTCCCCCAGCAGCTTTGCTGGATTTATAGGGTTTATTTCTTTTTTACCTGCTAAGAGTGAGACTCCTTTTCCCAATCTTAGGCATCTTTGCTATGTGTGTTCTAGGCTATGTTTTGTGTTTAATGCATATGGGATCTTTTCTCTCACCCATAGGAACCATCTTTATGCACATGTGTTACACAGCACCCTCTGTGCCGTGACACAGGGGTGTCGTAGCAACCCCCAAACATAGACTCCATACCCTGGGGCTAACTACTGTCTCCCAGGGCATGTAAAGTCCCCATTGACTTTACTAATCAATCTCTATGAACTAAACCAGTACACTCCATCTTAAAATGGAAGTACTGGAAGGGGTTAATAGTTTTCCCCAATGTTATTTTTCGAGAGGGTACCTTAAAGTCCCCCTCTACAAAGTTTCTGGCTGGTGGCCGTAGTTACTAACTTTTATATTCGACCGCAAATATTTTCCTATGGGATTTTCCCATTGTTCGAGGCTAATACTTTTACTGACAGCCTCTAACATACTGCCGGTTTATTTTATTATTAACTTTACTCCGGTAGGTTTTATTTGCCAGAACTTTGATATAACTTCTTTCTCGAGTCTGACTCCATATTCCTAACCCAGGTCGGGGATCCTTTATTCGCTCTTTTGGCGGGCTTCTGTCAAGAAGCCCTCCTTTCGGCGCCTCTGAGTCTGGGGTGGGTCTGTTGTTTGGGAGGGGGAGTAGAACCCCTGGACAGAGTTGCCACAGAAACTCAGGTCGCACTCTAACCTGATAGGCTGGAGGGTCTCCCGCCAAGAAGACCACTCCACTGTGTGCGTGACAGCTAGGCTGTATGAATGGGTCTCTTTCAGCATAAAAGCAGGGTCCTGAGGACTGGAAGAGAAAGACATCGCCACTGGAACTACGGAACCGAAGGGGAGAGAAGCCACAGACATCTTCAGCATCTAAACCACCGGTGAAGCCCTTCCGGATCTTCTCACCACTTTTCTTCCACACAACGAGGGGAGATCTTCAGCGAAAGAGCCTCCTTCCCTTGGGCTGGTGGGGCCAACCAGTTCACCTATCGCTTCCTCAGACCTGCCTTGGTCGAATCGACAGTGGCCAGCACTTGGAGACCGGATTACCGGGCAGCTATCGACCCGGACCGCGATTAAAAGGAGCGTACCTTTTTAGCTTCGTTTGGCAGCACTGCGGCTGGCTTCATCCCTGGGTAGTGCAGCGACTCGAACCTTCCTCCACGACGAGAGCCTCTCTTCCTCTGTTGGATCCCTCGACCTGCAGGAACTACCAGGAACAACCACCACCGCAGGAGCCACTTCTTCACGTTTAAGGTACATTGTTCCGCCAGGCCGCCCTTTTTCCGTGGTAGCCCTAAAGGTGTTTTAAATCCTTTAACTACTTGTGGGGTCGGCCGCCCTCTCTCTTAACATTGTCTTTCGCCTCACATCTACCTCTTCAATATTTTTCTACTAAAGACTTGACTGCAGCTACAGGAATATTTTTGCTCCTAAGCTCTTGGTCCTGTACTTCTGACTCTGGCTCAGGCCTATTGACTCTGGCTGATTTGTTGGATCTGCTCTCACTAGATTGGTTTTCAATGAGAAATATGTTGATGCACCTAAATCTTCTAAACCCCTCTTGCTTCCTACTGTTTTAACTTGTGGAGTGCCATTTTGCTCAGTTTTCATTCACTTATCTTTTGGCTAAAGTGTTACTGTGCATTACTTGTTCACAAAACTTCAGGGAAGTGTTGCTAGGGGGTGTCTGAAGATATTTCGGTTTAACTTGTGCTTTCAGTCCCTTGCGTTGAATTGCTGGAGTGCCATTTGTAGTTGGTTTTCACAGTGCCGTTTTGCTGTTTTCACTCTACCGCGAACTTGTCTACAATTGGATAGGGAGTTGTATTTACTTTTCCTTGACTGAATTTTAACTTACTTTACCAACTGTGATTATGTGTTGACAGAAGTGTATAAAATAAATATATATTCTCTTTTTAATACAAAGCTTTGGTCAGTATTTCCTTGCTCCATAGTACTGTTCTACCTATTGTGTAAACCCTGCATACTGCTCATCTCCCTCTTGAGATAAGTCTGACTGCTCAGCCACAGCTACCAACTAAATCTTTGTGGTACAGACTGATACCAAAGGGGATTTATTGCTCTCACCTGTAGGCCTAATCTGGTGTAGTGCTCCCTAAGAGAACTGCACTGGATTCCGCCTAACACTGGTGTACAGCGGTGAGGATCAAAGTATTGGATTTACATTTTAGTTAGTGTGTTACTAGTGCCTTGCTGCAACTAACCACAAGGTTAACAATCACAAAAAGTAATTTTTACAAAATCAAGTATGGAATGTTATAGTCAGGAGACCCTCCTTGCAAAAACTGCTGATTATCTTAAAGATTTGTGCAGACAGAAAGGTCTTCCTGTCAAAGGCAAGAAAACAGAAATTATTGATAGACTGTTAGAGAAACAAAGTCTGGATAGTGGTACTGTAGGCCCTACTACTCCAGCAACTGTGGCAAACAGTAATGATTATAATGTTGAAAATGTTATTGTTGAGTCAGATGAGGAAGAGGAGGATAACAATGTCACCCCCTCTGGTCCTCTGCTCTGCTTCTGGACCCTTACCAGGTCCCACATTAAGTCCTGAATTCATATCCCTAGAAAAAATGAGACTTGAACTTGAGTTCAAAAGAATTAGTGCCCAAACTGAACAGAGACATCAAGAACCAAGGCTGAAAGAAATGGAGCTCAACCATGAGCTAGAGATGAAGAAATTGTTTTTGGAAAATGCTTCTCTCCCCGTATCCTCTAGATCTTCCAGTCCAAAAAGACCTCAGATGCCTAAAGAGATTGTGGGTATGTATGAACCTACGTTGGATGTATTAGATTGGCTTGCTATGTTTGAATACAATCATGGGCTCCAGGATATCACCGGGAATCAGTTGATCCCCTGGTTATTCTCTAGGCTCCCTCCTGTTGCATCTGATGTGGTAATGGAGTTGGGGGAGGTGGATAGGATGGATTATGAATGTGTAAAGCTAGCCTTAATAGCTAGATTTGGGAAGACTCCTTCCCAGTACCTTAAGAGGTTTAGGACCCTCAAAAAGCATGATAGTACCCCTTTGGCTACTTGGGTGAATGAATGTTTGAAGAACTTAGAGGGATGGATTAAGGGTTATAGAATTAACACTTACGAAGGAATGAGAAATCTTGTTATGATGGAGTCTATCTATGATGCCTGCTCTCCTGAGCTCAGACAGCACTTGGCTGGTTCAAAGGAAATGGATTCCAAGAAACTAGCTAAGGCTGCTGACTTGTGGGTTGCCAACAGGGCTACTCACAAGGATTCAGGGGTAACTCAGAAAAAGGATGAGGGAAAGCAGCCTAAGAAAGACACCAAAGAGAATTCAAATAATTCCAATTCCAAAGAGGGCCACAAACAAAATTCTAAGGGTAAACCACCAGGGAAACCTACTCAGGCTAGTGTACCTTCTGGTCCCAGACCGGAAGGAGGTCAGAACAAGCCACCATTCATAAAGACATTTGGGAAATGTTATGTTTGTGGCTCAACTGATCATGTGAAAGGGGATCCCAGATGTAAGGGTAAACCTTCAGGGGTCCACACTGTCTCCTTAGCCTTCGCTCCAGAGGAGGAAGTACATATGGTCAGTGGAAACTTTCAATTGCTGGCTGATGACCCCATTGGAGTCTCAGCTAGTGTATCTTTAGTATCTCTTGGGTTGTGGGAACAACAGAAGTTAGATGTGTATAATTTTATCCCTCCTAATACTAAAGAGTCTTATAAAGACAGTGTCCTAGTCAATGGTCAGGAGACTCCTGCCATATAGGACACTGGGGCCAGCATAACTGTGGTGGACAAATCTTTTTTTCAAGGTGGAGGATGTAGCTAAGGCACCCAAACGCCTCACCAAGTTAGCTGGAGGGCCTGTGAAGATGCTTCCCCAATTACCAGCTCTCATCCAGTGCAATGAAATGACTGTCAGGATACCTGTGAGTGTACAATCTGAAGTACCAGGAAGGGTGCTGTTGGGCAGTGATCTGAAAGATCTGGGAGTAGTGTCAAGTACCCCCAGACCTCCTAGTAAGAGATTACAGGAGCTTACCAGACCTGCAAGGGAGAGGACCTTAAGTGGCTCTCCTGAGGAGATGATAGAAAAAGAAATCACTCATACTCCACTGGAGTTACTAACTGCTATTTCAAAGCAACCAGAAGCTAAGGGGAAACCCAAGACTTCCAAGAAGAAACCAGCAGAAAGCACTCCAGTGCTGCCAACCAGGAAATCTCCTAGGTTAGCAAAAATTACACCTGCGATTCCTCCTCCAGCTGAGGCTGAGAGTGAGGTACAACCCTGTGTGGTTGAACTAGAGCCTGAGGGCTCAGAACTAGTAGGAAGCCAGGAACTCATTTGAGATCTTGACCCTGTGGACCATCCTGAGCTGCAGTCGTTACTGGCAGAAGAGGGACCCCAAAGGGCAGACTTCAGTAAGGGACAAAGAGAATGTCCAACTCTGGAAGGTCTTCGCCACCAGGCAGCTTCTCAGCTTGAAGGGCAAGAGCCTGGGAAGTATAGGTTACACTGGGAAGATGGCCTCTTCTATAGTGAACCGACAGAGTCAACTCCTGGAGACTACAGAAGACTTGTAGTACCCCAAGCAAACAGACTCCAATTCTTGCAACTAGCCCATGAGATACCTTTGGCTGGTCACTTGAGCTTCAAGAAGACCAAGGAAAGGCTCTCTCTCTACTTTTATTGGCCTAAAATGGGGTTGGGGTAGATAAGTATTGCAAGAGTTGCCACACTTGCCAAACCTCTGGTAAAAGTGGCTCCAAGAACATGGCACCTCTAGTGCCTCTCCCTGTGGTGGGAGTACCTTTTGAAAGGGTAGGAATCGACATTGTTGGTCCCCGTGATCTTCCAACCTCTTCAGGCAACAGGTTTATACTTGTTGTAGTAGACCATGCTACTAGGTTCCCTGAAGCAATTCCTATGAGGACTGTTACAGCTCCAGCTGTAGCTAGGGCCCTCTTTGGTATTTTTACCAGGGTTGGGTTTCCTTAGGAGGTAATATCCAACAGGGGGTCACATTTTATGTCCCACTACATGAAGGCCATGTGAAAAAACTGTGGAGTTACCTACAAGTTCTCAACCGCATACCACCCTAATACAAATGGGCTGGTAGAAAGGTTTAACAAAACCATGAAGAGCATTAAAGGAGCTTTAGAAGACCCTCTTAAGAAAAAGTGGGATCTTCTACTGCCATGCCTTCTCTTAGCATATAGAGAAGTCCCTCAGGAGGGAGTGGGTTACAGCCCCTTTGAACTTCTCTATGGCCATCCGGTTAGAGGTCCATTGGCCCTGATCAAGGAGGGGTTGGAGAGTGCTCCTTCCCCCACCCCAGTCAGAGTCACTGACTATGTGACAGGACTCCGGAGGAGAATGTCACACATGATGGCTGCGGCAAGTGATAACTTGAAAGCAGGTCAGGCTCTGGTCAAGCATTGGCATGACCAGAAGGCCAACATGGTTGAGTTCGCTCAAGACCAGCTAGTTCTTGTTATGGTACCAACAAGGCAGAGGGCCTTGCAGGACAAATGGATGGGACCCTTCAAGGTTGTGGGAAAACCTGCAGAGGTAAACTATCTGGTGGACTTGGGCAATCCTAAAGAGGCTCCTAGAGTCTTTCACATCAACCGTCTAAAAGCTTATGTCTCGAGACCAGAACTGGGAGCTTTGCTTCTAGCTTCAGATCAAGAGGAAGAGTGAACCTCTGCCTGACCTCCTCAGAGGCAAACCTTTAGACGAGAAAATAGAAAGAGTCAATCTCTCTTCTAATCTGACACCTGAGCAACAGAAGGTGTGCAAACTTTTGTTAAATCAATTTGCCTCTCTGTTCTCTCTGACACCAGGTTTGACCCCTTGGGGCCAACATGATATCCAAACTGGTGACTGTTTACCTGTCAAAAGCAGGGGCTACAGGATGTCAGAAAATGTAAGAACCCACATCAAAGGAGAGGTCAACAAGATGCTTGATCTCGGGGTAATAGAGCCCTCTACTAGTCCATGGTCTAGCCCAGTTGTGTTAGTACCAAAGGCAGGATCCAAAGAGTTGAGATTCTGTGTGGACTATAGAGCTCTAAATGCAGTCACTAAGACTGATGCCCATCCTTTGCCAAGGACAGATGAGTTGGTGGATAAGACTGGTTCAGCCAGGTGCCTCAGCACATTTGATCTCACGTCAGGCTATTGGCAAATAGCCCTGACTGACCATGCCAAGGAGAAAACTGCATTCTCCACCCCAGTTGGCTTATACCAGTTTAAGGTTATGCCTTTTGGATTAAAGAATGCACCTGCTACATTCCAAAGGATGGTTAATCAGGTTCTGAATGGGATGGAGGACTTCTGCATGGCATACTTGGATGGCATTGCAGTGTTCAGCCCTACTTGGAAAGAACATGTTGACCACCTAGGATATGTTTTGCAGGCTCTGGAACAGGCCCATCTGACCATAAGGCTAGCAAATGTCAAATTGGTCAGAGTAAAGTGGTCTACCTTGGGCATGAGGTAGGAGGTGGTGAAATAAGACCTTTGCTCAGCAAGATCGAAGCTGTGCAAAATTGGACAACCCCTTCTACTCAAACCCAGGTGCGAGCCTTCCTAGGCCTCTGTGTATTACAGGAATTTCATTGAGAACTATGGGTCCATAGCTTCTCCACTGAATGTAATCTCCTCTCCTAAGTTCCCTAAAAGATCAAATGGAATGAGAGTGCAATCAGGCCTTTGAAAGCCTGAAGAAAGCCCTTTGTCAAGCTCCAGTTCTCAGAGCTCCTCACTACCACCAACCCTTCATTGTACAGACAGATGCTTCCAATATAGGTATAGGTGCAATAATCAGTCAACTGGATGAGAAAGGTAGGGAGCACCCCATTTGCTTCATCAGTAGGAAACTGAAGGAACCTGATACAAGGTGGGCAACTATTGAGAGAGAATGTTTTGCCATTGTGTGGGCTTTGAAGAAGTTTAGACCAAACCTATATGGATCTACTTTCACCATTCAAACAGACCACCAACCCTTGAGATGGTTGATGCAAATGAAAGGGGGAAACCCAAAACTGCTAAAATGGTCAATGTGCCTCCAAGGGTTTGATTTTACCATTGAGCACAGGTCAGGATGTCACCACCAAAATGCTGATGGTTTCTCTAGGATGTTTATAACCGACCAGAGGTATGAGACTCATTCAGGAGTGGATTAGATCCTCCTGTCCCTTAGTCTGGGGGGGAGGGGTGAGTGTTAGGGAGAATTCTCACTTATGGCTAATTTCCCTTACCTATAGAGTCCCCCAGCAGCTTTGCTGGATTTGAAGGGTTTGTTTCTTTTTTACCTGCTAAGAGTGATACTCCTTTTCCCACTCTTAGGCATCTTTGCTATGTGTGTTCTAGGCTATCTTTTGTGTTTAATGCCTATGTGATATTTTCTCTCACCCATAGGAACCACCTTTATGCACATGTGTTACACAGCACCCTCCGTGCCGTGACACAGGGGTGTCGTAGCGACCCCCAAACATAGACTCCATACCCTGGGGCTGACTACTGTCTCCCAGGGCATGTAAAGTCCCCATTGACTTTACTAGTCAATCTCTGTGAACTAAACCAGTACACCCCATCTTAAAATGGAAGTACTGGAAGGGGTTAATAGTTTTTCCCCCTATGTTCATTTTCGAGAGGGTACCTTAAAGTCCCCCTCTACAAAGTTTCTGGCTGGTGGCAGTGGTTACTACCTTTCATATTCGACCGCAAATATTTTCCTATGGGATTTTCCCATTGTTCAAGGCTAATACTTTTACTGACAGCCTCTAACATACTGCCGGTTTATTTTATTATTAACTTTACTCTGGTAGGTTTTATTTGCCAGAACTTTGATATAACTTCTTTCTCGAGTCTGACTCCATATTCCTAACCCAGGTCGGGGATCCTTTGTTCGCTCTTTTGGCGGGCTTCTGCCAAGAAGCCCTCCTTTCGGCACCTCTGAGTCTGGGGTGGGTCTGTTGTTTGGGAGGGGGAGTAGAACCCCTGGAGAGAGTTGCCACAGCAACTTGGGTCGCACTCTAACCTGATAGGCTGGAGGGTCTCCCGCCAAGAAGACCACTCCACTGTGTGAGTGACAGCTAGGCTGAATGAAGGGGTCTCTTTCTGCATAAAAGCAGGGTCCTGAGGACTGGAAGAGCAAGACGTCGCCACTGGAACTACAGAACCGAAGGGGAGACACGCCACAGACATCTTCAGGATCTACACCACCGGTGAAGCCCTGCCGGATCGTCTCACCACTTTTCTTCCACACGACGAGAGGAGATCTTCAGCGAAAGAGCCTCCTTCCCTTGAGCTGGTGGGGCCAACCAGTTCACCTCTGGCTTCCTCGGACCTGCCTTGGTCGAATCGACAGTGCCCAGCACTTGGAGACCGGATAACCAAGCAGCTAGCGACCCGGACCGCGATTAAAAGGAATGTACCTTTTAAGCTTCGTTTGGCAGCACCGCGGCTGGCTTCATCCCTGGGTAGTGCAGCGACTCGAACCTTCCTCCACGACGAGAGCCTCTCTTTCTCTGTTGGATCCCTCGACCTGCAGGAACTACCAGGAACAACCGCCACCGCAGGAGCCACTTCTTCACGTTTAAGGTACATTGTTCCGCCAGGCCGCCCTTTTTCCGTGGTAGCCCTAAAGGTGTTTTAATTCCTTTTTTTTTTTTATTTTTTTTTTAAACTTTTATTTTTAGCGGCACAAGGTTACATGGTGCAGGCAGCAAGGCCACAAGTTCAACACGTGTAGAAGACGTTGCAATACATTTGGCAAGGTACATTGGTCACAGCAATACAAGGCAGTGGTCGCATGAGATATATACAAGTAAGTGTGCACATAGTAGGGTTAGTTACAGCGGAGTGGGAGACAAGCCAGAGCTGGAGGCACTTGTACTTCTATTGTTAAGGTACGTGTTGAATTCCGTCCAGATGTTACGGGGGCGAGATGTAACAGGGAGCATAGATATGAATTCCTCCTCGCAATTGCGTGACCAGGTAAGCATCTGGAGCCATTTCCGGTGAGCCGGAGGGGAGGGATTTTTCCAATTCTGAAGAACGCATTTCTTGGCAACCATACATGCAATATTCAGAAATCTAGCTGAGCATCTAGTGTCATCGGTCGCCCAGGCGCCAAACAGGACGGCCAGAGGATCCGGGTCAATAACGACTCCAATGATAGCAGAGAGAGTTTCAAGGATACCCTCCCAGAAACTAAGCAGTTTGTTGCAAGACCAGAACATGTGTAGGTGATCGGCCTCTGTCGCCCCGCAGCGGGGGCAGGGGCGTGCCGCAGTATGAGCGAATCTAGAGGTTCTGTATGGGGTATAGTAAAGTCTATTTAGGAGTTTGTACTGCATGGCACGAAAACGGAAGTTGAGGGAGACTCGTTGGGTGTGCAGGCACATGTTCTCCCAGGCCCCATCTGATATTTCCAGGCCCAGGTCGTCGGCCCAGCCATCTCGTGCCTTGAGAGTGGGAATAGGGGAGGCAGCCTGAAATATCTTGTAGAGTGAGGAGACCACGCCGCGGGCGCCCCCTGAATTGGCAATGTATGCGATGGCTGGGTTGTCCGGGGGCTCGTCCGGGAATGTGGGCCATTTGGACCTAAACGCGGCCCGCAGTCTATAATATTGGAGGGTTTCCAACGCGGTCCCGGTGTGACCCGGTTTCCAAGATCGGGGGTCGATAAACCTACCTTCAGGGTAGAAGTCCGTCAGTGCATGGTATCCCAGCTCCCCCCAGTGTCGGGCCAGCGCTGCGTCATGTGTGGGTTCCAGGCCAGGAAAGGCCCACACAGGAAGCCACTTGTAGTACGGGAAGGCACCAGGCATCTGGGAAAGCATGCGAGACCAGGCCAATAGAGTTGTGTAGAGAGGGTCAATAGGAGAGTCGGGTATGTATTGGTAATGCAGTAACGCGGACATTAGGTCGATGCCGGTGGTCGCCAAACTCTCCAGTTTGACATGGGGACGTGTTGGTGCACCAGGATACCAGTGGGTGGCATGCTGGGCCTGAGCTGCGTGCCAGTAAAGTGATACATTCGGGGCGGTGAGTCCCCCTAGTTTGTATGGGAGTGTCATGTCCGTCCACTTTTTGCGTACTGCGCCCGCGTGCCAAAGGAACTGAGCAAACAGTGTGTGCAGTCTGGCAAAGTAGTTATTTCCAGGCCACACGGGTACGTTGCCAAATGTGTAGAGGAGTTTGGGGAGCAGAATCATTTTAATGAGGGAGAGCCGTCCAGCAATGGAGAGCGGGAGGGCACGCCACCTGAGAAGTTTGGTTTCGACAATGCGCGATACCGCAGAGTAATTGTCAGCGAGAAGGGAGGACTTGGCCAAGGATATGTGCACGCCCAAATATCTAAAACCATTCGGTGACCAACGGAGGGGGTATTCAGAGGCAGGTTGCTGGGTGGACTTAGTGAGCGGGAAGATCTCTGACTTGGAATAATTGATAGTGAAGCCGGAGTGAGTGCCTATGCGGGTTATGTCCCTTAGTATTGAGTCAAGGTGTGTTGCAGGGTCTCTGATGTATAAGAGAACATCGTCCGCATATAGGGAAATAATTTCGGGGCTGTCTTTCAGTCTTATACCCTTGCGGGCATGGTGAGCACGGACATAGTCTGCCATTGGTTCAATAGCTAAGGCGAACAGTATTGGAGAGAAAGGGCATCCCTGTCGGGTGCCTCTGAACAGTGTGAAAAGATCAGAAGTTAGTGTATTGATCCTAACCCGTGCCACAGGGGAAGTGTAAAGCAATTTTATAAATCTAATCATGTTCGGGCCAATACCCATATTCTCAAGAACCAGCCAAGTATATCTCCAGGAGACCATATCGAAGGCCTTCTGGGCGTCCAGTGTGACCACCACTGCTTGTGCCTCTTGGTCAATGCGGGACATTACGTTAAACAGTCTCCTGATGTTGTGGGAGGTGGACCTGCCCGGTACAAAGCCGGCCTGGTCATCGTGGACCAGATATGTCATAATGGGCAGAAATCGGTTCGCTATAATTTTTGCAAAGATCTTTGTGTCGAGGTTCATTAGGGAGAGGGGTCTGTAGGACCCACATTCGTCGTCGGGCTTATCGGGCTTGAGCAACACCGTAATGGCTGCCTCGCGCATAGAGAGGGGAAGAATAGAGACTCGGAGCGATTCATCCCAGACCTCGAGTAGCTTGGGGGCGAGTATGGCGACGTGTTCTTGATAGAAATCGGCGGTCAGACCGTCGGGCCCCGGGGCTTTGCCTTTGGGTAGATCAGAGATGGCTGTAACTATCTCGTCGAGCGTGACTGGAGAGTCTAGTTCGTCACGGGCAGCGGAGGAGACCTCAGTGGTGGGGATCGAGTCAAGGAGTTCCCGCATGTGCTGTTCAGTGTGCTCAGCAGGCTGAGAGTAGAGAGATCTGTAGAATTCGGTAAATGTGTTCAGAATTTGTTGGTCAGCCCATTGAGTATTACCCTGTTCATCTTTAAGTGAGGTGATTTGCATTCGGCCAGATTCCCATTTAGTTAGTGTCGCTAACGTTCTCCCGGGCCTCTCTCCCTCGCCATATTTCCTGGCCGCTTGAGGGCGACCAAGGAAATGTATCTCGCTGACGGCGAGTTTGTTGAAGGCTTGGAGTTCCTCAGAAATCTGGGCCAGAGTGGCGGGGTCTGCACCAGAGGCGCCTTGCAGTTCCAATTGTTTCAGTTTGCTTTCTGAACGGCTCAGTGCTGTTCTGATTGATTTCAGCACCCCAGCTTCCCGGGAGATAGACATTCCCCTGATATACACCTTAAAGGCGTCCCACCTTACGGCGGCAGAGGTATCTCGGAGAGAATTCATTTCGAAGAAGGACAGAATATCGTCGAGTATTTCAGCCTTAAATACCACATCTCGCAAGGCGTCGGATTTAAAACGCCAGGTGCTGAACGTCGGGACGGGTACTCCTAGTCTGGCTGTGAGTGTGATCGGGGCATGATCAGAAAGCGTGCGGGGTAGGATCTGGGAGCCCAACACCCCTCCCATGACACCCTTCGAGACAAGAAACAAGTCAATCCTAGAAGAGCTCCCATGCACTGATGAGTAGTAAGTATAGTCTCTAAGATGTGGGTGTAGCGACCTCCAGGCATCGCAAATGTCGAGGGTCTTAATGTGAGAGTGCAACCTGCGGGCGGCACTGGACAGAGGCCGTGGGTTGGATCCAGTCCTATCTAGGGCTGAATCAAGAATAAGATTCAAGTCTCCCCCCCAAATGACCAGAGTTCCCACATATCCCAGCAATATAGTGGCGATCTTATCAAAAAAATCAGGAGAATCGATATTGGGGCAATAGGTATTGACGAGCAGATATTCTTTGTTGGCCAAAGTGCAATGTAGTATGACATAGCGTCCCTCAGGGTCAGTGTAGTTTTTATGCAGTGTGAACTTGATGGATTTATGGATCATGGTTAGAACCCCCCTGGATTGAGTGGAGTAGGAGGTAAAAAATCTAGTAGGCCCCCATGCCGGGGCCATAGTTCGGGGGATGCGGCCATTGGAGTGCGTCTCCTGCAAGAACAGTATCTTACAGTTATGTCTGTTGGCATATGCCATGATTTTGCGCGCCTTAGTGTGATTGCTTACCCCTCGGACATTCCATGACATTAAGACGGTTGCCATAACTGTGCCAGGCGTCTCATTATGTGACACGTGTTCTCAATGAACGTCTCGGACCCAACAATAGTGTGCGCCCCAAGGGTTGAGGCAAGATTTACGAACGTGGCCCATTAGTGCCGGCCACATGCAACCTCGTGTGCCTTTTGTGGATAACACCCGGTTTCCCCCCCCCACCCTCACCACCAACCCATGATCAGCAGTGTACATCCCACCCATCCCCAACTGTGCACAGTCGGACCGACCCCAACATGATCCTGCCAGTGCAAAAGCCCAACAGGGGCGAACCAAAAACAGAGAACTAGGAAGCAGTGCAATCGCAATGGGGTGCGCTATTGCCGTGTGTTAGCACGCTTGGGACACTAAGGCGTCCGTGAGAAATTAAACAGTGTTTGCGGTTTAGTGAAGGATGTCACAGCCGTTACCTATGGCCGTGCCGGCCTGGATGTGTAGTAGAGAGGCATAGCATTTGACGAGAACAAGAATCAACATGATCACTTTGAGTAGATCAGCAACATGCACGATAGAAAGTGCGTATCCGAGGGCTAAGGGACCATGAGTATAGCCCAGAGGGCATGAAAAGTAGGAATACAACAGCAGGGTAGTAGTGTGGATGGACCATGGATGATGAAGCCCTCAGATCGCTCGAGTAGGCGGCGATCCGAGAGAGCAAGTTTCAAATTAAGATCAGACATTTCCCATATCATCTCCAACAAGGGTATATCCAAGAGCTGTGCAATCGCAGCGGGGTGCGCCGCTGCCGTGCAGGAATGAACATTGTTAGCGGACATATCGAGAGTACACCCCAGTTCCACCTAATGGGGCACAGGGAGCGACCCGCATCCCACAGGGATCCAGCAGCCCAGCCCAAGCGGGAACATGAGATGATGCATACCCAGGTGCTCGTGGAGGGAGGGCAATGGTTGTTGCCAGAACAAAGGAGCTATGCATGTCAGAGAGCAACAGAAGTAAATGTGGGAGAATAACTTGAACGGAAGGACTGTTGCTCCCCAGAGAGCGTAAATTAAACCTGCATAGGACCACATTGTATACCAGTGAATGCAGAGGTGTGGTCACTCATGGATGTGAACAAAGAGTGGCATGAGTCGATCTACCAATAAGCATAGCATCAAAGCATCTCAAAGCAAACATAAAATTCACTCATTATGCACAGTGTCATCAGCCGGAGGGTGGAGAGGAACATGTGCCTCGATGAATTTAACCGCCTCAGACGGCACTGTAAAAAAATAAAGTTTGCCGTTGAACGTGAACTTCAAGCGTGCAGGGAAAAGTATGGCGTAGGGGATGTGCCTTTCCCTGAGGAGTTTCTTCACTCCGAGGAACTGGCGACGCTCCTGTTGAACTCCGGTGGAAAAGTCGGGGAAAATCCTGATCACCTGCGAGTCCATTCGTAACTCGCCTTTTTCCCTTGCAAGGCGGAGGATTAAGTCACGGTCTTTGAAGCTTAGAACCTTGGCAATGATAGGCCTCGGAAAGTCACCGGGTTTGGGCCGGGATGACAGTGCTCTATGGGCCCTTTCGATGGTGAAGAAGGGAGACATGTCAGGGTTGCCCAGTAGTTCCCTCAGGAGGTCTTCGACTGCCGATTCCAGTCGACCCCTCAGCGCATTTTCAGGGACACCAACGATGCGTATGTTGTTTCTGCGCGACCTAGATTCAAGGTCATCACACTTGGCCTTGACCGCCTTCATATCCGAGACCAGAGTGGACACAGTGCCCTGAAGTGTAGAAATATTATCCTCGTTGGTGCCAATTCTATTTTCAGTCTCCGTGATTCGAGCCCCCTGTTGATCCAGTTTAGCTCTGAGAGAGGCCACGTTGGCATTAATGTCATCAAGCTTTTCGTGGAAAGCTGCAAAGTTTCTGGCCATGGATTCCATTATCGCTGTGAGGTCAGTGGTGGGTGCCTCGGCGCATGGCGGGTCGTCGGCTGGATCGTCTGATGCGTGGGCCGAGTCAGGCCTTGGGGCGGCTTTAGCGAATTTATCCATGGCCCCGGTTTTATTGATATTCCT
Source organism: Ambystoma mexicanum (assembly GCF_040938575.1). Lineage (NCBI taxonomy): Eukaryota > Metazoa > Chordata > Amphibia > Caudata > Ambystomatidae > Ambystoma > Ambystoma mexicanum. Next base: position 798,914,914 of record NC_090926.1, on the reverse strand, counting down.
TGATCTGTTAGACATCGTGGATAGTGTTGCAGGGGCCCTGAGTGGGCAGAGTAAAGACACGAGTGAGGGGATGCAGGAGAGGTTCAAGGCCAGTGATGATGGTCCGGCACGCCGGTGTAAACAATCCTGACAAAGGCGGCAGGGGCCACGCCAGCGGGGAGGTGTAAAATAGTTGCAGGGATCAAGCAGGGATCAAGCCGCCCCAGATAATGAGGATGGAGGCCAGAACAGACCTCGAGTGAGCACCACAGAGAATGCAACCAGCAGGAGTGGACGCCGCCCGGGGCAGTGACGGCGGCGCCCAGCAAGGAAGGGTGATGGCCACGGTAGCAATCCGGGGACCGCTGTGCCCGGAGGGGGGCGGCAGCGGGCCAATCCGGGTCCGGTGGGGTGCAGGGCCCCGCAGCGCCGCAGGGCATGGGCCCCGAGAGCAATCAAGGCGGCGCAGGGGCCAGCCGGGGCCGCGCAACGCGGGGGGAGAGGCCCAGATAGAATTAGGCCCGTAATGGATTCAGGGCCAACACAACCCCGACGCGCAGCGGCCCCAGCAACCCCTCACCTGGTGTGCGCCGAGCGGTCATCCAGTCCGGGAGCGGGAGCTAGTGTCGTTCCTCCGGTCCTCGGGGTCCGCCGGGGGCGGATCAGATCCCCACAGCGGCAGCAGGATACAGGCCGGGCGCGGGCCGGCGGACCTCCAGCCGGGCGAGGCAGCCAGGAGGGCCGCACCGCCCAGGTGTCGAGCGGCGTGGAGGAGAGGCCGCCCGGCCGGAAGGACCGGTCACCCAGGCCCGAGGGCCACGACCACGGAACGGGGAAAAAAGTCCAGGATGGCCGGCGCAAGGCACGGCTCAAGCTGCAGCCGCCGGTCCAGCGAGGGTCACGGTCCACCTCACAGCGCCCACGGCGCGGCCCGCGGGGCACCACGGTATGCGTCACAGCAGGCGGGCCAGTGGGAGGATGCAGCAGGGGAGGCAGTAATGGAGCTGCGGGAGCCGGGCAGAGAAACCCCGATGGGCCTCAGGCACCGCGGCAGCCCGGAGGTTCCCGCAGCGAAGATCTCCGGCACCCAGGATCCGATTCGGGCCAGGAACGCAGCAGCGTGTAGCCCCCGTTATAAGGAGGATAGGGGGTCGGTCGAGTGGGCGCAGGGATGTATTAGCCCGCGGATGTCATCGGGTGAAGAGCGGCTTTACACGGAGCTCGAGAGCTAGGCAGCCATCTTGCTGGCTGCTCAACAGCGCCCCCCGTGTTTTAATTCCTTTAACTACTTGTGGGGTCGGCCGCCCTCGCTCTTAACATTGTCTTTTGCCTCGCATCTACCTCTTCAATATTTTTCTACTAAAGACTTAACTGCAGCTCCAAGAACATTTTTGCTCCTAAACTCTTGGTCCTGTACCACTGACTCTGGCTCAGGCCTATTGACTCTGGCTGATTTGTTAGATCTGCTCTCACTAGATTGGTTTTCAATGAGAAATGTGTTGATGCACCTAAATCTTCTAAACATTTCTTCCTTCCTACTGTTTTAACTTGTGGAGTGCCATTTTGCTCAGTTTTCATTCACTTATCTTTTGGCTAAAGTGTTACTGTGCATTACTTGTTCACAAAACTTCAGGGAAGTGTTGCTAGGGGGTGTCTGAAGATATTTTGGTTTAACTTGTGCTTTCCCTCCCTTTCGTTGAATTGCTAGAGTGCCATTTGTAGTTGGTTTTAACTGTACCATTTTGCTCAGTTTTCACTCTACTGCAAACTTCTCTACAGTTGGATAGGGAGTTGTATTTACTTTTCCTTGACTGAATTTTAATTTACTTTACCAACTGTGATTATGTGTTGACAGAAGTGTATAAAATAAATATATATTCTCTTCTTAATACAAAGCTTTGGTCAGTGTTTCCTTGCTCCATAGTACTGTTCTACCTATTCTGTAAACCCTGAATACTGCTCATCTCCCTCTTGAGATAAGTCCGACTGTTCAGCCACAGCTACCAACTAAATCTTTGTGGTACAGAATGATGCCAAAGGGGATTTATTGCTCTCACCTGTAGGCCTAATCTGGTGTAGTGCTCCCAAAGGGAACTGCACTGGATTCCGCCTAACAAACTGCGATCCTGGAACTGCTTGTCTCACTCAGAGTGTCCTCTCGTGCTCCGCCTATTATCTGTGTGGGGAAGTGTAATGGAAGTCAGGTGTGTTTGATGGTCAGTAATTGCCTGACCATAGTATTGGGATATGTCAGGTATACCAGTGAAAGTGTTCGTGCAGGAAAGGGGGCGGGGGTAAAGTTTCCATACATCCTACTGGGTGGGATGAGGTAAAGGTGTTGCCGGGAAGAGAGGGATACCACGTCTCACCATTAGGTATCCCACGCCCAAAGACCCCTCACCCAGGTGATCCTCCCGCACTGGTCCACCCCTAGGGACTGGATCCAGACGCGATGGCTGTGTTTTGGCCACCTGGATGACAGATCCCTGAGGACTAACAGGTGAGACACCTTCTGGTTTCTCACATCTGCTCACTCTTTCATCCAAGAAATAATGCTTTTCCAGAACTGGGTCACCGACCATTTCACAAAAAAGTCTGTATTGGCATCAACTCCTCTTTTCAAATATTGGGTCACCAACCCTTTCTTAACATTTGTCATATTCATACCAATGTACATTTTCCAAGCATTGGGTCACCAACCCTTTCTTCACACTGTTAGTATTCAATTCAACCTCTCTCTCCGAGTATTGGGTCACCACCCCTTTCTTAACAATGTTTGTATTTGTATCAAACTCTCTTTCCAAGATTTGGGTCACCAACCCTTTCTTAAAACTGTTTGTATATATATCAGTTCCTCCAATTACTTTAATTGAGCTTTCTCGTCCGGTTAATGATATGCAACAATAGCTGTGCAGCTTTAGCGTTCCTTCCGTCTTTTTCTCCTTCAGTTCTGAACCCGTGCTCCCAGCTCTTTAAGATGAGATAGCAATACCCTTGAGATGGATGAGGATGCATAAATGTATTCAAACATCAATAATGAAAATGACTCAGGTAGTTGGCAAAAGGATAGCTGTTTTAATATCAATGATCTAAAACAGGGAGCACAACAGACATCAATGGATGTCTCAGCGTAAAGACTCTCAATGTATTTTGAAAAAAAGCTTGCTTATATAACAGAAAATCGTCATAGGTGACGTTAACCCACGTATTACTAACGTCATCCTACGTGGCAAACTACAAAAACCTAGTGGCAAGTGTGATAGGGTCTAAGGAATCATCCAAGTATACGATCCATACTCGTCTAGGGCAGTGAAATAAAGTGATTTGTTTCTCAACATCAGGTGCGGCAACTAAGCCCTTCCCCTTAAACATGTCACTATGATCTTCACTAATTATACAAAGTCCCATTGGCTACACAATTATAGAACCCTTAATCATGTGGTCCTCTATCATTGTTTGGCTTCTAACATCCGTCAGTACCTTTCCACCTACGTTTAGCAGCACACAGGCTGAGCATCCAGGTGCTGTTGAACTCGTCTTAACCATAGCTTCCCACCAATTAGCATAATCATCTATCATCACCTCAGTGGTCTGCTGTCAATTAGGACTTTGAATTTACCTGTAACTGTTGTTCTCCAGCATGGGTCTGGCATGGATTCACATGCTCATGAATATTCCCCGTCGTCAGGCAAGGAATCCTCGGTAAAGAAAAAATCAGTATGTTTCGTATCTGATCTATCTTTCTTAGTAGTAACCAAGTAACCAATCACTGGTCTCTGGGTCATACTGCACCCAGCCAATGACTGCCCTCTCCCTAAGCCCCGCCCCTGGCAGCCATCCTCAGATTTGGTAGCACGTAAAGTGGCAGTATGACCAAGTGAAGAGCCGCAGAGGGGAAGGAGGGAGGGTTCGCATGTGAATCCATGTCAGACCCATGCTGGAGAACAACAGTTACAGGTAAGTAACTTGTTCCTTCTCCAGCATGGGGTCTGGCATGGATTCACATGCTCATGAATCTAAGAATACATAGCAGTAAACAAATGCACAACCACGGGAGGTGGCAAGGCTCAACATTGCATTACATAAAACTCGACATTACGCATCTCTTACCTCCTCAACAGGCTCACCTTAAGCGAACAAGTTGCGCAGCACTGCCTGGCCGACTCTGGACTCCTCCCTGGAATCCCGGTCGACGCAGTAGAATCTCGTGAAGGTGTGCGTCGACCTCCACGTAGCAGCCCTGCAGATGTTCAGCAGTGGCACACCAGACAAGAACGCCGTGGTAGCAGTGATCGCTCTGGTCGAATGGGCTCTCGGACGGCCGGGCAACGGTCGGTTTGCCAACCGATGACAGTGCATGATGCAGCCAAAGAGCCATCTGGAATGGAAGCCTTCGAGAGAGCCTTCCCTTGGTTCACAGGTCCAAAGTTCACAAACAGCAGTGATGTCTTCCAAAAACTCTTTGTTCGGTCCACGTAGAACTTCAGCGCTCTAGCTACATCCAGCAAGTGCAAAGTCCTCTCGGCCGGCGACGAAGGTGACGGGAAAAAGACTGGTAACACGAAGGGCTCGTTGAGATGGAAGTCCGACGGCACCTTGGGCATGAAGGAGGGGTGCGTCCTCAGCACCTCCTTTGTCTCGTGGAAAGTCAAGTATGGAGGCTTGCAGGAAAGGGCCTGAATCTCTCCCACGCGTCGTGCAGAGGTGATGGCCACAAGGAACGCTGTCTTCCATGAAAGGAACTTCAACGGAGCTGAATGCAAAGGCTCGAATGGCGGGCCCATGAGCCTGGTCAGCACCACGTTGAGCTCCCACGCCGGGGCTGGAGCCTTCACCGGCGGGAACGATCGGAACAGTCCTTTCATAAACTCCTTCACCAGTCGATGAGACCACAAGGATGGTCATCCTGTAGTTCAGGTATATCGGGAGATCGCTGCCAGATGTATCTTGATGGAAGCGTGAGCTAGTCCTGCTTTGGCCAGCAACAGTAGGTATGGTAGCATTTGAGGTGCCGTAATCCGTAGAGGGTTGATCTTCTGTGCACGGCACCAGACAGAGAACCTCTTCCACTTATGTCCGTAGTACTTGAGAGTTGAGGACGCCTTGGCCTTTGCAAGAACCTCTCTGCAGTCAGCCAGGATATCATACCCTCCAAACGCTAGTGCTGCAGGAGCCAGGCCTGCAAGTTCAGCGACACCGGGTCGTGATGAAGAATGGCACCTCCCTCTCTGGAGAGAAGATCTGCGTCCGTCGACAGCTTGACTGGTGGGGACGCTGATAGGTCCAGAAGGTCCGGGAACCAGATCTGTCTCGGCCACGCTGGTGCGACGAGGATCATCCTGCACCGTGACCTGAGTTGGTTGATGAGTCGGAGCAGCAACAGCAACGGAGGGAATGCATACAGGAACAGGCCTTCCCAGGGGAACGAGAAAGCATCGCCCATGCTCCTCGGTTGGGGAAACCTGCTGGCGAATCTGGGGTTTGCCCCATCGCTGGAAGAGCCAATCCACTTGATCCTGGCGTAGTTCCCACTCTAGTCGCACGAGCGCAGCTCCCTGCTGAGCGAGTCGGCGATGGCGTTTTTTATTCCTGCCAGATGGAAGGGAACCAGAAACATCCCCTGGGCGACGGCCCAGTGCCACAGATCCTCAGCCTCCTTGGATAGGGCTGGGGATCTGGTGCCACCCTGCTTCCGGATGTAGAACATTGTGGTGGTGTTGTCGGTGAAGATCCTCACAACCTTGCCCTTGAGGGACGGGAGGAACGACTTGAGCGCCCAGAACACGGCCCGCAGCTCCAAGATGTTGATGTGGAGAGACCTCTCCTCCGGGAGCCAAAGGCCTCTTGCGTGGAGATCTCCGGTGTGCGCACCCCATCCCTCCAGGGAGGCGTCCGTCGTCACCATCTCCTGATGTGCCGGGGTCGGAAAGTCCGTGCCCGCCGTGAAGTGTGCACGGGTGCGCCACCACTGGATCGCCTGACGGAAAACCTCGTTGAGCGGGATCTTGTCCTCGAAGCTGCCCGCCGCTTGCATCCGGTGGGCGTCGAGGAACTCCTGTAGAGGACGCATCCGTAGTCTGCACAGGCGCACTAAGTAGATGCATGAGGACATCATTCCGAGGAGGGACTTGATGGATCTCACCCTGGCCACGTCCGTGGCTAGCAGGCGCTGCACCTTGCCTAAGATGGCCTTCGTCCTTCCCTCAGACGGAGACGCCAACCGCTCCACTGTATCGAGCTATGCTCCCAGAAACAGTGCCATCTGCGACGGAACCAAATGGGATTTCGGGTAGTTGATGGAGAATCCCAGCTCCGTGAGTAAGCGGACGGTCTTCGCCGTGTGCTCGACGGCGAGCTCTCTTGTCCTTGCGCGGATGAGCCAGTCATCCAGGTAGGGGTAGACGTGGATCCCCTGCAGGCGCAGCTGCGCCGCCACTGGTGCTAGGCACTTGGTGAACACCCTGGGTGCCGACTTCAATCCGAATGGCAGAGCTCTGAATTGGTAGTGGCGTCATTGGACTATGAATCTGAGGAACTTTCGGTGTCCTTTTAGGATGGGGATGTGGAAGTAAGCATCCTCCAAATCCAACGACGATAGGAAGTCGCCGTCCACCAGCTGTCTGTGCTGGAGGGTGACCATCCTGAACTTCTGTGCCTTGATGTATTTGTTCAACCGACATAGGTCCAGGATGGGGCGCCAACCGCCTGTCTTCTTTCTGACAAGGAAGTATCTTGAGTATACTCCGGAGCCTCTTGGGGACGAGCTCGATGGCACCTTTCTTGAGCATCGCCTTTACCTCCAAAAGCAGTTGAGGGACGTGATTTTCCTTCCTGGCCACGGGAGGAATGCGGGGCCACTTCTTTTGGAATTCGAGAGTGTGCCCGTGGGCCAGGGCATCCAGCATCCAACGGTCGGCGGAGATGGACTCCCACACGCTGACGAACTTTGCCAGCCGGCCTCCCACCGGGGTGCTTCGGTGGGGGCCCGACGCTACGGCCGGTTCAATCTTGCTTGGAGGCCGCCTTGCCGCAATGGCCTCCTTGGCGATGACGCCGAGACCTTCCTTGCTTGATGCAACCTCTGTAAGCCTCCTGGGACGAGGAGCGGGCCACCTGGGGGTACATAGAGGAGCCACCACCTGATCCCTTGGAGGCCCCATGTCTGCCTCCTGTGCTCCGAAAGGGCCGTCGTTGCTGAAGGACTCCCAGGGCTCGGGCCGTCTCTGTGTCGGCCTTGATGGCCTGCAGCGACTCATCCACTGTTTTCCCAAACAGGTTGTTGCTGTCGAACGGCATGTCCAAAACCCTGGTCTGCACGTCCTGACGGAAGCCTGTCGCCTTGAACCAGCCTCGTCGTCGAAGGCAAACACCGTTGCCTAACTGGCAAAACCCGGTGTCGGCAATGTCCGTTGCCACTGTTATGGCGTGGTCCGACGCCACCTCACCTTCCTGCAGAATCTCCAGGGCCTCCACCCTCTTGTCGTCTGGTAGGAAGTCCAGTAGGAGAGCTATCTTGTACCATAGCTCCCTGTTGTAACGGACCACAATAGCTAAGGCGTTGGCCACCTTAATTGTCGTCGCCGCCGACGAGATGACCCGTCGCCCCATGGCATCCAATTTCTTACCCTCGCCGTCAGGTGGAGAAGTAGAGGTTGAGGCTGTCGCCCCCGCTGCCTTCTTCTTGGCCGCCGCTGAGACGACCGAATCCGGCATAGGTTGAGCCCTGAGGCACAAAGGGGCGGCATCGGGGACCCGGTACTTCTTCTCGTACCTGTCCCTCTTGGCAGGCGTCGTGGACGGGTACTTCAGGATCGCAAGTCCCTCGTCCCAGATATCGTCGAGTAACGGTACCGCGAGGACCGTCTTTCTCTTGGCCTCTCGCCGTTGATAGAGGAAACCTTCCTTCTTCTGTTCCTCGGGGCAAAGCTGGAAGAGCTCGGATGCCCTGGCGATCATGGCATGAAAGGAGCCAATTTCATCGAGCGGGGAAGCCCGAGGGAGTGGTGATGGAAGGTCCGTCCCGTCGTCACCACCGTCGTCGTCATCCGTCCCCATCGTTGCATACGTCGCCATGACATCCCTGGGGTCCGGCCAGGGGGATGAGGGCTCCACGGGTCATGAGGGCATGAAGGGAGGGGGGGATGAACTCTCCTCCGCTTGTTCGAAGGGCTTCCCGACGGGCCCGGTTCTGGATCGTCCGCCGGGGTTCGTGGTAATCTCATCCTTATCTCTGTGCATAAGGTTTGGATTGCCAGCAAAATGGCTGCCGAGTTGTCCTGAGGCTCGGGCAATGGCTGCGACGTGAGGGATGGCCGCTCCTCCACTGGGGCCTCGTCGGCGCCACCGTCGCTTTCTTCGGCCACCTCTTCGGGATCCCTCCCGTGGGATCGTACCTTCTCGAACCTCTCGTTGAGGTTCGTCACAGTTTCCACCAGCTCCTCCTGAATCCGTGCCCGTAATGGCCACCGCCCCCCCTTTTTTCCAGCGGGGTCTTCACGGGGGTCTTGTCGATGGGCTGGAAAGAGGATTCCCTCCGCGGTGGCAGGGAAACTCTGGGCCCCGAGATCGCCTCCACTGGTGTCGCCTCCCCAGGCTTTGCCAGGGCCGCCGCGACTCCCTCGATAGAGGCCTTAGCCAGGAGAATCAAGGCCTTCACCACCCTGGACGCGCTTGTGGCCTTCACCTTGGGGGAGGGTCACCGCCTCGCTCCCCCTCGGCCGAATCCTTCAAGATCGACCAGGGCCTCTTCAGAAGCTTACCCGGGTTCTCGGATTTCCTCTTCCCCGAACCAGAGCATTGGCTCGTGGTTGATGGTGCCAGGGAAGGCGCGCCCTGCCTGGCAGCCGAAGAGCCCGAACGTTTGGCGCTCCCGTTGCCCGCGGACTCAAGGTGCTTAGCCTTCTGTTGGGCCCCCCGTCGCCGGACCGTTTCTTCTCCTCACCTGCTGGGTCCTTCTCCAGCCAGCTGGCGAGGCAGGAACGACGATCCCTCATGGTCCGTTCCGATAAGTTTTTGAAGAACGCACAGTCCTTCTCCACGTGCGTCTTGTCCTCATGAAGGCAGTAGAGACATCTCAAATGCTCGTCCTCCTTGAAAACATTCTGTAACCCGCATCCAGGGCAGTTCCTGAACAGCTCGGATCCGGGCATCAAGCTTCACTTGTCCTGGGCCATGTCCATGGGTAGGCCTCAGATCTGATGGAATCCCCCAAGAAGCGTAGCTCGACGAAAACTTCAACCTTGAGGGGCGTAGAAAATTCTGAAACGGGTCCCCGTTGATCGGAAGTAGAACGGTGGAGCTTGAGGCTCGATTTAACCGAAAAATTAGAAAATCTCTTTGAAAAAGCGCGAAAACGCAGTAAAAGCTCGAGAGCTATAGCACGAGGACTCCCAACACTTGAACATGCGGTAAAAATCTGAGGATGGCTGCCAGGGGCGGGGCTTAGGGAGAGGGCAGTCATTGGCAGGGGGCAGTATGACCAGTGATTGGTTACTACTAAGATAGACAGATCAGAAACGAAACTGATACTGATTTTTTCTTTACAGAGGATTGCCAGCCTGACGACGGGGAATATTCATGAGCATGTGAATCCATGCCAGACCCCATGCTGGAGAAGGCACACTCTGTCCTCGTGCGTAGGTGTGACCACCATGCTCGTCCAACTTCTTCTCCCCACGTGACTGATGACCACGAAATCGAGCTTCTAGTGTATTAAAATACTATTTTTCTAATAGACCTCTGACGTCTTCTTGTTTTTGTCTATGCCTCCTGACCAGGAGCTTCATTCTTTCATATGATTTGTATCCAATGTCTGCTCACCCCAGCCTGATAGACCCATGGCTTTTTGGCTCATCCAGCTTCGCCTTTCTGAGATTCGCCTTCAATTCACTTGTTTTCTAGCTGCGACACACTGAAGAGGCCTTCCTTCTTTTGCTCAGCTCTGCTATTGTACGCAGTGGAAACATCCATTCTTTACCGACTCCAATATATATGTACATGTTGGCGCATGCCGCAATCTATTCACTATAAAGCTAGCCTCAAGAATACTTCGTCTGCTTGCGTTTCTTTGCACATTTACATGTGTAAAATGACTTTATATCTTCAACGTTTCTGTAACATAAGTTTCTTCATCTTGAGCCCAAAATGTCACTTATCTTCGATACTTTCTTGATGCCTTATAGAATATCTGCATTCTCTAGTCTCTGCATCTCTTCTATGCACGTCAGTCTTGCTTCGTGTGACGTCATCAATCTGCTCTTTCATACATTTGTCCTGTTTCTTCCGGAATGTCATTCAAACGACCATCGTACTGTCTCGTATGCAGGTATGGTTTTCTCAATGGGAACCCTGCTTCCAGAATTCTCAGGTATCTGTAGTTTAAATGGTTCTGCACGTATCTCATACACTGGTTCCCAACATATAGGCAATATGGGTGAGGTGATTGAGGTGGGGGTACTTCGCTCCTTCTCTACAGTTCGCTGTCTGGGGGTGCAGTTAGCTATTTGCCTCCCGCTTAATCTTCCTTTGCTTCTGGCGGCTCCAGCTCCCTATAAAAAGAAAGCAGCAAGCTTCTCTTGGCACAGTCTCTCTGCACGCTGTTTTTGTCAGCTTCCTTGCTGTGTGCTTGCCGCTGGTGTTCCAACCGACGTCAACACAAGCTACGCTGCGTTCTGCTGCAGTTTATGCCTCTCAACTCATGCCTTCACGCAGTGTGCTCCACTACAGCCCACTGCACAGCTGATCGGCATCTCTCAGACCTCCCGAATTGAAATTCGACTCTCTTCTGGTTGGCTTTGCTTTATATTTTTTATTTACCAGGGCCAATCCATAATGAGAAAAGACTAGACCGGTCACTCCTGTTCTCCCAAGTGCTTCGCCTGAATTGGGGCCTCTTCAATGTCCCAGTAGTAAAAAAAGGGGGGAAGCCAAATGAGGTTGTTGGTCAAGAAAACGTGGGAATTCTTTATCTGCGTCACAATAAGCCATACAGGCATGTTGTAAAGCCACATGGGTGTCATGAAGAATAACATTTAAAGGTTTATTTAGATTCATTGTTTTCCTGCCTTTCTGGAGTTTGTCCTCCCCTACATAGTCCTCCCACAGATAACCATCCCCACGGTCAGAGTGGTAGCTTCTGCCTTTCCCTGGCCACGTAATTGAAGCTTCCGTCCAGAAAATCAGTGGCGACGTTGCTAGATTCGTCACAGTTGTTATGGGTGGGATATCAGTGGTGTGTTGGGAGCTGTGAATTTTGGTTCCCAGTTCAGCCCCACAGGGACTGTTCAGTAAACAGTGGCTAAGGTCAGTACCCAGTCCAACAAACAGAAATTAAGGTTAGTATCAGCCAGAGATTGTCAAACAAAGCCTCACCTCAGCACCACCCAACAAACAGCAGAGCCTTGGTTCATGCTAGAGACTGTGAGTTCTATCCAAGATAGAACTTCATGGAGAAGAGGAAAAAAGAAAAACAAGTCTTACTTGGATCCCAATGGAAATCCTGTTCACCCCTGCTGCCCGGAACTCCTTAAGACGAGAGGCCTCAGCGGATGTTGGGTTGGCTTCCAAAGTAATTTCAGCATCATGTGGTAGCTGAGCATTCTTGGACACGACTTCCAGGACCGATGCAATAGTGAACCCACTGGCCAGGCTTGGGGTTCCACCACCAAAGAATACAGAGGAGATCCTTGAGTAGAACAGAAGAGATAGAGGAGCGATTTACTGGGTAGAAGAGGGGCAAAAGGAGTTGCAAGAGCAAACAAGAGCTTGACCAAAGGTGATGCCACATACGGATTGTGAGAAGAAAAAAGAAGAAAGAATCATGTGACATACACTAAGCCTGTTTATTGTATCAGAGCAGCTTTTTATAACTGTACACATTTGGAGTGCTTATAAATGGATGAAACCAGTTTTGAGTGCTGTAGATTTTCAATTGGATAATCTGTTGACATTCAAGTTAACAATGGAATGAAGTCAATATCCTCTCTATGAAGTTTGACCTTATGTCTCATTGTAAGAACACCAGAATAATTGGCCCCCATTGTTCACCGTTGCTTCACTCACAATCAATGCAGAGAGGTACCTAAATGAGGGCTAAGTTCCTTCAAATGCCTCTTAAATTTCAATGGGGGACATATTTAGCACACTTTGGGAAAAGTCAGCATGACATGTAATTTCCGGTCTAGCCATGCTTAAAGCGGCATATTTGAGTCATAGGCCCAAGCCACAACGCATATGCACATTCATATTTAGTAAATGTGAGAAATGCACATTACTTTCAGGCGAGGCTAAGCTAAAGTATTTATAATTGTACATTGAACAGAAAACAGTGTTTACATTCGAGACCTGGGACTTGCCTCGCTTAGTGTAAACAATCTCTGTGATTGCTCTCCAGGATTTCTGTGATGAGTGGCAAGTGTTCCGCTAAATGATAAACAAAACTGAGATAGCAATATGAAAGAACTACAAAATGACAAAACAAAATACAGACGTTCCTGTGGAGCGTTTTGCTGTTGGGCAGCTTTTTAAAGTGGTTGAAATGTGCATTAACCTTGTTTTTAGCACAAGCAATCTTTTGAAGTCTCACAGGAAAGATGATGAGCACTGATAATGAGCTTGTTTGGCCAATTTCAAGCTGCTGCCCAACTTCAAACTGCTGCCCAAATTCAAGCTGCTGACAGATATATATGCTATTAGGAGGTGTTAACAGTGAAAGCCCAGAGAATATAAAAAGGGCTGCATCCAAGTCCCACGGAGGTAGATTTTGCTGTGCGCAGACAGGGAGCTGGAAAGAAGACAAGAGGAAGACAGAACGCTGGAGAGAACAGCACTGGAGCAGAGGGGAGGGGCCAGGTCCCTCTTTTTCCCTGGCTGGATTTCAAAGCTGCTAAAAAGATTGTTTGACTTTTCTGAGACATTGCAAGTCCCTAGAGGGCTCTCTCTACTGACTTTTGAGCAGAACGTTTTGATTAAGCTGTATGGGGAATAATTTTTACTTTTCCCCCAGAAGGCAAGACCTCTCACAACCTCAATTCAAATTGGTTGCAAGCTGACACCATGGTCAATTCCAATTGACATTAACTCTTTTTGGATAATTCTTCCTCAATTGTTATGCATTTTGATGAAATGTCCATGGTCTATTTTAAATGATGGTTTTTAATATTTTTGGGCATTCTTTTGCGACTGTGTAAACCACTTCAGGCTTCTCCAGCTCTCATCCACCTGCCCATTACAGATAGTGAGTATTGGAGGTGGTTTACACTTCATTGATATCACATTGAGATTGATATAGAGGTATTGAAGTATTGAAAGGGGGAGTGCTTTTAGGTGCTTCTATGAAGATTGCCTAGCAAGATTTGGTAAGGCAGGTAGCTGTTCTTTGAGATGACTATGATGTCCTGGAGAAGGTTGATCAGTTTCGAGTCTTGAGCAGATGTAACGGCAATGAAAAAGATTGCTGCTTATTCATTAATTACTTTTTGTATTTTAAGTGTGTTGTGTATAGTGTCAAAAATAGTATGAATATTTCAATATTACTTATTTCTCATTATTAAAAGATTGACATATATGAGAGCGTAAGAAGCATTTACTGAGTGTTCATTACTGAATGTCTGAACATGAACTTCAAGAGTGGGGTGTCTAAGTACATGTATTGTGTATTGATGTGTTATATATGGTACATGTATTTTAATACACTTATGGAGGGTTAGAGGAAGGTATGAGCAGTGGACTATCAAAAAATAAATAATGTGACATTAGAAACCTCTCAAGCTCGCCTGTGCAGATGAATGAGTAGCAGCCAATCACTGTAGGGGGTCGATTGCCTGCTCTCTTTACTGATGCAGTGACAGGTATGTGCTCTTCCCTATCTCTATTCCTACCGCAGGCACTGCTGTGGGGGGTCTTGGCACTCCCATGGGGGTGGAGTAGGGGCTCTGGAGATATGGGTGATAAGAATCACGTCACTTTTGGCGACCGTGGCAGGACAGTGCGCACCCTCTCCTTCTACCTACATAGCTACTAAAGAGGGGTTACCCTGGTTGCTACAGGCCTCGCGTTACAAAGAATAATATACACTCCAGTGAAGAGCAGGATGTAGAAAAAATAAGCACTCTGGTGAAGTTATCTAGCTAAGAGGTATTAGAATGACTAACCCACATGTTGAAATCCCTATACCTGTAAGCTGGCACCTCGCAGTAACCAGGTGGTTACAGGAGGGAAGTGTTAGAGAAAACAACACTAACCTTACAGTGGGAGTGCCTGGAGGATTGCCAGGGGAAACCCTGTTTATATATATGAAGACACCTGGTGTCAAGTCAGGAGACATGTTTGGAACACTATACTTTAGGAGGGATGTAGATCAAATACAGTACACCGAGTATTCATATCCTGAGTTAGCCTTGCAGCAGGTAGACCAACAGAATTGGTTTCAAGTGGTCTTGACATATCCCACTACATGGGCTAAACATGGTCCTTTATCTATGGAAGGGTTAACCTTAGAACACATACTTAGGTTCCACTCAAATAGGGAGGCAAATGGCCCATATACCCGGGAGCACTAGGACATTGTGGTGAGACATTTTGACACTTTCTGCGCTTAAGCTGTAGAATATAGATCCTTGAGGGCTGCACTGGCAGCACCCAGACCAGTAATAACCGGAGGATGTAGGAACATTTACATTCCAGACCCTCAAATCCTTATTGGGCACCTGCCCTGTCATCTATGTATGTGGCTGAGTGGGTTAATGCCACTACCACTTTTTGTACAGTCTGCTTTATTTAATTATTTACTGTCTTGCAGCCTGTTCAGCAAAGCCACCACCTGCACTGTACACAGAATCACTTCTTTGTGCTTTTGTGTGCATAACACAGAGAGGTCAAGCTTTTTTGATGTCCCATACCTTTTGCCAAATTTGTTTTGACACTATTGGCTTGCCTTTAGAATCTCTGAATGAATTGGCTTGCCACCATTGAAGGCCAAAATTATACCCTCGCACTACATAGACTCAATCAGACAATTGTAGTGGGCTTGTGGGGATTAACTTGTTTTAAGGAGGAGGCCTTGTAACTCACCAACCCGAACTGATGTATCCCCTAAATGTTTTGTTTGGGTATCCTGGTGTTCAAACTCATTGTTATGGTTGAATCACCCTTTTACAGTTGCACAGGCAGCAGAATACTTAGAGCGTGTCCCAACTGCTGGAACAGCGCTTTCATCACAGTACAGTACATTTCCAAACATTCAAAGTGGGATGTCGGGTACTGCTGTATCCGCTTCTGGTTGTAGAGTTTATAGTGATACTTTATGTTTTGTGTTGTCTGCGTTGCGGTCCACTGGTTATTGGTTGATGAAGGACAATATGGAACTAGATTAATCATGTTGGTGGTTGGGAGTCCTTACGGTCGGGACCATTTAGGCATCTGCCGAAGCATTGTCGCTTGCCCCGCGGTCGTTGTTATTGTTGGAGGTGCCATTGTGAAGCGTCTATTTGGTGGGTTGGATCTCGTCCTCAGCTTTAGCAGGGAAGTCTGTAGAGACAAGATCGTGTTGCCGTAATAGGCATCAGACGTCCTCTGGATCATCGAAAGAGTGCCATTTTTTGGCCAGTTGGATCCATCAGACCACGGGGAAATTTTAAATGATATTTGTGGTTTGTGTCCTGAAGTGCCGTAAATAGTGGGGCAAATCCCCTCCTTCGTCGAGATACTTCATCAGAATAATCGTTGAATATGCAGACTTCTGTCCCTTCTGCATGAATTCTGCCGGCAGCTCTATAGGGACGTAGTATGGCTACCTTCTGTTGGAAGTTAAGGAGCTGCATTAAAGGGCTGTGGGCGATCTCCTGCTGCAGGTCTCGGGATGGAGGCCCTGTGGATTCTTTCAATTACATGTGATCTTGGGTCTTGTATGTGAAGGTGCTCCTGGAATAGGCGAAATGCATAAGCCTCGAGGTCCGAGCTCTCCACCTATTCGGGGAGGCTGACAAGACAGAGGTTGTTGCGCTGCAAGCAGTTTTCCTGGTCTTCAATTTCGCCCCGAGGCGCTATACTTATTTTACGAGGCCATCAAGATCAGTAGCATCCATTGTTCATTGTCGGTTGTGCGTTCTGCTTGAGCATTCTGGCGGGTCTGCATGTCTTGGATGTTGCGCTTGATCTCCAGAACTGTAACATTCGTCTCCTGGGTGCTGTGGCTGATTGGCTTCATTTCCACGATAAGTCTTTGTAGCTGATTTTGTACATCCATCTTGATGTGGTTGCATGTAGACCGGCGTACGGGTGGTTCTGTTGGGTTTGGAGCACTGTCTATGCTGGTGTTGTTAACAGATAGATGTTTCGCCATGCCCAAGTGGCAGGCCGACAATCAGGTGGTGGGGTATGCAGTGCCCTGTGGTCGGTTGCAATTCCCAAATGCTAGCTGTTGATGAATGGGGGGGGGGGTCGAAGCACCTGCGCCCCACCCCGCCTTACCCCCAGAGGCACGCCAGTAGCCTCCCAAGCCGATGCCTGTGAGATTGGTGCATGCAGTGATGGAGATAGTGTTCAGATGGTCCCCTTGGGCACAAAGTCAAAATGGTTGTAGCAGTCTCGTGGATATGTTTAGGCGTATCCTACCATCCGTTAGGCCGTGGTATGGTATTGATTTGATAGAGTTGCAGGTTAGCTGGGGTGCTTAGTTGTACCTGGGCCACAACCCTTCAGTGTATACATATGATCAGAGGCAGAGGGCGCATCATTCATTTATTTGCTTATTAGGAGCTCCTAGCGACATTGAATGGGTCCCTGGGATCTTGCCATATGCGTGGGTAAGGCGGATAGGCAGTTTTCCTCGATCGTAGTTGTGGGGGACGAGGGTCCCAACCATCAGTTATTGTAGTGCAGGATGAAATGCGGCCTCAGGGTTGACTAGTATTATATTCACGTGGACGTAAATATGCTGGCACAGGTGGCAGAAGGGGCACTTGTGGGCTTTATAGATAACTTTGTGCCACCATGTCCATTGACGTTATTTACATGCCTGCCATGCGCACCTCGCCTTTCCCGATCTTGTCGGGTTAATGGCCTGATGCACCCTTTATTATGGCCCTCTTTTTTATGTTCCAGGGGAGACTTTGTGTTGGGAAGGGGATTTATCTGGCCCAGATGTCCCCTGCTTGTGCGTTCCAGTGACTTAGAGGTGCCCAGCACCTGCCTGGCCCTCACTAATGAGCTCTGTTGATATAACGGTATGGCACTGTGTAGGCTGATCGGCTGACACTGCGGGGGGAGGGACGGCCTACCTCCACTGCTTTTCCCGACGTGGGTGCTTCAGCGTCCGTGATGTTAAAGTGGCATGGAGTCCAAGTAGGCGGTGCGCTGAAGGGAGCCTACCGCGCTCCGTTTGACCGCGTGGTATGGAGAGTGATGGGTTGACCGGGAACGTCGTTTGGAGGGTATGCCTTCGTTCCACCCCACAGTCTTTTGCCAATGTCAGTAGCCAGTCTTCCCAGCGTTCCGGCGCACTGTGTGAGGGACCCGTTGGTTCAGTTTTAGCTTGTGGGTTGCCTTAAGCGTAAGATCCTCCCCGGCCTTGCGCACTGTAGCCGGCGTCCCTCCCTGAAGCCGAGAGCGGCCTTCAGCATGTTAACACAGCATTGAGTGGAGTGAGCGCCAGTCTGTTCCCCGTGACCCAAGCATGCCATCACCCATAGTTTGATTGCAAACCATGCAGGATAAATTATGTATTTTTGTGAAATTACAACCACCTTTGCAGAGCACCATCTCCTCGCCACCATCTGGCCCGGGCTCTCGAAGGCCCCTTAGCGACTTCCTTTTGATGTCGTTTTCACTCTGCGTAACTTTTAGCTCGTATTTAGACAATCGGCCACATTACAAGTGTATCGGTCCGGAAACAAGGGTGCCGGTAAACTTACTGGCACCCTTGTTTCCAGACCGCCACACTATGAGTCTGCCTGCTGGGTCCGCTGCACCCAGCAGGCAGAATCTTCACAAAAGTGCCAGCAACGGTGCCGCTGCTTCCGTCTCCCCACTCCCATAGAGCCCTATAGGACTCTATGGGAATGGGGAGTTACAAAATCCGGCGCCTGACTTCCCACGCCGCCGGGACTTATAATGTCCAGGTGGCACCAGGAAGTCAGGTGTCGGATTCAGTGTTACAGAGTTGGCGTTAACCCGCCGGTCGCACCAGTGGGTTACCGCCAACCTCGTAATGAGGCCCAATGACAGGTATTCGGTAACGGTTCAGCGAGCATTGCCTCTTGTTAAGTAGGGACACACGACCACTCTGTTAGGTAATAACAGTCTTTAAATGCTTCAACAATGGTTTTAGCTTCTCACGCAAGTGTGGATCTTTAACTTTATACGTGAGTGCTACAATTCCATTGTTAATAAGACTTCAGATCGAACAAACAGCTTTAACTTGCATTAAGCAATACATGAGTTACTTAGGAGCTGGCTACAGTTACCGGCATGGCTCGTCCAGTGTATTAGAATGCTGTGCTTCACTCACCGGCTTTATTGACACTGGTTTTGCGGGTTGCACTGCTTTCCCCGACTTCCTCTACTGCTTCTGGCTCCCAGGGGACCCACACCCTTCTCCAGCATGGGTGCGTTTGGTCCGGCCACTTGATTTGGGAGTTCCCTTTCATCCTGATACCCTTGGCTTGCCTTCTGCTTCTGGCCTCAGTCTCCTGCACATTCCCAGCTCTGCAATCACGACAATCAGGCTCACATGGGGAAAACTCAGCCTCCTGCACGTCTTCCATTGCGCAGTGTGAGAAACCTGAGGGTATTCTCCCTTCTACTCCCTATAGATCCTCTGTGCAGGTGGCCAGAGAAAGGCATTTGCTCTTGGATCCTGACCCTGGGGTAGGACAAGCGAGGAATAATCACCCGGATTGAGGGTCCATTGGGACCGGGATGCCCTTGGGAGAGACATGGTATATTCCCTTAACTAACACTGACTTACTCTCCCTTCGCTCATCCTTCATGGGCTATTTTCATTCAGGCCCTATGTTACCTTCTAAAACTCCACCAAGTACTGAGAAAAGGAAGAAGCAACTAGGAGTAATACACACTTCCTATTACAAACACCACTCTACCACTGGGACGAAGAAGGGAGGAATGAAGACATCCAATACTGAAGGTCAGGCATGTCCCATTGATTGGATTAGGTATGGCCAGGCAAGACAATCTAATAACTCACACCTGAAGCACCTTAATAGGGCTCAGGTGTATACAAGGGGAAAGCCCAAATAAGGAGCAGAAGGAGGAGAAGGAGAACGAGGAGCTGGACGCCATGTTGGGAGAGACTCAGAAGTATGATGCCGGCATCTATCCCGGAGGATCTGCAGCTGGAAGGTGCAGGACCGGTAATCCCCGAACTGGAAGACGGGCATCTGGGACTGCCAAACTGAAGAGAGAGAGAGAGAGAGAGAGAGAGAGACACTGCCCGTGCCGAGACCCAGATGCAGCTGGGCCTGCCAAAGGAACCGGGAGCAAGGGAGACGTGGTACGTGTCTATTGTAAAGTCTGAGGTTGAGAAGTGCAGTTGGGATGTGCCCGACAAATGCGGGGATCTGCTTCCCCGCCACAGAGAAGGTGAGCGACAGCAAGAAAAGCACCAGTGAGTGTCAGAGGACACAGAAAGATGGGAGTGCTCCTGGGACCGCAGGCAAGTGATGGTCCAAGTGAATGTGTACCATATTGAATATCGAACTGAATTGAAACTACTAATTGAGTATATTGAACCCTGAACTGAAGTTAACGTTAACAAATACTATTTGAATAAGATCACAGCGTATTGAACACCGACTGAACATTTGAATTTAACAAGTGCTATTTGAATAACATCACAGCATATTAAACAATGACCAAACATTTGAAGTCCCAGACTTTATCTGCATCACAATAAGCCATACAGGCATGTTGCAAAGGCACATGGGTGTCATGAAGAATAACATTTAAAGGTTTATTTAGATTCATTGTTTTCCTGCCTTTCTGGAGTCCGTCCTCCCCTACATAGTCCTCCCGCAGATAACCATCCCCACGGTCAGAGTCAGGTAGATTATGCCTTTCCCTGGCCACGTAATTGAATTAAACAATGACCAAACATTTGAAGTCACAGACTTGTTGAATGTCAGAATGTATCTAAGCAGCACTGTGGGCAAAACAAAAATCATATGGAATATTGAACAATCCTTTAAGTATTCTAACAAACAGTGTGAGAGAAGACCATACGTCTATGGCAAAACAGAACAGTGTAACATTAACAGGAGGGTGGTTCATTAACAGAAGAGTGTTAGCATAACCAAAGTTCATACAAGTGTGAAAAGTCAGAAGCCTGAGGCAGAAGAGCCAGAGAAGGGACCAAATAAGATTAAGAGTACTCATGGTTGCGCGACTTGAAATGGGTGGACCATGTGGTCCGACAACTGCGTCTAGACCAGGGTTTTCCTCACTGTGAAGATTACATATATCTCAAATCAAGCCAAGGAGAAGCTTAAGGTTCCTGGCTGCGTGGCTTGTGATGGGTGGACCGTGTGGTCTGACAACTGCGTCTAGACCAGAGAGCCCTAAATGATGACAAGCAAAGGACATTGTAAATGATTCCTGAAGAACTGTGAAACAATTGGTAAAGCAAGTCAGAAGGTGGGTCAAGTTGTCCTATTGTTTTATTGTATTACATTAAGCAGATGAAAGCAGTATAAGTGCTGCAGTGAAATCCTTGGGAAGGAAACCCCGAGAGTTGAAAGAAATGAGAACCGTTGTCTTGGGGAAGGGAACCTCAAAACCTCCTTTTTGTGTGAACTATACTATGCTGAACTTGGAGAAGGGAACCTCAAGTTTTGACTGAATATTGTGGAGACAAACTTTCATCAGAGCTGTGTTGAACTTGGGATAGGGAACCCAAGAAAGAACTCTGAGCTAAGAACAGTTGAGACTTTTGAACACTATTCTGTTGCCTAAACTCCCATACCACGTTTTCTATAGATGTGAGGATAAGCATAGGCTTTTGACAAAGACATACTTTTTGATTTGGACTTACGAACACAGACTTCCCTTAGTTGTAGTTAGGCAGGAGAACTCCCTACCATAGTCATAGAACAAGCTGGACCTTATGTCGTCATGATATTTGAAATAAACCATTCTTTGAAACTTGAAATCTGTTGTCCGTGCCATCTCTTGATTCCATGCTTATCCCACAGCAGCCTCTGCACTTCAGGTTTTGGGAAAACAGGACTCTCTCAGAACTTGCAGGTGAAATCTGATTTCTCCACGTTCCGGCGTCCTTTCTGTTCTTCCACTTCCTTGTGATTTGCCAGCCTTGTGCTTCTCTGTTACTACTGCTACAGCCAGCCTTCCAGCTCTCGTTCAAGCTCCTTCTGCTTCTCCTTTCCTGATGGGGCCTTTTATGCCTCACAGGTTCAACAATTGTCTTCAGGTGTGGGCTATAAGCCTTAATTGCCTGTCTATTGCAATGGCTACTAGGCTTAATTGCCTAATCACTACATCTACATGCCTCTTCAGCCATCTTCCTCGGCTCAGTACCTCTTGGATTCTGGGACTTATTGTTTCTTCCACTAAAGTTAAGTTTATCAACTTCTGCATCATTTGTAAGGGTAGATTTAATTCCCTTAAGTCTTTTAACAGAGAGGCTATGATAATTTGCATCATAGAGGAAGATGGTTTAATGAAGACAACATTTCTATAATCTTCTACATTGTACCCTTGGGGTTGAGGAAGATATTTAGTTTGGGATATGTAGGGAAGGCATGGTATCACAGGCATGACACTGACACAATGACACAATGTATACAATTTGAAAAATCTTTACTGAAAATGTTGGGGTCGGAGAAACTCATATTTGGCCCTATAACTAAGCTAGGAGTAGTCTCAACCATCAAATGACAAAACAGTCCTAGGAGTACGTCAAATCAAAATGATCTATGCTAACAAAACCTAATGCCTGCCCTATCTCTTGTACAAAAGGTTTAAAAGGGAGAAATGTATGCAAAGGTAAAATCAGTGTTCAAAAGAATAAAGGTAGTTTAACCACCTCTCCTCCTCACATTAAACCTTACAGAGTAAGGCTGTCCTTGTAGGCAGGATGACACACTCTGGCTCGGTTTCTAACACTCTAAGCAGTTCCAAACCGTGGATTGAGGCCCGCCTGGCCTTCCTCGTTAAAATCTCTTTCTTGACTTTCAAAATTGTATTCCAATGTAAAGTTCACAAAGGTCCCCCTCTGCCAGGCTGAGAGCTTATAGCACACAGTTTGCATAGGTCTCATTCTGTCAGGCTCAGACCTCTCACATCACAGTTCAACACAAACTTGCCGGGGGGCTCATTTCCCCAAGCTTATCGCTCCTCGGGTCTCTGTCAATCAGGCTCAAACCTCTTTCGGATGTTGAATACTTTTGATTGTACGTGGCTCTCTTTCCAGACCACCGCAGGACCACTTTGACTCAAAGTTCACGCTTACACTTGCTTAATTCACTTTCGCTGTTTGTTTGCTTTATAGCTTCAAAAAATTTACCTTTCAGAGACGTTTGAATGGGCTACTTCCTTTTGCCGGACCACTCCATTACTTAGTATTGCAGACCTCACAGCTGCCTTTTACTTCAAAGTAGATTCAGAGGTCTATCGTTCTTCGTGTCTCATCCACACGCGTGCAGCCTTCACTTGTGATATAATGTTGCTATTTCATTCGCTTTAACACACACTGGTCTCTCAGGTCGCTTGCCAACTCACCGGCTGTGTGCACATCTTTCTTGTTTTGCTATTTCCAATTCACGAGTCAAGGTTAATACCACAGGCTTGACCTCGCTTCCCCAACTCTGCCGTTCACCTGGGAGGGCTGCTGGCATCCTTGAAACACAATGCAATCTTTACTTGTAGGATCTGACCTTCTCCACGTGTCTTACATAGTCTGTTTGAGGCAACGACCTCCAGTAGGGAACCTTTGGGGTTTTCGGACTGCTGCTCCCGTCCCTTGTTCCATTGCTCTGCTTCAGTATGTGTGGCTTTGTTCCGGAAGTTCTCTTCGTACTCGTGTTGCACCTTGCTCAGAATGTGTCTTTAGGTGTTGCCTTTTATTTGTGTGGGGAGAGCTAACTGGCATCAGGTGTATACACTTAGTGTAAAGTGCCTGACCCGATTAATGGGACATTTCTAGTACGATGTAAGAGAGTTAGTGTGGTTACTCTCAGTCACCTTCTTCCTCTACCCAGGTGTTTTGTCTAAAAAAGGGGACAGGGGAGTTGGGAAAATTCTAGATGAACAAAATATGCATCTCACCATCGGCAAATAGGATCGCTTCTTAAAGGAAAAAGCGTTCTTTGTGGTATTAATACTGCTGCAAAAATAAATGTTCCAAAATGTAATGTTCCAATTTTAGGGAGGTAATCCTATTGTTATAACTCACAGTTCAGTCTTTGCTTTGAACTTTGGTTTCACTTGTGGGCGCAGTCCCAGACTCGCACTGTTGTCTGGAATAATCTCTTGATCACTTCAGGGTCCCAGACCCTTCTGACTAAGTAAGTGTGTCTAAACCCGAGGTCTGCGGTATCCAGCCGGTGCCAGCAGTGGGTTGCCGCCAACCTGGAAACACTGAATTTGCCGCCTGACTTCCCGGTCCACCAGGACATTGCAAGTCCTGGCGGAGCGGGAAGTCAGGTGGCAGATTCGGTAACTCCCCATTCCTGTGGAGTCCCATAGGACTCCATGGGAGTGGGGAGACGGAAGCACCAGCACTGTTGTTAACAGTGCCAAAGCACCCCTGCAGGCAGACTCGTAAGCTTACCAGCACCCTTGTTTCCAGACCGCCATACTCGGAATGAGGCCCATTGTCTCTTATTCACTTTAGGGTCCAAGACTCTTCCAAATATATAGTTGTCTCTTGGGTGCGGGTTCCAAACTCGCAATGCTGTGTTGCATCCACTTGGTTCACTCTCTTGCCAAGTTTGCAACTCTCTCTCATTTGTTTCAGTGTCCCAGACCATCTTGACTATGGCTGAGGGTCCAAGACTCGCACAGATGTGTTGCATCCGCTTGGCTCCCTCTCCTGGCAAGTATACAAATGCGTCTTCGTTTGGTTTAGGGTCCCAATTCTCTATTTCTCCAGCTCACCCCTACGCTTTCCCAGACTTCTTACAGATCCTGGGTGACCCACGTACCCGTTTGCCTCCTTCGTGGCTGTCTCCGTGGTCCGTTGTCTCCTTTCAGGAGGCACTGGCAGCATTTGGGTGTCCAGCGGGGTCTGAAGCGTCTCTGAAGCCTGCTTTCTGGTCACGCGTTCTGTTCCTTCTGTGCTTCGTCTCTAGTCTGGTTCTGCCCCCCGCTCTTCTTCTTTGGGAATGGCTCTCCCTCTCTCGCATCTGACACTTTTGTTTGAGCCTGAGCTTGAACTCCGTTGGAACTCCTGCGTTGGACTGATGCATTCCTTAGAGCCAATCGCTGGCCTTTGGAAACTAGAACACTTGTTCGTTCGTTCGTTCGGTCGGTCGTACGCGAATGTTTTGTCCTCCTGGCTATCTTCTTCATTACAGTTGTAACTTTCAAACTACCTGGAGAATATTTACGATTATCTGTTTTTTCCATGTTGTTGTGCATGTCAGTTTGGCTATATGCTTTGTCAGTGTTGTTATGCAGGTCAGTTTGACCATATCCATAGTACTTTGTGTTGTCTGGTTTTTCGTAGGTTAATTTGGCTACATGCATAATACTTTATACTGTTTGGGTCTTTAATATTGTCATGCAACTTAGTTTCACTAACATGACAGTAATACACATTAGCTGTATCGAGGGAGGGGATAGCAGGACTTAGTCTGGGAAAAGGGGTAGGGAGAGGTAAAGCGAGGTGATCCCATGCCCCCTCCTGATTGTCATCCCAAATCCCATAGGTGTGATCTTCCCTTGGTGCACTAACCCCAGGAGGGCTAGTGTACTGTGGATACACTGCCCTGGTCTCATGGGAATGTTCTCCCACCAAATAAGAAGGGGCGACATCCTCAGATTCGTCACAGTACAGTGATAATCGCTATACATAGGTCAAAAGGAGGCCCCGTTGACAGGATACTACTAAACAGGCAGGTTAGATTAAAAATAATCTGTGCTGCACATGCAAGTGTAGTGTGAAGGCATCATGAAGTACGACAAAGACCACAAACCTCAGGTTTAAACAAAAGATGTTTATTTAACTGAAATGTCAAGAGGGTCGAAGGCCTAACTTGCTCTATGCGAATATGGGATTTCCCTACCCGAATAAAACTAAGGAAAGCCTGTGTCAAAGAGTTCAAATGAAAAGTCTGTCTGTGTCCAAAATCTATCCTTCCAATCACAACCATATTAAACCAGTGTGCAGGGATGCCAAACTCAAAAGAAACAGTGTTCAGCTCAAAGTTCTGTGCTTCTTCCAGCTCAAAGCTTTCTCTCAGCTACCCTTCCCCACGTATAGGAAGGCTCCATGATAGAAAAGTCTCAAATGTTATCTTCTTCAGTTCAAGGCAATACAGTTCAAGGTTAATCCTTGGGGTTCCCTTCCCCAAGTTTTAAGTAGCACAATCCAGAACAAAAAGGCCAAGTCAAGTTAGTAAGGGCTGACACATTATAGTTATCCATACTAAACATGTTGCTTATCTTTTTGGTGGTGCTTAGCCTTGTGGCTGGTTTATAGTTTGGCACAAGTACAGCAAATAGTCACTGTAACCACTCTACGCCAATCCCACCACCTGCCACCAGTGTTGGGTAATAATTGGTGCAGTCACACTGTGTGAGACTACACAAGGCCTATCAACTTGGTATTAGGTAGCCCACCTTTTGGTATAAGTCTGTACTACACAAGTTGGTAGTGTAACTGAGCAACCAGGCCTATCTCAAGAGAGGTAAATGTGAGCTGTAGAGCTGTACAAATGAAATTCGTCAATACAGGTAACCAAGTAACACTTACATGGTTTCAGGTGTAAATAATTATTTAACACCAGTTTTAAATAAGCATTCTTTAAAAAGTCAATGGTTTGTAACGGTTCAAGCAAACATTGGAATTACTTTTCAGAATCAATAAAGCTGGTGAATACTCTTTGGAGATGCTAATACATTTCTGCTACACCCTGAAGTGACTTCAGTAACAAGGATAGTATTGCATTAATATACCACACCAGTATACTTTTCAGATTCTGAGTTTCAGGAAGGAAGGGTTTAAGGAAAAATAGGAAGGTTAGAACAGTTTCTTATAATGGGAGGACAACTGAATCCTCCAATGAAATCTAGGTAAGCCTTTCCAGCAGTAACAGTATTCAACAAGCTACAACCTATGGAGGGACAAGCAATGCCAAAGTCAATGGATTCAGAAGAGAGCATTTAGGGAGCCAGGACAGCCAAAGACATTTGGACAAAGTCTATAGTTCTGATACACTTCTTGGATAAAGTCTTTCACAAAGTCAGATAGTTCAAAGGAATTCACTGAAGAGACACAAGCTGTGAGGCCTGTGCAAAGGGGAGTTGAAATCAACTCAGAAAGTTTAAGCAAGGGCAAATCTCAAGTGAGACAGCACAACTTAAGGCAATAATGTAAGTACCCCCAAGCCCAAACAGTACCTCTGTTTAGATGAAAAGTGGCCCAGCTATATGTCGTCTTGCTACAGCTATGCAGACCCTGGTTCCTGAGCCTCAGTCGTGGAGACAAAAGGGAGGACGCCTGGAGGGCTCCTGCAACAGTATTTCGGAAGTACTACGGCAGCTACGGTTCTCTTCGATTCAGCAGCACTTTGCAGTTTTAGCGCCTCACAAACAGCACTGATGCAGATCGAATATTTCTGGTTAGACTTTCGTTGCTCCCTCGGTCCTGGACTCTGGTGAGGGGACTCTGAATCAGAATGTGCTGCTTCTGAGTGTCCTTAGGAAGTTCCTGGAGTTTTTGGCCTGATTTGTTGCATGGCCGAAGTTGCCCTCGATTATGGACACTCGACCCCGGGCATTGGGCTTCTGCAGCAACGGAGAGGCACAGCAAGTCTGGGATTGCACCAAAGTGGAGTTCGTCTAAGGGTTAGTTCGTCTCACTAAACCAATGGGAGAAGACATTCTGTCCTGAGCTTCTCTGTCGAGGAGAAAAAGGAGGTCAGCACAGCAGTAGGGCTTCACTGGGCAATTCAATGTCCAGGGGGTTGCAGCTGGCTTCTCTTCACGGTTTGTTTGTCGGATGTTTCTTCTAGTGGTCGACTCTGGCTCAATCCCAAAACCCTCGCCTTTTAAGCAAGTTTTCCCATTCATGCACAGCCTAGGCTGTCAATCACACAGCAGGGTGGCTGTCCTTTTCGGACAGCCAGCCGGACAATCGGGACTGGTTTCATACAGGCACTCCTGGAGACAAAGAACAGGGGAGTTTCAGGACAATGTTAGTGTGATATTTTAAGTAGTAGATTGGATGAAATAAAAGAATTATGAGACCTCAGCCAATAAGTAGTTTGTTTGGACTGAAAGAGAGCCCAATTCTTTATTAATCAATTTCTTTTCTTTTCAGAAAAGCCAGAAAAAGGATACTTCTTCTTCAGCGTTCCCCAACTCTTCAAGGAGAAGGTCGTGACAACGAGTAAGGCATAAATGGGTAACTTCTAATTGAAAGAATGTTCATTGTTTTGTCTTATCTTTGTCTTTACTTCTGTCTCTGACTTTTCCTTCTCTATTGCTCCCCTTATTTTTCTCTCTCTTCAGGTTTACTTCTTCCCTCCTAGTTTTTCTGCTCTCACTAATTTTCTTTCTCCCCTGTTTGCTTTATGACTTGGCTTAAAAAGTTCGTTTGCTCTTATGGCCCACCTCAGTCTTAGAATAACTGACAGCACGTACGTTTGCTATGGCTGCAGAGAGGCGACTGGTATTAGTGTCTCAACTCCTCGCGGCTGACTTTCTCTTCCTGTCTAAGTGTTCATTCAACATATGTAACTGCCTCTTTTGAGGTTCCCTTCCCATCCATTCGTGCACAGGTTCGCTTTCACGTTTACTTGTGAATGTTCGTTTCAGTTATATATATTTATGTGGCTTCTCCGTTTCATTCGACTTCTCACTTATAGATAGAACTCATTCAGCCCTTCAATGACATTTGCCTTGTCACAGCCCGTATAGCCTGACTCCTCTTTATGTGTACGGCTTCGCCGCATCACTCACCAACAGTCTTATTTATAATTCGTTCAGCGTTGTCTGCCTGTTAGCAGCTCATAAGTGTTACCTTCTTCTCTCGTTACCAAGCGTTACCTGCATGATGTGTCTTTTCTTTCACACAAACGGCGGACGATGTCCCGTCTTCGTCTCCGCCCCTTTTCCTTCTTCAAGCGTCACCTCCGGAGCTTGCGCTTCACCTTCGGTCCCGTCGGTTCATAGCGCTGCTCTCTTTCTCTCCCTCTGGCAAGGAAAATGTTCGTTAAGGTCTGCGGCTCCTCGCAGTACGTTGAAACGCAGCGGCGTTACTTCATATAGCTTCGCTTGCCGAACTACGTCTCTCGCTCAGGCGATAAACAACAAATATAAATATAACTTGTCAACAACTCGACTACGCGCAACGGCGCAGTGGGATTTTCCCAATCTCTTTAAACATCTGTTTTTTCAATCCACCCAGCTCAGTCCGTTGGGCTCGACGTCCTCCTCGTCACACCCCGTTTCCTAGGATACCAAACACAGAGTTGTTTAGAGGAAAGTCCATACATGTATCACTTCCTGGTTCAGTATCTATGCCTTAATAGGGCTCCGGACTGTACAAAAAGAAATTAGAAATTAGAGGTAAGAAAAATACCTACACATTGGTCACAGGTAGTAAAAATTCAACCACTGCCACCAGCCATTTAAAGTAGTGAGGCTAACAGAAAATGTTACATGAGAAAGTAGGATAAAGGTAAACCCCCCAGCACTCCACATAAGATGGTGTGTGCTGGACCTACAAAGGAAAAAGTTAAGTAACATCAATTTCACCTTACTATTCAGGAACTGTAGTTCACCCAAGAAAAGGTATATAAACCGTAAGAGAAATCCAAAGGATTTCTCAGGGACACAATGCACATAGGGTGTTGTGTGTCACTATACAAAAAGCAGATGCCTATGGAGTTTGTCAGACTCCAAAAACAGTGAAAACATAAAATCCAAACCAAGTAAAAACACATGAGAGAGTGAGAAAAAGGTCCCACTACTCAGGTGTTAAAATGAAAAAGTCCTAAATCCAGCAAAAGAGATGGGGGACTGTAGGGTGGGAGGAATTTAGCATAGAAATGAAAGTTCTCCCCAACACGGGATGTCAAACTCAAAAGAAAGTGTTTAGCTCAAAGTTCTGAGCTTTTTCCAGCTCACAGTGTTCTCTCAGCTACTCTTCCCCAAGTATAAAAAGTTCTATGAAAGAAAAGTCCCATAGATTACCTTCTTCAGTTCAAGGCAATAGAGTTCAAGACCAATCCTTGGGTTTCCCTTCCCCAAGTTTTAAGTAGCACAATCCAGAACACAACAAAAAAAGGGACTCAGGATTCTGTTCCCAAGACAACAAGTATAATTCAAAAGTGTTGCAGTGGTTTTGTTGAGCTTGTTTCGCAATGTCTTTAGCTCTGATCAATTAGGATTCTCTGGTGCAGGCACAGTTGTCAGACTACACGGTCCACCCATGACAGGTCACGCAATAAGGATCCCAGAACTCTCATTGGGCTGGTTTCAGGGTGTCCTTAGCTTTCACTATTCAGGGTCCTCTGGTCAAGGCGGAGTTGTCAGACCACATGGTCCACCCATCACAGGTCGCACAACAAGGTTTCCTGGACTTCTGAGCCAAACATGCAGGTGTTAGGGAGAATTCTCTGTTTAGGCTGAATTTCCTAACCTAGTGAGTCCCCCAGCAGCTTTGCTGGATTTCTGGAGTTTGTTTTTTCCATCCTACCAAGAGTGTGACTCTTTTCCTCCCACTCTTGGACATGAATGTGTGTAATTCCTTTGAATGTCAATGTGTTCTATGGGCTATGGGGTCTTTTACTCCATAGGGTCTCATATGTTTTTCTATGTGTGTTACACCGCACCCTACGTGTCGTAACACTGGGGCGTCCAAGCGGACCCCCGTCATAGACTCCATACCCGGGGACTGACTACTGTCTCCCCGGGCATGTAAAGACACCATTGGCTTTACTAGACCTAAATTTACTAACAGAACTAGTACAAACCATCCTATTGTGGACGTACTAGTAGGGGTAATTCTATTACTCCTAGATATGTTATTCGAGGGGGCACTGTCCCGTCCCCCCTCGTCGAGTTTTGGCTGGTGGCAGTGGAAACTACTTGTTATGTTCGACCCTGAATATAACTCTATGGGATTCTTCCCATTGTTGGCGATTGATACTTTTTCTCGTTAGTCTCTAACGTACCACCGGTTTACTTATCTTAAATAAGTCTATCGGATGGTATTTTCTGCCAGAACTCGATTTTTAAAATGGCGTCTGTGTTCGTCTCTGTGACTCCTAAACCAAAGGTTGAGCCCTTTGTTCCACTTTTGGCGGGCCTCTGTACAGAGACCCTCCAAAGTGGTGCCATTCTGTCTGGGTTACCACAGGGGAGTGGGAGGGGGTTTAGGCACCCTGGACCGAGTTGCCTTGCCAACTCCGGTCGCACTCTGGTGTGTTTGGCCCAAGTGGTGAGCCTCCCCGCTCACCACTTAGCGTGTGTTGATTGACAGCTAGGCTGGATGAATGGGGGTTTTCTGCATAAAAGCAGGGCTTTTGGGACTGGATCTTCAGAAGTCACCACAGGACCTAAGAATCCGACGAGGGTAAAGCTGAGCCGACCTGCAACGACGACACCTCCGGTGGAGCCCTGCTGAACCGACTCACCACTTCCCAACGACAGAGGAGATCTCCCTGCCGGAGAGTCTCTTCCCCTGACTGGTGGGAACAACCAGTCCCCTTTGCATTTTCTTCGCCTCAGGACGCAGTGGTCGAATTTCCCGTGCAGAGCACCTCGGCAACCGGATAGCCACTACCCCTGTACCGCGACCAAAAGGTGGTGCCTTGTGACAGAGCACTCCGCGGCTGGTCTCTTCCCTGGTGGTGCACCGGACTTCACTTTTCTTCGACGACGAGATCATCTCTACTCTTGGCAAAGACCCGACGTGCATCCACCACCAGGAACAACTGCCCCCGCCGGAGCTGCCCTCCACAATCAAGGTACTGTGTCCGCCTGGCTTCCCTTGTTGCCGGATAGAGTGAGGTGTCTTAATCCTCGCCTCTCCATAGGGTCGCCTCCAAGCTTTCTCTAGCGTGTTGTTCCGAACTGGGTCAATCTTCCAATAACAATTTGCTACACAGACTCAAACGCATGTCCACAAAGAGACTTTTTGGGACATATCGCCTTGCCTCTCTCCGAGTGGGCCTGGCCTCTGAACTTTATGATCTATTGTGGTTCTTGTCTTCTTGCCTTGCATTTTTCCCGTGAAGTATTGAACTGTGTTGATTTCGTAACCTACTTATTTTTCTCGCCCGTCCTAACGAATACTAGAGTGCCATCTAGGTGGCAGCATACACCTCTGTCTGCAAATAAGTGATGCTGGTAAAACCTAGACTTGTCGAACTATTGTTAGGGGGATTGATCTTTTGCTTCGTAGAGTAATTGTAATTGAATTGTTTGCCGTGATAGTGCCAGAGTGTTTTCTATAGATGTTCCGTTATAAATAAATACCTGTATATATTTACACTGAAGCCTTGTTGCGTGTTTGCTTGTCTTACTGTGAAGAATTGCCCTATATTGTATACTCCACATACTGCTTAACTCTTCTTGAGGGAAGTCTGACTGCTCAGCCACAGCTATCAAGTGAATCTGTGTGGTACAGACTGCTACCAAGTGGGTTTACTGCCAAACACCTGTAGTCCTAAATCTTTTGCAGTGGTCCCAGAGGGAACTGCACAGGTTTCCGTCTAACAACAGGTTCCTTGGCACTTGCTCCTGTGCGTCAAGTCACGCCTTACTTGACTCTGCTGTGCTGGTTTCCTGACTTTTAGGGTGCAATCTTATATCCTTTGGCTTTTCCTAGATTGCCTCATGGCCCTGCCACCACACGGCAAGTAGTTGTCTTGCCACACTGCATTCATTCATTGCTCAAACTTTATTTAGTCTTTACTGTAGTCAATGTTTAGGTTAGATGTAATTAATTATGCAACACAACTTTAATATGGTTTTAGTTTCAATTCAGAGTTCAAAAGTATTCTTATGTTTCTTAATGAAATTTAGGTTTGAAGGCACACTTGCATTATTTCAAGGTAAAGGTGTTTTAGAGTTCGCAATTCAATATATTTGTTTATTTTAATGAGATCTTTTCCTATAATGCTGTATTCAAAAGTCAAAGGGCCTCATCACGAGTTGGGCGGTATCCCGGTTGTAATACAGCCCAACTGTAATAGCGTTAGCCGGATCAGGGGTTGGGCGTTAACGGTAAATTCCCA
The DNA here is from genome assembly GCF_040938575.1 of Ambystoma mexicanum. Lineage (NCBI taxonomy): Eukaryota > Metazoa > Chordata > Amphibia > Caudata > Ambystomatidae > Ambystoma > Ambystoma mexicanum. The sequence continues at coordinate 798,882,494 of NC_090926.1, read as the reverse complement.
TTCCCTATTGGGTCAGTTGGAACCAATGGGGAATTTACATAGCTAATACTCTGTGCTAATACACCCGGCGGTAATAGCGCCCAAAACAGGGCGCTAAATGGGATTTTCCCCTCCAGCACAACGCTGGAGGTAAAACAGCCCATTTAGCACCCAACTCGCAATAGGGCCAGCCCTTAAATGCAGCAGTAATACCAATACCGCCGCATTTAAGGGCTACTGCCCAACTCGTGATGAGGCCCAAAGCCTCATATAGGTTGCTATTCAGTATATCTGCATTTCCTTGTAATGTTATGTTTTTATATAGTTCGGTATTCAGTACACCTTGGTTTCTTGCAATGTTAAAGTTTCATGTAGTTCGGTATTCAGAATACCTTGGAACTTACAAGATTATGTTTTCATATAGTTTAACATCCAATATGTGGACTGGACGGGCACTAGCTTGCGATCCTGTCCGGAGCTACCCGGGACCTGTGTGTCCCTCTGACACTCGCCAGCGGCCTGCTCCTGCTCCCAACGGTTTCTGCTGCGGGCTCCGCTCCTACAGAGGGGAACACCGCCAATGTGAGCCCTGCTTGCCTTGCTGCTTTTTGTGAATGTGGACAGCGTTCTTTGAGGCCTGGGTCTGCCGGTGTCCTGGTTTGGCACCCATTTCCACCATGGCTGTCCCTTGAAGAGCAGATCCCTTGCTGCTCTCTGCTTCTCCTTCACAGCTCTCTTTGCTGGTTCTCCTTGAGGGCTCCCTCTCTCCTTGTTGGTCACTCATTATATGCATCTGCAGCCCTCTAACATGCTGCAGGTTTTTCAGGTTAATTAAACCTGCCTGACCATAGTTAGGCAGAAATGCCTTACCTTCCCAGTATTTGGGATGCACTTTCCTCGTCTCAGTACCTAAGTGGTGAAGAGGGGTAATCTTCCTTACTCTCATTTGCCTCTTCTTCATCTCAGTACTGTCAGGTGTTCTGTGTGGAACAATGAGGGGAATTGGCTTGTAACAGCCTACAGAGGTTGGGGGAGGGTTAGGTTGACTGTTACTAGTAAAAGGAGGATACCATGTCTCACCTAGAGGCATCCCACTTCCAATCCTCAAGGACCCTCCACACAGGTGATCCTCCCTCGCTTCTCCACCCCCAGGGTAGGGATCCAAAAGCGATCTCCTTTTCCTGGCCACCTGCGTAGAAGATCCAAGGGGAGTAGGAGGGAGAATACCCTTAGGTTTCTCACAGTAGCCACAACCCACTTTGGGTTTCAGCTACTACACGGCTCTTGCAGGATAGATATTGGTGTCCAGGGCTTAGTAAAGAGGTACAAAGCAAATTGCTCCATATGTTTACAGAGAACAGTGGACAATTCCCATGAACCATCAGTAAGCACACTAATAAGGGCAACATTGCCTCTTGAAGGCATGCATAGGGACCACATAGGTCCATTGACACCCATCAACTAGAACAAATATTTGTAGGTAGTGCTAGTCTTGTGCACAAGATTTACTTGGCTAATACTCCAGAGGAAAGCTGATTATAAGTGGTCAAAGTAGCATAAATAACCTACCTCGTTTTTCTCAATGTGAGGGTAAAACACCTTATGAGGTGCTGTTTAGCGCTCCTATGCATATGCCTGACTTACACAATCCTTGTAGTTTTCTCACAGGCCAGACCAGCTGCTCCTCATAAATCTCCTGAGAGACGCCATCCATGGTGAAGAAGCATTTGCACAGCAGCAAGACAAAGACAAGTCACAGAACATCTTGAAGTCTGGGGACTACGCCCTAGAGAAGATACATGATAAGCACTTGGACTGCGGTACAGACCCCCTGTGAAGAAAATGATACTTATCGGCACAAGTACAGCAGTCCTACCAGCCCTGCCGCCTAAGAAACGTACAAGTGTCTGTCGACCACCTTAAACCAGCTCCAGATGGTTACCCCCTTTTCCCGATGGAGAAGACTATCTTGAACAACCTGACAAGCAGCCAAGAATAGAAGAACACGAGATATTGACAATTTCTCCAGAATCCTGAAACTCCTATGAAAATGTGTCTATTTTTCCAGGGAACAGATGAACCAGAAATAAAGTCAAGTGCAAGATCCATTGTGAAGACGAGGATTTTTAACCGTCCAAAGTGCACAAAATCCTGCAAATTATTTGTTGGAGCAGTAATCCTGTTGTACACTTTGCCGTGGATAAGCCTTCTCACCTTGTTTGTCTTATTGACCTCTGGACATTTTTGTTATCCCAATGGAGATCCCAATGATCAGCAGACAGTTGAACATTTCAACTTCAGACATAGCACATACACTACATAAGAGGGAGGTGCAGGCTGCTGACGTGGGCGGAATCTTAATAGAGATAAACATATACCCACTAGAGTTAGGGCAATTCTGGACGTGCCAATATAAAACCTACAGTGGGCCTAGTACGCAACTCCAGGTACATACGCTATCGGTGATAGATGAATTTAGGCTAGTGACCGCTAGGATTCACATCACAGACAACTATAGGAACCTGTTGAGATACAAGATGGAAGCTTTTGCTCAAGGAGCACTATTAGTTCCTGCAGATGATCTAGAAATGTGACATGGCAGACCGTGCATGTTTTGTGAACTATTTTGACACCTTTCTTTTCTAAAAGCGAAAACCAGTGCAGTGGCTAGTCATAATCTACTGAGAGCATTGTCCTGTTCTTTTTCTGAAGTCGCCACCAGAGTTTAGAGCACAATTCCCTTGCACACAAAAGCCCCCAATGAAGGGAGTACGGATAGCAAAAAATGGATATGTATTCCCCCAACCTCCTAAAATGGCCGGTGTATGTGATCTACACATTCTGTGGTGTATGATAAAACATTCTATACCATAATGACAGAGAAAACGTGGCGAGATACAGTCCCTCTTAACACCTCATTGGGGGTGGGACGAATCTTGGCAAACACATGGAAAAGACACTCTAAATGTAGCATGTAGAGGGGGGCGTGGCTAACTAGCCATGGGATAAGCTGTGAAACTCTGTGGCTCCTGCTGATCCTGCTTAATCCTGGAATATAAAGAAAAGGGTGGTGTACAAGCTACTTAATCATATCTACGGCCGGTGGAACGTATGCTGCAGGCAATGTACAACGTTAGGGTCAGATCCGATATACAAGAAAGAATATATAAGTGGAACAGCGACGAGGTCCCGAACACGCCTTAGCAAAATGGCCACTCTCTGAGAACAAAGGGACTGAGGGTCTCACTCAGCGATCTGCCGCAGAATGAAGCGAGAACGCCCACAATACAACAAAGACTAGCAGGACGGTCTTTGGAGTGCCGAGCAACGTTGCAGGAGCGAAAGAGGCCGGTGGGTGAGATTAGCCGAGCCCCTGCAGCGTGCCACAGCAGAGAATAGCAGTACACAGACGGCGGGAGGCGGACCGCCGGTATGCAGAGGCTCAGATGCTAAACCGAATGCTGTCTGCGAAGGAAGAAGGGCAGCTGTTCAACACACTCACGGGCGGGGCGCGTAACGTTATGCACGGTTGTGAAACACTTTGTTTCCCAGGCGTGGGTGATATCAGGGGCGCAGTGGCAAACTGGACCTTCAGTTGTGTGAGTTATGGTCGGAAAGCACACTTTGTATGAGCCACTATTATGGAAGGCTGAAGCATTGCTGAGACCCACCCAAATAATGTGATTGATAGGAAGCTGTAGTACAGAGGAGCCACATGAAGTGGGAAACACACATTATCACAACACAGGCACCCTACTGTAAGTCGAGGGAAGACTAAAGAGAGGTGATACGAAGCTCAAGGCTAATGGCAGTGACTGTGGCAAGTTACACGATTAGGACCCACACAAAGTGATAAGAGGTATTGTGGCGGAGCGAACCGCGAAGCAGACACGAGTGCATGGAACTGTAGCTGGTGGATTTGAGGGTGATACGGCTCCACGCACTGGAGCAGAACGGCACCGTGAGTACGCACGAGAGCGCAAAAAGGATACGCAGAGGGCAAATTGACAAGGGACATATGAGGCCGGCTCCAGTACAATGGCGCACAGATGATGAGTCCATAACGGAAGGCTGAGACCAATGTTCTGGACACCTAAAGCAACCAAGGTGAAGGAGAAACTGAGGCGACATGGAGTGGGATACCTTTGCACTGCGCATCACGCAGACAATAGCCCTCTGGAGTACAAAGGTGCAGATCCAAGCCAGGAGCCGCAAAGCACTAGGATGCAACGTATTTGCCCGTCCCTCGCGAAGAGACCACTTTTAGGTCCGGTATGGCCTCCAAATTGACTAGAGTGAAAGGGAAGCAGCCAACGATGGAGGAGTTTACCAAGTTACCACAGGCAACAGAGATGGGCAAGAACAAAGGGCAACATTCGCAGAGTGAGGTAACCCTGACACAAAGCGATCAGCAGATACTAGAGGCAATCGCAGACCTGAAGGCATCATGGGAGGCTAAGCTCGATGTTAATATGGCTGGACTATAGACCTCGCTGGAATTTAAGATTGACGCTGCAAAGGTGGACGTCAATCTGCTACGGCAGGACGTGAGGACACTAGCGGAATGTACAAGTGAGTTAGAGACGGAGGTAAAGACAAATGCTACAACCTGTTCGGCTAACGCCACAGAAATAAATACACTGCGACAGCAAGTGCGTAACCTAGAAAATAGAGCAGAAGAAGCGGAAGGATGTGCACGTAGGAACAACATATGAATTGTGGGACTTCCGGAAGGGGCATAAGGATCGGACCCGACTGACTATATCGAGACCATGCTACTACAGGAAATCGGAGGAGGAATCCTCACCCAAGGGTTCGCGGTTGAGAGAGTGCACAGAGCCCTGGTCTGGAGGCTGCCGCCGGGAGCCCCCCACGTCCAGTTATTGTCAAAATATTAAATACTAAAGATAGGGAGAAGATCCCAGAGCACTTCCGAAAAGGGGGAACAATAAACAGAGCATCGGCGACCATCACAGCGTACCCGGATTACACCTTCCTGGTACATAGACAGCGAATGAACTATGGGACGATCAAAAGGAGGTTGCGCGAAGCAGGCTACAAATACATGTTGATGTACCCAGCGAAACTGAAGATGTTTCACAAGAATAAGGCCCTCTTTTTTGAGACTCCAGAGGACGCGACAGAGTGGTTGGACGCACAGAACTGCCCAGCGCGAGCGGGTGACCAGACGGGGAGCGGAACTTATAAGTGAACTTGTACTTTCCTGCGCTGTATTGCTGTATAAGAAACAGACTTTGGGACTTGATTATAGTACAGGCATATGACGAGTCCGAGAAAGAGGTTACGAACAGAGATGTAAACTAACGATATTCGGTTAGCTTAATGCGGGAGACACAGGGGTGGCGTTATATAACCAGCACCAAGAGACACACTATCACCCCCCTAGGAGGTTTAGTTGAGATACTGGTAGCACGGTTTCCACCTGCTGAGCTCCGACAAACGGTAACACCAAGAAAGGGCTAGATGCTGGATTGCCCGAGATCCACGGATGTCTCTAGCCAGACATTGTACATTCCTATTAAGCCTTTCAGTTTTGTAGAAATTCAAGGTACGCCACCAGAAGATTTCCTCCTTTATCTGATCAATCTTATGCACAAAATTCCCATGATGTCTGTAGTAAATGTTTAACATTCTTGAGCAGCAAGTCAGAACATGTAGCCCTGTCTCAATAGTTTCTTTATCCTCACATAGTCTACAGCATCGCTCCTCATTCCTTCATTTATTTATTACCCCAGTATTTTCAAGTACTGGTAAAAAATTAATCCTAACCAGGAGTATAAATCTTCGGAGTCTGATGCTTGGACATAAATTTAAATAATGTTGAGGTTTTTTATATGCATATAGAATATACTTCACAAAATGGTATTTTTTCAGATGTTCTAAGTGAGTGTAATTGTCTATCCAGTCAGCTAAGTCAATTTTCCTTGACAAAGCAGATTTAGCTGCTGGGGAGAATATCTCTTGGCTACAGTTCCAGTTTATAATGTGCATATAATTTTCGATACTTGTTTTTAAGATCGATCTCTTCGATTCCATATGCAGTTCTTGCCACAGAGAAACCAACAATTGATTACTAGAGGTGCTATTGAGCTTCAGATAAAATTCAGTCCTTTTCTTAAATATCATTGATTTCAGGGATAACAACCCCAGCTCAAGTCTGATGATGGCCATAGGGATACGGGTTGGGAGGCCCAGCACTTTTCTCCAAAATGTACCCTCCACCACCTGTAGCCACTTTAGATCAATTTTTCGAAGGGCCTCGGGCCATATATCATCATAGGGGTAAAGACCTACTGGAACAAGAGCCACGCAGCCCAAATGCTAAATCCCCCATGGGTCAGAGTAAAACGATAGACTAAGGCTATAATTTGAGCTGCCCTACTTTTGCGTGCTTCAATACAGTGCAGATAGTCATTAGTCATCTCAAACTCAATGCCTAGATATCTATAGGAAGGGGTATAGCATATAACCGATTCCAGGACCAAGTCTTACACGTGCAATCTTTTTATTTGCGAAGACCATAACTTGAGTCTTTTCCAAGTTAATTTCCAGCTTGTTCTTTTTACTATATACCCAGAGTGCTTCCGCAGATTGTCGCAGACCACTAAATGTGTGGTCAAGAATGACAAGATTGTCTGCGTAAGCCAGTACCAGGCATCTATCCGCACCTATTCGTGGGGCACAATTACATACCTTATCAAAAGCTAAAGGTGCAGTGACACACCCCTGTTTAACCCCTCGATTCTGTTCAACTTGTGCTGTCATGTTACCCTGTGAATCAAGTTGTAAGCAGACCGTACGTAGCTCTCTGCGTACTCTGTCAAAAGCCGCTTTAAAATCCACAAATAAGGCATATATAGGGGAATTCCCCTTTTTCCTAGCATTCATGCGCAAGGTATCTAGAATAAATAAACTGTGCGTAGTGGAGTAGCCCTGCCTAAAACCACTCTGGAAGCGATAAAGAAGACCTTTCTGATCAATCCAACTCTGAAGTTCTTTTAATAGGAAACTGGTGAAAATTTTGCTAGTGCGATTGGCTCTAGCTTATCTCCCTTTTTATGTATGGGGATCAATATTGCCCTGCGCCATGAGTAAGGGATTTTCCCTTCACGGAAGACATTGTCAAACAAGAACTTTAAAAGCTCCGCCCAGAACCTCGGCTTGTTTTTCAAGGTGATATTAGCCAGGGCGTTCGGCCCCGGTGCTCGAGATGATTTTAATTATTTTATTTTTTTGTTAAGTTGGTTAATCGAAATCGAGAAAGGGGGCACAGGAGGAATAATCTTCCTTATAGGGTTGCTTTTCTCTCCCATCTCAAGGTTACTTTATACCAAAAATCTTTCCCATTTCTGGGCACTAATAGAATTAATCATAGGGATTACCCTATTGCCCCGAGCATCCCCAAGTATTGCCCAAATGTTACGTGTGTTCTTAGTACATAATACCCGCACTGTGTCCTGCCATTGCTTGAGTTTAATTAAGTATCTTTTTTGTTTAATACACATTTTATACTTATTCTTAAGCGATCTGCTCAATATATGGAAGGACTGCATATTGGGGCAAGACATCTTAGCTTTGCGAATTTCTGTTCTGAGTAATCTTTTGGCGTCCCTAATTTCTGAGTCATACCCGTTTACCTTCACTTGCTCCGACCAAGCAAGTCCCATACCTACCGAAGCATGTTTAGTAGAGAAGGCAGATATCCAGGTCTCAATATTATCGATTGTCATTTCCTGGAAAATGTCAATCTCTGGCTGACTAGTCTCCGTTAAATAGAGGGCTGCTTTAGCTATATTTTTCTCGGACCATCTTATACGTGTGGCCGCATGATTTACCCTCAGAGTGCACAGAGATTTGCATGCATGTTTACATATGTAAGGGGCAATTGTTAGTGAGAGTGAAGCATGGTCACTCCAATTATTCTCCGACACCATAAAGTCTCTAACTAGGACAGCCAGTTCCGGGGTAACAAAAATATAATCAAGAGTACTCCTACTTTTACCATTTCCCAAGGTTTCTTTGCCCGGATTATCACCCATCGATCTTCCATTAATCATTTCCATGTCCCAGAATTTGAAAAAACTCAACCACTGTAAACCCACTGCATCAGTTCTCATCTGGCGCATATTACTTTCAGCCCTTGAAAAAGGATTACTAGAGAACCATTTCCCTCCCCCCATGTGACAGTTAAAGTCCCCCATAATCGCAATCAGTTTGTTTCCCTGCTTTATAGACCATTTAATCATAATCTCATGCATAGATTCTTGGATTGCTTCAGTATGGGCCGCACCAGGCGGGGAGTACAGAGTAATTATTAAGATGTTTACTATGTGATCCACAGACCATAATTCAAATTCCACAAGAATAAGAAATTCGCCTAAATTAGTCTCAATCTGGGGGGATTTAATATTATGCTTAATTCCCACAATCAGACCCCCATAAGGTCTTCCCCGCAGTCCCTTATTTGCCATGGATTGATATACTGTATATCCATTTATCACAACTTGAGAGGTTAACCATGTTTCCTGTAAACAAAAGCAGGGAAATTTAGTCACTATAGTTAATGAGCCTACTGCTTGGAAAAGATGGTTAAAACCCCTACAATTCCAGGACATAATAGAAAAATGTCAATCTTTATTTAAGACCGCCGGTAGTGCTTCCACCAGCCACTTCAAAGCGTTCTCAATGTCCTCTATCTGGGGAGCTCTCTTTTTAGTTACCACGGAAATTGGAGTGTTATTCTTGGTCTCCAGTATCTTCTTCCTAGGGCAAATATGGTCTTCCTTTCCAGGATCTGCATCCAACTGTACATCCACCTCTACTAAATTTTCTTTGTATGATCTCAATAATTGTATGGTAGAATGGAATTTACAGTGGATAGCAGAAACGTTAGTGTTCACACAAGTCACAGGTTCAATAAATTCAAAGTCCTCAGATCTTAAGACTCTCAATTGCGGAATTGAATGTAATCTAGTGAGTAATTTGGTTCTTGTGAGCCAGTCAGATTAATTATTTTGATAGAGGTTCTTGATGATACATATATTCCTCTTGCTTCCCGCCTGGCTCATCTCTACCTCCTTCGTAGTTAAGCTGTCATTCTCTCTTCTCGGGGAGGTCATACTTGTGCTACGAGGAGTAGAAGAGATCTTGTCAGGGTCTTCACCCATAAATGAATCTGGTAGCACTATAGAGTTTTCTGCAACACTATTAACTTCATTGGGCTTCTCCGAGATCAACCAGCTGGTTAAGCGCCCCTCTGTTACCAGCTTACGTTTCTTTGCCCGTGTCAATTTTTTCTTGGCTTTTTTTGTGATCTTAATAGGTGCAGCAGTTGATGGAGATATTGAGGCCGCGACACACGGTCTCTTCCTCACAGCTGCCCTTCTAGCCATTCTCCTCCGTTTACGAGAGAAAAAAAATCTCTGAGTTTGTCGGCTCCTCGATATCTTGAACCGAGTTTGCATTATTCTCTGGCTCTGCTTCCAACATAGCCGCAGCCACTGACAGATTGTTCTCCTCATCATCAATCTCATTGCGGATAGCCTCATTTGCTGCAGTCATATTAATGGTATTTTCCAAAATACGCCCACACATTTTTAATAATATTTTAAGGGCAAATTGCAGTGACGCCACTGAGGCTTGTAACTCTTTAAAACCACCCATCGAAGTGTAGGAGTCATTAGAAGGATCCACTTCAGATTGATCCACCAGTGACGTAGATAACCTAGCTGCCCCATTCAGTGATTGCGTCAAGTTCGAAGACTGGGTATTCGCAACATACACTTCTGGAATTTTCATTACTGCTGCAGTCATCTGCCTTTGTATTGAGAGGCACATTTCCAGTAGGGAATTATTGTCTATCTCTTCAGTTATAGTCTGCTCCAGAGAATGATTATCCAGATCAATCTGAGGTATCACACACTGTTCTTGTGGAAGGTTGCCCTCAGCTGAGGGGTTGGGTTGAAAAAAGGAAGTAATCGCTCCCGTTGTTACTGGGTGAGGTTTTTTGCTTTTACCCATCTTATTATCAATTCCCAATAAAGGTCCTTTCTTTTTGGCCTTACGCAGATTGTATCCGGGCCCCACACCGCAGGTACTCATTATCTCTCAAGAAGTTTCTTAACACAATCCCCCGAAGGATAGTAGAGATCTCTTCTACCTATAAAGTACCGTTAATTTCGACTGTTAAGCGTATAGAATTAACTGGCTGCGCACCGTGCTAAGAACAACCTTGTATGCAAGATCGGTATTCAGAGACAGGCCGCGTCTTCAGCTGCACTGCATAGCCCAGGGGATCAAAGAATTGTCTCCCACAGTCTCCCCGTAATATTGCAGGCTTTATCTCATGTACCTCACTTTACATTTACTTACAGCGGCTTCTACCAACTTATCCTAGCAGTGGCATAGTAGAAAATAGGGAATAAGTATACTATCCAATCAGAGGGCTCAGCCTCATGGATAATATCATGCCTTAATAGATTATATCCCTAAATAATCTTATAACTGGGCCAGGTCAGACAACTATGGCCAGTAGTGGGAGCCAATATTGCCTACTATTCTACCGGCAATTTGCTATATCTCCACACCACCTTCACTATGCCATCTTTACCTGTTGTGTTAACATGCCATAATGCCAGACCGTATCAGGCTCCAATTCAAGGGGCCTGCCTTTGTGGCTTGAGGTACTCACTTATCCCTGTCTGCCACTGCTTGCCACCGCTTGCCACCACTGTAGTCAGTCATCGACTCCGCCGCCGCCGTCACAATAGGTCACAGCACAGTACCACAGTACGGTACCACAGCAGCAACAGCACAGTCAAGGGCTCTCCCTCAATCGCTCGCTCGCACACATGCAGTCTGTAGTCTGCCGGCGGTTAGAAAAGCGGACCCATAGCACTCCTGTGCGCGATCCAGAAGCAAGCGGAAATCGCGTCCCGCGGGTCTTCCCACGTAATGAAGAGGGAATGTCAAGCCGCACCTCTCTGGCTCTGTGATTCAATCAGTCAATCAACTTAGCAAAACCGAGGCCGCCTCCGACACTGCAAAGTTATGTTTTCAGTGAGGTTCGAGAAGAGAGCTGAAGTAGGTGCGAGACAAAGTCAGAGAAGTATTGTGGTAGAAGATAGGGCAGCAGGTCAACATGGCAAGAGTGCCGCCATATTGTATTTTAAGCCCTAGTACACTGTGAACAGAATGGAGGCCCGGATGTGGAGCCACAGCTATGTTTAGCTATTTTTAGCTCAGTCCCAAGATAAATGCCTTTCCATTCCCCAAAAGAGAAGCCAATGTAAGAGGCACCAGCGTTGCTCAGATAAACGCTAATCGTATCCAGCTGCAGAGACTGAAGGCGATGGGAATGGAATGTTAGCTGTGGGGAAGGTAGTTAGGGATGCACCGATTGAAGGACAAAGAACAGGGCATGACGGGTTGTCATGCCAATATGCCAGGCGAATATTTAGAGCACTACTGCCCTCACCCAAGGAGCTGTCATCCCATTTGAATTACAAGTAGACGCATAACCAGAGCTAACCAAAGCAAATGAATCCCTGAAATTCAACCTCAAGAGTGCTGCCGTGGTCACGTTATTACTGGGCACCTGGGGTCTGAAGAAGATAAGACGGGAGCTGTGCCTGGAACATTCCATGATTTGTGATAGGCGGACCAGTAAATTCAGTACAAGTTTGAGGGTGCAGCTTGTGTGCGCCGCAGCATCTGGTCTAATGAGAATGCCCATTGTCTTATCAAAGCAGAGATGGCTTCACCAGTCTTACTTTAAACATGCCTGTGGCGGAGGGGTGCACATCACGTGGCGGTCAAGATTTATTAGTGTATCAATATACCCGTTAGCCAATTATGTATTAGGATTCCATAGTGATGAGGTAGTGGGCCACATGCATAGGGGGATGGGCTTAGATAGGGTGCGGCCAATCAGTCCAGGGACTATAGGGGGGTATTAGCATGGTATATAGGTGATAGCCAATGAGGGTGGTAGGATGACTTTTGTAACCTATATATGACAATATGCTGTGTTTTGCTATACAACCTGTAACCTCTTAGGACGTGATGCGCTCTGTGTCAGTTTGGTTTTACAGAACCGTCAGAGACTTTTGCATATTGTTTTCCCTTGCAAAGATGTGCACTGGCTATTTGACCTTTTTGGATTATGTTTTATAGTACGTGTTTTGAGTCATGTCTATCTACAACTCCTATGCCGTTCCCATAGGTAAAGCATGTAAATTAATGGCAAAGCAAGCACCTTTAAATAAGGTTGTTAGCAAAATGGACCGGTGTTGTGGGGTGGCGACTTTAATACCATTCTAGATGTTCACTTAGATAAGTCCATCCACAGGCATAGGTCCATCACGAACGCAGAATGGGCCATAAGTGAAGGGATTGACAGCTTGAGTCTAGTGAATGCTAGGAGGGCAATGAACATGCATGACCGAGCGTACTCCTTCTATTCATCGGTTCATGATTCCTTTCCCCACATTGACATGTGATTAATTCCAGATGTGCTGCTCAGTTGGGTCTCTAAAGTCTGTATGCTTCCAAGGATGTACTCAGACCACTCTCCTGTTCACATCACTCTAACACTAGGCAGCCTCACTAGATCCGTCAACGCTGGCGGTTTAAGTAACAGGCGTTATTGGATGTGGCCTATGCAGCCACTATAGAGGAGCATGTGAAACTTTACTTTAAAATAAATTAAAAAAGAAAAGTAGGTTCTGTGGCATTGTCTCGCATACTCTGGGATGCCTTCAAGGCTAACATTCGTGGGATCGCCATGGCTGCTGAATTTATTGTCCTCAAAATGATTAGATGAGATATAAAAATATGTGAGGAGGGTCTTCGTGATTTGTAACAGGGGCATTCGGCCACTCCCCCTGTGGCTACGCTTGCACAGATAAAGGCGTCAATAGATGCATTTAGGGAGAATGTCAAGCGAGAACTCCGATTTCTAGACACACAAGAAAGCAGCAAGGCGCTATGGAAAGGGCGAATGTCCTGGCAGACTGCTGGCAGATTTGGTGCGGCAGGAGGGTGTGTGAGAAACCTAAGGTTACTCTCACTCCTACTCCCCTTGGATCCTCTGCGCAGGTGGCCAGGGAAAGGTCATCGCTTTTGGATCCTGACCCGGGGCAGGATCAACTGGGTGGACGGACCTTGAGGATTGGGAGTGGGGTATCCTCGGGCGAGACATGTTCCCCTCATTTCCCCACACGTGACACTTGACAGTACTGAGACGAGGATGAGGAGACAGAGTCATGGCCACTAGGCCACGTCATCTACCATCCTGACATTTACTTTAATAGATCAATTTGTTTCGAACTTTGAATCAGTCGTCTGTGTCTTGCTTCATGATACCTTCACAGCTGGTAGTGGCTGCATTCCGTTAATCTGAGATGTGCCAAGTGATCTAGTACACACAAGTTGAGGTCAATATAGTATTCATTACATTTTCCTCTGATCTATACATCAATAAAGATACTTGCACTGTGGAGGACACTGAGCGGTTCCTTGCAGGCCTACCAATTACATAGTTGTCACAAGAAGTTAGTGCCCACTTAGACCTACCGATCTCCCTAGAAGTAATTGCACACGCAATTGACTATCTCCAGATAGGAAAAACACCTGGTACAGATGGCCTCACTGCTGAGAGAAGCAGAGATTATGGTATTGTTAAATGATGGAGAGAGTGTTCGGCTGACTGTACACTTAACACAATTTGTGATTGATGTTTTTAAAAGACTTACTTTACTTATATACATAGGCACAGAGGAATCGGGATGACTGGGCTGTCTGAAATGATATCCATTCATGTTGATGATGCAATATTATATATCACGGACCCCCACGTTCACCTAGCACCAACCATGGTACATATTCTTAATTTTGGGTAACCGTCAAGGCTTCGGGTGAACTGTAATAAATCAAGGTTCCCCCTAACGGAAGCAGCTGTTAAACCTCACAACCTAGACGGCTTTGCATGGGCCCATTGCTACTTAGGGGTCGAGGTCGCCAAACAGAGACCTGTGCTGTACTTTTGCAACTACAATGAATACATGACAGACCTTGCGCCTAAACTGAGGGTCTGGGCAAAGTGTGGAGAATCCTGCAGATCCCCCATCAAAAGTCTACCTAAAGTCTCCTCCCAGGTGGCCAGGGGAGGGTAGACGCTTCCTGATCCCAATCCTGGGGGTCGTGTACTGCTTGAGGATCACCTGGGTGGGGAAGAAGGCACAAGGTAGTGGGGAGATTGTGCAGGGTAAGACATGGTATTTTTTCTCTGAGAAGGATACGCTTGCTACCCTTCCAGAAGAGGTAATGTTGTCATTCTAATACTTTTCAGCCTACAGTTAAAACTAAGGTAGTAAAACCTAAGGTTAAAACTTCTAAATCTGTTATATCAAAAGAACAAGTCTTGTTTATCCCTAAACTTAAATGTCCTCCTCAAAACAAAGGGTAGACTACTAGGATGGCAAAAGAGTTGCTTTTTCTATACCATCTGCCTCAAAAAGGTTAAACCCCACAATTCCTTTGCTAAACACACTATTAGAAAAGGACGGTGAAAAACATAATTTCCTTAAAATGGACTACATGTCCCGGAATCCCTCAGGGACAATGACCTAGAAGATAGCTGAAGAGGCATGCAGAGTTAAAGGACAGGCAAGCAGGCCTAACAGCCTTTGCCAGGGTAGGGCAATTAACACTAAGGGCCTGCACCTGAAACAAATTGCCCCACCTGAGAGGCATAAAGGGCTGCAGCAGGAAGGAGCAGTAGAAAGAAGCTGGAAGGTGGGCAGTAGTAGCAGAAGAAGCAACAGAGCACAAGGCTGGTAGTTCACTGTGAAGTGTGACCACAGAAAGGACACCGGGACGAGAGAAGAGCAGCTTTCACCTGCAGGTTCTGAGTTGGTCCTGTGCTCAAAAACCCTGTTTGGCTGTGGCTGCATTGCAGTTAACAGTCTTTCAGGTGTGCCTAACTGCTGTGAATTGAGGGCTGAAGTTGTGCATCTACCCGAGACCCATGTGCAGAAGCAAGCCAAAGGGACCAAGAGAAAAGGAGACTCGCCATGGTCGAGGCCGGGTCTGAGACACCCGTACTGCAGAGGGGTATGGGTCCCAAGAGTGCCTGCAGCAGTAAAGCAGAAAGAAAGTCGGGAAGTGGAAGCAGCCTGCAACCGCTGTGACTTTGGAGCTGGTGAGTGAAGCTCAGTACTCCAAATCACAAGAAACTCCTTGCCGGTAACTAAATTAATATTTACGTTGAAGTGGGAGTGAGTAAAGCTGTTAGTGGCAGTCAGAAGTCTTCAGAACAAGGGCAATTGTATGATGTGCTTATTATTCAGTACAAGTTAAAGTGCTTGCGTAGAAAGAAAAGCTTTATATTTCCATTATTGTATTTAAATAATTACCGCAGTGGTCATGTGTCTCCTGATAAGAGGGAGGACGTGGTCTGTAATTACCTCAGAAGTAGCAGCTGACTTTCCCGAAGTGTTACAAGAATGCTAACATCAAAGAAAGGTTGTGTGTAAGAAATTGTGTTTCTCAATCCATGTTAAAGTAGAGCGCTGTATGAATAAGAGGGAATGCAAGTATTTAAGTCTAAGTTCATCATCAAAGAGTGATCGTGTGTACTTAAATTCGTTTCTAAAGTGAAAACTGCCTCTTGTAACATTCAGAACAAATACTTTTTAGTTGTAGAAATTGCTGAAGTCGCGGGAACAAGCATTACCCAAGCCAGTAGACAGACCATTTCTAAGGTGAAACCAGCCCAATTATAATCTAAACACTGATGGTTTGAAGTTGTTGAAGCTGTTATAAACCGAGAGTTCACTAATACAAGGGTGACAAGGTTATCCAAGGCTGGGAGAGTGGCAATACAGCTTTGGGGTAACTACTGAAAACTCTACATAAAACAGGGAAGGGAGATGAGTGTGTGTTAAAAGACCTGATCAACAATCTGTGAAGCTGATACTGTTAAATCTGAGAGAGAGAAGCTGTCTAGAAGCCAAGACAGATTTCTGTGGTAGCTGTAAGACAGGGAGAAGAGGCTGCCCTTTCTTATGGCATAGGAAAGAAGAGTGTCTTGCCTTCTGTGAAGGCATCTTGGAGTAAGACACAGACAACAGGTTCAGAATGCATAATAAAACTTTATTAACAAAAATGTCAGGATGGAAAAAGGCCTATCTTGTCCTATACTATGGAGCGATTTCCGTACCAAACTAAAACTAAGGAAAGTCAAAGTCCAAAAGTTTAACTTAGGAATCTCTCTGTTTTCAAAGCCTATACTTGCCCTCACACCTAATCTATACAAAGTGTAGGGATGTCAGAAACCAGCAAAACAGTATTAAACATAACGTTCTGAGCTCTGTTCAGCTCGCTGCTTTCTTTCAGCTACCTTCCAAAGCATAAAGCTGTTCCAACAAAAGTCTCAGGATTGCCTTACGTTCAGAATGGTATGGACTTGACCAGTACTCGGGGTTGCCCTCCCCAAGTTCCAAAAAACACAGTTCAAAACACAAAATATCTTGAGGCTCTGCTCTTCGGTCAATAAGTAGTTCAAACCTCAGGAATGCACTTCCAATGAAATAGTGTTTCCCAGTTTTCTTAAGGTTCTGTGCCAGACATGCACCTTCCGCATATGGTTAGTCTTTGTACAACAGAAATATCTTGCCTGAAGAATGCAGTTTCTTTTGGCTCACTTATTAAAGTTCCATTCACTTTGGAGTCAAATACAAACTGGGTTCACTTGCTTTGTAAAAGTTCTATTCCCTTCAAGGTTCAATAATTGTTGGTTTCTTTGTTTCAAAATTTGATTGACTTCCTAGATTCAATATATGGATGAACTTTACTTGTATGCACTTTTGAACTTGGCACACAATGGATTAATTTAACTTGCAAAGCTTCATTCCTTTATAATCTCCATATGTAACAGTTTTCTTTCAGTGCGGTATTCAGTAAATATGAAGATAGCTTTGTATTCAGTTCAACGTTCAAAAATGGTTATAGGTTTTCATTTAAATCACTTTGTTATGTTCAGTTAATTCCTTTGTAATAAGCCTTTGTAGTTTGCTTTTAAACATGCCCAGCACCCAGAGACTTTCAATACCGTGCTTTCATGTACACAGGACAACTCCATAACAAAGTATTCCAAATTATTTAGTGATTAACAAGTTCTATTGTTCACTGTTTAGCAAGGCCGCTCTCTCCTGAACCGCTAGCGTGCTCCACATGTACAGCTCCCTGCTGTTTCTCTTGGCCTCGCTGCTGCTGCTCCTTCTTCATGCCACTACTTCTCTCGCCACTGCTTCTCCCCTCAGGCATTCCTGGACTTTTTATACACCTGCAGTCCTTTAACAGGCTGCAGGTGTGAATGTACAATTAGCCCTAAATGACCATCATTAAGGGGACATGCCTGACATCTACTACTTTCAGTAAACTCTTTCTCGTCCCAGTACCAGAATGGTATTACTGTCGGTTGCTTCTCCTTCGTCCCAGTACTTTTAGGAGAGATAGAGGAGGAAGTCAGCGGAGTTGACACAAAGTATCCCATGAAGGCGGGGACGGGTTGGTCATTAGTAGGAAAAAGTAGATAAGAAGGGCATCCAACTCCCAGTCCCCAAAGACCCTCCCTCGCTTGTCCACCTCCAGGGTCAGGATCCAAGAGCGATATCCTGTCCCTGGCCACCTGCGCAGAGGCTTGATGGGGAATAGGAGTGAGAATACTCTCAGGTTTCTCACACTACCTGTAGAAGTTGAAGAGTCTTGTCTAAGTTGCCTAATTCATTCTCAATTACCAAGTTGCAGCAGAACCACTAGAACTGTGGTTGTCTATAATTTTGTCAGAACACTTTATATGGAACGTAGTTGAAGCAGTAGTAGACTGTGAAGCAAAGGAACCTGCTTTCACAGTACCATTTGCAGAAGGGAGTTGTCGAGGAGAAAGCAACGACCTTAGAAGAAGCCTCCTGATAAGTTACATTAAAGACACTGCAGAGGTTACAAAAGAAGAACCGTTGTTGAAGCAGAAGTGGTACTTTTGTTTTGAACTTTATCAATTCTCCCCTGGAAGGGGGTTATCCAGGATTACCATTGGTGCTGTTTTCTTTGTGGAACTTAGAAAGGGAACTTTTCAACAAACAAAGAAGGAACTGTTACCAGTGGATTTTTGTTTCTTTAGAACTTTTCAAGAACTGATTAAAGACTTAACTTTTCTTTGGGGGAAAATGACTTGACATTCGAGATCCAAGTCATCCAAGACACTGGTCATTTGGTAATCTTTTATTTATGTTGTTTATGCTTTGTTTTGACTGTTTTGTTGTTTAGTGTGATGACCAGTTTTGTGTATGCTCAGAGATTTTCCTTAGATTCTAGACTAGGTAGAGACTAGGTAGGGAATCCCCTCATAGAGTAAGCTTAGTTAGGTTTTCTTTGCATTTTCTGGTTAAAATAAAACGTCAAATACTGAGAAAACTACAAGCAGTTGTCTGCCTCGCATTACTGACCCCTCACAACAGTTACCTATGACTATAGCCAGCACTCATTAAAATGGTGGTTCTCCTGAAACATCTCTACCTCTTCCAAAATGTTCCACTATGCCCCAGGATGTTATTTTTCAAAGCCTTATAGGCTGAAATCTGCACGTTTTTGTGGCACATGGTGCCGTGCAACTGAAGTGGCCACGCTAACCCAATCTTGTGAGAGAGGGAATTTGCAGCCCATGACATCCACTTGTACTGGATTGTAGCGCATGCGTAGTTCACATGTATTGGTTGGCGGAAGGCACACCTCCCCCACATGTCACACTGAAGAAATACTCCGCTGGTGCTAGTGACCTTAAATTACTGGTCTTGCCCACCTGGTTTGCGGATGAGTGTGTGTTTGATCCTGCAAGCGTGACTGCACTGGCATGGCATGAACTATGGTCATGCACGTCCCCAGTATAATAGAGACTTCCCACTTTGGAACTGTATACCCACCTAGCCTTAGGTGGACATGGTTTCTCGATGCAACTGGGTACAATGTGCATTCAGTTCACGGGGGAATATGTATTCAGATGGGAATGTTATACCTGCTAGTGATATACCTACACTTTTGTAACGTAAATCTTCGAAATGGCTACAATACCAAAGCCTGCGTAAGGGCATACAAGCTACTATGGAGCAGGTTCCCGGTAGAACCAGAAAACGACTCAGTTCTAGGTTATTTCTTAATTGCGAGTGGGAGACCAGGTCTGATTTCATTTTTATTGTTTAACCCAAGATTGTATGCCAGTTCCGCCAACACTCGCTCCAAATGGATGAGCAACATGCAACTGGACATTACAGATGATCGCTGGGCAGATATGTGCACACAAACGCGCAAAGTATCATACAACTCACAATTAAGTGCTGCATCAGTACCATTATAAACCAGCCAGATTAAAACTATTCTCACAGATGGGGACAGGTAACTGCCCCTGATGCTAAGTATTTTCATATAATATGGGATTGCCCACTACGTCTATCATTTTAGACTGATGTATGCATGCCGATGTCTGCAATAACGTATAAGGACATGGTCGTCTCTCCTATGGAATGTCTATTCCATGTTTTTGAACCCAATATATGTCATATGTGGAAATGTGTCAGCTTATGCATCTTACTTGCCAAATGTTGCATCTTGCTGTGATGGACGAGCACTGGGGCTCAGATGAAAGATCACTGGTTGCAATCCGTTATCTGGGCTAATGATATGGAAGAATAATGGGCCCTTATGCAACCTGTCAAATCTCACCCAAAAGACATGTGAGGCCTATTCAAAGTGTACCTGTTGCGTGTACCACCATCACAAGACGCCACTATCGACTTGCTGATGGGCTGAATCCAGGACATGTCTCAGCTCATAATTGTGCCACGTCTATACCACTTGGCATTGGCTCTATCCCCTGCTTGTACTGCATTACTCCTCCTCTGATGTTCGCCCCAATCTGTTTTCATATTGCTAAGACTCCTTGCCTTTTCTATGTCATGTAATATTACTTTGTAATGTGTGATGCCAAGTGTGTTAATAAAGGAAGTAAGTCTCTCTAAGTCTAACACCAGTTTCACTCATAGCTTTTTAAGGAAAATAAAAGGTTTGCCATATCAGATTTCACTGCGTGTTGGGGGTTTGCGCTCTCCCATTTGGTGCTCTCAGCAAGTTGCAGTAAACATTGAGACTACGTGTGAACCTTAGTCAGGTTTGCCACGCGAATCCTTCCTTCTTTGCAGAAAGGATGTGGGGGTTGGGCTTTCAGTGGGGGCGTAGCCAAGCCTGGACCAGAGGATGGCTGATTCTGAAGCTCTGGAGGCTGATCACTGAACCTTCCACCAGCCCAAAGCGTACAATCCTATTACCCCAGCCCACACATGCTGGCCGCCTTGTCGCTCAAATGTCTGTTTGTGCTTACATGGCTATTCTCTAACTCGTCTCTCTTCTCCTCAAGTCTAGGAATCTCCTGGCTGGTCTCCTTGATGCCCCACCACATACGTGTTCCTCCTTCCTCCTCTCTCACACAGCCCGTTGGTGTGGGGTGTGTTTTCCTGTTTCATCTCATCTTGTCTTTCCCAGGGTGCTCTACTCTCGAGCACCTCCCCTTCCTATTTTGCTGTTCTCATCCCCCCTCCTCTCTGCATCACCTACTCTGCTGTTAAGGCTTTTTTTCAGAACCTACTCTGCTGTTAAGGGGTTCTAAGAAGTCAACCTAGTGGCCCAAAGGTTTACACTAAAGTCTAAACAAACTCTAAATGTTACAGTGGCAGAGTAGTAAGGTTTATACTCGGATGAGATAGGTGAGGTGCAAGTTCAACTGACTACCACAAGAACTGGTAAATAACAAAAGGTCCACACGTTAAGTACACACATAGTTGTCTATTTAAACGTGTGCACTATAATTCTAAATCGACTAGCTACATGCATGTATGTATATGTGCATATGGGGAAGGGAAGTAGAGTGGTGGAGGTGGTCTAGAGTGGGGTTTGGGTGGGAACCCCCATTTAAAAAAAAGGGTTGAATTTATGACGACCAAAATTACATGAACAAAGTATACACGTTTAAAATGGTGTCTATAAAAACAAGTAGAACCCGTTGAATCCAGTTAAACACAATAACAAATGTAAGTAGTGGTTTGGCTAACAATAGGCTCAAGGAAGAATTTGGCTGATTGCCACTACTTCATCTAGCAAGGGAGACCCAATGTAATTATGTGTTTATTTGTTGTGATTTATATGAGCATCAACATGCAAGGTGATTGACTTCAGGGTTCTTTATATGAAAATGGGGTAAAATAGAATACATTACATATATTTTACATTATGAATGTAACATTTCTGTTGGATGGCAAAGACACAGCCAAACTACATACATGCAAGGTGTCGGGAAGCAAGCCAGGCTATCTCGCAAATCACTGGCTCTGCCGGGCTCCGTTCTCTCTGGAAGCACCACAGGGGTTAGATCAACCTTAGTTTCTCTGCATGTGCTCAGATATCAGCAGAGACACAGCCCACCTCGTTATGCCCTTGTCTATAAAACCTGTTTCTCTGCACACGGTCTACGATGCGCAACATTCTTAGTTATTGGTATCACGTCGGCCTGCCTTGATTCTAGTGAAAGACTTCGCCTGCCTGTCTTGCGTATCTGTGCCCCTTTCCTGCTGCTATCAACCAATTTCATCTCATCTCCAGTACTTCCCCCTTCCAGTGTGGTTACTTGCTGGCCACCCAACCTTGTTAAGCATGGGATCCGCAGAGAGTCTGAGTACGTGGGTGGTGGGAGGACGCAGGGCAAGCCCAGTTACTGATTATCTATTGTTTCTCTTCCCAGCCCAGCCCAGTCCATCTCCCATCCATGCCCCATGCCTTAGGAAAAATGCCTGCTGCTTCCTTCTTCAGACAGTCACAGCCCATCCACCTTACTGACACACCTTATCTCCCGGGGAGTGTTTGGTAGGCGGGGGAGTTGGTGCCAGTTCACATTAGATTCTCTGCCATCTCTTTAAGGCTAGGGCAGATACAAGGTATGAACTATGTTATAAATACACATATTAATCGTGAGTAAAGGCAGTCTCCGCCAACACAGTCATCAAGACAAACCAACACACAGATGACATGCAGCTTTACCTGCAGATCAATTGCATCAATGACAACCTTCAACTTAAGGACTGTCTTTCCCTCATCCAGGCCTGGATGTCAAGAACCTACCTGAAGCTCAACCTGGCGAAGACCAAATTCATTCTCCTAGGAAATCCCACCAAGTATGATTTTATGGATTACCGCCTCAACCATCACCTAGTGCAAAATGTCTCTGCTTTACCATTGACCGCAACATCTCCTTCAAAACACACATCAGAAAGAAGACCCTAGCAGCATTGTACAGGTCAGGTAAACCTGGGGTTTCTCTAAGCCCAATGGATCTTTGATGAATTTTCCTTAGTTATTGAACATCTTAGGTAACAGTAGATCTCTGGATGTACTTCTTACCAATCGTCAGTGTACCGGTGTTCCTGCTTTTTTGTGTCAGACTGAACAAGGCAGACAGCAACGCATGTTCTGAGAGTGGAGGGATATTGGAGGCTCGTACACAAGTTGTTTCTGCTCGGTAAATGGAATCAAGCACCACTCCCGGTCCCATCTGGGAATTAAGAATGCCGGAATTAGTAGACCACACAAGCACTAAGCCAGCAGAGGGTAATTTTGAGCGGGTGCTTCAGTGGAGCTTCTTTAGGGTTCTTTTTCAGTTTGGTTTTTTGGCTTTGCCTCTCAGTGCTTCTGGGCTTGTCCCAGTGATGGACAAAGTGTAGATGCAGAGTCTCGCATTTTATAGAAATATTGGAAGTTGAGTGTGCATTCAGCCCCTAATCATAATTGTCAAACCTTTTAAACACTTGGCAGTGATTCAGTCATGTAGCTGTGGTCACATTCAAACTTAACAAGGCTTTTTCCTAGGCACACACCAAGGCTGTGGATTTAGCCTTGAATCCAAACATCCTATCCACATATTCACCATATCTGGTCCTAGCTGTCTTTGCCCCAGGCTTCCTGGGCACAAGGTAGCCTACACTAGAGGCGGGCATACCCATATTGTTTTACACAAATTCTATCATCTTTACCTGTGCAATTTTGTCAGAATTTCCAATTTTAAAAGGGCCCTCTGAGCCAGGGAAGAGGTTACTAGTCTATAAATTTGGAGCACCACACCCTGGGGAGCTTACATTCTCTTAGGGGGCGATGCACACACACACACAACGTAGTGGGGCCTTGGATTAGGTTTCCCTAGGGAAAAATGTCACGTGATCAAGCACAGGAATAGCCAATAATTCAGGGTCCTCTTTCCAGAGCCACAGCATAGGACATGCAACCTAAAAGTGTATATAGAAATCTGGAATGGGTAGTAAAGGTGAATCCATGTTCTCTGAGCATAGGAAGGTGGTGCAAGTGATTAGTACCATGGAAACAAAGGGCCATAGGCATAGGAGCAAGATTTGAGTAAGACTACTTAGAATATGTAATCATACCACGGACAATGACAACTACTCTTTTATGTTGTACTTTTCGTTGTATCATTTTGTATCATGGAAAGGGGGAGATGTTTAATTTTCATTTAGGTTCTCTCACGGTTATACCAAGTGGGGACCTTCACCTGCTTTGCTAACGGTGCCATCAATTATATCATTCTGATCATGGCCCTTGTTGAATAGTGTGGGCTGGAGGGCTCCAGGTTGGTTAGACGTCAGAAGCAGACAAGGTTTAGAGGAGGAGCCTTCTAGGGGCTTCATAGTGGCATTCACTTGATTTGCACAACTGATTATGATGAAGGCACAAAGAATTTCACCAGTGTGATGGAAGGTATTTTATGGACCATGATTACATGACGCAACCCTGTAATGGAGCTATCATCATCCCAGACACACTACACAGAGGAAATTCATCCATGGCATTTGGGCCCGACACTCACCTTCGGACCTGGCTGAGCTGAATGAGGCAGGCAGCCTCTCGTCTCAGACAGTTCCTCATGGCCGCCTCATCAAGAGCACGTGGGATGTACTTATTGAAGTTACAGTAGCTGCAGCGCCGCTCACAATATGGCCACTAGGAAAAAAATGGGCAAAGTCATGTCTGAGGGTTCGCAGGCCTCTCCCTTCTGCCACCACATATTCACATTGGTCTGCCGGGAAATCAAAGGCAAGACAAAGCAAAGCACCCTGTCCATTTATGACAACCCTACCCATGTTAACCCAAGTTTTGCAAGCCTCAAGAAACGATTTTGAAGTGGGAGTACTTAACTCCCTGATTTTTGAAGTTGATAGTAAAATGATATTTTACGGAATTAAAAAGTAATTTCCATTACACACTGAGGTCGTTTTTAGGTGGGTAAAAATATATTTGAACGTTAAGACCAATATATTTTTTATAATGCATGCTTCTTCAGGCCTAGATATTGATGAAAATTAAAAAATACCAGTTTGTTTACCTTAAAGTTACTCTTCGGATCAGGCACTTATAACATCAGAGCGCCTCCTTTTGGCACTTCTCTACTTGTGCCACAGATCCGAACATATGCAGGGATCAGTGTGGGTGGAATCGAGAAAGGCTTCCATTTGTCTGTTGATTCCTATTTTCTATTCAGTGTATTTTTACTCACTATATTTTTATGTAGGGAGTCTAGTTCTGGGGAGTAAAGATGGATGCTACTCTGCAGAGAAGATTGGATGCATGTGTCATCCAAAAGTACTTTGTTTGCCTTTCAAACGTAGCTTTGTTTCCTTTAATAACGTGTGCAGGCCCCCCACTGTCCTCTTAAAATTAGATCACTGCATCCAGGTTCTCCTTCACAACTCAATTATCCCGGCCAAATGGCTATCTGGGTTTCATTGGTACAAGCGTATGCACGGTTGACACACATGGACTCGTTTGGTGCATGTGATCCGCCCCCTTGACTCCTGGTAATCCTCCTTCCCACGCTACTTGTGCCTTTTTTTCCATTTGATTCTATTAACATCATACATACACATATAATGGTAGCATTACCTATAGTTTTAGTAAGCAATTCAGTTATCTTGTATATATTGACTGTCAATATGTGATTACTGCAAAGCTAACATTTTCAAATTATACTTTATAATACAAAAACAAAAAAATAAAATTGCTTATGCAATCAAAACAAAGCAGTACTGGTGTCACACATACCATGTAAAAGCCAATGTACAATATTATAATAAAGAAAAGGACGACCTATCATGTGGTCTGTGATACACTCCTGGATTATCATTCTGGTGTACAAAATGTATAAACGGTCCCCATTGCTCAAGGAATTTTGGCATTTCCCCTCTGGAGCCAGCTTCAATTTTGCACATTGCTATTACAAACCAGAGTTTCGCCCACCTGGCCTTTGTATGTCAGGAGTTTATGTGTTGGTGTGTGACTGTAAAACTAGATGGTCGCTCCATAGTACCTGAATATGGGGTGGGGGTGTTAGCAGGCCCTCTTCAAAAAATACGCTATAAGGGTGTGGCATGCAGCATACGCTACTCCTTTTACCATTTCTTCTAGGTGGGACCCGGCCATGTAGGAGCTCAGATTTTTGGGTGGGGATTTCGCCTATTTATCAAAACTAATGCTAACATCTCGGTGGATGGTTAGGAGTGTGTGCTCTATCACAAGGTTAGCAATTGCGTGTCAGATGTTTTCTGTGTAGGCTAGGCTGTATGAAAGTGGTCTGTAAATCAGTAGGAAGGAGAGGTTGGTCTGATAATTGTGAGGTGGATCAGGAGACCTTTAAAGCTCTGGAGGTTTGTGTGGTCTAAAGTCAATATTGTTTGGTGCTCTTTGTGTGCCATGGTGAACCCACCTCCTCTTTTATCAATCCAGTTCAGCTGAATGAGTTTGAAGTTACTGCGGATGCCACAGATCATCATTAAAGCAACCTGCGCCATGCAAAGCGGGAAATGTTCACACAGTCATCCACCTCCTGCGTGACTGTCTTACAGCCCCGTGCACACAAGGCCTGAACATGGTGCCCCCAATAACAGCCTTTAGACTTCCTATCAACTTACTCTGAGTTCCCGCTTCTTATCACCACTTCTTTGTTGAATACAATATGTAACATACACACACTCCGTCTTCTCTCTCGTTCTATTTATCTTATTGACAGAAGGGGGTTTCTAGGTATTCTCTCCCAGTGACTTTACCATCCACCTTGTCTCTTTCCATGTGATCAACTTATCCTCCTTTTTGAAATTCTCACACTGTCCCTGCGATTCACCTCTATATGGATCTCTGATGCGCTGCCACTCATACTCGCTCTTTTCCATGCCCTGCACTCTACCCTAGACTATGCCTGTTCTATTGAAGTCTACTTCTCGCTTTACTGGGCCATTTCCGCTCTTTTTCTTGCTCTGCTTCGTTGTCCATATGTGTTCCCTTTTTCTTTTCCGTGTTTTTCTGAACTACTCTCCCACTCTGATGTGATTAACACAGATCTACCTATCATCCGTGATTAGCCAGCGTCTCAGGGCTTGTATGCTTGAAAACTCTAGAATTCTCATGGCCTGAAATAAATTATAGTACACTGGATTGTGGCTGCTGCCTTTGCTGGGCACCAGAGCAGGGGTAATTAGGGAAAGCACTTTGACAGACAGGCTACAGAAAAATTGCTCTGAGTGGAAATTCCACATGGCTCCCACTGGGGTACGTAAACACTAAACACCTCTTTGTTAATGCATTAGAAACCCCAAATAAAGCTTCAGTTAGATCTCCAAATCAGTGGCTTATGTCACAACAATTGAACACACACACTAGTGACACGCGGAAAAGCGTTTTAAACGGTCTAATTTTCCTAATGTGCTCTTATTTGACACACACAAAGAAGGGGTTGAATTTATGTGGAATTTACCATTTTCTTCTGTCATGTATATAAGAAGCAGGATGCCTGGGTTAACCAATATGAAGGCAATCTTATCAAAGTATACTATTGTGTGCCTCCATGTTTTGCAAGTACATTCGCAAAACATAACTTTGCATTCTGCAATGTGTGTTCTTCAATTCAAGATGGGGTGTGCGTGGGATAACGGCTGCAAGTATACTCCTTTTGCTTAACATTTGTATAAGAATGTATATTTGTGACAATCTGTTTTATCAGGATATGTGTGCTGTTTAAGTATTATTTTGATAAAAGGATATTCTTGAAAGCCAAACATTAAAACATATTCCTATCAATTAGAAATCATGTGATCAAGTTGCAGACTGGTCTCAAATCCCAGCTTCACATGACAGAGATTATGGGCAAATAAGTTTATCTCACTGTGCCTTATCTGCATTAGGTTTAATGAAAAGTGTGCAAGTCCTGTTTTTGCACTGAATAGATAATTATTAAACAGAACAAATATGTTCTGTTGTTTTTAGTTATTAACGTAACAGGATGTCTACCAAGATGGAAATACATGAAAGATTGATTGATTTGTTATTTATTACGCACCTCTACACAAGTGTTTTAAGGCGCAACAAGGCAAGGCAGGGGGAATAAAGTAAGGACAAGACAATCATCTTACTAGGCCTCACGTCACTGAGATTGTGCAAGTGTGCAACAAGAAGTGCAGGGGGGAAGGTAGATGCTGACACTAAGTTGCAATCAATGCATTTATATTATTTCAGATTCCTCCGTACTTAGAAATGTAAAGTATATTTGAAATGAATGTATGTGTGCATAGAATGCTATGCATAAAATATAAACACAGGGTTACACAGCCAATCTGCGCAATGGCAAAGTATTTAATTGTACATATGATCAAAACAAAGCGTAGCCGACACGTGTTTCGACCCAACGGTCTTCTCCCAGGCTGTGTTTGTCCATATGTGGCCTTCTTTCTTCTTGAGGTAACCTATTGCTTATGTTAAAGATAACCCAATTCTGTTTCCTGTGTGAACCAAGAATGTTGGATTCTTGCTGTGCTGAAAAGCGTTCCCGTTATAATTCTGCCTTGTAATTGTGGTTCGGTAAATACACACAGGAAACAGAATTGGGTTATCTTTAACATAAGCAAATTGTCAACAATAGGTTACCTCAAGAAAAAAAGATGGCCATATATGGACAAACACAGCTTGGAAGAAGACCAATGGATCAAAAAAGTTGTCGGCTACGCTTTGTTTTGAGCATATGTACAATTAAATACTTTGCCGTTGCGCAGATTGGCTGTGTAACCTTTTGTTTATAACTGGACATCGTGGGCACAGGTGTCCAGCAATATATAAACATCTGCTGCCGTCACATATTCTTTAGTGGAAGTAGTAGGTCTTTTGAGTACTTTGGTACAGACAAGCGCACTGAGTTCTGGCTGGTTGCCCAATTTAGCTTTGCCTATGCATAAAATAGATAGCACTGCCACTGCCCGTGCCCCATAGGCAAAGACAATTCCCTGGAGCAAAGGATAGACATTTGAGCCAAATTGCATATTCACAATGCATTGCACATCTGGCTCTGAATTGGAGTTGAACTATAAGTGATGGCGACTGGGTACGATGTGCACTTGGCTGAAAATGGCTAAATTCTCACAACATTCCCCTTTATTAACATGCAGCGGAGCAAGGGCACAATTTCAATTACATATGAGAGGATTGGGGTGTATGCACACCACAGACATCAGAAATCTCAGGGTTTTTTTATTTTTTAATGTTTATTTGTTTTAGAAAATAATTTAGATAATTTAATTGACATCGCCACATAAAAATAACCATTTACATTTGAGTTTATCTAGTTCATTCTTTTTTGGTCTCAGCAGTCATTAGCATGGTTTAATCTTAGAATCATAAAAATGAGTTTCTATTCTGCCACATAAGCATGGTCGTAACATCCTCAGGGACAGTCTACTTCTGCCTTTAATAATATTGCTTTGATTAATTTTAACACTTATAAGCATAGGCTCGTATTTTCGCCCATAATTATCCATTCCCACCACTCTTGGTCCAGCGAAACATAAGCCATTTTCTGGGTTTTCTTCAGATGGAGGGTCCGTAGGGGAACCAAGAGGGGGCAAGCTGTTACCCAGTGAACTCTGGTCTCAATTAAGTTTTTGTTTTTACAGAACCTACAGTAAGCTTCTTTTTCCTGTATTAATTTCCTCTCAAGAGCTATTTCCCTAGTGTGGATTATATTCAGTCTCACTAGTAAGAGGAGATCATGATATACCGGAGGGGGAATTTTTTTTAATACATATAGCGGTAAATCATTTAATCCTTTCTTTTCACTGGTCTATGAGGATCTTGATTTCGTTTTATGATTGTGGCAATCCAATCTTGTTCAGCAATTAATTTTTTGATTTTCATGGGGTTGTGGAGTAGTTCGTCTTCACACAGGTCACGAGATTTCATTATGTTTTGCATTTTTAAACGCCATGTTTTGAGTACTGAATCTTGTGTGTTTTCTAAATCAATGAAAAGTTCCATTGGTGAGTCCGCTTCTGCTAACTTGGTTTTTCTAGAGTGCAATTATTTTCCATAGTATTATGCTCTCTAGTGATTGTATTTTAAGTTCATAGCGGATCACTGCCATCTGAAGGGAGTTAGGTAGTCGGAGACATTTTCACCAAAATAATCCTTCTAAGCATAGCCATATTTCCGTGGTAGGCAGAGCAGGCCTTCTGCACCGTAGGTCAGGATCGCCACTACTTTTTGGTGATAAAACGATATGAGGTTGCAAAGAATATCTACCATATTTTTGTAGAATTTTGACTCCTTGGGCAGCTAAGTGTTTAGTTTTTATACGCAGGGATTGATCATGTGCATTTTCATTGCCGTTTTTATTGATCAGCACTCCTAAATAAAGCATTGCGTCCACGACTTCCAATTTTTCGTCTTTTATCCGCAATGTATGCATGTTATTACTCCAAGCTTTAGCTGTTGACATCTGTAGAACTTTTGATTTCTGTGCATTGATCATCATGTCATTTAGTTGTAGGTATTCGTAGAAGCAGGTTATTCTTCTTTGTAACCCTACCTGTGTGTAATCTAAGAACACTATATCGTCCACATAGAGAATCCATGGGATTTCTTTTTCGTTTATATTCTGTGGAAAAGCGCGTATAGCTTTTTGTGGTATGCTCAGGTCAGCAACTAAAGAGGAATGCTGCTAGTGCACATCCTTGTTTCAGACCTCTTTGAGTCGCGATTTTCCCAGAGAGTGTTCCTGAGTTTGCTAGTCTTACTTGGACAGATGTAGTTGTATATAGAGCACGAATAGTGCCAAGAAGACTCCTAGGACAGTTCCACCTTTTGAGTTTCCTCCATAATTTTTCTCGATCAACACAGTCAAAGGCTTTTTCAAGATCTAAGAATCTTTTTCAAGATTCTATAGATTTTTGATTTGGCTTCTAACGCTTTGATTTTCAATAGCCCGAGTATGAATATGTTCAATGATGTTCCGATCCCTTTTATGAATCCAGTTGGATCCAAGTCTAGAATTCCTGAGATCTTCGCCCATCGAGTTAGGTCACTCAGAAGTATTGTCGCAAACACTTTACCTATTGAGTCTAACAGGGCGATCGAGCTGTAGTTCTGGGGGTCTGTTATATCCCCCTTTTTGAAGATCGGTACTATTATGGCTTTGCACCAAGACTTGGGTAGCCGTTGGGTGGATAGCACTTGTTTGTAGATCTACCTGATAATTATGCTCCATTCCTTAGGGTAACTTTTCAGTAGATGATTAGAAATCTTATCAGGACCTGCAGCTTGCGAAGAGCTAAGTTTCTTTATTCTTTCTTCCACTGTGAATTGTAATAGTCCAAGATTGTTGTATAGTTGGAATTTCAGGATGTTGAGGTGTTTCCGGCACTGCAAAAAGATTGGTATAATGATCACACCATTTGTTTTCGCTAATTTGTGCAAGCATATTGTCTGATTTAATAGATCTGCCATTATTGAGTAATTCCCACAAGTCACGGGTATTAGACTTAGCAATGGCTTTTAGCATTAATTCAGCGTCTGTTTGCGTTCGCTGGCTTTTGGTCACGATCAGCCAGTTCTTGAATTGCTGCTTTCTTCGGCGGAGTGATTCTCTCCAGCTAATCCTTCTGCTTTTCTTTATTGCACGAATATCAGCTCACAGAGTTTTTTTTGTGCATTATGTACAATTCCATCATAACTGTGGTTTGTAGGATGTGCTGTATGAGGTGTGCACGGTTTTGTAAGATCTTTTAGAATCCACTTATAGTCAACTTGATTATTATTTCTCTCTGTTGCTTGATTAAATGTATATCCCATGGTAATTATGACGTTCTTATTTACTTTCAGTCTATTTTGCACCAATGAGACCTCTACTGAGTCCACATATTCTCATTGTTTGTGAGCTTCCGTTATTTCTAGGGCTGTTGCAATTAGGTCATGATCGCTCGACTTCTGGGGCTTAACCTCAAAGTATTTAATGTAGCTTTTTAGTTTTCTTGAGATGAAAAAGTAATCAAGGCAGTAGTGCTTCGTGCCTTGACTCCGCGTGCAACTGCCTGGATAATCGCCTGTGGTTTGGCCATTGAGCATATGTATGTTCCTTATATTTGCTTCTTGCTGCCATTGACAGGCCTTTCCTTGTAGGTCTTTTAGTTGTTTTGGATATCCTTTGTCATCTAATAGGTGAATGTTAAAGTCTCTGCATACAATGATCTGGGCTTCTTTCCATCCACTTAAAGCCTGGTCAATCTCCTTAGATAATGCAGTAACAAAGATATTTCCAAGGCTCAAATTTGGGCTCCAGTAGACATTAATTAATATCAAAATTTCTATTTTATTTTTGTGTCTTTCCTTTGGAGATGTATGACTTGTATGTATGGGTTGGGGCTGTAGTGATGGGTAGTCTGGTATTCTGAGTCTACTTTTATCAATGTTAGTAGCAGGCCGATGGTCTTCCCATTGGGCCTTTGATACCTGGAGTTAATTAAGACTCATAGCCATCACAGGCAGGGCAGTTCCTCAACCAGGTTTCCTGCATACATATCACGTCGTATTTCAGGAGATCCTTTCTTTCCTCTTTAAACAGGGATTGGAAACCTCTGGTATTCCAGCTGGCTAGACAGATTGACCAAGTTGTATTCTTGGCATCCGTCTAGTGGGTCTTCTTATTTGCCAAAGCATGCACAATCCAGTTCCATGTATTATAATTTTCGTCCGCATTCTCCAACCACTTGCTTTTTGTTATTGCTTATTGTGAATTGGATTTTGCTTAAGTCTTGTATGTCCCAATTTCGGCTCTTTTCTTGATGTCCTTTGTTTCCTTTTATTCTCATTTGTGATCTATTCTCTGTTTCTCGTTGGTGCCGGTTAAATAGTTGGTCTTGAGTAATTCTTTTAGATATATGGGTCAGTTTTGGATTTGAATGTTGTAAAGATCTAGCTATGGTGTAATTCTTATAATTCCTCCTTTCAGCCAAGGTTTTGCTCAAGTTATCATGAGCGTTTTCGAATGGTGGCGTTCACGCCTGTTCTCTTTTCTTTTAGTTATTGGTCCATTCGCTCTTGGTAATTGTACTTCTTTTTGATTGATAGTTATGACATAGTCTTGAAGCTTATAGCCTAAGCGGCGTAATTGATTTGTTTGGTCAAGGATTGTCCTCTTTACTCTCCTTGAAATTGTGTGTAAGACCACTTTGTCAGTTGACTTTTCAGAGATAAATTCTACAATCTTAATGTCTTCATTAAGTATCGATCTTAAACTAGGTAGTTGTTGGAACAGGTTCCTCACTGTTAACCTATTCAGAATGGGGGCATTTCGACTTTTTTCCATTTTTTCCAGATAGAGTTTTAAAGTTTCTTTAGTCTTCAGTGGACTTAGATCAAAGGAGTTGGGCCATCTAAATTGCAACTCTGAGATAGACAGAAGTTTCTTTGCTTCTTTTACTTTATTTCTCTTTTGTTCCAAATTTAACAATAGTCTGGAAAATTCTTTCTGTTTCTAAGGAGTTGTTTCGTTTTTACTTTTCTTTTATAAGCTCTTTTTTGCTGGGAACTGCTGTGATCTTAGCAGCTAGACCTTCAATTTCAGCCCATTCGGCTTCAGATAAATTATTCCAATGGCCATCCTCATCCTCTCTCTCAATGAGTTCCACTAGATCACTAAGACAGGTTGAGTCTTGCAGAGACTCTTGCTCCTCTTCATCTACTGTCAGCACATCAGGAAACATGGTCCGCTTTTCTTCAGTTTTTGCTGGCTCTTTTACCGTAAGTGCCAGTTCTTGTCTTACTTTTTTGGCAGGTTGTGTCATCCCCAATTTCGAGGGAGTTTTTAGGTTTCTCAAAAATGCACGAGAGCCAGTAGCTTTCTGTTTCTTTTTTTGGGATGGTCTGATTTTTAGATTTCTTTTTTTCATCATTTTATTTTTCCCACTTGAAGTAATTTTCACTGGTACTTGATTTGAATCACTTGTTATATTTATTGAAGTTTTATCATTAAAGATTGAGAAGATATTCTCTGACATCTTTACTTCAGGATTTTTCTGTATTGAATCAGTTGAAATAACTGTTTGTATCAGTTTATAAGTGGCCACGCTTGCTTCTTTTCTTAAGTGCTGAGTTGTGGTTAGAGTTGGTTCCTTCCACATAGAGCGCATCCATCAGCAGTTCTCTAGGATTGCCTCCATTAACATCAAATTATCATTTGCATCTCTTTTGGCTAGGTCCGGAAGTCGATATTGCCAGATTCTTGAAGTTTGAAGACATATTTATGGAAGGGCAAAATGGGCACTTGCCCCAGGGTCCCACCTTGGAGGGGGCCCCACAATGCTGTCTGATCTTAAGAAGTCAGTTCACATTGTTTACAAACTTAACAGCACACGTTAGGAAATGTTATGGTGTGCTGTTTATGGCGTGCTTCTGAGGCTCTAAAGACTAAGGGCCTGATTCACAGGATTGTTTTATAATGGCGCAATCCCATTGGAAACCATTCTGTGAATCAGGCCCTAAAACTATTGCCTCTCTGTTGTTGACAAGGGCATTTTGCTTTGATCAATTCTTCCATTATGATTTCTGTGTTCATTCTAGTATACATCATTTCTGGGTTCACTACGGCACAACTATATTAGCATTCTCACCTTTCTATGGGGATTATATTGGTCATGTGCAATAGCCAGAGTTGAAATGCATATTCATAAATATAAGTGCTGCGATGGAACAGAAGATAGCTGTGTGTTAAGCACTCCTTGCAGAAATCTGTGTTTATATGCAAGATTATGAATACCAAATTACAGCGTCGGCCCAGCCTTTCCTATGTCTGAAGTTGATAAACATGCATGTGTATGTACTTCGTTTTGTAGCACAGCAGGTGCTAGTATCAGCAATGTATCTGCATCAGATGCATTACTATGGTGAAGGTCCGGAAATTGGTTTGTTCAGATGGGGAGTTATAAACCCTAAGCAGCCACCTCTAATGAGGAGCATAAATGTTAGTCTTAGAGGTGATTAGGTAGCCAAATTCAAGACTGTGGAACCAAAGTGTCAATGCTTGTATCCTGGTTTTGCCAGCAGACGATACAGTGATCCTGGACGAATCTTATATCACTCACATTACTGTGCTGTATTCTGTGGGAAGGTTTGCCTTCTCACATGCTGGTGCCATCGCTTAGCCCATTACCTAATCTTTCTTTTTATGTAGGCCATTTGCGTGGAAAGGGTTCTAGTCAGAGGAGAGCAGACCAGATATCAGAGGCCTATGGCAAGCATATTTTAAGGTATGCTCATTTGACACATAAAACAGGTTTCCTTTTGTACAATTCAAATGTTGTTATACATATTTATAAATAAAAGTTTCAGCTGTGTTTTGGGTCTAGTTAAAGCTTTAAAATACGAAACTGAAAGCCAGTTCAAATCTTTTAAGATCACATCAATAAGTATGCTGGTACTTATGTACTTATCTCGATGATGGAGACAGTGAAGCTAGAATCATTCCCATTTAGCATGATATGCTTATAATGGTTTGTATTTAAACATTGACATATTGGGTTATGTGATTTGTATACTTTCCAAATCAGTTCTATAAAATGGGATTATTTAAAGTCATGGTAAGAACTGGAAAGGAAAGTGGTAAAGTGCATAAATTGCTGAGTGGGCACAGATCCCAACTTCACTGCCCAACCGATGTGTGATCGTGGGCATCTCATTTAATCTTGTATTGCCTAACCCGTCATAATTGCCAGTCCGTAAAACATTTCAAAATTGTCACCTTTCAGAGTGAGGTCATTCTCAATTTATGATCTTCAAAAAAGTCTCACTCACGGGTTCACTGGCTATAGTGTTGCTTTCTCTATAATACTAATGAGCACTAATCTACAGCACACTACAGCAGCTTGTTTATTTGCTCTCTAATGGCAACACTACATGAAAACAATGTCCCTCTTGTAATCTCCAGCTGTCTGGATATAAACACCTTCCCGTAGCTTCTAATCGTCATCCACCTTCTATGCTCTGGTATGTGTAGCTTTATTACTCCTTGCTGCCAATTGGTCTCCTGCATCCCTACTTGATTATTTTTACCTGCAGTGAGGCAGCTGATCTTAGTCCTCTGTCTATTCTGGATTATGTGCACCTTTTTCATGCGTACTGCCTCCTGCATTTATGTTACGGACAGTATACCTTCCTCGTGGCTGCTACTGATGCTAGAACACAAGTCATGGACTGTTACTGTTCGCTTTGAAATGCTACTTGTTCAACATTCCGATTACAGCAAGAATGAGGGTAAGGGGACTGAAATGGAGTAACCTGGCTTATTTTAATCACTGCGAGGCAGCATATCAAGATGTGTGTTATGATCGCGACGAGTGGCGCTCAAACAGATATTCTGGATCCATTCATTTCTTTGGTTCGGTGGAGGGAAGCACCAAAGGTGTCTTTGCCCCAGGCCCCAAACGTGCTTAAAATGGCCCTGAATGTAGGCTGGTCTGGCTTAAATGCCTGATGAGAAAACCTATTTCTATCATACAAGCAGACAAGAAGGGACAATTGTGCCAGAAACAGATGAGTCGACTGTGTTTTAGGCAGTGGTATTCAAACTTTATCATACCAAGGCCCCCCCCCCAGCCCCACCTTGAGTAAAAATGTGTTTCTGGGGCCCCCCAGCTAAGGGTTGGCCCCCCTAGGGGAACCAAAGGATGTCCTGGGGGGGTAGAGGGCCACGCTCTTTAAAAGCAGTCACCTTAATCCTTTTTTATATTAAAAGCAGTTATCTTAATCCTTTTTTCAGAGAGTCTGCCCCCGCCCCCATACTTTTGTCCACCTAGGGGCCAACCCCCAAATTTGAAGACCACTGGTCTACGGTGTATGCAGGGGTGGACTGGGGTGTAAAATTTACCTCTGGCACCAATGAAAAAGTGATCCACATTTGCAAATGGAAATTCATGCCTTTTGTGACAAGACTGTTTCAGTGGTACCCAAGGGGGGAGGGGGGTTGATCAAATGTGATGCAAATTGTGCATTTTAAAGAATATTAACTTAGTTACATTGGCCAAAACTACTAGCCGCATGGTGAAGTCACTTATCAAACTGGCCCACATGGGCCAAAAAAGTGGCCCACTATGAACAAAAAAAACTGGTCCACACCAGCATTTTTGGTTTTTAATTCGGGCATTCCCAATAGGCCAGTCACAGCCTGGGTACATGTGCCTGATGATTTGTCAAATGCCAATACAAAAGTCAAACTAATGACTTTGTCGTTACGTGTTCGTCTTTGTGTTCTGGGATTCACGGCATTGCAGTTATCTTGGGGGTGGGAGAGCAGGAGCAACACAAACCCGAATGTTAAAAAAAAAACAGGATTGGATGTGGAACTGCTGACAAGTGCCGCTTTGGTGAATCGCACTCACATGAACATAGACAGCGGCCTCCAAACCCTTCCCCGGCGGCATCTTCTGTCCATCTGCGCCACTGTGCCAACTACACGCGGCCGAGTGTCCCACATTTCTCCCATAACGACAACTGAACTGGGCACAGACTAGGCGTACCCAGCAGAGAGCCATGATCGATAGGACGTTTAATAATCCACAAAAGATGTGACCGAATGCGGACAACTCAGGGAACATTCAAAGTCGGGAAACGTCAACGTGATCGCAAAAATAAAACAAGCCCGATTTCCATTGGAAACAAGTCCACGACAGGCCCAGCCCACAAAAGACAGTTTCATGATAAAAAATCAAAGTAAGAATGCAACCATCTGTGTGACGTCTGCCGTGAACGACAAGTAACTCGTGGGAAGGGAAACTCCAGGAACGCAAACGGCCGGCGCGTGTTCTTGTTTGCCACCGCCCAAGAGGAACGAAGCAACGCACATGGGAAAGACTGGTCTTTAAAATTAACTGATATTAGCGATCAACAGGGGCAAACGAGAACAGTGCTACATTGATACGTGACTGAAAAGGGGCATCTTTTTTTCAAAGATATTCAACAGTCAAACGTGTCTCCTTCTAAAGTCTCTTGAAAGTGAAATAAAACATATCCCAACAGATCTCTAGGCGTATTCCCATCTCTGTTAATATTTCTCCGTGATTGTTCCATGGAGGTCCCAGGTTTAAATTAATTTACGGCAAAACAGCTCAGGGGGTCATTGTGCCGTCTAGTTCTGCAGATATCTGGACGTGCCCAGCAGATCACAGGTTTAAATCCTTGTAATATAGCCCAGCATGTTACAAACTCCCCATAAATTTGGGCAAAAGAAAAACTTTTGTAGGCCACCTTCCTTCAACCAACCCGTGGCAGTGGGAAAAGGGGAACATATTACAAAATAGAACATTTTCAAACCAGCCCCAAATTAGTTATTGTTGCGCCGTCCACAGCTACCAGCATGGATAGGGTGGCCAACTGTCCTGTAATTTGCCGGATTGTCCTGTAATTGGGGACTGTCCCGCAGTTTGCCGAGTGGCGCTGCGGGACGCGGGTTGTCCCGATTTGCTCGGTTTGAGCAGAATTAGATATGCTGGGGGCTGGGGCTGGCCGCTGCAGGGCACTGTCTCACAGACTAGCTGCCACTTGCCAGCCACTGCTATTCCCATTCGCGGGAAATGTATGTATATGACCCGCTCCTATAATAGGAGCGGGGAGGGAGGGTCATATACATACATTTCCCGCGAATGGGAATACCAATGGCTGGCAAGCAGCTAATCTGTGAATAAGAATCCTATTGCACCTCAGCAGCTGCGGGTGCAATGCATTGATTCTGCCCGGTGAATAACACTGACGTCTTGTGTCCCGCAAAAGGATCTCACAAAGTTGGCCACCCTAAGCATGCAGCCATATACCAAGTGTTCATGGCAGGTGAACAGGTGCATAGACACACGTGTTGCTGTAGGTTTTGTCCTCATTACGAGTTTGGCAGTAAGTGGAAAAAGTAGTAATCCATACATGCCGACATTTTGTCAGAACTGGGCGGAGATGATTTTGTAACAGAAATCGGAGAAGTGAATTTTCCCATTGGATTTAATTGAGGATAACAATATTTTAGGAGGGAGAATAACAAAAAATAGCATCATTTTTGATGAAAAAGAATCGTGAGTCTCCCGCCCAAATTGGGAAAGTTGGCATGTATGGTAAAGAAATCATCTCCTTTACCAGTCTGCCGAATTAAGGGTCGCAATAAATGGGCGCTAACTCCTCCGTTGGATATTAACCCCGGAGGAATTAGGGCCAGCGGAATTACAGACGAAACCCGATGGGTATTCCCCATGGGGTTAGTTCGGCGGGACAGCTATCCTCGCTACTGCTGAAGCTTGTATCTGTGCTTCAATGCTTTGCCACAGGAACTCCACCACACTGTGGGCATAATGCATGGCATGTCGCAGCTCACGTTTTTTATTGTGATAAAGGCATGTTTCTGTACAGCTGTCCACCTCCCTAACATCACTGCAGCTCTGCATTGCACTCATGTCACATTGGTTGCAACCCAGCCATTGGAAGATGTTCAAAGACCCTCGCGGCACTGATTAGATCCACTCGCCCCTAACGCTGACATCACTAGACGCTCATGCCCCATTTCACAACGCCAATGCACGTCTCATATGAATGTCCTCTGTGCGCAATGTTTTGGTGTGTCTCCATGGAAATGCCATGAAGCCTTGATTCTTAACGTGTAACCAAACCATTTCTGAGCACACAGAGTTGGAGTTTCTCTTTCCTTCATGTCAGTGTATTTCGTTTCAAGCTTTTCTGACTTGTTTCTGCTCTTTTCAGCTCTCTGCCAAGTACTGAGAACAGGTACTTAAACTGCCTAAAATCAATTAATCCAGTAGTCGCTTTTCATTTCTTATATTGTGTACAGAGGTCTTTACCAAACCATATTTAAACATGTGTCCATGGGAATTTGTACAGTTTGAGAGTATTAATCTTGCCTTTTTACGATGTGCTTTTGTGACATTGGCTGTTTCTTTGCTTGTCTTTCTTTAACATTCAATGGTCATGGGAAACCTCTTTTCATTGCTTTACACAAACAAAAAGGGTTTTATTTGCCTCTCTGTTGATTCTGTGCTTCTTCACTATTCAGGAACTATGGCAACAACTCAGCCCTACACGTACAAGCCCGAATATTCAGAAGAGGAGATCCTTGAAAGAGGAAAAAGTTGAAACGATGTGGAATCAGATGAAAGTCATGAGGATCAATCGCCGGAGCCTGAACCCAGTCGCATGGAAGACGTTGCCACCCGTTGTACCTGCCAATTGTGAGCTTTTGCCTACGCTGGTGGAGAACTGCGTGGCCTACCAGTATTTGTTTATTTATTTATTTGTATTTTTAGAGTGCACAACTGCCCTCGGGCATCGTGGCACTGTTACATGAAGCTTACTAGGCATAGTTATAACATCAGGACGCAGTAGGAACTTGGTTACAGGCAGTGCTCATGTTCCAAGCTTACATGGGAACAGTGAGCATAGGTACAATTTGTTGGTACAGGTAACTGAATGGTTACAGACCTTATTTGCGTTTAAGGTAGCATTTTAGGTACAGATTTACTTGAATAGGATGGTTTTCAGTGCCTTTCTGAAGGCCATGATTGATGCTTCAGATCTCAGTTTAGGTGGTAGTGAGCTCGACGAGTTTGGTGCTAGAACTTCGAAACTCGAGCCGCCGGCTTTAGTTCTGTTGAAAATCTGGACTGACAGTTGGTTTGTGTACAAATCCCTTTTGGGTCTAAGTGTCTGCACTTGTTATATTAGTTCAGTTAAATAGCTGAGAGCAGATTGGGATATGCATCTATGGGTTATAGTGAGGGTCTTGAATAGGATGCGCTCTTTGACAGGGAGCCAGTGGGCATTTTGTCTTGCTAGGGATATGTGCTCCCTCCTGGGAATACTGAGGGCTGCTCTCAGTGCGTTGTTATGTGTAATTTGGAGTCTGCTAATGTTTTTTGTGGAGGTGCCCAGTAGGAGGACGTTACAATAGTCCAGTTTTGCACCTATGGTGGCCCTAGCGATGTTGAGGAAGTTTTCAGTGGACAGGTGAGGTTTTACCGCATTGATTATTTTAGTTGTCAGTGCTGCTGAGGAGGAGATATAGCTTACATGTCTATCCATTGACAAGGTAGAATCTAGGTATACTCCCAGAGTTTTTACCGCAGAGGAAACTGTGATTACAGTATTCTCAATTTTGAAATTGCCGTAGTTACTGTCTAGTTTACTGAGGGATTCTTTTTTTTTATTATTATTTTTTTTAAATTATTTTCCTATAAACAAACAACACACCAAACATTGCAACCTTTTAGGACGTTCATAATCTCCGTCCCCCCCCCTCCGTCCCCACAAACTCGAGCCGTCTCATCAGCATCCTCTGCGTGAGCATTTTCGGGAATCTCAGTGTTTATCGACTCATCTGAGTCTTCTGTTTCATGATTGACCTGGTGGGGGTTTGCCATTGAGGTCACCAGTTGCCTCCAGGCTATCAGAGGGCCCACTTCCTCCTCTCCCCTCCTGGTGGCAGCTTCAAACCATACCGCAGTTTCTGCTTCCGCCCATCTGAAGAGGTCCGCCCACCATATCTCCACTCTGGGCCTCTGGGCTGCTTTCCAGCACATTGCAATTCTGCGCTTAGCCAAGATGTAGGCCAGGTCCTTCATCTTACTGACATGCTTTGAATTACGTGGCCTGGGGGAAATCCCATGCATACATGCCCTAGCCGACCCTATGTCAAGCCCCACACCCCCACCAGCCATTTTCGTCTTTATTTCTTCCCAGAATCTGTGCACCTCAGGGCAGGCCCAGAACATGTGCAGCAGCCCTGCCTCCTCCTCCCCGCACCTGGGGCATTTCTGTATAGTCGAGCCCCCAAACCTAGCTATTCTTCTGAGAGTCAGGTAAGCTCTATGGGTGACGTACAGCTGGATCTGCTGGAGTCTCACATTCCGGGATACCTTTTTATGGTACCTTTGGGCTCTATCCCACTGTCCCTCTGTCAAGGGTTCTCCTACCTCCTCCTCCCAGTCTTGCCTCGGTTGAAGCAGCTCCTTCCCTGCCTTCGCTCTCAGGAGCTCATATATTCTGGATATTTCATGCCCACCCTCTGAGACATCATACATCATTTCTAGGGTGGCATCAGGGTCTTCCGTTAACACCATCTCAGGCCACCTCTCCCTCACCTGTTTTGTGAGCCTGGTATAAGTAATGTATTGGCCTCTATGCACTCCTGTCTCCTCCTGCAGCCTCTGGAATCCCAATGCCTCCCCTCCCTGCCATATATCTCCGAGGGTGGCTACGCCCACTGGTTCCCAGTATCTGCCGACCCCTTCAAACAATTGGGTGTCGTCCCCGCATAGCACCGCCAGCGGAGCCTGCTGAGAAAACAGATCTGGGTCACCCACCGTTCGCCATGTCCTGCGCCAGACTTCCCAGCCCAACTTCAATAGTCTCCCCCTCCTCGCCATTTTAGTTTTATGCAGCCACACTGTCTCTCTCAAGAAGTATGGAGCTGAATCACCTTGCAAAAGCCTAGCTTCTGCCGAGTCTTACGCAGACAACCACCTAGCCACGTACAACAACTGTCCCGCCAGGTAATATAGTTCAAAATTCGGCAGGTTTATGCCCCCCTTATCACATGTGTTCTGAAGTTTCCACAATGCCACCCTGTTCCTGGAATTGCCTCATATGAAGTCCCTGCACATGCCATGAAGTCTCACAAAAAAGCATCTGGGGATCAGGTACGGTACATTCACAAAAAAACGCAAGAGTCTGGGCAAAACCACGATTTTGAGCAGAGCTGCTCTCCCCATCATGGCTAGGGGTAATCTAGACCAGAACGCCATGCTATTCTTAACCCCCTCTATCGCCTTCTCTTTATTCTGTTTGTGCTCTGTCTCTATCCTGCGGTAAATATTTACGCCCAGATACCTAAATGTCACGGTCTGCCAGGGTATTTGCAGGATGGGCAGCCTATCCAATGGGGTACTCTTATATCTTCCGGAGGGGAACAAACTAGACTTCCCGGTGTTCACAGATATGCCCGAGGTGGTGGCGTAACGATCCATCACCTCCAACACATATTGCAGGTTCTCCTCCGGGTAGCGCAAGTAGAGAAGCATATCATCCTTATACAACAATATCAGGTGTGTGCCCCCTGTCGTACGGATCCCCACCTCTCCGTATTGTTGCCGCAGGCATATTGCCAGCGGCTCCAATACCAGGATGTATAACATGGGTGACTAGGGGCCAGTGGTCAAAGTGAGCGGGAGCGGTCGGGAGCGGTGCTCCTATACTTTTTTAAATGACCTTTTACAGCTCCTACACTATTATTTTAAAAAGAAACCGTTCCGGAACGGTTTTGTTTTAAAATAAATGTGTAGGAAGCAGTTGAAACTTGCACTTTCAGTGCAGTGCACTGAACATTCCCTTAAACTGCAGGTGCATGCATTTGGGGGTTTATACTGTGCATGGGAGGGGGTATGGCGATGGGGTTTGCTGGGAGCTGTGCAGACCAGTAGGGAACATAGCTCCACTACTTCTTTTCGTACACTTCGACCACTGCTAGGGGCATCCCTGTCTAGTCCCTCTACTGAGTTGGCATTTATCTGAGATTGTGGTTCTGGTTTTAACTCTTGCAATCGGGGAACTATATAACATATGAACCCTTCTGATATATCCTGTTCCCATTCCGTATCCTTTCAGGGTCGCTTTCAACCATGGCCATCACACTGAATCAAAAGCTTTGACCGCGTCCAGCAACAAAATGGC
Source organism: Ambystoma mexicanum (assembly GCF_040938575.1). Lineage (NCBI taxonomy): Eukaryota > Metazoa > Chordata > Amphibia > Caudata > Ambystomatidae > Ambystoma > Ambystoma mexicanum. Next base: position 798,839,306 of record NC_090926.1, on the reverse strand, counting down.
CAGCTCGCCCGAGTCTCCCTCGGTTTGGTCAATGATATGGTTCAGTCTCCTGTGGTTGTCTGTGATGTTTCTACCAGGGACCCATTTGGTCTGGGTGTATCAACTTGCCAATTACCCTCTTTAGCCTGTTAGCTAGCACTGCCGTGAGGATTTTGCTGTCCTGGTTGAGCATGGGCAAGGGCCTATAGGATCTGCATTCCACGTCTGGCTTGCCTGGTTTTAGGACCGGGATAATCACTGCCTCGCGGAGGGACGCCGGCAGTTCCACCCGCTCATAGGCTTCATTAAACATGGCCAGCAACGGCTGGAGTAGCTCCTATTTATACGTTTTATAAAACTCGCTGGGTAACCCGTCTGACCCGGGCGCTTTACATGTAGGCAGGTGTTGGATCACCGCTTCCATTTCGTCCAAGGTGATGGGGGCATCAAGCTCTGCACGCTCCAGATCATCTAAGGTGGGCAGCCCTATGTCCTCAATTGTTCCCAATATTTCTTGATTCACATCTTCTCCTGTGTCCTCATATAATCGTCTGTAACACTTGAGGAACTCCTCATTTACCCCTTACTGGGTATTACAGATTTGACCTTCTGCGTCCCTGACCTCTCTAATCACTGAGCTGGGGGGTTTCATTTTTGTATAACCAAGCCAATAATCTACCCGGTTTATCTCCCCCTAATAATTTAATTTGCATAATCTGTCCCAGAGTTCGCTACAAGTTAACTGTAAATCCGTTATCTTGGCACTATTCTCTCGGGTGGGCCCTTCGCTCTGTGTAAGGCCCTCCAGCTCTCTTTCTGTTTCCTGCAGTTCCCGTTCAATACCCCTTTGGAGCCCCTTGGATTTTGATATAGCTACCCCACGCACCACCACCTTAAACGCCTCCCATACTGTTCCCACAGAGCGTACACTGCCCGTGTTGGTTTCAAAATATTCCTCAATGGCCTCCCTCAGATCCTCTCGAAATCCTGCATCCTGTAGAGCCTCAGTTCTGAGCCTCCATGTCGGGATACGCGCTCGGGGGGGGTTGATGTCGCCACTCTACTACGAAAGGCGAATGGTCGGATAATACCCGGGCCTTGTATTCCGCCCCCACCATTTCTCCCACTATTTCGGCGGCAGCAAACACATAATCCAGCCTCGTGTGCAGGTCATGTGGCGCTGCATAGTGCGAATATTGCCTATCCATTGGGTGCAGCTTTCTCCACACATCCTCTAGACCGAGGTCTATCAACAGTGTCCCCAGTGCTTTGGCTGCTGGCGCCGGTTTCCCTGATTTGTCATCTGACCTGTCTATCCTGGTGTTCAGGGTGCAATAGAAATCCCCTCCCCATACCATTGCGCCACCCACCAGGGGGCACATTTTACTGTATAGGGACCTGAAATATGCCACTGTATCATGGTTAGGGGCATACAAATTTATGATATTCACTTCCCTGTTTTCCAGGAGTCCCGCCACCACCACCATTCTGCCCTCTGGGTCTATTGTCGAGCTGAGCAACTGAAACGGCACCCATGTGATTACCCCTTTCGCATATGCCGAGTATGTGGCACCTATGACGTTACCCTTCCATTTTCCTCTGACGATCTCCAGTTTCTCCTTGGTGAGGTGGGTCTCCTGTAGCAGGGCTATGTCAATACGCATCCTCTTTAAGTACATCATCACTTTGTTACGTTTTAGATAATTATTGAGGCCCCGCACATGTCTTCCCTGATGGCCCGTTTTCCGACTCTTATCCCTCCCAACCTCCACAACTCCGCCCCTCCCCTTTCCCCAACTCTACCCCACTGCACACAACGCTTCCCCTCCCCCACCCTACTCAGCCCCAACAAATGCCCAGCTCCATCCCTGGATCTCAGGCCCACCCGCATCTGGTCTTATCTCGTGACTGAAGACTAGGACCGGGGCGTCACCAATCTAACAATGTCCTAACTAAGTATACTACTAAGGGGATCAAGGATTGTCTACAGGAGCTCCCGCTCATCTGATTAGGATAGTTGCATCTGACGGATCCTGCCAGCACGTTTGCTGCAACCCATCCCCCACAAGCTTTATTTAACTCTATAGTCAAGTCCCAATATCTACATCTGATTAGGATTGTAGCATTTAACAGATCTTGCCAGCGTATATTTACTGCAACACATTCCCCCTCAGCTTTATGTAATGCTAAATTCTAGTCCCAATGTTTTGTGCAATGTCACCAGAGATGACCCAGCTGCGTGCTACTTATCTTCTGCTGCTCTCGTTTGGATATCCGGTTCCAGCCAGTCCATAGCATCCTCCGGCGTCTCGAAGAACAGAGTTTTATTCTTGTGGAACACTTTCAGTTTGGCCGGGTCGAGCAACATATATCGGTGGCCTGCATCTCTCAACCTCCTTTTTTACTGCCCCGAAGTTCATCCTGCTGCGCTGTACGTGCAAAGTATAATCCGGGTACGCTGTGATTTTCGCCGGCCCCTTTTCTATTGTTCCTCCCTTCTGGAAGAATTCGAGTATCTTCTCCCAATCCCGATAGTTCAAGATCTTTGCGATCAGTGGCCGCGGGGGGGCCCCTGGGGGCGGTCTCCTTGTCAGGGCCCTATGCGCCCTCTCAACTGCAAACCCCTGAGTCAGTGGTCCGCCAGTTATTTCCTGCATGAGCATGGATTCCACATATTCTGTTGGATTGGGCCCCTCCATTCCTTCTGGCAGACCAACAATGCAAATATTATTGCGTCTAGCACGCCGTTCCGTCTGCTCCGCCCTGTTCTCCAAGTTGCCCACACGCTGCACAAGGGCATGAAGCTCCGATCCGTGGGCGGCGCATGCCGCCGTGTTTGGGGTCACCTCCTTTTCCAGGTTTCCAGTGTGCTCCGCAAGCATCCGCACATCCTGCCTCAACAAGTTGACCTCCTCCTGGACCGCTCCGATCTTGAGGTCCAGACCCACTTTCAGTTCATTCATTGCCAAGCCCAGTTTGGTCTCCCAAGCAACTTTCAAGTCTGCAATCGCTGCCAGCCCTTCCTAGATCGTGCCCTGTGTTACGCTCACCTGACTCCCACGGAGGCGCTGGCCTGGTTCGTGCTGCTGTGACCTCTTCTAAGGTGATGCGCGGGGCTCAGAAGACATATTGGACCGGACTCCCAAATCCTGCCTGTCCGGCTTGCAAAAGTATCCTTCTGTAGGCGAGAATAGGGGATTAACTGTCTGCGGGGTATGCTACCAGCCTCCCCCTTTCCCCTCTCACCCTCCTCGAAACCCTTCTGTGATTCCCGTGGCGTCTCACGTTAGGGTCTTGAAGGGCAAGCTCTCCTTCCTGCTTCTGATGCAGGGGCGCGTTGGTATCCAGTTACTTCACTGGATTCTTGGATTGATGAGAACCAAACTTGCTTGGCTTCCAGGTAAGTTCCTTGAAAGATTCCCCCTTTGTCCTTGCATCAATATGCTAATGCTAATGTCTTTTTCCCCTTAGGGGCCGGGATCCGGAATGCCGGGGAAAAGGCACCGACTCGAGATGCGAGGTGCAATCCCTGTAGAAATCAGGTAAGTCTTAACGAGCGTTTTGTTGGTAACGTCTTTTCATTCGCTCATTAACGCTAATGTCTTTTTCCCCTTAGGGGCCGGGGTCCGGAAATGCCTGGATGCGGCGCGGACCCGAAATGAAGAGGGAATGAACCAACAGGTAAGTCTTAACATGGAGGTTTAGCTTTCCTCATTCCCTTCTCTCTCTCACCTTTTGTTCTTGTCTTTTTCTCCCTAGGCGTGGGAACGTGGCTGCGAATCCGGGTGATCGCTGCTGAACATGGAGGCGCCCATTGAAGGTGAGTGGAATGCAGCGCTGCAGCGATCGATGCGATGTGCTTTTAAAATAAATGTCTTCCTTTGCAGGATCGTCGGCGAGATGACTCCGGGATGCGGATCTTGCAGGTAAAGACTTTTCCTTCTTCTATTCTCTCTTTCTCTTCCTTTGCAGGTGATCCAGGATGCTGGCAGGCGTGGCAGAAGTCAGAATGCAGGAGCAAACACGGTGAGCGTCCAGCTGCTAGATGCAGAACAATGCGAAGCATGTGCTGCTCTTCGGGTGTGGTTTAAATAGCCTGTAAAGTAGTTCCAGGTATGTATCCTTCCACTCAGGTATGTATCCTTCCTCAGGCCACACCCGAGTGGTTAAGTAGTCCAAAAGACCAAGTAGTCCCATTCAGGCCTCAAGAGGGCCTGGATGTAGCAGCACGGTCTGCTCCAGGTAAGTGCACATTAAAACACTTAAACACATGACTTGCTTTATGAGCCTGGCGCCTAAGGCGCCAGGACTGGGGTCCAAAATGAGCCTTGCGCCGGAGGCACCAGGACTGCGTCCAAAAGGCCCCAACTTGGGCCCGCTGAGACGTCCTTGGGGAAAATGATGTCTGCCTCTGGGGTTGCTGGGCTGGGCCTGGCTCCTTGGAGGCAGGCATCATGACACCCGGTGTCTCCGCTACTGCAGCGGTAGTGTCTTTTCTTTTGCCCCCTTCTGCATCCGGAGGCGTTTTAGCATAGGCCTCCAGCATGGGCTGTTTGTTCTTGGGTCTGACAATTTTGTTAGACATCCTGCTATGCTGTTCGGGCATAAGCCAGCGGTGCCACCTCTCGTGCGAAAGTCCACGTGGTGCCAGGCCACTCTTGGTGTATCGGGCCGTTTCAGCTGTGCTCAGGTGTGTCTTAGTGCTCTCCCCATGCCTGGAATGGGCTGTGTCCTCCCACGTACCTGCGCTCCCGCAGTGTCACTCCACCGGCCCCCACTGTATTTCCTTCGGTAGCCAGTGGTCCTGTAGACCCACTGACCCAGCGCTCTCCCACTCTGGCACACTGTTAGCCTCGAGGCCCTCTAGCCCACAGTCTTGCCTCAGGTGTTCTCATCACGCCCCTTGACTAGGGAGGCCGCCCGATACTGTGTCTGGAGGCCTGCAAGTGCTCCAAGGTTACCTTCTTCTACTGTCTCACTCCTGTAGCCCGCGGCGAGGTCCCACCAGGCTCAGACCTCGTATGTGCTCCACGGCGCGTTCCTGCACTCGGTCTGGGCTGCTTTGTGCTCCGGCGTGGGTGCAGTTCCACTTCCTTACAGGCCAAGGTGCGCTATTTGAGCCCCTTGCCGGCTCTTCTGTTCATAGTCACCAGCACATGTGCAGCAAGCGTCTCCCAGCACTTCTTAGCCTCCCCCAGGGCCTCATATGTGCCCTCTTGGGTTCCATGCGCTCTACTCAGGGAGGCAGCCAAGCACCCCCCTCAGGGAGCGTCCAACTCCTCTGCCGTCCCAAGTCTTATATTGGGAGCTTCCCTTTGACTCCTAGGCCCTTGTGGATGTGTTCAAGTAGCAGTGCAGCCCCCCTCTATCTTCAGGCCACCTTGTTCGGGCCCCCACCTGCGAGCACATGCGTGCATGCATCAGTTAGTGTGCCCCGCTTGGACACGAGCTCGCTGGCCCCGGCTTGGGCCTCCTGTACCGATTCCTAGGCCCTTTGTGCTCCCAGTGACTTGGGCGCGCCGCCCTGCTCTCTCTGGCCTGCACTTTATGCTCATCCACTCCGGGTCGGTGCTGTAAATGAAGTCAGTGGCCCGCGTCAGGGCCGGTCGCCCTCTTCCGCTCTGCAGGGGCGACTTCCCCAGACGCCGCAGCATTCAGCTGGGGCCAGCTATTCGCCGCCTCTCCGGATGCCGCAGGGCCCCCCCACCCGCTCATGGTTTCCATCGGTTCTTGTCCCAGCCCTCCGGTGCTCCAGGCCCCTACGGGGGTCGACGCGCTGCGTCGCGTCCTCTCCTGGACTCCCGTGGCGCAGGGCCACCGTCCCATCAGGGGTCCTCCCTCATAGCCGCGCACACACTGTGTTCCTGTGCTGCCAGCTTTCTGCGGTGCTGGCAGCGCTGTAGCTTCTCGCTTCTCCGGCACTCCTCGGTGTTCAGCAGCCGGGGGCCGTGCCGACTCCCATCACGCCCCTCCTCGCCGCGGGCCACAGTGCCCGTGTCCGATTCTGGCCAGGTCGGTCACGCGGGCCCTTTGTGCTACGGCAGGGCTCAGGCAGCCCTTCGGTGTATCTTCTACAGCTCCAATGCGCTCCGTCGCTGTAGAATGACTGGTGGGTCCCTTCCAGCCAGCCTTGTCTTGTCCCCCTTGAGTTTGCCTCCACAGGCAGTGCGGCGTCACGGCAAACACGGGCCCGGCCACAGCCGCAGGTTTCACGTTCACGGCGCCTTGGTCAGTTTATGACCCTTTGTTCGCCACCGGCCATCTTGTCCTCCCTCGCAACGCGGACACCCAGCCTTCCATGAGACGCCGAATCTCGCTTATTCTGCTGCTGCTCGTATTTCTTTATTCCCAGAGTACGCTCCATCTATTCAGAAGTCTATGGTTGTGCTGGTTGCAGACTGGTATTCCTGCAAACTTCCTTTTTTTCCTCGGATCAATGTCGGATTACGGGAGCTCCTCCAGAGCCCGTCCTTCTACGCGGCCATCAAGCCACGCCCCTATGAGGGTTTCTTTAGGTGCCACCAGTAAGATCTCGGTCTTGTCTCCATTGAGACAGAGGCCATTGGCTTCCATCCAGGCCTGGATGATAGCATATGTGTTTTGTGAGGTTTTTAGGTCTTGCTCGTAATCACCTGATAATGGGAGAAGAATTTGTGTATCCTCGGCATAATTGGTGAAGGTTACGCCGAATTCTTCTAGGTCGTTAAAGAGAGGTAGTTTGAATACATTGTAGAGCGTGAGGGGTGCAGGGGCCTTGTGGTACTCTGCAGCTAATAGGGGAGGAGGTAGCTGATGCTTGATCGGAGAAGACCCTCATAGCTCTGCCCTCCAAGAAGGATGAAATCCATGTCGTGGCCTCAGTAGAGAAGTGAGCCGTGTTGGTGAGGAGTGTATTTAAGATTTTATGGTCGACTACGTCGAACGCTGCCGACAGGTCAAGAAGTAGGAGGATGGCACATTTGCCCTTGTCCATATTTCTTAGGAGTTGGTTTTTGCCGAAGGAGACACACGGCCGGCATGCATTACTGAGCTGCATGACTTTAGGGCCGCCTGCCTTACAAGATCCGTGCTGCGAATGATGATGGTCCTTATGCACAAACTTTGAGCTACAGTTTGCCCTTGTAATCCAAGTAACGAGTACGTTCACTCTATATATGTTATTTGTTTGACAATAGAGACGGGTAACATAATGTGTTTTTCCCCTACATCAATATAAGTTTGATGGTTCACTGATGGCGAAAAAATGTTTCTGTACATTGAATAAAATGAAGCCACAGTGTTCCACTTCAGATTTAACGTCAGAACAATTAAGTTTTTTTCACTTTGAAGTATCTCCAAAACCTTTCTTTCTTTAATGTGCGCTCCCATTTGTAACTGATTCTTACTTGAAATCACAAGTACTGTCAATACATTGTATGAAAAGGTACTTTTAAAATCAAAACAATGCCGTACATTTTATATAGTAGTGCAAATAAAAAAGAAATGCAATTATTGGGTTCCTTCCAGTAATCTATGTCTGTATTTCTTATGCAGGTGGTACAGGCTTGTGGCATACCGCGCTGTAACAACTTTGAACACTTTGAGAATACAGACTGACTTGGTCTGAAGCATGTGAGTAGTAACTCCACTGAAGGATGATTAAGGACAAAGCCTTGGTAAATACTCACCTCCCAAAAATGAAATCTAGGAAATGTAGGATCACCAGGCCAAGCCCAGATATAGGGGAAAACCACTCTGGCAAAAAAGCCCTTAGTTCTGCTGTACAGTCCGACTTGTAGATGAGGTCTTTGACTCCAGATGATGAGTTGGAGATCCGTGAAGAAAGAAGTGAGCAATGGGACAGGCTACAGGTCGTTAGAAAGAAAAATCCGCAAAGGAGCGAAAGGAAAGCCGAGAAGAATAACAGAGAACGAGACGGGAAGAAAGAGCAGAAAAAAACTAGCGCTGAGGAGGAAGTGAATCCTAAGCAGCGGCCAAGAAGAAATGTGACAGGCTGCGAGAAGGGAGAAGCCTGATCCAGCCGAGCCATGTGAGAGGGAATACTGAGGGCAGGTACCGAAGGAGCCGGGACTGAAGGTAGGCGGAGGCTGTGAGAAGGGAGAAGCCTGATCCAGCGGAGCCGTGTGCAAGGGAAAACTGAAAGCGGGTACCAGAGGAGCTGGGACTCAAGGTTAGGTGGAGGCTGCGAGAAGGGAGAAGCCTGACCGAGCTAAGCCACTTGCAAGGAGAAGCAAGGGGGTGATGGAGGAGCCGGCACCCAAGCAAGGAAGCGAGGGAAGGCAAATGACAGCAACAAGGGGGCGTGGCAACAAGCCTAACAGGGCGAAGCAATTCAACAGGCTAAGCTTCCAGCCCTCTTTAGTAAATTGTACAGCGTGTGCCATTGCCATGATGACGGACTGCGACAGCCATCTTGGGGAAACACTAGAATGTTGCTCTGAGTGACAAAAGTACCATGAATAAAGTGCCATCTTGAGGGGGTGTAGATTCCATATAGGTGTCTGCGCCTCCATCGCTGCCACAAAGACCATGTATTGGAAAGAGCCCTAAAACACGTGTTTACATGGTGGATTCATGGAAGACTGGGATGTCGCGTCCAAAGAATACTACCTGCCTGTGTGGTTGTAGCCATTTGTGATGAATTCCCCAGTGACAGCAGACAATACAGTGAATTCATGCAGCCAGTACCTCGACCGCAGCAGTATAATTTGTAGTATCATTGACATCCACCTCACCAAACTAAATACAAAAATAAAAAAATAATTCTAGCTGAACAGTTGTGAGAAATGTGTTGTAAGTCCACTACACGTCCAAACATAAAGAATATCATAACATATTGGTGTGCAATAACATGTGTATTGGCCTATCGCGGTCGCCTCATCCTCATCCACCCCCCCAGTATCAATGGCAGTTTGCACCGGTGATCGCGCGCTCGCAAGGGGGCTGGGTGGATGGGAAGGCTCAAGGTGTCAAACACCATGCACACCTCAAAGGCATCTTCCGCACTGCAACCATTCTCCAAATCCCTTGAACATTGTTCTGGGTCTATTGCGCTCTCGCCTCACACTCATCCATCCCCCTCTACTATCAATGGCAGTTTGCACCTTTGACCGTGCGTTCCTCAGGGGGCTGGGTGGATGGGAAGGCTCAAGGTGCCAAAAACTATGTACACCTCAAAGACATCTTCCGCACTGTGACCATTGTCCACATGGCCACCCCAGACCTCATTACGACCCTGGCGGAAGACCATGGTGCTATTAGCACCATGGTCCATGCCGGTAAGTTACCGACTCCGCCATGGGGAAAGGGGGAATTACCACCCATTACAAGGTTGGCGGGGCAGTAATTCCCCCTTCCTCCATGGCCCTTCCCCATTCCCATTTTTGCCCCATAGGGCTCAATGGGAATGGGGAAGGCGCTAAGTACGGTGCCGCAAATTGCGGCACCGTAATTAGCACGGAGGTCCCTTTGCGGCACCCTACTTTAACGGCTGGTCTACACCAGCCGTTAAGGTCGGGTCCCGCAAAGGGACCTCGTAATTAGGCGCTAATAGGTTAACGGCGCCGCAGTCTTTTACGGTGCCGTTAACCCATTAGCGCCTGGGTCGTAATGAGGCCCCTGGTGTCTCTAGACTCCCCTTTAAAGACCACAGTCAATATATGTATCTATTCCTTGAACATTGTTCCGGGCCTATTGCACTCGCCTCATGCCCACCCATCCCCCTCTAGTATCAATGGCAGTTTGCACCTTTGACCTTGCGCTCCCGAGGGGGCTGGGTGGATGGGAAGGCTCAAAGTGCCGAACACCATGTACATCTCAAAGGCAGCTTCCGCACTGCGACCATTGCCCACATGGCCACTGCAGACCTGGTGTCTCCAGACTCCCCCTTGAAGAGCCCATCCCTGCAATCAACATATGTATCTATCCCTTGAACATTGTTCCAGGCCTATTGCGCTCGCCTCATGCCCATCCAGCCCCCTCTAGTATCATTGGCAGTTTGCACCTGTAACTGTGCGCTCCTGAGGGGATTGGTGGAAGGGAAGGCTCAAGGTGCCAAACACCATGTACACCTCAAAGGCATCTTCTGCACTTTGGCCATTGTCCACATTTCCACTACCGGAGCCGGTGTCTCCAGACTCCCCTTTGAAGACCCCATCCCTGCAATCTATATATGTATCTATTCCTTGAACATTGTTCCGGGCCTATTGCACTCGCCTCATGCCCACCCATCCCCCTCTAGTATCAATGGCAGTTCACACCTGTGACTGTGCGCTCCTGAGGGGATTGGTGGATGGGAAGGCTCAAGGTGCCAAACACCATGTACACCTCAAAGGCATCTTCCGCACTTAGACCATTGTCCACATTTCCACTACCGGAGACAGTGTCTCCAGACTCCCCTTTGAAGACCCCATCCCTGCAATCTATATATGTATCTATTCCTTGAACATTGTTCTGGGCCTATTGCACTCGACTCATGCCCACCCATCCCCCTCTAGTATCAATGGCAGTTTGTACCTTTGACCATGTGCTCCCGAGGGGGCTGGGTGGATGGGAAGGCTCAAAGTGCCGAACACGATGTACATCTCAAAGGCAGATTCCGTACTACGACCATTGCCAACATGGCCACTGCAGAACCGGTGCCTCCAGACTCCCCCTTGAAGAGCTCATCCCTGCAATCCACATATGTATCGATCCCTTGAACATTGTTCCAGGCCTATTGTGCTCACCTAAAGCCCATCCATCCCCATCTAGTATCAATGGCAGTTCACACCTGTGACCGTGCGCTCACAAGGGGGCTGGGTGGATGGAAAGGCTCAAGGTGCCAAACACCATGTACACATCAAAGGCATCTTCCGCACTGCGCCCATTGTCCACATGGCCACCGCAGACCCGGTGTTTCCACACTCCCCTTTGAAGACCCCGTCCCTGCAATCAACATATGTATCTATCCCTTGAACATTGTTCCAGGCCTATTGCGCTCGCCTCATACCCATCCAGCCCCCTCTAGTATCATTAGCAGTTTGCACCTGTGACTGTGCGCTCCTGAGGAGATTGGTGGATAGGAAGGCTCAAGGTGCCAAACACCATGTACACCTCAAAGGCATCTTCCACACTTTGACCATTGTCCACATTTCCACTACCGGAGCCGGTGTCTCCAGACTCCCCTTTGGAGACCCCATCCCTGCAATCTATATACGTATCGATACCTTGAACATTGTTCCGGGCCTATTGCACTCGCCTCATGCCCACCCATCCCCCTCTAGTATCAATGGCAGTTCGCACCTGTGACCGTGCGCTCACAAGGGGGCTGGGTGGATGGAAAGGCTCAAGGTGCCAAACACCATGTACACCTCAAAGGCATCTTCCGCACTGCGACCATTGTCCACATGGGCACCGCAGACCCGGTGTTTCCACACTCCCCTTTGAAGACCCCGTCCCTGCAATCAACATATGTATCTATCCCTTGAACATTGTTCCAGGCCTATTGCGCTCGCCTCATGCCCATCCAATCCCCTCTAGTATCATTGGCAGTTTGCACCTGTGACTGTGCGCTCCTCAGGGGATTGGTGGATGGGAAGGCTCAAGGTGCCAAACACCATGTACACCTCAAAGGCATCTTCCGCGCTTTGACCATTGTCCACATTTCCACTACCGGAGCCGGTGTCTCCAGACTCCCCTTTGAAGACCCCATCCCTGCAATCAACATATGTTTCTATCCCTTGAACATTGTTCCGGTCCTATTGCGCTCACCTCATGCCTATCCATCCCCCTCTATTATCAATGGCAGTTCGCACATTTGACCATGCACTCCCGAGGGGGCTGGGGTGGATGGGGGGAAGGCTGAAGGTGCTAAACACCATGTACACCTCAAAGGCATCTTCTGCACTGCGACCATTGTCCACATGGCCACCCCATACCCGGTGTCTCCAGACTCCCCTTTGAAGACCCGGTCCCCGTGTCCCTTGAACATTTCTCTGGGCCTATAATGCTTGCTGAACCCTCATCCATGCCCCCTTCAGTATAAATGGAAGCTTGCACCTGGGGGCGTGCTCTCGAAGAGGACTGCACTGATGGGATTTATAAGGTCAAAAATTGCGATAAAGATCTGGTGGGTGCAAACGATCACGTCAGACATTCACCCACACACCCACTTCAGTAAGCCTTTACAAAGACTTTAGAAGTTACCAAGAGACCATCTTTGAAATTGACAACGGATATCGGCATCTCTCCACTTCTTACCTTGCTCGCTGAATGGCCACATCTGTTTATTCAAATATCGGTTAGTCAACCTTCAGTGTAGTTTTCTGTATTGCCAATAATCTCCACTAGTACACTTTCTATTGCTTTATACTCCAATGTATACCCTATTCTCACTTTATTTTATTTGAAAATTATACACCATTATCAACAGGCCAATGTTTTTCTATCTCTGTAATTACCACATAACATTACAGAGTATTGTTATTAAATGTAATTTTTAGTAGTGCATGTTTTCAATGTGCTTTCGGAGCCATTTTCTATAAAGTCACTTTATTATATATTATCAGAGGGATGTGATGTTTGGCTTACTCATTGTGATACTTTTTTAATACTAATAATTGTTTATATTTCGTCAACAGATCATAAGGACAAACGAACAATGCCTTCTTGTATCTTTTTCGGTTGCAGTAATACCAGCCATGCTAAAAGTGATAGTACAGTCCTTCATGTTTATCCAAAGGATTTTAATTCAATCAGAAAATGGCTTTTTAACTGTGGATTTCCAGTGTCCGATATTGAAAGCAGAGCCAAGGATGTCTTCCACGACACGCAAGGCAGTTGATTCCTTGTTTGCAGTATGCACTTCTCAGAAGATATGTACGAGCAATCACAGTACACCAAAAAGCGTTGCCCCAGATCACTTTGAAAACTACTGCCCAACGCAGTTCCAACTGAATTTCTGCACATGCTGACCCAGGTGAGTAGTCGACGCTAAATTTGTAAATATATTTTACCATTTTCTAACTTTGCATGTATAATAAGTCTTTGTATTGGAGGATGAAACTTAATTTCTTAGACAGTGTAACTTATATTGCAATGTCGACAATCATTAAAACAACTTTCTCAAGATGTACTTTGTTTAAAAATGTATTCAATGTTCGTTGAATTTATTATGTACAAGGACTGTGCTACTGAAGTGGCCAAAATTGAAGAGACAAATAGACAAGAGGTATACGTAACATATTGTAAAATATCAATCATCATCCATTTAGTTGATTGAGTGGTTACATTTTGTTATATGTGGATATAAGGATATATGATCCTTTACTTGAAAGAGAACATTTCAAGGTTTATACAATTTAAAAATGTTGTTTTTCAGCTTAGTCTGGTGGTCGTCAAATCCAATTTGACAGTGTCAAAGAAAATCCGTAAAACAAGGCTATATAACAAAGGTTAAAAAAAAAAAAAAGAATTAGACTTACTCCATTGATATAACATTTTCAAGTTGTAATTGATCTATTCTGTATGTGTGCATTTTTTTAAAAATCTTAAATTAGAGGTCTAGGACAAAGGGGAGAAAAAAGACTCCGACAACTACACTAACCAATGATGTCGGTTGCCAAACAGACGTGTCTTGGGAGCAGGTACATGTTTTGGCGGACATGGTTCACGCAAGATTCAGTGTCGTAATGCAGTAGCCCAGTGGCCAGAAATGTAATTAAATGTCAGCAATGACCCATGGAATTTATGCATAGATCATTGTTACACTACAAGTCACCCAGAAGAGACAGACAACACAGCAGAGGTTTCTGAATTGCTTGCATGACCGCCCACACAATCAACATCCTATAAACAAATTTGTTCTTGGAATCTGAAAATGTTCCCGGTTTCCACAATACATGTGGACATATTGGAAGTATCACACACAGAAATAACTGAAGCATTTTGCCACTAATTGATGAATGTGCTCGTGATGAGGACTTCACTCTTCCTAGTGTTGTGGACATATCCACCTCTATGGAATCACAATCCACTGTACCTCTGGACGATTGGCTACTAAAAGAACCAAAATATATTGTATTCGGCTGCTGCCTGATTGAGATCATGAAAATGGTTAAATGTGATCATAATTTGCTTGGGAGGATTTGTGGAGAGCCATTGGTGGAGTTTAGTCATGTAGTTAAAGGCACAAACGTGCAGATCAAGGGTAGCTGTGTACACCACCAAAACTCATTTTCATTGTCTGCACAACCTGTACTTTGCTCATCTGCATTGTTGTTTAGCGGATCAACGTTCAGTACTCTTTCAAGTTTTTTAACTTTGTGGGGCTCCAGTTCCTTTAAAAAACCCAATACTTCAAATATCAAAAGGATTTCTTGTTCCTTGTTATTAGCCAGGCATGGACTTTTGAACAGTTGTCTATGACAATGCTCTCGCTGGAAAAAGGCTATGGCTTGCTTGTGATGGACAGTGCGACATTCCAGTTTTTTCTCCTAAATACTGTTCTTGCCACTTCCAAGACATAGAAACCCAGAAAATAGTGAGTTCTGTAGTTGTGCAAGTAACTGAATGCACCTCTTATGTTGCCATGGAAAAATATGGTTTCATAAAATCCATTCAACTTCTGCAATTGAGAGAAATGCACATATACCTGATAGCCACTGACAGGCACGTTTCAATTTCCAAGGCCATGTGAGAACAGTTCCCAGACATAAAGCATCAATATGATGTATGGTACGTCGCGCAATCCATTTAAAAATAATTACAGCTGCTTGGAAGAAAAGGCCACAGAAAACATTTTAAATTGGTCACAGTCTGTAATGTGAGAAACCTGATGGTGTCTCACCCGCTGGTCCTCGGGGATCTGTCCTCCAGTTGGCCAGGACACGTCCATCGATATTGGATTCCAGTTCCTGTGGGTGGACCAGTGGGGAGGATCACCTGGATGAGGGGGTCTTCGGGGAGTGAAAGAAACAGTTGAGACGTGGTACCCCCTTCCTTGTAACTCCTTTTCCCCATCCTACACTGTAGGATACTTAGAAGTTCTACCCCCAACACCTTTTCCTACACAAACACTTTCTTACACCGTAACAGACAAAGGACTAACACCAGAGCTGTTTACCTGACATATCCCAACACACAGATCAGGCAGAGTCAGGCAATTGTCAATAACATAGCACACCTGATGGCCCTTTACCTTCCCCACAGGGATTAAAGGCGGTGCACGAGAGCACACTACGAGCAAGGCCAACCGCACGAGGAAGCAGCTATTCCAGGACGGCAGTTCAAAAGGAGACGAAAGGCGGCGAGATCTGCCTTTGCCTTTTTCAACCCAGACCCAGGAAGCCTCTGAAAGAGAAAACATAAGACCAGGATTTACAGCTGATGTGTGGAGTAGCAGATGTCAACGGTGCACGGGGGCCTCCCGCATTGATAACCCAGGCAGGGAGGCATGCTGGCTATCATGACACCGGCCTTGACTCCAGAGGCAAAACTAGCCAACAGGTGCGCAGCCAGTGAGTCAGAAAAAGTGGATGGAGAACCGAACTGTGTTGAGCCAAAGGTTGCAATCGGAAACATAGTATGAACGCAAGGAACTGATGAACAAAGAACTTGTGTGTTTATGAACTTTAAAGAAAGCCCAGTTAAGGTCCAGGTGCAGTAAGGTCTGGCACCATGTGGGTGCTCATTCGAAAGACTCTCACCGTGACCTGTTTTGAAACTTCAAGTACCAGAAGGCCATGGGAGAGGGTGGCGTGAGGTGTCAGAGTATTCCTACAAGGGTCACGTCAAATCCCTTGTATGATCGAAAGTCTTTGACCCATTGCCGAAAGAAAGCTAGGCGAAGGGAATCCCGCTTACTGAGAAGAGTGTGAGTAAAAGCATGAACTGTGTTAAAGATGGCTTATGTATATTCACCGGAGCTGCTCTGCACACGTCCTTTCCCCTTGGATTCTCGAGCACAAGCCCCGTGCTTCAGGGCTTGCGCATGCGCAGTAATGCGCCACACCCAGTCTGCTTCCTGATTGGCTGACCATGCCCAAAGCATGCTGGGCAATGTAGTATTGGCATGTTTCAAGCCTACAGAGAGGACAAAGCAGTCTCCTGTAAGGGAGCACGCCCTTCCCCATTGGTTTCAGGACTCTGACAGTGTTTTTAAATGAAGCACCTACAAATCTGTGGCCTTTCACAGTATTTACATGTTTTGTCTGTTTCTTCTGCCCCTTTCCTGGTCCGCCCCTGACAGGACCTCTGGCATACCTCATCTCTACATTCTCTCCAAACATTCAGTGTTATGCAGATGACACTTAGCTCTCCTTCAAGCTCTGCGCTGCCTCCTTTCCTCTTTCGCTTATTCCTGACTGTTGATCCGTGATTCGGGAATGGTGTGCCTCCAAAGATCTCTGCCTTAATGCCAGTAAAACAGAGATCTTTCTCATTGGGACCCCTGCTAATGCTTTTCCTCTTTCACTCCAGCCGCCGTCCTTGGGCCCTCTACCTGCGCCTTGCGGCGAGTCAAAAACCTTGGTGTCATCTTCAACTCCACCCTCTTCTTCTCTCCTCACATCGCAGATGTCTCTAAGAAGTCCCACTCCCTGCTGCACCGCCTCCGAGGTATTCTTCCTTTTCTCACTTTCCCCCACAAGCTCACTGTCTCAAAAGCCCTAGTTCTCTCTAGGCTGGACTATTGCAACAGCCTCTTTCTAAATCTTTGTGCCTCCACTCTTCGCCCTCTGCAACTTATCCAGATTGTATCTCTCCAGCCTTGAAATCTCTCCACTGCCACTTGGTTGCTGCAAGGATCAGGTTCAAGACCCTCTGCATTGTCCACAAAGCTTTCTGGGGCTGGGGACCAAACCACATGCAACTCTCACTTCCTAAGCACTTTCCTTCTCGAGCCCTCCGCTCATCCACCTCCAACTTTCTGGGGAGGGGTAGATCTCTCTCCTCGGCTGGTGCATCCCTCTGGAACAGCCTCCCTGCCTCTCTCAAATGGGAGCAGGAATGCCCCAGGTTCCGGAAGCAACTGAAGACCTTCAAGCTTATGTTTTCTCGCTCTCTCTCTCATGCTGATGTTCTCATTATTCTGCATTAACTGGTTACCTGACTGCCCTCTTAACCTTATGGGGACCAGGCTCCCTCATGACCAGTAGCCCCATGCACTGCCTCTGGGCCCACAATGCACTATGGACTGTATCTGCAACCCTATGGTCCCATGCCTACTTGCACTTTCTTAGAGCCGGCCACCCCGGCGGCAAATTACTCAAGCTTGCTTATTGCACTCTCCCCTTAGCTCCCCCTGCACTCCTCCTCTCCCTTCCCCTTGCACTTGCACGATCTGAATGACACAAGGCCTAGTAAGAGTGTTTGTTCTGTTCCCCTTCCTTGTCTTGTCATGCCTAGAAACACCTGCTTACAGACACATCCTAAATGTCTTATCATATCATTGTTGTTTTCTTCCTGACTTTTTTGGTCTTGCAGCGACTTGAAACACCCTTTTTTGGTGTAGGTGCTTCACAAATAATCAAGAAATAAATCAATAAGTAATTGAAGTCTAAACATGCTGCAAAGTAGGAACCATGATAAGTGGCTGCAGATTGCAGTAGACCAAATGTTTATTTGCCACAGTGTTAGCCAACATTGAAATAATGGGCAAAGCAATATGTATTACCGATGTATATTATGAAGATACGCCTGTGGCCTTTGCACATTTACATCTTACTGTGGAGGCCCACATGTGGAGAACAACCAGGCGCGCCTACATCAATGCAGAAATCGATATGATTGCGGGAAAAGATCTACACAGAAGCTAGTAAGCCTCTACTCCACTGTTCATGCCTCTACACTCTTCTGTGACCCCTGTACCTCTCTCTCCCTCACAATTATCCCTTTAGGCCCCAGCCATTATGCCGGACAAACTCTGATGACTTTGGGGTTGCTTCAAGGATCAAATTCAAGACCCTTTGCATCATCCACAAAGCTGTCTGGGGCATGTGAACACACTACCTGCAGGTCTCTCTCCCAAACTACTCTTCTTCACAATACCTTTGGTCCTCTCGCTCCAAATCTCTGTTGGGCAAACGCTTCTCCAAGCTGAGAGCTGGGGAGAGTTTACTATTGACATATAGAGAAATCCATGTCTGTGTGCACCGTGCCTCAGGTCATCTTTCAATGAAAACATAAATGTAGGGGGAACAGGCGCGTTGATGCAATTAAAATGGAAGTACATTTTGTCATATGTGTTTTAGTTAAAATATTTTGTTGTTTTTCAGTATACCGATCACCACTAATATTGTTATTTTTGTGGCATGTGCTACCAAAAATGAGACTGACTCGAGCATGCTGTGAGCACTAGATGAAGGGTCCCATTGTTATGTATCCTTGAATACACCATACTAAGGAAGGACGACATGTGCCAAAAATCCACAAAGAAATTATAAGATTCACTATATTGAAAGCTTACGCCGGAAAATAAAGTCTCTATTTCAGAAAACTGTCTTTTGAAGCGGTTGGTCCTTCACCAAATTGGAAGAATGGATTCTCAAAACACAATGTAAACAAGATTTTAAATAATATTTATGCAAGTGTGGATGGAAAGTGTGCTGTGTGCTACATGAAGAAGGTTGTGACGGATGAATGTTCAATTTGACGCAAAGAATAGACATTGTACGTGTTAATTGTAACTTAAATGTCTAACCAACATAAGAATGTACGGTGTATATTCAATTATAAAGTGGGTACTAACAAGTTTTTGTATTCTGGATTTTACATAGTTATATAATCCTGATGTGCGCCTGTCATGGGTACAGCATTCCAGCTGACAGGTTCTTCAACAGTATTTGGACAATATTCATCAACAACGCATCTGTGATAACGATCATCTGGGTTGATCGCAAGACAACAATATGTCCTTTTCGGGGTTGCAGTAACAAGGCAACATGGTAGCCTATAGGTTCTAGAAACGTGCAGATGCGAAAATGTTGCACTTATTTCAATTTTAAAGCACTCATTTCTACTCTGAAATGGAGCGCCATGTGAGTAGATTACTCGTCGGTCATGGAAGATAACTTTCTGTGAAGAACGTAAAGACTTGGATTAATCGATCAATGATCAGATTCAGCAGTAGAAGATCACCGTTCACAGTTACACCAAAAATGAGAACGATGCAAAGTTTGCTAGCTATGAACTGTGTTTGAAAAAGTTAACCACGTTTTTGTGGATTTAATGAACTATTTTCACCATTGTGTCAAAATTAAAACTACTTGTTACACTCCTGACTATTGCTGTTTTCTTCAAAATAAATGTATCATTTTTGTAAAAGAAAACTAAAGTTTTGCATTTGATGTGGATGTGTGTAACGCTCACCTGGTTCCCACGGGGGCGCTGCTCTAGTCTGGATTGCTGTGGCCTCTTCTAGCGTGATGCGCAGGACCCGGAACACCGATTGGACAGGACCTCCAAATCGTGCTTGCCTGGCCCGTAGGAATATCCTTCTGCAGATGAGAAAGGGGATTAACAGTCTGCAGAATAATGTGCTAGCTCCCCCTTCCCCCTTCGTTCCTCTCTAACTTCCTCCAAACCCCGGTTTAAGCTCACCTTATGGTTTGGAAGGATGAACTCTCCATCCTGCTTCTGGTGCAGGGGCGCGTGTTCATCCAGTTACTTCACTGGTTTTCAGAATGGCGCTGGCAAAATCCACTTGACTTTCCTGAGCGATGCGCCGTAAGTATGAAAGTTCAAGTGAGGCCCCTTTTATGTTGTCTTTCTAACCTGTGATCTGTCCTTTATTTCAGGTGCAGAATGAAGGCGATGCGTCGAGGGGTTAAACTGCCGAGGTGAGTAGTGATGAGGGCGATCCCTCTAAATGTCCTTATCATTCCCCAGAAATGTCTCTTGTCCTTTCCCCATAGGGGCCGGGGTACGGTACCTGCCAACGGGGCGGCGCCGACCCGAAATGTGGAAGAAAAGCCGGTAAGTATTATGGCTGTTAATCAGGCTTTCCTTCTGTGTTCCTTCTGCTCACCTTTTGTTTCTTCCTCTCTCCCCTAGGTGCAGAGATGTGGCGTCCGATGCTGACAGCCGCGATGGAGCCGGGAGATGTCTCGAGGACAGGTGAGTGAAGCGTGGCGCTGCAGCGAGCAACACAATGCTTTTAAATGGAAGTCTTTCTTCAGGGATGCTGGCGAGAAGATTCCGGATGCAGGTAAGCAGTTTGAAATAGTCCTTGGTTTTCACCTTTCTCTTCTCTTCCTTCCTTGCAGGTCTTCCAGGTTCGAAGCGGGCGTGGCTGGAGTCCAGGAGCAGGAGCAGACACGGTGAGCGTTAAGCTGCAGGAAGCAGAACAACGTGAAGCATGAGCTGCTGTCTTGGCGTGGCTTAAATAGCCTCCAAAGAAGTCCCAGGTATGTATCCTTCCCCAACTAGGTATGTATCCTTCCCTGGCCACGCCCGAGTGAAAAAATAGTCCCTATGAAAAAATAGTCCCTTTCAGGTCTCAGGGAGGCCTGAAGCGTGCAGCATGGTCTGCATCAGGTAAGTGCACAAAACACCTCCCTTTACGAGCCTGGCGCCTATGGCGCCAGGACTGATGTCCAACATGAGCCTGGTGCCAAAGGCGCCAGGACTGAGTCCAAAGAGCCCCTATAAGGGGCCGCTGGGCTTTTACCCGAGGGCATGATGCCTGCTTCCGGGGGTGCTGGGCCTGGCCTGGTGCTCCGGGGGTAGGCATCATGACAATGTGTGTGTTGAAGTTCCTGGGTCTGGATTAGTGTCATGATCCCAGTAAAGGAGCACAGTTCCCATTCAGGCATACCAGGGAAGCAAGGAACTTCACATCAGTCAGTGGGTCAACAGTGGCTACAAGCCTGGCACAAATGGCATTTATCTCATTCATAGCATTGCACCCATAAACTCACATAGCACTTACATTGGTTTTCATACACCCTACATGGCTGCCGCCAAGTCCATTGTTAATTTACAGCACATACTACACCTATTGCAGAGGGAGCTACTTAAGCCCTGCCTCTGCTGGAGCGCTCGCTTCGTCTTCTCCGCTGACAGCGGGTAAAGCTACCAACGATCTCCTGACATAACCTGTCAAATAAAAGAAAGTTCAGAGACATTCGTTTCCACAGAAAATCAACAGAATTCCATAGTCCGAGGTGTTTCTTCAGTCAGCTGTTTATTTCGTAGTCTCTGCATCTTCTGTCAGAAGTTCCTTCACAGCCGCAGCATCTTCTTCACAGCAGTCTTCGTTCGCGGTCGCAGTGCCTTCATTCAAAAGTTTCCTCAGCAGACTCTGCATCATCCGAAGGTATTTCATCCACAGCTTTTACGAAAACCTGCAAAACAAAAGGTATTTTTTCATTAGTGAATGAACTCATAGAAATAAGAAAGAAGTTTTACATATGTTCCTTACCTGAAGTTCCAGCAAGTTTTCTTCGCTTAGTTATTACTGCGCTCGTCTCTGAAGGCTGCAATTACTCAGTTAAGATGAACTTACGTTTATTAAACGTTTCTTCAAATCGAGTATAGTTGCAGCCATTCCGCAGCATTTAACCTTTTCGGAGAACCAAGAACCTGCAAAATAAAAGGGAAAATATTAGAAAGAGAGATCTCTCCAACATAGAGACTGCTCAGAATCTGACAAACTAAAATCCTTTTTCACCAAATACTTATCCAAGATAACTCTAGGAAGGCAAGGACTTCCTTCTGACAAGAATCATTTATTCACTGCAGCCTTTCAAGTTAAAAGATTTCAACCAAAGTGCCCCTGTAGAATACAAGATGGAGATCTCCACAACACATAAACACAGGTGAGAAGGGAGGGAATAGCAAAGGCGCACTTCTATACAGATTTGTCCCAGCAAAATAGAAATTACAGTACTTCTATTGTTATTATTGTTGTTTTCACAGAAAGAGAATCCAGAAAGTGCTCAAAAGACAGATCCTGTGGCTGAGAAGGCATTACGCTCCGGCGGAGTCCCAGGTAAGTGTTACAATTAGATAATGTCATGACATTGGTGATGACAGTTTACGTTTGGCTACGCTGCCCACTAATGTCATTGAAATAAGTGGAGCTCATTTCAGAATAGCACAAGATGGCGGTACTTGAGCTGTCGTTTCAGCATGTGGGAAAAACTCAGGTAAATTGCATTGGAAATGTATTTAAGAATGATCGATATATGCTCTGAAATACATGCCCGATCCATTGGGCCTATAACATTTCTAACCGAACTGCCTCCTTAAGATTACCATGCTTCTGAGCCTAATCTTTAAGAGAGGAGAGCAAGACTGACGCAAATATTTTGAAATCTGAATCTAGAAGCACAATAGGCCTGTCATTTTCTGGGACCTCTCTCGCTTCTTTCTTAAATATTGGGACTATATATGCCTCTTTCCAGGATTGTGGAATTTGCTTTAAGTGGACAACCGACTGGAACTGATTGCACACAATTCTGGCCTCCAGGTCCAGGTCTGCTTCATTAACCCTACTACAGAGTCCATTTGGACCGGGTGCCCTGGAATTGCTACTATGACATATAATGGTTTCAATCTGGCTAATGGAGAATACTAGGGTCAATTTTTCTAATTTCAAGATCTCGATTTCCGCTTTAGCACAATTGTCCAGTGTTCATCACAGTTTATACTGGTCAGTTCCACTGGGCTCAGACCTTGTGGCCTTGCTCCATTAACCCCATAGAGGATGGGGTCTGTAGTCCTTAGTCTCTGTGCATAGGTCCTTTAACCAGCATTGGCTTTAACCAATGGTGAAAGAGGGACACCTAATAAATGTCAGCTAAAAGGAAAAGGAATAGGGATGTGTGGGGTATGATATCATATGAGCGCAGTGTTTCATTGCCACAGTTCATATGAGATGGCCCCTAGTTCATCCATCCTGTGTTTATGCACAAAGTATCCCTTGTGGTCCTTGTCTTGACTTGGGTGGCTCTTGCTTCCTATAGTCGTCCGAAAGTTTGGGAGAGCTTTGTTCTCCATAGCAGACCTGCCTCTGACTCTTGGAACCGAATGTCTCACACTCCAGTGTCCTCTTCTAACTTTTCCTTCCCATTGAAGTTTGTCCTTTGTGAGCTTTACACATCAACAAGCGTTTTTACGCACAAACATAACATTGAGCACAAGACTCCAATCTTCGTTGGGCTGGACTCCTTAAATTAGGGATATCCATTTTTGGAGTTGCCATTGTGTTAAAGTTTGTTTGCTTTCCCTCCATGCAGGTTTTGCTGGGAATCTGCACCTTACCACATTGACCAAAATGTGACTGTACATATTTTTTACCCAGTGTCTTTTTAAGTAATATATTACTGTGTTCTTCATAATTAACATGTGTTTGTTCAGGGCCTAATAAATTGTATATTTTTGATATACTACTCTCTAAGGGTAATTCTTGTCGTCCTACTTTGTGTGCTCATCCAAGAACTCAGATCGCCCCCACTACTCCTGGGACTTAGCCTTGACCGCTCTCCAAGCTACCTTGTACAGTCCCCGCTAACTTCGCAGAACTGTTAGCTGTTTCACTAAACAAGGGTGACCTCCTGAGTTCAGAAAAAAGAAATCCTTTCTAACACCCCTAAATTACAATCTTAGTCAAAAAGAAAAGAGAGGCCACCAGGGGGCACACGGATGGTAGAAGCCCGAGGGGGTGGCTCCCATTCCACCGGGTCAAAGTGTGTTGAGCCACCACTTTAGACACCCCTCTCTGTAATGTGTAGGAAGCTGTCTGGCACAGGTGTTCAAAGTTTGAAGGCGATCGAGCCCCGTGGAGGTGAGATACTGCAGAATGCAATCCGCCCGGGAAAGTGATGAAGCTCGCCCTGGATAGGCGTACCGCAACTGCAGTAGCGCCTCTTGACTTTATACTAAGGCCTGTGTTGTGTGCACATCTGAGACCCGGGACACTTCGTGAGTGCCCAGTAGGGCGGCGAGTGGAGGTACAACGTCCCGTTTGCCCTCTGAGATGGAGAGATTGGTCGCTTGGAGCCCGGGACGGGAACCAGCAACACAGAGTACTTTTAAAAATATTTTAATAAACTTTATTGTATAGAAAGTGGGGGCAATCCCCACTCTCTTGTTCGCTATAATGGCCACGTATTGTGTAATTGTTCAAAATTTTCAGCAGTACGAAATTTTAGTACAGCCCAAATTTGAACAATCACACCATACGTTTTTAAAAACATTTTCTATGGGTACGGACTGTGAGATGCTGGCAGCTGGAGGCGGGGGCCTATTCAGGGCATGGGAACCCTGTCGTGGTCGTTTGCCTGCCCCAGGGGGACCAGGGATAAGATGCACTGTGTGGCCCTGCACCTGAAGGCTGTGAGGAGCCCCAGGGATCACTGTGGCCTTGTGGAGTTGGGCAAGAAGAGGATTAATCAGGGGGACTCTCCTGTGGCCGCAGACATCCTGACTGCAGTGACTGCATCTGGATGAGGGTGGGGCCTGGGCCACCTGAGACAAATGTGAGTCCATGGGGGTTCCCTCGCTGGGCTGCTTACAACCCTCAGCCCCCCTGGAGGGGGGCAACCCCATACTTCTTATGGGCTTTGTGGTTACCCCTCAGTGAAGCCTGGAAAGGCTTTTGTTGATCCCATTTGGCAGAGGCCCCATGTTCTCCATTGGTGGGCGTTTGTGGTGGGGTGCTAGGAAATACTTGATCTGGAGAGAAGGCCTTGCTCCCTTGCGCAACCATCCCACACCCTTGAGTGCTTTTATGGGCCCTCGGAGCCTAGTCACTTGGGAGCTTTGTTGGGGTGCTTGCCTTGGGAGCTTCCTGACTTGCTTAGGAGTTGGGCACTGACTCGTTTTGGGTTGGTGATCTGCGGTTGACTGGCCCTGGGCCCCTGGATTTTTGCATCATGGGGTGTGCTCCTTTTACAGCGGTCAATGGTGTATTTGATCTAGCCGGCTTCCACCATCTCTCCAGAGATTTCATTTTGCAGGCCCAAATCAATTTCAGGTACAGCAGGAGACAGGTCCTTCGATCATACCAGAGGCCCCGCCAATGCTACCACTACAACGAAGGATATTGCGGCCTTGCTGGAGGATATATGGGGATCCGTGCTGACAGAGATGCCACATTAGACACATTGGATAAATGTGTAGACAAGATTGATGAGAGACTACTTACTCTAGAAACTAATCAAAATTCCCTTGACATGGTGGGACTTCAAGTCGACATGAGCCTCGCAGATTTGGAAAGGATGGAATCTGAAATGACCCTCAAGATGGATCATTTTGAAAATTGGTAGAGAATAAACAACCAACCTTTTTTTGGGATCCAGGAGACAGAGGGTGGGACAGAAAGAGACCTTAAGAGGATCATTCATGAGGTGGTTAAACATTTGTTTGGTGTCGATAAAACAGCTGAATTCAGTATTGATAGGGCTCATTGTGCGGGAGTTAGGGGCACTGGCCCGAGGTCTGTGCTTGCCCATTTCCATTATTATGAGGAAAATACAAGAATCCATGAGAAGGCGAGGAAGGAGGTTCCAGTTCTTCTTTGGCCTCTCCAGGATAACTGTTTTTAAGGACCTTTCAGCCTTCACTTTAGCAAGAAGAATGTGTGCTCCCCTCGCCCAGTGGCTCAATGGGAAGGGATTTCAATATCGTTGGGAATTTCCCTTTTTTATTTTGTTCGAATACGAGGACCACAAATATAAGCTCATCACTGAGGATGATTTTCAGAGGGCCAAAAGTGAGCTCATGGGTCCTCCGTAGGTGCTGGCTCAGTACGATGAGAACTCTACTAACAGTGATTGGCTTCAGAGGGTCGAGCGGGGGAGGAGACGCTTACTTCCAGGTTTGAGGAAGTTTAAGAAATTGAATACACCCCCAAAGGGGGGCCCCCTGACCTTGGATTGTTGACAGGAGATCATTTCTCATTCGCCACCTGGGACGTGGCTGATGTTTTCTGTTTATGACATGTTAGGTCTGTTTGGAAATGCATCAAGGTTATACGGCGAGTGGGGTGTGGATTTGGGGTGGCCCGGTTGGAGGGACGTGCACCTGCACAGTCTTGCTGCATTTGGACAAGGACTGGAGTAAAGGGACAGGTTTCACTATATGTGTTATAGTTAATGTGGTTGTGGGGGGATGAGTGGGCTCTTTTATGTGTGGTTTGTGTTGAAATTCCCTGGTGGTTTGGGAATGCCTGGAGGTTGGAGATTGCTCTGGCCTGGAAACTTGCTTTTGTTGGAGGTGCGATGCTTTGTGGGCACGACTTGTTGGTTTTATGGCAAAGTTTGATGTGATTAGGTGAGGAAGGGTAGACTGTTTACGTGTTTTTACATTGAATGTGAAGGGGCTAAACTCGCCGACTAAATGGCCGTTGGTGTCTACGGAATTTCGGAGGGTGGGGATGGAAGTCCTTTTCTTCGAGGAAACAAGGTTTTCACAGGAGGGGGGAAGGACCTTAAGGCATACTGGGCATCTGGTGTCTCTAAAAAGGGTGAGATTAGGATCATTTTCCACAAGAGATTGTGGATGGAAGGGGTAAAGACGTGGAAGAGTGGTGACGGGAGGGGGCTCCTGGTCTCGCGACTAATTCAGGGAAAGCGGCTCACGTTTGCAACGATATATGTTCCTAACCAAGGTCAACTGAGATTTTTGAGGGAGACAATTGAGAAGGTGGTGAGAGAATGCAGTGGGCACTTGATAGTGGGGGGTGACCATAACATGTGGGCTGACACAATGCTGCATAGACAGGTCCCGGAAGTGAATGGCAGTGGGGTTCCTCAGGTGGGTGGTGGTGGTTTGCGGGACTGCCTGGATTCACACGATTAGCATGATGCAAGGCACCTATTTCATCCTCAGGATAGAGGTTTCACCTTTTATTCTCTGCCGCTTGAGACCTATATCCGCATTGACTATCTTTGTGTCTCGAGAGAGTTGTGGGACAGTGCGCTTGGCTGCGAGATACTTCCGTTTAGTTAGTCGGATCATGACATGGTATTGTTGGATCTCTCATGGTTGGAGTTGAGTGCCCACCACGGTATCCCTACAAAATATCCCCACCAAAATATCCCAGTACATATGACCGTTTGTCTCGCCATAGGTGATATTTTTGGGGGGGATAATTTGTGGGAGTGGGGGTTGCATGGGTGTCCCCCGCACATTTTAAAATAATGCGGGGGCTGCACGGGTGTCCCCCGCAGGGTCCATGGGTCAATATCGCCGCAAAAATATGGCGATATTTTTGCGGGGATATTAACACATGGAACCGCCCACCACTCATTGTGGCGATGTAATGAGTCGCTTTGGAAGGATCCAGTGTTTCGGGAGGAGTATGAGGGAGCCATTAAGGAGTATTTCCTGCTTAATGATACCAGGGAGGTAGATATATATACTGTTTGGGATGCCACAAAGGCGACGTGGAGGGTTCTCTTGATTAGCGAGGGGGCCTGTAAGAAAAGGGAGAGGACTTAACCCAAAACAGGTTACGCAAAGAGATTGGTGCCCTAGAAAGGGGAATACAGAAATCGGATGTAGGGGTGAAGAAGCTGGTGAGGGCAAAAGGGAGGAGCTACAGCTGATGGAAGAGGGCAAGATTGTTTGAAAACTCCACTTTTTGAGCCAAAAGTATTATTAAAAAAATGGGTTACAGTTGATGCGCTCTTAGCTGCCCGCCTCAATGGACAGCGGGTCGGAAGATGGATAACAGTAATACAGGGCGCTGATGGCCACACAGAAACAACTTCTGAGGGGAATGTGGATAGATTTGCTTCCTTTCACAAGGGTTTGTTGACGGGTGAGGGGCGGGTGGAATCTAGAGGACTTGAGGCCTACCTGGCTTGGATCTCTCTTTGCATTTCTATTTGTATTTTATTTATTTGTATAGCGCTCCTGGCCCAAAGGCATCTAGGCACATTTGTTACAAGGTTACGGTTACATGAGTAGAACAAGAATTATAAATATACAATTGACCTGTACAACAGAGTTATTACATATCCATTTACATATAATATATATTTACACAGGGGATCCATAACAGAAGAGACACTAAAGGTGCAGAACAAAGGTAAGTTGTTGTTGACGGTGTGTCTAGTAGCGGTCGGGGTGGTGATGCAAGCCAGGTTTGGTTTTGCTTCTGAAAGAATAGAATGAGGATTCGGATCTGAGAAGGTTGGGTAGCGAGTTCCACAGCTTGGTGCTGAGCACCGGGAAGCCGTGGCCCCCTGCTTTCTGTAGCTTGAACCTGGGTAGTAGGAGGTAGTGAGCTCGGGCTGCTCTATTAGGGCGATCGCAGGAGATGGTTGTGAATCGGTTGGACAGGTATGTCGTTGCTTTGTGGGCTAGGCACTTATGCGTAAGTGACAGAGATTTGAGGGTGATTCTTTGGGTAATTGAGAGCCATTGTAAGCTTCGTCTGGTTTTGGATATATGATTCTTTCTTGGGATGTTTAAGCCTGCCTTAATGGCGTTGTTTTGTGTAACTTGTAACATATTTAGGTTACGTTGGCTGGTCCCTAGATAGTGTGTTACAGTAGTCGAGTTTTGACATGATGATGCAGAATGTCCACCGCAATCATCGACTATATCTATCTCCAGCATTGAACAACTTGCTACTGGAACTCAAAATACTCCCCTCTAATAAGAGCGACCACCACTTGCTCATGATTTCCGGTGCTGGCCTATGCGAACAGATCTCGACACCCCCTGTCCTGCCTTTGGAACTTACAGGACCAACTACTAGACTAAGAATCAGCCTAAATTATCTAGCCTCCCTGCCACAGACTTTCCATCAAACAATCATGTCAGACGAAGCAAAATTAAATTATGACTGGATATTGATTCCATTCCAAACAAAGAGCTCACCAGCAGAGAAGCCTGCACATCCATATCATTACAATCATGAGCTGGCATACAAAAAAAAGCCTTGTGTCAAAACTGTTGAAAATGGTGGAAAAACCTTACTCCAGGAAACCTGGAAAATATGAAAAAAGCAAAACAAGACTACCGCAACTGGAAAAAAACGCATGCCCTGACCCTCCAACAAACAGATGCGGAAGCTATGCTAACAACTCTGAAAAACAAGAATTTGAGAAATCTATGGAACCTGCTAAACAACAACACTGATCAGCAACAACTAATGTTCTCCAATGTCCCTGCACAGAAATGGATCTCGCACTTTTCTAATCTCTACAAAGCTCGGATTTCAGACGAAAGCCGCTTGGAATCACCAGTTTCAAACCAATGGAACATCACTTGGGACAAACATTACTTCTCGGAGATGATCAAACATCTTAATGCCTCCCGAGCTCCTGGACCTGACAGGCTTTCCAACGCCATCCTGAAACAAGCTCCAGAGACATGGGCAAATCTAATGGATCTCCTCCTGACGTTAATAAATAATCTTAAACATATATATGATACTTGGACCAGAACAGTGCTGATTCCAATCTATAAACAAGGAGACAGAGACTTCTGTCTAATTTCAGACCAATTGCTCTCCTAGACACCCTGGGGAAACTGTTTGCCACATACCTTCTTCAAAAACGTACTACTTGGGCTAAAGAAACAAAGCGCTGTGATACCTGTCAAACGGGCTTCACCCCCAATGTGGGCAGGAATGTGAATCTCCTGACTCTAGATCTAATAAAGCACGAAGCCCTAAGAAATAACTTTCAAGTGTATGCTGCCTTCATAGACCTGCATATGGCCTTTGATGCCATCAAAAGGAACAAACTTTGGCATAAACTTGCAATATGGAAATGCCCTCTGGAGATTAGTGAACCTATAATGCTTCTCTATTCCAGCACTTCGGTCACTATCAGACTTAGAAAAGAAGGAACCATCGCAGACTAAATAAGAACATGGAATGAACTAAAACAAGGCTGTCCCCTTGCTGCAACACTGTATAATTTATGCACCGCTGACTACTCTACCCATATCAAAACCGACACAATTAACCCGCCAAAAATCAACTCTCACCCGATTGCATACCTCATGTATGCAGACAACATTATATTGCTGGATAAACCCCCTCAGGACTTCAAGATAATCTACGTATGACAAAAAAACACATGAGCGAGAATCAAATCCAGATCAATGTAAAAAAAACTAAAATAATGACACTAACTAAACATCCAAGTACGACCAACCGACAGAGGTTCCCAAACTTCATTTTGGACAACAAACCCTTGGAGGTAGTTACCACCTTTAAATATCTCGGTGTACTAATAAACCAGCAGAAATCTGAAAAAGCATGGGTGACTTTCCTTGAAGGCAAGATTCTTATGTTAGCTAGACAAGGAGTGATGCTGCATAGACGATATGGCAAATTCTCCCTAAATCCTATCATTGTGTTCTATCGTCAAAAGGTCATCCCAATTATCACTTATGGGAGTGACACAATGGTTATTGCAACTCAGATAAACTGGCAAACCATCGAAGCCTCCTTTTGGTGGAAGATTTTAAATCTTCCAAATAGTTATCCCATGACCAGAATACGGTTTGAAGTGGCTTTGCATTCTCTCACTTTAATTGTGCTGAGGAAGCAGTTGGATCTCTTGCGTAAGTTGATAAATGAAGATTCACCAGCGGCAACCCAAATCTTGCGAGAGACCCCGCATGCCATGAACAATAGTTTGTTAAAGGCACGGAAAGCAGCCATATTTAAAAAAAAATGACAATTGAAGACATTTCCACAGAAATGCTTATCAATCGCCCCCAATGTGCCAAGATTAAGATGCAGCAAAATGATTGGTCAAAAACATCAGAAGGAAAAGCTAGATACAGCATGAATTTGCAATGTCCAACGGACATCCGGGAACTCAATTAACTTATGCGATACATGGCACTCTTCCCCGACCCGATCATTCACACAGCATTTATGAAAATTTGTCTAAATACACTAATGACTAGACAAAGATTTGCCAATATTAGACAAATACCAAAGTCAGAACAATTCTGCCGATTCTGCCTGGACAAAGACTCTCCGGAAATGCTGAAACACCTAATCATGATATGCCACGCACTCACTGCTGAGAGAGCGCTCTTTGGAAAATTCTTCAAGATATCTGCTCAACAAGAAGATGACTCTAGATGGACAAAAATACTAAAAGGACAAGACAAGAAATTGATATTTACAGTCGTCCAATTCCTCACGGATATTTTGGCTCCTACAAAAGAACTAAACCCATAGTCTATAATTTGAGGAAAATTCTCCCCCACCTTTTTTTTTTCCTCTTTTTTCCCATTGCTGTTCCCCATTTTCTTTTTCTGTAATTTGAACAACTCTCCCTTGTAATATTGATGAACTCTCCTCGCATGAGAAAATAATAGACAGAAATGTTCGTGAGGCATATTTTTATGAATTCAAATGAAAAGTTTATGTTTAAACTATACCATTTCAAATAAAACTTTTTTTTTTTACATATAATATATATTTACTCAGGGGATACATAACATCAGAGACACAAAAGGTGCAGAACAAACCTAAGTTGTTGTTAACAGTGTGTCTAGTAGTGGTTGGGGTGGTGATGCAAGCCAGGTTTTGGTTTTGCTTCTGAAAGAATAGAATGAGGATTCGGATCTGAGAAGGTTGGGTAGCGAGCTCCACAGCTTGGCGGTGAGCACCGGGAAGCTGCTGCCCCCTGCTTTCTGTAGCTTGAACGTGGGTAGTAGGAGGCAGTGAGCTTGGGCTGGTCTGCTAGGGCGAACAGAGGAGATGGTTGTGAATCTGTTGGACAGGTATGTCGGTGCTTTGTGGGCTAGGCACTTATGCGTAAGTGACAGAGATTTTAGGGTGATACTTTGGGTAATTGAGAGCCACTGTAAGCTTTGTCTAGTATTGGATGTATTATGCTTTCTTGGGATGTTTAAGGCTGCCTTAATGGCGTTGTTTTGTGTAACTTGTAACTTATTTAGGTTTCGTTGGCTGGTCCCTAGATAGAGTGTGTTACAGTAGTCGAGTTTCGACATGATGACTGTTCTGGCCAAAGTGAAGCAGTTGGCGGAGGTAAGGAACAGACATCAAGAGGTGATAAGTTTACAGGTGTAGGCTGTGGATGATATTATGGCATTAGGTTGTCTTGTCAAGGATAATGCAGAATCCAGATAAATACCTAGGGTTCTTGTGTCATTGGACCCAAGCATCCTTGAGGTTGTCTGGCACAATGCCTGTATTGAACGTGAGATCTCAAGTGATGCAATAGCCAGGGTCTAGTCCTTTTTAGCAAACAGAACAATGAGAGTTTTCTCCCCATCGACCTCTGCCGAACCGATTCAAACTTCCTGTGGCGTCCCACAGGGATCTTGCATCTCGCCCTCTATGAATAATATATTCACCAAGCCCCTGTTTGATCAATTGGACAGACTGGGTGTCACCTACACTAATTATGCAGATGATACCCAGATCCTCATTCGCCTTTCGGGCAATTTTGATAAGGACATGGCCTTGGTGAATGAAATATACCTCCTCATTCAGGCATGGATGGCATCCCATGGCCTCTGCCTGAATGACGACAAAACAGAAATCCTGATCCTTGGCTCCACAGCCAATTTAAAAAAAATGCAGTCCTAACTATGCCTCATTCAATATAGATGGCAATATAATAAAAACAGTAAATGAGGTAAAAATACTCAGTTTTTACATTGACTCCACCTCATCACTAAGAAAACAGGTTAACTCCCTAGCTTCCTTTACGGCCTACACAGGTAAACTCATTAGGGCCTGCCGTCCATACCTATCGGAAGCAAGTTGCATCACCCTAGCTAATGCTCTAATACTATCAAAGCTAGATTATCGCAATGCTCTTTATCTAGGAGCCAACAAATATATTATCAACAAATTACAAATACTTCAAAATAATTCCTTGGGAACTGCCCTTAGCTTAACCAACAGGGACCATATATTCAAGTTCAGAAGAGACTACCATTGGTTAAAAATAAGCGATAGGATGTTACTTAAAACCATATCTCTCACCTTCAAATGCCTAAACAATACTGCTCCCCCCATCTCACAATAAGAATGGTTAGAAAAACCTCAACCCGCCCATCCAGATCAGCTCCTCTCATTGCCTAGAGGTACCCAGATTCAAGTTAACCAAATCAGGAGGAGGAAGTTTCCCAGTGAACGCTGCAGAACAGTGGAATGCACTACCTCTAAACCTCAGGACTGATCAGTCCTATCTCAGCTTCAGACGTAACTCCCTAAACTGGTTATGATCCAATGATATATGAACCTTGCACACCTGTAAGACTTCCTATCCACCTGTTCATGAATATGCCCACTACACTGTATCATTATTACATGGTTTACATGTTGCTATGTAACCATTTGTACACCCTATTGTAACCCTATTGAATTGTATTTCTCTTACCTGTATTTAACCAACTGTATACCCCTTTGTAACCTTATTGAATTGTATTTCCCTTACCTGTACTGTATCTAATCCGTGTTGTAACTAAGCTTCAGGTATTCTTATCGGCTGCGCCCGGCTACCTACGGTTTGGTGCGCATTACCAAATAATAAACAAACAAACAAACAACGAGGCATTTATTAGAACAGTAATAAAAGGTGCTAATTCATTAGTAGCCTCGTTAATGATGGGGGCTGGGCATGTGTCGCCCTGGCAGTTGGAGGGTTTAAGTTTGTGGATAATATTTTCTACCTCTTTAATAGTGAGTGGTGCGAAGTTAAAAGGTTTATGCATGTGTTGTTGGGGGTCCTGGTGGGAATCCTATGCTGTGAGTCAGTTGCTGGACTGCATTTTCTGTAGTTTATTTTGGTTTGTGGCTTGTTAATTTCTTCTAAGAGAACATTTTGAATATTAAAGCACCATGCACTGTCTTTGATGTATGTATCGGGGGAGCTGATGGTGATTCTAATTCTTTCAATATCTTGAAGAGCTCTTTACCGCCAGGAGTTTGTGTGCTCGTGGTTTGGATTTTCATAGTTTGAGGTGTGGATTTTCATAGTTGAGTGTAGCTTTGTTTAGTAAAGGTAGGATTAGTGGGATCAATTTCTCCCTCGTTATGTCCGTTTAATTTCTCGTGATGATGGGAGGTGCAATGTTTTAGATGTTCTGTTTTAAGCATTGGTTATTAGCATTGATATTAAAGGTTTATCATAGTGTGATCTGACCAAGCACATGGCGAATTGGCCACTATATTGATGCTGCAATTGAGTTCAACCAGCCAGTCAAGTATTCTACCTTTGATATGTGTAGGGTCCTGGATGAGATGGGAGAAGCCCAATTCTGTTATAGCGCTGGCAGTGTCTAGGGCTTTTTGGTCATTGGCATCTTGGAAGCCGAGATTGAAGTCACCCAATACGATGATTTGTGATTTGAGCTTGGTGTTGGCTGATAGGAGGGTGGTAATGTCATCTATGAATGTAGAGACTGGTCCAGGTGGCCTGTAGATGAGGTGCATGGTGATGGCCTGGGTAGCTGAGACAGGTAATTGAACAGATAGTAACTCAGCTGATGGAATGTGCTGGTTAGGAATGGGTCTGAGGCCTAAGGAGCTTTTGGAGATAAAGGCGACGCCACCGCCTTTGGAAAGGTTAGAGTCTCTATCACATCTTGTGATGGAATAGCCATTGGGGATGGCGAGTGAGAGTATTGGACCTGCAGTTGCATGAAGCCAGGTCTCAGTAATGGCTAAGAAGTCTAAGTCATGCATCGCAATATGGTCTGCAATATCTAATGTGTGAGCGAGGATTGACCTTTTATTAATTAGAACACCCTTGATGGTGGTTGCTTTGTTCGGAGTGTGATTACTGTCAGTGATAATAGCAGGAGTCTTCTGTGTGTTCGTAGTGGTTGATGTCTTTGGAGTGTGTGTGTTTTTGATAGGACTATTATGGATTATAGGATCCATGGTGGGAGAATGGCGACGTAGTGTTGTGTGTGGGAATCTAGAGCCTAGTCTAGTGTTCCTAGGATGTAAGGTGCACGGTTGATTAGGAGTACGTTTGGTGGTGAAGTGTTTCAGCCACAGGGCTGGTGAGTTCAAATACAGATTAGGTCGTGACGCGGTGGGAGTATTGTTAGTAACCTGCAAGCATGATGGCAGGAAGGTCGATGGAGGAATGCTCTCTGTGGGCGGAGGTCTACTGCAGGAGGTAAGTGTTGTGCTAGGCGTGTTGATAATGTTGCTTGATATCAATGTAGGTAGGGTAGGTAGATCCCTCTTAGTGTCGGGATAGGTCCAGGTAGGCGTGGGTGAGTAGTAATATATCAGCAGTAGATATCGGATTAGATGGGACATGAGCATGGTGAGGTGGAATTTAGATAGCATTTTACTAGGGTGTAAATTCAGGCTGATGTGGAATAGTTCTGTTTGGTGTAATTGAGCGAAATAGGATTAGTGGCTGGAGCTGCAGTGATTGGTAGTAGTGAGGTTATAGATACAGGCGGGTGAGGAATACAAAAAGTAGTGGACAGTCCGGCTTCATACAGATAGGACACTTGAGAGTGCTATGGGGCAGATCTACTTAAGTCAGATAAGCCCTATAAGTGTAATTGAGCATATGAACTCGGGATATAAATTGGGCACATGAGGTGCCATAGCGTGGTACAATTAGATCCAGTGGGGCACGTGGAGATCAGATACATAGTTCAGGTGGGTTAACTAAGGCACATATGAGGCATAAACACAATTCCTCTGAATCAGGGTCAACTATGGCACATATGAGGCATAAACACAATTCCTCTGAAGCAGGGTTAACTAAGGCACATATGAGGCATAAACACAATTCCTCTGAATCAGGGTTAACTAGGGCACATATGAGGCAGAAACACAATTCCTCTGAATCAGGGTTAACTAGGGCACATATGAGGCGGTCACATGATTCCTCTGAATCAGGGTTAACTATGAGGCATAAACACGATTCCTCTGAATCAGGGTTAACTAGGGCACATATGAGGCAAAAACAGAATTCCTCTGAATCCGATAGGGCACATAGGATGCAGTTCAGTTAAGTATAATGGGACACATACATGCAGATACGTGTTACAGGTCAAATGAGGCACATAAGATACTGATAAGTCGTTCAGTTGATTAACTAGAGCACATCATCTGAGGCAGATACATAATTCCTCTCAATCGAGTGAAGTATAATGGATGCAATTGCGGAAAAAAAAACGGTGGTCAGCTCGATTGGGCCCACAATGAGGCAAGTTGGCTAGGGTCAAATGCAGCACGATGTGCGAGCGCTTATGATAAATAATAGTTCATACAGGCTTATATGTAATATGTGTATGGACACAGGGTGAGAATTGTTATAACGCTGTATGTCGTGCGATATACCTCTTACCGCCTTGAGAGCGTACAACGAACATACTGGCTTGATGGTGGAGGTTATGACAGTCCTATAACGGGGGAGGCGATAGTGAATGCTATTCATCGTTTGCAGCTGGGGAAGGCCACGGGCAGAATGGCCATACATCAGGATTCTACAAATCGCGTATTGTTTTTAATTGTCCGTCCTTTGACAAAGTTGTTTAACAATATTTCTGTCATCGGGGCGATCCCCTGTATTTTTTGTGTGGGCCTTCCTCTTTGTGCTACCTAAGGAAGATAAAGATCACCGTCTTTGTAGTTCCTATAGACCTATTTTACTGCTTAATGTGGATGCAAAGATATTCACTCAGGTTCTAGCCTCTAGGCTGGATATTAATATGCCTAGACTGGTCCACTCGGATCAGGTGGGATTTATAAAGGGATGTCAGGCGGCTGATTCTATGAAGAAAACGTTATACCTCATGTATTGGGCATGGGGAAAGGGAGGCAATCCGACTAGGCTCTCCATTGATGCAGAAAAGGCACCACTTGCTCAAAGGTTGAGGGATGGTTCGCGCATGGAAGGTATAAAAGTGAGGACGGTGGAGTATAAACTGGGGTTGTACGTGGACGGCATTTTATTGCTTTTTCGGACGCTGCTAGAATAGGTAGAGGCGAGGTTGGAACTGATTGAGCAATATGGGAAGTTCTCGGGTTCAAAATTCATAAGACCAAGTCTATCAGGTTTCTGTTTGAGCAGGAGGGGGTCGGGATTCCAGTGGGCTGGGCCATTTGAGAATGGAGGTACAGGAGGACCACTTGAGATATCTGGGGGTCCTTCTTACAAGAGACATGCATGGGTAGTATGAGGCTAACTACCGCCCCTGTTGGGAAGGTTGTTAAATGCAATGGGAAAATGGGAACAACTCACCATATTGTGGATGGGACATCTTAATTACCATTAAGATGAAGCTCCTTCCCAGATTGTTCTATTTATTTCAGATGCTTCATGTCACGGTTCCTGATGCATTGTCTAGAGAAATGAAGGGGCGTCTTTTAAAGTTCTTTTGGCATGTGATATTTTGGTGCTTCCGAAAGAGTGGGGAGGAGTGGGTTTTCTGGACCTCTACTTGTATTATAAGGTGGCTCAGCTTCGGATCTTGGTGCCTCATTTGAGGGAACAGTTGGAGCATCAGTGGGTTGTGCTAGATAATCATCACCTCCAACCGGCGATGGTGGGGGAATGGCTCTGGGTGCTGAGGGATCTGATTCCGCAAAGAATAAGGGAACATCTCATTCTTGGAGTCCTTTGGAATATCTGGTGTAAGGGGCCTAAGATGCAGGGTGTTACTTCTTGGCCCTCCCCACTGAGCCATTTGTGGGCTCTGAGGGTGAGGGACCATATCCCAAATTTGGAGAGATTTCCGACTTGGTTTGAAGCGGGCTTGACGTGGGTTGGACAATTGTGGAGGAGGGGGCAGTCCATCCCTATATCTGAATCGGAAGAGGCACTGGGAATTGGGACCTTATCTGTTTTCTCCTATCTACAATTAAAAGGATTGGTTACGGCCCACGCTTTGAAGGCACAGGTGCAGCGGGACCTTACTCCAACAGAGAAAGTTCTGGATTCTCAAACAGAGATGAATGGTTTGGTTTCCCTGCTATATGGTTTTCTGTTAGAGGCAGGTAGTAGG
Source organism: Ambystoma mexicanum (assembly GCF_040938575.1). NCBI lineage: Eukaryota > Metazoa > Chordata > Amphibia > Caudata > Ambystomatidae > Ambystoma > Ambystoma mexicanum. Next base: position 798,801,401 of record NC_090926.1, on the reverse strand, counting down.
GGCGAGGGCACAGACAGGTTTCGGGGTAGGTGGAAAAGGGATTGGGTGTGGATTTGACTGGGGCATTATGTCGCAAATTGTGCTGTTTTAAAATGTCCATTGCATGCCAGTATAAGCTCCAAGCTATCAAATTATTGCATAGATGGCAGTACGACCCGGTGCGCCAAGATGGTCCCTGAGCAGTGGTGGACTGGGAACCAAAAGAGGCCCTGTAAATAATTTTCAAAGTGGCCCCAAATTACACATTTTCAGCAAGCCCAACCCTTTTCCTTAGAGAAAATGTGGAAATACACAAAAAAGGCTCAGAGTGCAGAGGCCTAAGGGGAAATCTCCAAAGTTCCCCACAGGCCAGTCCAGGCCTGTCCCTGAGGTGAGCCCACTCTGCTGGCATGAGTGTGGTGTTAGGATGGATTATTGGCTTATGTGGTGGGGGTGGGATAGGTTTACTGGGAGGAAGTGTTGGGATGGATGTTTTTTGTTGGGGGATCAGACACTGTCACTTGTGCTGTTTGGCCTGGAGCAAATTGAGGGTAGATATCAGGGTCTGCCATACCTGGTGCACTGTTTGTTGTTGGCAGCCAGGGCATGCTTGGGTATGCATTGGAAGAGGCTTGTGTTACCCCGGAAAATCGAGTAGGTCAATACGGCGAAGAATATTGACATAATGGAGAAGATTACTGCAGCCATTCATGGTCACGGAGTGACTATAGAGATGGAATGGAGTGGGTTCGGCGCCCGGTTCCTGCCCCCTTCAGGACCTTTGCTGTTAGGAATGGGGGGACGATTGGTTAGTTAGTGGGTGCTTGGAGGGGTGTGATTGTTCCTTCCCTGCCGAGGTGTAGGGCTAATTATTAGTGTTGGACTTTACTGCATGGGGGCTGTTGTGATCTTACTTCAGTCCAGTCCTTCTCTTTCTTTCTTTCTTTCTTTCTTTCTTTCTTTCTTTCTTTCTTTCTTTCTTTCTTTCTTTCTTTCTTTCTTTCTTTCTTTCTTTCTTTCTTTCTTTCTTTCTTTCTTTCTTTCTTTCTTTCTTTCTTTCTTTCTTTCTTTTTCCTTGTTGTTATGTCAGTTTCTTTGGTTGTGCACTCTGGTATCATAGATGAAGTACTTTGGGAGGTATATGGGTTGGGTGTTGTTGGTTGACTATGTCAGGTGGGTGGAGTTATGTGAAGGATGGGAGTTACAGTGTTGTTCTTATTCATTGCTTTGAAATGGTGTTGTTTGCTGCCTCTCTTTTGTGCTCTGGAAAATGTCAATAAACTGAAAAAAAAAGGAAAAAAAAGAAAACATTGGCTGACCCCCAGTATGAGTCTGGCGGTAGCCATGCCGGTAAAACCGGCAGGCTGCCGCCAGACCTGTAGGGATTTAAAGGCTCCAGGCTTGCCAGAATTACCGGGGCATAACAGCCCCGGTGATCCAGTAAATCTGGAGTTGGCATTCTGTAAATCCCCAGGCTCGTGCTTCCACCATGTTTTCCCATATACTGATTGGGACTCCTTTGGCTTGCCGTATTTTATATGTTTCCAGTGCATCGTCTATGGTGTCTCTGGAGTGCAGTGGGTGAAGGGTATAATGGTCTAAAATACTGGATGCTGCACTAGGATCTCGGCATTCAAATTGGCCACTTGTAGAGGAGTCCTGCATTATTTTGGTTGTTTCTCTCAGGTTTTCTTCAATGTTTGTTTCCTTGTAGTATTCATTGCTCTCTTTAAGGTACTGCAAGGCCTCTCTGACTTTGGTTAAGTCCACTAGGTGTTGCCAGATTGTTTTGTCTTTTGTAGGTACACCATTTACCAGGTTAATCAAAGATTTGTGTATTGGCCTTTGCACTCCTAGAGTGTCTACATTTTCTTTCAGTTTAATGGTAAGTAAACTACTTTACCACAAATACCTTTCAGTGATTCGGTTAGAGGTAATTTTGCAGTTTTTGGTTGAAGACGTATTATTGCTTGAAATGGGTGCACTGTTTATATTATAATACTCTCATACAAATTAAGCTGATGCAGTGCGTTTGGCACTGGAAACAGTTCCAAATTATTACTAATTGCACGTGAAGGCCTTTGGTTATTTTCACGTTTTGAACTGCAGTTGTGCACAGTATGGAGGTGTTGGTAATGTCGTACATGTTTTCTGCTACAAGGTACAGAGCTAATTGAAACCATTGGGATTCCTCATTGCCTTCTACTTTCTGAATTATGTCAACAGTTTTGGTGCTCTTTTTATAGAACGTTCTACTGCAACACACACATACTTGGTTTGGCATTTCAGCAGAAGTGCTTTTGAACTTTTGTATTTTTTTTGTGTATTTCTGATGTAAAAAGTTGATAGCTGCACTGTTGTCAATATTGTTGGCTGACAATGTTGCAGTGGGTTAGTGCCCTTCAGTTTTACAGTATTTCCTTAGGATGTGCTCAATTTCATCGCGCACTTGTTTGGCTGTACCGTGTAGGAGAATATCATTTAAATGTTGGAGTGCTACACCTGGAGTTTTTGCATAGAACAGTTTGTGGACTAGATTTCTGATTGTTGAATGGTGGGTTGCTAACATTTTAATACGGTGGAAGGTGCTTTTGCAAGCTGCTCCACAAATGCAGGCTAAGGAATGTCCGCGTATTCCAGGGTACTTGCGCACTGGACAGGAGTCCATACTTTGTAGTATTTTCATTTTTCGTTTGTTGGTGCCTTTGACATACTGATTGAGGAATTGCTGGCAAGTTTTGATTGGGCATGGGCGAACGTTGCACATTGATGTGCAAGGCCATTTGTAGGTAAGGTGTGTTGGTTTAGTGGATTGGACAGTACCATCTAAGTTTGATGGGGATATTTGTGAAAGAAGTGCTTCTTCTTCCATTATGGTATTGGCTATCTTTTCATATCCTCGTCCACTCTGATGAAAGGCAATTTGGTTAGTTAGTAGGATTCTTCATTGAAGTATGGCTCTGTGTTGGTGGTGTGACTCCACTCACCTGCACATATGTGGGCAAAGATATCTATGGTGACATTGCATTTGTTTCGTAGTTCTGCTTGTAATTTACCAATCTTGTTAGTGGTTTCATTCCCCTTAAAGTTATTATAAACTATTTTCGCTTCACACTTATAGCAGTTTCCACAAGTGCTTTCAGGATGACTTTTCTGTGGTAGGATTTGAGGGATGACCATGATTTCCGTCCTCTACTTGTAAGGTTGTGAAGGGCTCTGTGGTGGAATTTATTTTGTAAAATTAGTTGTCTTGAATGCTTGCTTGTGATTACACTACTATTTGTATATGCTCCTTTAGGATTAGTCTGCATTGGACTGTATTTTGTGGTTCCCTAAACATTCTCACATTTTGCCAGATCACCTACACTGTCTTCACTGGTAGATGGATTAGTTTTCCTTACTGCTTTCATTAACTCGTCTCTTGAACCTTTCAGTTTACATTCCGATTGCAGTGGAGGGGTACTTTCTGTGTTTGTAGGTTGCGTGGCGCTCTTTCTGCATGCTTTCTAGTGAATTGCCGTTTGGTAGGCATTGTGTAGTACCTGTTGGCGAAGAAAGGGAAGTGTGGGTGTGCACCTTTCACATGCATATGTGTACAATGTGCGTCAGTGGGTGAATGGGAGGGTATGCAGCTATTTAAGTGCAAGGGTGTGGGTGTGTAGTGGGGGATGTTGTTTTGTGGCCATGTTAACGTTAGTGCTTGTAGTGTGACGTTTGTCAGTGGCAGTGAATTTTGTTCTTCCTGGATTGCAATTAGTAATCTGTTACAGTACATACTATGTACGCTGCAGATACACATGTAGTAATATACGGAGGACAACCCGTTGGGGACACTATGTTCGTATGTTGGTATTATTGTAAAGGTGGCGACATAAGAAACACCTAGCACCTGTAGAGGTGTGATTAGTAACAATGCAGTACATATTGTTGGATGGGCCCACATGTATATGCTACAGTAGAGTATTAGTGCACTGGTGTAGTAAGACAAACAAGAGTATGCTGCTATTGTACTTACTTTGTTGAGTGCAGGGAGTAGGTGTCTTCTAGGCTGTATTTTGACGTGTACACTCCAGTAGCTTCCCAGAGATTGGTGGGTAGTGCTCCTGTATATGAAGGAGGTAAGAAAATATGTTGGCTCATGACATGCTGCTTACATTTGCACATTACATTTTTGAGAACTGTAGGGGGATGCCTTGGCAGGAAGACGAAGCGCGTTTTTTTATATAAATGGAAGGTCTACAATATGAAGGGCGGTTGGGAGTGAAATTGTGTTTGTTAAGGGAGTAGGTGGCCTACTTGGGAGTGCAGTGTGTGACAGGTTATGGAAAACATGTGTGCATTAGTGTAGGCCTATTTACTTGACAAATGCAGTACTGTGCAGTGTGGGAGGATGAGACAAAGGTGTAGAAAGATGTACAGAACGGAAAGTACAATGTTTTCGGGCATCCATTTGCATGCAGTTCTGTGCATATGTTTGTCCAGTACCAGAGTGCAGGGATTGTTTAGGGGTTTCAATTTGAATATGCACATTTACATATGTTACTGTTTTGAACGTGGCGATAATTTACTTTATTGCTTAACTGCTGTTGTAATGGATGATGTACGGATGGAAATTGTCGTTATGCTTCAAATGTATGCAGTTTGCATAGTTTGATCGGAAAGGCTGCCTGACGGTTGTTTTTGCGATTTGTACAAAAGTGCTAGGAGGTGGTGCCATGGGGGAAACAATTGTAAAAAAGATGGAACAAAAGAACACAGTAACTTTTTTCATCTACCAAGGCCTGTTGGGGCCAAATGGAACCTTTGCCACCACTGTAGGAGCAATTTCATGGTATGTGATGGGAGACACAATAGTACACATTTTGAGTACGTTCCGGAGAGTTACACCTAGGTCCTGTGTGGGAGGGTGCAAACAACTGATGTCGTAATTGCTTTGTTAAAGCTCTTTGATTGGTATGGGCGTTTAGGGAGCTTGGCAGGTGAGACAACTGCATAAGTGGTGGGTGACAGCCACCAAAAGCGTGTGATTTGAGAGGTATGCAGACGTAAAACACAGTTGGCACTTTACTGTAGAAACCCACTGGGTGTGCTGATGGGTAGTGATGCTGATGTTTGTGGGTGCAGAATGCGTAGATCGTTCACTCATTCATTCTAGTGAACGTCCTTTTCATTTAGAAGAGCTGTCACCTCTGCGTCAGTAACGGCTGTTACGCACTGTTCATTAAATGTGATACAATTGAATGCACACTTGTTGATTGTAATTGGTTTATGCTTATGTAATACTTTAACAGTAGCCAATGAGGGAGTGCTGCTGAAAGACTACTTGAAAGGGAAGAAGGACTGGCCCCGCTATACTGGGCCACAGCCCTCGCGGTAGTAGGGGAAACTGCACGCGGTAAATGGTGTTATCGTAACCTGCTTGGTATGGAAATGGGACTCCGGTTGAGCGATTTACATGTCTGTATGCTTTTGTGTTCCGTGGTAGGATGTTGTTTTGTGGCCATGTTAACGTTAGTGCTTGTAGTGTGACGTTTGTTAGTGGCAGTGAATTTTGTTCTTCCTGGATTGCAATTAGTAATCTGTTACAGTACATACTATGTACGCTGCAGATACACATGTAGTAATATACGGAGGACAACCCGAGAGCAACCTAGAACAAGGAGCACAGAGGTCTTTCTTGACGCGTCCCTTATAGCAAAATTAGAACTAAACATTTTGCATAACTTCTACGAAGATGCTGCTTTTTTATTACGCTTCAAATGTGTTTGTGAAGCCCCGTGCACAGGGCAATATGTTGGCGAAAGCCGCGCCTTTTGGAGAAGCGTACATGATACATCCTGGTATTGTGAAGGTGTCTGCAATGGAAATGGGACTATGCAGGAGTTGGGATTAGTCAATATGAATTTGTGGGTGTGGTGTGTAGGAACAGATTGTGGCATAACGTTCCTTTGCCAATAGGAGTTGACATGGCTACGGGGAAGGGTGTGCTGTTAAGTAGGCGGACTATATGGCTGTTGGGCGACTCGTGGATACATTGGGTACACATTTACACGGATCGTTGTGCACTAGCAGTACACCTTGGTTTCGATAATGTTGCTGTGCCCTGGTACGGAATACGTGGAATGCAGTGGGTTCATATGGATCCTTTTTGTGCCAGTTTGGTGACGCTTCCTCATCCAGACATTATTAGTGTTCATTGTGGAGGGAACAGATTAGGGTATGTTACTTGCCTTTCACTGCAGTTTGCAATGAAGGAGACATTTTGGCAATAATAGAAATGTTTCCACATTCACACATAATCTTTTCTTGCATTGCCCAGAGGCAGAGGTGGCTGCGTTCTACATTCTGTGGTCCACAAATGGAGAAAGCACGGCGCAATGTGAATAAGGCTGTGTGCGCTTTTCTCCGCAACTCTGGCATGTTTTCCTTCCACAATGAAAACATAACCTTTCATAGTAGGAACATTTTTCATTCCGATGGAATTCATCTGATCGATGCTGGCAATGAGATCTTTCTGCGTAATATCCAAAATGCCGTACAGTGCTTCCTGCAAGTGTAGCCTGCATTTTCCCAGTGGTCATTTCCGAATTGTAACGTTTAAACTACAAATACCACCAAAAAGGCTCTTTTCAGGGCCACTTCTTCTTATGCGGAAATGCGTACAGTGCTTTTGATGGCGTCTCTCCGCTAATTGTTGCCATCTCTGTACACAGCGCTTATAGGCTACGTCACCGCCTGCATGCTTCATTTGAAGTTCTATTTTTGAACACTGGAAGGTGGCTCTGAACAGAGCCTTTTTGTTTGCCCTGCTTTCTGACTGTGTAGCATTTTTCCTGTTCTTATAAGAGATGCCAGAAAAGACAGCAGTGGAAGGGAGATTTCACAAAGCCTACCAACCACAGGGATAAGAAATAGAAAGTGGAGAGTACAAGATGTAAGGTGCACCTTACTTGGGTAAGGGGCAGTGTTTGCCATGGTCCCGGACGGCTGACTCCAAAGCACTTTGACAATGTTCTCCCCTACACAGCACTGTGTCGCAGTATATGCACAATACAGTGAACTTTGAAAGGTAGGGGTCTGCTGTATTGTGTATGTCCTCCAAGGTTGCTTGCCGGACGCGGTGGCCCACTGGAGTGTCTCTAGTTGTGGTAGGGGCAGATGTGGAGCATGCTGTAGTGGACAATAAGGTACAGCTTGCTTGGAAGGTGACAACTCTCCAAACAGCTGCCTGGTGGTGCGCTTTAAGGTGTTGCCGCATGGAACTGGTGCCATAGCTGTACAAGACAGGTTTCCTGCATGTTAGTCCTTGCAGTGCACAGTGGTAGCGCGAGTTATTGTTGCGTAGCGTAGCGTTCTACAACTTGCACATTTCTGGGGTTTTGGGGTTTTACCTGTAACCATAACGTCCCTGTAGCATCATTTTTCCATTGAATTTCATAGGTTTTGCAGTGGTGCAACTTAACCCTTAACCATAACGTCCCTTTAACAAGGATTTTTTGTTAGTGAATACAAGAGATATTCAAGGTACTCGAGGCAGCAAGGTAATACATAACAAGTTTGTTTATTCATGTACTTCTTGTAACAGCTTCAAAGGTAAGGAACAAGGATAGGAGCAAGCGGAGAAGCCCACTGGCTTCCACCACCTAGTCTACATGGTTTCTACTGCCATGGGTGGAACACTCAGTCACACAACAACATTCCAACTCTGACATAACATTCCACCTGTGACATCATTCAGTCCCTGACACCATTCAGCCCCTGCAAACACTCAAGACAGGACATAACACATCTCCCTTGCTTCACTCACAAAATCAAAAACTCTCCAGTGAAGGTCTCAGACAAAGTAAAGACCCTTGGTGTCTACTTACAGGCCGCCTTAGGAGCAGACGCGCAGGTGGCATACCTCAAATAGACATGCCAATAACATCAAAAATTGTTAAGGGCCAGCAAAAATGCATAAAACACAGCCAAATCATTCGAAATAATGCCATAACGACAATCACTAGCAAATCAAAAAGAGAACACGTCACCAAGGAGAGATAGGCCCTCCATTGGCTATCTATAAAAGACCGAACTTCACTCAAGTCAATGGGCCTCATTAGGACCCTGGCGGTGACGGTATGTACGGTGCCGGTAGGGCACTGGCACCGTTCATACCGTCCCGCTGCATTACGAGTTCTGCTTGCGGGTTCCTGACAGCCCGGCAGGTCTAACCTGGCGGGCTGTGCGGCACCTGCAAGCAGAACTCGTGATTGCACCTGCACCGTTATCAAGGGTGCTGGTGCAGCCATGCTCCCAACCCCCATTCTGCCCTATCGGGCAGAATGGGGATCGGGAGCCCGGCATTACCGCCACCCTCGAATGGGCAATTACCGACTCATTCAACTCGTAATGGGCCGGTTATTGCCCAATCGCAGGTGGTGGGGCTAGTAGCGAGCATAGCGGTAGCCGTGCCTGCCATACCGGCACGGCTACCGCCATGCTCGTAATGAGGCCCAATGTCTTTTGTCCATCACTGTTTATACGGAACTCAAAAAGCAAATAAGCCCTTATCTATCTGGTCGGACACTAAGGTCCAAAAACAAAGGGCTAGTCAAAGCTGGACAGACAAATAAAGCCAATGGACTAGGTCGAGCGTTCCCTAGTAGAGCTACTGCCAAATGGAACGGACTCCAACTTCACCTTAGACTCGAGACCAACTACCTGAAATTCAGAAAGAAACTAACACCCACACTGTTCAAATCAATTAACTGTGACTAGACTACCTCACACTGACTGACTGTCTTCACTAATATGTCCTGATCCCTTTACTGTTTGTCTGCGTCTTTTTGTTAGCGCCCTGATGCCTGCGGACTGAGGCTCCTTATAAACATATAAATAAAATAAATAAAAAATAAGGTAAGAATATGGCATCTTTACAGAGAGCAACAAAAACCACAATAGCCTTTCCCCAGCAGTGCACTTTGCGAGCCAAGCAACATCCTAACTCAGTAGAATGCCTTCCTGACATGCGACAGCCCAGCCCGCCGCCTGACAGAAAGACATAAATGTACAGTGTCAAACACATTCCAATGACACTCTGTTGGCGTGGCTCTTAACAAGAATTACAGCCGCTGCTTTACCGATCCTCCCTCTGTGGTTGCGTTATCAGCAGAATCCAAAGTCTGCAGCTCCTGCTCTTCTCCGACAGCCGGCACCATTACCAGTAAAGACAATAGCTCTTTCCGCTTTCGACAAGGTACTCTGAGTGATCTCCGAAAACCACTCTTGCTCTGAGGGTGTGTGCAAAACCGCCGAACGGTACCGTAATATATAAAACGGAAGCAAAACTCACCTGAAAATGATGCAAACACACAGGAAGAACATTTTGGAAATAAGAAACGTACAACAATATGCTGTCCTTAACCCATTACTGTCCAAAATGTACATTTCTGAATGGAAAAGTACATGGAACGAGCCGGAACGGTGCTGTAACATCTAAAAAAGCAGCAACACCCACCTGAAAATGCTGCAAACATGCATGAAGAATATTTTGGAAATGAGGAAGGTTGAAAAATGTGCTCTCATTAACCAAATACTGCCCAAAATCAACATTTTAGGGTAACTAAAGGGACAGGCATTAGTAGGAGGACTAAGGGCTCAACAAATTATGAAACAGAGGGGGTGTCCTGCCACATATATTTGTACAGTCACATTAATTCCATACCATGACAATTTTCTAGATTAGATTGCAAAGCATTTATTATTCAGCTTCTGAAAAATTCTTTCAAATAAATTATTCCGAAAAAAAAAATCTTTGTCATTTTTCACACAACACATACAATAGTACAAAAACTTACAAAACATGTTACCATACATGAAGGACTATTCATTATTGTGTATACAAGGCAACAGTTAATATGTAGTGCTGTCATAACCCTTCTGACCGGCATTTGACCTCGAACAGGTCAAGAGAGAGGGGTCTTAAACAGAGTATACCCCTATTAGCAACCAGAATTAGAAAAGTAGCTACACATTAATTTTGTATGTAACACTTTAATCTTGTATGTAACTATTTGTTTCCAACACATTGTTACCTACACGTGTGATACTGGAGCACAAATGCTGTCCAACATTGTTATGACGGCACTACATATTAACTGTTGCCTCGTATAGGTTGTGTACGGGTTAATTAATGAAAGCCTTATCCAAAGAATTGTCAACAAAACTTAAAAAATGTACATGAATTAATGTGAATGTAGAAATATATGTGGCAGGACGCCCCCTCTGATTCACAAAATCGACATTTTAACAGGCAAAAGTACCCAAAACGGCCCAGAACGGTACCCTATTATATGAAAAGGCAGGAAAACCCACCTAAAAATTCCACAAACATGCATGAAGAACATTTTGGAAATGAGGAAAGTTGAGCAATGTGCTGTCATTAAACTGTTACTGGCCAAAATCTACCTTTTAACAGGAAAAAAGTAACCAGAACGGCACCCTAATATATGAAAAGGTAGCGCAACTCAACTGAAAATGATGCAGACTCACATGAAGAACATTTTGAAATGACGAAGGTTAAACAATGTGCTATCATTATCCCATTACTGCCCAAAAGCTACATTTTAACAGGAACAATTACCCAAAACGGGCCAGAACAGTACAGTAATATATAAAAATGCAGCAAAACTCGACTGAAAATTATGAAGACACACATGTAGATCATTTTGAAATTAGAAAAATCAAACAAGGTGGTGTCATTAACCCATTACTGCCCAGAAATGATATTTTATCACAAAAAAGTACATGGAACCGACCGGAATGGTACCCTAAAATATGAAAAGGCAACGAAACTCTGAAAATGATGCAAACACCCATGAAGAACATTTTGTAAATAAGGAAGGTTGAAAAATGTGCTGTCATTAACCTATTGCTGCGCAGGAAAAAGTACCCAGAACAGGGCGGAACGGTACCCTAATATATGAAAAGGCAGCAAAACCCACCTGAAAATGCTCTAAATGTGCATGAAGAACATTTAGGAAATAAGGAAGGTTGAACAATGTGCTACATTTTATAACAAAAAAGTACCCTGACGGTACCCTGATATATGAAAAGGCAGCAAAATTCAACTGAAAATGATGCAGACATTTTGAAATGAGGAAGGTGAAACAATGTGGTGTCATTAACCCATTATTGCAACAAATACGGCCGGAACGGTACCCTAATATATCAAACGGCAGCAAAACTCAACTGAAAATGATGCAGACACACATGAAGAAAATTTTGAAATGAGAAAGGTGAAACAATGTGGTGCCATTAACCCATAATTGCCCCAAATGTACATTTCATCATGAAAAAGTGCCGGGAACGGTACCCTAATATCTGAAAGGCAGCGAAATTCAACTGAAAATGATGCAAACATACGTGAAGAACATTTGGAAAAGGAGGAAGGTTGAAAAAAACACTATCAAATTACCCATTACTGCTCCAAATCTACATGTTATCATGAAAAAGTACTGGAACAGGTCAGAACGGTACCATATGTGAGGAACCTGAGGGCATCCTCCCATCTACTCTCCTTGGGACTTCCTCTCAGGTGGCCTGGGAAAGACCATCACTCCTGGATACTGACCCTGGGGCTGGATATAGAAGGGTGGATCACATTGGTGGAGGATCTTTGGGGAGTGGAGGAAAGGTGCCTTTAAGTGAGGCATGGTATCCCCCTTTCCCTTGTCACAATACACCCTACCCTCCCTGACCTTTGTAGGTTATTACCAAACTTCCCCAATATCACACACACCTTCTGTCTCCTTTTCACAGTAGACTGGGATGAGCTAGAGGCAACTAAGAGTAATGCACACTTTCCTCTGTGCACACCACTTTGGTACTGTGATGAGGAAGATGACTGCGGAACACTGCTCTAAGAGTCAGGGATGTCCCATTGACAGAAGTAATTATGGTCAGGCAAAGGACTTGCACCTGCAGCCAATTGAGTGGCTACAGGTGCATAAATGGAAGAGAGAGCCATTTGGAGGGGGAGATCCACCTGGCAAGGCTGACACAGCAACCTGATGTGGAGCAGGCTGGGGAGGGGCAGCCGAAAAGGACGCAGCCAGCTACAGGAGAGCAAGAAAGATGCTGAGGTCAGGACGGGCCTCGAGAGGGTGGAAAGCATTGAATAGCCCTGAGCTGCGTGCCCCCGGCTGGAGCTGGGGGGACACAGAAGTCTCTAGAAAGCCACTGAAAGCAGCAGCAAGGTTCGGAAGAGGGGAGCACTGCTCGCTGGAGCTCGTGATGCGTGAGAGGAGAGCGAGCGAGAGCAGGAGAGGAAAGCGAAAACACCCAGAGGAGCGACCACTTATGCCGGGGTTCTCCAGGGGCTAAGTATGGGCAAAGGAAGATGCCGATCAAGTGAAAGCATATAATGATTGCGTCTGGAGACCAAAGTACGATATTGAATACCGAACAAGCTGCAATGTACTTAATGAGTTGTTAAATACTGAACCAAGGAAAAGATATGAAAAAGACATGAAAATACTGCACTAGAGAAAAAAAAGTGATGCATATATTTGAATTAAGTGAATTTGAAGGTAAAGCATTTATGAACAATGTGGAAGTACAAAGCAAAGTGAAAACCAGCAATGAGAGCCTGTGAAGCAAGTAAAAAGCAAACGATAATCACTATTGGATATTTTGAAAGTAAGGTGGTAACAAGGAGAAATATTGAAGTATGTCAAAGTCACATGTTGGCAGTGTCAAAGGACTGTCAAAGTGAAAGAGAAGCAGATATGGACTAATGACAGAAATGCAGAAAGGAAACCTGCGTTGGCACGGACGTCCAATGAGAAGTAATGAAATTTACAAAGTGCCAAGGGTTTTCAGTTGCGTGACCTGTGATGGGTGGACCGTGTGGTCTGACAGCTGCGCCTAGACCGAGTAACTCCTACTTGGAGTGAACCAAGGGAAGCCAAGAGGCTGAAGCTGTTTTGCTTAACAAGTGTTTAGGTGACTAAAATGAAAGGCAAGTTAAATGAAGTGTTGAAAAGCCTGAAATGTTGCAAAGTGGATTTGAAATCAATATTGAGAATTAAGCAAGCTGAATTGACTATACATTTGAAGCCAGGAGACCTGCCTTCTTGGGGAAGGAAACCCAGCGGTTTTGGTACTGTGTTGATCTTGGGGAAGGGAACCCTGAGGCCTTTTTGTGGAACTGATTTGAACTTGGGGAAGGGGAGGCTGAGTGCAGGAGCTGGAAGAAGCTCAAAACTTTATTTTGAACACTGTTTCTTTGGTTGCTGGCATGCCTACACATTGTATGTCTTCAGTTGTGAGAGCAAGTATAAGTTTTGGACAAAGACAGACGTTTTAGTTGAACATTATGACAGACACTATGCTTAGTTTCTTTAGGTAGGGAAATGCCACCTTAGCATAGAGCAGGTTAGGCTTTATTCCATCCTGACATTTAAGAAATAAACCATTGATTTGAGAAAAAGTGAATCTGTTGTCTGTGTCTTACTTTGTGATGCCTTCACACATAGCGGTGCCATACCCCATTGCCCCCCTACCCCTTTCCGATTTGGGGAGTAACACCATGGACCATACCCCTTACTAGCCTACTAATAAACACAGACACTTGTTATACATTTGGAAACAAAATGGTCACATTTACTGGAGCAATAACACAATACAGGGGCAGTCCCATCCCTAAACAACGGCATGGTTCACGACCCTAGACTCTTAAGGTAGCCCATAGGCAGGGAAATGTCAAAGTTCTGAATGTTCTGGTGTCCTCTTGCCGCACACGGCTTTAGCAAGGCACCAGACATACGCTCCAGATTGTACTGCACGCAGTACTTCTTCCTCGGGGTCCTGAAACTTGTTGGTGAGGAATCTCAACTGTCCCTAAGGGACTCAGTGCCCATCGTCTGAATGTGGCTCGAATGCGGCCATCGGGAAACCACCCACGGTTGAAACCACTGCGTCACACTCCTCCCCGGCTAGGACTGCCCTGAACTCAGCCTGTGGCAGAAATTGAACAATTTGTACATGGTAAAATAAAAACAAGCAAAACATTACCTACAAACTTACACCTCGAAATCCGCTGAAACAAAAGTTACATAGCTGCACATCCCAATCGGGTAGATCTCTCGAAGGTTAAACGCTACCTACGCTGATGTTGATACAAACAGAAAATGTAATAGCTGATGGAGACAGTAACCACCATCAACAACAGTACCTAGTGACTTACGACTTTGAGATACGCTGAACTCAGAATTAATTGCCGTACAAAATGTTTGAGATTGATCTGATATTCCAGTCCAAGAAAACCTACCAACTACCTCACCCCTGTGAGAGCCCTGCCTGTCCCGAAACTAGCCGCAAAGGTGAGGGGTGTGGGACTTCAGGCAGGGGCGGAGGCTGGATAGAGGCTGAGCTACCAGTCCCTCCGCCTTATATCCCATCCCCAGGCGCGCACTGGATGTGCAAGCCCTGGGGACGCCCCTTACTCCAGGAGGAGGAAAGGTGGGAGTTACCTGCACTGGGGAGGGGGCGGACAGAAGGGTGGCCCGCTATGCGGGATGTCCCTCTAGCACCCCCTTTGGGGGCAGGGACATCCCCTTAGCGGTGCCATCCCTCGTTGGCCCTCTCTTTCCGATGGGGGAGTCAGACCATGGACCATACCCCTTACTAGCCTACTAATAAACACAGAAACTGGTTATACATTTGGAAACAAAAAGGTCACATTTATTGGAACAATAACACAATACGGGGGCAGTCCCAGTCCTAAACAACATCATGGTTCACGACCATAGATTTCTAAGGTAACCCATAAACAGGGCAATGTCAAAGTTCTGAATGTTCCGGTGTCCCCTTGCCGCACACGGCTTTAGCAAGGCACCGGACATACACTCCAGATTGTACTGCACACCCATAAGCAGGGCAATGTCAAAGTTCTGAATGTTCCGGTATCCCCTTGCTGCACACGGCTTTAGCAAGGCTCTCGGCATGTTGGTGAGGAATCTCAACTGTCCTTAAGGGACTCAGTGCCCATCATCCAAATTTGGCTCGAGAGCGACCATCGGGAAACCGTCCATAGTTGAAACCTCTGCGTCACTCCTCCTCCCCAACTAGGACTGCTCCGAACTCCGCCACACTTTGGGGGTGGCCTCCCTGCTGCCCCAATGCCCCCACACAACACATCCGCATTACCCTTGCTCTAGCTGTAACCGGCCTTCAAGAGGGCATGCAGAATGGCTCTGAGGAACAGGACATTCCCATTATTCGATAAATGCACCCCGCTGCCACAAATTGGGAAGGAGGCGAATGGAGGCAGGCGTGTTTTACAAATCCCAGGCCCTCAGCCTTTGCAAATTTCTCAATCTCCCTGTTGAGCCTGAGCCTAGACTTCTCCATGCCCATGTGAGACGTCGCACCGTGCCCTTGCAATCTGGGCACCACCTCTGACCAGATGATGTCAGTAACCAGGTTATTCTTGTGCCAGTGCGCGCAGACCTAATAGAATCTGGGCTCATAGTCGGCCCCTCTCCAGGGTGGAGAGACCATTGCCCCAATGCACAAACAAACATACAGGGTGTAGGCCACTTTCTATTATTACACTACTCATTTTATAACCGTTCAGAAGCACCAGTGGATTTACTCACACCTTACGCTTCCCTTCTAAATTCATCCTCAACTTTCATGTGCACCAGTCTATAGAACTGCTGTCTCCTTTGACCATAAAATAATTTCACTTAGCTGACTTATGGAGATCATTCCTGTCAGCCGAAAGTGCCCAGCTATCCTGCGGTTGGCACATGTTTCTCTTCTCTGGTGCATGACTACAGAGTCAACCCCTTTCCCAGAGCCTTTGTGGGTACCCCTTTACTTCCCGGGCAGTTAAAAGACAAGTCCCGGCTGATAGGTGTGGCCAAATCAAATCCCTATGTTAACCAAGTGATGTTTTGGGGGGAGTGTTCGAAAAATCGCTTTTCTTTGAGAACCTTCCTAAACCAGGGGGAAGGCTCTGGCCCTCCCGGGCCCACCTTGTGGGCTGATGAATAAAAGCATATCTCTTTACATGCATGTGAAGGTTGCTGAACTACTAATTCAAGATCTATTGGTAACCATTCACCAGGACAAATTGGATTTACGCACATATTTTCACTCGTCTCCAAGGTCAATGTCAATCCTCCTATTGACTTTCTGTCTTCTTTGGCCCTAACATGCTTTCACTTAGTTGCCTTTGTAAATCAGTACTGGCATTATCAGTGCCCCAGAACCTGCGGGTGGCCCAGGACACATAGTCAGTGGTACCATTGGAGGTCTATGCAGCCCCCCCAAACCTGGTAACCAAGTACCCGCCTGTTGGCCGAGGCCCTGCAAATTTTAAACAAACCGCAATTTCAAATACCCGTGCACTTTTGCCATCCTCTGGTCTTACCGTGGCATGTATCCTGTGCCGGTGTCCCACAGCTTGCCCAACCTCAGAGGGTCGTAGTGCTGCGTTACCAGCCAGACCTTCAAGCTGTACGTAAACCACAATTTCAACATATCAGTGCATGTATGCCACCATCCAGGCTTACCACAAGCATGAAACATGTGTGAGTGTCCCATTTCAAAACTGTCTTGTGGGTCGTTATGGTGCGTTCCTGGCCAGACCATTAACTTGCACGCAAACCACCATTTCCAATTATAAAAGAGCTTATATCAACGTCCAGTTTTACCATGTGCATGCACATTGTGTGAGGTCCCATAGTTTACCAAATCTTTGGAGTTTGTTGAGCCGTGTTACTGGACAGACCCTCCAGTTGCACATAAAACAAAATTTGAACTTATTGTGCACTTATGCCATGCTCCAGTCTTACCACTGGCATGTCATTGTGGGAGTGCCACAGTTTACCAACCTTTTCGGGATCGTTATGCTGCATTCCTGGTCCCACTCCTGGGAGTAGACTGGGGTGGTAGTTGACGTCCTCCATTATTTTTGTATCCTATGATAACACATAATTGCAAATCTGTTATTCACACAAATAGGCAGAAAAGTGTTCCCCAGTTGGCCCATCGCGAAGTAACGACCGTCAGTGGATCCCTAAATCCCTCAACCTTACGTTCCCATGGCTAAACTAGTTTATGGTAAACGGATTACTGCCATTGCGCCATTCACCAAGCCATCTCAGTTTTTTAAAACCTGACTGTGAACGGAGTCACAGCGAAAATACTGTGGTGTTCTTTGTTTACATTTCAGGGCAATTTATACCTACAGTTTTCCTGTGCATTTTTAAACCACGCCAATTCAGTAGAAACTGGTCCCTCATTATACCCTCTTCTATTCTGACTGCCCCCACTGGCCTGCCAGCCCAATCCCGGACACTGGAAGCAGGCAATTCGAGGGGTATTTAATTCTAGTTAACTGCACCCCCTTAACCTTTCCGTTTTGCATTTATGTCTTTTTTATTTCTACTACAGTCCTTCATTAAACAGAAGGTTCCAAGAAAATTGTTTATACGGTGCCCATGAAACATTGAAACCAAAGTGCAAATATGCTATACTGGGCAAACGGCCACCGGGCTCTGACTGTGCCTCAAAAATGGTCTCGGACTTAAATGGAAAATGGCGCACAATTGTAACTACCCATTCATATGACCCAGTACCAATCGCACCCATTGCGTGAAATAAGATGCCAATAGTGTATTTCAGAATCTGTACTCAGCAACACTGGTCAAAACTACTGACCATACAATGCGTAAACGCATCTTAGGTTCATTGTGGCCATGAACCTAAAGGACTTTAGGCCATTCGCTGCCTGTAAGCCGACCATTTTAATATCACTCGAGCCATGCTAGCATCCAACTCCTTCCTACCTTTTATGACCAGTTCTAAGGGCACTCCTTACCATCAACATCCTCAAACTAAAACAAAGTTTTAAATGTGCTACTAGAATTCCACTAGTATTACCCATAAAAAGGCCATGCAAAGATGCGTCGTGCCAACTGAGTAAAGGTCCATCCTTGCAAATGTGATGCAAATTGTTGGTTTTCAAAGATATTTAATCTGGCCCACTGATGAAGAGTAAGGGGGACAGAGTACCCTTGATAGAGAGGAATAAGTAATTTTATCAATCATTATTCACCCTAAAGATTGCCATATTTTCATGTTCCCATATTTTCATGTTCCCCTTCTACCTGGCAGCAAATATGATACTTAATTCAGCAGACACTTCCTACTTTGAGTGTCCATCAAAGCCTAACCTGTTTTATCCTCGGTCAACCTTACTACTAATTTCCAGCTCCTTACCAGTACCGTGACCAACCTGGCAAATGATCCTATCTCCTCTTAGGGCATCCTTGCATCTGTTTTTGCCCATAAAACAATGTTATTCCCACAAAGCAGATCATAGGGCATCATGTGGTCACCCCGTTGGGACTCTTCTGTTTGTCCTGGAACCATTTTGTCATGTGGATCGATACCTTAATAAATTTAGTAGTCCCCAAACTGATTTGAGCCCCTTGCACAGTAATACAAACCACAAACTGGGTGGTAACCCCACATAGATGGCGCAGCGACCCACAGGGCACCGTCGCAACAAATCTTGTTTGTTTGTTTATTTATTTATTGTGCGCGCCAGACCTGAGGGTATCGGGGCACAGGAGATAAGAATACGTATCAGCTTAGTTACAAAGGTTGCGGAACAAATTTAAACAGTTACCTCAAGGTTACAAGGTTGAGGAAAATTAGAACAGTTACCTATCCCTCAGCTCAACTCCCATTCTAAAATTATGGTTGCTGCGAGGGGCAAGTAACCAATGCTCGAATAACCTCTGCCCCATACTGCACATGCCGCATGTGATTACAAAATCAGCCCAGCCGCTACAGCCTTAAAACGAATGGACCGTTTACTTTACACCAATTGATGTAAAAACATGCAGGGCTGCACAGTCAGCAGCTTTAAGTCACCCTTGTGAAACTGTAGCTCTACCACAGGGGATGACAACTAACTTGGGGCAACTGATCAGGCACTTGAGGTTTTAATTATAAAATACTCAGTCCTACTTCATCACTGCAGGACACGTCCGTGTCTTCAGCGTGCACAATCCTTAAAGCCGACCACAGCGATCAAACACCCAGTTGTCAGGTGTGAAGGCTGGACACTTCACCACTGCACTATACAACCTGATGAGGCACTTATCACCAAACACATGCTAAATATTCCCGCAACCTGAAAAACGGAGCTGCGAATCAGTGAGAACTGGCTGAAATGCAATTTTTAAAACCATAACGCTACATGGAGATTGCAGACACACGTGCTGCCTATTTTCCGTGCGCTCAGTGCGCACACCCAACCTACTGAAGGCAACTAGCTATTCAATGCTGTGGATGCAATGGACCAATAAATACTTGAAATGACAAGGCTGCATTGCAAATGCCCATCAGAACAAAATTGTCGAAAAGGAGATCACGAAACGCTCCTTGTAAACGGCAGACGGCCCCAAAGCCCACCCAGGTGGTAATGAGGGATCGGACACATGATTCTCCCAAATAAGGACACCCGAACTTACATTACTTGTGTACAACACTGTAAAACTTAAATTAAGTTCTGGGGGACAGAAAATGGCAGAATGCCGCTGAGAACACCCACAAATAACGAAATCACGGCTGCATTAAAAGTAAAGAGCGCGCCGATCGTAAATAATAATGCAATAAAAGAAGAGGCCAACCTGGAAGCCATTGGCGCGAGCCTGCCCCTCTCAGTGGCCTAAAATCTCCAAGCCTAGCAAAGCGGGCGCCACGGGTACACATAAAAACACTGCAATAAGACATGCGGCGCAGGGCCATAACACCCAATATATGCAATAATTGCCAATTGCAAAACCATGGCTGGGGGAAAAGAGGTGACCGTACTGGGCATGATCACCTAATATGAAGGAAAGCTTGTGGCCGGACAGACTCCCTCCCAATACGCAGTACATTAAGCACCTCATTCAATTCAATGAATCGGGGTGGGGGGGTGTAAGATCCGGAAGGCGCCGGAACGGTACCTTAACATATAAAATGGCAGCAAAACTCACCTGAAAATGATGCAAACACACAAGAAGAACATTCTGAAATGAGAAACCTTTAAAATAACTTTTAAACTTTAAAATAGCAGCAAATGATATAGGGCCATCTGAGCCTCTGCCGGCCGCTTCTTGGTCAGTGTTTCCTACTTTCTCTGTTCTGGAGGTGGCCACTGCTGTTCCTAAACTCAGGTCATCATCCCGCCTTGATCCTACTCCTCTTCATCTTATTAAGGATATCCTTCCTCACATTACTTATTTGTTGACAGAAACAGTTAATACATCCCTCTCTGCGGGAGTGATCCTGGCCTCCCTTAAACTGGCCACTGTGATCCCACTGTTAAAGAAACCCTTGTTGGATCCACTGATCCCTTCTAACTTCCATCCTATCTCTCTTTTACCTTTCCTGAAGAAACTTCTTGAATCCCTGGTCTGTCCACTACTCTCCACTTTTCTTGAGGAATCCTCTTTCTTTCACCCCTCACAATCGGGGTTTCGCTCAGGACGTGGTACCGAGAGTGTCCTGGTCTCTGTCACGGACGACTTGGCGCGGACTCATGATGGGGGCAGCATCAATGCTCTGGTTCTATTGGACCCATCAGTCGCCTTTGACACCATTGATAATTTAGTCCTGCTAGGCCGCTTGGAAGGTACCGGACCCACGGGCACCGTCCTTGATTGGTTATCTTCCTTCCTCTCCGTCCGTTGTCAAATTCTATCACTCCCTCCTTTTTTTCTGCAGCTATGGTCCACCGTCTCCCCGGTCATATTTAACATCTACATCCAGCCTTTGACCAAACTGATATTCTCTCACGGCTTCCTCCGTTATTCTTACACCGACGACACGCAGATACTGGTTCATCTGGATCTCTCCAGCCCTGAGTGAGATGCCAGATTTCTTGCCTGTATGGAGGCCGTGGGAGAATGGATGCATTCCAACTGGGTTAAGCTGAACGGTGATCAAACCGGGGATTTGGTGGTGGCCCCCCCCCCTGAAGCTGCTACTCATTGGATGCCAGCTTTCTGGCCTGCCTCCCTGGGCCCCTTTCCTCAGCCAGTCTCAATGGTCAAGGACCTTGGGGTTAAACTCACTGCATCCTTGTCCATGGAGTCACAAGTCAGCTCTGTGTGCCAGCGGGGCATTGTCAGCTGAGGCTCTTGTGTTGGGTCATTCCTTATATCCAAGAGCATCTCTGTGTCTTTGTCATTTCTGCTCTGGGTACATCCTCACTGGACTATTGCAACTCTCTGTACTTTGGCCAACCTGCTTATATACTTCATCGCCTGCAAGTCCTCCAGAATGCTGATGCGCGATTGGTGACTTCTACTTCTCGTGGCTGTCACATCTCCCCTGTTCTCCGCAGACTCCATTGGCTGCTGGTGGCCAAACATATTCAATTCAAGGACATTTGCCTGGTCCACCGAGCTTTCTATGGCCAGGGGGTGGAATAGCTCATGGTGACCTTCGTGCCCTACATCACGAGCCAAGCTCTGCGGTCAGCTATCGCTTGCTTGCTGACTGTTCCATCGGTCAGGTATAGCTGCATTGGTGTCTGCGCTTTCTCAGTGGCTATGGCTGTTCTCTGGAATTCTCTGCCTCTTTCAGAGCTACTCCAATTCCTCTGGCTTTTCGCAAAGCTCTGAAAATGTTTCTTTTCTCTTTCACTACTCTGTAGGGAGCACCAAGATGCCCTTAGGCAAATGTTGTGATTTACAAAATCTATTCCATTCCATCTATTCCATTCCATACCTTTGATTGTAAAAGAAATAGTGTGTTCCAACTCCTCCCGGAGTAAGAACAGATTTAATGAGTTCTTTGTTAGAGCCACAGTTTAGCACTCTCATCAACTGCTACCTGGTTTTCACTCATGCCAGGCCTTCTACTTCAGTAACTTTCCACACGGGTTTACTCACCTGCCCGTCTAATACTTCACAAGAGAACAAAGTGTGCTTCAGTGGTAACTTCAAACTAAGAACAACAACTTCACAAGGTTTAGTTAGCATCAAACTTTAAACCATTTTCAGTGAAACAAGGAATCACATTAGTGCTCTTTAGGATTCCTCTGTAACTATGCTTCTCTTCCTCTGGATAATCTTCTTCAGAAGGGCAACCTGGTTGCCACCTTTCTTTCCCCTCTACGCCAACAACCATATAGTGACCGTCTTGGCTTTGGCAATGTGTGTTTATATCATCTAGTGATCTGTATTTCATAACACAACACATAAACAGAAAGTCTTACAACTCTTGGGGTTACCAATATTCCCCTCTTGCCTTGATAGGTTATTCGGTATGATAGGTTATTTATAACATGCTTAATACCCAGAGGTTTCTAAGTGCGGACCTGGGGATCGAACCTGTGGTGCTCTGTGTCGTTTTGCTTGCAAGGCAAGCACATTGCCCCCGGGCTATCATCCCGAGACCTTGAGCAATGTTTGTTGTATTGGTATTGCTGTTTTTTTTAATACTCTTGGCTTGGTATTGTTTGTATGCTTTTGTTTGGACTAAAGCTTCCCCACAGGGTTTTTGGGCCTTCCGCCAACTCACATGCTTGCTTGCACAGTCACTTTGGTTTAATAAGTAAAACATTTGTTGGTTTTGTACAGTTCGGTATTCAGAATCGTAATCACTGCTTCTCTAACTCACACGCGAGTGAAACTGCCTGCTGTGGATAGCATCAGAGCGCTCCGGAGTCATTTGCAAGCTGTGAATTTACCAGTTAAGTCGCTCGATCTAGTTCCGTTTGGTGTTCTCAGGTCTTCTGACATTGTGGCTCCTCGCAGTCAGGCAAACAGCCTCGTCTGGTCCACCTCTGCTAATGCCACTCGAATTTGGAACTTCCTCCGATCATTAGAGGCTCAGGTGGAACGCAGCCACCTAAAGCCTTTAACAAGGGTACACTTCCCTCGCTAATTCCGCTTCCTGCTGCGTAACCTCTGCACAACGAGCCTTCAATGGGCAAGCCTCCCGTTCTTACGCTCCCCGTTGTGCAATCTCTGCAACAGTAATAGCTCGAGACAAAGACACTCTCCGGACTTGTGTTGCATCCCGCCGTACACATCATTCCAGAAGACGAGCTTGTTTTTTAAAAGGTACGCGCAAACCTGTTTTCCTTCCTTATGGTGTGTGGCGCTTCATTCCCCCGTTCCTTTTACAATGGAGATTGCGGCAGGGATCGAACAAACTACGAGTACCATGATTCTCCACTGCACTATCATGTGTCCTGCACCACCAATCACCATGCTCTGACGTTTAGCTTTCACTTTCAGGTAAAAGCAGTCTTTTCATTCGGCTTCTGATTGAAGTTGCTGGCGCCTTTGAAGTTTCGTCTTCGTCCTTTCTTGGAAATCTGGATTTCTTGACCTTTGCCTGCCTAACGGACCGTCTTGTCTGCTGCTTTGTACTTTACTGCCAGGTTAGTGTACCAGGACCTATATCTTGTTTTCACGGACTGCCTTGCCTCACGATTCTGTACTTCTGCTGCCCGCACGTTAACAGGACCCTTTCCAGCCTTCTTTGAGTGATTCACCTAACATTTATCACTGCTATTTTTAGCCTGTAAAAAGGAAGGAAAGTGCCTGTGCATTTCGGATTGCTCTCCCTTTTGCAAGCCTTGTTACTGCGGTTGCCTTAAGTTTTCCATTCACACCACGCCTGCCTTCTGTCATTACACTGGCCCTTGCTACTAGCCCCGAACAGCACATCTAACAGGATTACCATCTGGGAAATTACCATCTGGGATTCATTGACATTTCTATCACTTCTGATCTATTGGACATTGGGGATTGCGTTTACCTTTCTTCAACAAGTGCACAGGGGGACGCTGCGCAGAGTGTGCACCAACCCGGACCTAGTGCGCTCCTCGTGCCGTTCGGGTTAGAACCCTCACTAACATTCCTGTTTATTATTTTATACTGCCGTTTTTGTTCACCTTGGATTGATCCCAACTCTACTAGTGGTAAGGAGTGTTTCTTTCCTATTCCAACCCATTGTCATAGTTCCTTGAATAGTCTTGACAGTGATATTGTCTTTAGGTAGAAAAATCCATCCCCGGTCTGCAATCATAAAACTCATCTCTTCTTCTTTATTTTTACAGCTGGTAAAATCGTGGCGGTGTGTTCTCCCCGCTCTTTTGGGTGATCGGGCTCTTGTACTGTTTTAATCAGTAGAGGGTCATATAATTTTAAAGATCTATACCCTCACAGAGAGGAGGCTTGGTTGGAGGCCCCATCCGAGCTCTTCAATCAAACCCTGTGAATACCAGTCCTGGTCACCTCCTTATCCTCATACTAGTTGGTGAGTAACAACTTGACACTGCTCTTGGCTACACAATGGTCCCAGCGTCTTCTCTCACACCAGCTTCGCTTTCCTATGAGGCCCGCACTGCATTCTCTTCTCCTGCTGCTCATGCTCTCCCTCTTCCTGCACCTGAGGGGGCTTTTTAAGCCTCTCAGTGTCCCTCAGGTGTAGACCGTTTACACTAATTAGCTGACTACTCCCACAGCAGTATTCCTCACCATCCCTCTTCCTTGTCCCAGTACTGAAGGAATTATGGGACTTGAAGTCCCTGTCAACCAAGTGAGTTTTCCTAACGTCTTCTACCTTACAATAAGACATTCCAAGATTGGGGTTTCGGGGGAAATTGGCAAGGGAGTTTCTCCTTCCTCCTGGCCTGTTCCCACCCCATGTCATCCTCCCGCAGAACACCACCCCCAGGGTTGAGATCAGGAAGCAGCTGCCTTCCCCTGACCACATGAGAAGGGTCCCAGGCCAAGATTCTGGGGGAATCACTACTGATTCATAATACTATATGCACATCCATCTCTGCTGCTGCTGTAAACTCCTTTCCCAGGTTCTTCTTGTCTCCTGCAAGGAATCACTCCCATACTCTGTTACATCCTGCACTCTGCCACATCACACTGCTACACCAACCTCATCTTTTCTCTCCATTTTTACTGTCACAAACTATCCAGGACCATCAGTTTTTACCCTTCTCCCCCCAACCACTCTTCATTCTTTTGTCTCTCACTGCAAAAGGCTTAAGAATCCCTGATCTCACGAGCCTCCTTTCCCTACCACCCCTCAGTACGTTCTCTCCACTATCCCACATTCTCATCCCCCTTTAGCTCAGATTTTTTCCACACTTCCCATCCCCTACTCTGCCGACCCTTCCTGTGCTCCTACAGACCCCTTCGTACCCCAGACTGTTAAAGGACTGACTTCGCTAAACTGCACCTCTCTAGCCCCTTTATTATCCTGTTCCTTTCATTAGATGGCCACTGTCATACCCCTCTCAAATACCCATTTAGCTGAGCCCAAAAACCCCAAAACCATACCAACCACTCAGACACACCTGGTATACTCTCTTGCCAGGTACTATCACAAATAGGCATTTTCTTGAGGTTGGCATTTGTCTGAGTATCCTCTCTTTTATCCCTTTGAAATCATTAGGATGACTTCCCTGCTTTACTACATTATCATTGTTCTTTCCCCCCTTTGTACACTCCAGGATGTATTTGCGTGATTTATCAAATCTGTATCACGTATAATGCCACTGGTATCCGCTTGTGCTCTTCAGAATATCTTTGCATGATTTACAAAGTTTGTATCAAATATAGTACCACTTGCATCCCTGTGTGCTCTTTGGGATATACCTGCATGGGGTTTCAGCTGCTCTAGCTCTCTTAATGCCCTTGCCACCAGCCCAACCCTTTCCATACCTTTGGGAAGCGTCTGGGTGGTCTCCGGTCTCATCAGGTGGTGGAGCGGAGTTTGTCTGCTGCAGCTGCGTTTGGCATTCTCTTTCCCGCGGTTCCACAGCTCCGGATTCTTACTTGTGTCTCTGGCTGCCTGTGTCTTTGTTCTCGGTCTGCTTTTGGCGGTTTGGATTCTTTTGTCCCTGCCTCTGGCCAGGCCCGCCTTGCTTGGGCCTCTCTCCTTGCTACATGCCTCTGCGTCTCAGCTCTTAGCCTTAGTATTCTCTGGCATAGAACAAGCATCTTGTTCTTGCTTCTCCAGGGCAGATTCCACAGACTATTTAGTCCTTCTTCCCTTTTTATGATTGGGATTGCTTCTTGACAACTGTACCGTGCGTGTTGGTTCCGCGGTGGGATTTTGCCTCCTTCATCTCAGTAATCCTTTGCATTAAGCTAGGGTGAGTCTCCCTCATCCTCATCCCATTCCACTGTAACATACAAAAGTATGGGGGACCAGAATGGTCTGAATAGAAGATAAAGAAAGTGGGGACTGAGTTGGGTGAAGGGAAGTAGAGGACAGAAGTGAAGGAGGGGAACACCGCATTCTCCCAAGTGGATCGTCACTGGCCCCATGAGGGGTTTCCCTCCCCATGCAATCCACCCACTGAGTACCACGCCCAGGGGGACAATCAGGTAGCAGCCTCACCTCCCTGGCCTCATGGGAAATAGCTTGGGATTTGGCACAACATGCATAGACTACCTCTGCACTGTTACAGTAGTATTTGATATAAGAGGTGAAATGTTTCACTTCTTTTGCATTATGTTAATTGGGTACTTCAGTGATAACACAGGGAGGCCAGGCAGGGTAGGTATCTTCTTTACTTACATACAAGTTTCCAGGATATTAGGTAGCAGGAAAGTACAAAAGGATCTTCAAGTACAGAAAGATATAGGAGATATTCACCAGCACCCACTCAATCCAGCAGCCCACTTCCAACTGACCCCCCAAGGAACACACACACACAAACACTCTCTCAACATTCCACAGGCAAGCTTTCTACAAGCATTCCACAGCACCAAGGGTCACAGTACAGGAACAGGGGAGGAAGTAAGACATAACACATCACCTGCTGTAAAACCAACAACAGTAAGGGAATGGAACAGAGAGACAAAAGAACAATCCCAAAAAAAACAAACATCTCAAAGTGACCCATGACAGGTCCAATATTCTGTCACTATAAAATTTGCTCAGAACACAGAAACTTGCCACTCAAACCATCTCAAGCGTCAAGCGGGCTAACACTCTCGGAAAATCCTTCCCAGTCCTCTCAGCCAAACCTTGGAATTTGCTCCCTCTGACCTTGAGACAAGAACAAAACAATACAAGATTCTGACAACAACTACAAATCTTTCTTTTTAAGTAATGCTCCCTTTGACATGACCCAACTTTCCCGACTTCTGTCCCGTCTTTCTGTATGTCTTTTGGTGTGGATGTTACCTGGAGCCCCAATCAATGCCTGCGGGCCTTCAGCACCATATTTACATAAATACATAAAATTAAATAAAGGGCACCCGCCCCACACCCCTCGGAACGACTGCCGACTACCCACCTCAACCGAACAAAACCACTTTATCAACTAACCAAACCAGCACTCAGGCTGCTCGACAGACAAGCAACACTAAACCCCCACAAATAGTTGGCACACAAAAATGCACCACCAGTGCCCCAACAAGGGCCACCACAAGAACAACACATAGGTTGAGACCACCACATCCAAGGTGTGGGAGCGACACCCCCACAAAGGGTCCTGGGGTCTTCCCAAAGCACAATGGCAAAGCATACTTGACCAAATGGCAAAAAAACATGTGAGTGCAGGGTCCACCTCCACAGAAACAAACTAATGAGGTAAACTACGCTTAACAACCTTTCTCAAACCACAACCATGAACACAAATGGCACAGGCACATAATACCTCCCCAAAGTGCTGGGTTTGCCATGTGCTGGCAGCTAGCAGCTTAGGTGGCTGGCACTACCCTGCCACACAAAACACAAACAAAACTGTCTAACCCCACAGGTGGTTTGCTAGGCCACCCAGTGAGCACAACACACACCACATACACAAGTAACCCCCCGTAAATCCATGCCCTATTCTCACATCCATATTCTGACAGACCTGTGGAGGCAAAAGTTAAATCAACATGCGAGAACAAACCAAATTTCAACTTCCTTTAACTAACAGAGGCAACGTCTTTACCAAAATACACCAGACACGTCCCAGATCCACCACAATCCACAACGTACCAATGGACAACTTACATCCAAACAGGCTTCACTTCACATAACACTGTTGATCAATATTCACGGTTCAGCATGGACAGCTCCCTGAAAAATGACATAAAGCCCTGATGTAGCTTGTGGAAAATTGCCATATATTGTTTGTTTGTTTGTCTATTATTTGTATTGCGCACCAGACCCTAGGGTATCAGGGTGCAGAGGTTACAAGAAGGTACACGGCTTAGGATACAGAGATACATTACATATGGCAAACAAATATGGACATAGAAAGGCACAGAAGATAATTACGATTCTTTACAAAAGAGGCGCACGAGCAAGGAGAACTATGTTAAAAACATAGTGGCAACAACATAAGGGCTATGGACAAAGTGGTGAGGGCGGCCAGGCACTACTGATCTGTTGACCTGAGCCAGTTAACAAAGTTAGATCTAAAGCTCTGGTATGATTGATCTTCTCGGAGTGAAGAAGGCAGGGAGTTCCATAGCTGGGCTGCTTTGATGGGAAAGCTGCTGTCTCTAACCTTAGATAATTTAAATCTGGGAATGGAAAGACAATTAGTGATGACTAGTCTAGAGGGTCTGGTGGATGTCTGTCTGTGGAATCTCTCAGAGAGATAGCTGGGAACGGCATTATTCCAAGATTTGTGAATAAGCGATTCAGTTTTTAGCTGGATTTTATCGTTGGTCAAAAGCCAGTTGTTTTGTTGCCTAATCTCAGATATAGTAGCTCTTCTAACTACTCTGAGGGCCACTCTAAGGGCATTATTTTGGAGGGTTTGGATTCTCCTGATGATATGTTTATTAGAACCTATATAAAGGGCGTTGCAATAATCCAACCTGGACAGAATGAGGGCTCTGGCCAGGATGATGCAACTGTTGTTGGAAAGAAAGGGTTTGCCGGTTCTGATAGGTTTACAAGTGTAAGCGTTAGCGGAGGCCAGAGCATTAACTTGTTTAGTAAAGGAGAGAGTGGAGTTGAGGTAAAAGCCTAGAGTTGTTACCTCATTGGCCACTTTGATGAGGATTCTGTCAATTATGAAGGAGGAATATTCATGGCCTAATTTTTTTAGGTTAGAGGGGGTACCCAGGATGATGAGCTCTGTTTTGTCATCATTCAGGCATAGCCCGCACGTTGCCATCCATGCCTGGATGATGGGTAAACTCTATTCACCAAGGCCAAATCCTTAACGTAATGCCCTGAAAGTGGTGGGAGGAGAATCTGAGTATCATCTACATAGTTGGTGTAGGTGATAGCAAGATCGTCCAGATCGTCGAAAAGGGGCTTAGTGAATATGTTGTACAGAGTAGGAGAGACGCAGGATCCCTGGGGCACCCTGCAGGTAATGGGAATAGGGTCTGCAGCTGCTGAAGGAGAGAAGACCCTCATGGTCCTATCACTTAAAAAGGACTCAATCCAGGCTATGACCTCTTTGGAGAAGTTTGTGGCTGAGTTTAGATGGCTGCATAATACCTTGTGATCCACAAGGTCAAATGCAGCTGAGAGGTTGAGGAGAAGAAGGAGGGCTGATTTCCCCTTGTCCCTTAGCTCGTCGACATGGGCCTTCAGGTCAATGAGGGCGGTTTTTGTTCAATGTTGGGGACAGAAACCTGATTGACGTGCTCCTAAAAGGTGGAGTAGTTCCAAGTATTTCTGAATGTGTATGTATGCAACTTTGTCTAATATTTTTAAGAGAAAAGGTACTGTCGTGATTGGCCGGCAATTAGTTGGTATCAGAGGGTCTATGGTTTGTTTTTTTAACAATGGGAGCACCCATGATTCTATGAGGTTGGTGGGGATGGTGCCAGTCGCGAATGAAGCATTAATGAGCTTAGATAGGAAGGGAGCTAGATCCCTAGCTGCATCCTTGATAAGCTGGGCTGGACAAAGGTTGCACTGGCAGTGGAAGGTTTAAGAGAAAGTTTGACTTTTTTTACCTCAAGAATAGAGGTTTTAGAAAAGTTGAAGCGGGTGGGAGGGATGTTGGAAGGGTCTTGTTAAGAGGGCATGAGGAATTTAGAGATGCTTTTTTATTGATATTTTATTTTGGAGGGTAGTTACTTTGTTAGAGAGTGCATGTTGGATGTCAAAGCACCAAATTATGTCTTTAGTGCGGGTGTCTGGCATAGGGCTAGGGGTCTCTAGGTCTTTGAGGATCATAAATAATTCCTTCATACTAGAATTGGCTTGAGAGGTACGGTTGTTGTAGGATTCACGTTTGGCCAGGCACATTTCTTTTTTGTAAAGGGATGAGATCTTGGTGAGTTTGGTTCTGTTTGCTTCAGAGTGGAGTAGTCTCCAGGAAATCTCAGAGTTGCTTTTTTTTGCCATACGTTTTTTAGATGTGGTGTGAACCACTTGTTCAGATGGGTATTAGGCGTACTTGGGAGTGGTCTGTCCAGGCTTGAGGGGAGTTGGAGGAGCTATTAGTGTAGCAGTTATATTCGGTCACCCAATCTAATATTCTCCCTTTGTTATGAGTAGGCGCGTTCGTTCTTTGGGTCAGGCCAAGTTCAGGCAGGATGTTGGCAGTTGTTCACTTCTTGGATCACCCAGGTCAGCCCCACAACCACGGCAAATTCCATAGCGCTCTTCCCAGAGATGTAGTGCGGATACAGCATAGTGCAATCCACACCATACCCGGAGCAGCTGTCATGCTGGCACCTGTGACCCTGACCCCAACACACGCTGGGACCAACGTCGATCACTGCCAACTTGATTGCTTCAGGTACCAGTTGTTCACTGAGCTGACTGTGCCCACACAGCTCTCCAAACACAGCACTCAGCTGTTCACTATGCTGACAGCACACACACGCTCTACTGAAACAGCTCCCAGCTCCGGCTCGGATAGCATTCCATGCTGGGTGCCCCCACTAGATGTTACCTGCCGCTTTTTCTTTTCAGCAGCATAACTATCAGGACACACCTCCTCCTCTGAGACTCACTTCAAACTCTTAGAGGCGTGCACCGGCAAACCGTTGTACAGTGCGTGATGCTGTCCATGACCCTCAATGGCACATCATTCGACTTCCTCAGCCATTAGCAACGTCACAACATCCTCTCTGATTGGCCGCTGAAGCCTCAATGCCATCATTCGAGCCCCGGCCTCCAAGCTGCAAGGAGCTCTCAAACACTCTCTCAACATTCCAGAGGCAGGCATTCTACAAGCATTCCACAGCACCCGGGCTCACAACACAGGAACAGGGGAGAAAGCAAGAAATAACACATTACACAAAGAAAACAATGAAACAGCTTTCATCATGATGCACATCTAGGTTTCTCCAAATAAGAGATGATCTGTCTGATTTTTAAGGGCCCCTTCTTAGGCATTCATGCTTCCTTGTTTGCATGAAATGTGTTTATAAGCTGCTGAGCCACCTTGAAGACATTTTATGATCCTTGCTGTGTCACATACGAGGCTGGGCTCTGTCCACTTGAAGACCTCTTTCCAACTAAGTAGTGAAAAGGCAAGGTGGTCCTACTTTTTCGCATTAAAATTAAGATTTTGGGCAGTAATGGGTTAATGGCAGCACATTGTTCAACCTTCCCCATTGCCAAAAATATTCTTCATGTGTAGTTGCATCATTTTCATGTGAGTTTTGCTGCCGTTTTAACAATTAGGGTAGCGTTCCGGCCCGTTCTGGGTACCTTTTCGTGTGAAAATGTAGATTTTGGGCAGTAATGGGTTAATGACAGCATATTGGTGCACCTTTCTCATTTCAAAATGTTCTTCATGTGTGCTTGCATCATTTTCAGGTGATTTTTGCTGTCAGTTTATATGTTAGGGTACCGTTCCGGCCCGTTCCGGGTACTTTTTTGTGTGAAAATGTAGATTTTGGGCAGTAATGGGTTAATGACAGCATATTGGTGGAGCGTTCTCATTTCAACATGTTCTTCATGTGTGCTTGCATCGTTTTCAGGTTTGTTTCGCTGACTTTTTATATATTAGCGGAGCGTTCAGGCCCGTTTCTTAGTACTTTTTCGTGATAAAATGTAGATTTTGGGCAGTAATGGGTTAATAACAGCATATTGGTGCACCTTTCTCATTTCAAAATGTTCTTCATGTGTGTTTGCATCATTTTCAGGTGAGTTTCGCTGCCGTTTTATACATTAGGGTAGCATTCCGGCCAGTTCCTTGGTACTTTTCGTGATAAAATGTAGATTTTGGGCAGTAATGGGTTAATGACAGCCTATTGGTGGAGCTTTCTCATTTCAACATGTTCTTCATGTATGCTTGCATCATTTTCATGTGAGTTTCGCTGCCGTTTTATATATTAGTGTACCGTTCCGGCCCGTTCTGGGTACTTTTTTGTGATAAAATGTAGATTTTGGGCAGTAATGGGTTAATGACAGCATATTGGTGCACCTCTCTCATTTCAACATGTTCGTCATGTGTGTTTGCATCATTTTCAGGTGAGTTTCGCTGCCGTTTTATATATTAGGTTGCGTTCCGGCTCGTTCCGGTTACTTTTTCCTGTTAAAATGTAGATTTTGGGCAGTAATGGGTTAATGACAGCACATTGTTCATCCTTTGCCATTTCCAAAATGGTCTTCATGTGTGTTTGCATCATTTTCAGGTGATTTTTGCTGCCATTTCATATGTTAGGGTATCGTTCCGGCCCGTTCCGGGTACTTTTTCATATGAAAATGTAGATTTTGGGCAGTAATGGGTTAATGACAGCACATTGTTCAACCTTTCCCATTTCCAAAATGTTCTTCATGTGTGTTTGCATAATTTTTAGGTGAGTTTTGCTGCCATTTTATATATTAGGGTACTGTTCCGGCCCATTCTGGCCTGTTCCGGGTTTTACCCCGTTCCATGAATCGGCGACACTTTTCCCCCACTACACGATAATATCTTGCGTGTCACAGAGCTGATCGTAAACAAAACCGTTCACGGCCTTAGAAACACTGTCATCTCCCATGCGGCACGGCTGAAAAGTGCAGAACTCAGAACTAATGAAAACGCTGCAATCTCTTATCTCCCCACACATTCCATAAATTCGAGGAAAACGTTATACTCCCTCGTGGCCCTGAGGCCGATCTTAGAGAGAAGCAAAATAATGGAAACATTACAACAGTAAAGTCCAACTTTAATCCCTGGCATATTACTACCTTTGACCACAAACCTTACATTCCCACGTGGCACAGCGGCCGATTCATAAACATTAAAGTCCCACGTGGGCTGGAGGCCGATTGTGGAAAAGGAAACCAAAACGTATCTTTAAGTGCCTTAATATAATACACAGTGATTAAGCCCATGTGGGCCCCCTTAACGCGGCAGCAAACCGCTGGTGAGTGAATCAGCGAAACACTGCGGCTATTAACTAAAAAGCGTCTTGCACATCCCCCTAGTGCGGCCAACCCCCACGGTATATGGAGCGAGGTATTCCAGGTTGAAGAACATTAACCACATTTGGCCAACAGTAATCAAAAACATGTGGCATGTTGGCCCCCAAGACCAAGACACAGCATCTACAAACATTGATGCGACGCGGAAACCAAAAACCCCACCGCCTTAAGGGGATCCAGGTTGTAACACATGCGGCCCCCCGTGGCCTGGGATCCCCTGCTACTTACCCAGGCAAGTGACGCGACTCCAACTACTTCAGGGGGGGGGCTGGAAAGAGGCTGAGCTACCAGTCCCCCTGCCTTACATCCCGTCCAAAGGCACGCACCGGATGTGCAAGCCCTTGGGACGCCCCTTCATCCAGGAGGAGGAAAGGTGGGAGTTACCTGCACTGGGGAGGGGACGGCCAGCTATGCAGGCTGTCCCTCTAGCGCCTCCTTCGGGGGCTGCGACATCCCCATAACATATAACAAGGCAGCAAAACCCACCCAAAAATGCATGAAGAACATTTTGGAAATTAGTAGGGTTAAACAATGTGCTGTCATTAACCCATTACTGTTCAAAATCTATATTTTTTTAACAGGAAAAAGTATCCGGAACGGGCTGGAACGGTACCCTACTATATGAAACAGCAGTCAAAATAAGATCGAAAATGATGAAGACATACATGTAGGATATTTTGAAATGAGAAAGATGAAACTATGTGCTGTCATTAAACAATAACGGGCCAAAATCGACATTTTAACACGTAAAAGTACCCAGAACGGTACCCTGATATATGAAAAGGCAGCTAAACTCACGTGAACAAGATGAAGACACACATGAAAAAATCCCACTTTAGCATAGGGCAATTTAGGCTTTCCTCCATCCTAACATTTAAGAAATAAACCATTGATTTGAGAAAAAGTGAATCTCTTGTCTGTGTCTTAATACGTGATGCCTTCACACACATAACATATAAAAAGACAGCAAAACCCGCCTGAAAATGGTGCAAGCATGCATGAGGAATATTTAGGAAATGAGGAAGTTTGAACAATGGGCTGTCATTAAACCATTACTGCCCAAAATCTACATTGTATCACGAAGAATACCGGAACGGCCCGGAACGGTACCATAACATATAAAAAGGCAGCAAAACCCACCTGAAATTGCTGCAAACATGCATGATGAATATTTTCGAAATGAGAAAGTTTGAGCAATGTAGTGTCATTAACCTGTTAATGGCCAAAATCTATCTTTTAACTGGAATAAGTAACCAAAACGGTACTCTAATGTATGAAAAGGTGGTGAAACTCAGCTGAAAAGGATGAAGTCACACATGAAGAACATTTTCAAATGGGAAAGGTGAAACCATGTAGTGTCCTTAACCCATTACTGCCCAAAATCCACATTTTATCACGAAAAAGTACCCGGAACGGTGCCATAACATATAAAAAGGCAGCAAAGCCCACCTGAAAATGCTGCAAACATGCTTGAAGAACATTTAGGAAATGAGGAAGCTTGAACAATGTGCTGTCATTAACCCGTTACTGTCCAAAACCTACCTTTTAACAGGAACACGTAACCAGAACAGGCTAGAACGATACCCTAATATATGAAAATGCAGCGAAACTCAACAGAAAAGGATGTAAGCACACATGAAGAACATTTTGAAATGAGAAAGGGGAAACAATATGTTGTCATTAACCCATTATTGCCCCAAATCTACCTTTTATCACGAAAAAAGTACCCGAAACAGGCTAGAACGATACCCTAATATATGAAAATGCAGAACAGAAAAGGATGCAAACACACATGAAGAACATTTTGAAATGAAGAATGTTAAACAATCTGCTCTCATTAACCCATTACTGCCTAAAATCTACATTTTAACAGGGACAAATACCCAAAACGGGCCGGAACAGTACCATAACATATAAAAAGGCAAAAAAACAACTTAACTGCAAATGATAAAGACACACATGAAGAACATTTTTTAAATGAGGAAGATTGACCAATGTGCTGTCATTAACCCATTACTGGCCAACATCTACCTTTTAACAGGAAAAAGTAACCGGAACGGTACCCTAATGTATGACAAGGTAGCAAAACTCAACTGAAAATGATGCAGACACACACAAAGAACATTTTGAAAGGAGAAAGGTGAAACAATGTGCTGTCTTTAACCCATTATTGCCCCAAATCTACATTTTATCACAAAATAGTGCCAGGGACGGTACCCTAATATCTAAAACGGCAGCAGAAATCAACAGAAAATTATGCCTATTTACAGGAAGAACATTTTGAAATGAGAAAGGTGAAACAATATGTTGTCATTAACCTATTATTGCCCCAAATATACATTTTATCAAGAAAAAGTACCCATTACAGGCCAGAACGATACCGTAATATATGAAAATTCAGCGAAACTCAACTGAAAATGATGCACACACATGTGAAGAACATTTTGAAATGGGGATGGTTAAACAATGTGCTGTCATTAACCCATTACTGCCCAAAATCTACATTTTAACAGGAACAAAAACCCAAAACGGGCCGGAACAGTACCGTGATATATAGAAAGGCTGCAAAACTTGACTGAAAATGATGAAGACACACATGTAGAGCATTTTGAAATGAGAAAGATCAAACAATGACCTGTCATTAACGCATTACTCCCCAAAATCTCCATTTTATCATTTTATCACAAAAAAGTACACAGAATGGGCTGGAATAGTACCCTAATATATGAAAAGGCAGCGAAACTCAACAGAAAATTATGGAAACACCCATGAAGAACATTTTGGAAATAAGAAGGTATGGTATTGTTTGATCCGGTATTGTTTATTTACATAGCGCCTATACACAGGCAAGTGTTTCAAAGCGCTCAAGGAGGGTGGGAACAAGGGGAAAAACAACAGTCGCTCAGAGCCCTTGAAATTCTGAGATGATAATAGTCTGCACAGGCAGAGTAAGTGCGTATAATACATTTTTAACAAGTTGAGACACAGCATGTTGGCCTGATGGCGATTCTGCAGTTTTACTAGTGCAATTAGGGGTGAAGACAGGGAGAACAGCCAGACAGTCTTCAGGCACAGTGCATACGGATCACGCAAGTGCACAGACGGTGACAGGGAGGGGGAGGTCCAAGTGCACCCGGTTGGTGGAGACTGGTGTAAGTGCAGAGAGGACCACTCTCTTGGGTTATTCTCAAGTGCAGTGAAGGTGGGTGGGGCGTCGGCCCTGTGGCAAGTGTGAAAGAGGACAGGTGGGGGTGCCCAGGACCGGTGAGACTCCGAGGTACACCAGGCGGCCAGTCAGCAGGCTGTTGGGGGGAGGGAGAGAGGGAAAGAGTCGATAGCTAGGTTAGCAGGGCAGAGGGAGAGAGAGAGGGAAGAGGAGAAAAGGATGGTCTTGAGGAGTTTCTGAAACTTAAGAAGATCAGACTCAAGACAGAGGGCGGCAGGGAAGCTGGTCCAATGGGAGGCACCTGCTGAGGATAAGGATATCCCTCCAAACCTCTG
Organism: Ambystoma mexicanum; assembly: GCF_040938575.1. Taxonomy (NCBI): domain Eukaryota; kingdom Metazoa; phylum Chordata; class Amphibia; order Caudata; family Ambystomatidae; genus Ambystoma; species Ambystoma mexicanum. The sequence goes on along the minus strand of NC_090926.1, from coordinate 798,764,546 downwards.
CTTGGAGAACCGGCTCACTCGCAGAAGGTTGGAGGTAGATGAGCGGAGGGCTTGTGAGGGACAGTATTTAGGTAGGCAGCATTGAAGGTAGGTAGGTCCTAGGTCCCAGAAAGCCTTGTGGACAAAGCAGAGGGTCTTGAACTTGATCCTTGCAGCCACAGGGAGCCAGTGAAGGGTTTCAGCACCAGAGAGATGCTGCCCCTGGGCTTAAGGCCAAGGATAAGTCTTGCGGTTCTGTTCTGGATGGGTTGCAAGGTGCGAACGGCAGAAGAAGGAAGGTTGAGGAAGAGGCTGTTACGATAATCCAGCTTAGAGAGAACCAGGGTTCTGGAGACAGTGAGCCTCTCGGCAAAAGTGAGAAAAGGTAGAGTACCTCTGAAGAGGTGTTCCTGATAGTTAGACTTTTTAGAGATGTCAGAAATGTGAGAGGAGAGAGTGGAGTCGAAGATGACCCCAAGGTTTTTTGCCTCACCAGTGGTTCTGGGCGCAGGGCCAAGGGAGAACGGCCAGCGTGAAAGTGGGAGCAGGGATCCCAATGCCAATGATCTCAGTCTTACTGGCGTTGAGGCAGAGGTCATTTCCAGCACACCATGACTGAATAGCAGACAGACAGTCGGAAATGAGCGAGGAGAAGGAGGAGGCTGAGGGTAGCCTGAAAGATAGTTGTGCGTCATCTACGTAACACTGGAAGTTATAGGTGAAAGTGGCAATCACATGTACCAGGGTAGCCATATAGACTATGAAGAACCAGGGGGATATATTAGATCCCTGGGGAACGCCACATGTTGAAAAAGCCATAGTCGAGAGAAAGGCTCTGAGTTCTACCTGGGAAGGGCGGTCAGAGAGAAAGGAGGTTAACCACACCAGAGCCTGACCTATGATTCCCATGGTGTCACGGAGACGTTGTAAAAGTATATTTAGCATGAATACCACCTGATAGTAAATGATTGGCCTAAGCACATTCGCATTGCACTATAAATTGCATTGAATGAACCGAAACAGGCCGACTATGCCGCCATTTTGAGGAATCCGCCATTTTGATCGTCTCTTGCTTTCTGTCCCATGTTTAGAATTGTGTTTAGTAGAGATTCCGGCTAATGCTGCAGCAGGAACACCTGCCACCACTATTGAAGCACAATATGTCTCACAGTTTGTCCATGTCCCGGTTTCCTAGATCGGAAGTGAATACCATTAGGCAATCAATTCCAGATATTAGGAAGAATTCAACAGGATTTTATAAATAAATTGAATCTGTCTTGCATTCGTCAGTTTTCACGCTGGGTGATATAGATTTGTTGTTTCCTGTGATCCTTCCTGCTGGAAGCAGATTAGAACTGTAGATGATCAGGCAGGGATGGGTGATACATGGGATGCCTTATTACGAGCAGATGGGGAAAGGAATGCATGCAAGGGAAGTCAGTGGGTGCAACGGAATATTTTAACAGATTTGAGCAAGTATTTTTGGATTTTTACAGAGCCAGGAAAGAGGCTATTTGTTGATAAGTTTGTGCGTGGATTGTTGCCTGAAATTAATCACAGATTATGACTTCTAAGAGTGCTTGGCAATTGAAATCGCAATCGCAATCTGAGGTTTTACACATGGCACAGTACTATGAAAATAGGGTTAATACAGAGAAGGAGAAGGTGGAAAAGAAAAAGGGAGACCTGAAGACTAGAGTGCTATTGCAGCAAATAGCTAGAGGAGCCAGAGTTGGGAATACACAGTTCAGAGGTCAGTTTACACCACAGGGTGGCGCACAACTGGGTCCCGTACACATAAACCAGTGTGCATATTGTACACAGGAGGGTCATTGGCGAGCACAATGCCCGATCCCACGGCAGAGATCAAATAGTACGTATGGTGCCATGGGTAGATGATCCAGAGGCCGTGCTGGGATAGGGGGTCCTGGTGCACAGAACCAACAGACATCATCACAAGATAATCAGCAACAGAGTGTTAGTAGTGGGAATATTTTTGATAATCCTTCGAATGTCTATTTTTCAGAGGATTTTGCATCTGATGACATACCGTTCCGTTAGGGCAGCCCGAAGCAGAGTCTGGAACCGGTACCTATTCCCGTCGATCAGAAAGGGCCCGTGGTTGAAATGAAGGTGGGGAATAGGGAGCATCTCTTTTTGATAGATACAGGAGCACAGAAGTGTTATATTGATCATTCACGGGTTCCAGATATTCCACTGTCAGTGTAGGACAACATTTCTGTAGGGTTCTCTGGTACGCCAGTGATTAGTCCGGTCTCTCGACAAATTGTGGCGAAAATTTGTCGGGATGGAATTTATTAAAGAAATTGAATGCTGTGATTTAATGTTCTCCAGATGGAGTGTGCTTAACGATTTCGTCCCAACAAACTTCCGTTCCACAATTTTTGTCTATGCCTTTACCAACTGAATTGAATAAGGTTCTGACATGTTTGTGGGCAGTTAGTGACAATGATGTTGGAATTTTACAGGTTGAGCCAATTAAAATTGTGTTAAAACCAGGTGTTAAATTGCTGCGCATTACGCAGTATAAGATTTCGGTCGAAGGTGAACAGGCTTTGAAAAGTATTATTTCTGATTTCGTACACCGAGGTGTAATTGAAGAAATTGCGGGGAGTGTGTGTAATAGTCTGATTTTACCAGTCTATAAGATAGGGGATAATGCGATTCCTTTTTATTTTATTATTGATTTGCGCGCAATTAATAAGGTGGTTGCTCCACAGTTTCCGATTGTCCCCGATGTCACCACAATTCTGACTATAATTCCAGCTACGGTTACACATTTTAGTGTTGTGGATTTGAAAAACGCTTTCTTTAGTATCCCTGTGCATGTTGATAGCAGATATTTATTCACTTTCACCCTAGGGGGACGCTCTTTCACGTTTACTTGTGTGCCGCAAGAGTACACTGAGAGTCCAAGTATCTATATTAGAGCGTTGAAAGAGCAGCTTGATACGCTCGAGTTGCCTTTCACTTGCACATTGTTGCAATATGTTGATGATCTACTTCTAGATGCTCATTCTGAAGATGCCTGCAAAGAGGGCACCGTGTTGCTGCTAATTCATTTAGCAGAACATGGGCATAAGGCTTCATTGAAGAAGTTTCAGTATTGTTGACAGGTGGTCGCCTATTTAGGCTATCTCCTGTTGAAGGAGGGAAGAAGACTGACACCTGAACGGATACAAAGCATCTCTGCTATGTCTGTTCCAAATACACAGAAAGAGGTCAGAGGTTTAATAGGCGTGGCCTTATATTGTAGACGGTGGATCCCACATTTTTCGTTGGTGATAACACCTATGTTGGCACTGACAAAGAAGGACATTTCTTTGCCTTTACCATGGAACATGGATTGCCAGAACGCTGTTGATTTGCTTAAGGCTGCGTTGTGTTCAGCACCAGTTTTGGGCACACCAAATTAAGAAAAAGGCTTTGTTTTGTATGTGCATGAACGTGATGGATGTGCTTTGGCTGTTTTGACACAGGAACGTGGGGGCAAGAATAGGCCGTGTGGCTATTTTTCCTCCACGTTAGACCCTGTTGCATGCACTTTGCTGAGATGTTTGAGAGCTGTAGCTGCTGCTGCTGCCTCCGTGAAACAAAGTGAGGGTATTGTTTTAGGTCACTCTTTAACTGTGATGCTACCCCACTCCGTAGACGTTCTATTTAACAGAACACAGAGGCAACATCTCACATCAGCTCGACTAACAAGGTACGAGCTGATTCTATTTGCTCTGCATATTCAAATTAAGAGATGTTGTTCATTGAATCCGGCTGAACTATTGCCTTCTCCACAAGAGAAGGATTGCAGTGTTGAAATGTCACATGATTGCCTCTTTATTACAGAACAAGAAACAAAGGGCAGAATTGATTTAATTGATACACCTTTAAGGAATCCACAAGGGGAGCTATTCTGTGATGGCTCCTGTTTTAAACTACCGGATGGTACATCTACCGCTGCTTATGTAATCACCACATTAAGCACTGTTGTGGAGAGTAAACGAATTCCGCATAACTCTACGCAAGCTGCAGAGATTATTGCATTAACCAGAGCTTGTGAAATTTCTGAAGGGCTTAGTGTAAGTATATATACAGATAGCCAATATGCATTTGGGGTGATTCATAATTTTGGTCGACTCTGGGCTGAGAGAGGATTCTTGACCTCACATGGAACAAAAATTCAACATGGCACTCTGATAGTCCGGTTGCTATCAGCACTTGCACTTCCTACACAACTAGCAATAATGAAGAGCGCCGAACACCAGAAAGTGACGGACAATGTAGGAAATGGAAATGCTTTTGCTGACAGAATAGCCAAACAGACTGCTATTGATTTGCACTCAAAAATGTACATGCTCGATTCAGCAAGATGGGTTACTGATACTTGTATGATGTATGAAGGGGTTAGCAGTGTAAAATAAATTCAGGTTGAAGCTACTCCAGAAGAAATCAAACAGTGGGCTGAGGGTCCAGCGGGTCGAGACGATGGGGGTTGTTGGGTGGATAATGAGAAGCAAAGATGGATGCTACCCAATGCCTATGTCACTGCTATGGTCACCATGGCTCATGGCCCAATACACATATGTGCTAAAAAGTTTTGTCAACAATTAGGTCCCATCTGGTATAACATTAATATCCAGAAAACTGCTGAACGTTTGGTCCAGAGTTGCATGATCTGTTTGCAACATAACATTGGGAAGGGAGATTGCTTCTTCTTCTTCAATTTCTTCTTCACCGTCGATCGATCTTGTTTGTGCTACTTCATCTTCTTCAGGATACGATACCGCTTTGTTCCCTGATCATTCTGTATCTGGAGTTTTCAGGTACAATCTGCGACCACGGAACAGGATTTAAAATAAGGGCCTGCTGACATTAGATGAATGTAAATAGAATAGGCAAGTACAGCTAGGATTCTGTGCCCAGAAGAAACCCACAAGAAACCAACATTTAGCCAGTCCCTCATCATTCCTCTGCTGCATACGATCAGAGGCAAGGACCAGCAAAGTTACCTTCAATCAAGATAGGCCACGTGGTAAAGTGCCACCCCCGGATGAACTAAAAGAGCCTAACAGTGAGGCTTCATAATGGACACTGAGAAACTATGCCTGTTTTAGGGGCCACTCGTACTGAAAAGGATACCGACTGTTTTGCTCATGATGAACCTGTTATTCAAAGGCCATGGTCCCCTAGGACCAAATGGATACTGATCACAATAACAGCTTGTATTGTAATTACATTGACACTCGTATTTTGGTATCTGGAGAGTGCACATCCACTTGATATTTTATTGCCAACTACAAGTGTCTCCACTGTGTCTCCACCTTATGTTCATTCGCACACTCTCTGTCCTCGAGACCTCCAACATAGAGGGAGTTATCACAACAACACTCTCCTGATGATCATGAATGCCACACATGCCATTTCTAATAAGACCAATTGTTAGATATGTTCACATATGCATAGCATGGGGAAAAAGGATTGGGCTGGTATATACATCCACTCCCGCTAACTACTGATTGATATGCTTCGCTTAGGGCATTATTCTTTGGCCGATGGAACAATAGTGTCACTGGGAATTTTGATGGGACTAATCTCAACGAGTTTGAAAAACGAGTTTTAGCACCTTTAGGCACATTGTTCTGGGACTTGTTACGATCTTGGAGCAGGAAAATCTTTGCAGTTCTAATGGTGATCCTTGGCATTGTACTGTTTTGCTGTTGTTGCATACAGTGTCTTCCTGTCATCTGTTCCATGATAGGGGGAAGTTGTGCACAAGCAGTTGGTAAACTAGAACCTAAGACACATAAGCCGGGAAAAATTACTAATGCCTTGGTAATGAAGGACATCGCCATAGAGGAATTAATAACGTTCAATGTTTTTGAAGATAGTGATTCAGGATGCTCTGATGATGATATGTGGTTTTCGGATGATGCCAATGTTTGAGTAATGCTCATGGCTTAGGCCAAAAGGAGGGTTTGTAAAAGTATATTTTGAACGAATATCGTTTACGATAGTAAACGATTGGCCTAAGCACATTTGCATTGCACTATAGATTGCATTGAATTAACCTGAAACAGGCTGACTATGCCGCCATTTTGAGTTATTTGCTATTTTGATCGCCTCTTGCTTTCTAGCCCATGTTTAGAATTGTGTTTTTGGCTCCAGCCGAGCAAAATGAACTTTGTACTGTTTCCATGATGTCAACGTAGATAAGAATGTTGAAGCTGCTAAAGTGGATTGTTTGTCCTACACTGAGAAACCTTGGAGTTAAAAAAAGCCGTACTAATCAGTGATTTAGATACCATCTGTTTCAATAGTGCCTTCTCCATTCAAACAGCAAAGTAGAATGATGAATAGTTGAACGTGCTCTTCTTGCAGAAATCTTTGTTTTTGCTCCTTGAAACTAAGCTGACTTTAAACTCAAGAACAAATGATAGACAAATATAAGGGAGCAAAATAAGGAATGTTACCTTTGTGTTTTATATTTGGAAAACATGTGAAATGTTTAAAGGAAAACAACAAACTATTCAAAGATGTTTAAGCATGACTTAGTTATGTAGATAGGCCATGAACCCTAGGTAAATGTATTGCATGAAGAGGGGCTGGACTATGTGTCAGAGATTGTGCAAAATCTGTATAAATACTTGTGTTTTTGCAATGTCCAGCACTCTCTCATCTCACAATGTCTGCTTGCACACATTTCAGGGTGTTGAGAGCCAGACAGCTGCCTGTTAATAAATGTACATTATACTTTGACCTGGTGACCGGCGTATTTCTAGTATGTGGTATTAAGCCTCGATATTCTTTAATCTTTCAATGTGCGATCAGGATGTTGTGGTTAACCGTGTCAAAGGCAGAGGGGAGGTCAAGGAGAATGAGGACAGAGGGAGTGTTAGTGTCAAGGTTTGAGAGCAGGTCTTCACAGGTGTTCAGAAGAGCAGTTTCCGTGCCTCTGGATACTCTAATGCCAGATTGATGGTCATGGAAGCAACCAATAGATTCAGTGTGAGGGTCAGCTGAGAGATAGCCAACTTTTCCAGCAGTTTACCCAGGAAAGGAGTAATAGTGATAGGGCGGTACTTTGCCCGGAATAGAGGGGTCGGCAGAGGGTTTCTTGAGTAGAGGGCGCACACAGGAGTGCTTAAGGGCAGTTGGGAAAACACCAGTGGAAAAGAAGAGATTGCAGAGATCAGTCAAGACTGGGGTGAGGCAGTCAATATTGCCCTCGATGTTTTAGAGGGGCAGAGGTCCACCTGTTTGGTGAGGCCTTCATAGACCTGACTTGTCTGGTGACCTCATCGGGTGTGACGGATGAGAGAGAGCAGAGGGTAAGTGGGGGGCAAGAGAGGTTTTGGTGTTGGTCTATGCTGTGGTGTGGGTCTTTGTGATGAAGTGTGCAGCCAGGGCCGAGCAAAGTTCCTGGGTGGGTTTGACAGAAGAAGAGGCTGCTGCAGGATTGGCCAGTTCCTTGCAGACTTTGAACAGTTCGGCCGTGTTCTTTGATGCCGTGGAGATGCAGGCTTGAATAAAGACTATTTTAGGAATGGATGTAGAGTCGAGATTGCCTTTGAAGGAGGCGGCAGGCCAGTTTGTCAGATGGTCCGCCCGACGAGGTCCATTTCCGCTGAGCTGCCCTACACTTGCAGTTAAGGGCAGCTAGATCAGAGTCGTACCAATGGTTGCACTTTTTGGAAGGCTTCAGTCGGACCCTCATGACAGGGGCAAGTGTGTCAAGAGTGTTGGAGAATGAGAGATTGAGGTTAGCGATGGCTGTGTCAGGGTGGGAGTCAGCCGCAGGAATGGGAGGAGGAGAGTAGGTAGAGTCAAAGGCAGCCAATGTCACTTTTTTCATGAGTCTGGTGGCTTTGAAGCTGAGTGGCCGTGCCAGGTGTGTTGATGAAAAAGAAAAGGAGAGCTTCAGGTGTGTTGACAGGAGAGAGTGGTCAGTCCAGGAGAGAGAGGTAGTGAGAGGGATAGAGGGAGGGATGTCAGTGGAGATGAGAGCATCCAAAGTGTGGCCCGTGGTGTGCATGGAGCCAGATTGTAGGAGAGAGAGGTGCATAGGTCGCGGAAAGGTCTTGAGGAGTCAGGAGAGTCCAGGTGGATTTGAGATCACCCATCAGGAGGAGATGAGAGGAGGAGTAGAGTAGAGAGGAGGCCAAGTCAACCCATTCCGAGAGGAAGAGAGAGTGGACTGTCCTGGTGGTCGATAGAAGGTGGCCACAAGGAGAGAATATTTGGGACAGATTGATAGCCTGCAGACAAAGCATTTGAAGGAGGAGTAAGCCTGAGTAGGGAAGATGCACACAGATATCCATTCTGGGAAGATCAGTGACACTCACCCCGCCTTCTTTGGCCTGGGCGCATAGAGGATTTTGTAGCCTTCTGGGAGGTGTGTATCGAAGCTCATGACAGAGTTATCCCTGAGCCACGTCTCCGTGATGGCGAGCACATCAAGATCCATGAGTTCAAGGAGGTTGCAGATGTCAGACGGGTATTTGACAGCGGAGCGAGTGTTCGGCGTGGCAATGTGGAGGGGATTTCCATCTTTGAGGGTCTTCCGCAGGGGGCACAGGTGATAATGATCCCCCTGGGGTGGCAGTAGGTTCAGAGGGATAGTGGAGGGTGGTGGAGGAGCCAAGGCCGACAAGGGAGCAAGGAAAGTGTGCCGAGCGAAGGATGCCTGTGCAGAGGAGGAAGGCACAGTGGGCAAGGGAGCCTGTGCAGAGGAGGAGGAAGGCACAGTAGGCAAGGGAGCCTGTGCAGAGGAGGAGGGAGGAACAGATGGGGGGGCATGGCTGGAGTGAGAGGTGAGGTTAGAGAGGCGAGGGAGGAGCTTGTCAAAGAGAAGAAGGTTGTGTTGAGGACCCTGAACCATGATGGTTGCATTGAAATAGACATTGATAATGACTCTGCAAATGGCAAAGAGGCCAAGGAGAACCTCCCAGCGAGTGCCACCATTAATGGGAAAAGAGGCAATAGGAGAGAGAAATCCGACTATGTAGCGAGTCCATAGGTCAGAAGAATTAATGAAAAAGAGGATGTCCGTGAGAATCTCTCTGGCGGAAGCCGTGACATAGGTGTCTGCAATAGGAAGGCCTGGGTTGGAGCCCAGTATGTCCTTCTTAAGTTTCGTCTGGCCAGATTTAGTGATAGGGGAAGGATAGGAGATAGTGAAGCAGTTGGAGAGGATAGGAGAGATGAAAGCTACATAGTTGGCTAAAGTGGTACTTACTTACCAGTCTGAAAGTACTGAGGCACAAGGACGAAGGGGGGAGTGTTGGGGTGGGAGGCACAGGAGGTGAGGGACACATAGGGTAGTCCGCACAGCTAATGAAACCCCAAACAGCCACTAGTCACAGCTAAATTCATTTTTTTTGTTGCAAACCGAAGAAAACACAGTGAGGTCACTAGGCACAACTAAATTCAATTTTTTTTGCAGGTTGAACAATGTGCTGTCATTAAGCCGTTACTGACCAAAATCCACCCTTTAACAGGAAAAAGTAACCGGTACGGTACCCTAAAATATGAATACGCTGCGAAACTCAACTGAACATGATGAAGACACACATAAAGAACATTTTGAAATGATAAAAATTAAACAATGTGGTGTCATTAACACATTACTGACCAAAATCTACATTTTATCATGAAAAAGTACCCGGAACGGGGCGGAACGATACCTTAATATATGAAAAGGCAGCAAAACTCAACTGAAAATGATGAAGACACACATACAGAACATTTTGAAATTAGAAAGATGAAACAATGTGGTGTCATTAACCCATTACTATCCAATATCTACATTTTATCACGGAAAAGTACCCGGAACGGTAACTTAATATATGAAAAGGCAGCAAAACTCAACTGAAAATGATGAAAACCCACGAAGAACATTTTGGAAATGAGAAAGGTGAAACAATGTGGTGTCATTAACCCATTATTGCCCCAAATGTACATTTTATCACAAAAAAGTACGCAGAACCTGCCACGAATGGTACCCATAAACATGAAAAGGCAGCAAAACTCAACTGAAAATACTTTAAACATGCATGAAAAACATTTTGGAAATGAGAAAGGTTGAACAATGTGCTTTCATTAACTCATTGCTGCCCAAAATCTACATTTTATCATGAAAAAGTACCTGGAACAGTACGCTGATATATGAAAAGGCAGCAAAACTCAACTGAAAATGATGCAAACATACATGAAGAACATTTTGAAATGAGAAAAGTGAAACAATATGGGGCCATTAACCCATTAATGCGCAAAATCTACATTTTATCATGAAAAAGTACCCGGAACGGGCCGGAACGGAACCTTAATTATGAAAAAGCAGCGAAACTCAACTGAAAATGATGAAAACACAAAAAGAACATTTTGGAAACGAGAAAGGTGAAACAATGTGGTGTCATTAACCCATTATTTCCCCAAATGTACATTTATCACAAAAAAGTGCCCAGAATGGCCGGAACGGTACCCTAATATGTGAAAGGCAGCAAAAATCAACTGAAAATGATACAAACACACATGAAGAACATTTTGGAAATGAGGAAGGTTGACAAATCTGCTGTCATTAACCCATTACTGATCAAAATCTACATTTTATCACGAAAAAGTACACGGAACGGGCCGGAACGGTGCCATAACATATAAAACGGCAGCAAAGCCCACCTGAAAATGCTGCCAAAATTAATGAAGAACATTTAGGAAATGAGGAAGGTTGACAAATGTGCTGACATTAACCCATTACTGACCAAAATCTACATTTTGTCACAAAAAAGTACCCGGAACAGGCCGGAACTGTACCCTAATATATGAAAAGGCAGCGACACTCAACTGTAAATGATGCAGACACACATGAAGGACATCTTGGATTGAGAAAGATGAACAATGTGGTGATTTTAACCTATTATTGCCCCAAATCTACATTTTATCACAAAAAAGTGCCCAGAATGGTACCCTAATATATAAACGGCAGCAAAATTCACCTGAAAATGATGCAAACACACATGAAAAACATTTTGAAATGGGAAAGGTGAAACAATGTGTTACCATTCACCCATTACTGCCCAAAATCTACATTTTATCACGAAAAAAGTACCCAAAACGTTACCCTGATATATGAAAAGGCAGCAAAGCTCAACTGAACATGATGAAGACACACATGAAGAACATTTTGAAATGATAAAAATGAAACAATGTGGTGTCATTAACACATTACTGCCCAAGCTCTACATTTTGTCATGAAAAAGTACACGGACCAGGCCGCAACAGTTCTCTAATATATACGAAAAGGTAGCGAAACTCAAGTGAAAATGATACAGACACCCATGAAGAACATTTTTAAATGAGAAAGGTGGAACAATGTGATGTGTTAAATCGATTATTGCCCCAAATCTACATTTTATCCCGAAAATGTGCCCGGAACGGTACCCTAATATCTAAAATGGCAGCAAAACTCAACTGAAAATGATGCAGACACACATGAAGAACATTTTGGAAATGAGGAAGGTTGAATGATGTGCTGTCATTAACTCATTACTGCCCAAAATCAACATTTTAACAGGAAACAGTACCAGAACGGGACGGAACGGTACCCTGATATCTGTAAAGGCAGCCAAATCCGCTAGAAATTGCTTTAAACATGCATGAAGAACATTTTGGAAATGAGGAAGGTTGAACATTAACCCATTACTGCCCAAAATCTGCATTTTATCGCTAAAATGTAGCCGGTACGGTACCCTGATGTATGAAATGGCAGCAAAACCCAACTGAAAATGATGAAGACACACGAAGAACATTTTGGAAATGAGAAAGATGAAACAATGTGGTGTCATTACCCATTGCTACCCAACATATACATTTTATTACGAAAAAGTACCCGGAACTGGTGGAACGATACCTTAATATATGGAAAGGCAGCAAAACTCGACTGAAAATGATTCAAACACACGTGAAGAACATTTCACGTGAGGAAGGTTGACAAATGTGCTGTCATTAGCCCATTATTGCTCAAAATCTACAATTATCACGAAAATGGACCGGAATGGGCTGGAACGGTACCATAACATACAAAAAGGCAGCAAAACCCACCTGAAAAGGCTGCAAACATGCATGAGGAGCATTTAGGAAATGAGGAAGCTTGAACAATGTGCTGCCATTAACCCGTTACTGCCCAAAATCTACCTTTTAACAAGAAAAAGTACGCAGAACGGGCCAGAACAGATACTTGATATATGAAAATTCCGTGAAACTCAACTGAACATGGTGAAGACACACTTGAAGTACATTTTGAAATGAGAAATATGAAACAATGTAGTACCATTAACCCATTACTGCCCAAAATCTACATTTTGTCACAAAAATGTACACAGAGCACTGGCTATGTTTTCAGTTTGAACACCAATTTTATTTCAACAAATGCCTTCTACAACGGGCCAACCAGAGGTCTACTCCAGAGATCTCTGCTGTCCATTACGATTTCCATTTATTGGTCCTAGAAACTCTGCGCCTGCAGACAGGCGCTGGACATTTTTTAAAGATTACCAGACGAATGGGGCACCCCCTGGCCCATGAGAAAAGGGCAGGCCCCACACACATAATATCATTTCTAGTGATAGAAAAATAAAGGGACATTGAAGAAACTCCAGTCACTAGCAGGCAAACATACCTTTGCAGCTAGGATAATACAACAAGGAAAGGTTTTTTCAAGAAACCTGGAATTTAAAACGAAAGGTTTTAGAAAACCACATTTACTTGTAAGGTTGGGAAACAACATCAAAAAAGTTTTGGCAACATGGGAAGAGTTCAACGACCCAGTAATATGGCACACGCCATTAAATGAGGAAGAAAGGAGAGTGTTATTCACAGATTCAGCCGGCAGCAAGGGCTTGGGGGCAATCCTGGGGGAAAATGGAGCTCTGTCCCCTGGCCACAGGCATGGCAAAGCAAGGGGTGGACCAACATTACGTTACTGGAAATCTTCCCCATATGGATTGCCATGTGTCCAAGGGGCAGCGAGCTAAGCAACAAAGAACTGGTGGTCTGGTCGAACAACATGGTAGTGGTCAGCATCATCAACAGAAGAACCACAGCATGTCAGCTGGTCTTAAATGTCCTAAGGGCAATGACTACAATTGCTCTGAATAACAATCTAGAGGTAAATAAGAGATACATTGTGGGTAAAGAGAATGATGTTGCAGATTCTTTGTCTCGCCTACAATGGGAAACATTCAGATGCCTCATACCGGATGCACACCAGCATATAAAGCAGGTGCCAGAGGAGGTTTGGAGTCCTGGCAGGAGGCTAACACTAGCAGAGTGATCCACGCTGAACAGCGGGGGTAATGAGCAGAACAACACAACAGCAAAACGCACCGCAGCGATGGGTGCCAATATGATACTTCATCCAGACAGAAAGCTAAACGCCTCCACAACCGTGTTAATGGATCTGGCCAACAATGCTCATCAAAGCACTACGGTAGGTGCTTGGCTACGGTGAAACAAATAGCAAATGCAAAGAACACAAAAATTATACATTATGGGACTACAAGTCCCCAAATTCCATGACTACTGGGATGAGGAAGAGGGCTGAAGAGGCATGCTGTGGTAGGAGTCAGGCCATTAAGCCTAATAGCCTACACCCGAGAAGTAGCAGAGGTGGAAAGAAGAAAGCACAGTGCTGGCACTCCAGGCAGAAGTGGGAGAACAGAAGGGATGCTGGAACTCTGATGCAGCAGATTTCACCTGCTTGTTCTGTGACAGTTCTGTTCCCCCAAACTCTGCAGTACAGAGGCTGTGCAGAAGAAGGCATGCAGGAAGGCTGCCTTTGCCCATGTGTGCCTAATTGCAGAGGTTGCTGTGCAAGAAGCATGTCAGAGACCGAGGCAAGGAGCTGTTATCACACTGTGGATCTTAGGAGCGAGAGGGGCTCTTGTAGTAATCGAGTGGCCGGCCTGGAGACACCTTCAGCAAGGAAGGGCGTGGGTCCCAAGGGAAGCCCGAAGCAGTAGAAGTTGTGCGACATGTGGAACAAGGATCACAGAAGCCGGCGAGTTACCCTGGCATTCGGAATCATTGCACAAGCACTGCCAGCAACATTATCCACCTTAATATTCACTTGCGTATAAGCAGAAGCAAGCTGAAGTTAATTGTTGAGGTCTTAACAATGGGACAATTGAGAAATGTAGCACATATATAAGATTGGGTACATTTGCATGCAGAGCAAATGCTACGGAAAGCCATTGTTGAACATTGAAATTTTGGAAAACTTAAGAAGAGGTTGCATGTACCTAATTTCGCTTTTCCAGAGAAAAGTGAACTTTGAATCTGTATTCACGTGAATGACAATTGCTTATAAAGAATTGTCAAGTGTTTGAACATTGTATTTGCTGTCGGAGAGAGAGCCAGCATTGCCCAAGCTAAGAGTATTGCCCCATTAAGACTAAAATCAGCCTTTCTCAAAGCCAGAAAACTATCTAACCAATACTGTGAGCCCAATAGTAGTTCAACCTTGCCTAAGATACAAGTGTGCAATCATTACTTGAAGCCAATCGAGTGGCACCAACGCTTCTGGGTAATTATTTTGGCTCAGGATGATAGCTCAGGGGCAACGTGCTCGCCTTGGAAGCAAGACGACAAGGAGCAACACAGATTCGATCCCCTGGTCCGCGCTTAGAAACCTCTGGGTATTAAGAAGCATTATAAATAACCTATCATATCATATCATAATCATTGGCAGAGAGATGAAGGCAAAGTTGGGGAATGGAAACGTGCTGTTTATGTAATTTGAAGTTGACACAACCTATATTGCCTAAGACTGTCAGCGAAAGAGAGAAGTGGATCATAAAGACAAACTTGGGTTGCTGCTGCAGGTTACTGTTAGACAAGAGAGTCAAAGTGAATTCTGGCACCTCTGTTATCGTTACATGCCCTTTCTCATGCACTGCCTCCTAATTTTGCATAACCCCTGTTGAACATATGTTATTACTGATTTGTGTTGCCATATTTCTGTGACATCTCCTCCAAATATAATCCTCCCAACCAGGCACTATGCTGCTTCACAGGCAGAACCTTGCACCCCTAGCCAACTTTATACCCACCTTTAACTGATAGTGCATGTGAATCTGTTTTTCAGTACCACCAATGCGGGACTGACCCAGTCCAAACTGTACACATGAATAGCCCATCTTGAACTAGCTATTCCATCTGACTAGCTGATCTGCATACTGTGAATTCCCCTAACGTTGACTAGCCTATTCTAAATTGCTACCTTTGACTAGCCTGCATACTGTGTATTGCCCTTACGCTGACTAGCCTATTCTACACTGCTACCTTGACTAGCCTGCATATTGTGTATTGCCCTTACGCTGACTAGCCTATTCTACACTGCTACCTTGACTAGCCTGCATATTGTGTATTGCCCTTACGCTGACTAGACTATTCTAAATTGCTACCTTGACTAGCCTGCATACTGTGTTGTGCCCCTACACTGACTAGCCTATTCTAAATTGCTACCTTTGACTAGCCTGCATACTGTGTATTGCCCTTACACTGACTAGCCTATTCTACACTGCTACCTTGACTAGCCTGCATATTGTGTATTGCCCTTACGCTGACTAGACTATTCTAAATTGCTACCTTGACTAGCCTGCATACTGTGTTGTGCCCCTACACTGACTAGCCTATTCTAAATTGCTACTTTGACTAGCCTGCATAATGTGTAGTGCCCCTACGCAGACTAGCCCATTCTAAATTGCTACCTTGACTAGCCTGCATTCTGTGTAGTGCCCCTACACTGACTAGCCTATTCTAAATTGCTACCTTGACTAGCCTGCATTCTCTGTAGTGCCCCTATGCTGACTAGCCCATTCTAAATTGCTATCTTGACTAGCCTGGATTCTGTGTAGTTCCCCTACACTGACTAGCCTATTCTAAATTGCTACCTTGACTAGCCTGCATTCTGTGTAGTGCCCCTACGCTAACTAGCCTATTCTAAATTGCCTATCGATCAGCCTAACTGAATTCCCAACGCCCTGAGTAGCCCACTTCTGCAGGACTAGTACACCTGAACTGCCTCCTCTTCAATCATACTGAACTCTGGTAAGCTCCACCTGCACCACCTTTACTGAATCCTCCTCGTCAGTTATATTAGTACTAGACCTTCTTGACCACTGCACTGCTGTAAAGCATTTTCTCATGTCCTCTCTAACTGCACCTCCACCAGAATGTGCCTCACCGTACCTCACCCACCTAGCCACTGCACTCATCACATTCACCATCTGGTCCTTCCTCAGCATGTCACTCACAAACACAGACCCCACACCTCCTCTAGACCACCGCCTCACTTCTCAGTGCCCTCCACACAGCATCCAGCACAACCTCCACACTAGTATGCTCGATGACAACACCCTCTTCATCCCTAGGCTCCGCAGACTCAGAGGCTCCACACGCACTCAATTACAAGTCACTTTCCGCTGCACCCCACTCACCATCAACCTTACAAATATTAGACTTAGCTCTCGCACACCAACTATTCACACACATCCCCCACGCCATAAACTACTCAACACCCCTCCCCTTGCACAATTCTCCAAGCCCAGCCCCACCCTCGTTCATCTACACGTTCTATCGCCTATCTCACCATCCAGCCCCAACCCCAGCACTCACGCCAAACGACCCCTCACAACACCCTACACAGAACTGAAATGCACGCTTATCAACGCCCGGTCCTTCCTAGCACATGCACTAGAGATCAACAACCTCATCACTGACCTCAAACTCAACTTACTAGCAATCTCTTAAAGCTGGCTACATGAAGCATCAGGCCCATCCCTGTCCCTTGCCCTCCCTCAAGGATACACTATCCTAAAACAGGACCGCAAAACATCCAAAGGTGGAGGTGTAGCCCTCCTGTTCTTGGGTCTCCTCCAACCCTCTTTCCTCCCCACTCTCCTCACCCGATTCAAAGTGTAGCTGTCGGTGAGACAGGTAATCCTTTTCCCTCTTGTGCGAGGTGTGCCTGACTCGAGAGGAAGCCACAGTGAATGCTAGTAAACAGCAGTCCTGGGGCCCCCTTCCCGTGGTCAGGCCGTGTAGAAGGGAAAAAGCCTTTGCGGGCGGAAAAAACCCTTATGACGAGTCGGAGAGCTGAGAGACAGTGCCTGCAGACGGTATTGGTCCAGGAGCTTGTAGAAGGTCGAATTCCTGGAAGTAGGTGTGCCGAAAGAGGCAGCTGGAGCTGGTGAGTGAGCGGAATAGGAACCAATGTTCTTTGAAGTGAAGCTGGAAGCCACACCGAGCAGACGCCCAATGCGGAAGACAGGTAGGGAGCTGGTAAGTGAGTGTTAGGCAGAATCATGTGCAGTTCCCTTGGGGACCGCTGGAAAAAGATTAAGACTACAGGAGTAAGCAGTAAACCCAATTGGTAGCAGTCTGTACCACCCAGATTTACCTGGTAGCTGTGGCTAAATCAGACTTCTCTCAAGAAGAGTAAGGCAGTATATAGAGTATACACAATAGGGCTAAAAACACAGTGGAACAAGCAAACACTGACCAGAGCTTTGTATCAAAAGTATATAATTATTTATTTAACACACACTTTAGAAAATACACTAGCACTATAAGTCAAAGCAAGTTCAAAACACAATCAGAAAAGTATTTACACCTCCCCTAGCAATTACTAGACAAGTCTAAGTTAAAACACCACTTTTTGTCAAAACAGAGGTGAGCGTGTAACTTAGATGGGACTCTAATAATTAGGTAAAAGGGAGAGAAAAAGGCAGAGCATAGAAATAAAACGATTCCCAACACTTTTCTAAGTCCAAAGCAAGTCAGTGAAGGCAGTATACACTGTGGAGCCAAAGTTCGTAGGCCAGGCCCACTTTAAATGGAGCAAAGCGAAATGTGCCCAGGATCACACGGTTTAAAATGCATTAAAAGTCTTTGCAGAGTGTTCAAAAGAGGATGGGGTGATTCGAGAAGTAAAGTTAGAAGGTCTGGAGCCAACCCAGTTGGAAAGCCAAGGATTTAAGGGTCACCTTTAGCAATCCGAAGAAAGGGAGGCCAGGTGGAACATAGTACCTTAAAGAGAGAGGAAGCTCCAGCGGCGGCAGTTGTTCCTGGCAGTGGATGCAAGTCGTGGTTCCGACCAGGGGAAGAGAATATCTCGTTGAGGAGGAAATTTGTAGTCGTTGCACTGCCCAGGGAAGAGACCAGCCGCGGAGTTTGTCGGTATAAAGTGAGTTCCTTTTATTCACGGTCAAAGTGGTGAAGCTTGACTATCCGGTCGCCGGGGTGCTTGTCACGGGTGAGTCGACCAAGAGACGTCTTTGGAAGGCGAAGGGGCGAACTGGTTGATCCCACCAGCTCAGAGGGAGAAGACTCTTCCAGCAGAAGATCTCCTCTTGTCGTCGGGAAAGTGGTGAGGTTGTTGCAGCAGGGCTCCACCGGTGGTGTCGTCATTGCAGATGGCTCAGCTTCTTCCCTCTTCGGATTCTTAGGTCCTGTAGCGACTTCTCAAGTTCCAGTCCCAAAAGCCCTGCTTTTATGCAGAAAAACCCCCATTCAACAGCCTAGCTGTCACTCAAACATGCTAAGTGGTGAGCCGGGCGGCTCACCACTGGGCCAATCAGAATAGAGTGCGACTTGAGTTGCTAAGGCAACGCAGTCGAGGGTGCCAATTCCTCTCCCCACACATCCTGTGGAACCCAGACAGAGTGGCACCATTTGCAGGGCTTCTGTGGAGAAGCCAGCCAAAAAGTGGAACAAAGGGCTCAACCGTTGATTTAATATTAAATAAATAAATCGGCGGTATCTTTAACATTGCACCAAAAAGTGGTGCGTTTAAAATCAATGGGAAAATCGCAAAGGAAATATTCCGGTGGAATATTTTACGTGGTAACCACTGCCATCAGCCAGAAACTCGACAAGGGGGGACTGGACAGTGCCCCCTTAAAAACAGACCCAGGGGCAATATAATTAACCCCTTCCAGTACTTCCACAATATGATGGTTTGCACTGGTTCTGTTCACAATTTTGGACTAGTAAAGTCAATTGTGACAGTCTATGTTTGGGGGTCACTATGACACCCCTGTGTTACTGCACTGAGGATGCTGTGTAGCACACATGAAAAACAGATGATAGCCTATGGAGAAAAACCCCTAGCCCATAACCACACAAAAAGTCAGAGACATATCTCAAATCATGCCTAAGAGTGGGAGGAAAACAGTCTCACTCTTAGCAGGAGAAAAAAACAAACCCCAGAAATCCAGCAAAGATGCTGGGGGACTCACTAGGTTTGGGAAATTTGCCTTATAAGAGAATTCTCCCTAACAGTGAGCGGAATGGACACCGCTGTCCTTTGACGTGAAGCGGGGAGCCTCACAGAGCGAACGCCCACAGAGGGAGGCGGACAGGGAGGAGAAAGGAGCCGCTACGGTGAAGAGGCGCCGAGCATGGGAGAAGAGGAGGAAGAGCCGAAGGAAGGAGGAGAGGGCAGAAGTAGAGCGAGAAAGGAATCAGTCTGCAAGAGGGGCGGACCTGATAGAGAGAGACGGCCAAGGGTGGCCAAAAAAACAAGAAACACTAGCGTCAAATCCCAGAGAGAGTGAGAACGCCAAGCAGGGGTTGGAACGCGACGACCGCTGGGGGTGTGATGGCTAAGTACCTCCCAGCGGTCGCAATATTGAAAACCACTAGACCCATACCCTGTGTCAGAGGAGACGTGACCGAACTATCCGTTCCGTCTTCCGCAGAGGAGCCGCCAACGCGGAAGTAGACGCCAAGTGCGTTGGCGGATGACATGTACCCTCTCCATTAGACTCTGCAACCAACAGTGGGAAAACAACGCTGACCTCCTTATTGCCAAACTCTGCCTCTCCCCCAACTGCACCATAAATATCCTAATCACTTATAGGCCACCTGGTTCATCACCAGACTACCAAAAGTACTTCCTCCAAATCTTAGGAAACAATCTAAAAAGCTCCACAAAAACTATCCTACTCTGCAACCTTAACCCAGGCCTGCTTGACCCCAAGGATAAAGCTGCCGCCTATCTAGACAAAGAACTCACCCACATGGAGTTCTTACACAAAATCAGATTGGATTGCAGACCACAACTGCGCGTCGTCCATCACCAACATCTCAGCCCTCCCTTGGACAGACCACCACCTCATCCAATTTGACATTCCCACCACTCCTAATTGCAAGTTACCTTCATACACCCTACCCGCCAAAGTTAGAAGCACTAAAAAACTAACCAAAATCAACCTCGCACCATGGCTCGATATCCCTGAACCTAAGCCCCCATTTAACAACATACCCCATCTCTCTTGCCAACACCTATGCTAATGTGCTCAACCAACCTATTGAATCCATAGCTCCCCTAGAAGACAAAAAAGAGATAAAATCAATGCATGCCAATTCCTGTTTCACGGAAGAACTAGCCACCTTACGCACCAAGAAGCGTCGAGCTCTAGCCAACTGGCAATCCTCACCCAACCAATCTTCCCTAATTGAATTTAGAAAGATCTCATCCACATACAAAAAAGCCATTTCACAGCAAAATCAGAATCCTCCAATCAAATAATCTCCAAAGCAAACTCTAAATCCAGAGAAATCTTCACTATTTTCAAAGATCTCACCTCCCCTGTGACCACCCCAGATTAAATCATCAAAGACAAAGCCTGGTGCTCCAGCATTCAGGACGCCCTCATCAAAAAAATTAAAATGATCCAAGAAAACACATCTGCCCTTCCCAATCAGGACTACCCATGTCCTCCCCACCTTCCTAAACGCCTCTCTCAAACACCCCTCTTCGTCTTCAGAGACGTCACCGAGGCAGAAGTCTCTAATCTTCTCAAACATATCAAACCATCCGCATGCTAAAGGGAACATCTGTCCCGCTACCATCATCAAAGAATGCGCAGACTCACTCACCCCCATCATTACAGCATTCATCAATGTGTCCTTCTCCTCTGGAGTTGTACCACAAAGCCTAAAAGAAGCTTGGGTTCGCCCTCTCATAAAAAAATCTACCTTAGACCCCACCTGCCCCAACAACTACCGCCCCATCACTACCGTTCCCTTCCTCCTAAAAATCTTGGATAAAGCCGCCCACATCCAAATCCAACAATACCTTGAAACCAATACCACCCTAGGCAGAAGACAATCAGGCTTCCGCAAAGGCCATGGCACAGAAACCGCCCTCATAGATCTAAAGAACCAAATAACCAAAATAATGGATACTGGCAAACCTGCACTCCTGCTCCTCCTCAATCTCTCTGCCGCGTTTCATCTTGATGACCATGACATCCTCACCTCCCACCTCTCCAACGCCGCCCATTTCTCTGACAAAGTGACAAAGCCACCTCATGGATAACCTCTTTCCTAGATGCAAGGGCCATGAAGGTATACTCTGACCAAGCCATCCCACCATCATCAATTGTGGAGTCCCCCTGGGTTCATGTACTGCACATACCCTCTATAATCTGTTTACCAAACCTCTGTTTGACCTGTTGGATGCGTTCGGCATAGCCAAAAGACACTCAGGTACTCTTCCCACTTACTGGAGATTATGATCATGTTTCAAAAGCCCTCCTCCAGATATATACCACTATCCAAACCTGGATGGCAATCAACAGCCTCTGCCTAAACGGGGACAAAACAGAGATCATCATCCTGGGCCCCAAGGAAATTCTCGCCAAACTAAACACTAAATGCACTTACTTCACCATCGACCACACCAATATATCAGTCTCTACATCTGTAAAGACCCTCAGAGTCTACTTAGACTCTACACTCTCGATGACAAGACAGGTCAACGCCATCTCTTCTGCCTCTGTCCACACCACAAAACTTATAACTGCAATAAAACCATTCCTAACCACTCAAAATTGCCTATCCATAGCCAGAGCAACAATAGGAGCCAGACTCCACTAGTGCAACGCCCTTCTTGCAGGCACCTCTACTACAAACATCAAAAGGCTCCAAATAACACAAAATAATGCACTCTGTGCAGCCCTACCCTTCCCCAAAAGTGACCACATATCCCAGGCCAGACGTGAAGCCCATTGGCTCCCAGTCAACGAACAAATCAACTTCAAAATTCTCAGCCTAACACACACAAATGTATCAATCTCTCCGCCCCTTCCTACCTCTCAGAAACATTATCAAAAAACATCTCTGCCCGCCCCACAAGAAGCCACCATGCAAACCAACTCTGCGTACCATCCATAAAAAGATCCAATGCCGGCGGCATTGGTTCCCCCCACATAGCACCTAAGCTTTGGAATGCCCTAGCCAACGCACTTCTTTTTGCAAATCCCTCAAAACCAAACTCTTCTCATAACCTTTACTACACCCTGACACATTAGCCCTTTCTGCACTGAATTACCCCACTACTGCAACATATTTGCCATTTTATGTGTAACTGTAACTTTTAAGATGAACCTCAAATGCAATATATACTTCTCTCTTCTCTTTACTTTGTAACTTCAATTGAACTGTAAAATGTAAATATCTATGTAACCAGCAAGATTTCCTTTCTAACCAGACATGCCTTTATGCAACAGCGCCACAATGCCTGTGGGCTGAACTGCGCTTTAAAAAAAGAATGAATAAATAAATAAATAAAGGGGCTGCCCCTTTGGAAGAGGGATATTCAGAGGAAGGGTGCCTTACCTATTTAAAGTTGTTGAAATACCTCAAAGTGAAACCTGTCTGAAGTCACAAAACACTAAAGTTGTGGTGGTATATCTGGTTGCCAGTAGATGCAAGACTTCAATAGTACAAGTGTAGTGGAATACTATGAGACAAAGGAGAATATCCTGATTGTAAACTGTGGTAGAAGTGGAGTTGCTGAAGTAGAAGCAGCAACACTGTGAAGTCATCCTGACAAAGATATATATTGTAAATCCTATTCTTTTAAAGAGAGACATTATAACTGTTAACCAAAAACTCTGTTTCACTAACATTTGCAGAAGCTGTATTTTCCTTTATTCTTCTTGGACAATCGAAAGTTGTGAAAACGCATTGTGGCTAGGTATTTGTTCATTGAATTGCTTTTTTAACGCACCTATACCGTATCTGAGTTTGCGTGGTCTGCTTCCAAGACCATCGCGCTGCCCCTTGTTTCTTTTTGTTGAACATTGGAGCTGAATTTACCTTGAATCCTGGGGAAGGGAGTTCCCCCCAGGTTACTAAAAGGTTATCGAGTAACTGTATGTATAACAATTGATGTTATTTGAAATGCCATATGTTTTCTGTGTGTTTGATGTTAAAGTATAAGGGCCAGACATTCTGTGTTACAGTGTTTCCCCTTATTTTTGTTAGGCAGGGAAATCCTCGTCAGATTTGGGAAAGTGAGGCATTTAATAATTTTTTTATATAATGTGTTAACATTTTTGAACAAACATACAAAAGTTGTCCGCCTCGCATTGCATTGCTGACCCTTCACAGGAGGCACCAACTCCGGCTAATAAAGAGGAACTATGCTTGTTCCTGGGACTGGCAGAGTTCTTCGTCAAGTTTTATAACCTGTTTACGGAACTGGCACAGCCCCTGAGGACACTCAAGACAAATGATAAAGCATTCATCCGGAGAGAAAACTGCAAGCCAGCTGCGAATGATATGAAGAACAGGATATGCAAAACTCCCATGTTTTAGCCTCCAAACCCATATTCCCCATTCATTGCGGTCTGCTGGATTAACTGGACAAAGAAGAGCAGTGCATTATAGCACTACAGAAAAGTGACAAGAGAAAATAAAATCTGCAAAAAGGATGTCATGATGGCTCTAGAACCAACTCAAACTGTTACACTGACCCCTGGACTTGACTCACTAGTTGAGGGCAGGGGTAGAACTAAAATTACCAGAGGTTTTAGGCCACCAGGACACTACTTTTTCAGTTCTGTAATTTCTGTCCTCAAATATTGGTATCCGGTGCTTGAGTCCAATACTGCAACGTCCAGATTGCTTTAGTTTATTAAAGGAAAGCCCAGGGCTGAGTTGTCATCATAGTGATGTAGAGTATTCAGGTCAACCTAGGAGGATCACGCCACCCAAGGGAATGCCCCTGTTGCAAGATCAGGTAACGTGTCTGGTAAAGGTCAGGACGTTGTGAGCAGTGTGGGACTACATCTCATAGTGCTTTGTCCACACGGTCAACAGATGTGGGCGACGTGAGTGGCTCATCAGTGCGCTCACAATCGTGGCTGAAAAGGCCTATCAGGTGCTCCGATTATTAGAATCAAGGTGTTATCAGTTTTGTACTTGAATCTTTGATTTGTCTGTGATTTGATTTGTGAGTTGCAATGGTAATAGGATTTGGAAAGAAAGGGCGGAGTGATGTGTCCAGGTGAGTGGAGAGGAGGCACTGAGCTATTAGCGTATACACTATGACCTGCAGTGCGAGAACATGGGACAAATCCATGTTAAAATCCACAGCTGGTAAATCATTTAGCCTTTGGTCTCTCTTGTACCTCTGGGAGTTATGGGGGAACAACCAGGAAATCATATAAGACTAAAAGACTCTCTTAAGGAAATAAAATACTTTCCTTAGTTTCTTGCTTTGCTGAGGTGATATGCGTGCAACCTTCTAATCACAGGTTCCAGTGCCTATAAGGTACAATGGTGGATGATGCGCCTGTTGCATGGGTCTGTGTGTAAACGGAAGATCACAGATTTGAGGCGTAAAATGGCCGACTTCGCTTTCCATTCTTCCAAGCGCCATAAAATTAGGAGAAATACTGGGTGATAACGGTTGAATGTAACAAACTTTATAAAGCACTTCGGACTGTGGTGGGATTAGCTGGCGCTATATACACAGAAGTTTCAATTATAATTTTCCGCTACACCGTTATTTTACTAAAATGCCTGACCAATCAACAGCCCGATATCCACGTGGTTTGCTGACCCGGATTCCCTTGCCCCCGATTTTTCTATATGGCCCTGGTTCCGACATCTACGAACTTCAGAGGCACCTCTGCTATGTATGGAAAGAATGTGGCACATATTAATGAGGAGCTTGGGTCAAACTTTGTGAGGCCTGCAGATCAAGAGGAGCGCAGAGAGCAAGAAAACCCCCAAATTAGCCATTCTTATTCGCAGTCTCCCCCCTTCTCTTCTTCCATCTTTGGTGGGAGCCTATTAAAGAGCATGCAGCCATTATGGATGGCCACGAATGAATCGCTATTAAAGTCTGTGGACCAATGAGGGTGGGCAAAAGGCAAAGCTTCATTGCATGCGGCCAGGAGAGCTAGCTTTAAAAGATCTATGGGGTAAATTAGGCTTGCCAGGAATAGGACTCCTTAGAATCTTTGGTGGTGCTACTGAGGCTACTGAGGCTAGCTAAAGGCACTGTTTCTAGGGAGGATCTATATCGCTTTGTTGCATTGAAGTCCTGTTAAAAACGAGCACTGACGAAGCCAACAATTTTGGCTTGTATAGGTGTTATACCAGGCGCCTCTATCATATGCCCATGTAATCACACCATGTTCCAGTTGTTGCCACATGGCCAGGGAGTAAGATAATGGCAAGGCCTTGCAATAGGCTATCCCATTCGTACATAAAACCCAAAACGGTTGGCTTTGCCAATGTTTGTTAATAGTAGTGATGTTGCACTGAACTGGCAACACAAAAAGAAACCCTTGAATAAGGATTGTCCACTCATGCTGGTCTGGGAACTCCTGCAGTTCAACTGTATTGAAACCCTGTTCTTCGATCCAGCTTTGGCCTTTGAAGTATCATACTTGAT
Organism: Ambystoma mexicanum; assembly: GCF_040938575.1. NCBI lineage: Eukaryota > Metazoa > Chordata > Amphibia > Caudata > Ambystomatidae > Ambystoma > Ambystoma mexicanum. The sequence continues at coordinate 798,738,796 of NC_090926.1, read as the reverse complement.
AGGGTATAGTGTGGCCAACCATAGGGCCACATCCCAGTATGGACCTGTAGTAGCATGTGACTTTATTTGTATGCGTCACAAGGGGCTTTGCATAACCAAACCTCCTGTGCTAGGTCCATAAATTTAATTTAATTTAATATTTATTGTGCTATAGTTTAAACTATAAACTTTACACAAATTTAACATTAAATAGCATAATAAAATACTAACATAATTCAAATACAATTTTAAATACACATAATTTGCAATACAAAATACTATTTTTAAAACAAATGATTCATATTATTCATAAATATATATACATTTCATATCTTCTATATAAGAATTACCTTCATAAAACCAATTCCTCTACAGAGTTATACCCAATCTTATTTCAATTTGCAACCAAATAGTATAGAGAGCTATTAATAGATGTAGACTGTTGGAGTTGAGGCAATGGTGCCAGAACAAGGCTTCCCCAATATGTGTAGTTTCATGTACGTAGTTACCAAGAAGAGGGAGACAAGTACCAACCATCTCCGAACACTCAGTCAGCAAATGTTTTGCAGTCTCCAACTGCTTATGTGCTTTACATAATCGGCAGATACGTTCCTCGACGGCCATCCTATCTATTCTCCCCGTATTGCTTAGGGTAGGTAGTTGTTCTAGGCGATGCAGTAATATAAACCATCTAAGTCTAATAGATGGACAGATATTCAAGTATCTCTGGGGTTTCCTAAATTCAAATACTCTATATTGCACAAACTGGTAGCTACTCAAACTCTTAAGATGTTCGAAATTCTCCAACCAATCCCAGAGATCAATGCGTTTACTCAATGCTCTATTTACTTTATCTGAATATTTACCATCTCTGGATTGCCAACCTATTTCAGAGAACAGATTGTTCATCTGATCTACAATTGAAGAAGTCGAGCCTTCCTTTTTTATTTCTTGATGTACCGCTGTTAATATATCATTATTTGTATCTCGAGTCATTCTGAGATATAACGCTGCTCTCTTCTTTAGCACCAATGCCTTTAGGGAGGTTAGACCCAGTTCTAATCTGATGATGGCCACAGGAATAGAGGGAGGAAGACCAAGCACATGTCGCCAAAATGTACCCTCTAATATCTGTAGCCATCTAAGGTCAGACTCTAATAGTGCTTCCAGGCCATATATTATCGCCGGGGCGAACACCTGTATATAGAGTTGCCTTATACCCCATAAAGTAAAACCGCTATGGCTGATCGTAAATCTATAAAATAAGGCAGTCAACTGTGCAGCTTTAATACAGCGTGTTTGTTTACATGCCAAATAATCCCCAGTGTTTTCAAAATCGATGCCTAAATAGCAATATCGAGGGACATATGTGATGTTCACTACCCCTACTGTGAGTTGCACGCGGGAGACCTTTTTTTTTGTATATCTCATAATCTTTGTTTTTCCTAAATTAATACTTAAGCCATTCTCTTCGGCGTATTCCCATAATGCAACCGCAGATCTTCGAAATCCCGCTAATGGTGTGATCAAATATCACCAAATCATCGGCGTATGCTAGTACTGGGCAGCTGGCTTTCCCAATTTTCGGCGGGCAGTTTCTCGCCTTATTTAATGCATCAGGGATGTCATAGGTATATAAATTGTAGATTAAAGGTGCCGTTACGCATCCTTGCTTGACACCCCTATTTTGTATAACATTTTGAGTTGTATGGCCTTCATGATCTAATTTCAATTTAACTGAATTGTTTGAATGCAAGAGTTTTAGATAATATATTAGGCCATCAGGGCAGCCCATTGTATACAGTTTGTTCCATAACCGGCTACGGGGTATGGAATCAAACGCCGCTGTGAAGTCTATATATAATGCGTACAGCGGGACCGATCCAGTTCGTAAGGCTCTGGTTCGCAGAATATCCATAATCATGATGTTATGGGCAGTGGAGTAGCCTTGTCTAAACCCACTTTGGAATCTAGACAATACTCCTTTGCCCTCTGCCCAGGATTGTAACTCATTGAGCAGAAGTGAGGCAAATATCTTTCCAGTGCCATCAAGCATGGAAAGCAACCTATAGTTGCCTGGGTCGAGTCTATCGCCCTTTTTAAAGACTGGAATTAATATTGCCGTCTGCCAGGAGCAGGGTATTTTACCTGTCTTTAATATTTTCTGAAACAGGATATTTAGCAAACTTGCCCACAACTCTGGATATGCTTTCATGACAATATTAGCCAAACCATTGGGTCCCGGTGCTCTTGATGATTTTAACTCTTTGATTTTATTCAAAATGAGCTCGTGCGTTACGGAAAATGGGGCCTCACAAGGCGGCCTACCCAGTATTGTTGTTTCCTCACCCACCATATTTCTGTTTTCTAGAAATGTGACCCACACTCTCGCTTCAATAGGGTTAACCAATGCCCCCTTCTGTGTACCCTGAGCCTCGCTCAAGAGAGACCAGATGTTACGGGCCTTCTTTTCACATATGGTCTTCACTAATTTTTGCCAGGTAAGAACCTTGTCCGCCCTTTTTTTCTCCTTAATGGTTGATCTATATCTATTTTTAATTGCTCTAATTGTCCGATAATAGGGTTCCCCGGGGGCCATTGATTTCTTGGCTCTGCGAAGCTCAGCTCTAAGATTACACTTCATGTCTCTAATTATTTTATCGAATGGTAGTTTATTCCCCACACTACTTATCATACACCCTGTAGGGGCCGCAGCATGTTTGCCTGAAAAAGCCCTAATCCAGTCTTCTTCTATGGAATTGATGGACATATCATTAAATTTGTGTAGCTCTTTAAGCACTACTATTCCCAGAGTTTCTGTCGCAAGTGCGATATTCTTATCTGACCAGGAAATCCTGGTTCCTGTCTTATTGACTTTTACAATACCCATATTGCTAACTGAGGGCTGTTTTCGAGGAATACTCATCGTACATTTTAATGCGGCATGATCGCTCCACACGTTGGGCATAACTATCAGATCATCAATCTGCTCTTGAAGCCCTGGACATATATATATGTAGTCCAACGGGCTATTAGCAGCACCGTTGGACCAAGTATGTTGTCCAGGGTGATCACTAGCTGTTCTGCCATTAAGCATTATCATATCCCAAAATTCAAACAGGGATTCCCAGGTACTGCCCTCAATATCTTTTTTGTTATGAACTATAATACCCTTCTCTTTCAATTTAGGATTCTGCATTTTGCACACCCGTCCTCTCATGTGGCAATTGAAATCACCCACCACCATTACTCCCAAATTAGTAGCTACAGGTGTCCAATTTGCCAACACATCCTGCAATGAGTCTTGCAAATGTTCGCTTAATATTGCTCCAGGTGGATTGTAAAGATTTACCAACAAGAAAGAAAACATAGAATCTATGTCATCAAGTTTCACTTTGACTGCGAGTAAGTTGTTTTCACAGTTAGAGCCAATCTGCCTGGAGGCCAAGGTATTAGCCACTCCTGTCACCAATCCACCAAAAGGCCTGCCTTTGTCACCTCTTTTGGCAGCAGCGTGAAACAGCGTATACCCGTCTAATACCAAAGGGTCCAATGTCCAAGTCTCTTGCAAGCAGAAACAGCTGGATTCGTCAAACAATTTCATAGAGCCCTATGGTGTGAGTAAATGCATAAAACCCCGACAATTCCAAGATACAACAGATAGATCTCATGGTTTCCTTAAGATCTCAGGAAGGGCGTCGGCCAGCCATTTCAAAACCTGTTGGACATCAGACGCTTCTATTTTCTTATCCATCTGTATGTTGGGGCAGGGTACTGCATCCACAACAACGGCAACCTCTTCCTCCCGGCAGCTGGGATCTATTTCATTTAGGTCAACATCCACTTCCACGTCTACTGATTTTAATTCCTCTTTATACTTTCTTAACAGATCCGCCGTAGCTGCAAATTTACAGTGAATGGCTGAGACATTAGGATTCGGACCTTTCAGTGGTTGAACAAATTGAAAGTCATCTGAAATTAGTACCCGCAGTTGTGGGACAGAATATAATCTTGTCAAGAACTCTGATCGCGATAGCCATTTATTAACCTTACTCTGATATAGGTTTTTAATCAGGCATATTCGACTGCCTTTCTTCTCGTTCTTATTGACCGAAGTGACCATTACTTCAAGAGGTAGATCTTCCTGTACTGTCGGTTGACTAGTTACCATAGCTGTATCAACTGCACTGCTATGGCTCGCCTCCGTCTCTTCCACAATCTCTACACTTTCTTCATGGTCCACTGTCAGTCCCTGTTCAGGGAGTAGCCAGCTAGTCAAATATCCATCGCGAGCTGCCTTTCTTTTCTTGGCTCTTGCGACTCTTTTCCTACTCTTCTTGGTAGTCATTCCCCTCTCATTCTTCTCTGTCAGTGTTAATTGTGTGGCACTGTCTCTTTTGCCCTTGTTTGTTTTCCTTGCTAAACGCTTCTGTTTTTTAGAAAATAATGGATCGGGTCTGTCTGACTCCTCGTTGATCTCCAAATTTTGTTGCTTATCAATCTCACTTGTTGCATGAATTGCCTCAGATAAATTTGCCTCCACATCTTCGACCGAAATCGTTCTCTCCTTGTTTCCCCTGATGAGGATGTCCATGTTGGCTAGGATCCGCCCCGACATTTTCAGCAAGAACTTAAGTGCAAACTGCAGCGAGGCTACCGATGCCTGAATCTCCGCAATTTCGGCTAGCCCTGTACTAGATTTATCTATTCGGTCAATTATTTCATCAGGATCATCTTCCATTGAGGCTAACACCAAGTTAGGAGATGCGGAGAGTCTCTCTAGTCGATCTCTGACCGTGGAAGTCCCTGAAAATATGTTCGTAGGTTTATCTATCGGTAGACTGCTGTTATTATTGAATCTTACTTCAGTTTGTGGAGTCATGTTTCTATGGATATTTAAACATAAGTCTAATAGTGAGTTATTGTCGATATCTTCAAAATTAGATATACTCAATAAAGGATTTTCTCGTTGGTCGGATGTGACTTCTTCAATTGTAGTTGAGTTTATTTCTCGAGGGGGAAAGAAGGAAGTAATCACACCTTGATTAATCAGAGAGCTTTTTTTTGCTTTTACTTTGGGCGTCAGATTATCCATCTCAGCCTTCTTGTTAGCGGGACCCCAAGCAACTGTTCTTGACTTGGTCTTCCTTAAATTGTACACAGGATAATTCAGGTTCTTGTCTGATTGCATTAGAGACGTCTCAAGTGGACTCTCTACGAGTACCGAGACCGCTCGCTTCGGCAACTCGCAATTTGCAGGGTTCAGCCCACTTTATTTTCCGGCTAGCACACTGTTGTTATTCTATCTCTGGATCAAAGGCTTCAGCTCACAGTCTCCAGGTATTATCCGCTTGGATTGATAACAGAGGGCTGACTATTCCGGTAGATCCACCTACCTTAGTACTGTTAGTGTGTTACACTAATTATTTGCTATACTGGGCTAATTAGCCACAATGTGGTAAGTTCAGTGTTACTACCGACTCCCTATTCACCTCCAACGTTGTGGACAGACAGACCCTGTGTAACAAGATTTCAACAATGGGAAGTTACTCGAGGCCAAACACAATCACTGGGCCAACCAGACACTAGACCAGGACTCGGATCACGTTTTGTAATTATAGTCGTGCTCTTAAGGCTGCGACAAATAATGTTAGTCCCGGCACTTGAGTACTCCCTCTCCCATCTCTAGTGTCCGTTCTTCATGGCACTGATTAGCTCCTCCTATAACTCTTGTGTAGACAAGACACTACAGAGGTGCACACCGCTTCTAAGTAGGGGCAGGGAGATCAAACCGCCGTGTCAGGCCGCACCTCCACCCAGCGTGTGCAATAATACGCTGCGCGAGGCCGCCTCCAGCACCACAAGAAGTATATTTATATGCCCGACAACGGGCGTTGAAAAAATCACGGGGAACAGTAAATTGTGACCTTGAACGGAGTGGCCTGCAACCAGACCGGCCACAATCCGGCCAAGGGGTTCCGCCCCCGAAGTCAACCCGGGCTCGTAGACTCTCTACGCCCCGTCTGATCTGCTACCTAGTTGGGCCGGCCACAACACTGTTCCCCAGTATGTTCAGGGAACTCACCCACTGCTCGACTGCGTCCCCGCAGCTCTGCAGCTCCACTCCACTGCTGCACTGCTGCAGCTCCACTCCACTGCAGTGTTCACCAAGCGACCAGGGCAGCGCCTCAAAGGATCCACACGAGACCCGAAACCAAGCTGTATCGGCCACCTGGCCGCATTCCGCTCCTCGCTTCACTCGGCTACCACCTCGCTCCACTGAGGTTAGAGAAAAGGACCTGCAGGGGCGTGTCAAACCGCACCTCACGTACGTGCTCTCGTATGTACGTAGAGAGAGGCCACTTCCGACACACCAGTCCATAAATGAGGGCACCCTCTGCTCCCAAATCACGCCCTAGGCTCCTCTGAGCATGTGGGCTAGTACTCAGTGATCCCTCAAACACATTCTCTGGGGTTATCATGGCACCCGGTTGTGTCAACATAGCCTGATGGCAATATATCTGACAGTTCTGTGGGCATCATGCTGGAGATGTGAGCCGAAGCATCCAGAGCACCCTGAGGTATGGCATTATGGTTCACGGCGGTGCTCAGTATCTGCAGTGGCAGCTTGGTGTAGATCCTTGAGTACTGAAAGTTTGGTTACCCATTTCAAGATATCTGCTATAAGTCATAGCATTGTCTTCAGATGGTGCGCTGGGAATATGCCCAGTCCATTTTAGCCACTAAGCACTTGCTTCCTGAGTGTGACGATTTATATAGCGTGGGTCCCATTCGTAACAGATTCTTGGCACTGTTCTGCCAGTGGGTGGACCGGATCGTCTAAGCTGTGAGAAGAAAGCTTGTGACGAGCAGGTAACCAGAGGAAGTTTGCTCCATTGCTGCAGACCGCAGATGCTGAAGGAGGAACAGCTGTGCAGCTGTTGCTGAGGAACAGTTCCTGGAGGTAGCAAGGAGACGAGAGATGCTGGATCTAATGAGGGGCAGGGATCATACACTAGGATCTTGCCGAAAGGTAGAGCAGGCACATGGTGAAGAGATTAGTAAACAAGATAGAAGGCCTTAAAGATAATGCTTTCTACCACCAGTGAAGCGAGTCTCGGGGAGCAGAGATAGAGTGTCTTTGGAAGAGACCACAAATCAGATGAACTGCCATGTTTTGTTTAAATTGTAATTTATAGCATAGATGGAGGTGACGAGAAGACCAGCAAAGACGCCAAAACCATAGTAGATCCGAGAGTTAATCAGGGAACCTACCACTTTCAGAGTTTGCTTGATAAAAGAAAGGCTATGTTTCATTTTATTTTACTTAAAAACAGGACTTTTTAATGTTTGCATTAATCTTACCAGAAGCATCGTTTGGGGACAGGGTTGGCTAAGTGGTGGATGGAGTGAAAAAATGCCGGCAGAGGTAGAAAAGGCGAGATCACGGAGCAGTTTTGGTGGGCAAACAAACCGGATTTCGACTTTGTCTTAGCTGAAATAACCGTTCAATGTCCAATTTTTAGTGCAACAAAGCAGCTGTCTAAGACAATAGATTGCTTAGGGGAATTGGAAATGCGCACATAGAGTTGGCTGTTCTCAGCACATGACTGATAATGAAAGGAAAAGCATCAGCCTTAGAAACAGTGTCGGCGCTCCAAGTGGGAGACGTTTTAAGAATACGTTGTAATAGGAGTAGAGATGCTGCAACTGAGGGATGCCACAGAGGCTGACCTGGGCTCGGACAAAACTGAAGAGAGAAAAAGCCCTCCTGTCGCGCTTCTCGATAGGATTAGATATTGACAGAGGTGAGTGAGTTTTAAAAAAATAGAAGAATGTTAATTTCTTTTCATAAGTATAGACACATATTGGTCGAGGGACCGGTTAATTGCAAACAAGAAAATAAATCACACATTAAGTATCTGTTGTCAATGTAGAATTCATTTTGATGCAAAATAATAATGTCCTTAGTTACTTTCACTAAGTCTTAGTACTTGGAACACTTGGGCCTCGATTCTTGGTTCTTAAATCAGGATTTCCAATAGTGCTAAAGAGATATGACCTCAGTTGTTGTCATTGGGTCTGGGTTTCCTTTGTATGGAGTGGATCCTTAATGAAATTGTGGCCTTAGTTAGATTCACTAGGTCTTCTTATTTGTGAGAAACAATGTCTTTCTGAGAGTGGCTCAAAGTTCCAAACTGGAAATACAAGAGCAATTGGCTCTGAAATTGGAGTAAGTCCTTGGGAGGACAGTCTTGTAGTGGACACAACTTGGAAGTGAGAAGTGCAGTTCCTCGTGATTGGAGTAAGTCCTTGGGAGGACAGTCCTGTAGTGGACACAACTTAGAAGTGAAAGGTGCAGTTCCTCTTGGGAGGATAGTCCTGTAGTGGACACTACTTAAAAGTGAAAAGTGCAGTTCCTCAACACGTGTTTCCCCACCTCATGGTCGTGGTGGTTCTTCAGGAGGAATATGTAGTATGTTGAGACAGAAGTTGTCTGAGAGGAAGAAGGAAAAAGAAGGGTTGAAAGGAGCATTAGGGCTTGTGCTTTCTAATATTTGAAGTAAAACACTGTTAGTGATTATCAGCGCATCAAATAAGGTACTTACAGGTTTGTGGATTCAGTATTATGATAATGATTGGTTCAGCTCGGTAAGAAGAGCGCTTCTTGATTGTTCCAATGGGTCTGATCTGTAATAATTAGATTGTACGCTAATTATAGTTCTCACGTTAAGATATTCTGAACTGGCAGCATCAAATACATATATTGTGATCTTAGATTAAGTTACTAGAAGTATATATATAGTAAGAGGAAGATATTATATAAGTTTAACTAGAAAGCACAAGACCGAATGCTCCTTTAAACCCTAGACAACTTCTATCTCAACATACTACATATTCCTCCTGAAGAACCACCGCGACCATGAGGTGGGGAAACACGTGTTGAGGAACTGCACTTTTCACTTTTAAGTAGTGTCCACTACAGGACTATCCTCCCAAGAGGAACTGCACCTTTCACTTCTAAGATGTGTCCACTACAGGACTGTCCTCCCAAGGACTTACTCCAATCACGAGGAACAGCACTTCTCACTTCCAAGTTGTGTCCACTACAGGACTGTCCTCCTAAGGACTTACTCCAATTTTAGAGCCAATTGCTCTTGTAATTCCAGTTTGGAACTTTGAGCCACTCTCAGAAAGACATTGTTTCTCACAAATAAGAAGACCTAGTGAATCTAACTAAGGCCATAATTTCATTAATGATCCACTCCATACAAAGGAAACCCAGACCCAGTGACAACAACTGAGGTCATATCCTTTAGCACTATAGGAAATCCTGATTTAAGAACCAAGAATCTAGACCCAAGTGATCCAAGTACTAAGACTTAGTGAAAGTAACTAAGGACATTATTATTTTGCATCGAATTGAATTCTACATTGACAACAGATACTTCATGTGTGATTTATTTTCTTGTTTGCAATTAACCGGTTCCTCGACCAATATGTGTCTATACTTCTGAAAAGAAATTAAAATTCTTCTATTTTTTTTAAATTGACCCACCTGTGTCAATATCTAATCCTATCGAGAAGCGCGACAGGAGGGCTTTTTCTCTCTTCAGTCATGACTGATAATGAACCTCAACGGATATCAGAATAGAGACAGTAATTAAACAACAGAGGTGCAATCAGGGAGCACTGCAACACACTTCATGAGATTTTAGAATGTTGAGCTGAATTTGATGTGCTCTGTCTGAGAGAAATGAGCCAAATCTGTTTAAAATGGTAGACGAGAGATAGAAAATGGTGTGTAGGCAGTCTAAGAAGAATGTATGATCCATAGTGTTGAACGCCGCAGCAGGTAAATTTAAAAGACAGAGGCGTGAAACTCGTCTCCTCCCATAAGAGGTCATCCCAAACGGTGAGAAGAACAACTCTAGTTCAGTGGCCTGGCCTAAAGCATGATTGAAATTGATCAAGAATCAATGCCTTAATTTATATTTTTGCCTTTGATGGCTCCAAATACCTGAGGCTGAATGCAATGGAACAGAACAGTAGCTCGCAAGCCAACAAGGATAAAGAGTGTTTTTTTTAATGAGAGGACAGATGATCCTGTGATGTAAGCAGGCCTGTAAGGAAGCATCTATGAAGTGTTAAGGACATTACAAGAAAGGTGGCAAAGTAATCAGCGTGTATTCTGATCACCGATGCAGGGATATGGTTGGTTGTCAAGGCAGAGGATTTAGCAGCTTTCAAGCTGAGTTGTAAATATTCCAAGGTTAACTGTGTGAAGATTGATTGATTTTATTATTTATAAAGCGTAAACCCGAGGGGACCAGGCAGAAACTGCATCTAGACACTGATGAAAAAACGGATTGAGTCAGTACTGCATCAACTAGCTCAGAGTCTGTCGTAGTGGGTGGGGGGCATTTTACAGGAAATTATAGGTTTTTAGGTATTTCCTGAAAACAGTGAGGGATTCAATACTTTGAGGATCCAATGGGAGAGAATTCCAGGCTCGAGGGCCCAAAGAAGAGAACCGCCTATCGCCCCAGGTAGTTGTTCTCACTAATGGGACCTGCAAAAGATGCTGGTCATTTGAGCTCAGATATCGTTGTGTACAATACAGCTGCATTTTTATATTCAAGTAGGTAGGTGCCATCCCATGAATACATTTTAATACCAAGCAAAGCACCTTGAACACAACTCTTTGCTGAACTGGAAGCCAGTGGAGATTCCTCCAATAGTGAGAAATTGCTGTTCTTTTAGATAGTGAGAAAATTAGCCTAATCATGGAATTTTGGGCAACCTGTAGTTATTTAATCTGAAATTTTTGAGCCCCCATAAGAAGGGCATTACTAATCCAGCCTAGCATTGGTATGTATGCCCACGACCATTGACTGGTCCTTCGCGGCAATGAGCGACACAACAGGTTTTATAAATCTCAATTGATAATATACTGATTTGACCATTTGACTAACCTGAGAGTTGCAATCCATGCTTGATTGCCAAATGCAGCCCAAGTTCTTCACTGCATCTGAATGTTTAGTGGGAACACCAAATAATGAAGGGCAGGGGATGCTCTGGACAGCGTTTCTTACCAATCTCTTGGAGCCAAAGATGATGACCTCCATCTTCGATGGATTCAACTGGAGCTTGTTCTCCAGCATCCAGCTTTTAATCTTATTGGCACAGGACAAAACTAAATCTATTGCTTCCCATGGTTGCTTGAGTCGCACATAAATGTGGGTCACGTCTGCATAAGAGTGGTATGACAGACTAAATTCAGAAAAGATGTTCAACAGTGTCCAGATATAGATATTAAATAGCAGTGAGAGTGAGGACCCTTGAGGTACCCCGCCTTCCACGGGTATAGCATTGGAGAGATAAGCCCCCCTTTTCACCTGCTGGGTGCGGTCGGTCAGAAATGACACAAATCATTTTAGAGCTTCATCTGAAACCTTTGCCACTGAGGACAGTCTTGCAATGAGAGTCCCAAAGTCAACTGTGCCAAAGGCCGCCGACAGGTCCAGCATGACAAGCATGTGAACATCCCCTATAGATATAACCAAGATACAGAAAGTGTTACTTAACGAGCATGATTTATACAGTTGGCATAGTCAGTCATAGCAGTCCTTAGGAGGGCCTTCAGGAGTGGGTAGGGCGAGCGGTCAGTTAGGAGGTGAGGAGGTCGGGTTAGGCATCATTAGTCCGTAGCTAGGTGAGGACTTTCCGTCTGAATCTAGAGTAGGGTTGGTCAGTTCTAAGATCTAGGGGGAGTGCATTCCAAGATTGAGCAGCTATAACCGGAAAACTAGAGCCACCGGCTGAGATCAGTTTGTATCTGGGACCCTCTAAGGTGTAGGCGTTAGACATTCTCATGGGTCGGTCGGAGGTTCTCTTTTTTACTCTTTCTACAAGGTAGGGAGGTGCTATGTTATTAAGACATTTGGACATGAGAGAGAGTGTTTTAAGGGAGATCCTATCCTTAATCTTGAGCCAATGGGCATCTCTTCTAAATGCAGAGATATGCTCCCTGTTCAGGATATTTAAGGCTGCTCTAAGGGCATTATTTTGGAGTCTTTGCATTTTATCAATAATGTACTTGTTGGATCCCACATATAAAGCATTGCAGTAATCCAGTCTGGATAGAATAAGTGCATTGGCTAGAGGGATACAACTAGTTTCAGAGAGAAATGGTCTGCAAGCTCGGATCAATTTACAAGTATATGCTGTAGATGATGCTAGTGAGTTAACCTACTTCTTGAAGGTGAGTGCAGAGTCAAAATAGAAGCCAAGGGTTTTAACTGCTGGCATCACTTTGATGACATTATTATCGATGTTGAACGAGACGTAGCTTGGGTTCAGTTTTTTAATGGCCATCTCTGAGCCTAAGATCAGTAGCTCCGTTTTATCGTCATTCAGGCAGAGGCCGTGGGATGCCATCTATGCCTGAATGAGGAGGTATATCTTATTTACTAAGGCCAAGTCTTCCAAGAAGTTGCCCGAAAGGGGGATGAGGATCTGGGTGTCATCTGCATGGTTAGTGTAGGTGACACCCAATTTGTCCAACTTGTCAAACAAAGGCTTAGTAAAGATATTATACATGGGGCGATTTCTGAGGAATGGCACAGGATACTTGTATGGGGTCAGCGGCCGCTAGTGGGGAGAAGACTCTCATTGTACGGTTCCAACGAAGGATTGCACCCAGGTTATGGCATCATTTGAGAAATAGGCAGCTGACCTAAGATGGTTGCATAAGACTGCATGATCCACCAAGCCGAAGGCTACCAATAGGTCAAGGAGGAGTAGCATAGCTGATTTCCCATTGTCCTTCAACTCGTCAATTTGGGTCTTGAGGCTGTTTCTGTGCCATGAAGGGGGAGGAAGCCAGACTGATGTAAGCCTAGTACGTTATTGGCTTCAAGGTAGTCCTGTATTTGTAAGTAGGCTACTCTGTCAATGATTTTATGTAGGAAAATGACTGTGGTGATAGGTCTGTAGTTAGTTGGTATAGATGGGTCTAAGGTTGTTTTTGTTAGCAATGGTAGCACCCAGGAATGTTTAAGATTATTAGGCACAAGGTTCGTTTTAAAGGAGGCGTTGATAAGCTTCAAGATGAAGGGGGCTAAGTCTCTGGCTGCATCCTTTATAATTTGGGCTGGGCAGTTATCTCCTTTGCAATTGGAGGGTGTAAGTTAGAGTATGATTTTTTCTGTTTCGACGATGGATATTTTTTTTAAGCTGAAGAGTAGGAGGGTGTTGTTATGTGAGTTTAGAGGAGGTTGCTGCTGAGGTGAGGACTCAGCCGGTAAAAGCAGAGAGGCTTTCTTTTTGGCAATTTTGATTTGGAGGGAGCAAATTTTATCCGAGAGGGCATTTTGTATGTTGGTACACCAGGGCTTATCCTTGGGGGTATTATCAACTTGAGGTATTGGTGAGTCCATTTGATGAAGGATAGAGAATAATTCCTTAGTGTCTGATTTAGCCTTGGATATTCTGTCGTTGAATGTGTTCTTTTTAGTACTAATGATTTACTTTTTGTACAGTTTGGAGTGGTTAGTTAATTTTATTCTCCTCATTGGGCGAGTGGCGCCAGATTGACTGCAACGTTCTTTCAGTTGTGGTGTGAACAAATTATTAAGGTGAGATGTCTGTCTACCTTCGTGAATTTTGACAGGTGCAATGGTGTTGAGTGCCTTAATCATGGCGCTAATGAAGACTTCCACTAGTAGGGTAGGGTCTGTACTGTTAACTGGGTTGTTGAGAGTAGGGAGAAGATGTGGTATTAGCTTTTCTGCAGTAATGTCTTTTTTACTCCTAGTAGGGAGTGGCGGTACCATAGCTGTCTTTTTAGGGCGGATAAGGTCAAGCGAGGCAGAGAAGATAATTAAATGGTGGTCGGTCCACGATTGAGGTAGTATGTTAGTAATAGTAATGTTACAATTCAGTTGGGTGACCCAATCTAGGGTCCTTCCTTTGGTATGTGTAGAGATGGTGACTTTTTGTGTCTGTAGTAGTCGAGAGTCGAGAATCCTATGCTCGTACACATAGCTCTGCAATTGACTCGTCACAATTGACACGAAGGAGAAAGGTGTGACAGGACTGGATGACAAGACAAAAATTATGGGCAGACCCTCCTGTATAGCAGTTGGAGAGAGGGCTGGTCCTATTGAAACGATTCTGTCCTCAGAAGAGAAGTAATTCCTGACTACCTGTCTGCCATCCAAGCTTGCTGCACTTCCAATGATTTATGCCTCAATGCCAGCAAAACTGAGATCCTTCCGGCTGGCACCCCTGCTATCTCCTTCTTCCCTTCCCTCTGGCCTGCCACCTTGGGCTCTTCCCCTGCTTCTTCTTCGGAAGGCAGAAACCTTGAAGTAATCTTTGACTCTTTTCTATCCTTCCCCACTCACACGCAGTACATTGCCAAGACGTCCCACTTCCAACTCTTCCTTCTCAAAGGAATTCTCCCATTTCCCACTTTCCCCCAGAAGCTCAATGTTTCGAGACCCCTGGTTCTCTTTAGGCTTGACTATTGCAACAGCCTCCTCCTCAATCTACCTTCTTCCACTCTGCGACCCATTCAGCTAATCCAGAATAGATCAGAAAGACTTATCCTCGGCTTAAACCCAGGGACCGCATCTCTCCTGCCCTAAAAAGACTCCTCTGGCTCCCGGTTGCTGCATGGATCAAATTCAAATCCCTGTGCATCATCCACAAGGCTGTGTGGTGCCGGGGACCACACTATCTGTTATTCTCTCTTACCAAATACTCACCTTCTAGATCTCTATGCTCCTCTGGCACCAACTCTCTGTGTGTAAAGCGTTTCACTAAACATAGAGCAGGAGTCTGCTCGCTTCCCTCGGCTGGATCCCTCCTTTGGAACAGCCTCCTCCCCCCTCTGCATCTTGAGCAGGATCTTCTTAAGTTCCGAAAGCACCTCAAGACTCTCCTCTTTTCCTCATCCTTCCCTTCTTCTTTCCTCTGCCAACCTCACAGTTGCTGTGATTGGTGTCTTGGACCCTTATGCATCATCGGGGCCTCTGACCATTCACATCCAATCTCCCCAGCTTCTGTTTTCCTTCAGCAGTGGCCTCAGCACAGCCTCCGCACTGGAGATTCAAACTTCCACCCAATGGGGCTCCTGGCCGCATAGCACTTACCCTCTTCCTTGCTGCACTTGCACATTCTGAATACTCACAAGGCATAGTAGGTTCGGCCGTCCCTTGCTGCACTGTATTTTATTTTTTTATTTTATTATACTGCTATCCCATGTTCCCTCCCTGCTGCACTGTGGGCGCTTTGAAACAAATTTATTTCCTGTATAAGCGCCTAACAAGCAAACAATAAATAAATTGCAAAGTTCTTGTGAAGCCGGAGAATTGGCAAAGGAAACAGGGGGGAGATGCCTACTGTCCATGAGGTGGGCACTGAGGTTTTCTGCATAGAATGTTTGTTTTGCGTTGAAGATAGGCTTGCGTTACAATGGAATGTTCTTTCATAGACACCTCTAAAAGGCCTTTTTCTCAGTTTAGCACCAGTGCTCCAGCCTCAGATTCCTGTTAGCTGACTAGATGGTGGTATGATAGGGATCCAATCAAGAAGAAAGTTGCATAGGCGCTCTTGTTCTTTGCCACCAAAGTTGCTGTGCAGCGGTTTTCTCTCTGGTCTCTGCTGCAACTGCTTTTCAAGTTTGGTCTTCTAGCAGGCTCCCTGAGAATGGGGGTGGGAATAGGACGCCCAGCTGCATAACTTGTTTGCCAACATGGGTCTCCTAGGCTTTTCAGCCCAGCCTCTAAAAGGGATGAGCATCATTTGGTTCAGCAACGTATCTCACCCTATACCCTTTCCTATTCAGTTCATCTGGCCCATGTACAACTCACATGAGGCATCTCCTATGATGGTGGGATTGAGACAGTACCCAGGGTCTCATGGGACTATTATTTTCAATCCATCCTGGAGGTCAAAAGGAAGCTAAACTTTGGATTGGTCCTCCTATCGGGCAACAATAGGCAGTCATGGATTCTCTCTAGTTGGGGAAAGCAAAGGCCCCCCTGGACAAGAACTGACAAAACTCGGAGGGCCTCATTAGACAACAGCATTATAAATACTGGTGGTAAAAATACAGCCATCAAAATTATTTTGCTGCCATCACTTCTCATTATGAAGCAAAATATGGTTACTCATTAGATGCATTTACTGCCTAAAATAAGGCCAGCTTTTAACTGATCTTAAAATAGATGCTGCGCTAAGATTAATGTGTTTGTGTGAATAAGACACACTTATGTGAAGATCGCGGAGTGGTTACTGTCTTGTGGGTCAGATACTAGACCCAGAAATGGAAATATATGAGTGGCTGCATTTTTACTGCTGGTGGGAATAACCTGCAGCGGTATATGTGTGCCTGCTGGGAAAAAAGGTTGTTGTTTTTTGTACAGCCAGCAGAAATTACTCCAGCAGTATTTTCCCATAGGGGTAATGTTATAACCCATGCAGTAATAGTAATGCCGCTGGCAAAGTGAAGATTTACAACTGGTGGTATTTTTATGTAATAAGGCTCTGACTGACTTCGACTAAACTGACCACTGTGTTCATCAATCTAGTCTCCTGTATACAGCACGCACCTATTATGCTCTCTCAAAGCCGCGGCGAAGTGGGGCTAAGTGAGGCCTAGCTGTCTGCAGCTGTCCACGGCAGAAACGCAGCCGTGGCCGTGTAGCCATGCTGCACGTTGGTCCCACGTCCACCCCAGTACTACCAGGCATACCATCGCCCGTCTCCCAGAACGTCATCAAGGTACTGGTTTATTTCCTCATGACCATTTCTGTATCAAATACTCTATCCACTGACAGCCAACAATCGGATAATCGGTTCATAAACTCATGCATTAATCCTAAACTTATCTATCCACCGCTCACTGAAACTTCTGCTGCCATACACTTGGGCCTTTGGAATGCAAGGTCCTCTGTAGTATTGGACACTTTCCTCAGATTACGTTTCCAATTTTTCTGTTTTACCGAAACCTGGATTTTGCCTCATAATCAGTGGAGTAACTTTGCTGAAAATGTTGGGCGGGACAGGGGCAGGGTGGAGGGAGGGTGGATGGTGGATTTTAGGGATTGTTTCGGCCAAATTGTTTGAAATAATGTGGTTCAAGGGTAGATTTCACTGAATTTGGTCACCACCATTAGTTTGAAGCCGAAGATACCAACCTAACATGAAGAGCTAGGGTTGCGGGGGTGTCCCCCGCTCCCCATGTTTGGTATTTTTGGCTTTGCCAGTTGCAGGGGCATCCCCTGCTTCCTCAGCATTGGTGGCAAGGGACCCAAAAAAAAAGAAGAAAAAGTGACCCTGCAGCGTCAGAGGACCCACGTTAGATGGATGCATCGGATGCTGCAGGGTACAGGAGAGGTGGCGGATGGAGAAATGATAAGTGTGGGGGGTTATGGGGGTACTGGTGGTTTGGGGGGACATGGGTTTGTTTTCTGTACCAAGGTAAAAAATATTTACAGCGAAAATGACTATGGTCAATTTCTCCATGATTTTGTATCTCGGTCAACAAACCTAAATCCCTGAGTGATAACACTAGACTACTACACCACAAGAGTCGATTGCTGACGCTCTGTTATAACTTTCATAAAACTGGTGGCCTAGCTTTAAAATTTAATTGGGCCCCCACAAATCTTCAGCCGGCCTTCCATGCACCCAGTGACACAACATAACATTCACAAACTTAATTCCAATAGAACATACAAACAATTAATTATTTATCATTCATTCACACACAAAAGTCAACACTAATATGCTTGAATACACTCTCACACACAAATGCATCCAGCACCTCCATTAACATACACTGTGCGCACACATTTATATGTACATATACAATAACACATAAAAACAGTGGTGCAGCGTCCATTGAGCAGACCAGACTTTATCACCCCCTGATCCCTGAAATTTTGGGCTAAATTGACTTGACCTAGCTGAACTATAGAGCCATTGCTGAAAGGAACAGATTCACTGGAATGCCAGCAATTCCCTTGATTTTTCCTTTCATTCAAAGGCAGAAACCATTGGTTAATGCAGTGCAGTGGGTGACCAAGTGTACTTGGTATCAATTTTTAAATGCCATATATCTCCAAACTTGGGTTCTGCACAGCACCTTATATGCGGATGTGCTGGTAGATTTTTTTGTACAAAATTCAGACTGATTAAAATTAAGGTATGTTTTCCTGTATTCAAATGGCTCCAAGCAGTGGAGTACCAAGACGGGAGAGGAGAGAGGGCAAGCTGCCTTCCATGGCTCTTTTAAGAGCCAGACCAGGACATTTGTCATTGGGACACCTCTCCCTTTCGGCACATCAAAGAGGGCGCCCAGCGGCAAAGGTGTCCCGCTGGACAATGTGTGCTGAGCAATTCCGGCTCAGCATGCTCATTGTTCTGGCAGCAGGACACCTTACCTGTTCCGAATGGTAGAGGTGTCCCACTGCCAGGACAATGTCCCAAGGAGCTCCGGGCAGCAGAGGGTCCTCACGTTGCTCTGTATCAACAGAGCATTACAATGTGAACCATTAGGCACTGATGGGAGCGAGGGGGGTACTATTAGCAGGGACATTTGTCCCTTTAGAAATGGGAATGGGAGGGAGTGATCAGAAGTGAGAAAGGTGCATAATATTCCATGCGTTATGAAATAATGACTATGGCTTTACCCAAGGGGGATTTGTTAGGCTCACATTAATCTACATGATGCTATTGTGACTTTGCATGCAGAGTGGGGAGAATAAAACTAAAGCCATACTCCCATTGCTCAACATATTTCTATGACAATGTATATAGTGTATGGTTAGTTTACTATGAAATGCTAGTTTATTATGTAATATGGTTTTTTTCCAAGGCATTGCTATAAATAATTATTTAAGCACATGAAATGTAAAGCAAAACCTTAATAAATATCTATATCAACTAAACCTGGAAAGATGTGCGGGGTCGCTTAAATTGTCCACATCCCAGTTTCACCATTTAACCAAGGTTGTGATCCTGAGCAAATAATGTAATCCCATTGCGCCTTATCTGCAGCTCTGCAAGTGACTCTGATTCACTTCAAAGCGTATGTTAATGTATCATGGTATTATAATGGAAAAGCCTAATGACTATAGAGTTTCTCCACATATAACAGTAGTACAATGTAGGTATTTTGCACCACAACGTTATTTGTCACTTGGCTTATTTATGGCAACTTATTCTACAGTCACTTCCAGGGTGCCTCCAAGTATCATAACCTGATGATGTGCCTTCCATTTTCATTTTATGGGTAGTCACTTCTGTTGGTGCAATGCATATAATAATTAGGAGGTTTGCATGTATTTTGATTCGCAGGGCTTGGACAGAGCTCTAATAGGTGAATTTCCTGCATCTGGAATGAAACTGCAGTTTTGTGTTGTTGTTGTGTGTTAAAATGCCATCTTCCACTAATGTTACCAAAAAAAGAAGATTGAGGCGCGGGTGGGCGGTTTGGGGTGCCAATGATACCATAATTCCACACACTGCATTTCGTTACTCACCCATCTTCCCCCACTCTTACAATGCTGGATAATCCCCTGCTTAGATTGGTAAGTGAAGAAGTTTTTGGTGGCCTGAAACACCCACTTACAAATTTGCAACAAACCGTCCTGAAAAATTGTCTGCAAAACTGGAAATACTTTTTGCCATTTTATTGAAGATTATTTTTGGCGGCAGGGGGAAAAGTAATACAGGGCTCCTAAAGTGTGCTTTTAACACAAAATCCCATACGGTTCCTTTTGCGCACCTAGAGCAAAACCTGCTTAACAAAAGTTCACCATGTTTGGAAGGCGTATAACACTCATTTAACAGAATTTGCAGAGTACAGCAGTTTTGGGTCACAGGTTTTCTCAGCGTGAATCTTTCCACTCTACTTGTGGAGGACGCACCTTCCGCCAACTTCATTTTGAAATTA
Organism: Ambystoma mexicanum; assembly: GCF_040938575.1. Taxonomy (NCBI): domain Eukaryota; kingdom Metazoa; phylum Chordata; class Amphibia; order Caudata; family Ambystomatidae; genus Ambystoma; species Ambystoma mexicanum. The sequence goes on along the minus strand of NC_090926.1, from coordinate 798,718,845 downwards.
GGATGGTGGTGCTTTAGTAGCATATGAAAAGTGCCAAGACTAATTTTAGAGGCATTGCAGAGCTTTGGCTTGCCACAGAGAATGCACCATTTGTAATTGTTAGTGTGTCTTCATACCTGGGGCCTTAATGTGTACTATGAGCTCTGCTCACATTGTCCAAATGTGACACATGCCCTCACTAGGGTCAGCCCGCAGCTCAGCCCCAGGCTTTTTAAAAAGTATCTCTGCTCTGCTTTCAAATGCCACCCGGGCCTCGTCTCATGTTACACTAACCTAACCTCTTCGCACTCACGCACCTCCATATAGAAACCAGCAAGCTGAATGAGCTTCCTAGTTCCTGTCTGTGGGTCGCAAGAACAAAAAGCCGGAAAGCAATTCTCTGCGCAGCGGCACCTGGAAGTGCTGCTGCTAGCGTGGCAGCACAGGCTCTGGGCCCTGCCACACCCAGTTCCGCACCTTGGCTGCTGACTTTGAGTCAGACCAGCCATGGTGAGGGACTGACCCATGCAGGGCATCCCGGCCCTGAATGTGTTGCAGCGCGGCTGCCAGGCATCTCAGCAATATGTATTGAGACAGCACAAGCATTGGTGGGCACCCCAGCCGGGATCGCGCTGTCCAATTACATAATTGATGATTGCGGCACCCCTGCCATCCCTCCAAAAGATAGGGGGGACAAAAAGGCATGCCACAGAAGTTGGGAGAGGACAAAACACCCTGTCCTCCCCCTATAATTACGCCCGTGCTCATAATTCAACTGTTTCAGCTTCTCTTACTTCTTCTCCGACTTCCTTTGATCATGTACCTAGAACCAGTAGCCACAGAGGCAGCATTGGTATACTCTATCGCTCTATTTACTCTTTTATCATTTCACCAGTTCACATTCCTGTGTACACTTCTTTTGAGTTTATCTATAAGATTTTCACTGTCCCTCACGCTGTTTCTTTTCTTCTTATCTATCGTCCACCTGGCCCTCTTGGGTCATTCTGTTAGGATATTGACCATCTCCTCTATCATATCCTTCCTAGTCCAACTCTGCTTATCCACATGGAGACTTTAATCGTGACCTTTCTTCTATTCATTCTGCTTCCCCCTTTCTTTCTATTCTTGACACTCATTTATTAACTTCACTTTCTATCCTTCTACTCACATCTCTGGTTCTTCTCTTAATTTGATCTTTCGTTCTACTTTCTAGGCCTCTTTTGTACTAGCTTTGCCTATGTACCTATCTGATCACTCACTACTTTCTGTATCACTCCTTCCATCTATTTCTCTCTTTCCCTCTACTGCTTCCTCTCCAAAGGTTTTCTTTCGGTGCGACCTACGCAACTTCAAATCTTCTCTTTATCTTGACACTTGTACTAATATTCTGCCTGCTCTCTCACACTTTAGTTCTCTTTCTGCTGAGGAAGCCTCCTCCACACTTTCATCAACTCTTTCTTCAAGTCTTGATCAGCTATATCCTCTTTCCGCTTTTCAGCCAACCCGTAAACCTGCCCAACCTTGGCTCTCCTTTCATCTCGGTTCCATGCAGCAGCTTCTTCGCCGCTTGGAAAGGTACTGGCTCAAAAATCGATTCTCATCTAACCATTCCGCATATTTCTCTTACCACACTCTTTATGACAACTGTCTAAACTCTGCCAAATCTTCCTATTTCTCTGATCTTCTTCATACTCAATCTGCCCATCCAAGGCGTCTCTTTCAAACTTTAACTCAGCTTCTTACCCCTCCCTCTCCTGATCCCTCTATTAATTCCACACTATCTGCCTCTGATTTTGCTCTCTTCTTTTCCTCCAAAGTCCACTCTTTACATCAGGACATTGTAAACTCGTCTTCCTCTAATACCGCATTTTCTCCTCCTTCTGCTCCTTTGACTTTCTTTTCCGATTTTGCTCCTATTTCTGACTCTGATGTATCAATTCAGTTGGCTAAGGTTCATCCTACTGCTGCTCATACAGGTCCTATTCCATCTGTTCTTATTCCTAAAATCTATCCTTCTCTGATTCCATGTCATGTGTCTTTCTTCAACATCTGTCTTTCTACCTCAGTTTTTCCTTTAGCTTTTAAACACGCAACTATCATTCCCATTCTAATAACACCCTCAGCTAATCCTCTTATTGTTACTAACTTACGTCCAATTTCTCTCTTATCCTAGTTTCTAAGCTTCTGAAGCATTTAGTTTATTCTCAGACCTCTTTATTCATTAACAATTTATCTATCCTTCCACATTTTCAATCAGAGTTTTGTCCCGTCACTCAAAAGAAACTGCTTTGACTTGTGTGCTTAATTCTCTTCTTTCAGCTCGCTACTCTAAACACTCTTCTTTTCTTATTCTTCTTCATCTATCTGCAGCTTTCGACACTGTTGATCACTCTTTGCTTCTGAAAATTCTTTTCTCATTTGGTTTTAGGGGATCTGTTCTCTCCTGGTTTGCTTCTTATCTGTACAATAGAACTTTTCTGTTTCCTGGGGTGGTAAGACCTCCTCACCTTTCCCCCTTGAGCACGATGTTCCCCAAGGGTCAGTCTTGGGTGCTTTTCTTTTCTCATTATACACTGCACTACTTGCCCCTGTTATCTCATCTTTTGGACTTTCCCATCACTTGTACGCTGATGACACGCAACTCTTTCTATCTTTTTCATCTTTTACTCCCGAAATACATCAGCCCCATACAACTTTTCTTTCTGCCATCAAATCTTGGATGGAATCTCACTTTCTCACTTTAAATGCCAGGAAGACTGAGGTCTTATTCTTCCCAGCTAACACTCTTTCTCCTCTCCCCCCACCATCGTGTATCTCATTTCCTCCATCTACTCTCTCTATCTCTTCTACCGCACCTAATCTTGGTCTTTATTTTGACAGCAATCTCTCTTTTACTCACCACATTTCGCTCATGTCGTTTTCATCTCTACAATATTCGTAAAGTTTGTTCTTCTCTTACTTTCCACGCTACTAAGCTTCTTATCTCTTCTCTTATTTTCTCACGGCTTTTCTCCTGTTCTGTTACACTATTTGGTCTTCCATTATCTCATCTTGCTCCTTTTAAATCTGTTTATCATTCTTCAGTTCGGGTACTCTGTTCACTCTCCTATCGTGACTCTATTTCAGCATCACTTGTTTCACTTGGCTGGCTACCCTTCCATTCTCAACTTAAATTTAATTTCCTCTACTTAGTCTTCAAATCTCTTCATAGTTTAGCTCCTGATTATCCGGTATTACCTAAATTGACCTTTTACAATTGACCTTTTGCACAATTGACCTAATTATAGTGGTCCTAACTGACCTTCTGCACAATTGACCTTTATATTATTTTAGTTCTTTTATGTATGTATTGTGTTGGTTTTGGATTATAAATAATATAAGGGGATTGGGTGAGGGGTTGCAGGGGGTTTTGAATTGGGCGGGGAATTGCAGGGGGTTTCCCCACTGCATATATGCCCTAATTGACCTTCTAAATTAGGTCAATTCTCCCGAGGTCAATTGTGAAAAGGTCAATTAGTATACAACTGATTATCTTGCTGCACTTGTGTCTTTCTATACTGCTTCTCACTCCCTTAGTTCATCTTCCCTCTTCAAGTTGAACGTTCTTTCCCCTCCCTGTGCTCAGTACTGCTTTCGGTCTTTTCAGCTTCTTGCTCCTCTTCATTGGAACACTCTTCCTCTCTCTCTTCGGTCTATCTCTGTGTACTCCCATTTTCGGGTCTCTTTGAAAAATCACCTCTCCATCGTCCCCGATTGTTAGCTCTCAGCATTGTTGTTGTCGGATTATTATACTTCCTATTATTGATGTACCGTTTATTTTGATTATGTGCAGCGCTTTGGCTTAAGGCGCTTTATAACTAAAATAAAAAATGCAACAAAAAATATTTATTTGACACCCTACAATTCGCATCAAGTCATATCTGCTCTCAGGTCTGTCGGTGGAATTTAGCCAAAGAGCAGCCCATATATCTCCCCTCCTCCCACCCAGGCTGGGCTCCCGCTGAAGGCATTCTCAATGAGGCAGGGTACTGACATGCTCCATGGAATCCACCTTACCTGGAAGCAGCCAGTCAGGTACCACATTCAAAGAGAGCTTCACGTGTCTTAAAGACACCTGCTACCAGATATACAACCACACATTCCCAACGAGTCATACAGAAACAGACAACAGCCACACAGCCTTCAGAGTAAGTCCCAGCATTGGCGCTACAGACAACCTCCTCTCTCCCACCGCTGGTTTGTGGCCTTCGCACAATTAGGCATCTTCTACTAGAGTGAGCATTGTTCGCCCCCAACTCTGGAATAATAATAATATCAGGTTTTTATATAGCCATCTTTCCTGCATTCTTCCTGCAGCTAAGCCCTGTGACAATAGCCATTATTATCATCCACCTTAACAGTATTCAACGTATTGATCTTGGAAGTAGGAAGGGCTGAGACTGTCCTGCCAGAACTCAAACCTGAGAGGGCCTGATTTACAGAGTGTTTTTTAATGGGACTTCCTTTGTTAATCAGACCCACAGGATCTTACAGTGCAAGAAAACCGGAAGTTGGTTCTTTTAACCAATGAAGCGAAGCTCCGGCTCAGACATGACAACAACATTTTTTACATTTTGCAGGGCGTCAGTTGAAGGACCATTAAATTGTGGTTCTATTTTCAACTCATATCTCTAGTTCAAGGATTCCACAATATTAAGACCTCTATATTTGTTGTCGCTGAGCAAAAGGAGCCCTGCCCCTCCCCCCCCCATCATCCCCACCCTCGTATCCAGTGGTATGCCCTGTGCATAGATTTGGATAGCTGGCATGTTTCCTCCCTCCCTTATGCGGCCAGTAAATGGATATATGATGCGGCCTCTGGGACTGGACTCGTATGATGGCTGGAGTTGGGCAAGGCCTCACCTGGATAAAACAGGTACGTGTGCTCAATTCCCACCTGCAACCCTAGCCACATGTCCGTAAAGCCATCAAAACACTGCTATTTGCTTGATCTCAACGGCTGTTCGAGCTAAACCTACCTCACGCCATGTAATGTTCCACACGTTAATACTGAGCTATATGTATGTAACGTGTATAATGTTTGCCACATGTTACACCTCTATGCATTCTCCATGTAACTAAGTTGTTTCCTTGTAACCGCGCCTCGATGCCACTAGGCTGTTTGTGCGCTTTATAAATTTAAAAATAAAATAAATTAATAAAATAAATGTTCTGTGGCAGACCCCTCCTCTGCCAATTATACCTTGTCCCCTTCTCTTTGTATGACCCTTCTCTGTACTGCGCCCCAGTCTCCCATCTATGGTCTCCCCAGTCTCCCTCCTATGGTCTCTCCTTTCCCCCTGTGGCCGCAACACGGGGATGGTTTCCCCGTATTGGTTACCCAGGCATCTTGCTTTGCCTTCAGCCACACAAGGGGAGAGGAGAGACAGGGCAGTGCAAGTTCCATGGTGGGTAGGAACATCTTCTCCCCCTCCCGATCTATCCGCCCCTTCTCCACACTGGCGCCACAGTGTTCTCTGGGATCCTGCGTCACCAGCCTGTGTGTGGGGGAAGGGACAAATCCTTGTAAAAAAAATTGGCAATAAACTGTACAATGAATACTCATGCAACCTGCAGACAAAGCACTGCTGTCTTTGGGCTACTGCTCACGCTGCAGTGACCACATATTGGTCTATGTTGCACTTTTGATAATAGAGACTACACTTATATACATTCACAAACTGTATGAAACATGATATTGATTCGTATCCTACCATATTTAGTGTAGTTCATTTACTGTATATACAACTTTATACCCAAACAGTTCTATTAACAGGTCTACTGTAAGTAAATATGCTGACTATCGCAGTATAATAATAATACAAATAAACTACAGTATCTGATATATACATATATATGGCCCTGAGTAGACATGAATGTTTCTACAGTTATTCCAAACAAAAGCATGGAGCAGCATTGTAAACCTATGTCATTGTCATTTGAAACATGCCTTTATTAGCCAAGGACTAATTCATCAAGCCGTTGCCATGCTGTGAGGAATATGAAACTTAAAGGAATGGTTCGGCCAAACATTTTTATTGCAACAAAAAGATGGGCAATAATAAAAAAAATAGATTGCCACTTTTTTTTTTTAAATCCCTATGTAAAATTTTGAGCAAATGAAGCTCATAATTTGCAAAAGGAAGCACATGGGGGCATCCATTTTGTGAAATCGATGCCCGCCTGTGCTTGCTTTTGCAGCACTAATGAAGGAATAGCCAGCCAGCTGTAGTAAACAAAAGCTACCACTGGGTGGCTTTTCCTTCATTGGTGCTGGGACTCGGGGGACACAGACCAGAGACTACAGGCAGAAAAGCTGCAGCTGCATCTCGGTAAGTGCTATTTATTTTTTTAAAAATAAGCACCAGCTGCAACATTTTTTTACTAGGTTTTCCTGGCTGGAGGAGCCCGAAAACTTAGAAATAAAACCGCAGCTTTAAAAACGTTGTATTTATGTTTGTGGTAGCCTTTGAAGCTACTGCAAACATAAATACAACGTTATTGTGTTTGAAAACACTGCGGTTTCAGAGGAGCCTGAGAAATTTAGAAAGAAAAACCGCAGCTTTTTGAAACACAACCGCGTTGTGTTTCTGCCTGCCGTGGCTATCACTTTGGGTCTCCGGTGCTCCCTTAGGGGAGCACCGGAGACCCAAAGTGAAAGCCAAGGCAGGCAGAAACACAACGCGGTTGTGTTTCCATGCCGCAGTGTTTCTGCCTAAAGCTGTTTTCCCATTTGGGGCTCTCAGGCTCCCGGAGCCCGAGAGCCCCTAATGGGAAAGCAGCTTTAGGCAGAAACACAACGCGGTTGTTTTCTGAAATGCTAAATGCTGCAGTGTTTCTGCCTACAGTTGTTTTCCCATTTGGGGCTCTCGGGCTCCCCGTGGGGAGCCCAAAAGCCCCAAATGGGAAAGCAGCTATAGGCAGAAACACAACGCGGTTGTGTTTCCAAAACACAGCGGTTTTTCTTTCTAAGTTTCAAAAAACTCCTGGGACCCGGGACGGAGGGTGATTTCCCCGGACTGTCCCGGGAAAACTGGGAGGTCTGGTCACCCTACTCAGAATGCATCTGCTTACTAATTGAACAGGACTCGTGACATGCTTACGAAACATGGACCCATTCACCACTCGAACGCGTGAATTGTTAAGGTTACAGGGATATCCATAACTGCACACCTGGGGTGCACAAAGAACCAGGTGAATATATTATAAGGCAGAGCAAAGACACGGATGAGCCTAGGGCTGCGCCTGCTGGTTAATGGTGTGTTTTATACTGCGGCAGATAGACGGTCAGCCTTTGCTGAGTAAGGAGTGCGTGATTGGCAACAAACATAATGTAATTCAAACAGCAAGATAATCGGGCGAGCCAGACAGATGGAGCGGCTACTGCAGCATATGAGGAACCTGTTTTATTTTTTAAATCAGGTTTATTTAAAGGGCATGTTGAAGTGATGATTACATTCTGGACCAACGAGCGAATGAGCTGTAGAGTAGTATGAAGGCATTTGCAAGTTTTACTATGTGGTAAATAGTCAATGCGGGTGTGTGTTCTTGTGCACTCTGAATGATTGGAAAGTTCCTCCTCGTGTTCTGGGCACGACTTGGTGGGCTTCCCTGAAGGTTGGGCTCTCTTTCCACTAGGAGGAGGGTGCCAGGGGGTGGGTTGGCACGGTGCATTTTGCTTCAAAATACGAGCAGATTGTGAGGGGGCGAACAAGGCGAAAGAAAAAAATGTAATGCAAAGGCTTTGTGGTATTTGTACATTTGATGCTATCCAGATGCGGCTAAGAACAGGGCCCAGACTCTCTGTGCATAGCACACTGCAGCTCGCATGGAGAGAAGAAACGGCACAGCGGCTGCAGAGGAATGGGCTTTCTGCCGGGCGTGTGTGGGTGCGCATGCAGAGGACCTACATCCACCTAGTATGCCAAAGCCAGCGTAATCAATGTGTAGGCGCTAGTGTTGCAAGTTGAGAGGGTCAGGGCTTAATGTCCAGCCTTTGCTGCAGAGCCACAAGTCATTCAATAACTTGCCCAGTTATAAGCAGCAATACAATCTCTCCGGAAGTGGCGTTTTTTTCCTTTTTTTATTATTTTTTTTATTTGTATATGGTACAAAACCTTTACAAAAAGAACAAACATATTCATTTAAGAAGAATAAAACAGTTTTCCAACTTACACAAAATTCTAAACCCATTAATCTATACTACAATCTAACAATCAAATGGTCACGGACATTCTTGTACTTGGACTTTGCCGACCAAAATAAGGTTCAGTTAGATATATTTCAACATTTCACCATAAAAAGAATTCGACAATAATATTTCCAGAATGGCTCTTTCACTCAGAGCTATTGTCCTTTGGTTCATTATTGGAGGAGCAAATCTCAGAGAACGATGTTACATTTCTCCAGAACCTGCACAGTGGTGAATGTAAGAGCTGGCTCATGCCCAGGCATGATTCTGCTCCAGAGGAAGTCCGAAAGCATCCCCTCATCCCAGGCCACAAACCTTCTGTATAATGCCCACCTCACATTCCAAGTTCCTTCACAGTCCATCAGGAGATGCTTTAACGTTTGTTTTGACGGACACTCGCAAATGCTACACAACTTTTGGGCATCAATCCCTTGGTTTCACTTAGCCAAAATGTCCCCTGTGTGTACTATATTAAGCCTGATTCTAAGGAAGTTCTTCCTTACCTGGCTATCTAGAAATTTGACCAAATACCTTGGGAGAACCCCCAGTTTTTTTGTTAATAGTCTGGAAGGAGTTTATAGGAACTGACTTCCTTAATTTTCTGATTGTCTCAATCCAGTCGGCAAGTTCCATTTTTTTTTTAATGCTCTGAGGATTGGTAATTAACATCTGGATATCTGTGTCTGCTCTAACCAGCATCTTCTTAGCTCCTACTTGCAAATTAGATAGGAGCCTAGATCTCGGGAAATCAAGCAGGAATCTAACATCACCATAGAGTGTGTTCTGGTGTGAAGTAATAATCTGCCGATATAGTGACATTAGCTTCCACTCAGCCATAGAGCCCAATGATTTTAGACCCAGCTCGAATCTCAGGCTCCATGAGGATGTGCACATCGGGAGACCAAGAACTGTCTTTGACAGGAGAACCTTCCATTTACTCCAATTTGTTTTCCAAAGCAGTGGATTACTGGGACCATCTTTGCCATATAGAAATTAATTAGCGGAAGTAGTGAACATTTGCAATACCGTTTTCCTCTTGTTCCTGGTGGGTTGCGTGTGTCTTGTTCTGCCTACACATGTACGGGATCTAGGGTCATCGACAAACAGAAATTCCCCCCGCTCAGTGTACCGCAGTATGTAGTGACCTAGCATCTGGCAGGATGAGCTGTGTGTGTGTGTGCAAGAGTGAAGTGGAGCTTGGAATGTCTTGAGGAGCCTGGAACCTAGTGTTCACTCGGGTTCCAGGGGGTGACAGTTGGGGAGAGGCAGAGAGAGAGCCAGAGGGAGTAGAAGCATGTTACTTGCTCTCCCTACTTACCTTCCTACCTACAACTGAAACAATAAAGCAAGCTTATCTTTTGATACATACCTGGCTCTGGAGTGGTTCCTGTGTCCTGCCTGATGATTTAAGCCACTCCAAGATACTACATTTTGGCGACGAGGAGTCCTTGAAGAACCCAGAGGAAGAGGAGAGTGAAGGAGTGAAGGAGAGCGAAGAGAGATGAAATCTTGCTGCCGTACACCAGCAGTTGAAGAGCACAGACATGAGAAGCTGGTGAAACTGTTATGGAGTTCTGTAGCCATCAAGAAACGTGGCAGTGGCATCTGTGAGAATCAAAGCCCTTCCATGGGGCATGAAAAGTCCTGGCCCTGGCACAAGGAGAGGGCTGGGGAGATAGAGCTACATGATGGGGGACAGCCAGAGAAAGTGCGTACTGGTTAAGTATGTGTAAACCCAAATCATGATGAGCCTGCAAGTAAGTACTGTCGTGCTCTGAATGGAAATGCATGGTGGAACATGAAGTTTCATCCCATGACTGCAGCGCTGCATCACAGAAATAAATTGAGTCGGAGGACTGAAGATGTGATTTTGGGCAAAGGGCATTGTTTAATGGGGGCCGTGGGTGGCGCGCACCATGCTGAGCTCCTGCGTTCCAGCCCTGCCATTGGGCTTGGAACGAACGCATTATTCCCTGCGTCATTGTTACACTCATCAAGTACAGAGAAGGCCTGCATTAGAGGAAAGGCCCTGACAGCGAGCTCTGCTGTGATGAAGTACCAGGAAGGATCCATGATGGATTCCTTTCATCTTAACACTGAGTTTTCATCAAACCACGCGGTACGCGGTTGTTGGATTGTAAAGTGGAAGCTTCTGAAATAGAGTCGTTTGCATATCGCAGATATTACAAATTGAAGGGGAAGCCTCAAAATTGTAATTACAAATTGTCGGATTTTGACTGCAGCGCTCTATGTTCAATGCCAGTTTTGACTGAATTTGGAGCATACAAAGTGTATTCGGCAGCGATATAAAAGGAACATATTGAGATGAACTGCCGGTTATTGGAGTTATTAATTTTAGAGTTTGACAAGCATTTGGGTTGAGACGGATATAAGAACGCATGGGTAGTTCTCTATTATATAGAATGGTGCCAAATGATGCAGAATTGTTAGTGAGTAAAATGATGCTTACGCGCACTGTTTTTGAAAGGTTAAATATTTTGCACACTGTTTATGGGAAAATGTCATCGAGCATATGTAGCATTTTCTTTAATGATGAAATTAATAGTTTTAGGAGTGAGATTCGTAGTATTCTAAACAGAAATGAGTGTGTGGTGCGTGCAAAAAAGAAACATGCACAGTATACTTCTTTAATGTGGGATTTCATGGAGAGTGGCTCTGTAAGAGCTCACGGCTGGTGCCACGCGCCAAATCAAAATGCCCTGGTGATATTTCCCACAGGAGATCCACTGACAGCGTAATCGATAGCGGAGGCTTTGCTGCATAATTGGTCATTTTTTGGACCTCTGAGCTGCCGGGCTCTGGCTGTTTCTCTGGTCTGGGCGGTGAGGCGGAGCCTCAGGGGAGCAGGCAGCAAGATGGTGGACCGCCCCGGGGCCGAGAGCACTGACGGCCGTTGCAGTCTGTGATTCGGCGGTTCCCCGGGGGGTGCAGCGTGAATGCCGGTCTGGCTGTGAACTGGGGGAGCCCACAGCACCAGGCGACAACATCGCCATAGGGCGGTGCACACCTACAGGTGGTCGACACATTCTGATCCCGCCTGTATTGCGGAGCGGATGCGCCATACCACGCATGGCGTACCAGCACTGGAAGTGAGGCCAGCGCATGCGACGCGCTAGAGGCCGGCGGCAGCTGAGGGGCGGACCGGCACCAAGTCCTGCTGGGGTGGCCAGCGAAGCACCAGCTGTCGGCGCCCCCCCTGCAGTCCTGGTGGGGGTAGCCGCACTGAGGACTCACTGGTAACAGCCCCGACCACCTTCCTGTGCAGGCTGACTGCCCGCGGCCCCCCCTCTGTGGCCTTGCTGGTGGGGGTGGGCGCAATGTGGACCCGCCAGTAACGGCCCTAATCATCACCCCGCGCACGTTGTCAGCCCACCACCTATGAGGAGAGAGGTGGAAGCAGTTGGACGCCTTGGGAGCAGGGCACCCCAACGGATCCGCTCCACCAGTGCCCTGTCAGAGGCAGAGGAATACCCGGGCGGTGGACGCCACCAAGCTGGGGGCTTGAGGAGGTGGGCTTCCCTGACGCAAGCCCCCAGATGAGCGGAGTAGCTGATGGAGTGATCCTTCCACCCCGATCGCCTCGATCAACTTTCAAAGCCCGCTAAGAGACCACATGTGAGCAGCAGCCGGAGGTGAGGTGTCCCCCACTGTTCCTCCCGGGAGTCCTAGTTACATCGTGGGCTGGACTCACCCTCCCTTGATAGGAACTCACTAGGCCAGTACAGTTGGCTTCATCCAGCAGCAGTAAAGATCGGCTGGCAGGGGCCCCTCTGCCTCCCCCACCCTCCTGGGCAGTGACTTGTGAGCAACCGGAGGCGTGAACCCTCCGCTGAACCTGTGACACCAGTGAGGGACTCCAAGGGCCAGGGCCCCGAAAAGCTTCAAACTGCCTAATCACCTAACACCCTACCCTGGGCGCCCATAGCCACAGCACATGCAGCATCTGAGGCAGCAACAACCACACATGTAGGCGCACAGCATGCTAGTTAAGTGTGCAGCGATCTCGGGGGGTTTCTGCAAGGGACCAGCCCTGGTTGCACGACTCTCACCTCCCGGAAATGGCCCAGCTGTTGTTAATTCGCTCGTGGCCGCTTTGAAGAGTGGAGGACATCCCCACCATTGATGACGGTGCCCGCAGGGCCTAGGGACCTTAAAGCCATCCAAAGTAGTGTGCCCCAGTGGCAGGGTACCCTGACTGCTTGGGTCCCACCTGTGGATCAGCCATATGTTTGTTTGCATGCCTGGCTTCAAATCAACTAATCATCCAATCAGAGTGTTCGGCAGGGTGCAGCTCCCTCGGCCCCGAACAGCCCAAGATACCTCGACCCCGCCACCGAATAGCCAAGTAAGCATCAAAACAAATGGACATTGCGGCGTTGCTGTCGACCCCGGCATCAGAGAGGCCCAGAAGGGGTGATCGCTCGGAGCTTGTGGAATGGAACACTGAAGATGCCGGTATGGATCCAATTCGCTAGGCCTCAACTCAGGGGGTCACGGAATTGGACCTCCAGGGCCTCCTATCGGCCCTCGCTGAAGAATTCCAGAGGGACACCGAAGAGGTTAAGAGTAAAATCACAATCTTGGACACATGAGTCGGGGACCTAGAGGCAAGGACAGCGGAAGTAGAGAAGACTATCTGCGAGCATAGCTACGATATCGAGAAGGGCGCAGACAGACTTACTGCATTGGAAGCCAGAGGTGAGGCCCTCGAACTGAAGCAGGAGGATGCGGAGAATCGCTCCCGTCGCAATAAAATCCGCCTGAGGGGGAACCCAGCCTCCATCCCAGACTCCGATCTGGAGCGCTATGTGAGCGACCTCTTCCACTTCATCTTAACCCTGCCGGATGACTCTCCCTTGATCCTCTACAGGGTCCACAGAACAAGATCTAATGCCCCCACCCCACCGGATGTCCTTGCCATGTTGCACTACTTCAAAGGCAAGGAAGAAATCATGTAGGAAGCAAGAAGCTCCCCCTTTACTCTTCGGGGACACTTCTATCTCCTTATATCAGGACCTCGCAGCAACCACTCATTAAAAGGAAGTGTCACGAGTGCGACGCGGAATTGGTCTGTGTGGCGCCGTTGGCGGTATGTACAAGGGGTGCGAAGTTATCCTTCCAAAATGGCGCCCAGTCCTTCGTGCGCTGGTCCAGTCTTTCGATCAGATCAGGAGGGTGTGACTCCTCCCCGTCAGCACGGAAGAGTATTTCCCACATCAACACCGATGGACCAGCGCGTTGCTACGACTATCGTGAGCCACGCTCCGTGAGTAATTTAGGATTCATTTGGATATCCCAGACCGCTCTACGTAACCTCTTCTTTTCCTACTTTGCTTGCTTAATCCCTTTTTTCTTGTTCCGCTAGTTGCCTCCTCGCGGACCAATTCACAGGCCAGCCATTCCCGACACCCAACTCTTACTTAGTCATTTCGGCACTTGCCTCCCAGTAAGTAAGCTCATCGATTCTCACAACTCTCCCCTTCTCAGTTGAACCCGCAGTTAACCTTTTTTCTCTCCCACTCTGTATTAGCAAAGGCAGACACATTCCACCTCTTGAACTACAGTACCCAGACTCCTCCTCTTCCATGGAAGTCACGACTTCTCACAGAAGGAATTATATGCTAGGGTAGGTACGCTACTTATCTCCCGCTCTCTTAGATCAGTCAAATAGTACTCGTTACTTATCTTTACCTTGTATATCTTCAGAACGAATTCCAGTAATCCCTTCTCAGACTGCCGAACGCCAGCCACCTTGTTACCAACACCTGAAACCTTTTAGAATTCCTCCCAAGGTACGAGATTCCTTTCCTCCCCACTTTTTGAGTATCTTTTACCATAAAAGACAGAACACTTACCTTTCTGGTTTGTATCAACAGTCAGAGGCAAAAACACGGACACCGACATCCTCGACTCCTTCGTACCTCCGGGGATTGTCTCCCGACGCTCACGAGCCGCGACAGTCCTCGTCGGGAACTCTCAACGATCCCCAGCTACAAGGGTTTTTCCCGACCAAGGGTTTCCCTGACGCCTCCACTCCACGCCTGTTTCCTTAGGCTGGGAGAGGGGGACTCAGGTATTTCCCTAATATCCACATTGAGTTTGAAGATAAGGTAAGAGAATTTGCTGTTATTCTGATTGTCTACCTTTACCGAGATTACCTTTGCCTTAAAGTTAGAAAAACCAACTTCTTTGATCGTTTGTTTGGAGCTAGAAAGATAACAGGAAGGCCTTGAGACCTGTCACGGTTTGGCTTAGGGAGAGGGGCATCTCATATCGCTGGTGCTACCCCACTTCCCTGACCTTCCCCTGGGAGGGCAGTGTCCGCCATATACGCTCCTTACATGAAAAAGAGAAACAGTTGGGTCTGGCTGGGGCACTTTTGAGGCGGGCAGGAAGAGCCGCAGGACTCTCATCGTTCCTGGTTCCGGACGGAAAGAAAAAAGCAAATGATTACGGGACCCTCAATCAAGAGCAAAAAGCCCAGCAAGGATGGTTAGTGCGGAGGCACTATGAGATACCTAGTCTCCGAAATCTTAACTCCTTGACTGGGGCACTTGCCGGCTGCCATGATCTCTGATCGCGGGGTGCATGCCCTGGGCTGAGGTGCCTGCCACCTACGTTCTCAAATTTCACCAGTCTACAGCAGAGGTCCGAGGGCCTCCACATCAGATGGCGGCGTTGGCCCCCATTGGTCATAGGTTGGTCCAGATGACAGAGTTTTGTTTTTCATGAGGGGGGGTGGGGATTGAACTGGGGGGGGACTTAAGCCATCTATACAGGACCAATTTAATCGGCAGCCAACTGACTGGAGCGGCTGGAACCGGAGGAGAGTAGCATATGGACCCCGCATTCAGAACACGCCCGGATGGTGACTCCTCCAAGGACCTCACCATGGTGACATGGAACATCAAGGTCCTGAACTCTCCCAGGAAGCGCAAATCTGTGGAACACCGTCTAGCCCAAATCAAAGCGGACATTGTTTGCCTCCAAGAAGCCCATCAATTGCTCCCGGACGAGTCGCAAATGAAGTACCAACGATTTCCTAAGAGACTCTTTCCATCCTCATGGCAGAAGAGGGGAGGGGTAGCGATCCTTCTCAGCCACTCGGTAGCTCTATCACAGGTCACAGTCAAGCGTGACCTGGGGGGCAGGTTGTTATTGCTCAAAGGGCTCGTGGGTGAGCTCCAAATCACTATTGCAGCTATATACTGCCCGAATGAAGCTCAGGACCGATTGTATCTTCTTTCACCGAAGGCAGGCTACTGATCGGGGGGACTTCAACCTCGTCCCAGACCCCAACGCTGACAAAACTCTCCCGCCCTCCAAACCGGACTTCTCAAAAGTGCTGGGGTTCACGGAATTCCTGAGGGGGACCGAAACGATCGACGCATGGAGGCTGGCAAATTATAAGGCCGGGGACTACACCTACTTCTCACATGTCCAAGGAGGCTTCTTGAGGATAGATCTCTTGCTGGTCTCAAGTGCCCTTTTCCCCTGCATCGCTGACATCCACATCGGTCTGCGGTTCATCTCAGATCACGCTCCTGTGATAGCGCGGCTGCAGACGGAAGGCCTACTGCTCCACCGCAGAGGACCTGGAAGCTTCAAGACTACATCCTCTCTGACCTGACAGCTAGCCGAGAGCTGTCGCAAGCCCTCGTTAAACACTTCGCAAAAAAGGCAGGCCAGGGATCCTTGGAAGCAATGGTATGGGACGCTATGAAAGCGGTGATTCTGGGTATATCCATGGACTGCGCAGCAGTGCATAAGCATAGGCATCAACTCAAATTAGCGGAACTAGAGGCTGAGGTAGCGAGCAAGGAGGCAAGCTATAAAGGGCGCCAGTCAGCAAGGGCTCAGATGGATCTCGGCAAAGCCAAAGTAGCCCTCGAGATGCACCTGGCAGACCAAACGGCCCGCGCCCTAGCGTACACAAAGCAGTATTATTATGTGAAGAGTAACAAGGCCAATCGTCTGCTGGTGCACAAACTCATGAAAGTACACACAAGGAATAATATCGTAGTCCTTCAAGACCGCAAAGGGAAGCCCTGCTGCATAGAATTCGGAAAGCTGGCCATTGTGACCGAACACCAAAGGAGTGTGATGTCGGGGACTCTCACGGATGAAGAGTCACAAATCCTCTACTTGCAAGCTACCCCCAGGCCGGCACGACACCTGCAGGCTGACTCCTTGGAACTCCCCATCTTCTCTGAGGAGGTGACCGATGTCATCCGCTCAATGAAGAATACAGCCCCAAGGCCTGATGGCCTGTCCGCACCATTTTATAAGAAATACATCCACATCCTGGCAGCCCACATGGTTTCCCTTTTGAACAGCTTTCTGGAAACGGGATGCGTCACCCCCTCCATGAAGGAATCGGTCACGGTCCTGATTTTGAAACCAAAGGGGAACCCGGAACTCTGCTCATCATATCGCCCCATTGCACTGATGAATGTGGACTCCAAAATCTTCTCGAAGCTTTTGGCATACAGGCTCGCGGGAATCCTCACGGATCTCGTTCATCCGGATCAAACAGGATTCATCCCCGGCCGCAATACTTCAGATAACACCAGGCACGCCCTGAATATCATTGAGTCTGCCAACAGAACGGGAGAGGTACTGGCGATACTGTCGCTCGATGCGCACAAAGCTTTTGATATGCTCGACTGGGGCTACATGGGCAAGACACTGGAACATTTTGGGGTGGGACCTAGATTCCTGAAATGGACTGCGGCAAACTACCAACACCCCACCACGACTCTAAGAATAAATGGCACCAAATCTCCCAAGATTAAGATCACTAGAGGCACGCAGCAGGGCTGTCCCCTGTCCTCGCTCATTTTTGCGATGTCCATGGGAACATTTGCAGCGAAAATTTGCCAGAATCCACTGATCTAGGGCTTTAGGTTAAAAAAAGAAACCTACAAGTCAGCCCTGTACGCGGACGATGTGCTGCTCACATTAACACACCCGGAAACGTCCCTCGCGGCCCTCTGGGTGGAGTTGGATAGCTTCAAAGCTGCCTCGTGGTGCTCCATCAACCTCACAAAGTCCACGGCTATGGCCATTAACATCTCTAGAGCGGTGGCTGAGGCCCTGTCGGCCAGTTTCCCGATCCCATGAGCCAGATCTCACTTTAACTACCTGGGCATTCAACTGCCGAGGCTCACAGGCCGCACTTACAAGCTAAACTTCAAGGTAAGAAGCCATGCATCATCAGACGGGTCCTACTCAGAAACCCGGCGTCTGGGGGCCTGTCGGTCCCGTAGGTGGATAGGTACTGCCTCGCAGCGCAGCTCTCGACTGCTTTCATGTGGCAGCTAGGTGTTGATAAACCCTGCTGGCTGAAGCTGGAGGAGGATTGGAGTTGCTTCCCACTGGAATCCCTCCCCCATATCGCCTGGCCCAGGAACCCCACAACCACTGGCCCCTCATGTCAACTAAGAATACAGTTGTTGGACGCAAGCGGCCAGGAAATGGAACTGCAGGAGCACAGTGGGCCCACTCACTCCGATCTGGGAGAACCCTCACTTCACCCCTGGCTTGGACCAGAATGCGTTTTCAAGATGGAAGGCAGGCGGCCTGAAATGCATTGTAGACTTCTATACGGCGGGCAACCTACTCACCTTCGAGGGCTGCAAAGAGAAATTTCAGATCCTGGAAAGCGAAAGGTTCCACTATGCCCACTTTGGCACTGGTTGACACATGACCTGATGAGAAAACAAGGGAATAGGGAGCTAACAGCGCTGGAACGCACACTAACCACAACTCTGCCTAGGGGTAAAATCTTGACCCTGTACAAGCTATTGGACAGAGCTCCTCCTGACTTGAAGGAACCTTACATGGAGCGATGGGAGCGAGACATAGGCAGAGAACTGGATGCTGCGAGCTGGAATCGAAACTGGACGAGAACACACAAGGCTTCTAAATGTGTCATAAATAAGGAAGGAGCTAGAAAGGTCTGCTACGGGTGGTACGTGACGCCAGAGATCCTGCACAAATGCAACCCCGCCATACCATCGCACTGCTGGAGAGGCTGCACAGACACTGGAACGTTGTTTCATCTCCTTTGGACGTGTCCGAAAGCGGCCCGGTTTTGGAGGGAAGTCCTGTAACAGATCAAGTCAATCACTGGGATCCGGTCATTGTCTTGTTGGGCGACACAGGAGAGGGACATTTCCTGATGTTAGGTAGGCTGGCAGACCTTTGCACGCAGCTACTGACAGCAGCCAAAATTTCGATTGCCAGGCTGTGGACACTCCCGGAGGGCCCAGCGACCTGCGTGTGGTGGGCAAAGTGTTGGGACATTGCTGCAGCCGAGAAGATCACTGCCATCCGTTTTGGTAACAAGGCTAGGTTTTATAAGATCTGGTCCCCCTTCCTAGACTACGTGCAAATGTTTTCTGGGATAGTCAGACAGCCGCCATCCCTCCGATGGTTGGTAGGGGAGGACTAGACCCCTCAGTCCTCGTTTGCAGCCGCCTGACCCACGGCCGTCTCCGGACTCAGTTCCATGTAGCGTTAATCCAAGACTGCAGCGGTCCCTCTCCCTGATCTCCCCCGAATATTTCCCCCCATCCCTGAATCCCTTCACCGCATTTGAGGTCATGTTATTTATGTTCAGTGTTTTCTGTTGTTCGCTTTGCATTATGACAGGAATATTGCATGAAGCGTGTTTGATTTACAAAATGGCAATAAAAATAATTGTTGGAAAAAAATGATGGGTTTTCTTGAATGATGTACTTAGTTAGAAATGTCCAAAAATGTTTTTTTCCAATGAATGTTCTGCACAGAAATTCTTAAATTATGTGACTAGTCATGTTTGCTTAAATTATGTTTTTCCTAAATAGGAAATTGTTGTGTGCTAGTGGGATGTTGGGAATTGATATTTGAACTTAATTGGTGCACACTTTCAGAATGGCGTTTGATCACCCCCATTTCTGTTTAGTTTAGTACATCCCCAAATTATTATAATTCTGTGTTTGAGCACATGTGTATATGCTGAGTGGATGTGTATTTGAGTGCATGTCTTGATGTTGTTATGCAAGTATAACGATACATGGATAGAAGTTTTTGAGGTTATGTTTGGATGTTAACGTGTGTGCATGTTCTGTTGTGACATACATGAAGTTACTTGTTGCGATGTGTGCGTGTGAGGTAGCACGAATGGAGTAGTGGTTGCGGCACACATGCTGGCCAGATGTGGCGCCATGGTTTAAACCTGTGTTGATATTCGAGTTGTAATGAAGTTTGGAACACGCTCTTATTAGTTGAATCCCATGTAGAGTGTTAATAAGCCACAAGAGACACTAGGAAAAAGTGTCTGCTGAGATGTTTATGGAGACTGATCAAATGTGTTTTGACATGTCATGTATGGGGATGGGCCCCATGCAGCAGGAAGGATGTGTGGCAGTAAATAGGATAGGTGTCCCCATCTGTGTTGCTAGATTGTGCCTATTGAGTGGTAAGAAAATAGTTTCCTCGGCACACCTTAATTTGAGAATTAGTTGAGCAAGTTATGGGGCACACAGAGTTTTTATGCAAGTGTGTTTTAGTTTTGAGTAGAGTTTTGTTGGGTGACAGTATGACCCGGTGAAGCTTCAAACACTGGCAAGTGATTTAGTGGAATGTATTTATTCAGCAATTTTAAATTAACATTTTTAGCAAGCACTATGTTTTCACCTTTTTAGTGCTTGTGTCTAGTCTTCGCACAGTTTGGTCTGGGCATACCCTACACACCACGTCTTTTGCTCTTGTCTTGTGAGTCACTTTTCTATATTTTTCATTACTCTTGTGTGTTGGAGAGAGGTGGTGTCAGTGGCTAGCAGTGTTGGTGCTAATTGGTCTTGTATACAGGGGTTATTTGTCTTGTTCTGCCTACACATGTACGGGATCCCGAGTCGTTGAACAAATAGAAATTCCCCTGTCTCAGGATACCGCAGGGCATGGAATCTGCCTTGCGAGCGCCAAGTGTCCGAAATCTTTTCGTGTTTGTACAAGATACAAGATGGCTGCCCTTACCCAGTGCGAGAAGGGATGCCTACCTAAGTCATAGTCTCGCAAAAACGGATCACTCTGCAGCACCGTAGAACGTCGGACAGGCACGTGAAATGTAACAGTACTCCTGATTAGGAGAAAATACGTTAAACAAGCCAGGGTAAGATAGCTCAGCGGGTTCGGCTGTCGCTGCTGTGTTCTGACTGTGATGTGCAGGTGGCAGGTTTGAATCCCGGCAAGGCCAACTCAGCCTTTCATCCTTCCGAGTTCGATACATTTTGGTCAGGTGATATTGTATGTAAATATATGCTGTGTAGGCGCTATATAAATAAACAAATCATCATTATTATCACTATTGGATTTCATCTGTTTATTACAACAGAAGTGAGCACATTGGGTATTGTTGGCTACAGCATTTCCAGTTGTCATTCCAACCACGAAGACTGCTTCTTGGAACCCCTTTCTTCTTGTAGCAATGTTTTGGCAAAATGTGGTGGCTTACGGCACCAAAAAGCACCAAAATAAAAACCATGATGATACTAGGTTTTTGTGCATTGAATTTCCCATAGCCCCAAAAAAACGTCCCTTTCAGGAAGCTTATCTCGAAATTGTCTGCTTACATTTTTGCAACACACCTAGCCCTTAATGGCAGGAGGTGCAAGCAGCAATCCAGCCTTCCCCAGCCACTTAACAACTCACTAAGTAGCACTCGCTCAGCCCATCGATTGTAGGTGGTTCGGTGTCAGATTAGTTAATAAAGCAACATCCTATTTGTAAAGGATAGCGGAAGAAGAGGAATTATCATTTTCAGGAAATAATAATAACAATTTGGTGATTTAAAGTGAGCCTCACGCAGCTCGGCTTCTAAGCACTGCAATAATCAATCACATTAATATATCCCACCCAGAATACTTAATTTATCGACCTCAGAAGTATGAAGGTCTGAGTAGGTCCGACCAAGGTTGTGAATGCTTGTTGGACGGAATTGTACTGTTCCTGAGGGTAGTGAGTTGTGCATGACCTGTCTGGTCACAGTTTGATGTGAGTGCTGCAGATATAAATATATATTGTTTGACATATAGTTTATTTTTATTTAAACCTTTGTCATTCTCAATTGACTCTAATATGTACAAATCGATTAAAAGAAAGAGTACAAAGAAAATTTAAATTAAAAAACAAAGGAAAAGTACAGAAAGTTTAAAAAATATTGTAAGTAATTTAAAATTGTAGGCGTTTTACACCCTCCCCAGTCCTTACATGTAAAAGGAAAGATTCAGTGCCTGGAAAAATGTCCAACATGTTCGCTTTACAAAGGTACTGACATATTAATACAGAAGAGGCTTTCAAGATCATATATGTTTTGTTGGTTAATCATTACACTGGTTTATCTTGCAGGAATACGGTTTCCAAATATGCTATTAGTGCGAATGTCATTTTGTTATTTTCTCCTTTATATATATATTCCCACCAGTCCGATAAGCTCCTAGACGGGGTGGCAAATATTAAACATCTAAGATGGTTTGTTCTCCTGTGTATACGCTCAGGGCATGACAGCGTTAGATGTTGAAGTGTCTCCACTGGTGCTTTACACAGTCTACACTTTCTAGTACCATCTAAGCTCTTCCCTCTCGAATATAGTATCTGGTTGGTCGGTAGGAGATTTAGCCAGAAACGTAGGAAAAGGTCCCGATGTTCTGCACAAGGAAATTTGTTCAGGTATTTCGGAAGAACATTGACTGATCTTATATTAAGATTTTGATTTGTATATAACTTGTATTGGGATTTTTCTGATTCAGTCTTTATCCAGTCCCATATTTTTAGTTTTTCTGCATTTGGGTTTGTTTTCAAGATTTCAGTTCTATATTGATTTCCGCAATGATTGCTAGACAATGTTGAAACCACTGTTTTTGTACACCGTCCATTTGGTTGTTCTCTTTACATAAAAACATATAGGATTGGATTGGCGTGTCTTGTATGATGAATTTTCGGAAAAGAGACAAGGACTTCGATACGACCACCGAGTAGATTGAAGCTAACCCTAGCTCGTGTCTTACATCACTTCGAATACCGCCCATTGCTTTCATAGAAAGCAGAGAGCGGTTTCAGCACCATACACAAGGATTGGAATAACTTTCTGTCTATAAAATATTATGACTGGTATTAAGGAAATTGCTCCATATCTTCTGTGTATTATGGCTCCTTGGGTTGTTAGATTCTTCATTTTTGATCTTAGTTCTTTGATGGTTTATCGCATATGCTTTGATTTATGTTCACTCCGAGATATCGCATGTTTTGAACTTGAGCTATGGGTCTCTCTCAAATACCAGCTGAATGTTTGTTTTCTTTTTCTTCCTTCTGTTTGTTCTAGGATCATAATCTATGGGCATTTTTGGGCATTTATTTTTAGCCCGTTTCTTTGGATGTATAGATCTGGTCTATTATGATGAGGTCATCCGCATAAAACATCCAGCTCACACTATTGGCATTTATTTTTGGAGGGACGGCATCAACTTCTTGTAGTGTTTCTTTCATATCAGATATGAAAAATGTAAACGATTCTGCTCATAATGGGAAGGAAGGTAGGGATGTTGTTACTTAGTAAGCCTTTGTTATTTAACCTGATTCTAATCGAGGTATTTGAATACAAGGCTTTTATTGGTCCTAGACTGTGACTCAAGCATTTCCATTTGGTCATCTTTCTCCACAAAAGGTTTCGGTGTTATGTCAGGAGATATTCCTTGACAAAGTAACCAGAATCCTGACTTCAAGTTGTTGAACGCGTCGTGTAGAGGACGAATTCTTTTTGTCAATGTACCCAACAGAGATGTAGAAGAAACTCTCTGACCAGTCAATTGACCAAAAGATGATTGTCAACGAACCCAAGAGAGATGTAGCAGCAACTCTCTGACCAGTCAATTGACCAAGAGATGAGAGGACGTCACGGGAACCAGTCAACCTGTAAAGGAACCGTATGTCAGTGGCAGAAGACAACTTGAATAGCAATGCGCACACAAACCCACCTCAAGTACCTCAATATAGACTATAGTAGACTGACTGGTAATTCAGAATGGAAGGTGGCGTCAGATTTCTAAGGGGACAAGAATAGCCAGTAAGTAACCGGAACCATACAGCGACCAAATATAGAATCAGAAAGAAAGGAACAGTCTTACCGGATGAGAGTTTCCCAGGAAGTTCAAAAATAGATTGAAGAAACCAATGAAGCGCAGGAGTGATCCAGAAGCAATGTGATCCACCTACCCACCGCCGGCACGAGGACGCCTAAACAAGAATCCAGCAAACAGCAATGTCCACCTGAAACCGACGGCACGCGGACGCCTAGTATAAGTCTCCAGTTCCAAGGGGAAACGAGGAAGTTAGTAGAAATGTTCCAGTAGCAGCAGAATGAAGGACGTAGATGGTAGCACCAGCCAAAACTTAACAAGGAGAAATCCGTAAAGTGTTCCAGGAGTCGAAAACCAAGCGGGCAAAATTCGAACAGACGTCCGTGATCCGTAACAATTCCAAAAAGCAGTTCCGAGGGTCGAGACAACAACAAGAGGGCACAGAAACAGGAATCCAGTAGGCGGTCCGGGTCAAAACACAAAGTACAACAGGAGTAAGGTCAGATACGTAGCGGCAAGAGAAATAACAATTTCAGAAGCAGCGAGTAGCGGGAGGCGGGGTATAAGAAGGAAAAACAAAAAAGTCACGTGAGGTTCTAAGGATGTGTAAAGACACGTGACCTCAGGTATGCAGAGTGACTGCGTTTCCATGGCAAAGACCAGCGCTGCTTCAGATACACCGAACGAACTGGCTGAGCAAACTTCCGTGTTCTGAAGAAGCGTCTCTGTGACAAAAGCGAAGGAACCCCAGGTGTGGAAAGCAAACGAGTAGGAGAGGAAAGATTGCCAGTATGCCTCCCTGATTTACGAATCCTGACAGCATCCTCCCCCAATGAAGCATCATCCCCACGAGAGGCCAAGAATCGAGACATGAGATCAGGAGCATGGATATTGGAGGCCGGTTCCCAGGTCCTGTCTTCCGGACCATAACCCTTCCAGTCCACTAGAAACAACTGCTTGCCCCTGACTGTCTTGACATCCAGTATAGCCTGCACCTCATACTCCTCTGTACCCTGAACCATAACAGGTGGTGGATGAGGGAGAGCAACAACCGGCGAGAGGCAAGGTTTGAGCAATGCGACATGAAAAACTGGATGAATTTTCCAGGATGACGGGAGATCCAGTTTCACAGCAACCGGATTCACCAATGAAAGCACAGAAAAAGGACCCACAAAACGAGGTAAAAGACATCGGCGACCTGGTAAACGAAGATTCTTGGTGGACAACCACACTTTGTTTCCCGGTGTATACTGAGGGGCTGGTTCTCTATGCCGGTCAGCATACTGTTTAGCTTGTTCTTTAGCTAACTTTAACTGACAAAGCACAGCCTCACGAACGGTTGTAACATCTCGTAGACAACCCTGTACGGCCGGGTTAGAAATGTCCGTGACGAGGTCCAGCGGGAGGGTCCGGGGATGTTGGCCATACATGGCAAAAAATGGCGTGGTACCGGTGGAAGTATGGGTAGAATTGTTATATGCAAACTCGGCATGGATCAGCACCAAAAACCACGATTCCTGGAAAAGCAATGTAAGACAGCGCAAATATTGCTCAAGGGTGGCATTGAGCCTTTCTGTCTGACAGTCAGTTTGTGGGTGGTAAGCACTGGAAAAGCGGTCGTCGATGCCCAATGAACTAGTAAGATGCCTCCAGAATCTTGAGGTGAATTGAGACCCTCTATCCGATATGATAATATCAGGGAGACCGAAATCACGGAAAACATGACGTAGAAACAGATCTGCAAGAGCAGGAGTAGTAGGCAAACCTTGGCAAGGGACAAAACGAGCATGTTTGGTGAAATAGTCCACGATAACCCAAACCGTATCAAAACCTTGAACAGGCGGGAGCTCAACAATAAAATCCATGGATATCATTGACCATGGACGTTCAGGGACCGGTAACTGGGCACAGATAGAACAAGCGGAGACATATACAGCGACGTCTCGTTGTACAGACGGCCACCAACTCAAGCGACGTAACAAATCCTGGGTCTTGCGTCTCCCTGGATGTGCCGCCAGCAAGGAATCATGGCACCATTGAATTGCCGTGCGCCGTGTAGCCAAATCGGGTAAGTACAGGCGACCTTGAACATAAGGTAAAGAGTTGACGATGTCCATGTTATGTTCTTTCAACTCACTTGGTTCTGACACCACCCAGTCCTGGATGGAAGAGACTAGTGAGGGTTGTAAGGTACAGGCGCAAACTACCTGGTGACTCTGGAGTATAGTACCCCCCCAGGAACGCAACGCGTTTCCATGCAGTCTTGACAAGGCATCAGCCTTGGAGTTCAAAGGTCCAGGACGATATGTGAGTGTAAAGTTATACATGGAGAAGAACTCATGCCATCTGGAATGACGGGCCGTGGTACATTGTAAGGATTGTAAGGCCAGAAGATTTCTGTGATCAGTGTATACTTGCACAGGTAAGACTGCCCCCAGTAAGTGGTGTCTCCAGACAATGAAGGCATCCCTTACGGCCAAGAGCTCCAATTCAGAAACAGTATAATTCTGTTCGTAAGGGGTGAGTTTGCGTGAATGATAAGCCACCGGGTGGCGCAAACCAGTGTCTCTACACATTTGAGACAGAACTGCGCCGACCGCAACCTCAGACGCGTCTGCCTCCACAAAAAATGGTTGGGTCGAATCTGGATGTTGAAGCACTGGTGCAGTGGTAAAGGCTTGCTTTAAGGTGTCAAATGCTTGTTGAGCCTCAGTATGCCAAACAAACGGCCGTTTATTACTGGTCAAAGCAGTGAGTGGAGCCACTGTTTCAGAGAATGAACGAATGAACCGACGATAGAAATTAGCAAAGCCAAGGAAAGATTGTAATGCTTTAATAGTAGAAGGAATCGGCCAGTCCAACACCGCCTGAACCTTGACATTGCTCATCTTTATGCCAGTATTAGTTATATCATAACCAAGGAACTCTACCTCGGTAACATGAAACAAGCACTTTTCTAACTTGGCATATAAGCGATTTTCACGAAGACGTTGCAAAACTGCAGATACATGATTTACATGTTCTTCATAGGATGAGGAGTATACCAAAATGTCGTCAAGATAGACAACGACGTGACGATCCAACATGTCGCTGAAAACATCATTGATAAACCTTTGGAAGGTAGCCGGAGCATTGCACAAACCAAAGGGCATAACTAAATATTCGAACAACCCATATTTGGTTTTGAACGCTGTTTTCCACTCATCTCCTTTCCTCATTCTGACCAAATTGTATGCTCCGCGTAAGTCAAGTTTGGTGAAGAATTCAGAAGAACCCAGTTGGTCTAGGAGCACAGAAATCAACGGAATAGGGTATTGGTTTCTGATGGTAACAGCATTCAGTTCGCGATAGTCTATGCAAGGTCTCAGATCTCCCTCTTTCTTTGGCACGAAGAAGAGCGGAGAAGCGGCAGGGGAACGAGAAGGACGGATTAAACCATTGGCTAGGGCTTTATCCAAATACTCCTTCAAAACGAGGTTCTCCTTTTGAGTGAGAGAATATATGCGTCCTGAAGGTATCTTTGCGCCATCCAGTAAGTCTATAGGGCAATCGTAGGGACGATGAGGTGGAAGGGTGTCGGCCCCTATCTTATCGAATACATCCTTGAACCCGTCGTATTCTTTAGGCAAGGCTGAGGTAACGCCACCAACCACCGCGGCCGTATCCAACAAGGAGATGCAAGGACCAGAAGACTTCCCAGATACTGACAGACAGTGCTTTTTGCAATGGTCTGAAGAGAACGTAATACAACCAGACTGCCAATTGACCAATGGGTTGTGATGCACCAACCAAGGTAACCCCAAGATGATCTTATATTGAGGTGCGGAAATGAAGTCAAAAGTGATTTGTTCCGTATGGCCAGAGTCTAATGTCATAGTGAGTTCAATGGTGCGCTCCGTGACCAGACCTGACAATAGAGAGGTACCATCCACCGCGTTGACGACCTCTGGAAACTCCTTGGGTTCTACAGGGATTTTCCATTCCTGTAAATACTGTCCGTCAATGTAATTCCCCGTGGCACCGGAGTCCAAGACAGCAAGGACAGTCCATGGACTGGCAGACTGAAAAGCTAGAGTAGCTGGGACAAAAAATAGTACGGAGCGTCTGGAGTCCTGACCTAGTTTGCTCGGCAATGGGACTCCAACTATTGCCGGGCCCTGGAGTTTCCCTGTTTCTTGGGTTTTTTAGGGCACTGTCTCAAGAAATGTTCAGAAGAACCGCAATAAAAGCACAAATTACTCTTTTTGCGATGTTCTCTTTCCTCCGTGGTTAATGGAACCCGTACTGCGCCTATCTGCATAGGTTCCTCGCTGCCTGGCACAGGGGTATTTATGGTAGCGGTAGCAGGAACGGGGCCCCTTTTTTCACCCTTCCGTTCTGCCCAACGGGCATCTATCTGGAGGACTAGATCCAACAATTCCGGAAACGTGGAGGGTACTACCGGGACTGTGGCCAGTATATCTTTCAGGGATTCAGAAAGACCCTTATAAAACAGGGCTGCCTTTTTCTCATCAGGCCAACCGGCTTCTGCTACCAACTGATCAAATCTAGCCAGATAATTCAATAACGTAGCGTCACCTTGTTGCAAAGAGAGAAGTTCTAGATCGGTGGCCTGGGTCTTATACCTGGTATCAAAAACCTGTGACAAGGCTTTAATCAATGCGTCACAATCATAAAGTAGGTGGCTTCCCTGCTCCAACAATGGATTAGCCCAAGTTGCCGCTGTGCCACCTAAATACGACAGTACGAACGCTGCCTTGGTAGTGGAATCAGGGAATGAAGTAGGGCGGCAGAGGAAATGCAATCGACACTGATTAATAAAGGTCCGGAATGTTTTTGGATCCCCGTGAAACCGCTCCGGTGGAGCCAGAGGGAATTGGGCAGCGAGAACAACGGGAGCGCTCTCGGAGTTAATAGGAGCGGATCCCGAACCGGCACCAGAACCAGAAGGGAAACCTGGGGTGCCAGCCCCAGCAGAGTAAAGGCCCACTCGCAACTCATGGATGTTGCGTTGTGTTTCCTCAAGAGCTGCTGTCATGTCAGCCCGTAAATCAGCCACTAGTTGAGCCAACGTGGTTAACGGGTCACCTGTGACGTCCATAATAAGGCTTCTGAATATGTTATGTCAGGAGATATTCCTTGACAAAGTAACCAGAATCCTGACTTCAAGTTGTTGAACTCGTCGTGTAGAGGACGAATTCTTTTTGTCAATGTACCCAACAGAGATGTAGAAGAAACTCTCTGACCAGTCAATTGACCAAAAGATGATTGTCAACGAACCCAAGAGAGATGTAGCAGCAACTCTCTGACCAGTCAATTGACCAAGAGATGAGAGGACGTCACGGGAACCAGTCAACCTGTAAAGGAACCGTATGTCAGTGGCAGAAGACAACTTGAATAGCAATGCGCACACAACCCCACCTCAAGTACCTGAATATAGACTATAGTAGACTGACTGGTAATTCAGAATGGAAGGTGGCGTCAGATTTCTAAGGGGACAAGAATAGCCAGTAAGTAATCGGAACCATACAGCGACCAAATATAGAATCAGAAAGAAAGGAACAGTCTTACCGGATGAGAGTTTCCCAGGAAGTTCAAAAATAGATTGAAGAAACCAATGAAGCGCAGGAGTGATCCAGAAGCAATGTGATCCACCTACCCACCGCCGGCACGAGGACGCCTAAACAAGAATCCAGCAAACAGCAATGTCCACCTGAAACCGACGGCACGCGGACGCCTAGTATAAGTCTCCAGTTCCAAGGGGAAACGAGGAAGTTCGTAGAAATGTTCCAGTAGCAGCAGAATGAAGGACGTAGATGGTAGCACCAGCCAAAACTTAACAAGGAGAAATCCGTGAAGTGTTCCAGGAGTCGAAAACCAAGCGGGCAAAATTCGAACAGACGTCCGTGATCCGTAACAATTCCAAAAAGCAGTTCCGAGGGTCGAGACAACAACAAGAGGGCACAGAAACAGGAATCCAGTAGGCGGTCCGGGTCAAAACACAAAGTACAACAGGAGTAAGGTCAGATACGTAGCGGCAAGAGAAATAACAATTTCAGAAGCAGCGAGTAGCGGGGAGGCGGGGTATAAGAAGGAAAAACAAAAAAGTCACGTGAGGTTCTAAGGATGTGTAAAGACACGTGACCTCAGGTACGCAGAGTGACTGTGTTTCCATGGCAAAGACCAGCGCTGCTTCAGATACACCGAACGAACTGGCTGAGCAAACTTCTGTGTTCTGAAGCAGCGTCTCTGTGACAAAAGCGAAGGAACCCCAGGTGTGGAAAGCAAACGAGTAGGAGAGGAAAGATTGCCAGTATGCCCCCCTGATTTACGAATCCTGACACTCGGTCTACACTGTCGAAGGCCTGTGCTAGAACTTTTGGTTGCAATAAATATTTTTCTGCTTCCTTTAAGCGATCTTAGCTTATGGAAATGGAGTATAAACATATTTAGACAGCATCCAACGCCTTTAACAAGTCCTGTCTGTCTTTTGTCGAATCAACTTGATCGCAGTACCCATTCCTTAAGTCTTAGTAGAATAATGGAGGCAAATATTTTCCCCAGTACATCTAGTAACATTATTGGGCGATAGTTCTTAGGACCTGAACTCAGATCTTTCTTAAAAATGGGGATTACAATTGCTGTATTCCAAGATTCTGGTACTTTGTTCTTGCAGACAATCTCTTTGAATAATACCATACAAAAATCAGCCCATTCTTCAACATTTTCTTTTAACATAAAGTTTGATAACCCGTCTGGTCTAGGTACATGTGAGTTACTGGTTTTGTTAATTAGGGTGATGATCTCTTGTCTATCACATTCTAGTTTCCATTTACTCTGTGATAATAGGGTACCGTAGACAACATCAGTTGCAGTTTCTCCAAATAGTGTGCTGAAAAACTGTACCCAGACATCCTCTTCTACTGCGTTACGTTGCAAGACTCGCTGATTTCCTCCTATATCATTTAAGCACTAACCACAAGCATCTAGAATCATTTGACACTAGAGTTTTTAGCATCTGTTCTGCATCGTTTTGGTTAATGATCCATTAGCAGTTCCATTTGCAGTTTTGATATTTCTGTCCACGTTTTTTAATCTGGCTTTTGATTAGGGTTCTTTGTTTTAATTTTAAGTTTCTTAAGTCTCGGTACAATTCTCGTTTCTTTTCTGCGATCTTTTGATCATTTCTGTGTCTCGGATTGAATGGCGTTTTTAGAACGAGTTTGATAGTTATTTGGAAATCACTGAATAGAGGCAGGTAGTTTGGATTCATTGTTTTTTCTTGTGTTGCTTTTTGGTAATGCTTAGTCACGTGCTGGATCTCATGTGCCTTCATTCAGAGCCAATTTCTACCTGGTTCAACTTCGATGGAATCTGCCCAGCTTTTTCTTTTACCCTTGATTGACTTAAACAAGCACATTTTCACCAGATCATGATCGCTAGAAGTTGTTCTGACTATTCTTAGAGATTCTAACAACTGATGCATATTATTGGACACATAAAATTATCTAGAGTTGACGATTGGTTCCCTCTTCGCCATGTTGGGGTCGCTGGAACGTCTCGGGTAGTTTGACGATTCAAGAGATGTAAATCTCGTTCTTTAGTTTCTGTCATCCTTTTATATACTCTTGAGACGTTTTTAAACATGTTCTTTTTGTTGCTTTTTCCGTGGATTGGCATGATGTCTTGCTGATGTTTGAGACAGTTCATGTTTAAATTGCCAAATATGACTAACAGAGCATTATGAAATTGGATTCTACAATTATCCAGTGTCGTCGTGGCTTCAATAAGAAAGCATTCATATTTCCGCGCCATCAGGCTCCAGTATAGATTTAGAACTATAATGAATGTTGCTACATAATCTTCCAGTTTCTCTTTCTCCAATACTACCAATTGCATGAAATGATTTGGATTCCTTTTCTCAACAATTTTGAGACCCGTTCCAGCTTTTATTAGAGTTATAAGACCGGCAGATGGCCTTCTTTGTCTGTTTTTCTTTGCAGGGTTTATCAGTAGTGTATAACCTTATACAAGAGGCAGTGATGCCATCCATGTTTCTTGGAGACACAGAATATCAATTGATTTCAAATGTAGACACTCGCTGTTAAAGAGATGTTTGAAGCCTCTTGTATTCCAGCTCCTGATTGTCATTGTTTCTGTAATCTTTTGATCCGGGCACTATTGCTTGCTGGGAGAATTGAGTGATTTGGATAACCAATCCCAATAAGTCTCTGTGGTAGTATTCATGGTCTTCTCGGTCTGAAGGCTTATTTCTCTTTTCTTCTCATTGAAATTTCTGAAGGTAATTTTGATAGGGACTGCAGGAACTTCAACCTTTGATTCGTGTTCCATGGGGCCTTGCAAAATTGGTCAATATGCAGGAATCCGGGAGTCAACATTGACACATGTGTTTTCCTCAGCTACACATCTCAGGTCCGCTTCTACCAGTGGGCAGGACTCTGCCGACTCTGTGTTGGGAATCGTCAACAACCGGCCCACACCATATGTCTGATGGCAGGCTGGCATGTCGTCGGTTCCACATTGCTGCAAACAGGTATGACGCTGGCACTGCTGATGCGGGCACTGCTAATGGGGAAAAAGGGTATGTCGTCAGTAGTCAGGACGTTTGGGTACAGGGCTGATTGTGGCGTTCTGTATATCCAGAGCATGTCTTTCTCTTTATTGGCAGTATCAGCAGTAACAACAATGTTCACAGTGTCCGCCATAGTCATGCAACAAAGTTTCATTTTCAGAAACTGACATCATCCTGTTTTTCAACTCACCATGTCTGATGAAATTCTACGCTTGACTGCGTGTTCATTGGGAGACGGCCATGTTGCAAGACACTTTTAGGTTGCTCGGCCTAGGCATGGCCAAAATGCCAAACACCAAAAACAGCACAAACAGCCACTATCCGCCGCTCCATGCCGTTGTGTGGGGCAAAGGCTGTTTTTTAAGTGGATGCTCCTCCTCCAGCAGATAGCCACAGTACACAGACTGTACAGCAAAGTCCACAGCAGGGTCCTCAGTACAAACGGCAACTCTCTGTGACTCTGTGCCATTCCGCGGGCTGAAGGCTGTTTTCTATGTGGGTGCTCCTCCTCAAGCAGATAAACACAGTAAACAGACTGTGCAGAAAAGTCCTCATCAGGGTCCTCAGCACAAACAGCCACTTTCCTCCACAATAAGTAATTCTGCACTGTAATAAGCAAACCTCTTCAAGCCAGTCTGCTTGTTTCCAGTTATGATTGTCTGCCAGACTCTCGCCGGTGTTGGTATGGTGGCATTATATAGTGTGCAAATACAGCAGTGCTGAAACCATTTACAAAAAACTATTGTGCAGTTGTGTAATATTCTATATACTGCAGAATATACCATTGTATATTAAAGTTGCAATTCACTAGTATGATTTCTACTTGAAATGACTGCAGTTTAGCTGTGAATAATATAGAACACTAATATCATAATATTGTGCTATACCCAGGGGTTAAGGGGGGTAACAGCACGGCAGCCGTGGTTGAAGGCCCGAGCGAAGTGAGGGCGTTTAACGAGGGCACTGGGACGTCACCCCCTAGTATAGCCCATGGAAGGGGTTACTAACACCATTAGCATCCCTGGTTAACAGTCCGGTAAACCGGGGGTGCTGATAGTGGGGTCGTTTGGTTTATAGTGACTCCTTCGGAAAAAAACGGTCGACATGCTAAAGCAACGAAAACAAACAGTCGAATGCCAAAGCATCGAGAACATATATTTTATATGTAAAAGTGCTATTCCATCGAAACCAGTCCATCGACAATATACATGGACTAGTTTCAATGGAATGCACTTTTACATGTAAAAAGTAGCATTTCCATACATTTTTGTGTAACTTTAAAACGTTACATTGCGCTGTCCAGTGCTGAAATTTCAGCACTAGCCAGCCCCTTGTAACGTTAAAATAAAATGTATATTGGGGGATCCCCCCGATCTCCTCCAACCCCCAAGCCTACCCCCCAACCCTAACCCAAGCCCCAACCCTAACCCTAGCCCTGGCCCCAACCCTAACGCTAACCCTAATGTAACCCTTAAACTAACCCAAGCCTCAACCCCAACCCGAACCTTAATTTAACCCTTAAACTAACCCTAGCCCCAACCCTAACCCCAACCCTAACCGTAGCCCCAGCCCTAACATTAATTTAACCCTTTAAACTCACCCTAACACCAGCCCTAACCCTAATTTAACCCTTAAACTAACCCAAGCCACAACACAAACCCTAATACTTACCATTACATGTCGATGAAACCATCACATTTTTTTAAATGACATGGCCATTCAATGGAATGGTATTTCGATGGAAAAAATGTGATGGTCTGACATTCGATGGTTTGGGTTTAGATGGAATGACCGGATACCAGGTCTTTTCCATGAATGAACGGGATGCCCCATCGCGTCCCGTTCAATCATAGAAAATACTCTTCCAAGATGGCCACCACAGAGATGGAAGGTGGGGCTCCTTACGGAGATCCTCTTCCATTTCTGTGGCAGCCGTCACAGGATGACGGAGAGAAGCTGCGGTGGCGACGGGCGATGCCGCCACAACCGTCAGGTGAGTAGGGCTGGGGAGGATGGTTGGGGATATTTTTTTTAAAAGGGAACGGAGGGGGAAAAAGTCTGCGGGTTCCGTGGAACGCAGACTGTCATTAGTGGTTTCAGGCCACGATCCACAGAACCCTCTGTGCCCAGTGCTAATTGGGTTTCTCTTTTGGAAGGTCTGGATATGTATAGGCTTTGGGGATGGCGAGAGGGGGGTTTCGATGGTTTTATTTTTCTCGAACTGTATTTCAACTGTTGTTGTATCTGACTGTGTCCTCTGTTAGTATTTCTAGAAATTGTTAAAAAAAAGAAATTTTAAAAACGAACACTAATATCTACTATACATTTGTTTAAATACTGCAGTATGAACACTCTTTACTGCAGAATGTATCAGTTTTGATCCCAAACGACTGTACAGCTCTTTACTTTTCCACAGTACGCTGCCAAATACTGCAGAGTGTATTGCAGTATACTAGGTCCACAATTCATGTGCTACAGTTTCTACCAGAAATGATTGACTTTTCTCTGTGACTATTACAGGAAACTATAGTATATACCAGTGGTGCACAACCTGCCGGCCTTTCAGACATTATATGTGGCCCTCCACGTCACATGGGTTTCATGATGAAGTCAGTCATTCAGCCGCTGTAATGTCAAGTGTGTGCAACCTCTGTGGTCCAGTGTTTGTCTTTGCATCACGATATGAGCAGTTTTACTTTGATGTATTTATATGATGGGATTAAAATCATGTGTTTAAATAGAAGGGCTAATGTCATTAAAACGGTAATGTGTCCCACGTGCTACAGTAAAAAAAAAAAGTAATGAATAACAAGTAACCTAAACAATCATTTTTAAGCTCAAATGCGCTCCTTCGGCTCTAGCACCTGCTCATCATGTGGACAGTCCGGAACCACTGTGTGGGGCTTGTGTGTTACATTTGGCCGTCCAACACTGTCCAACATTGCTCAAACACTGCAGAACACAAACCATATACTACACTACTATCAATCTAAAACACTGTAGAATAAAGATTACCCCTGCTAACTGCGCAGGGAGTATTAATTCTATTAAAGACTAGGATTATGCTTCAACATCTTTATTTACTACCCTTCAGCAGTTTCAACAAACTATGTCAATCAAGAACAAAGAAATGTCCATATGACTTTCACTTCTAAAACTACAAATCCCAAAGTCTCTGTAGTCCTTCTCTCTCCAGCTCAGCTATGACCACATCCTGTCCCTGAGCTCCTCCTCTCTTTTACGTGCTCTGAATGTTCTGTAACCAAAACGTTTTCGTCCCGCCAACCGAGCAAGGACTTCTTGAACTCCAACACATTAACTTCACAATGGCTGAACTCTCGCCTTCCTTTCTACTCCATTCCCTCAATTGTTCTTCTGCTCTTCCACTAGGGAAAACATAAACATAATATCAGGGTGGAATCTAGTTTGTCATCATATCTATACACAATTACATACAATATGATTATCAAACAGTCGTGGGTGGGAACTAATGCTCGCCTCCTAGTCTTTAATAGAATTAATACTCCCTGCGCAGTTAGCAGGGGTAATCTTTATTCTATGACAAGACTGGAGGCAAGCATTATGCTTATTCAAAGCTATCCCAACACTGCACTCGCTATACTCTCAGTCGCTTTAAAATAAAATTCTCTGAAGGTACGATCATTTGCCCAGTCTGCTGCTGCCATAATATCTTGCAATGGAACCCCTGTCCTATATGCTTTGGACGCCATGGCCCCTCTCCTCACTGAATGCGCACCATACTGCTGTAAATCAATACCTGCCGCTAGCATTACTTCTCTGACCCATCTCGCTATGGTAGCTGTCTTCACCACCTGGAAAGGCTTCCTGCGCGCTATTAGCAACTGATTCATACCTTCTGCTCTGTTCTCCGCTGTCCTGGCCTCGTATTCTTTGATGCAACTAGCTATGCACCATTTGGTATTATTTGGAAAATAGGGATACTGTGGATTTGCTCGATTTAGTCCTCTGTACCACCACAAAGGTCACACCTTCTGGTCCAAATGTCCTTCTATTAATTTCTAATGCTTTAATATCTGATACTCTCTTACAGGATATGAGACATAACAGCATCACTAGTTTGGCCGATAGCTGTTTGAGAGACAAATATCTATTACTCGGCCAGCTTTCTAATAATCTCAATACTCTTGTCACGTCCCATAATACTGTATATTTGGGTGCCGGTGGCGTTTTAAACTTAGCCCCTCTAATGAGCCTACAGACTGCTGGGTGTTCACCTGCTGGCAGTCCTTCAATCGGTACGTGACCTGCGGAAATCGCTGGCCTGTACACTCCTATAGTGCGAAATGCTTTCCCATCTTTCAGCAGCTGCGCTAGAAAGTTTAGTATGGCTACTACAGGTGCAGAAATGGGATGAAAACCTCTCCCTCTGCACCAATTCGTCCACCTGGCCCAAGCCGCCTCATTGCTCCTCCTAGTTGATGGAGCCCAGGATTCAGCAATAAGTTCTGCCGCTTGCATCGAAATGCCTGGCAGTTCCCATCGTCTCCTGATATCCTGCTGGCGATGAGCGGGAGTGTCCCTCTCACTCTCAGAGGATGACATTGCCCAGCTGGGTCTGTGAGCAGTCGCTCTCTTTCCGGGAGGACTCTCGGCAGGTCTATCAAGCGTTCTATCAGCGTTGGGAACCACACTTGAGCTTTCCACAAAGGTGCTACCATGTCCAGCTCCGCTCTCTCCCTCCGACACCTCGCTAGGCACTCTGCTCAGCATCATAAACGGAGGGAATGCATAATGTTTGCCGCCTGCCCATTCGTGCAGGAATGCGTCCGTATCTTTTGCGTCTGGATCTAGCCTCAAGCTGAAATAGCTGGTTATCTGAGCGTTGAGGCGAGACGCAAACAGATCTGTGTGAAATGGACCCCATTTCCGATCAAAAATCTGAAACACTGCTGGATCTAGCCTCCAATCGCTGGAGTCCGTGAGGTATCGAGAGTTCCAATCTGCTATTACATTCAGTGCTCCGGGCAAGTACTCCGCTGTCACTGATGTCCCTGTCCTCAGGCAGTAATGACAGAAGTCCTTCACAAGCTCGGCTAGCATCCTGGACTTCGTCCCTCCTAAGTGGTTTATGTAACATACTGCTGAAATGTTGTCCATCTTTAGCAGGACGCAAGACTTCACTTTGTCTCTCGTGAACTTCTTTATCGCGAAAGAGCCTGCTAGAAGCTCTAGGCAGTTTATGTGCAGGCTCAGCTCCTCTGCGCTCCATTTTCCTCTGGTCTGTAATTCTCCGCATCGAGCTCCCCATCCTAGACGACTGGCGTCCGACTCTATCACGAGGTCCGGCCGGTCTCCGAATATGGCACGCCTATTCCAGGCGTCCATATTCGGCAACCACCATTCCAGTTCCGTGATAGATTCCTGATCTAGCGGTATTGATTGATGATATCTCAACCCTTGTTGCAGGTGTCTTATCTTCAACATTTGTAAGGCTCGATAGTGTAAAGGACCTGGAAAAATGTCTTGTAAGGAG
Source organism: Ambystoma mexicanum (assembly GCF_040938575.1). Lineage (NCBI taxonomy): Eukaryota > Metazoa > Chordata > Amphibia > Caudata > Ambystomatidae > Ambystoma > Ambystoma mexicanum. The sequence continues at coordinate 798,681,388 of NC_090926.1, read as the reverse complement.
GCTGCTAGGAGGCCCACTATTCTTGCTAGAACTCTTAGAGAGATCACCTTCTTCGCCAAACATGCCCTGATCTCTCTCATGATATCTCGTATCTTCCTTGCTGGCAGCTGCAGGGTGGCTTTGCTTGTATGCAGGACGAAGCCGAGGAAATCCAACCTCTGCACTGGCTTTGTATCTGACTTCTCCGTGTTTACTAGAAACCCTAGTGACTGCAACAGGTCTAGTACCCACTTTGTCTTATATTCCAGCGCCTCTTGATCCTCTGCAAGAAGCAACAGATTGTCCAAGTATATATTCAGCCGGATCCCTTTCTCTCGGATGGCTGCGGCAACTGGTTTCATCAATTTCGTGAATGCCCAAGGCGCTGACGCAAGCCCGAATGGCATTGTCCTGAATTGCCAGAATTGCCCCTTCCAGCGAAAAAGCCAGGAATTTCCTGAAATGCTCCTGTACCAGAATCGTAAGGTAGGCATCCTTCAGATCTAACCTGGTCAGCCAGTCTCTCTCTCTCAGGGAGTCTCTGAGCTGATGGATCCCTTCCATCTTGAAATGATGGTAGACTATCCATCCGTTCAATTCCTTCAAATTTATTACTGGGCGTACTTTCCCCTTCCTGTGAACGAGAAACATGTTGCTGAGGAAACTCGGAGCCCCGGGGCACCTTTCTATGGCTCTTTTCTTCACTAAATGCTCTAGTTCGGTATCGAGGGCCGCTTGCTCCGCTTTCGCTAGGTGCGGGCGCTGGGGTATTCTGGTCTGCACTGGGTACTGAATAAACTCTAGCTGCAGACCTCTGACGGTTTGCAAACTCCAGGCATCGCTGGAAAGTGCGCGCCAGCTTTCCCAGAACATACTTGTCCTTCCTCCCACTGGAGGATAGGTTATTGCTCTTACCTGGTGTAAACCCTTGGCCTCGTCCGAAACCTCTTCCTCGTCGCCCTCTGGTATTGCGACCTCTGGCTGGGAAGAACGTGTCTTGCTGCCTGTTCTCCCAGTACTGGGCTCTGTGATTCGAGGGTCTTCTACCTCCTTGTTGACGACCGGTCGAGCGACCCCTGTAACGACCGGTCCCGGCAAAAACTCTCTGTGGGAAGATCTTACGTATGGATGCTTGCGCTTTCTCCAGCGAAGTGTATGTGCCTACAAAGCAGCCCAATTCCTTCCCGAATGTCTCACCAAACGAGAGACCTTGTGCTGCCTCACCGGCCTCGTAGGATGCTAGGTCACTCAGCTTCGAGTCTATCTTCAGAAGCAGCCCTCTTCTTCTCTCAGAGGCTATGGCGCAGTTCGCATTCCGTAGGAGGCAAACAGCCCTTTGTGCCCATCCTGCTAGGGCCTCTGGGTCCACCTCTTTGCCTGTGTCCCTCACCCTTTCTGCCAAGTCCATGATCTTAGCTAGAGGACCGCAAAGTCCAGAACCTTCTCCTGGCAACTCTTCCATGATCTATCTCTCCCTACACGGGGGTCCTTATTGGTCTTTGAGACAAAGGTGAGCATCTTGGGGTCCAATTCGGGGGCTTCCGCCACCTTCCCCGGCAAGTCTGGTCGGGGGCATTCCGCTTGGAGACGCTGTCGTACTTCCTTATCTAGAGCTTTTCTCAGCCTTGCTGTCATATATTGAGCCACTCTCGGAGAAGGCTGCCAGTCAGAAGATCTCGGATTCCTAATGGTATCTGGGTCGAACATATCGTGCTGCTCCTCCTCGAGGTGCTTTTCTTTGCGGGCCTTTTTTCCCCCGCTGGGCTTCGCCCATTCTTCCTCGACTGGCTCCTCTGGCTCTTGAGGGGTTAGGTCCCCTTCCTCTGGCTCCTCTTCCGAGCCTGGGTCATCATCTCCTTCATTTTCTTCCCCAGGAGAGGGGGTCATGAGGTCCCGCACGGCCGGACCCTGCAAATATGCTTTCTTAAGCTCCACAAAGGCATCGGCGACCTCCGGGGCCTTATCTTCCGCCCCATCCGTAGGGCCCTGGGGGTCTGCAGAGGCTTTTCTCTTGCGGGCCTGAATACTCCCCTTAGACCCTGCTCCCGAGGGTTCAATGGGCAAGCTGCGAGTCCTCTTGGTGCTTTCTGTAGGCTGATGAAGCATTGCTTCTAGTGTCTCCAGCCTTTCCTGTAAGGGTCTCACCCCTTGAGCCACTGCATCTACTAGGGAATTCTCCAGCACCTCCTTGAAACTGGCAGCCAAGTCTAGGGACTGCTCCTCCTCACTCCATTCGAATTCCGACATGATAAGGGGTGCAGCGGGCCTTAATACCTGTGTGAAGGTGTCTTCGCTGCCCACTTCCTAGCAGATGCTTTCCAGAGTTCAATACTCTCCTTGTATATATATTTTCTTCATTATTATTATTGTCTTTTTTTCGTTTATTCTTTTATCTGTGGCTGCACCGGACTTCATAACAGTTTATTGTGCGTGTGGTGGCTTATTGTCACACACTGGGCCTCATTACAACTCAGGCGTTAAGGGTTAACGCCACCGTTAACCCTTAACGCCTGATTCTGATTTTAACGCCTGCTTTTAGCAGGCGTTAAAATCCATGGCGCTAACCTGCCATGGTGCTAATTACGCCGCCATAATTTACGGCGGCGTAATTAGCGCCTTCCCCACTCCCATTATGCCCTATGGGGCAAAAATGGGAATGGGGAAGGGAAAATGGGAAATGGGGATTTACCGCTCCACTCACCTTGGAATGGGGCGGTAAATCCGCCATCCACCATGGTGTAAACAGAGTTTACACCATGGTGGTAAAGTTGGTGCACTTAGTACCAAGGTTGTAATGAGGCCCACTGTCTGCTGGGAGGCTTCAGCCTCATGTGCATGTACCTGCTGCTGGCACTGTCCTTACGTGAGCTGTTGCTGCTCACTTCCTCTTTTAGCCTCTCTCCTGAGGCCGCTTATCTCCGCATGAAACGCTTTCAGCGTGCGGTGGGAGATTCAGCTAATAAAGCTGTAATCATGCGCGTACGCGTATATCGATGCCGGTCCCTCGGGCCGCATCGCAGAATAAATGCGACGCGGCACGGGCACTCGCCAAGCTCCTCCCCCGCGATGGAGGGGGCCGGAGTGCTCTGCGTCAGCCTTCCGTACGGCTGTACGCGCTCGGCGCCTGACTCCGCCTCCGCAAGAGAGGGGGCCCGCGCCTGAATGAGTCTGCTCTACCCCCCCAGGGGGTGTCTGCAGGCGGATTCAGGGTGCTCCCTGAAGTGCCGGGAATAAGGCACGGGGCCAAGGCAGCCGCCGGAGCTCCTGCTACTCCTATATATAGCGATCAGCTAGCCGAGAATCCTCGGTTAATTCGAATGTCGGCCGATGCGCCTTCCACGCTTACTTCGTTTAACGTGCTAACTGAAGCTACGCTTGCTCTCAGTAACTAAAATCACTGATCAATCTGTGCCAAATAAAAGGCATAAGGGTATTCCAAGTCGAAAACATCTCTAGATCATATGTTACTGCAATAAGAATACACATTAGCTGGGAGGTAAAGAGAATGTGACTTATCTGCATGAAGAGCAGTAAAAGAAGAGGAGGGGCTCAGGGACAGGATGTGGTCATAGCTGAGCTGGAGAGAGAAGGACTACAGAGACTTTGGGATTTGTAGTTTTACAAGTGAAAGTCATATGGACATTTTTTTGTTGTTGATTTATATAGTTTGTTGAAACTGAAGTTGAAGCATAATGCTCGCCTCCATTCTTGTCATAGAATTGTACAGCATACTCCAATATACTGTAGTAGACTATTTTAGTAAGGGAATACCGGACATGAGATAAGTAAGATTGAGGATTTTAACATGTGTATGTGGGTATATAGAGGCTGGAAAGGATTGAGACTCAATTAAAAGAGCCTGGACAGGAGTGAGTGTCGATTGAAGTCAATTTGGCTACAAAGGCAGCAAAATGTATGACGAAATTAAAGTGCAATGGCCATTGAGTTTCTCTATGAGTGAGCTTCCATTAAAATCTCTGGGTGCATCGACATCTTCGAAGAGTGAGACTCCTGAAAAATGGGTGGGTGCTGGGAGTGGCCAGGAGGGAAATTCTATTTAAGTCTGTGTACTAGAAAGTAGTGCCAGGAGGAAACTCCATTCAAGTATTTGGTATTGAGAAAGCCAAACAGGAGTGAGAGCCCTAGCCCGCTGTAGGCTACTGCAGTGTAACATGGACTTCTGTGTGTACGGTGAAAACTCTATGCAGTCAGAAAGGGGTGGTGTCCGGTAAGGTGCAGTTCTCTAGCAGTGCCCAGTGCCCGGCTGTACCAGTGTTAATTGGGTCTGGCGCTGTCTGGCAGGTAGCAAAGGGGGAAGATTTCCCTGGGGGCTGGGGACGCCTCCCTTTTCCCACAGGGTTTTTTGTTGAGGGCTGATGAGTAGGCGAAATGTGAAAGAGGAAGGAAGGGAGAGAAAACCTGAGAGAAGAATTTATTTTGCTGAATGGCGCAATATGATGCAGTTGATGACAGAAATGATTCACTGTTTCGAGCTGTGGTCACTGCATGGTATCCACCCCTTGCGGCTCTGCAGAGCACTGGCCTCCCAGCCATAGCGAAACATATTTTTTTAAGTGTTTTTTTAATATAGCTCTTTAATCTAAAGGGCTTTACATAGGACATATTTACATATATGACTATTTTATATTGTGTTTTGACTTATAATCATAAGCCTTTAACAAGCATCAATAATATCAATTTAAATAAAAACAATCAATCTGTCTTAATATCATGCAAATAACATCAATAAAATCCATACATAAATCTAAAAATTGTCCAATTTTTCCAAAACAATTCTTAAAAAAGCGCATAATGCCAAAATCAATGTCACCACATTGCCCCACATCAGTCTAACCGAAAACATCTCGCTGAGCAATTCCGACAACAAAATACCGGACCGTATGGGCCGTAAACGCGATACATTGCAGGTCTTTGGGCCTCATTACAAGTTTGGTGGTAGTCTTGCTGGTAAAACCGACAGGCTGTCGCCAAATTTGGCGGACCCTGCATTTCCCCATTGCCAGGGGCCGGAAACATTTACTCCCCATTCCCATTGAGCCCCATAGGGCTATAGGGCTCAATGGGAATGGGGAGGCCGGTAGTACTGGCACCATTCAGAATGGTGGCGGTTGACCGGCAGTGTCTGCTCGCGGGTGCCGGTATGCCCGCCAGGTCAGACCTGGTGGGCGGGAAGGCACCCACGAGCAGAACTCGTAGTTTGCAGGTCCGGTAACAACAGTACCAGCAAGCTTACCAGTATCGTTGTGACCAGACCAGCAAACGTGTTATGAGGCCCTATGTGTTTTAACGTTTCCTCTACAGAATTTTCAGTGCAAAACCTGCAATATGAATTAATTACCATTTGCTCCTACGTTCCAAGGTTAGAAACTGATTCAAATGTTAACGCAGCTACACCCCACGAGTTCAGCTACACCCCACAAATTCTCAGGCAAGGGAATAAAGAAATATATTGCGTAATGTCTCCTCTCTTTCTTCTAAAGTTGGCATACTCTTTATAGAGAGAAATCGTGTGCCACAAATCAGCAGTTTCTGCCCAATCTGCCACAGACAATTTCTTTTTTACCACCATCAGAGTAATTTTCACTTCTTCTGTCGAGGAACCTATGAACTGCAGAGTCAGGCACATCTTTAATTTGAAATCATTTATCGTAACTGCTGAGTCTAAAGTAGAAATAGCACCAAGATTTTGGTAAAGAGAATTATCCGGAGGATTAGGAAACCTGGCAAATTCAGCTAACTTCCTCCACATAGCCCTTGCAGCTAATAAAACTAATCCAAACTCATGCCCAATGACAGCATTAGGCATAGAGGTAGCCAAACCCAAGGTTTTCTTCCACAACATACCCTGCAAAATATTAGGCTAGGGACCCATATCAAAAGGTACACTATCCAATCCATAAAGAATTGTGGGTTCAACCTTCAATAAATAAACTTTGATCAAAGGCAGGAGGGAATAACGATCGCAATTGTGAATGTATTCTTTTCATTTTTGTGAGAAGAGGAATAAATCTGCCTTTCAAGAAGGTTTTCCAAGCCCCCTTTGAATAAGTGTTGGTCAGGTTGGACCCCAAATACCTCAATGATTGCACTTTTTTCAAGGGCTGGGATCCCACCTTCCAATTAAAGGTTTTAGGGCGCCATTTAGTAGAAAAAAATATAACTTTAATATTTTGTCCATTCACTCTCATGTTTTTATTAACAGCATATTGATGGAAGAGATTCAGCTTCCGATGGAGACCAATTGGGGTTTTAATCGAACAAGACGATATCGTTCGCAAAGGCAAGCCAGTTCAAAATCATTGAGCCTATTTTTATTGGATACGCAACCCCTGACTCCCACAAACTATCCAAGTCCAAAATGTACAGGTTGAACAGGGTGGGGGCCAAAGCACACCCCTGCCTAAGGCCCACAAAGGTGGGCATGGAGCCTGTTAAAGTCCCCTCCCTGCTCATCCTGACCCTCAGTGAAGAATCCCTATGCAACAAAACCAAAGGCTGTACGGTCCTCAGAGGAATGTTCGAGTCAATAAGTTTCCTCCACAAGATGTTCCTGCTCACCGTATCAAAAGCGTTAGACATGTCAGTGGATCCCATATAGGCCGAACCCCACACTCCTGTTTTCACAGCAGCCAACACGTGTGAAATTTCTGTGGCATTTCTGTGGCATTAAAGGTGGTCCCCATTCCAGTTCGGAACCCCACCTGATATCTAGAAATCAAGTTTAAAGAAGATATCTGTTGTAAGTAATAGGGATGCACAGATTTTGCTTGATGCGTCCAGCAAAGCAATTGGCCTGACATGTTTGGGGTCTGCATTATTGTCTTGTTTGTAGATCGGAATTGTAATCGATTGCTGTCACATCTGAGCAACCCTATGAGTCTGATAAATGTACTTGAATAAAACAGGCTGTGGTTGCTTTCGCTCTCTCTATGGCCCAGAGAATGTCCTTTTCCTCCCACGGACAGATACCCAAGTCACTCTTGCATGTGGAAAGGACTGAACATTCCACGTCGCCCTTAGGCAAAGTATATTTGTCTTTGAAATAGGTCATCCAAATGTGCTCCGGTACATCACTATTCTTACTGTGAGGAACCTGAGGGCATCCTCACTTCCTTCTCCCCAATATCCTCTGCTCAGGTGGCCAGGGAAGGGACATCGCTTTTGGATCGGACCCTCGGGTGGATATGTGAGGGAGGATCACCTGGGTAGAGGAGACTTGGGGAATGGAAGGGGTGTGTCCTTGGGTGAGATGCAGTATCCCCAATTTTCATTTCATGATGAGCCTTCAGTCAGCAGCCTTTATAAGATATTGTCAGCCTTTCCCCTTTTCTTCCTTTCAGGATGACCCTGGAAAATGTCATCAGTGTAGTTACACTAGGAAGAGGTTAAATAGGAGGATGTTTCCTTATTCAGGGAAGGTAAACACATATCAACCCCATATATTGTTTCAGAGAACATCAGGCCAAAATAGTAAGAAAACAACCATGGTTTGTGCATAATTCCTCTCATTCACCCCAGTCTAGTACTGTGACGAGGAAGAGGCGACTAGCAGTTGTACACATAAACATTCTGTTTCACCACTCTGGTACTGAGACGAGGAAGAGACCTGGGCACTATTGTGAGGGTCAGGCATGTCCAAAGAACATAGGTAATTGTAGTCAGGCAACTGCACTCAAGGGCTCGCACCTGCAACCTGTTAACAGGTCACAGGCACATAAAAGGAGGTGGTGCCAGGAAGAAAGGATAAACCTGCAAGAGAGAAGCCGGGCTGGGAGAGACGGTCCTGAGAAAGGAGAATTCCTGTCCAGAAGGACGCTGCCGAGGAGGGGCCTGGGAGACCGTAACACTGGGGTCCAAGCGGGCCGTGAGAGGGTCAAAGCTGCTCCTTTGTTTGGTGCCCACAGCTGGAGCTATGGGGTACGGAAGTGCTGCAGGCCACCAGTAGCCACCACGTGTGAAGAGTGGAGATACCGGCAACCCACAGCGAGATTCGCAGAAGGCTGGCACTGCTCCCAAAGCTCCAGAGAAGTGTGAGTGGAGCCGAGAACGAAGAGAGAGGACACCCAGAGGATTGATGAGTGAATCAGAGGGGACACTTATACCAGGGGGAGCCTGGTATACAATAGGCATATGTTAATGCCGGATCATCTGAAATATGTGTGCAATTGATGGTGAAAAATACGAGCAAACGCTGAACTTAAAGTAAAGAAAAGGAAAGGAATGTAAAGGAAAGGAACGTAAAGGAAAGCTTTGATAAGCCTACAAATGAAATGAAAGCCATTGTGAAACACACGTAATCAACACTTAAAGACACAGAATGAATCTTTATGAATAAAGTGAAAGGAAGTGATGAGCACTTATGAAGATTGTGAAAGCAAGGTGGTGGAAGAGAGAGAACACCAGAGAGTGAGTTGTGTGGAAGAACACACTGTGGCAAAGCCAGGAGACTGGCAAGCAGAAACCAAGTGAATGTAAACCAGAGCACAGGTGCAGTGACAGAGAACTTGTGTGGGCAAGAAAGCCTAGGGTTTTCGGTTGCGTGATCTGTAATGGGTGCACTGTATGGTCTAACCACTGCACCTAGAACGAGGATACCCTGTCTGGAAAAGCCAAGGAAAGTAAAGATAAAGAATCTTCACTTGTAAATAAGATTGCTGAAGTGAATGCAGAAGATAGCAATCTGTATAAACTATACAGAAGCCAAAGACTGCTCTCTAGGCCCCAACAACCCATGGGATCGTGGAGAAGAAGATGAGGGACGACGTAATATTTGTGCCACTTCCAATTTTACCACTGTGATGTTTTGCCACTGTGAGATTTTGCCGCTTTTGCATTTTGTCATTGTGAGGTTTTTGCCACTGAGGTTTTGGAACTAAAGCATTTCTGCGCTGTGAGGTTTTGCCACTTTCACATTTTGCCACGTTTTCATTTTGCCACTTTTAATTGTGTCTTCCACTTTTGAATACTGCCATTAGGAGGTTTTGCCACTCACTCTGAATTTTGCCATTGTGGGATTTTGTCACACTTATTGCAACTTTGATTTCTCCCAGTGTGAGCGTTTAATACTTTTAATTATGACACACCTGCATTCTGCCACTCTCAATTTTGCCTGTGTGAGGTTTTTGTCACTGTTAGGTTTTATAACTATTGCATTTTGCCGCGCTGAGGGTTTTGCCACTTTCAAATTTTGCCACTTTGTGTTTTGCCACTGTGAGGATTTATAACGATAGCACTTGGCCATTGTGAGGTCTGGCCACTGTGAGGTTTTACAACCTTCCCATTTTGCCACTGTGAGGGTTTGCCACTTTTACACTTTGGCACTCTTGTATTCTGCCACTGTGAGTTTCTGTCAATTTTGCATGTTGCCACTGTGATATGTTGCCACCATTGCATTTTTGCACTTTTGCATTCTGCTACTGCAAGGTTTTGCCACTGTTATAGTTTGCCACTTTGAGTTTTGCCACTTGGTCATGTTGAACACTGCCACTTTGAATTTTCAACTGCTGAATCTTGCCACTTTGAGCTCTCCTGTTTGAAAATCTACCATTCTGAAGTTGAGTCTCCCTCACCACGGATCTTTATGATGCTGAGATAACTACCACAGAGAAGCTTTTGCCACGTAGAACCCTTTGCCATTGCAAGGCTATGACAATGTGGGTCTCAACCACATTAACCTACCGCCACAGTGAGGCATTCACCACTGTGAGCCTCCACCGTTATATGGTCTTGTTTCTATGAGGCCCTGACACAGTGAGGACTTACCACTTTGAGAATCTGCCACTGTGAGACCTTGCCATTGCGGCTTTAGCACTGTAAGACCACCACCACAGGAAAGCTCTGCACCAGTAGCCGTCTGCCCCTGCAATACTTTGCCTCCTGGGCGGCTCTGCCTTGAGCGATACTCGGCCCCCTGCAATACTCTTCAACCTGTGATAAACTGTCCCCTATGATACTCTGCCATTGGGACAGTTTTACCTAGGAATAGTTTGCCCCTATGATAGTCCAAAGCCTGCTATACTCTGACCCTGGGATATTCTTCTCCTGTGTTATTGCACCCTATAATATCATACCCCTACACTATGCACCCCCACTCTCTGTTAGAATAGAGCAAACACAAACAGTTCAAATAAGTGTCGCCCACTGAGACGCCAACCAACAAGGAATACTAACCAAGGAAAATAACCCATCACCCATAAAATCAGTGCGACTGGCCATCACTAGACACAAAAACCTGTGGACAACCTGATAACCCACTAGAAAAGATCTGAATTACCAACCTAATTGGGAAAAACAGACCTGGAAGCAAAAGGAAACATAATCCAAACAGCAAATCCGCACCGGAAAAAAATGCCTTGTACCGCGAAAGACTGAAGCAAAAGAAGGGACCAAAACAGAACAAACCAGATGGAAGAAGACCAGCCATCTCAACTCACCACACCAGAGAGCCAACTAACAGAGAAACAACACACTTAAATCCCCTCTGAGGAGAGCTCCTTTGCCAGAACAAGACCAACATCACTTGACCTATCACGCTACCCATCAACCCACTACGGCCGAGCACAACCAACCACCCATAAATGCCTTAAACAGATAAGGAGGGATAATGAAAACACAACTGACAGACATGAAATCCACAGAAGAAGCACAATCAAACAAAATGAACTCAACACACCGTTCATCACAAAAAACTAGCGAGCCATGATGGATCATCAACACAATCAGATAAGACAACTCTGAAGAAGACATCAACGCAAAACGCAATCTTCTAAAGCTACTCAATGAAGAAGCAGAAGCAGCAGAATCTAAAAGCAAAACACACTAATACCAAATCCAATTTTCAAGGCTACCTTCAAATTTCAAACAAAACCCAGAGAACAAACAGATTCAGTTCAACCTATCCAACACCAGAGCAATATCAAACCACACCACAGAGATATGTGAACTCCTAAATGATGGCGGAATAGACATACTATTCCTCACCAAAACCTGGTTAAAACAAGTTTTTAGGGTAGTCACACACAAATTCCTACCCAACAACTTCAAATCTTCAAGCCAACAGAGAAGGAAAAACAGGAAGTGGCCTTGCCGTTGCATACAAAGACCACCTAAAGATGGCAACAGAACCACCATCAAACATCCCAAACTGTAAATCACTCCTCCTCCACTTATCTTTGGACCACCAAATCAACCTTTCATTCCTATTCATCTACAGACCACCAACATACTAGCATCCGTTCACAGACACATCATCCCAACATCACCATGAAATATGATTGACCACCTAATCATACTATAAGATTCAATATCTGGTTTGAAAAAGAAAACACCAACTCACCTAAAACACTGACAAATCAACTATCAACGATGCATCTACAGCTTGTTGAAGGGAGCGACCCACACCATAGGGTAAACCCTAGATTGAAACTGTTGCAAAAGAAATCCTAGTGACAACTGCACCACCCATGCAGATTCTCTGGTGCGACCAACTAATAATACCCTTTGTGATACATCAGCCAATGTGAATACAAGCGAACATCCCAAAAATTCCTCCAATTAAGAAAATAAACTGGTAATCCATAAAAGCTGTGGACCTAAAAACCAGACTGAAATCCATGAAACCATCGATCACAGTCTTGAATTCATCCAACATCAAAGAAAGTACTGAGAAAATCCGAAAATGGATCACAAAAACACTAGATAACCATTAACTGGCAACAGAAAAAGTACCACAAACCTTTAAATTGGCATACATCAAACCAGTCCTTAAAGACCCCTTGGGAAACACAGAAGACCTTACCAACTACCGACCTATATCAACATCACGTACCTGGCAAAATTCCTAGAAAGCTACGTATACGAACACATCCTGGAACATGTGGAAAACAATTGAATACTGGATGAAGCATAAGTCAGTTTCAGACCCATGAGAGGAACGGAAACAGCATTACTATCTATATGGGATGATCTAAAAATCAATGCTAACTCCAAAATCACCTTGGCACTAATGCTACTAGACCTATCAGCAGCCTTCGACACAGTCCACAATGAAACCCTTGTCAAAAGACTCAGACAAATAGGAATCAGCAACACAGCTTTACTATAGTTAAAATCTTTCCTGACAGACCGAACAGAAACAACGTGACTATTCCCCTTCAACTCAACACCAAGCACAACAACCTGCAGAGTTCCACAAGGCTCATCACTCTCACCACTGCTCTTCAACATCGACATGAACCCACTCATCAAAAGACACGGTCTCATCTGCTATAACTTCGCAAACCAAACGACACACACATTATCTATAAAATCAACACTAGCAGAGAACTAGACCTAACTCTTATCAACTGCATCAAAGAAATAAACCATTGGATAAGCACCAACAGCCTTAAACTCAACCCGGAAAAAACTGAAATCATGATCACACTCAACGGTCCATCAAATCAACACCAGAATCCATGGCCTACCGAAAAGGGAAAGCAACCATAACTCCCCATAGTAGTTAAAAATATTTAAGGACATCAACTTAACACTCGAACCACAAGTCAATGCAGTAGTAAAGAAGTACTTCTTCCACCTACACACAAAAGTGGATATTACCTTTTTTCACCTTCCCACATAAAACATGTGCCATCTTGTCCCTCATCATGTCAAGAATAGACTACACCAAAAGCATCTATCATGAAATGCCGGACCACATCACCAGAAAAACAACAGCGAATACAGAATGCATCAGCAAGACTACTCCTCAGACTCACTTAAAGAAAGCACATCACACCAGCACTGAAAACCCGCTGTTGGCTACCAGTAAAAAAAAAAAAGTCTTCAAAACTCTCTGCATAAACACTGAGCAATCCCTGGCCAAGGAGTGGAATTCATACAGGAAAAAAATCTCCATCTACAAACCCAACTGTACACTGAAGTCCAACAATGACATTTGCGTCAAACCAAAACGATAGTCAAAGTTGAAATTTGGTTTATCACCATTTTCCTGCCTCTTGGCAAAACACTGGAACTCACTCCCTAATTAAACACGAACAACAGAAGAACACTTACAATTCAGAAAATTACCAAAAACATGGCTGTTTAACTCACTGAGCTAAACAGAAAACCCAGCCAACCACACCACAAGGAGAAACACCAAAGACCAAAACAACTGAAAGCTACTAAACCGAAACCTGGATACCTAGATCAAATAAAGCATTTTAATGCAAGCCACCATACAAGGATATGCATCCAGCCAAACCAACATAACTCTTGCAGAGAAGGAAACAGTCCACTCTCATCACTAACCCTACAAAAAACTTTCCAATATACTACATACTCATCTTCAACCATCAAACAAAACACACACATACTTCTACCACAGCAGACACCTGAAACCACCACAAACTGAACACCCTTTGCAACACCCAACTAAACCCAACACACTACAGAAAACTAAACCACAAAAACACAAGCCATCCCATACACACTCATACACCAAAACACCTTCAAAACCTTACCAACCAAAATCAAACCCAGCACACAGTGACTGTTTTTTCCATACTGAAGCTACCAACAGCACAGCTTGTTCTTGCGCTTTCCATCTCGATCCCACTAACTAACCCTCCCGAGCCCATTTTCCTTTTCAGATCCACCAGAGCACCTGGAGACCCCGAAAATGGCAGAGGTGCACGGGATAAATTATAATAACATGACATAATATTTATAATTGCAGCACCAGGTACTTGTTGCGTAGTGAATACGCTGATGTACGCATGCGCGAGCGGGATCGAGGCTCGCGCATGAGCAGTTGTGAATAAAGACGGTCCTCCGGCAGTTGGCGCCGGAGACCCGAGCAAGTCACACGTCTCCGGCGTGGCTCATTGTGCGAGTGTGTGAACGCACGTGTGAATGCCGGCGGGGGCCTCTGGCATACCCCTGCCAACATAACATTGGCGACGAGGACGACTCCGGAGCAGCTCTCCGCTCCGACGGCGTCGGAGGGAAAGAACATTGCTCCGTGTTGGCACAGACCCACGTGCACGGCCGGCGGCCATTTTGCTTCACAGGAAGATTGCAGTGGTTGCGGCCCGTGAGGTTGCTCGTGCGCCAGCTGCGGTTCATCGAATTTTTGTAACCTCCACAGCCCAAGCTGCCGCAGGGCTGTGGCATCAAAAAAAAGGGAAAAGAAGTAGTGAAGGTGTGCAGGAAGAGGACATTTTGTCACGAGTGGGCCTACCTGACCAGCCCACCTCGACTCCCATGAGAAACAACTCCCAACCGTGAGTACCATACACCACCATGGGTTAGGAAGGAGAGCAGGAGGGTGCTGTTGCCCCAGTCCCACGCAGGATGCACAGTACTTTGGCTCCTATGCCCAAATTTGATACCATGGGCCCTCCATCCAAATTAGGACCGAAATGGCTCCTATGGGTCAAAAAAGTGGAAATGTTTTTCAGAGCCTCGGGGGAGACAGGATGAGGCAAAGATTGCCATCATGGTATACTCAGCAGGGACGGAAGTTCACAGGATATACGACTCCCTCAACATCCCGGTAGTCACATATGACGCATTGAAACAAGCATTCCAAGACCATTTTCTTCTCATGGCAAACGTAGACTTCGACAGGTTTGTCATGGGTGCCGAAAAACAACTGGAAGAAGAATCGCTAGACCAGTTTTGTGCGTGGCTAAGACACCTGGCAAGCTCCTGCAGGTGGGTGAAGGAAGAAGAAATGGTTTACAACCAGCTGCTACAAGGGTGCAGTTTGGGGGAACTGAGGAGACAGCTCCTGAGGGAACCTGGGCTGACTCTACAGCAGATCTTGGACACGGGGCGAGCCTACGAACTTGCAGAGGCCAGGGGGGCAAAGATGGATGCAGCCACACTCTCTAGAAAGGAGGAGGAGGCGTTTGCGACCGGACGTTCTGGTCCGGGGAGAGTGAGATGGACACCAAGGAGTGGAGACGGCCCCACAGCACCAAGCACTGTGCCATCATGCTCCTACTGCGGGTATGACCTGCCTCACGTGGGTGAGTGCCCGTCCAAATCGAGGGACTGTGGCCGGTGTGGCACACCAGGACACTATGCTAAGGTGTGCAGGGCAACAACACCAGTAGTAGCCTCGAGAGGACCAGAGATGGTGGGCAGAAGCAACGCTCGGAGAGTGAGAAGCGTATCGGCTGTCGAACAGGGCATGCAAGACCTCAACATCGCAGAAGAGGAGGAGGATGAAGAAGAGATTTTCTTTATTTCAAGCATTGCCAAGGGCCCTGGCGGATGTCGACAACCAACACGTGCAGTACTCATAGAAGTCCCTACTCCAGTCCTCATAGACAGTGGGGCGCCTGTCTGTGTGCTAGCAACCGAACACTACAATGCACTCCCAGGCCGGCCAGGCTTGACAAAATCCACAGCACGGATATACGCATTTGAAGGAGACGCACCCCTTCCCATCCAAGGAGTGTTCGTGGCTCCAGTATCTCATGGACAGAACAAAAAAAAAGCGAGATTCTTCGTCACCAGCGTAAACCCACATTCCCTTTTAAGTTGTGCTGCATCAGAAGCACTGGACATTGTGCACTTCACTTTGGCGGTGTATCATGCTGATCTGGAATGTCTATTACAACGCTTTGAGATCATTTTCAACGGCATAGGAAAACTAAAGGCCGACCCCATACGGTTGCACATTGACGGGTCAGTGAGACCGACAGCGCTCAAACATCGCTGCATCCCGTTCCATCTGTGGGCACAGGTAGAAAAAGAGCTATAGTCACTGGTCGACTTAGACATTATTGAAAGAGTGGAAGGACCTACCTCTTGCGTCTCCCCAATTGTAGTGGCCCCAAAGCCCAAACAGCCGGGCGCAGTACGCATCTGTGTGGATATGAGGCTGCCCAATGTAGCAATCAAGAGAGAACGTCACCTCACGCCCACCCTAGATGATAATGTTGGCGAACTTCAGGGAGCAAAAGTATTCTCAAAACTGCACCTGAGATCTGGCTACCACCAGTTGGAGCTCCACCCCGAGTCAAAATATATCACCACCTTTACGACTCACAAGGGGCTCTACCAGTACAAAAGGCTCAGCTTTGGGGTCTCGTCCGCAGCAGAGGTCTTCCAAAATGCCATCAGGGGGGCCCTGTCAGGACTCAAAGGAGTTATCAATATGTCGGACGATATCCTGGTCTTTGTACGGTCGGAGGCTGAACATCTAAAGCGCCTAGAAAACACCCTCGAGAGACTTCGCAGCTCGGTCTGACCCTGCACAAGGAAAAGTGTGAGTTCTTGAAGGACAGACTGGAATTTTTTAGCTTCATATTCCACGCTGGGAGCATCTCCACAGATCCCGAGAAGGTGAAAGATATTCGAGAAGAAGCTCCACCAGCATCCACGGCAGAAATCAGAAGCTTCCTGGGGATGGTCAACTATTGTGGACGATTTTTTTGTGACCTAGCCTCCTTGTCAGAACCCCTGAGGGCACTTACCAGAAACGATGTAGCGTGGACCTGGACAGGGAAAGAACAGAGGGCGTTCACAGCCATCAAGAATGCCCTATCAGGACAAGAGACCATGGCCTATTTCAACCCAGACCGCGAGTCAGATATCGTGGTCGATGCCAGCCCTGTGGGGCTGGGAGCGGTCCTCATGCAGGCAGACCATCAGGGGACCTTGCGTCCCATCGCCTACGCTAGTAAAGCCCTCACCGAGACAGAGAGGAGATAATCACAGATCAAACGTGAGGCCCTGGCCATATTGTGGGGGTGCAAACACTTCCGGATCTACATCCTAGGGAAGCCAGTTGTCGTCGTAACAGATCACAAGCCTCTCATCCCGATTTTGTCAGGTACCTCGTCCAAACCACCACCCCGCATAGAAAGATGGATGCTCTCGCTCATGGAATATGGGGTCAGGCTACTCTACCGCCCAGGGACACACAACCCAGCGGACTACTTATCCCGCCATCCGGGTACCGGACGACCAAAGGACTCACAGGAGGTGGCTGACTGTGTGGAGGCGATACACCTAGTGGTAGAATCGGCATTGCCTGTTGCCCTAGCGCGCCAAGAGATTGTGGACGAATCCAACACAGATGAAACATTCCTGAAAATTAAGGAAGCGGTGGCCAGTGGGGAGTGGCGTGAAGTCCTCCAGAACAACTCCCGTAGGAACGTAGGGGCGCAAAAAGACCTGCAAGCACTCTGGAAGGCGTGCCATGAGCTGTCGGTAGCAGAGGACGGTCTCCTGCTGAGAGGCCACCAGATCGTGATTCCAAGAACGCTGGTGGACAAAGTCCTGCAGCTCGCCCCCAAAGGTCATCAAGGGATGGCTAAGACGAAAGCACGTCTTAGACTGAAGGTCTGGTTTCCTGATCTGGAAAGCAGGGTCGAAGAATTTGTGAGAGCTTGCATCCCCTGCCAGGCAGCGAGTCCCACGGAGAGGGGGCCGTCCATTCAGGCCATGGAGAGGAGTGACCGTCCTTGGAGGACGGTGCATGCTGACTTCGGGTCCACAGGCCGAGGAACACACTTCTTGGTGGTAACAGACCAGTGGTACTATAATCCGGAGGTAGAGTTGGTTGACTCCATGGCCAGTGACCACACCATCCTAGCCATGGAGAAGATGTTCGCCACACATGGTTTTCCCCTAGAGATATGCTCAGACAACGGAGCACCGTTCAAAGGACAGCAATTTGCTCGCTATTGAGAGGAAAGGGGAATAAAACATTGTAAAGTCACCCACCTCAGGCAAAGGGCGAACGGAGAAGTGGAACGTTTCATGCGGACGCTCAACAAAGTGTTCCGCATATCGCTGAATAGGGGGGAAGACCTCCGGCGCAACCTGTTTGACTTCCTCCGAGAATACCGCACAACCCCGCACCAATCCACGGGGTTCGCACCGGCGGAGGGCCTTTTCAAATGGGTACCAAGAGGACTGTTACCTGAAGTTGATGGTCGAGGTCTGGGAGGGATCGACAACAACCACGTGCGAACGGAGAGGGCCGCTCAGAACGAGAGAGAGACAATCCGGCGAGGATTACCAGAGAAAGAAATTGCAGTGGGAGACATCGTGCTGGTGCGGAATAGGAGATCGGAAGGAAAGTTGTCGATGCCATATGAAACACAACCGCTGGGAGTGACACACGTCAAGGGGTCTATGGTCACTGCAGCCAATGCCTGAGGGACAGTCACCAGAAACATATTGTTCTTCAAGCGCATAGGAGCTGCGAACGTGGAAGAAGCCGTCATGCAAGGCCCAGATCAGGAGACAGAAGTGCCACAGGGAAGTGATGGACCACCAGAAACTCCGGGGACACCAGCGGCGTCCAGTGCTGAGGCACGCAGGTACCCGAGCCGGGCAGGGCGCAAGCCGCCGCAGAGGTTCCAAGACTTTATTATGGACCCTGCCTCGTAACCAGTGAAAAACTGTCGGTTGCAATTTGAATAGATCACTGTTGATTCTAATGTTCGATAATGTTTATTGTTCAAAGGAAAAGGGAGGGATGTTGCGTAGTGAATACGCTGATGTACGCACGCACGAGTAGGATCGAGGCTCGCGCATGCGCAGTTGTGAATAAAGACGGTCCTCTGGCAGTTTGCGCCGGGGACCCGAGCAAGTCACACGTCTCCGGCGTGGCTCATTGTGCGAGTGTGTGAATGCACGTGTGAATGCCGGTGGGGGCCTCTGGCATACCCCCGCCAACATAACAGTACTGACCCCTCTGTCTACCTGGATGAATATGGTGCATGCGTCTGCTCTGACAAACCAGCATTGCTCAGATAACTGAAAGCAACTTTTCCTTTGATTTATGACAAAAAGTGCCCCTGCTGCACCACCATTCCAGCACAGATTTTTCATTCATTTTATTTATGCAGTTTTCTATAAAGCAGACCATGGCCAAGAGCGTTAGGGCTCTGTACATGGTAGTCTTTGCAGGGGCGTCTGCAACACTTACTTGCGTGTTATACAAGATGGCAGCGTAGCCTGAAATTGGTTCAGTCCACGTCTATGATCATTATGGCGGCGGGCCCATTAAAAGCATATGAACGTAATATAGGGCCCATTAAAAGCATATGAACGTAATATAGCAAATCAAACAGTTGCAAACAGAAAATCACATCGCTCTATGCACAGAATAAACAGCAGAAAACCAGAGAAGTCAGAACAGGGAAAATGACCTCCTACTTTCACCCTGAATTGAACACACTGGACTCCCTGCTGCATATTGTTGCTTGCAGGTATGGGGCCGTGGCTCTGCTTCTGCTGCCATCTTGCAGACATTGAAAGCTAGTCCATTGCCATCAGGAAGCTGCCTAAATGAGCGGCAGTGAGTGGGGGACCACGTGTGTTTCAGGCCTGTTGGAGGCACTGAGGAAGAGTTCTGAAGCAAATTACCTGGAATTCTGGTCATCTGACAAATGGACATTACCCTGAAAAGCAAAAGACCCAGGAGACACCACTGGGAACAGAATCTGTGCTATGCAGGGTGGAGTCTAAAACCACGTCCATACTGCCCCATGTTTGGTACTGCAGGAGTTTATATTATGCAGGGGAGTTGTTTTCTCTTATCCATGTAGTTATATGCCCAATATGCTCACTCTGCATTTAGGCAAATGAGGGGAGTCTTCGGGCAGCCTCCTCCTACCTTCCATTTCCATTACCTTGTTGAGTATTTATTTTATTTATTTATTATTTATATAGCGCACCTAACCCAAGGGTATTTTAGCGCAATGTATCAATTTGTTGCTGGAGAGGGAGAACAAAGAGGCAGATGGAGGTAGACAGAGAGATTGAAAGAGAGAGAGACGGAAGGAGAGAATAGGGAGAGGGAGGGAGAAGGAGAAAAAGAGAGCTTGACAGTGGCTGGGTGAAAGAGTGGAGAGGAAAGTTGTCTCCTGCTACAATGGGGGAATTGTGAGGAAGGGTGGGGGAGTGAGAGCAGTGATGGTAGGGATGTGAATGAGTGGCAAGAAAAAAGGAAACTAGAACAACGGAACTCTGTATGCTCAGGGCATGTTCAAAGTGTTCTTGGTTTTGATATGCTATACTCACCCCTCCTGCTAGTTACCACTTCGGTAAACCTATGGCTATGTATATTCATGCCCCATTAGAGGTCTTGGTATACTAACACACAAGGTTGCTGATAGCTGCCAGGTTTGTGTGCAGGGAAAGGACACATCACCAAGATCAGCACCAGAGACGTATATACAACATCATTCCCTCCACAAACCAGGGCAACAGCATCCACTCCAGAGCACTGATATAATCTGGCAAAGATACTCATGCCACGACTTTACAGCTCACCTACCAAACAAACTTCATGGATACTAGATACCTGACCCTCCCTAGCAGGACAGCTCACTTAAGGTTCCATGTCGTCTTGATATGATATGATAGGTTATTTATAACGTGCTTAATACCCAGAGGTTTCTAAGCGCGGACCAGGGATCAAATCTGTGTTGTTTCGTGTCGTCTTGCTTCGAAGGCGAGCACGTTGCCCCTGAGCTATCCTCCCGAGACCTCCTGATAAGCCTTTGTATACCTTGCTACATATGTTCATGCCATGTTATGCCCTGGATTGCCTTACCATCCCTTATTAGGCTATATTATGTTATTTTATTTATTTTTTAATTAGTATAATATAGTCATTAGGCTTTTGTATACAGATATTACTACTATTAAAAACAAACAAACCATTAAGATATCAGTGTAAAAAAGCATCACATACATACAGATGATGCAATGAGAACTCAATTCATTAGTCTGTGTTGCCACAATATGTATGCTAGACTTCCCTTAAAATCAAATTGAACACATTAAAATATCAATAAAATAGGGCAACAGAACTTGCATACAGAGGATAGACTGACTTAAAAAAAGACCCTATGCAGGAAGCTGATTTATTTATTTATTTATTCATTTATATAGCGCACCTAGACCTGGTGTACCTCGCCGCATTGCATAAGGTTTACAGTGTAATTACATGACAGAAAAGAGCAATTTAGTACTCGGGCAGTGTTACAGGAGGTAAGACATTAAGCATCAAAGATATATACTACGTTGACATAAGGGGATTGTGGCTTTCTTGCTGCTCTTTAGTAAAGAGCCAAATTTTCAAATTTTTCCTCAAACTCCAGAGTGATGGTCCTGCCCTTAGAGCTAAAGCATGGAATTCCATATTTTAGCAGCTAATACAGGAAAATGGTTTCCACCTGCTTTTTGTAACTTAAATCTGGGAATCTTGAGGCAATGTGTATGTGAGGACCGTGTGGGTCGGTCAGATTGGTTTCTGGTGATTTTGTATGCAAGATATTTTGGAGCCGAGTTAGAGAGACATTTTTGTGTTAGTGCTAAGGTTTTGAACGCAATGCTATCCTGAACGGTCTGCCAGTGGGCATTACATCTTGCTGCCGATATATGGTGGGTTCTCGGGATATTGAGAGCAGTTCTCAGCGCATTGTTTTATATTATTTGTAGTTTTTGACATTGCGTCTGTTGGTTCCTAGGTAAAAGGCATTGCAGTAATCTAATTTAGATAGTATGAGAGCTCTTGCTGGGGTAGTGCAGCTTTCCGCAGATAGGAACGATCTGCAGGCATTGATCAGTTTGCATGTATAGGCCGTTGCAGAAGCCGTGGCATTAACTTGTCTGGTAAGGGTAAGTGAAAACTCGAGATAAATTCCAAGAGTTTTCACTTCATTGGAAACTTTGATGTTAATGCCATCAATATTTAAGGATTTTAACTGGTTGTCTAGTTTGTTCAGTCTAGTCTGGGATCCAATAAGGAGTAGCTCTGTCTTATCATCGTTAAGACAACGTCCGTGTATCGCCATCCATGCTTGAATAGTTTGGTAAATTTCATTGAGAAGTTTAGTGTCAATGTCATAGTTGCCTATGATATGGATGAGGATTTGGGTGTCACCTGCATAGTTAGTGTAGTTGACACCCAAGTTGCCTAATTTGTCAAAAAGAGGATTGGTGAAGAGGTTATACAATGTAGGGGAGATGCATGAGCCCTGTGGTACTCCGCAAGTGACACGGGCCCGCTTGGCCGACGCAGTCGGTGCGAATACCCTCATGGTTCCGTCATCCAGGAAGGACTGTATCCATGTGGTAGCTTTAGAGGAGAAATGGGATGCTGATGACAGTTGTTTGCATAGGACTTTGTGATTGAGTAAATCAAAAGCTGCAGATGGATCCAGTAGTTGGAGGAGAGCTAAGTTACCTTTATCGTTTAGTTCATCCATTTGAATTTTTAAGTCTATCAGGCCAAGGAGATTATTAAATTTCAGATGTTCCTGAATTTGTAAGTATGCATCCCTGTCTAATATTTTCAATAAGAAAGGTTCTGTAGTTAAAGGTGTGTAGTTAATTGGGATATTGGGATCAAGGCTCAATTTTTTTAGTAGTGGAAGGACCCAGGCATCTTTTAAGTCGGTTGGAACCGTACTCGTTTCGAAGGATGCATATATGACGGTGGTGATGAAAGGCGCAAGTTCCCTCGCCGCCTCTTTGATAATTGTTGCCGGGCAGATGTCCCCTTGACATCTCCATGGTTTGAGGCTGGATATTATTCCCTCTAATTCTCTAATGGTGACAGGGGCAAACTCAAATAGACTACAGGAGTTCGAGGAGGAATCGGCTGTATCGGCTGGCAGGCTGAGTTTTTTTGTTTCAATTTTTGTCTGTAAGAGAGAGATTTTGTCGACCAGCGCTTTTTGTATGCTTGTGCACCAGGTTGCATCTTTGGTACAAGTTTATAATGGTGGTATGGGGGATTCTAATTCTCGGAGAATGATGAATAATCTCATCAATTGGGCAATGGGCCCCCATAGTTTAGTCACATGTTAAAGTAGATTAATACCGTTTCCTATCAGGTAACTATTCCAGAACTCCTCCTAATTAGTAACATTCTTAAACCCACACACTGCCTCCTTTTGCATATACTAGGCCCGCCTTGAACACTCAGACTCTCCTCACACACCAAATCCCTGATTTAGCCTACCACAAAACATACCATCTAACACTCTCTGTCCACTCAGCCCACCACTCATGCCCCTCCCTTCTCAGCCAGCTACCACAGCCCCGCCACCACCGAACACCAACACCCTGGTGAAAGGGGGACTCATTAACGCACAATCAGTATGCGCCCACTTGACCGACATTCATGACCTCATTGTAGAAAATAGCCTAGACATCCTAGCTATCACAGAAACATGGCTCTACAATGCAGCAGGCCCCCCTCTCACTCACCATTCCCCAGGCTTCTCCATCATCAGATCTGACCACACAGATAAACCAGGCAGTGGATTAGCCCTCATCTACAAATCAGCTCTCCTCATGAGGGAGTCACCCACAATCCCCATGCAAGGCTTCAAACTACTACATACCAATGCATACCAAGCTCACACTCGATACACACACCACTATCAATATCATATTCCTTTACCGACACCCTAATAACACAAGCACCCGAGATCAGACCCACCCTGATCAAATCCACTTCCAAACCCGTACTGCTAGGAAATTTCAACCTGGGCTTCAATGACCCTCTTGACAAAGAGCCGCAGCCCTGTCTACCACACTCACTGACTCGAACCTCCATCAACTTGTCACCGATCCCACCCACAACAAAGGTTGGATCCTTGAATGGATTGTCACCCACAACACCAACCTCACTGTTACAGCTAATACTCCCCTGGTCTGACCACCACCTGATCAAATTCTCCCCCTCTTAGTCACATTCACCCAACAATCAACTAACTATCTCCAAGCTCATCCTCGCCCGCAATACTTAGAAACTCTCCAAAGGTACTCTCTGGCCTATTCTACACTAACTCGCAAGTACTACCTGCCAGCCCAACCCACAGTCCCTGGCCAATCACTACAACACCATACTCCTCAAAACATTTGTCTTGCACGTCCCGTTCAAATGGATGGCCCTCAATCAGAAAAGACGCAACACAGCCGGTTCACAGATGAACTACAAAACCTCAGTTGGAATAAACGTGCGCTTGAACACCTCTGGAAAATACATCTAACCTCTTCCAACAAAATTACCTACACTAACGTGGCCAACATCTACAAGACCACTCTCATACGCACCAAAGCCAACCTCTGCAACCACAGAATAACAGAAGCACACTCAAATTCCAAAAAGACTGGTGCAACACCATTCAATACACCCTCTCCAATAAAACCATCAAACTGAGAGAAAGACACATCAGCAAAAAGTCTCTTCTCTCATCCAGCTTTGCCATTAGCATCACCAGTGTAGAACCCATTGCCACCTCCCACCCCTATCCACCATCCCCCATTCCACTTCGCTCCAGTCACCATCTCTGAAATCACCAAAACTATCCAACTCCTTAAACCTAGCATTTGCAAAGGAAATGTATGCCCAGTACACATTGTCAAACTTTGCGTAGAAGCCCTCGCCTCCACTATCACAGACTTCATCAATGCATCATTTACCTCAGGAGTTGTACCTACCAGCTTAAAAGAAGCCTGGGTGACCCCCTTACTTAAGAAACCTTCACTTGACCCAACCCCCCCACCAACTACCGCCCCATAACTGCAGTCTCTTTCCTCCACAAAATAATTGACCGCACTACCTATTCACAAATAATTAAATTCTTCTTGGAGTGCCACAAATAACTTGGCTCCTACCAATTCAGATTCAGAACCAATCACAGCACTGAAACTTTCCTCCTCAACCTAAAAATTCAGATTGACAATATCCACAACTCGGGCAATCTGGCCCTTCTACTCCTACGCAACCTATCTTCTGCTTTCAACCTTATTGACCACAACATCCTTTGCCATGACCTCAAGCCTAAAGTCCACTTCTCCCCCAAAGCTACCTCATGGACAAAATCCTTAATAAGTGGCTACACATTTAAAGTCTTCTCTGAAGAAACCACTGCTAACCCCTTGCCTATCCTCTTTGCAGTCCCCCACCCTATACACCATCTACACCAAACCCTCAAAAATGTGTCATAGGCGCCCCTCTGCGAAAACGAACACAGCAAAAATTGCCTGTTCTTTCGGAAGGTACCCACTCGAGAGTCCACACCCACACTTTAGCTCACTGTACCTTTCCCGCCCACATGTGCAGTCCAACACCGAAATGCTATGGCAATTCCCTTCTGAACAAGAGTACCAACAACAACATCAGACACGTGTTTCAGCCTTGTTGGGCCTCATCAGTGAGGTAGAGCTGTGCCTCTCTGAGCACAGTGAGCAAGGGGTCCACGTCTGGATGACCCTGGGAAACTTATTTGTTTGTTGTTGGGCCTATGTATTTGTGTATTTTATTTATTTTTGTGTTGATAGTTGAAAAATAACAATAGCCCTGATTGAAAAAGGCATTGGATTTGCCGAAACACGTGTCTCACAAAGGGCTACCAAGATATATCAAATAAACATCGAGACTTACTGATAACAATTACATCCGTTTTTTGTATCATTTAATGTGGCGTTGCTAAACAAGTGAAGATGTTTTCCTTTCATTCATCTATCAGAACGGAGCATGGGGTAGTCTCTGTACCTTCACGAGCATGCAACACTTTTATAGGCGCAGGGCAACTTAAGTTGATATCTCAAGACCCCAATGTTTTGAAGCAAGAGGAAAATACAGACCTATTTTAGGGAGAATGCCACAGAATATGGTGGGACGCCTTCAAAGCAGTTGTCAGCGGGGAACTGATAACATTCAAAACTTCTAGGGATAGGAAGAGTAGGAAACTGGAAGAGAACGTAGAACTGCAACATAAAAGACATAATGTCAAAAATCGGGAACTACCCAATGAGGGATACGCTGAAAGCCTATAGAGCAATATGTGGCCAATTAGACTTGTTACGAGCTAAGCAGGCAGAGAGGAGCCTCCTCAAAGCTAAACAACAGTATTATGTGAAAGCAAATAGGGCAGGGAGGCTCCTGGTGAAACAACTGAGACGGAAAGGATTAGCCCAAACGGTACTGAAAATCAAAGAAAGAGGGTAGATGGAGGTGGTAGATATGGAAGGGATCCTGGGGTGCTTTGAACGCTTCTATGGAGCTTTTTATTCCTCTGACAGGCCCCAAGTGAACCCACTCAAAGCGTATCTGAAAGCAGTAACTCTCCCTGTGATTTTGGGACATGATAGAGAAGAACTGGAGGGGGACATTACGGAAGAGGAGGTTCGCATGGTGATAGGGAACCTCCCTTCACATAAATCTCTGGGGCCCAACGGTTTCACATTTACATTTTATCAAAAATACCAGATGGCTCTTACTCCCCACTTAACACGATTGTATCATTCTTTTGAAAGGACAGGATTTATTACTGAATCCATGGATCAGGCTAAACTGGTGGTGTTTCAGAAACCGGGTAAAGACCCGACAAGCTGTGGATCATATTGCCCGATAGCGCTGATGGATCTACGTGATTTTTCCGTTGCGGAAAATTTTGCGACGGAAATGTTCGCATGAGAAATGTACGTACTACAAATGTTCGTACATTTCCCATGCAAACATCCAACAGAAAACCATACATACCACACCCCCACCCACAACACACCCACAACACACCCCCAACATACCCCCACCACCCTACTTACCTTTCCTTACTTTGCGCTGTGTCCCTGCAATGCCGGTCCCCTTTCACTTCCGTGATTGGGAACTGGCGCCGCAGGGTCCTTTTCTTTTTGGGCAGCTGCAGGGGTGTCCCCCGCAACCCCCGCTCACTATACTGTATATAGTATAGCGAGCGGGAGCTGACACCCACACAGCCCCCGGCTTTTTTTTTTGCTCGGGTGAGCTGCGGGGGTGTCCCTCGCAACACCCCGCTATACTGTATAGTATAGTGAGCAGGGTGTTGCGGGGGACACCTCCACAGTCCCCAGGTTTTTTTTCTTTTTCTTTTGGCCAGGGGCTGGGGGGGTGTCCCCCGCATCCACCACTCACTGTAGCACCATACCAACCCCACCGAAACACCTAAACACATACCACAAAAAGTTTGAACTTTTGGTAGTTATAACTTTTCGTGGTGTGTGTTTTAGGCCTTTTGGTGGGGTCGGTAATTTTTATTTGGACTTTTCGGACCTTTTCAGCACTGATCAACATTGATGCCAAGATATATACCAAAATCTTGGCAACAAGGTTAGAGGATAAATTGCCAGGCCTCATTAACCCTGACCAGGCGGGTTTTATTAAACGGCATCAAACCTTTGATAATATGAGAAGGATGTGTCACCTGATGGAAAAGGCTTTGTGGCGTGGGATCCTGGCGGTCTTGCTCGCGTTAGATGCTGAGAAGGCATTCGACTGGGTGGAATGATTGTTTCTTTTTCAGACCATGGCAAGCATGGGAATTGAAGAACGGTATCCCCGGCACGTGCAGCCCAATTATTGAACTCCCACCCTGTGCCTATCCATCAATGGGCAGCTCTCTGGCACCATCCGTCTAGAGAGGGGTACCAAGTAGAGGTATCCAATGTCTCCCTTGCTTTACGCCATCTTCCTGGAACCCTTTAAGCAATGCCTAATAGAAAAGCTGGGGGTGAAGGGTATCCGTTTTGGGGGACTGGAGCATTAAATAATGGCATTTAGTTTTATCGGAACCAGTGTCATCCCTTGACGCAGTGGCTGTGAAAATAGCTCTATTTGGGGGAGTGTCAGGGCTGAAAATAAATAAACATAAATCAGAGCTATTGAACCTCACATTACCAAGGGTGACGGTGGAAGTGGCACGAGGGGGCACACGGTTTCAGTGGACAGAACGGAACATAAAATATTTACAGATTCACATTACAAAATTGCTTACGACTTTGTCCGATGCAAACTACCCCCAATTACTTGAAAGTTTGAGACCCTTAAGGCAGACTTGCAAAGCAGGAGTCCTCTACATATATCATGGATGGGGCAGATGGCCTCGATCAGAATAGTGAACCTCCCATGTTTTCTTTACTACTTCCAAGCTTTGCCAATCCCCCTACTTAGGAAATCATTTAAATCTCTCAATCAGCTCCTCTCCGCTTTCACATGGAAAAATAAGAAACCGCAGGTGGCTTGGCAGACTCATGGCCCAGAGGAATATTATATGATATGTTATTTATAACACGCTTAATCCCCAAAGGTTTCTAAGTGCGGAACCGGGGATCGAACCTGTTTAGCTCCGTGTTATCTTGCTTCCAAGGTGAGCATGTTGCCGATGAGCTATCCACCCGAGACAATAGGGCGGGAATGGCCGTCCCTAACTTCAGACAGTACTACCAAGCGGCCCAACTGCGAGTGTTGCAATAATGGCTTTCGGGGGACGACGATAAATTATGGGTATCCATGGATAGAGCAGTGGTGGGGGCCCCCTAAGAAGAAGTATTATGGTTGGCAAAGGGGGATAGACCTCCAAGTATGAGGGCATCCCGGATTACTGCACTGGTAGGAGAAGTATGGGATGATCTGATAAAGAGGGGGGTGTCCACACTACCAGGCCCGTTTACACCATTATTTGGGAATCTTCAATTCACACCAGGGATGGGCACAAGACCCTTTGGGAACTGGAGAGATGCGGGGTGTTTACGATTCAAAGACATGATGCAAGGACAGAATATTAAAACATTTGAACAGCGTAAACAAAATGTTGGCCTCATGGATGGTGACAGGCTTCGTTATTATCAACTGAGGTATTGGATGGGACACCCCACCAACAAGTTAGCAGCAGGTAGGCAGCTACCAGCATTCGATAAATACATTACATCTCACTCAGGACATACACATCTCATCTCAGCCTTTTAGACTCTGATAGCTGAAGGGGACCCGAGGGAAAGATGGAAGTATATGGATAAATGGGAGACAATCCTGGGTTGACAAATACCACAAGAGAAACGGGAGGGTTTGTGTGGTAACATGCCTAAATGTACTCGATCTATCCAATTGAGAGAAATGTAGTATAAAGTAATAACTCAAAAAAACCAAGAGCTCTTTAATGGGGGGACTCACAGTCCCAGTAATATTATCCAACCGTTAATGCTAGTACTTTGTATCACAAGAGAACGATCAATGGAGACAAATTATTTTCACCAGAAGGTTCCCATCCATGTGGTATCAGGGTACAACCAACTCATTCACACTGGACTGCTCTCCCTGTAGGAAGAACACCCTATCCCTACCTATATAGTGCTCTCTGTCCCTAGGCTCTGAGTGTGGTAATGCCTATCTAACAGAGGATAGGAGAGAAACTGGCCATATCTAGACTTCTTTCATACTTGTTTACTCAACACACTAGATCAGATGCTAAACTTTAAAAGGTGATATAAGGTGATATAAAGGTATGGGCTGTTAACAGCTAATACTAAAGAGACGTAATGTGCGTTATATATGTCTCCAACCCAATGGTGATGTACTGTCCTCACTTCAGGATTTTCGTGCTGTATTTTAATTTACCATTTGTAGAGAGGAAGACACAACCATTATGAGCCCATCCAGTGTAATTGGCGCTATACAAATGCCCTTGCTAAAGAGCATGCCTAAACAGGCTGTACCCAGGTATTAAAACGTTTTTTTTATATCATTCAATTATACGACATATCCATATCCAGATCAGTGGAATATTGTGTGGGGATGAGGTCACTCAGGCCCTGTATGGCCGACCGGTTTCAATGATACTCGTAACTTTGATCATCTTCTTCAGGAGCTGTTGTTTACAGTGGATGGATTCCTTTCAGAGATATTTGTCTCTGATACACTTCGGTAACCTAAAGGGTAAGGCACAAAAGCAGGGTGTCAGAGGTAATGAATAGTCTTCTGAGAAAGTACCCGCAATTCGTATAGTGACGGGTACAATAGTGTGATTTTAGTTATGTGCTTCCGAAGAGGTAAACGTTGTGCTATGAAACCGCTGAGACCCTTCTATGGGTGCCAAGTTCATGCACTTCAGAGCAAGGGGACCCCAGGGAAAGAGGAGAACGGAGAAGGGGACAGGTGGGGGATGAGGAGTGACATTGGGGGTTCACTAAACACCAAATACTTGCACTGGCCTCTGCAGTGATGATTACAGGTGTCATAGTTGTGACCGGTGCATAGCATGCTGCCTGTGTGTGATATGCCTCTAAGCGTATGTTACCTGGTAGCCAGGGGGTTACGTTGCTAAGTTATGTCAGCGAGCTGGTGCCGAAGTCGCTGATAACTGGGCAGCTGGTAGATTCGCAGCTGTACTGATCTCCTAGATAAGGAGAACCACAATGAATGTCAGGCACCAGAAGGCTATTAACGCTACAGAGCTGAAGTGTAAATTCAGGTTACCTCAAAACACTTTGGCTGAGGAGGTGGGATAACTGATGACTATTTGTCTCAGCAGGTTAACTGTGCTCTCTGCTAAAGTAGCGCGTCTGCAGGTGCTCCTGCAAAGAACAAACAGACAGAGGCTGATTGCCGAACAAACTTACACAGCGATTGTCTCTAAAAATCTACCTTAATATCACCTTTTAAAGTTTAGCATCTGATATGGTGTGTTGAGTAAACAGGTATGAAAGAAGTCTAGATAGGGCCAGTCTCTCTCCTATCCTCTGTTGGATAGGCGTTACCACACTCGGAGCCAAGGGACAGAGGGCACTATATAGGTAGGCATAGGGTGCTCTTCCTACAGGGAGAGCAGTCCAGTGTGAATAAGTTGGTGGTACCCTGATACCACATGGATGAGAACCTTCTGTTGAAAATAATTTGTCTCCATTGACCGTTCTCTTGTGGTATAAAGTAATAACCCAGTGGCACTATACCCTGGAATGGCTCGGATCAATGTACCAGTGGACAACCTCGGATTGTTGGCGTGGCAGGGATGTGGGGGACAGGGAGACTGGGAGCATATTTGGTGGTCATGCCTGGTGTTGAGACCTTATGGGGGACAAGTGCACAAAGTACTGACTGAGGTGGTGAGAGTAGACTCGCCGCTGGGGAGGGAGGAGAGTCTTTCGAGTCTCTGGTGTAAGAAAACAGTACCACAGGGAGGGCATCTTTTAAGACGTGCATGGTCTTGTTTCTGGCAGCGCTACTTGCAATAGCCTGTAAGTGGAAAAATAAAGATGCCCCTACACTCCACGAGTGGTTGCATAAGATTTGTCATATCTTGGCGCTGGAATGGGTGACCTATAACCCACAGGGGGACTATAAGAGTTTGAAAGAAGACTGGGGATTAGTGTTAACATATTTAAGGGGGGAAGCTATCCAATCCATATGTGCCCGCAAAATGTAAGCATCATGGACATTGTCTGAGCTTTCAGTGGAACTTGCGCCATCAAGGATCTAAACTCATTAATCGTATGTGGGAAAGGTAGCAGCTCTGGGGGGTTGAGGGGATATTGTTTTGTTTGTTCCAAATGACAAAATGCCACAAAAAAAACAACAAAAAAAAAAGATTCCCTAGGCCATCATGACCAGGGGCACGAGAAGACTTGCTGTTGATAACTTCACTAAATCAGCATTCTGCAGGTAGTGCAAAGTGGATGTGCAGTTGTCAATATAGAAACTCATCCCAGGAGCATGTCCAGTAGTATTTGCGATATGCCTTAACCTTGAGATTGAGAAGCACCATTGCGCAGAGAGAGAGCCATATCTATGGGATTTATAATTTGCCAGAAGCTTTTTACATCTTTAGTATAAATGCAGAGAACAGGAGTTTGCCAATGCTCTATGTCGGCACGATAATTGTGACACAATTTATACAGTTTTTCCGTAAGTGCATTTCCTTTTTTTTTTTTAAATATTCTTTTTATTGTCTCTTCTGTCATAGAAAATTAGAAGCAAAACATGCCGTCTGCGTTACAGATTTACGGCTTTAAGAACAAACATCATAAAACCCCCCAACAATACATGCAGTGCAGTGGTACATTACATTCTTCCTCTAAACACATTTGTCCATATATTAGGGAATGTGCGCTGTTTGGTCCGTACTGACTCGTTGCACTAGATCATCTCTTTAGTCTGGTGATGGGAGAGGTTGTGAAGTGATCACAGTTGTTCTCCCCATCCTGGCGAGTTCGAGTTATGAGGTAATGTGTATATGGTCCCCATATTTCTTTGGATTTAGTCTGTGGATGCGTTAACCGCCCGAATTCCGGCTCCATTTCGTTGCAGTATAGGATGTCTGCCTGCCATTGCTCCACTCTGGGGACACAGGTACTTCCCCACGCCAGTGCTACCCATCTTTTAGCTAGTAATAGTAACAGTCCAGCCAACTTCCTAGTGATATGCCTGGTGTACCACAATAGTGCTATTAGTGGTGTCTTCTCCACTATTTCACTCAGTGTCTCAAAAACCTGTGACCAAAATGGTCTAACCCTCAGGCACCCCCATGCCATGTGTTAAAAGTCTGCAGGTGATGTGGCACATCACGGACAGATTTCAGGCATCTCAAGGAAGAACTCATGCAGCATCGCTGGGCTGTAGTAACACAGATGTAGGTACTTAAAATGGATCAGCTGGTATCTGGCGTTAAGAGCCACCGTTCTTGTTGCCCAGGTGTAAACAATGCACACAAGAGGCCTACAAAAAACCCGCCCATCCTCCTCACACCCTTCCCAACACCAGGTCGCCATTTGGAGCTGGGAGCCTTGATGTGGACCTCTACATGCTACGGCAGGAGCTACAGAGGGCTGACAACCAGGCCATGGCACAACAATCAGAGTAGGGGCGGGGAGGAGGATGAGACCAGGCCCAGCAAGGCGGCCAGCCATCCCTAGGGTCAGGCCAGCAACCTGGGCCCTGACTGATGGTCAGTTGGTATCTGAGTACAGGCTGAACAGGGCAACCATCACCCAGTTGCTGGACACATTCCAAAGTGACATAGCTAGCCGGATTGTCATCAGCATCGCTGTGCCCCCACTTGTGAAGCTTGTGTCAGTCCTACAATATCTTGTAACTGGCAGCTTCCAACACACAGTTGCCATGATGCATGGTATGGCCCGGTCCACATTCAGTGCTGTGCTGGGACAGGTGCTGGTGTCATGAGCACTACTCCCGAGGAGCCAGGACTGGCCCAGCGCCCCCGGAAGCAGACCCTTCTTCCACATCTCCGGACCCAGCAGACCCCTGCAGGGGCCCTTTGGACCGTGTAGTGGCGCCTTTGGCGCCTTTGGCGCCAGGCTCATAAAGGACTTCAGTCCCGGCGCCACAGGCGCCGGGCTCATATTGATAAACTGTGTAATAATGCTTGGGTGGACTTACCTGAGGCAGACCATGCTGCATACTTACCCAGAACAATCCAGTCTGGCTGAAGTCCCCAGCCATCAGGGCTGGGAGGAACTATTTCCTCTATTCAGGAACTCTTTTCTTACCTGGGTGGGGCCGGTGGAAGAACACACACCTGAAGCACTTCTCTGCTATTTAAACCACGCCCTATGGAATACACGTGCTTCCCGTTATTCTGCATCAGCAGCAGGACGCTCACCGAGTCGGCTCCTGCATCCTAGCTCCTGACACGCCTGCCAGCACCCGGAACACCTGCAAACAGACAAGAAAAGAGAAGGCGAGCATTAGAAATTACTTACCGGAATCCGGCCTCAGCAATCCTACCTCGGACGATCCTGCAAAGGAAAGGTACAAGATTAGCAGCACTCTCAAACGCTCGCAGCCGCGCCGCCTTGCCTTACCCATCCGTGGCCTCACCGAACTCCACCGCGGCCACGATGCCGGCAGCATCTCGACACCTGAAAAACAGAAAAAGACAGTCATTAGAGGTGCCCGCTCTAAAGCGGCCACATTTCTTCCACTTTCTTACGTGCCTCATCACGTGCGACAGCGGCTGTGTTGCCGGCAGCATCTCGGCACCTGTAAGCAGAAAAAGACAATCATTAGAAGTAAGCAGTCGCTTTTCTTTCACTTACCTTCCTCCACCGCGGCTACGACGCCAGCTACATCCCAGCACCTGCATAAGAGGAATACATGGTGAGCACTAACTAAGCACAGAGAACAAATACTCACCAAGAGACTTACCAGCTTTAGATTTCTGGGCCCCGGCTCCTGTGGAGAAAAGACACTCATACTTACGGCTACCGTAGGAGAGACGAAGGACACAGTGTCCGCAACTATTTCCCATCCAGTGACGTAACTGGATTCTACGCACCCCTGCACCTGAAGCAGGATGGAGAGCTCATCTTTACAATACCTAAGGTGAGAGCTCGCAGAAACCAAGTTGGGGGTCAAGAAGAGTGAGAAACGGGAGATTGGTGGGAACACATATCCACCCCAGCTGGTAATCAATCCCTTTTCTTCCACCTGCAGAAAACTTACTCTACAAGCCAGGCAATCCAAATTCAGAGGCCACGTCCAGAGCATCTTCCGGGCCCTGCGCCTCACGATAGAAGAAACGGTAGCAGTCCAGTTCGGGTCAGCGTCTCTGTGGGAATCAGGTGAGCGTTACAGCTGGATGCACTGTGGCGCCATGTGAATGAACACATAGCATTGCCCGCCACCCAATCACAGGTCGATGAAGTCAAGGCACAGTTCTATGCCATTGCCCAAGTCCTGAACGTGATTGCAGCCCTAGACTGCACATATGTTGCACTTGTAGCACCCCGGGACCATGAGGCAGCCTACAGGAATCGGAAGCATTTCCATTCTCTCAATGTGCAGATGACCTGAGCCCAGACCTGACTATCACCCACTGCTGCGCCCACTACCCAGGATCCACCCATGACTCCATGGTGCTGAGCAACAGCACACTGCCAGCCTACATGGAGAGGAACTGAGGCCAACGCACATGGATAGTAGGTGAGTACAAACCCTACATGAAATGCATGCCAAAGTACACCAAATGTAGGGTGGGGGTGACACACAGGAATCCTGGAATGCCACCAGGAGACACAGCAGGCACCATTACAGCATCAGTTCCATGCATGTGTGGCACACAACGACACCTGCATGCGTCCCCCACACCAGAACCCGCAGAAGGTAATGGGCACACACTTGTGAATTCACCATTACATATGGAAACACAACAACCACAATGCACCTTGTCTGAGTTGCAGTGCTGCTTCTCACCCTGACCCCCAAGAGCAACCCCAAGTAGAGCACCACACAGGAATTCTAAGTGAGATCAATGCAAAACCCATCCACAAAACCACTGTAGATGAACATCCCTGAGGGAGTGACCCCTGAATGCTCATTTACATGCATGTCAATAATTCAAAATAATGATTTGATGTGATAGGTTATTATAACACGCTTAATACCCAGGAGGTTTCTAAGCGTGGACCCGGGGATCGCCCCCATGTTGCTCCGTGTTGCTTCCAATGTCTGCATGGTGCCGCTGAGCTATCCTCCCAAGACAAGTGTGGCATGTAGCTAACGTCACACCGCCACAAAGACAGTACAACCCATTACTAATAAACATTGTCTGTGAACAGGCAGACATGACGGGAGCCTCATCCTGACGAAACGGATGCACCACTGTGCCAATCAAACCCAGGGGGTGGTGCATGTTGAAAGTTGGCCACAAGGGACATGGCACACATTGCAGAGCAAAGCCGGGCCACATGAAGACACCATAATCAAATGACAAGTGGAAACATGACGGTACTTGATCAACATGAGTGTTACACACATATCCATACACATAGTCCATCAAACACTACTGCAAGTCCATTAACACCAAGTGCATGCAAATGTAACCTGCCACAGAACACCTTACTCATTGACACAGGCTGCATGTAGGGGTCAGATCATGCATGTCCCTAAAGATGATGGATGTATAACAATATGCCAATGACATAGCATGTATCTGTTGCACACATAGATGACCATAGTGCACAGTGAATTGATGCGTATCCCTTGCACATCCAGTGAAGCGACCTAGGCGTAATGTACACATTGCATCCCCTGCAGGTGATTCCGGATACCCGCAACTAACGTGGCTGATGACCCCAGTGCAGAATCCACAAACTCCCGTAGAGCTGGCATATAACAATGCCCAGTCGTACCTGCATATGTGTGGAAAGGACATTTGGTTTGGTGAAGGCATGTTTCCGGTGCCTAAACCGTACCAGAGGGGCACAGATGTATGCGCCAGATAAAGTTGGAAAAATTGTACTCACCTGTGCCATGCTGCACAACATCTTCAGCCTTAAGGAATGTGCTGATACGCAACAGGCAGGGGATGACAGTTACAATGACCATGTGCCGCTTGCCGGGGCTAATGCTCACAGGGATGGGGCGAGGAAGGGGAGGCTGGCCAGACAGGCATTCATTGTCAATTTCTTTTGATTTGGTGGATGGGTACATGTCACGAAGATCACTTGTCAAATAAACAGCATTTGAACACAATCATGCATGTCCAAGCTTTCTGTCAAGTTTCAACAGGCTTTAATTAGCATCGGACAAACCCCCTGCCCCCGCCAACTCGCCAGCACATTCTCCCCTCCCCCACCAACTCCATAGCACACATTCTCCCCTCCCCCACCAACTCCCCAGCACACATTCCCCCCTCCCCACCAACTCCCCAACACACATTTCCCCCTCCCCCACCAACTCACCCCCACCAACTCCCCATAACACATTTCCCCTACCCCCAGCAACTACCCAGCACACATTCTACCCTCCCCAACACAGAGCATATGGGTCCATGTGCCCGGTCCTCAGGCCAACAGTGCATTGTCCATCTATGAAGGATGTTGTCACTTTCCATGTCCTCCACCTTCAGGTGAGCACCATTGAAAATGCTGCAGGGAACGACGCCTGGGTGACCCCTGTACGGAGCCCTAGGTGGGGGTTGTTGAGTTGGATGGCAGCGATGCAGCCAACTCTAGCTGCTGGCGT
The DNA here is from genome assembly GCF_040938575.1 of Ambystoma mexicanum. NCBI lineage: Eukaryota > Metazoa > Chordata > Amphibia > Caudata > Ambystomatidae > Ambystoma > Ambystoma mexicanum. Next base: position 798,644,619 of record NC_090926.1, on the reverse strand, counting down.
AGGTTGTTATTGGCCTCACGCATCTGTTCTGCATGCGCAGATTGCACCTTGCATAGTTTGCAGACTCTCTGCCCAAACCCTGTGAGAGCCGCAGTACATCCCTCCACCACTTTACGGGTGCAGGCATTGTCCCACGCCATGGTTTTTGCTGCCCCCCAAATCGCACTTCTGATGGACTTGATGTGGCGGTTGTGTTGAATGGCTATGCCCTCGATCCACATCTGGCGTGCCTCAATCACGTCCAGGCGTGGCATGACTGCTCTGGCCGGAACTGTGCCTGTGTTATGTGTAGGCTGCTCTGCCTGGCAGGTCTACGCAGAGTAGTGGGGGTGCTATTGCTTGTCATGGTGGCCTGTCTGGTGGGTCTGCCATGGATGGAGGGGCTGCCAGCAGGTGACCCATATGAGGGTGTCTCCTCATCTGCCACTGGTGTGTGTGCACAACGGCGGCGTGCACAGACAGGAGACTATGGCTTGGACTCTGCACATGCTCTGGGGTTCCTTGGGGTGTGGCCATTTGCTGCTCTGGACTGCGAGTTGGTGTCAACTAGGCACGTCATGCTGCTCATCACAGGATGAGTTGCCGTCCTCTGAGGTGGTTGCACTGGTGGCTCGGGGCCATTGAGCTGGTGAGCCCCTGGTGGCTTGAGGTCGATTGCCAGTGCAAATAGTAATGGTGAGAGTGGACACCCCTGTCGTGTGCCTCTCCTCAAACTTATATCCGGAGTTTGTACACTGTTTACCTGAATTTTAGCGCTGGGTAAGGTGTAAAGTAATTCAAACATGGCGATAAATCCCTCACCTAGTACCATTTTGCGGAGAACTGTGAACAGGAAGTGCCATTCTACTGAATCAAATGCTTTTGTGGCGTCCAGCAGTGCCACCACTACGGGTTCGTCTTATTGTACATTTGACAACAGCCTGAACATCCTTTGAAGCCCATAGGAGGTGTATCTTCCGGGGATGACCGCAGATTGCTCTGCCTCGACGCATTTGTTCATCAATGGGGCCAGCCTGGACGCCAAGATTTCTGCCAGTATTTTATTATCCATGTTTATTAGGGATACTGGGCGATATGATGAGCACATCGGGTGCTTTGTCTGGCTTTAAGAGAATCACTACCATTGCTTCTTGCATCGAATTTGGAAAACGCCCTCCAGTCTCTGTCGATATACCTCCAGGAGACATGGGGCTAGTTTAGCGGAAAAACATTTATCAAATTTGGCTGTGTAGTCGTCTGGGCCTAGGGCTTTCCCGGATGGTAACAACCTCATTGCCGACTAGATGACCTCCAGGGACAGGGGCCTGTCCAACCATTTCCTCTCCTCATCTGTACACCAGTATAATGCCACCTGGTTGAGATATTCCCCCATTTCCTGTTGCAATACCTGAACAAGCGAGGAGTATAGTCGGCTGTAGAAAGTGCAGAATTCTTTGGCAATGTTGGCGTCCCCAAACTTCACCTCCCCTTGTGTGCCCTTGACAGACAGGACTCAACCTTTCTGTTTTTCCAATTTGACCGTCCTTCCCCATATTGAGACGCTGCCGTCTTACCCCGAAGGAACTTCACCTCTCTCTGAGCCAGCTCAATGAACACTTGGAGTTGCTTCTTAATCTCAGCGTGTTCTGCTGTGCTTGCCCCTATTGATTCTTATTGTAGTTGTTGTATTTGAGGCTCGGTCTCCGCTAGCTGTTGCCTGATTTGTTTAGTATTCCCGCTTCTCTAGAGATACTGTCTTCTCTGATTACACATTTGAAGCATTCCCATAGGGTCACCGGCGAACCTACCGACTCAGCATTTAGTTCCAAAAAATGATCAATGACTGTGGACAGCCCATCACGGAACGCTCCGTCTTTCAAACAGTCGCTATTAAACATCCAGTTTGGTCTCCTCGCTATTCTGGCGGGTAATGCAAGGTTCAGGAGTACTGGTGCACAATCTGATAATGTGCATGCTAGTGTGGTGATGTCAGCTACCCCACCCGTTAGTGTTTGGGAGATCGAGAAATAGTCCAATCTAGAGGCCGAGCCATGCACCGAGGACTGAAATGTGTATCCTCCTCCCCCGGGGTGTCTTAGTCTCCAAATGTCATCCAATTCCCATAACCAACACTTGTCTTGCAACGTATTTGTCACCTTGGATACTGGTTGTTGGATCCCACCCATTCAGTCCTGGTCGGGAATCATTACTGCATTAAAATCCCCTGCCCAGATAATTTCCGGGGGGTGGGGGGCTGCTTCTTGTTGCCTAGTGATCCACCCCAGGGTTTCCACAAGTCCTTGTTTGATAAAGGTGTGTACCCAGCCATGTATTGTCCCTCACACCATTATGGCCCGCCCTTCCCGTTCTCCACTCTGGGCAATTAGTCGAAACTCCACAGTATTACGCAGCATTATACACACATCCCGGGGAGTACGTGGACTAAGAGGAAAAATAGTGGTGACAGCCCCATCTTTGCCCGAAACCTCACCTCCTTACCAGGGGTTAGGTGAGTCTCTTGCATAAATGCTATGTCCACATGGTGACGCTGCATATATAACAAAACGTTGCAACATTTAGATGAGCAGTTCAGGCCCCTGACATTCCATGTCATACTTTTCAGTGAGTTTGCCATTACGTGTTAACAAGTCTTTGGACATCCTTATCCATTCCCAGTTTGTAACCAGTAGCAACAGTCCCAGACCCCGAAACAGCATAAAAACAGCAGGCACGAGCATCTGCGCGCACGCATCCAGCGAGTACCACAAGAGTGATGTTTGGCTGTTTGCAGGTTTTAGGGCTGCAGCACAGTTTTACTGCATTAGACGTTTGGAGGCGACCCATTTAATTGGATATTCAAAAGCCTTTTTTCTTGCTTTGTGTTTCTTGTGCTAGTTTAAATATGAGGAAAAAATCGAAGGTATTGGCGGAGATACTTACAGCTCCTCTGATATTCTCAAACCGCAGGAATAATATGACACGAGCTATGGCAATGCCCCTACCGTCCCTCACCAGTGACAATTCCGCTGCTGAATGAGCCAGAAGTGGGTTGCAGTGGTGGACAGGGGGGTGGGATAACAAACCCAGAAATTTGTGAAATTACTCCCTCTGTTTGACCATCGGCAATTGAGGCATTGAGATCCGAAATCAAATCTTGGGGAGGGATCAGAATGAGTCTGACCCCACAAATCAGGTCCCTATTTGAATTCACTGCCTATTTTTTTAATGTGGGAAATAACGTTACTTGGTTTGTCAACAGATTCCCTAGTTAATGGGGAAGAAGATAATAGCTCATCTGCAGCGCAACAATATGTGGGTTCTCCTGTATTGATAGAGGAGGATACTAATACAGTGCCAGCGACTATGATAAATCTACATGATCATTTGTCTTTGGAAATGAAAGTACAAAATTCACACTTAAATGAAATCAATAACCATGTGTTGTTACTACTCCATTTGAGGAAGAGAGCCATGTGTGTACTAGAGGCCTGGCTGGGCTGTATGTTCACCAATGAACGGCAATAGGAGGTTCAGCAAAACATGTTGCCACGGATGGCCACAACCCAAATAGCAATGATAATTCATTGGAAAGGGCCAAACAGAGTAAAGGAGGGGCCACTCTTGACATCTGCTCCTATAACCAGATTCACCCTAAAAACAAAAATAAAAAATAAAAGTGCAAAAAGCCCTTTACTAAGAAAGCTCTAAATAAATCATCCCGCAAACGTATGCATGATTTTGCACAATTGGAATTAAGTGAATATGGTGAGATATTGAATGACTCAGTAGAAGAAATAACTATTGATCAACAGTGGAGCTCCCATTGAATGAAATGGATAAATCCCCTGAACCTAGGGAGGAAGGAGAAATGGCCCGCGAGGTAACATGTGAAGGGGTTGCTTCACTTAATGGGACACATGTGATCTCAGCTTGGTGGATGCCTTGAAACATAAGCGGAATGCAAAAACAAATGGGAAGGTTAATAAGTATGGCGATATGACTAAGACCCCTACGTTTCAAATCTTTGACTTGACCAAGAAGGGGGGAGGTGTGAAAAAGGGATTTCAACAGGCTCCACTTCCAAGACATCCGGCAACAGGGCATCTCAAAACAAATGCAAAGGAAACAAAGGATATGCCTGCCATGGCATCCAGTATGAATGAGTCTGAAATTAGAAACCTCATAAAGCTTGTAATAGGGCATAAAAAGCAAAAAGTAAATAAGGGAGGAAGTGATCTATATGAGGCAGAGAAAATAATTGGCATCCCTATAAAGAAATATCAGGGAACATGGGTGCTGTTCGGGTCCACCAGGTCCCTCAAAGCAGAATGAGTAATTTAGATGTAGATAAAATCACAAATCTAGGAAAGGATTACTGACCACCACCTGTGATTCAGGAATTAGTGTCACTCACTGATCAGGGTATAATGGAGGGTAGTGAGAGAGGCCATGTTAGGGAGGATCACGGTTTGAAAGAGGTCACAAATTTGCATTTTCATCCCAACATGAGGATGTTAACAGGCAGAAGTGGACATTGCGAAAGGGCGGTTACCAAGATAAGCATATGGCTAATAGACCTAAGGGACCTTGCTACAGGGTTCTAGTGTTCCCGAATGAAATTAGTTTTATACTGAATTATATGTTTGATACAGGTGGACTGGATTACCAAAATAGAAGTACTTTATTAGCCCTTTTTAAAGAAATACCTGCACTCAGACCAATCACAACCAAAGACATTAAACTTGTGAATTTTATCCATCTTGGCAGATACAATTTTGTTTGCGTTGTAATTCCCTCAAGAATGGTCTATGGGGTATTAATGATAGAAGTTTAAATCTTCCATAGGTTAGGTTATGAACGCAACACTTTTGATGCCCCCTATTGGGTGGTTCAAGAGGGTAGAGATAAGGAAGGATGGGATCAGCAGAAATAGGATGATGAACGAGAGGAAGAGGCAGGAAAGGCAGACAGGGAACCCATATTGGAGCAGGAGGATCTTAATTGGCAGTGGCTGGCAACTACACTGAAAGAATCCATCTCCCAATTAAAAGAAATGAGAGGCTTCTTTCAAGGCTACGAGATAGCCAGTGATCCAGTGACCCAGGGTGTGAGGGGCCGCCCTGCAGGCGGCCTTTTCGTAACTGTTCATTAAGGACAGGGAATGTCCATTTTAAATCATCAAATGGTCTGTAAGGGCATACTCCTGGTCATTACTGGAATATATGAAGGTTATCGTTATATACAACTTTTGCTGCTCTACATATATTGGAATGCCGCTGGGCATTTAGAAAATATGATATCATTGGTGAATTAAAAGATTGAAGAATGGTACTTGATGTGGACAGGTGGCAGTTCTGGTCATTTTTAATACGGAAGGTTATATGTCACCTGCATTCAACTGTGATCAATTATTAGGGGAACCTCCCTTGATACGAATGTGATGAGGGGGGAGAGTAGATCCCTGGGAGCAAGTGCAGATAGAAGGAAATAAGTTCAGGGCATAAGCTAGCGTTCCAATTTGGAAAACTGGGGACTGCATCTACTATGGGTAACTGTGGAGGGGGCAGGAAAAAATACAGACACTTGGTTTGGCAATAACATTGAATCTTGTATTGATTACATATTTGTTTCCCAAGCCTTATATAATCGAAATAGAAATAGATAATTTTAAATTTTGCTTTCCGAACATAGTGATCATGGATTACTTATTGCAACTTTTGAACAGAACAAGTTTTACCGGGTCGTACATATTTATAGATCCGAGGTATTGTTAAATCAACAAGTTAATCAAGTAAGATGGAACGAAAGTAGTATAAATACATTTATTACGGACATTTTAAAAGACTTTGGGGCCGATTCATGGAACAAACGTGCACCGAAAATCCATGCGCAAGCAGGAGCAAGGTAGCGCAAGCGCGAGAAACGCAGCGCATGCGCACGTGTGCGATTCAAGGAAGACGCTGCGCGTGTTTCCCGCTGTCCGTGCGCCCATTCCAGCCATGGCGCACGCAGGCATACACGGCATGCGCTACGCGCACAGCAAAAGCGCACATAAAGCGGCGCACACAACCAAAGTGGGCGTAACACGCAGAATGGGGAATAACGCGTGAAAAAGAAGGCGTAACTGGGGAAGTACTGCAGGGAACTACACGGAACGCGCACGCGAACAACCCGTATTCATGGATCCGAATACGGGAAACCCGCGCACGGCAAAAGACGCACACAGGCGTCCACGCGTCCGCCACACGAAGGCAGGCGGAAGCGTCCCCGCGCACAGTATAAAAGTGCGCGCAAACAACAAACACGTATATACAGCTACGATGAATGCCCCATTTGTCTCAGCACTGATCGTGGGACAACGCAGGAGGAGGAAAATAGCCAGGGCATGCATTTTCGCACCACGGACAAGCCTTTTTGGGATGCCTGACGACCAGGTCTATGGCAGGTATAGGTTTCCACCCCACATCATCCTAGACCTGGTCAGGGAGTGGGAAGATGACCTTACATCCCCCACCCTTTGCTCCCAAGAGTTGAGCCACTTGGATAAGCTGCTCAATGTCCTGCATTTTTTGGCCACTGGGTCATTTCAGCTGACTACTGCCATAGTGGGGGGTGGTCTCACAGGCCACGCAGTCACGCTGCCTACACCAGGTACTGGCAATCATGACAGCGCGCCCCTCAGTCCGCAGGCACATATACATGCCCAGAACACCCGCAGAAAGGCAGGCCGTTGTCCTGGATTTTTTCAGGGTGGCACACTTCCCCAAAGTGATCGGTGCCATAGATTGCACCCATGTGGCTCTACATCCACCTAGGGCCACTGAGCACATCTACCGAAACCGCAAGCACTGGCATTCCATCAATGTACAGGTGGTATGCGATGCAAAGGGAATCATCACCTCTGTCTATGCAAACTACCCTGGCTCCACCCATGACAGTTTCATATACAGAATGTCCGCCCTGAGCCGGGCCCTGGAAGCTGGGCAGCATGGCGACACACATGGCTCCTAGGTGAGTACAAATGCCCTTGCACATGCATGCATGCATGTCACACATACACACACAAATAAACAAACCACAATAATCACAACCATTTACACCTCCACAGGGGACAGTGCCTAACCTCTGAGCAACCACATGATGACGCCAATCCGGAACCCCACCACACAACCCCAGGTAAGATACAACGCCGGCCATATTGCAACCAGGGCCATAGTGGAGCGCACATTCGGAGTGCTCAAGTCACGTTTCCGCTGCCTTGACCGCTCTGGCGGGCAGCTACTCTATGCACCACCAGTAGTGTGCAGGATCATTGTGGCAGCATGTGTCCTGCACAATGTTGCAACACGGCAGGGCGTCCCGGTGGACATGGTGGTGCCCCCACATCCCCAACCACAGGCAAGGCGCTGCCCATGGGAGGGGACAGGGCACGTGGCGAGGAAGCCCGGACCCAGCTTGTGGCCACATTTTTCACCTAAACTCCCACCTCTGCAGAGTGCAAACAGGCCTGGCACATACCAGGTGACAATCGAAGATGACAAAGAGACAGTCAACTGTCACAACCCTACCACCCTGAGATAGTTGCCATGGAAGTGCCACGTTGTCTGCATCCCTAGCTACTTAAACACAAGCTCTCCTGTGTGGCCAAAAGGCACACATATGACATGACATGATATGGCCTATACACAAGTATTTCAAGGTGCGATGAGGCAGGGAGGGGGGGAACCAGGGAAGACAGACAACGGTACTACTAGGCCAGGTGTCATTTAGATTGTGCAAGTGCAGGGGTAGGGGGAAGGGAAAAGTGCAAGGGGAAGGGGAGGGGGGGAGTGCAGTACAGGGGAAGTAGACCAAAAAACAAATACATAGGCCAGCTGGTGGCAACTGCAAAGGTAAGTGCAGACAAGTGCTGGGAAGGGGGGGGCTGTAGGGATAGAGAGACAGTACCGCAGTGCAGGGGTTGCCAGGGAGGCAGTGCAAGTGGAGAGTGGCTGGGCCAGGGACCGAGGTCGGTGAGAGTGGCCCAGTTGCAGATCCAGTGCAGTTCCAGTGAAGAATTTTGCAAGGGAGAGGCAGAGAGAAAGCCGAAGCAAAGAGGAAGGTCTTGAGGTGCTTCCCGAACCGGAGATGGTTCCCCTCAAGTCCCAGTGAGGCAGGAAGGCTGTTCCAGAGGAAGGGCCCTGCCGCGGAGAGAGATCTACCCCCAGCTAGTTGCTTTGAGAAGCGGATGACCCTGACATGCAAGGTGTGCATCACACACACCTGCAAAACAGGCCATGGCCATCACTGTTATGTCACTCAAACCCTCCCAAACCACAACATGACATGGCAAGCAATACCCATACACCAACACAGTAACAATAAGGTACACATTGCCATGTCCAAAATGTACAGTGGCATCAGACAATGATGCCTGACCTGGAATCAGATGAAATGACAGACCAACAACCTCCCACCCAAAATAAGTAATTTCCAAATGCATTACAAGAGTTGTAGACGTAACATAACAATGAATGCCTGTCTTCATGCACATTGTGCATTGTGCATTGCAAAATCAACACTGCAGTTTATGTCTCCTACTCCTGCAACACACTGCTCAGCGCACAGCACAGTGAACAGCCATTGTGTGTGATGCACACCCTGAGCATCACATCTAAGCGACAGACCACATCAAAAAGCAAATTAGGCATGTACAGGATCCATAATTGGTCACAGAACATGTGCTGCAGGGACACAGTGGGCACCAGAAGGCAAACAGTGTACACGTGGATATGCAAGGGTGGGAGTACATGTAGTGCATCAGAGTGCAAGTGTGTGGGTCAGCAAGGACATGCACTCAACATATGCATGTGCAATCAAGTGACCATCAGTGTTCTCTACACATCACATGTGAACATTCACCATGTGTACACCCCAGCATGTCAAACCATAACTATCCCCTCGCACCTGAAAGGTAAACACAACACATGAACAGGCATTGATCAGCAGAACACAACATGTACATAGGATACCACCATTACAATGTCAGGGTTCCCATCACACTGCAGGGCAAGGCAACTATCAACAACAACCCCCCCTCCCTCACAAATGACCATGACCCACTGAACAACTGCACCTGGGTCATGGAGCCTTCAACCCTCAATTCCACCTGGCCACAGGATCACCTTTACCCTTCGTCACCATCTCCCACCTTGTGTGTAAAAAGGTGCCTGCACCCTCAGAATCCACACTCATTTCCAAAATCACAAAATCCAAGGCATAAAAACGAACCAGAACACCCTCCAGTAGATGACTTGACGTAGCAGTACCTCACAAAGGCCAAGTACTACCACAATGATGCAACAACCAAGGTAGCACAGTAAAACAATGTCACAACAGGATGTGAACCATGTGTGGTACATAACATAGGATGATGCACCATGAACGGATGTGTACTGTCACAGGTCCCGTGTACAGGCGCGGGAGTGTCACGAAACAACCACCCCCACCGTGTCCCGGGTGCCTGCAAGGTCAAACTCGCACTGGACCCTGAGACCCTGGTGGGGAAGGAGGTTCAGGGATATGCAGTCGGGACAGATGTTGGCACACTGGATAACTGGAATGAGTGGCAGGAGAGGGGAGGAGGAATGACACATGAAAGTAGGGAATGCACAAAATGTACTACCTGCATGAACACATACACAATCCAAACAAACTTGGACATCATTGTCATGGCCTTCTGTAGTCCAGGCTTAGGAGTGGTACGAACCAACCACCCCCTCTAGGGTTTTGGCGCCTGCAAGTTCGGGGCTTACACAGGCATCCGCAACCCCAGCGGGGAAAGAGGGTTAGGGAACGTTGCTTGGATAGGTACGGGAAGCAGGAACACCGGGTAGAGGGTACAGGGTTCAAAATTGCATAGGATTCCGGGTGATTAGGGAGAAAAAAACATACCAAATTGAATCACACATACATCCATGCATTAGTGCACCCCCCAGCAAGCCTATGCAGAGCAGTTTGAAAGAAAAACAACAAGACACTTAGCTCTGGTTTTGAGTGCTGGCCTCCTGCCTGCGCACTCTCAGTTCCAGTTACAGGAGCACTGCAATGCTGCAAAGAGAGTCACAGTCAACAACCTGTACGTGCCAATTACACAAAAACACACCACCAAACATGCCCCATAGCAACAAACTACTCTACAAACAGACACTCTGGTGTAGATGCTTCGTACCCATATATAACATTACCCCTGTGACGAGTCATACACAGTCAATGCAGTAAGTCAGCCGCCGGTGGGTGCGTGGAAAATGGAACACCAATGTGTCACAATTCACACAACATGCAATGTTCCCTGGGTAAGCAGACAGACCCATATAGCATGCCATGACTTCAGAGCAAGTTGCGTACCACCATGACCGAAACAAAGTTGGCAGTGCATTTATCATAAAGTACATGGAAATGAAATGCACTGCACCCGAGTATGTCCCTTGCTGTATGTCCCTGTGAGCTGCCCCTTTCCATGTCTCGGAAGGCTACATGGTTGATACAAGTGCCTCAATGGACCTTGGTGTACCGGAGGGTATGTGCCACTGCCCCCGCAGGTGTCCCAGACAACCTTACAATCAACAGCCATCAGTCCACCAACACATCTGAGCTGCATTGTGTGCTTCAACACCAATATTCGTCCAAGCTCACCCTCAGTGCTGTGACTAAGTCTGCATGTGCAACTCGCCTGGTACAAGCTTTGCTGTGTTGTGGCCCCCCTGTGCTGCTCACCTTGCCTGGAGTTCCTTGGAACACGTCAGCAGTTCTAGGATGTAGGTCTGCAATCCCTGTGCCTCTGCTTGTGCACACATGTGCATGTGGGCACCAACAAACGTGTCCAGAATTCCGTCGTCCAATGGGCCATGTCTGCTGGCAAAGGTGCTCTGGAGGCTCATCCCCCTGCAGAAAGGGCATGAAACACATGATTAATGCTTTAGAGTCATCTGTGTGTGTCTCTTCAGGCATCTCATTACTTGACCATGCCAGAGAGTCACATCATAAATCACACCATCAGTCCGTCTTTCACATCCAAAGTGTGGAACACTATCTACAGCATGAATTGCAACAAGCACGTGTACAGTAAAGATAAGAAACATACTACACAATGCATAGCAATTAATGTACACATTAATCATGAAACACCCCATATAGCAAAAGCTGAACAGTGGACAATAACACCAAAATCATCCCCACTAGGGGTGTAAACACAAGTCACACAGCACCAGACATGCCACAGATATGACAGTCCAAAGCCCTTGTGTAAACGTTTGTGACACCTAACCATCCTTGCGAGCCCATGGATAAGGGAGGCAGGAGTGGCATATGTGAGTCAAGGACCCCAAGCAGCAAACACATACACAAGACAAGCCTGAAGGGCCCAGCTGGAACAGAAGGTGGATGCCTTCAAAAGCCACAAAGCACCGCACCGTCACATGAAAGCACAATAGACAAGCAATTTTAAACTATATTAACTAATTACACTAACTATGGAAAACCTACATTACCTAATTAAACTAACTATCAAACAGAAACTTAACTAACTAAACTAAAAGAAAAATCAAAAATGGCCACATACGGCCGGGGGGAGGGGAGGCACCCAGGAGGGGGGAGATACAGGGTGCTGCTCAACATCCACATGCGATGATGCTGAGCCAAAAAAAAAACCTCCATGGGCTCAACGCCTGCACAGCCCGACCTATGTGGGAGATAGATGGTCGTCCGAGTCTGGCTCATCCTGTAAAGGAGGAAGTGGCACAGTAGCCTGGCCACGCCTAGCCGCAGCTTGCCCCTCGTCGGCAGCAAGTCTGCCGGACGGGTGAGCCTGGTTCTGTGTGGCGATGTGACGTAGGTCTGCATGCAGAACCTCACGTGATACACGTGCTTCCTCTTGCAAGGTAGCACGTGTAACACAGAGTTCCTCCTGCAAGGCCTGGCTGGACAACAGCTGCACCTCCCGGCAAGCCTGTAGCTCAGCCGAGATGGTACGCTCAAGCTGGCAGCAGGCAGAGGATAGTTTTCTCCTCTGCCTGCTGCCTCTGGGACATCATAAGGACACCCAGAGTGGATCTGAGGGACGCATACTCCTCCCTCAGGGCATCCATGTGCGCCTCTGCGTGAGCAGCAATTGCTTGACGCAGAGACGACATTTCAGCCTGGCCTGCCCTGTCTGAGGCCGCCATGCCCAGCCTGAGCGAGCGGGCCGTGGACCGTGCTGCCTGCTGCTGGAGAAGCACCTGCCTAGCAGGGGGGAGCACAGATCGGGCCACACGATCCATGCTCTCAGCAATGTTCTCCATTGCTGTCCCCTGCCGTTCTGAATTGGCAGTCATGTCTTGCTCCCACTCAGTATACTGCGGTTGCGCGCGGCGACCGCGTTGCCGGGCTTGACCCCTGCGGGACCCAAGGACCGGGGGTCCTTGCTGTGTTGGCACCGCCCGCGGCTGCACGACTACATGCCCCCGTCGAAGTGATGTCCCAGGCACATCAGTGACTGGTGTGGAGGGTGACCCTGCGTCCCGATCCACCACGGGCGGAGGAACCAAGACTGTCTGATCCCTCAGTGCAGGTGTCGCAGACAGAGGAGTGTCCACATCAGAATCACTCACCACTGACACATGGACTTGATGCTCATCCAACTCAACATGGACGTCAGAGTCGTCATCAAGGCTGGACTCATAGGCAGCCAGAGACAAGATGGACTGTAGCACTTGGGGGTTTTCGTGGCCTACCACCCCACGACCCCCACTAGTGCCGGGTTGATGTAGTGGTAACAACCCTGTGTCTGGCATGACAACACCATCCTCCGCCTCCATTGCATCATCACCTGAAAAATAGAGAGAAAAAAGGTTACTACACATGTCAGAAGCACACAACACACACACACACACCGACAGCAAACGCATCAGGCAGACATGTGACACACAACATATAACCTGGCATGCATGCTTGGTCAACTTTGAATTGCTTCTGTGATCAGACCTGTTGAAAGGTGGCAGTTTCCATGGAAGTGGGTCTATGCAGTGCAGAAAATGTCTACGCCACTCACTACCTACATGTACAAGGACTCCATGGTGTGTGCCAGGAAATGTGAAGGCAGTGCAATGTCAAATTCAGACATCACGTGCATTGTGCATTCAATGAGTACCATATCTAGAAGCCAAGCACCCCTCCACCCCAGTACCAAAGCAGGGATGCCTAGCATGGTATCAAAAGGCTGACCATACACCTGTGTATTGACAGGCAGTGTTGACTGGAATCAACAGCTTAATGTGATTCAAGTGACAACACTGCAAATGATGCTGGGACAGTAAGCAGGACACATGATGAAAACTCTGGATTCCGCCCATGTGTGAAGAAGACACAACAACAGTTGGACAGAGTCATTGGCCATTGAACAGGCTGAGGCCTGTGAGCCACACAGATTGTCAGACCCTAAACATGTGTGCAACGCAGGACTGAGCCACAGTTGACATGGGAAGGCTGATGAGATGGCAGGCAATGTATGTAACCAAGGACTTGTATTACAGTGATCATCCAGTCAAGGACACAAAGGGGCATTCGTGCAATGCACATGGAGCATGAATGGGCACTCATGTCCCTGTGGGACATCTGACCTATGCACAGTACAAGTGAGATACCCTGCATCAAGCACTAAGGCTGTACCACACGGCATATGTTTGGCAGATCCTACGCTGGAAGTTAGCATCCGCACAGGACGCATGAACAAGAAAGTACACATTGGCAAGATTGAAGAACACCAGTGCAAAGGTGGAACTGGGGTGCAGAGTGGCGGAGGAGGGGCAAGGGAGCATGCCTACATGGAGTCCCCGCATGCAGGCAGAGGAGACATGCATGACGGAAGCATTGCATTACTTACACATCAGAACCATGTACACGTCACATGTAGCGGCAATCATGCACAACACATCCCACAAGTGAAACACACACGTCCTCAACAAACACGCATCAACACTCACTGGACTGGGCATCAAAGTCCAGCATCTCTCCCACTCCTTCGACCAATTCAGGTGGTATGAACTCCGCAACGAGTGCCTCATGCGGAGTGAGCTCTTCCTCCTCTGGTGCAGGCCCACCGCCAGTCACCAGAGTCAAGTTGTAATTAGAGGCACGCTTAGCCTTAGTGCTGCGTTTGATGTTATTCCAACGCTTTTTGCACTCTTGCGCCGTGCGCACCTCATGGCCGAATGAACTGACATGTTCCGCAACATGCTTCCAGTGTGTGTCACGCTGGGCAGCCGTAGTCTGACTATTGGCACCCACTAGTATGTCACGGCTGTGGCCCCGCACGTAGTCCACAAGGAAGTCCAGTTCCTGCTTACAGAAAGGCTTCTTCCTCGACGTGCAGGAGGTCGTGGCTGTGTGTGGGGTCCCAGCCTCTGCTGCAGGTGCAACCTTCCTCCTCTTGGACTGTGGCGCAGACCCTGGCTGGCTAATGCCGCCCTGACCAGTATGGCCAGTGGGTTCGGTGGATTGAGCCAAGGGAGTGGCAGGTGGAAGGATGACCAAAGGCAACGGTCCTGGTTGGCAGACTCACAACCGGGGTGCTGTTGGGTGCATCTGCCCCTGCACTTGCCAACACCCAGCTGTTCGGGGCAGCAGATGACATGACTGCCCCAGGGACACGTGTCTTGGTATGAGCAGCCCGGCCTGCCCCTATGGTTTCCCTCCTGGCCTGTTGTAGATCTACCAAGGGCTCCTCAAGTGTCAACGCAGCCTGCGCTGGCAGACCCCGAGCCTGGGTGGCGGTGTCCACAGCTGCACCTGCAGCTACCACTATCCTTGGGCCCGTGGCAGTCGATGGAACGGACTGCTGGGTCACACGGGCACCAGTGCCAGATGCAGAAGCTGCATCCCCCGGAACCACAGGGGGTGGTGGCATGACTGTACCTACACATGGCACAATATTGTGCTCAAGTGGCGCACCCCTGCCTCTTCCCCCTCTGTGGCTGCCCTGGACACCCTGGAGTCCCCCTACTCCCTGGTCACCACGGCCACGTCCCCGACCACGCCCGCCACGAGGAGGACGCCCAGCTGAGGCGCCCCTCACCTTTGGTGGCCTCCCAACAATGGCACAGATGTAGTAGTGCCGGCACAGATGGAGTGGTGCCAATGGGAGGTGTACACCACAATTGATCTGGGCAATTGGGGTGAAGGGGGTGGGAAGCAAGATGTTAACAGCCCCCCTGCACCTGCAAGGCTGTATGTGACCCCGGTGATGTAGTGACGGGTCACGCAACGCTCAGGCACCCCAAAACTGCAGTAAAACCGTGCACGCAACCCTGCAGCCTACGTGTGTGGATTCAACCTCCCGCAGTACGCGGTGGCACCCAGTAACACGAATAACGCATACGCGTGGGACATGCAGGCTACTATGACATCGAAAATGGGTGCGATACACAGGGGTACCCGCAGTGGGAAAAAGAGCGTGTGCGACTCACCGTCTGACTAGCGCGATGCAGAAAAACACGCATAGCCAATACCCCCGCCAAAAGATGAGATACGTCCTTGATAGCTGTGAAGTTGTGATGGCGCGCGAAACAACAGGAAGCAGCAACACACGTCGGTCTCCACGAAAGGCACGTACAGCAAACTGCTGGGCCCGCTCACCTTTAACCCGTGCTGAAGGATACGCACGGGCGCGTCACGTCACTTATGCGCATGGGCCCTTTCCTCGTATTACACACAGACGTGCAGTTTTTCACGCGCGCTGAAATGTCCATGCACGCCTGTGCGTGTCACGTCACAGGGGGCTTGCGCTTGAGGGGCCTTCTGTCCAATGAAATTGCATATACGTGCAGACGCGCTTACGCGGTAAGGGCCTTTCCTCGAATTACACTCTGACGTGCAGAATTTTCACGTGCCAAATCACGACGTATCAAGCTGGCCACGCGTAAGCACACGGAAGACCATGCTCCTGCCCAGAAGGCCGAATTACTGCCCCCCAGAGCCACGAGTACGCTCCCACCTGCTATCTGCTGCTGCCTTACTGCCTGCTGCCCACGTGCCCTGCTATTTACTGCCTGCACATCAGCCAGGGGTGCTGTTGCTGTGACCAGCCCAGCTGGAACCGAAGACTCCCGACTGGGATTCCATCGCTCCACAGCCCAGCCCTAGGATCCAGTTGCCCACCCACTCCTGCCTCTGGGGTTGTCATGTCGGGCACTGCAACATCTGGCACCACTGACAACCCCCGGCCAGAGAGGCAGAGGGGCACCAGCTTCAGTGCCAGGGAAGTTGGTGTCCTGGTGGAGCAAGTCCTGGGGCAGTATGATGCCCTCTTCGGAAGTTCCCGCGCCGACAAGGAAGGACGGACTCGGATCTGGACTGACATCGTGACTGCCATCAACGCGGAGGGGGTGGCAGTCCGCGACTTACAACATGTCAAGAAGCGCTGGGAGGACTTCAGGTCCAGGACCCTGAACAAGGCCCAGCGCCTCTTGAAGGCAGCGGATGCTAAGGGGCGCCGGGGCCACTTGTCGGAAGATCAGATGAGGGTCCTGGAACGCATATCCCCAGCGCTCCACGTCCAGGTCCTTGAGAGGCAGACCCGTCTGGAGTCGAGCGGTAAGTGTACATGCATCATGATTGTGAGCTGTGCGTGTGGTGATGTTTCAGTAGTGTGCAGGTTGCACCTCTGTTTGTATGGGGTCGAGTATGGGTGGGGGTGTACAGGGCCGTGAGGCTAACACATGCGAGGGCTGTAATGTGTGAGACATGGATGGTGCTTGTGTGTGTAGGCATGCATGCCAAATGCAGTTGTGTGGGCACACATGTTTGGATGAATGTGTATGTAAGTAGACATGTTCGTGATGTCACACATGTATGTTGTTTTCAGCTGCATGTATCAGCACTGTGTACATGTGCATTTGTGTGTATTTGACAAGGGTGCAACAGTGATGCAACATGGATGCATGTGACAGCGGGATGTGGAAGCCTGATTGGCAGATGTGACATGGATGCCCATCTGAACACTGCGACACTTGGCAGAGGTGTACACATGCATGCAAGTGTGGTGGTGTGTGTACATGTGTAGTGCACTTCCTGTGTTGCATGTGATGTCTGGCTCAGCTTTGCCTGCTCATGCTGTTATATGTGTATGGATGGTGCTGGCAGTTGCGATATGGCTGTGGTATGGCTCATGTGTGCGAGTTGAAATGACATGTGTGTTGGGGATTGTGATGGCATGTTTGAGGTTTGCCAATGCCACTCATGTACAACTGGCATGTGTATATGTGTCCATTGTACAGTGCCCTGATGCCTGTGTTTTATTTCTCCCTGTCTGCAGCGTCAACTGATGAAGAGGGCGGAGAAGGTGCTGTGGAGCACAATGGCGGGGATCCCACCGCCAGCCGGAGACGCAACGGGGGAAGATGGCACGGAGTCATCCAGGTTGGTGGGGGGTTTGGTGGAGGAGGAGGCCGTGCAAGCAACAGAGACGGGGTCTGGAGGTGGGGATCCCACTGGTGCTAGTGGTGCAGTGCAGGACCAGGGACAGGAGGCAGCACAGGCCGCCGCGGAGGTGCCTGTGTGCAATCCTGTCCCTGATCCTGTCCCTGCATCATCTTGCACCAGCAGGGATGCCTACGTCCAGACCCGTTTTCAGGCAGGGGATGAGCTAACAACAACTGGCCTTCCTCTGCCTGCGGACGTGGCTATCCGGGTCCGGGTTGAGCCTGTCCTGACTGGTGTGGCGTTGCGTCAACAGGCCATGCGAGGTGACCTGCAGTCTTTTCATGAGGAGACTGCACGTCATCTCGAATGGCTCGTTGACCGCGTCGGCCTACTTGGACAGGTCACCCAGGCCGGATTCCTCCGTTTGATGGGGCTTGCTACGACCCCCTCCTCAACTGAACCCCCTATGCGCCAGTCGTCCTCCGTGCCATCTTCCCACCCATCAGTCACCTGGATGCCCTGTGGAGCTGCCTGTGACGGTGTGGCCAGGCTGGTGGAGGAGGCATCCCTGCCACAGTCGGGAGTCGGACGTCCAGCAGGGGTGGCCACATCAACATTTGTACCCCAGCCGGCGGAGGATGTGCAGGCAGCAGGAGGCAGTGCACGGGCAGAGGCACAGCAGCAGCAGCAACGTGGTGGGAGCCATGAAGGTTTGGGGCCTTCAACATCGGAGGGGCAGGCATCGGCCGGAGGGCAGGAGGACCCAGGACAGAGACTGTCTTCCGTGTGGCAGCGGTTGGGCCACCCCATAGATGCGGAGCGGCAGCGGGCGGAAGAGGCACGGCTCACAATGGTCAGGGCGGAGAACTCCATGCGGAGGGCCCTGAGGCAGGCCGAGTGCCTCGAGGCAATCCGCAGGGGGTTGGAGGTGGACACGTTGACGGCCCTGCGGACCCTCGGGGCCATGGAGGAGGACCGCCTCCGGGACATTGAGCAGGAGTTTGATGATGCCCTGGCCCGGGACATCCAAAAGTGAGCCGTCAGACTAGCCCGATGCCCTTGTACATAGTTATGTAGTTAGTGTTAGATTTCCTTTGTTTTTGAATTTATTTTGGACCTTTTGGACAATGGGCCACATTTTTGTATATAGTTTTTTTTTTATTAGTTAGTGTTGTTAGATAGGTTTCATTTCTTTTGTTGGGATAATGGACCCTGACTTGTTTGTCTGTACATAGTTCACTGTTGGATTTTCTTTTTCTTTCACAATTTACCCATGGAGCAATGGCTTTCAATTATAATTTTCCATTGGATTTTCTTTTGTGGACTGTGACTTTGGACACCATTCCTTTGGATTATGATTTTCGGTTTTGCTTTTTTTCACAGACATGCTTCTTTTCATTTTTGTACATTCCCATTTCTGTTTCTTTATTTTTGATTCAATTTATGTTTCCTTTAATACATATTTTTTGATCAAACTTCAATGTGTAGTATCATCTCATTGGTTTCATGCATATCATGATATGGGTTTTGAGATTCACTGACACCCATTGGGTGTTTGTGAGGGACATGTGTTTGTTTCCAAACTTGCAATTGGTGTTCTGTCATGTTATTGCCATTTCTGAGTGGGTGGATGCAATACTTGGGTGGGTGTTTTGCATTTGGAGGCTGACCAGAGGGACCAGGGATCTAGATTGTGATGACATGTTGGCTGGGGAACATGAGTGGGGGCCTGCTGGCGGGTGCCCCACAGTGCTGGGGGGTGGGGGTGCAGGGGAACATGAGTTGGACATGGGTGGGGGCCTGGTGGAGGCTGCCCCTGCACTGCTGGGGGGTGGGGGTGATAGGGGACAGGAGTGGGGGCCTGGTGGAGGCTGCCCCTGCACTGCTGGGGGGTGGGGGTGGTGGGAGACATGGGTGGGGGCCTGGTGGAGGCTGCCCCTGGTGGCTGGGGGGTGGGGGTGATAGGGGACAGGAGTGGGGGCCTGCTGGCAGGTGCCCCACAGTGCTGGGGGGGTGGGGTGCAGGGGAACATGAGGTGGACATGAGTGGGGGCCTGCTGGCAGGTGCCCCACAGTGCTGGGGGGTGGGGGTGGAGGGGAGCATGAGTTGGACATGAGTGGGGGCCTGCTGGCAGGTGCCCCACAGTGCTGGTGGTGGGGGTGCAGGGGAACATGAGTTGGACATGGGTGGGGGCCTGGTGGAGGCTGCCCCTGCACTGCTGGGGGGTGGGGGTGATAGGGGACAGGAGTGGGGGACTGGTGGAGGCTGCCCCTGGTGGCTGGGGGGTGGGGGTGATAGGGGACAGGCGTGGGGGACTGCTGGCTGGTGCCCCACAGCGCTGTGGGGTGGGGATGCAGGGGAACATGAGTTGGACATGGGTGGGGGCCTGGTGGAGGCTGCCCCTGGTGGCTGGGGGGGTGACAGGGGACATGAGTGGGGGCCTGGTGGAGGCTGCCCCTGCACTGCTGGGGGGTGGGGTTGGTGGGAGACATGGGTGGGGGCCTGGTGGAGGCTGCCCCTGCACTGCTGGGGGGTGGGGGTGCAGGGGAACATGAGTTGGACATGGGTGGGGGCCTGGTGGAGGCTGCCGCTGGGGGGTGGGGGTGGTGGGAGACATGGGTGGGGCCTGGTGGAGGCTGCCCCTGGTGGCTGGGGGGTGGGGGTGATAGGGGACATGAGTGGGGGCCTGGTGGAGGCTGCCCCTGCACTTCTGGGGGGGTGGGGGTGATAGGGGACATGAGTGGGGGCATGGTGGAGGCTGCTCCTGCACTGCTGGGGGGGTGGGGGTGGTGGGAGACATGGGTGGGGGCCTGGTGGAGGCTGCCCCTGGTGGCTGGGGGGTGGGGGTGATAGGGGACATGAGTGGGGGCTTGGTGGAGGCTGCCCCTGCACTGCTGAGGGGTGGGGGTGGTGGGAGACATGGGTGGGGGCCTGGTGGAGGCTGCCCCTGGTGGCTGGGGGGTGGGGGTGGTGAGAGACATGGGTGGGGGCCTGGTGGAGGCTGCCCCTGGTGGCTGGGGGGTGGGGGTGGTAGGGGACATGAGTGGGGGCCTGGTGGAGGCTGCCCCTGCACCGCTGGGGGGTGGGGGTGGTGGGAGACATGGGTGGGGGGCTGGTGGAGGCTGCCCCTGGTGGCTGGGGGTGGGGGTGATAGGGGACATGAGTGGGGGCCTGGTGGAGGCTGCCCCTGCACTGCTGGGGGGTGGGGGTGCAGGGGAACATGAGTTGGACATGGGTGGGGGCCTGGTGGAGGCTGCCCCTGGTGGCTGGGGGGTGGGGGTGGTGGGAGACATGGGTGGGGACCTGGTGGAGGCTGCCCCTGGTGGCTGGGGGGTGGGGGTGATAGGGGACATGAGTGGGGGCCTGGTGGAGGCTGCCCCTGCACTGCTGGGGGGTGGGGGTGATAGGGGACATGAGTGGGGGCCTGGTGGAGGCTGCCCCTGCACTGCTGGAGGGGGGTGGTGGGAGACATTGGTGGGGGCCTGGTGGAGGCTGCCCCTGGTGGCTGGGGGGTGGAGGTGATAGGGGACATGGGTGGGGGCCTGGTGGAGGCTGCCCCTGGTGGCTGGGGGTGTAGGGGGACATGCGTTGGTGGGCAGTAGTGCAAGTTGACATGTGAGTTGGATGGGGGGCATGGCCATGGTGGATGGGGTGCCTGCAGGACATGTGCAGGGTAGGCCCCTGTAGTGTGGGCCACCTGCAGGGACTGTGGAGGGTGTAGAGGGAACACCTGGGAGGACCCACATGTGCAATTCACGTGTGGTGCTCCCCGCGCACCCCTGTAATACACGTACCCTTATGGAATCGCGTGTGATACTTTCCGCGCACCCCTGAAATACACGTACCCTGCTGATGTCGCGTGTGAAACTTCCTGCGCACCCCGAAATACACGTAGCCAGGACATTCGCGTGTGGAACTTCCCGAGCACCCCTGATATACATGTACCCTGCTGATTTCGCGTGTGAAACTTCCCGCGCACCCCAAGATACACGTAACCAGGACATTCGCATGTGGAACTTCCCGCGCACCCCTGGAATACACGTACCCTGCTGATATCGCGTGTGAAACTTCCCGCGCACCCCGAAATACACGTAGCCAGGACATTCGCGTGTGGAACTTCCCGCGCACCCCTGATATACATGTACCCTGCTGATTTCGCGTGTGAAACTTCCCGCGCACCCCAAGATACACGTAGCCAGGATATTCGCGTGTGGAACTTCCTGCGCACCCCTGGAATACACGTACCCTGCTGATATCGCGTGTGAAACTTCCCGCGCACCCCGAAATACACGTAGCCAGGACATTCGCGTGTGGAACTTCCCGCGCACCCCTAATATACATGTACCCTGCTGATTTTGCGTGTGAAACTTCCCGAGCACCCCAAGATACACGTAGCCAGGACATTTGCGTGTGGAACTTCCCGCGCACCCCTGGAATACACGTACCCTGCTGATATCACGTGTGAAACTTCCCGCGCACCCCGAAATACATGTAGATAGTACATTCGCGTGTGGAACTTCCCGCGCACCCCTGATATACATGTACCCTGCTGATATCGCGTGTGAAACTTCCAGCGCACCCCAAGATACACGTAGCCAGGACATTCGCGTGTGAAACTTCCAGCGCACCCCTGGAATACATGTACCCTGCTGATATCGCGTGTGGAACTTCCCGCGCACCCCTGATATACACGTACCCTGCTGAATTCACGTGTGAAAATTCCCGCGCACCCCTGATGTACACGTACCCTGATGGAATCGCGTGTGGAACTTCAAGCGCACCCCTGAAATACACGTACCCAGCTGAAATGACGTGAGGTACTTCCCGCGTACCCCAGTGATACACGTAGCCCGCTTGCCATGCTGGTACAGGGTTAGCGCCGCCCTTTGCGCTGGATTGGGGATTTTGATGGCTTTTCTCTGCGCGAGAGGCGTTCTTGAGTGCGTAACTTGCGCTGCTGCAGGGTCGCTGCGCCACTGTGCGCCACGGCTGGTTTTGGTAGCTGGAATCCATGAATACGCTGTGCGCGGAAATGGGTTTTGGCGCACGCGGCTGGCGCAGGGATTCGCACGCGCACACTGTGCGCCAGCCGCGTGCGCCACTTGTGCGCTACATTCTAAGAATTACCCCCTTTGAGTACTCCGCTTTAGAGGTAAAGAGGTCAACGTACACCTCCATATCTTTTAATAAATGTATAATGAATGTACTGCCTATAAATGTATAAGTTAACCTATATTGACCACTAGTAATGTGAGTCATTCTTTCTTTTATTTTTATTTTCGTTTTTTATTTTCGTTTTTATTGAGTGTTTGATTTGCATATATTATGTTTAAACGACTGCTCTTCCAGATTGTAATATTCTTTCCCTTCGTG
The DNA here is from genome assembly GCF_040938575.1 of Ambystoma mexicanum. Classification (NCBI taxonomy): domain Eukaryota; kingdom Metazoa; phylum Chordata; class Amphibia; order Caudata; family Ambystomatidae; genus Ambystoma; species Ambystoma mexicanum. The sequence continues at coordinate 798,621,831 of NC_090926.1, read as the reverse complement.
GACCTGTAATATTGGTAACTTTGTAATGGAGCTAATACTGTAACTGATATATAGCAACGTGTGTATTTAACAAATTAACACGTATCTCTCTCACTTTACATACATGGGCTGCACCACGAGAAATGTATTTGAGAAAGAATAATAATATACATACATCAAGTATGGCTAACAGTATGCAGAAATATTCACCTGCATTCCTTTAATATAATATTAAGGTTGAAGGTCGATAACAACGAGAAACCAAAAGTAACTTTGCCCGCAGTACATGCGCATGCGCGTGTTGCTTAGCAACAGGAGTCAACATACTTATAAACTGGCGTTCGACACAGACGCAGGTTTGCTCGTACTAGAGAGTCACCACGGAGCATGGAGGGCGACCAAGGTAAGATGGAGGGGGACAGCCGAGAGAATGGAGATAGTCAGGAACACACATTTTAGCTAGAAGGATTGGTTAGCACATCATAGTTATATCAATATTGTGGTGTCACGTGACCCTGCGCGCGCAGGCACGTGACACCGGAAGAATAAAGGAATCACCGGAACTGACGGATGGACGTCAGTCCGGGTTTAAGCACGAAAGCCGCGAGTCGTGTGCTTTATTGCGCGCAGCTGCTCCCGCGCCGCGCCCTGAATCAGCCCGCCCCCGCGCATCGGCAGAGGCCGCAGCAACACACTGGGGCCCAGATACGCAACATCACACTGGCGATGAAGTGAGCCACGAACCCGACACGGAGCCGTACACCGCCGCCCACATCAAAGGCAAAACCTGCAGCCGAGAATAACGCTGCGATTGAGGTGGTTGAAGCCCCACCTGCTGATCAAGACAGGGGCTCCCACACACAGCTGCAACAAAACCATCTAACACCCCTGGTGGAATCCAGCGGCCTTGAACAGGTACTGCGCAGCGGCATACAAGCTGACCGCGACAACCCCTATGACGTTGTGGTGCCACGCTCCACACCGCCACCCTAGGCCCACGCTCCAACACTAAGAAGAACGCCCACATAATTAACATGTCGAGTCCAAGCACCAGCCCTGGGAGGGCCGGCACGAGTCCTCCTTCCAGGAGGAGCATCTCCTACGAACATCCCGACCCGACACAGACATCATTTATGCCGCCATTTGACCCATTCACCTCAGGCGCTGCCATCAGATGGGAAATCTGGCTCCAACAATTCGAGATGCACCTCGAAGCCAGAGACATCACCGTGCCAAAGAAAATGCGCACTTTCCTCCTACTTAGCATTGGAGCAGCGGCCCTGCGGCTCTTTAATGCAACACCCAACCACGGCAACGCAGACAACTATGACGCAGCGAGATCTGCACTCACAAATATGTTCAAGCCCGACCTCAACCCAGACTACGAACGCTTCCACTTTTGCATGGCAAGGCAGCGAGAGAAAGAGGCGGTTGACAAATTTCACGCCCGCCTTCGTGAAATGGCTGTAGGCTGTGAGTTCCCGGACGAAGAATTCGCCATCCGTCTCCAAATCATTAACGGAATATCCTCTGAAAAACTGAGACGGGCTATACTTTCAGAACGTAACATACGCCTCTCACGGATCCTTGAAATGGCACGTCTCCGTGAGCAAACGGAAGACCAGGTAGCAGTCATGGAAGCAGCGATCCAGAAACTACCACTAGACAGCCCCGGACCTACGGAAGATGTAGCAGCCATTTCCAGACGCCAGAACACTCGCACAAGGCAAGATTGGAAGCCCCACCCACCACAAGGGCGGGACAAAAGCTGCAAATGGTGCGGAGGCCCATGGGACAAAGGCGACTCCTGCCCCGCATGGGGATCCATGTGCAGGAAATGCAATCGCCTTAAACATTTTGCCGCGGTCTGTTTGAACCCACCAGACAAAGACCCTGCCCCACGCCAGACACAAGAACGCCGGAAAAAGTTTGCGCCCAGAGAAACCTCACACCTCCAGACACGAAAAGGAAAAGCCAGAGCCGTCGATGAGTTCCAAAGGTCCCCAGACTCGAGCGACAGCGACGACAGCGACATCAGCACGTCCCCCGAAAGAGGAGACAAAAGTAGACGGAAAAAAGGAAGCAGACGGATACACCGAATACATCTCATATCTGCAGTTGAACCACATCGGTCACGGCAGAGGAAGAGACCGTCGTGCACCGTTCTCTCCAATGGAGAACCACTGAAGGTGGTCATCGACACCGGCGCAACAGTGAACGTCATGCCGGTGGCAGCATTTAACAGACTTCACCCAAAGCCCGATCTCCAACAAAAAAGAGTCAGGCTATACGCCTACGGTTGCAAGAAACCCCTCCCCGTGTGAGGGTCATTCAAATCAAACTTCACCCACGACAACACCAACTGCCGTGCGCGCATATACGTGGTGGACGCCGGCTGCGAGACGCTACTGAGCTGCAGGACAGCAGAGGAGCTGAAGCTAATACACTTTGCGTTCAGCCTCCAATAAGACGAACTCAGCAGCCTACTAAAACGACACAGTAAACTATTCCAGGGCATCGGGTGCCTCAAGGGGAGGACCATCAAACTCCACATAGACCCCACCATTGAACCGAAAGCAGTCCGACACAGACGGATCCCGTTCCACCTACGAAGCGCGGTAGAAAAAGAACTGGCCAAGCTTGTAGAAGAAGGGATCATTGAGAAAACATCTGGACCAACCCCGTGGGTCTCACCCATGGTCGTGGCACAAAAACCCAAACAGCCGAATGCAGTAAGAATATGCATCGATATGAGGCTTCCCAACGTCGCGATCGGGAGAGAACGCCATGTAACCCCCACACTCAACGAACTCATCGTAGACCTCACCGGAGCAACCGTCTTCAGCAAACTCGACCTCAGATCGGGCTATCACCAGCTACGCCTATCCAAAGAATCGAGGTACATCACTACCTTCTCATCTCACCTCGGCCTGATGAGATACAAACGGCTAAATTTTGGAATATCCTCTGCGGCAGAAGTGTTCCAACATGAAATCCGCAAAGTCATTGCGGGTTTAGAAGTGACCACCAACATCAGCGATGACATCCTTGTATACGCCCCAAATAAAGATGAACACCACCAACGCCTAGCGGCGGTCCTGAAAAGGCTCGAAGAGGCAGGCCTGACACTCAACGCAGAGAAGTGTGAATTCAACAGGAGTGAACTGTGTTTCTTTGGCTACATATTCAGCGCGGAAGGGGTATCCCCCGACCCGTCAAAAGTGCGAGACATCAAGGACTCCAAAGCACCACAATCAGCCTCCGAGGTGAGGAGCTTCATGGGGATGGTCACCTACTGCGCACGTTTTATCCCTGACCTCGCAAGCGTCGCAAGTCCACTCAGAGAGTTAACAAAGAAAGACCAGAAGTGGGAGTGGACCGCAGCTCACCAACAAGCGTTCCAACAAATCAAGGACACTCTATCTACCTCCACCACCATGGCATTCTTCGACATAGGCAAACAGACCGAACTTCTCGTGGATGCCAGCCCTTGTGGCCTAGGAGCAGTATTAACCCAAACAGACAATGAAGGCAGAGTGTTCCCCATCGCATTTGCCAGCAGAGCCCTCACAAAACCCGAACAAAACTATGCGCACATAGAAAAGGAAGCTCTGGCCATTTTGTGGGGATGCCGACACTTCAAGGTTTACCTGCTAGGGAAGCAAGCTAAAGTATTTACAGATCACAAACCACTAATCCCGATCTTCCGAGGCTCAGCCCCCCACCCACCTGCACGCATAGAAAAATGGATGCTGCAGCTACAACCGTACAACATTGAGGTGGAGTATCGCCCAGGATCGGACAACCCAGCAGACTACCTGTCCCGTCACCCAAGGCCAGCTACCGACAGTGAACAGCACCACACGAAGGAGACCGATGAGCATGTTTGTCAGGTAGTTGCCTGCGCAAGACCGAGAGCCCTGACTCTACAAGAAGTTGTGCGTGAGACAGAAGAGGATACCGTCCTACAACACACAGCGGCAGCCATCCAGTCTGGCAATTGGAAAAACTATCTCATGTCAATTGCCCACCCGCACAACACCAGCTCAGGCACAAACTCTCAATAGCTCCAGAAGGAGTGCTGCTGAAGGGGCACCGCATCATATTGCCAGAGTCCCTAGAGGAAAGGGCTCTCAGATTAGCCCACAGCGGACACCAAGGAATCGTAAAGTCAACAGCCTACCTCAAGTCCAGGATGTGGATGCCAAACATGCAGCAAAGAGTAGTAGAACTAGTTGAATCCTGCGCGGCCTGCCAAGCATCCAGGAGGCCCGAACACCCTGAACCAATCAGCAGTACCCCAAGGAGCTGCACACGCTGGGACGCGGTCAGCATGGACCACTGCACCATTGCTGGAGAAGGATACCTGCTCGTGGTCATCGACGAGTTTAGCAGATATCCGGAAGTCGAACACGTAACCTCGACCAACGCCGCAACCACCATCCTCGCGCTGGAGAAGATATTTGCCACCCACGGAATCCCGAGGAAAGTAAAGAGCGACAACGGGCCCTCCTTCACCAGTCAGGAACTACGTGACTACTTTAAGGAAGTGAACGTCAAGCACCAGCGGATCACCCCGAGATGGCCCCAAGCAAATGGAGACGCAGAAAGATTCATGGGATCACTTAACAAGGTCATCAGAATTGCCAAAGAACAAAGGCACCCGTGGCTGACGGCCGTATACCGGTTTCTGAGGACACACAGACAGACCCCGCACTCGGCCACCGGGATCAGCCCCGCCGCCCTCATGTTCGGGGTACCTATACAAGCGGAACTCCCTGTACACCCCCACTGGACAGCCCCAGAACCTGACATCCCAGCGATAGATGCCAGACGGCTAAGGAGAAACGAACAGGAGAGCATCGCCAGGCGAGCCAGCCACCGAGAACTAACCCCAGGGGACACTGTCATTGTCAAGAACCGAGAACCGCCCAAGAAGATGTCCCTAAACTTTGAAGTACGACCATGGACAGTCAGTGCAACCAACCACAGCATGGTCACCGCCACCCGAGGGGGAGAAACCGTGACACGCAATGTGTCACACTTCAGGAAAGTGCCTCCGGAAATGTGGGAAGAACCATCAACACCCCCAAGGGAAGACGAAAGAGGAACAAGGCAGACTCCTCGAGGACCGGCACCAACGGAGAGTCTAGCCACACCAGGAGATGCAGACAGATCACACTCGCCCAATGGGGAAACCGAAGCGGAGATCACGGAAAGGGACAGGCCTAGAGAAAGAAACACCCGCTACCCTCTGAGAGAAAAGCCCAAACCGTCATGCCGTCTCCAGGGATACATAGTAGACGGAATCTACAGGCGAACGCCCATGCCAAGATGAACCCCAAGAAGGACACGAATGAAAGCAGAGGCACTTAAGTCGCATGTTACTCTGCAAGTCAGAACAGTTTGCAAGATCCTGTGTTAATTACCATGTTGTTAAATATAATGCATAAATATCTCCAAGTTGGGGAGGAATGTGGTGTCACGTGACCCTGCGCGCGCAGGCACGTGACACCGGAACAATAAAGGAATCACCGGAACTGACAGATGGACGTCAGTCCGGGTTTAAGCACGAAAGCTGCGAGTCGTGTGCTTTATTGCGCGCAGCTGCTCCCGCGCCGCGCCCTGAATCAGCCCGCCCCCGCGCATCGGCAGAGGCCACAGCAACACACTGGGGCCCAGATAATCAACATCACAAATATGTTTAACATACAGATTGCCGTGGTGATTACAGCACACAGAGTTACTACATTGAAACTATACAGAGGACACGGGCAGTGCCCTTTGAAATACAGGTACAGACATTATTAAAAAGATAGAAATCTTATTGTGTGTGTTTTCACTGCAACATTGAGTTAATGGACTTTTTATTTTCATTTTTATTTATGTTTGTTGGTCCTCTCTTTCATATTTGGACAATTTGGATACCGACTGACCTGGTATGTTACTAAATATATTGTGTGTAATTTTGAACACTGGTTTGGCCAAATGTATTATTAATGACTAAACATGGGGCAATGTTATCAAATTGTGACTTAACTTGGGGACAACATGTGAACCGCTTGATTTATGATGTTACATATCTACTTTTGTTTGATGAAAATGTTATAATATACAGTGCCTAAGTGTCTGAAATGCATTGGCAAAATATTCCAATGGCACTATGCGATTAAGGAATGCCTAAGCCTCACAAATAAAGCAGAAGATAAAATCTTCAAGATTTTAAGTAAGATGGGAATTGGTTTTCAATTCTGAAGAATGGTATGAATACTACAGAAGAAAAGATACTTATGATTTAAGAAACTCCTAGTAGGAGAGCTGAAAGTGAGCATACCTAGGATCAGATTAGGTTCTGATTCTTCTTTTTGTTAGAATTGGATTAAAAGCTATCGGATCATTAAGCTGCCAAATGATAGTGAGACTATGTTGACCTCTCTAGGGGAGGGGAGTTCTAGTAAATTCTGGAGATTAATTCATGACCTTGAAAGGACTCTGTCTACTGCACAAACTAACCTTATAAGGGAGGAAGGAGCTATGGGCAGAGCATTTCAGAGATCTATATATACAAGGAACGAATATAGCTGTCAACTGCCCAGTAGAAAAATATGTCTTATGGACCTTGAAATTTACTCCGGAAGCAATAGCAGACAAAATACTTAAGGCCAGCTTGTCGAGAGCAGGAGGTCCAAATTTGTTGACATACACAATATTCAAACAGAATATTGGTTTATGGTCAAAAATATTGTATATTCTCTTTACAGACATTGTTAATACACAAAGAATTCCCATAACCTGGAAAGCATCATGTGTAACCCTAGTTTATAAGAAGCCCTATTTCTTTCATGGATGCAGACTCAAAAAACGTTTGCTCATATCCTTTTGGGTAACATAGAAGATTGATGCACTGAGAAGGATATCTTGCATATCCTTCAGCGGGGTTTCCAGACATTTTATGGGAACTGATTGCAGAGGGCTCTTGCTGAGTAGTCTAAAACTGTTAGCATGGAGAGATGACTCTGCAGTAGTATATGTAGCATTGATTGACCTCTCCAGGGCTTTCGATAATGTTGATCGCAGGATTTTGTGGACCAAACTAGATAAACTCAGAATGCCTGAAGGTCTGCTAAGTATACTGATATGTTTGCCCAAGGACTCTACTATCCAAGTGAGGCTGAATAATGAAGGCCTAATGTCCCAACCTATTCCAGCCTTAAATGGTCTTAGACAAGGATGTCGACTTGCCCCCACATTGCTTAATATATATGTGTGGGATTTGGAGGAGCGCCTGTCTGAATTAGCTCCCCCCTCCTAAAATTAGCAATTTAGAGATAGCCTGTGCAGCATATGCTGATGATTTGATATTAATGGATCTAACAAGAATTGGGTTACAAAGAGTGCTCAAATATTTCAATGAATGTATGCCGGCAAACAATTTATGAATCAACCCAGCAAAGACGGTTATACTAAAATTGAGCAGATCGTACAAGAAATGCCATTATTCGTGGTATATCATTAACACCAAGCTACAACTTTAAAAAACTTAAAGAGAGAAAGGTTTATTTGGGGTATCCTATTATTGCCCATCCCAATAAAAACTTTCATAGGAACTATTTGAGGGTCAAATCTACGGCTTTGGCCTCCCAAATGCTAAAGATAGACAAAAAATATGAGAATTATTCTGTCCACCCAGTAAGGAGGTTTTGCACTGCTAAAGCTACCCCACGGCTGATTTATGGATTGGAATTTGCCCGTGTGTGGCGAATTTTGCTATGAGGCCATAATCTGGAGAAATGTTTGCTAAGAGGTGTAACATTTGCAGCCATTAGGTATGAATTAGGTCTGCAATCCCTGGCTAGTATGAGTCAATGGAGACAGCTCTCCCTCCTGAGGAAAATGTATACTACCCCAGGACATAACATCTATATGACATTGCAGAAAGAGGGAGTTTATACCTGGACTCCATACACAATGTATAAACACCTTGGAAAAAATAGGAAGCACATTTAAGACACTGATAGAAAATCCTAACTATGTAAAGAGGGAAAACTGCACATTTGATTGTTCTATTACTATGGATGAAGTAATAAGAACTAAATCATTTGCGCAGATTGTGTCATAAAATAAAGTACTTTGCACACCAGAATTGTATTTGACTCGGTTTCCAGGGAAAAATGCAAGGAATAACTGTATGCGTTTTAGATTCAATGGGCCTCATTACAACCCTGGCGGTACGGTATGGACGGTGCCGGTATGGCACCGTCCATACCGTAATGCCTTATTCCGAGTTTCCCTCGTGGGTCCCTGACAGCCCGCAAGGTCTGACCTGGTGGGCTGTGCGGCACCCGCGAGCAGAACTCGTGATTGCACCGGTACCGTTATCAATGGTGCCGGTGCAACCATGCTCCCTACCCCCATTGTGCCCTGTGGGGCAGCATGGGGATCGGGAGCCCGGCATTACCGCCACCTGCGAATGGGCAATTACCGGCCCCTTCATTTCGAAATTGTACGTATAAGGAGTGGAACGTTGCCTAATTTAGCATATTGTAGGTTCTGCCAGAATCAATCTGAAATAGAAACGACCTCATTTGTTAATTTATTTCACAACTTTTATATCCAAAAGGATTGAATATTTTGATAAATGTGTGTCTAGCTTGAGTTGGGTACTACTTTATTGTTTATGGCTAGATATGATGCATGGTAAAAATGTCCTACTGAAATTAATGTTTTTAGGTTTCTTGAAAAGGTCTGTAAATTAATCAAGTAAAAGCCTCCACACAGGATTGAAGATAAATAGATGATATATTGTATATGTTGAGATATCTTTTATTAGTTGGTGATTACTTTAACTCTGGCAGAAAGGAAGGCAACTTGAGCTTTGCTTTTAGTTATTTAAGATCTTCCCTTCACTTTCCCGTGCTTTCGTGTTTTGTTTTTCCTTTTCATTTTCCTTTTAGATATTTTAGTAATTTTAGCTTTCTTTTAAAGTCTTGCTATTTCTATGTATTTAGTCTTAAATAATGTTGTGAAAATCTATCTATGTATAAAGTTTCATACATTTTATAAAGGTTTTCTTGTTAAAAACCAAATACAAATAAAGATCGATTGATAAAAGATTAACATCTTTACAGTCTGGCTATCAGGAACAACATGCCCTGATTTTTGTGCACAATATCATCAAATTGGTTGGTCCCTCGAACAATGAAACTCTGTATTTTAGAGCGCATCACAATAGTCTCTGACCTATGGAAAAATGAGACTCCAATAGAAACAGGTTTTTATTGATCCAGGGGCCATCCAATCTCTATTGTTTGCTACCTGCTCTTTACACAGAATTGCTGGCTGCTTCCCCCACACTCCACCACAACCCCCCGCCTTCTTTCCTCAGTTTGATGTTTTACATTTTCTGTGTCTGACACTTAGCAAGACTTGGGTTCCACATGCCCAGTTGAGTGCCTGAGATAGTGACCACCCCTCACTTTCCAAGGTAGTGGGAAGAGGGGACACCCCTACTAACGGTCATAATGGCACAGGCCAGCGCAACAGCAGAAGTTGTGCTATGCAAGACCCAGTTTCATCACCTTACATCATACACAGGAGTGAAGCACGCCTCCCATGCATAAGGCATTCTTACACTTATCATGTTCGAATCCCAGACAGCGCCACTCAGTCCCTCATCCTTCTGTGGATAATAAATCGAAGTGTGCAATAGTACCACCTATTGTTATAGCGCCGAGAAGCTGATGTAATCTGTCACGAAGTGCTACATTACGACACACATTATTAATGCTATTGCACAATTGCATGGCCAAAAAATCAGACCTCTAAATACACAATTTCAATATAGAATAATAGAACACTTAAAGTCCCAAGCATGTGACGTCGTGGTGGCCTTTCAAAGCTCACATTACATATACAAACCAAAATGAAAAATGGGAACCACCCTGCACCATTTTTACAGCGGGATCTGGTTATTTGGTCACACCTAAGAACATTCTCAAGCTCAAAGCAAGGAGGCATACCGTGGGCACATATGTTGAATAAGTCCCTGCTAGCAGAGGAGTAGACAGGGTAGGGCCTGAGTGGGCAAGGGCCACCCAAAATCTGTAAATGCTGAGTCAGCGGCTCTGTGTGGGCACTTATAGATGTTAATGTCACTGCAGGGGGCCCAATTACATTAGCCTCCGGCCCCACTTGTTAGACAATCCTGTCTATGCCTCTGCCTACTAGGCCCCGAAAGAGATGACGAAGCGTTCTTGAGCCGTTTGAAGGGCACTGCCGGTGTTGGGGCGCAGGGATGAGTCATTCCCACTGGTAACCCCAGAAGGAAGTTGCGCGATCCTGGCGGCTGGAAGTTGTAGCTCTTCCGTAAAGTCTGTGGAGCCGCTGACGCAGGGCAGATTTCTACATCTCAGAATATTTCCCTGGCGGAACCTCTGACCTCTATATTAGAACGAAGCAGCAGGGCAGAGACGCAGGACACACAGAGGATCCCTGGACTCGATGAGCACGGGAGTACACCGCATGCGTTTGCAAAGTAAGTTCTGGGGGAAAGAAGATTAAGGCCACCAGGCTGGCTCCAGAGAACTTTCGCATGAAGGGTTTCACAAAGAGAGACTGTGTGGTTCATTCATTTTTTTATTATGTAAGTAAATGCTGGAATTTCATTGTTGGCTTTCGGTATTAGAACGGATGCATTAAAATGCTCCTCGTCTTTCTGCCTACAGTGTAGTCACCGGATACATATTTTGTTGTGGGTCTTTAAAACCACGAGAGTAACAATATAGGAAGGGGCCCATCCTGGGAGAACCTTCAACCACAGGGACATAAAGGAGAGGTAGGAGTGGCGCAAGAAACCCTCCCGTTAAAGTTCTGATTGGGAGCTCGCTGCCAGAACTCTTGAAGATCTATTGTAAAGGACCCTGGTGTCTAGCTGTTCCCTGACGCAGGCGAAGTGCGTCATGACGAACGCTCTGTTCTAGTGGCAGCCAATTTGTAGAAGGTCGTCAAACTGAAGTTACGGAAAGAGTTGTTAAATGTTACTTTTAAGAGCTTGTTTTATTTTACAGCATCTTGATGCACTGCTACGTTGTCACTTTTGTGGCATTACGTTATTTGTGTTACCATTTTTGGTCATTATTATTACTAATGTGACGTCTATGGCTGTCACTGTATGATTAAAGAATGCATCTATGATAGTGTGATGGGTACAAATTCTCGTACAGAGACCATCGTGCTGCTCCCGTTGCACTGTGCCGCCATTAAAAAAAGACTGGCAAAACCAATAGGACTGGCTTATCACATGTAGAGGGTAACATTCATTTGCTAAGGCAGACCGACTTGCTTTGCTGATGCTTATTCACTTCGACACTGCTCCTTTAACTCTGAAAAAGGGATGGGTCAAAAATAAAGTGTCCGATGTACAGCGCATGTCTATGCAGAAAGGTAATGTTAATGTTAAAGGACATTTGTACCGCACACTATCACCACCGGAGTGGTCCCCTGGCGCTCTGGCGGCTCTGAAAGAGGGAGGGGCGGGTGAGTTAGTGGGTGGAGGTTGGAAAAGTGCAAGAGAGCAGTGATGTACTGTTGGCAGCCTCAGCCCGGTGGGTCTCCATCGGCTGGGCCTGGGGTGTATGCGGCCGGTCATCGTCTTGTACTGATGTGCGGGTCTATGTGCATTTATTGTTTTGTTGTTGCAGTGTGGTGAAGTTTGTGCGGTTTGTTGTGCTGGAGGTTTGTGGTTGTGTTTGGTTTGGAGTTTGAGAGGTGTATGCGGAGGAGGAAATTGTTAGTGGTCTCGGTTAGTTGGCATCTATATCCTGGTTGACCAGTTGTGCTCGCGTAATCTCGCTCGATGGGGTGCTTGGGTATCATGTGCCTCTGGAGGTTCGTGCTCGTTTTGTATACGAGGCCCCTTGAGCATCTCACTGCCTCTTCCGCCCGTTCTGTCAACAGCGTTGCATGCTCCCCACGCTCACCCACATGGCCAGTGCACCTGCCAGTGTCCATATCTTAGTTAGTGCGCTGATTGGTGGTATCTCGCTAGTTCCACAACCCAGTGGTACCTAGTTGTAGCTATACGGCGGTTTGGGATGGTAAGAATTGGCTGGGGTTGTTGCCTCCCTCTCCGTGGGTCTCACATGTGTACCACTCTGTCTGGCGTCACCCCTCCTGGTGCCCTGAGTGCTTATCAGTCGGTTCTGGGGCTTGTCAGTGTCCTTGTCCTTTCCGGTTTAGATGTTTGTCTTACTGCTGCTTTGGTTTTAGTCTCTGGTATCGAAGAGCCAGGTTTTTAGTAATTTTCTGAATTTAAGGTGATCTTTGGTGTTCCTTATTTCTTTTGGGATGCTGTTCCAGGTTTTTGCGGCTAAGTGGTAGAAGGCGGTGCCTCTTGAGTTTTTTCTTGATGTAAGGTTTTAGTTCCAAGCGGATTTCGTTAGTTGATCTGAGGGGTCTTGTTGGCTTGTAGATTGTTATTTTCTTTTGAAGGAATTCTGCTCCTTGTCCGCAGATTGCCCTGTGCGTTATGCACATTGTTTTGAAGGTGATACGTCGTTTTACTGGGAGCCAGTGTAGTGTTTTTAGGGCAGGGGTAATGTGGTCTCTTCTGGATAGTTTGAGGAGTAGTCTGGCTGCTGTGTTTTGGATCCGTTGGAGCTTCTTTAGTAGGTATTCTGGTATTCCTAGGTAGAGGCTGTTTTTAATGCAAAATAGTAGCATGACCTTTGCTTCTTGTTTCCGAAAAGAGGCCTTCTGGCTCTACAGAGAGGAGGGATACACTCTGGTATGGTATGGGGTCAGAGTCAGCCTTTATGACTCTGCTTAGGGAAACAGTGGGCCTTTATTTATTTAACAAGCTTTCCACACAAAAGAAAATATATAATACAAAATACAATACAATGCTAAAAACAAGAAAAATATATCAATTCATACAATATTGTAAAAGAAAGAACAATTACATAACAATAGAATAAAATCCCACAATTCGTAACACAACCTACTTCGACATACACTTTTCATCTAAAAACAGAGGATAAAAAGCGTATAACCCTCCAGGCTCGGTATGGATGTGGATGAGGCCCTGGCAGCTTTGTGCAGAGACAGAGCAGCAGCCTCGGACTGGCCCATAGAAAAATAGGGCAATACCCGAAGGACCAGCTCCACATGAGTCTGTGGGCCGTTTTCGTGGGCTAGTGTGATGGCAGAGTCCACTGTGCAGCCGGTGATTTTGGCCAATGGCACTGGACTGATGTGCTTCAAAATTAACTCTTTGCAAAAGGGCTACCTCAAAAGGTTCTACTCAGAAGTTTGTCCTTTGGATTCCTGAATTGACTTTAACAAAATTGGGCCCCTTGTTTGTGCTGCCTGTGTCCATTTACCATCCCATCCTTAGCAGTAGCACAGGCAGTTTTTGGTGCCAGGGGGGAGGCGGATAATAGGGCACCAGCGGGAGGCTGGCGGGCACGCTGGGCACCCACTGGGCACCAGGGAGGAACCAGGGGGAGACACCACTGATCCTGTATCTGTAGACCAGACCCTTTCGACTATCCTTGACGGAAGGGTTAAATCTCTGGCTCTGTGTGGATTAGGCTTTTGGGACAAGTATAAAATAATAACTATTGGTGTTCTGGCCTGGGTTGGTGGTATGAGTCAAACATAAGAGGGGAGCAAGGGCAGGGCTGCAAAAGGCCTCATTGTCTTTATGTTGCAAACCATAATTGGTCAGAACAGATTAATTACAGAGTTACATTTTTTCTCAAAGATGGTTAACAATGGCAGACATGTTGGCCCCTGGTTAGGGTTTGCCAAAAACAAATAGTACAGATTGTTCACATAATTCATATTATATTCATACTTGACACACATTTAACCTCATTGAATGCTATTTTTGTAAGCAGTGTTATTTTTATAATGTGCACCAATATAGGGTGTGAGGGAATGATTGGGGGAGGGGAGGGCAATAGTCGGCACAAACTATTCTGCAGTCCTTTTACACTTTCCAAAGATTGCTGTCAGCTTCATTCCTTATCAATAGTAATTCCAAAACATGAAGACACATTGAAAAGTAGCACCAAAGAATGTGAAATACATCACCCTGGCATTTTGGTCACTTTTAATCATCACAGCTACCAGTTCCCACTAAATGCATTGAATAATGAGAAGCTGCCTCTGGGATGTTTCATTTGCCAGATAAAGAACCAGCATAGCCTATAGAATGGTTCATATTAACTGCAGATTGTTTGGAACATTACATTCCAAGGTTACCGGCATCAATTCCATACTATCGCCCATGTAGAAATATGTGGATATATGTACTAAATCCTCCAGGGCAGTTACAGAGAATTGGGTGTGACACTAATAGTTTGTGTCTACTTTATAGTTTCAAGTGAAACATAGTTCATAATAGTTTTACTGACCTGACATACCGGGCATTATAGTCCTGTTAACCTCATTATGCGCCCTCACTGCACTCAGGCCTTTGTCTTCAGGGCCAATAGCGCCCGGTACAGCCCTTGGACAAGGTCTATAAAGCTTAATCAGCACATTGATTCTATTATATACTTCTTCTGAGCCAATCAGAATGCTGGGAAAGCAGACTATAATCTCTGGTACCTAGTAAACAATAAGAGAGCCGAGTTAGAGAATAAACTTTTCCAGCTAGTACTGAACTAACCAAAGATAGAGCACAAAAAATATATTTTAATACATTTCATATTAATCATTGTTTTCAATTTTCATTGTGAGCAACAAAACCAATAAATATCAAACATCTTATTTATACAAAACAAGGGGATAGGATAGATTTGTCAGGTAAAGATTGAGTGCCATGCCTAAACAAATATCTTGCAAATAAGATGCATCCATTCAGATGTCCTTTGTGGATTCGGCTGCTCCTTTTTTGCAGCAACGGATGAAATGCGCCAAAAACAACAGTTGTTTTCGCAGCATTTTGCACAATTGTGAAATCGCAATAAGCTGGAGGGTCTGTACTGGGATGAGGAAGGAGAACATGAGGTAATGCCACAATTACTAACCAGTAATCTTCATTTCTTTGATACAGCCTCGTCCCAGTCCTCCGATCGGCCCTCCCTATTCTGCTTCAATCCCACTTCAGTGTTGGGTATATGAGCAGGATGAGTTATAGAAAAATCGGTAGTTTATGGCCCACACTGGGCTGGCTGGCCGAAATCTAAAGGGGCCATTTTTAATGGGTGTGATTCTTTGTTATTCGCAAAGGGTTTCTGCGAGGGAGTCTAATACCTCATATTATGTAACGACTGGGACGAGGAAGGATGAATCCGATTGATGAAAATGACTGGTGAGTAATCAGGGGATAGCACTTTCATGTCTGGTTCTGTCTCTGAGTGCATGTATAGCAACACCTTCTGGCTTTGTCTGATGGCTCTCAATGGCAGTAGAACAGGCTGTATTAGCCCTAAAATCGAGAATACAGCTCCATGACAGAAATATTCTCAGCTTTGCTTTGGCTGTGAACCAACAGGGGTCGATCTGAGATCAACGTACATTTGTCTCCAATCTGTTTCAGAAAGAACATGGATTCAGACAAAATTTGCATCAAATGTACAGAGGAAAAGCATTAAAAAGTGAGTATGACTTTGCCTCAGGAGTGCATTGAGCTACACCCACCATGTGAAGCATTGCCCTAGGTTACACACACCAAGCAAAGTACATCTTGAGTAAAACCCACACTGCAAAATGTTGTCTCGAGTCACTGACACGCCAAAGTACTCCCTCAAAGCAACTTCAGAAAACTACAAAGCAAGCAACTGCTAATCCCTTAAGTGCAAGTGTTCAACATGTCCCCTGGCAAAGAAGTACCTTGATATGAAACGGTTGAAGATCACGTATTGCAATTGGCTATAACTCAGGCACAGGCCCCATTCAGAGCATATTTTAAAGATGTTTTGGAGGCCTCCAGTTTCTCAATGGACCTTGCCCTCACAGTTCTTTGGCTATAGACCGTGTTGGGGCCTTTGATGCTCCCAATCAATGGTTTCTGTAGCCAGTGTCCACCATGACCGGTGTGCCAGTGTGGAACACGTCCAATTCTTCTACATCCAGGGCGTTGAAGCAGGTTGATGTCATATGACAGAAGTGGTGTGGATGTTGTCTGCACTGTCATATTCTGTCACCTGTCCACTATTTGAGGACACTCGCAAACATCAGAAATAAGCAGAATGTCTGATCCTCACTTCTTCACTGCGAGGTCTCATCACCTAAGAACCCATTGTGCATACCACAATTAGAGGAGCTGGGTGATATGGCAAGTTCATCTTTCCTTTTGGCTTTACATTATAAGTGGGCACACTGCCACCCCGTTGATACAAGGCTTGCGGGAACCATGGCTGCCCATTCCCTACTGTGTACGCTGCCCTTCTACACCAGTACCTTGAAGCTGGCTTTCCACTGAAGGTAGTCATTTCTCCACTGTGGTTGCCTTAAACGCGGCCCATTGTTTGCTTATTGGGAACTTAGTGAGTATCCTCTCTTCCTAGCGTCTTTTTAAAGGAACCTATGCAGTGTTCTACTGCGCAATTAGCCTGTGTATAATACAGCATGACCCACCTTTGTTGAAATGCAAAGGCTGCAACAGGCTTCTCCCTCCACCAAGAGTGATGTTGGCTACACAAGTGTGCTAATCAAACAATCATCCACCCAACACTTCAATCTAAGATTATTCAGGTGAATATAATTGATAGAATCCCACTTGTTCCATTAATTACTTGACTCCACTCTCTTTATTACTATGATCACAGCCCATTACGTTAATTTCTAAGTAAGTGAATTTTCTGTTAAACGACTTTCACCTTGATTTAAAAATGTTAATTTAGGCTTTCACCTCAGATTTCTATCACAGATTATATTTGCAGAATGTATACTTCACTTTGGTATACAAAACGGTCTCTTTATTTCTTCACGTTAGGGGTCAGTAAAGGTTAGCCAAGGTTTTCTTTTAATTTACCAAATTAGCTACTTCTAAGTGGTCAGTGCTGAATTAAAAGTAAATTAACTTGACTATTAACTGCACTAATCACTGATTGGGGCTTCCACAGAGAGGTGCTGAGGGTTCAGACAGCCATTTTCATTGGTAGTAGCTCAGAAATTATGAAATCATATTCCATCGCAGCCATACTCCTCCCCGAAATACATACTCCTAACTTTTAACTTCTAATTCTAGCCCGATTCATAACCATCTCTTAAAACACTACTCTCTAACCCAAGCTGTACTCTGAAAGCTCATGCCTAACCCTTCCCACTAATGTACACACCTAATCATAACCTATAAAGTTAGCTTCTAGCACTCACTCCTAATGCTCACTCAAACCTCTGATCTTTCAATCAGACCCTAACTCTCAACTCTAATCCCATGTATAACGCTGATTTTTTACCCTTCGTCCTAAATGCCCGTTTTCTTCCTGTGGATTTACCTGTGTTCACCTGAGTGTGCTGCAATGGAGAGGGGCAGACACACTCCTTAATTGATAGGTGGTAGTGATGTTTAGCAGGTGTGAGGAAAGATTTAGTCTATTTGAAGGTGCAGGGGAGAATGAAACGACATTGACACTAAAAGAAGTTGAGCTAATTGCAAAAGAAACAAAGTGTTCACAGTTGACGGACATTCCCCTTTACACCTTTAGTTAATTCTAGTGCTCAGTCAAGTAAACTTCTCTTAATATTTTCACAAATAAGCAATATTTTGACAAGTAATATTCTTTAATCAAGAAAATTATAAATGTATTATTGTATATAATTTTTTTGATGAAAAAATATTACTTGTCAAATTATTGCTTATTTGCGAAAATATTAAGAGAAGGTCACTTGACTAAGCATCAGGGCTGCTGTGCGCTAGATAAATGTTAATAAATAAATAAATAAATAAGCACTAGAATTAACTTTAGTAACTGAAACTACTTGATTACAAATCTCCATAACTTCTGACTGGTGGCTACCAGTACAAAGGGTGTGCAGGGGACGGGATTGTCCGTCAACTGTGGACACCTTTTTTCTTTCACCTGAGTCCTGAAAAACATACTTTGACATCATGATAGGGGCTTTGGTTGGAGTGATTAACCCTTCATCTGTAGTTTGTGAGAGGTGGCAGTTCCCATCAAAAGGGAACTCTTTTGCCTTCAAACCCGATCACTGGAAGTATTGCAAAACATAGCATGTTGGCGGGCAAATAGATTCAAGACCTTAATGGGGGCGACATAGGCATTCGGGGAAAAGGCTGAGGCTTACGGTGTGAATAAAGACGCTTCATTTAGTAACTATTGGTTTCTGTCTCTTTCAGCAGTCACTGGATATGGAGACTGTATCTTATGAAAAAGGCCTCATCTACCTCCATGGGTAGATCCCCCGGATCCTGAACAGAGTTTAAGCGCCTCTCACTCTACTGCAAATCATCTCAAGCATCATCTACAACATCCACAGTGGCTTTCAACATTGTACTGCAACCAGAAGCCTAGTAGTTATCTTGAGCTCATGGAAATTAAACAGCATGCAACCAGATGACAGGAGAAAATGGACGAGAAGGTGTCTGAACAGCTGGAAGGACGGGGAGCTGCAGGGAATAAATGAGGAAATGTGCCTCCACCCATACTGCAGCACCTCATGGTTGGGAGGCTCCTGCCAGCTGACTCCCGTAAAATGAAATCTCAGTGATTGGACAGTTGGCCTCCTCTGTATTTTACATTGTCACAAAGCAATTAAAAAGAGTCTTAATGCTCCATGTGCCTTGATGCCACCATGGTTCCTCTGCTGCTTCCATTTGGTGTCTAATGAGTATATAGAGTATGAAGAAAGGAGGATCAGTTTGAAAGAAAGAATGAGGGGGCTACAGTTGGAGAGTGTTTGAGGTAAAGGTACAGAGCATGAGAGTGTGAAAATGTCAAGAGGAGTTAGTGACCTAGAGGAAGAGAAAATGATGACAGGGACATAGGAGAGAAAATGAGTGAAGAAGGCAACACATATACTTAAATAATTTGCACTGATTATCCATGCCTTTCCCCAACTGAATACAAAATGGATCTTAAACAAAAGACAATGTGCAATAGACAAGTTCAACAAACATGTACAAGATAACCGGGCACCTATTTGTTTTTGCAGTGCACCTCTGATATAGTAAGTCCTTCTTTGCTTGGTCGATATTTTCTTCTAATTATATCCCACGAAAATCTATTGTAAGTAATTGATCTTAATAAGGATTGTGAATTCCTCGAAGCACTGAAACATTAAATTCATAGTTGCTTTCTAAGTATGCTAAACATTGGCCTAGAAAAAGGCGGCAACCACGTGGAAGGAGTTGCTTAATGACCTGTTGTATTTGGAGTCTTTTTTGTGGGATTACAAAAAACACTGTTTTCTCTCTCACAGCAGAAGGAGGCAAGGAGGGGATTCGCTGATTTGAACTTAGGGACTTAAAACTGCCCGTCGAAGGGCAAATCAAATTAAACAAATGGGTACATCGTTGCAGCGGGAGCACATCTACCAACAAACTAATTCTGGGTCCGCCTTTCCCTCCCTAACCTGCATCCCAACTGTAACCCTCTGTATTCCCCTCAGTGTCCTTCTGTGTGTATTTATTCTTCGAATTGTATCCATATTATTGTACGGTATTACTGTATGCCCTTTGTGAGAAACCAGGGAGTGTCTCACCCGCTAGACCCCAGGGGTCTCTTGCTCAGGTGGCACGGGCACATACATCGTCTTTGGATCCAGAGCCTGGGTGTGGATAGTGTGGGAGGATTACCTGGATGACGGGTCCTCTGGAGTGAGGGTGAGGCTCTAATGGTGAGACGCGGTATCCCCCCTTTCCAATAACCCAATCCCATCCTATTTTTAGGTTATTCCAACATCCCACTTCCCACCCCCTTTCGTACACAAATACTGAGCCAAGGACGAGGAGGTCTAAGAGGAAAAAGATTGCAATCATACGTTACACTTGACATGTCCCGTTAACATGGTCAGGCAACTGACCACAATTGCATACACCTGACACACATTAACTCTGCCCACACGAATAAAAGGTGGAGCACTCGGACACACTCTGAGCAAGGTCAGACATGGAACGAAGCAGTACTTTCAGGGGCGCGGCAAGCCATGTGGAGCAGGACGACAGACCGAGGGACAGAAGCAATGGGTAGAGAAATACTGAACCTCCCTGAGAGAGTTTGTTACCTCCCTGGGATCCTGAAAGTTGCGGATGAAAGGCTGATTGAAAGGAAAGAGAAAGCTTGCATAGTGTTTCCACGTTATCAGCCACCCTCCCGGGTGAACAACAGAGTTGGGGAGGCGATACGCCAGCTGTGAACTGCAAACCTTGACTCCAGGAACAGAGCCGTGAGCAAACACAAGGAGTTCAAACAGCCAGTTAGTGAAGTGAATGCCCTGAAAGACCAGTCTGAGTGAGACAAAGATTGTAGTGGCTACTGTAAGGAAAGCATAGTATCAACAGTAAGGCAGACAGAAGTGACCACAGTTCAAGGGTGTTTATTGAACTTTCACAAGGGTGTGATAAACGCCCATTTAAACCTATATCTACAAATGGGAGAAAGCTACGACCATCAAATATTAATAATGCACTCCTAGTGGAGTCTTGTCAAAATAAAAAGAGCCTACACTAGAAAAAACTATTGCCAATCTTTAAAACTAATTTACAAATAATGTGGAGTGATGTTCACAAAAAAAGAAAGAAGTGTTCACAAAATGATAAATCAGGATATTCGGGCCATAGGCCTCCCTTCCCCACTTTTTCAGCACGGGGCAAGGCGGGTCACTCAAGCAAAGCACACACTCTAGCTTCTGCGGCACGAGGATACAGTTTGTTTTTCACAGTTCAGGACCTTCTGTGTCTAAGTCTCTTTACTTCTTGCAAGTCTCTTGACTCAGAGGGCCTGGTGTACAAAAGAATAATAACACGCAAACGTTCATGTCCTTTTTCCGTGTTCAATTTGGGTGTTCATCATGGATCCCCTCAGCCGGGCTCAGATCCCTTTCAAACCAAAAAGTTCAATGCTGGATCCCCCTCTTCTGGGTTCAGATCCCTTTCACTCACTCAATTAGTCTCCCTCACCCAGGCTCGGACCAATTGTGATGTACATTAAACTATCAAAGACTTTCGAATGTGCACAGGGTTTGGCTTGACCCGCTGCATGACCACTTCCATCTTAATATTCCTTTTTCTCAGACTTAGCATCAAGTGGATACCTAACAGACTTTCGAATAAGCGCCCATGTGGCACCGGACCACTCTGTGTATTGTATCTCTTCTTGGCCTCCCAAAGTTCAATTACAAAGTTCGGCTACTCCTTTTGGTTTCCAATTATTTGCGTTGCTCTTTACAAACACCTCACACACTGTTCACAATGTTGCTGCTTGCAACCTTGGTTCAATAGACAAGTTGGTTTGATATCAGTCTCTCTGACACACCGGCTGTGCTGTCTTTTCTGATTCTGCTTTGTTGTAGCAGTCGAGGACAGTACCACGGCAGCAATCACTCGTCCCCGACTTGCTTACTGACACGGGAGAGCCCCGGATACCTGCGTCGCACTGTACAGGTTTGATCAGCCTTAATTCCTGGTCTTAGGTTTCTCACTTTCCAAGGCTCATGAAAGTAACGGCCCTTAAAGGTCAAGGGTACTTCCCTCCTTGCAACCCTCTCCCGTCTCGCCATCTTTCTCCTTGTATTAAACTGCCATCTTGGAACTGCTGTTTCCTCATGTGTCTCACCTCCCTCAGACTGTGCTTTCGTGCTCCGCCTTTTATCCATGTGGGGAAGTGTGATGGAAGTCAGGTGTGTGTAATGATCTGTATTTGCCTGACTTTGCCTGACTGGGACATGTCAGGTATACGGCTCTGGTATTAGTCCCTTGTCCCTCACAGTGAACTGTCTGTGAGAAGGTGTTTGTGTCGGGAAAGGGGGAGGGGGGTTGAGTTCTTAGGTATCCTAGCTGGTAGGATGGGGAAAAGGTGTTATAGGAAAGGGAACACTGCGTCTCACCCTCCGGTGTCCCACTTCCACTTCTCGAAGACCCCTCATCCAGGTGATCCTCCCACACTGGTTTACCCCCAGTAACTGGATCCAAAAGGCAGAGCCGTTTCCTGTCCATCTGGATGACAGATCACCGGGGACTAGCTGGTGAGACACCTTCAGGTTTCTCACACTACAAAGTGGCAAGCGAAGGTTGCACGTAGGACCTGACAGAAGAAATAAAATATATCTATACCATATAAATCTCCTGAAAGAGTGGAAAGAAAATCCAGATGCTTCCAACTCTTCCATATTATCCTGTCTGGTACCACAGGAGGTTGATCATTTAGATCTCATCCCCCGAGAACTACCTAAGGATAAACAGAGACTTAAATAACCTTGTTAATGCTTTTCCCCAACGTATTTTCTGAAAAACCCGGAAGAGTAAATGGTACTTATTACATCAGAACCCCAAAAGGGAATGTAGTACATCTAAAACCATACAGACTCCCGGAGGCAAGAAAGGAAATAGTTCTTGATGAGGTTGAAAATATGCTAAAGGCAAATGTTATCGAGCCCTCTTCAAGCCCATGGTCACTCCCTATCGTTTTGGTAACTAAACCTGACCACTCCTGGAGATTTTGCATAGATTTTAGGCAGGTCAACACCATCTCTGCCTTTGATGCCTATCCCATGCCCCGTATTGATGACTTTGATAGATAAACGGGGGAGTGCAGCATTTTTGTCAACTCTAGATTTAACAACAGGATATTGGCAGGTCCTAGTACATGGACCTAATAAAGAAAAGACAGCTTTTTAGACCCCAATAGGGGCATTCCAATTTAAGGTCTGCATGGGGCGCCAGTGACTTTCCAACGACTTATGGACAGAATACTCCAACCTTACTCTGAGTTCTGTGGGGCCTACATTGACAATATCATAATCTATATCAAAAATGGGAAGACCATCTCTCCCATCTTTACACCATTATGAGGGCACTCCAACAGACCGGATTGATGGGCAAACCAAGTAAATGCAGATTAACTCAATCAGCAGTAAAATATCTGGGCTTCTGTGTAGGGAATGGTAGTGTACAACCTCAGCAAGAAAAGGTAAAAGCTGTCCTAGATGTTCCCACACCCAAGACCAAGAGAGATCTTCGGACATTCTTGAGTTTGATTGGGTATTATCATACTTTTAACTGAGAAAACATCAAGGTTAACTGACAAATAACGCAGGACCTCAGAAGATTGGACTGAGGAAAATATCTGTTATAACAACTTAAAACAGACCCTATGCCAGAAGCCCATACTAAAAGTGGCAGATTTCTCAAAAGAATTTACAGTACAGACTGATGCCTCCCTGACAGGATTAGGAGCGGTATTATCTCAAGTACACAATGGTTAAGAAGATCCCATCTTATCCACTAGTCGTAAACTATTTCCCAGAGAAAATAACTTCTATGTCCTAGAATTAGAAGCCCTTGCCATCAAATGGGCAATTCTCCATCTTCCATACTATCTACTGGGGAGAAAGTTTACACTTGTTACTGACCACTCGCCCTTGGTATGGATAAGTGAGAGAGAAGAGTCTAACCCTCGAGTCATGCGATGGTTCTTGGACTTGCAACCCTACTGTTTCCCTGTATAACACCGTAAAGGTAAAGGAAATGTTGACTTCCTTTCCCGCTTCCCCTGCAAAACAGAGGTGTCCACATCACTTAGAGGAAGGGTATGTGAGAAATCAGAGGGTATCTCATTGTCTAGTCCCTGAGGGTCTCTTGCTCAGGTGGCCAGGGTATGGCCATCGCCTTTGGATCCAGACCCTGGGGGTGGACTAGTGCGGGAGGATCACCTGGGTGAGGGGTCCTCAGGAGTGGTGGTGAGGCATCTAATGGTGAGACACAGAATGCCCCCTTTCCCATAACCCGTTCCCATCCTATTTTTTAGGTTATTCCAACATCCCAGTTCCCCCCCTTCCTACACAAATACTGAGCCGAGGAAGAGGAGGTCTAAGAGGAAAAAGATTGACACTTATATGTTAAACTTGACATGTCACGTTAATAAAGTCAGGCAATTGACCACAATTGCATACACCTGACACACATTAACTCTCCCCAAAAAAATAAAAGGTGGATCACTGGGACACACTCTGAGCAAGGTAAGACACGGAACGAAGCAGTACTTCCAAGGTGGCAGCAAACCAGGTGGAGCAGTACAGACTGAGGGATAGGAGCAAGGTGTAGAGAAATACTGAACCTTACTGCGAGAGGTTGTTACCGCCCCGGGATCCTCAAGGTTGTGGATGAAAGGCCGATTGAAAGGAAAGAGAAAACTGCATAGTGTTGCCACGATATAAGCCCCACTCCAGGGTGAACGACAGAGTTAGGGAGGCAAGACGCCAGCTGTGAACTGCAAACCTTGACTCCAAGTACAGAGCCGAGAGCAAATACTGTCACACGTCTGTGAGACAAACATCGTAGCGGCTCCAAAGTGGCAAGCGAAGGTTGCGCGTAAAACAGCAACCGTGAAGAAAGCGATTAAAGACTTTCGTTCATGATTAAAGACGCAGCGCGATACCAAGTAGTAAAGTGGTCACACCGTAAGAAGCGGTACAATCAAAGGTCTTTGTGATATCGCACAGACAAGAAATAAATGGAGAAACCAGGAAACAAGGCATGCACTGACTGAGGGGAGCATGCGAGTGAAAACTGCAAGTACCAGAAGGCATTGCAAGAAAGGTTCATTTGTTGAAGATTTTTGTTGAACTTTCCTTTTGTATGTTTGCAAAGCTATAATTAATCAAGGAACATTTGTATTATAAAGGGAAAAGCAAATGAGACAAAAAGTTGAAGTGGTCATGCAGAGGTCTTAGAAAATTCCTTGCACATTCAAAAGTCTTTGATGATCGAAAAAGTAAAAAAGAGGCTTGGGCATGACTGAGGGGAGCCTAGTGAATGTGATGCAAAGCCCGGGGAAAGGAACCCCATGAACTGTGATATAAAAGGTCCGAGCCCAGCAGAGGGAAACCTGGGTGAAATTGTACCTCTGGAGAAGAAGCTGTGCCGCGATTGTGAACTATGGTACTTTTGCTGAACTGCTGCCAAAAAAAGGAACTTGATCATGGTAGGCCAAGCGGTCCGTGTACAACGATCTTTGAACTGCATCTGTGTGTATGGAGCCAGAGTGTGTCACCTAAGCCAAATGTGCCACCTTAACACATGCCGCAAAACGTGGGTCGAGACAGTTGCTCAGCCACACTGACATTTGTTTTTTACACTGATTTTCTTTTGACCCAATCTATATCCCTTCATCCATTTGTTATCTTAGAGTAAGGACAGGCATTAGGTTTATTTTAGCAATGGGCATTAATATTATGACAAGACTGACCAGAACTGTGTTATCCCTACCCCCCATTCAAAATATACAAATAAATGTTTTGAAACTTGCACTCGTGCGTCAGTGTCTACTTCTGGTATCATGCCTCCTTTACACCTTGTACTACAGCAATCTATTACTTCACAGTTGGTCTTGCACTATATAGGAGCCAGGGCATAGACACACAACAGACTACCATCAGCATAAAGAATAAAAAACAGACAACCAACAGTAAAGATGAAACACTCAGCAGACCACCATTAACACACAATACATGTCCCAGATGGCCTCAACATCCACAGTCAAAGAGAATATTTATTACTCTATTTACTAACATTTTAAATAACTGGTCTGGGAGGACTGGGTCTGTTGAAACTAAAGTGTCCCTACAGCCCTCCCAACCCCTCTGTGGGTCCTGCATTTTAGCCCAGGTATTGCTAACTCCCAGAATGTCCCCGAAGCATTCTAAAGCATGGTAACCCCCTATTGACTAGGTCTTTTATAATCTGAGGGAAACCTAAAGTAATACTAAATAATGTTCTTATTGTCAGCAGACTTATTTCACCAGGTTTCTTGACTACTCTTTCCCCCTCACAGTCACCCTCTCTTTTTGTCTATTTCTCCTTCTATACCAGACTCTGCTCTCTGCCTTCGAGATCTTCCTATCATGAAATGCAATACAATGCATTGAGGAGGTTAGCCGGTGAATGACCACCAACAGGCTCCAAGTAAACCCAAATAAAACAGAGATGATTTTGTTTGGGCCTAAACATCTGCTAGTGGAACACACCTGTTGTACGCCTGCACCATGCATCTTTGGCATAAGAATGACCTTCGTATCCAAGGTAAAAAATGTGGAGTGCCTATGGCAGTCCAATCTAGGCTTTGATCAGGTAGTAGAAGCCAAGGTACAATCTGTATTCAATTCTCTACGCCTCCTTCAACATGCCCTCCCATTTATCCCCCAGAAAGGCCATGCGCAATTGGTCGGAGCGTTGGACAATTCCAGGCTGGACTATGGGAATAGTACCCTTACCGCTATACTTAACAGACAAATTAACCACTTCAGAGGGCTCAGAATGCAGCAGTCCGATTGATATTTAAAACACCCAAAACTCTATCTATTTCCACAATGCGCTGGCCAGTTCATTGGCTCCCAATCAAGCAGGTGTTTAAATGCCTAAATAATCTAGCTCCAAACTATTTATCTTGCAGGGTGGTTTATTATAAGCATACGCGCCTTTTCCGATCCCTTGACAAGCACTAATTAGTGATTACGACCACCCAGATTTGTCCGACAGACATTTCTTGATATATGGACATAGATTATGGAACTCAGTGCCTTTGGATATTCAAAGTTTCATGTCATTTGTTCTATTCCGGAATGCACTAAAGATGCATTGGTTTACTGAGTAGTTCTACCTTTTCATTCTCCCTCTGGCTTTGAGTAATAGTGTTACTGGTGTGGATGAGAACTTAGCAACATCTGTGCTTGCATGCTGTTAATTCTTCCGGAAGTGTGTTAGAAATACATCTAAATCAAATCAATCCCCGGCCTCCCCTTCTCTGTCTCTAGCTCCACACCTTCCTTCTTCTCTACCTGCCTTTGTTCCTTTCCCCAATCTCTTCTCCCCTCTCCACGCTTTCAATCCCCTATTTACGCCTCTATGTCCTGACCCTATCACACACTCTCCTCCCCCCTCCTACTCTTTCCATCCTCCCTCTGGTACTCCCACCTTACACTCTCTCAGCACTGTTCTACCATACCCCCTTTAACTTATACTCACACTCACTCCCTCTCCAAATACCCCTACACTTTTCTCCCTCTCTCCCACCTTTCGCACTCCACTTTTACAGCACTACACACAATTGATACCACTCTCTCCTATATACTATACCTTGCCTACATTCTCACAAAACACTGGCATAGTCTCCTCGGTACTCTCCTCTACTTTTTGCCCTCCCCTTATCCTCTTGGTCTCCACCACTCCACCTGACCTCACCAAAACACCTGTCATTCTCCTCTGTGCTGGCTAGGCTTTTGTGGCCCAGCCTTCCCTTTATCCCTCCTCCTGGTTTCCATTGCTCCTCCTGGTCACATGCTCCCGCACCCAATCTCTGGCTAAGTTATCCCTCTGGTGCTGGGTGCTTCCTCTGTAAGGCTTCAAGAAAGCTTTTACCTTTTACACCCGCCCACGTTTCAGTCTCCTCATAAGTGGTGACAGCCATGTGCTCAGGCACTCGTTTCCTTTGTGATTTTCTACATGTGCTGGCAAGTAATGTGTCCAACTGGGTTTTTAGAGGCTTTCGATACTCCCTGCCCTGCAGTCGCTTCTCATTTTCAGTTAATTTTCTGTTGCTCCTTCATTCCCCTCGGGTGCGTCTGGGGTTGGTGGGTCGGGTGTTGCGTGTTTCATCTCTGTTGGGCAGAACAAATCACAGTTTATTCCATTTCGGTTCTTGATTCCCTTCTCCCGAGTTCAGTCCGAGTTTTCTTGGTTACACCGAGATGCATTTTGGGAGATCCTGTTCTGAAAAAGACAAAAAGGATCTCTGGCCAGGAGAGAGGCTGAGAGGCATTGTGGAAGTGACTGCGGTATCAGCAGCCCTATAGAATGCACACTTGGGGGCAGAGGCTGGTCCACTCCCTACTCCCTCTCCCTTCTTCTGGGGTAGAACTGGCTCTCGCATGCACCTTGGTAGGCCGCCTCCCTCAGGGGAGTTGGGGTCCCTAATCCCCCTGAAAGGATCATGACCCTGACTCTGTCACATACACTATTGTTAACACAAACACGGTAATGGACCTCCTTCAATCCATTCAATACACAATTGACCAGGCAATAGAAAGTGAAACAATTTTAACAAACACGACACCCTATAGACCAGCAAATACTACAATAACACGGATGACAGAAATCCTGTGTGTATCAGCGCTGGATCCATGAATGATAATCACATCTGGTTGATTCCAGTAAATCAAGGGTCAGGACACTTGAATGTATATTTTGTCTTGATTTAATCAGAGATCACATAAGGAAAGCCAACACGTCTTTCGACCGTAGGTCTTTATCAAGGCTTTGCAAGTTGGTGGTGATGTGCAGGTGTATTGTGGTTACATAGTTTCTGTGACATATCGTGACCCTGCATGTTTCAAGACATCCAATGGAGTGATATAAAAAGACATGTTCCATGTTATATTGTGTGAATGGTGTGGTGAATCGTGTTGTGACATGTTAAACACCAATTTTCATTATATACATGAATACAATTCATGTCGGAATGGTTATAGTTTTTTATAAAATGAACAGACATTTTTTTGGTATTTAAAAAAGAAAAATGTTTGCACTAAGGAAAGGCATGACAAGGATTGTGGGTAGAGGAGGGAGGAAAATGAGGCGCTGGTTAGCACAGATCACTAAAAATAGCATAAAGATACTTCGTAGCTGGTTGGAATGCTTACCAGATTATGGGCGCGATTCATGGAATGATTACCATGAAAATAGGGGGCTTCCACGCGCAAGCGCCAGTTTGTGTATTCATGGAACCAATGCGGTGGGTTTACAAGGGACTTGCGAGAAATCTGTGCCAGTCCAACACGTCACTGCGACACCACAAACGCCTTGAGCGAGACTCGTAGCAAAGGGGCATTGGGTTCTGCGCAGTCGCCTAAAAAGGGGGCGGAATATATGGAATGGGGAACAACAACCAAAAATATGGGCGGAACGAGAGATGTACCAAAGTAAAATCCTTGCAACGCCCATACGCGTGCTAAAACCTTGTATTCATGGAATTGAACAGGGCTTGCCGGCACGCAGTAAAATACGTGCAAATCCTGAAACACGTACGCCACACGATAGCTGGCGGATACGTCAACGCACACAAAAAAGAATGCCTAAAAAGCCAGCATGATCAACAAACGCACGTATACAGCTATGATGAATGTACCATTTGTCACAGCAGTGATCGTGGGACACCGCAGGATGAGGATGGCCAGGGCCTGGATATTTCTTCCTAGGACCAGCCTTTTTGGGATGCCTGATGACCAGGTCTGTGGCAGGTATATGTTTCCACCTCATATCATATTAGACCTGGTCACGGAGTGGGAGAATGACCTTACATCACCACCCTGTGCTCCCAAGCACTGAGCCCCTTGCAAAAGGTGCTAAATTTTCTGCTTTTTTTGGCCACTGGGTCATTTCAGGAGACAACTGCTATAGGTTGGGGAATTTCACAGCCCACGCAGTCACGCTGCCTACACCAGGTGTTGGCAATAATGACTGCACGTTCCTCAGTCCGCAGGCACATCTACGTGCCCAGAACACCTGCAGAAAGGCAGGCCGTGGTCCAGGAGTTTTATGGGGTGGCTCACTTCCCTAGAGTGCTTGGTGCCATCAATTGCATCCATGTGGCTCTACGTCCAGCTAGGGCGACAGAGCACATAGATCGCAATCGCAAGTACTGGAAATCCATCAACGTGCAGGTTGTTTGTGATGCCAAGGGTATCATCACTTCTGTATATGCAAACTATCCAGGGCCCACCCATGATAGTTTCATATTCAGAATGTCACCCCTACACCGGGCCCTGGAAGCTGGGAGGCATGGCAACACATGGCTCATTTGTGAGCATCAATGCCCATGCACATGAATGCATGTCACATAAACACAAATACACACCAATGACAAACATTTTTGCCTCCAAAGGGGACAGTGCCTACACTCTGAGCACCTACATGATGACACCAATACGGAACCCTGTCACACCACCCCAGGTAAGATACAACACAGCCCATATTGCAACTCAGGGCATAGTAGAGCGCACATTCAGAGTGCTGAAGTCACGTTTCTGCTCCCTTGACCACTCTGGTGGTGAGTTGCTATATGCACCACCACTAGTGTGCAGGATCATTGTGGCAGCATGCGTCCTGCACAATGTTGCAACACGGTGTGGCGTACCGCTGGACATGGTGGTACCTCCACACCCGCAACCACATGCATGCTGCTTGCAGGTCAAAGGCACGTGGCGAGGCTACCCTTACCCAGCTTGTGGCTACATTATTCACCTAAAATCCAACCCCTGTGGAGTGCACACAGCCCTGGCACATTCCAGGTGCCATTCAATGATGACAAAGGGCCAATCATCTGTGCCCACCAAACCACCTTGAGAATGTGTCCTTGGAAGTGCAACATTGTGTGCATCCCTTAGAACTAAAAGTAATTTAATGTTGGGTTTCCAAAAGAAATACATAGAAGAGGGGCCATGCCACTACCACCAAGCCAAACTAGACATCCAATCCCCCGTGTGTCACATAAACCGTACCATATATCATGTAAAATTATCACCAGACTGTGCTATGGTATGTAATGTGAAAGGAAACAGATAAATGGCCGAAACACAATATAGGTGTCTCAATGCGCTCAACGATGTATAGAACAAGTACAAAAATAACACCCACTCAAAGAGATCCATAATATTCTGGACAGGAACAGTAATTGCATGCTAAACTATTCGACACCATCAACAGTGCATGTAACAGTGAATCTGTCGGACAGTGATTCATCATGTTTTCACAAGTGCATCAATATGCCATCATGCAGGGACCGAGGACAAAGGTGGAACAGACAGACACCGTACCTGTATGGTACAATCTGAAGGATCAGGTGCACAGATGTTCAGAGGGGTGTGGTATTCAGAGGATGGTAACACGTTCAGGGGTGTTTCAAGTGCAACCAGTCTGTTGATGCTTGGGTAAGTGCATAGAGATGCAACTCTCTCGGGTCAATCCCCAAGAGCAGTGATGATGACCCAAGTCCAAGTCACAGAGGCAACTGCCCCACAAGTTGACCAGGGCTTGTGAGACCTTAAGGCATATCAAGCAGACAGTCATCAAGCAGCCAGTACAAAAGGAATGGAGAGAGTGAGAGAGCAGAGGGATTTTTAGCAGGGAAGAGGGAGAGAGAAGGAAGAGTAAACAATGAAACACATGGGTAGGTCATGGAAAGCAAAGAAATGAGTCCCCAAACCGAGGGCGGCAGGATGTGTATCCCAGAGGTTGGCCCCTGCTGATGGTAAATATCCCCTGCAAAAAATCTCCATCAATAACTGGCTCACGTGAAGAAGGTCAGAGTAAAAGGATGAAATGGCTCTGGAGGGACAGCATTGAAGAATGAACATTAGCAGATAGGGAGTAAGCACACACTAATAGTTGAACCATAAATTCGACCCAGCAAATCTGCAAAACATTCCTAATCCCACAAACCCTGATAGGGATCAGATGTGCCACTCATTAGACCTTATAAAAGTTGAATGATGCACACCTCAACTCAAACACCTGCCCCTGCCACAGTCCACAAACAGTTGACCATGCTACACACTCACAACCAACCATGAAAGCCGGATACACAGAAAGCACAGTTATCATAATCAGTAAACAGTGTCCCCAGCAATCCATCAGATTAACAAGACCATGACCATCATTGGCATCACCCCAGGGTGAGTAGTACAACCCTCGAGCAATGGTGACAGAGCTAAAGGTTAGTAAAGACAGAGTGAACACACACAGTGCCCCGCTCCGATGCAAACACCACTGAAGTGTCAGCAAATGCCATGCACTCACCTGTCCATGGAACTCATCTGCCTTGCATACGATGGACACCATCGGGAGACGCTCTACCTACATGGAATGTAATGCAGAGTAACAGCACAAAATACATGCACATACAAGATCACAGTTGACACCAGAAATAAAATATGCATACAACACAGAGTGCAGGAGCAACACAGGGTGAATGGCCATTGACATTGATTTGTACAGGAGTACAGTGTACCACACCAGAGAGAAGGAGAGAGAGAGTGGCACAGAGTGAATAACAAGGAATTGACAGATCATGGAGTCCAGGGCCTGGTTTACCAATGTACAATGACATGCTGCACAGCACAGTGGGTGCGCCCATTGAGGTATTCACATATGTAGTTTACACAGTGGTATGAGCTCTAATCAAATTACCACAACGCCATCTGAGCATGCAAAGGACATATGAAAGACTGACACATGCAGCAAAGACGACCAACAATGACGCATGCCCAACATGCAAGACAGTGCAAATGCTTACCAAATAACTGTGTCTGCATGTTGTAAATCCCACATGACCTTCACAAGTAAGTGTGTTTCCTAATTTGTTAAAGGAAGGACAGTGTCTTGTGGAGGGCATGAGGAGTGTGGACTTTGAATGCTGCAGGATGTCTCACCCAGGACAGCAGTCACTGCCACATCACAGACATGGCTAACATATTAAAACACACATTGTGCAGTATAATTGACACAGTACGCACGTGCCATGGAAAAACACAGCTATGATTACCTGCACATGCCATCCTGTGCAACCCCATGCTGTTAGGCAGAATCCTGTGCAGTGCCCATAGGGACCACTACACACAATTAAGACTACAAGTGGTAATACAAGTTCACCTTTTGTACAAGCCCGTACTACTATGTTAAAGTGGTAGAAGTAGCGGAGAAGCCAGGCTTATCTCAAGAGTATATGAGCAGTAGCAGAGATTACACAAAGGGACCACAATTACTGTGACTCAAGCAAACACTGACTCAAGGTTTCAGGTAAAAAAATATAAGTACATTTATTTTTTAAACCATTTGTTATAAACACAACACTTCTATTAATTCAAAACCACACGTAAAATACACTACAACCAACCAATTCACTTGGTACAGAATAACTCAAGGTAAGTCCCCTATGGTTTAACGGACCGGTGTTGTGAAACAAAAGACGTTACCGGGAATACATATGCAATAACTTTTTGACAGTAAGGACAGTTCGGTCTTAGAAAAGATACTCGTATCCGCGGCAGTAAATGTTACCGGGGCAAAAACACACTTAGCACCTGAGTTAACCAGAGAGAGTTGGGGGCAAAAATCATAGGCAATACTTTTGTCAGGGCAGACAGAATCAGAGAACACTAGTTGACAGAAATTCAAGAGTCAAGAGGCTGGAACCAGTGTCAAGTGGAACCAGATTCCTGCTGTCGAGGATCACACAGTTGGACAGTTCAAGATTCAACGTTGTCAGGAGTACTTGGATATTGTCAACAGAGGAAGCAAAAGTTATAAGAAGGAGGGAAGATAAGGACAAGCCTTGGAGGAGGAGAAAAGGGATTCACCCTAGCTCCTCGAAGCAGAACACAGTACCTTATTCAAGGAAGAAGCTGGTGCCACAGTAGTTGTTCCTGGTAGTTTCCTGCAGACCCACGGTTCCTGGAGCTTCGGCAAGAAGGAGGATGTCTGAAGGGGGTCTGCACTACGCAGGGATGAAGCCAGCAGCAGCGACGGTGAATAAAAGGTGCGCTCCTTAAAAGCAGGAGAGGCTCTTCAGATGGCTATCCGGACCACTACCGCAGGGTGCAGCGATTTCGACCAAGAAGAGGATCCTCTGGCTGTGGCAGATGAGCTGGTTATCCCCACCAGGCTCAAGGGAAGAAGACTCCGGACTGGATCTTCTCTGGTCGCCGAAGGGTAGATAGCTCAGGACTGCAGCAGGGCTTCACCAGGACGGGATAGTTGAAGCAGCCGTCTTCTTCTCCGCTTCTCTTCGGTTCCTTGTAGTTCCAGTGGCGACGCTGACTTCCAGCCCAAAAGTACTGCCTTTTATGCGAAAATCCCCCATTCACTCAGCCTGCTGTCAATAACGCAGCAGGGGGGATGTCCAGCCTGGACAACCAACTCAGCCAATCATGGCAAAGTGCGACTTGGGTTTCCTAGGATACCCTGTGCAGGGGGGTGACTACACCCGTCCCTCACATTCAGCCCATCTAGACACCCAGGCGCCTAGAGGAGGGCTTCTTGGCAGAAGCCTGCCAAAAGACAGTGAACAAAGAAGGCAAACCTGGTTTGCCACGCAAAGTAAAACACAAGAAGGACTTTAACAAAAAGAAATGGCGAATAAACCTGACAGGAGCCAAAAGAAAAAGTATTTGGTCAAGCGGGTTTATGTTCGAGGCTAATATAATAGCCTAAAACAATACCACGTTTATATAGTATAAACACGGCCAAAAAGTTAGGGTAGATACCACTGCAACCAGCCAAGTCTAAATGTTAAAAGAGCAAAACAAGGCTCTAGGAGGTACAGATATAAAAGGCTAGGAAGTAACCCTTTCCAATACTCCATGTAACATGGGGTGTACTGGATCTGTGGTTAGATGACTATGTAAAGTTAATGGCAACTTTACCCTTTTCTGGGGGACAGTAGTCAGCCCCAGAAATGGAGTTGGTGGGAAGTCTAAAAAGACAACCCTGTGTCACTGCACTGAAGGTGCTGTGTAACACACAAAAGAAGGGGGGCTACGGAAGTGGTGTACTCCAGAGCCCACCATCACAAAAACAGATGAAATACACATGGCAAAACATGGGCAAGAGTGGGGGAAAAGCTCACACTCTTAACAAATGAAAAAAATAACTCCAGAAATCCACCAAACCTACTGAGGGACTCACTAGGTAAGGGAAATTAGCCATTGAATGAGAAATCTCCCTAACACATGCAAACATGCTAGATGACTTCACAAGGCATGCCTGCACTTAAACCACTGCACATGCATAGTCCCTGAGGAGTTAATGGCACACCTCAAGGGCAATCAATACAAAAAATAACAAAGACCACAAACAGGACAGGGCAAAACAAAATATGACATGCCAACATCTGGCCAGGGGGTTGAAAAAAAGGAAAAAAAATTAAATGTTGGACCGGGGTGGGAGGTGGGGCGGCGGCACTCAGGAGGGGGAGGGACAGGGTGCATGTCAACACCCACATGTGTGGATGTTGAAAAAAAACAATTACCTCCATGGGTTCATGGCCCGCACAGCTTTCATGGATCTGGAGGACTGTCGCTGCTGTCGCCACCTTCCTGTGTACAATGTGAAGGTGGTAGTGGTAAGGGAGGTTGACCACATTGAGCCCTGGCCTGGTCCTCCATGGCAGCAGACAGGCGGGACCCAGATGAATGCATCTGCAACATGAAGCCTCGAAGGTCTGCATGCAACACCTCACGGGATGCACAGAGTTCCTCCGAGATGGTATGACTCAATAGTTGCATCTGCTGTTGGTACTGTGTACTGCAGGCTTCCTCTAGCATTTCCATTTAAGCTCTGAGGCCAGAAACACTTTCCTCAGGGTTGCCCTTTGGGCCTGACCCTCTGCAAGCAGGGATGCCTGCATAGACCTCAGTTCGGCCCATCTGCTCCTGTTGCTAGCCTCCATGTGAAGCCTGTGTGAGTGGCATGTGGACCACAATGCCTGCAGCTGGTGCGCTACCTGTGTTTCTCATGAGAACGGGGGATTGGCCACCCTATCCATGCCCTCAGCCAACATCTCATAGGAAGCACCCTGTTGCTGTGCAACACGCAACATTGATTGCTCCCACACTGTCTCCCCAGCTGCGACACGTCCAACACGTGTGCGTGCCCCACGCCTGCCGGACCCAAGGGAGCATGGCCCTTTATGTGAAGCTGCTGTCTCTGGCTGTAGGACTGCATCCCTCCCTTGGTCATCCGCCCCAGGACCGGAAGCCAATAGAGTGAAGCATGGCCTTGCAGCCATAACCACCACAGACGACGTGGCAACACTGACTTGCCCTGTGAGGGGACATGACACCCTGCAGATGCACAGGCTACTACAGCTCCAACACTTGATGCACTCACCTCTGACAGCATAAAGGAATGGACATCCGGTTCACCATCAGAGCTACTCGTATAGTGAGTCAAGGCCCAGATGGACTGTAGCACCAGTGGATTCTCATGGGCTGTCACAACACGTACTCTGCTGGTGCTCTCTCGGGGCTCTACCTCCTTCCCTGAATCTGGTGGATCATCACCTGCACATGGACACAAAGACATGAATCATGTTAATTTCATATACTGCATGCATTTTCATCTCAATGCTTTACTGCAACAAATTTCCATGCATGTTAACATGCCATAATTTGCATACACACACTATGTACAAAGATCCCAGAGATCATGGTGTATGTAGACTTGCCAGCATATCCCATGCCCCTGACCATGTAAGCACTGCACACATTGCCAACAGACATGTACGTGTGGATGCACATCCTGTACCATGGCACAGCAAACAGTGTACTGAAACATGACATTTGTGACTCATCAAGTGTATATGCAACATGACATTAACCTACAGGAGAACATGTGCACACACAATTACAGCCAAGTCCACTACAATTACATCTACCAATATTGTATCACTGGCACAGGGAGTGCACACAATGTGCAAATGCCCCGAGTGTAGTGTCCCAGGTGTGTAGTGTGGAGAGAGTGATGACATGTGCTGGAAGATAGGAAGAGGGGACAGTGACACACAAGAGTGGCTCTAGGAGTCTACCTTGACTCCAACCTCACCATGGACAGGCATCTTAATGCCATTGCCTCCTCATCTGCATACTATTCCAAACTCATCTACGCAGCAAGACCCTTCATCTCTTCTCAAAATGGCCTCACTATTGCTAGGGCCATGATAGGATTCAGGCTGGGCTACTGCAATGCGCTCCTTGGTGGAACCTCCGGCAAAAACATTGCTAAGCTCCAACTTGCCCAGAACAACGCCCTCAGGGCCACCACAGGTTTCTCCAGGAAAGACCACATCTCGGACCTTAGAAGGCAGGTCCACTGGCTACCCATTAGGCAGAGGATCACCTTTAAAATACTCTCCCTCACACATAAATGCCTCCACGAACTTGCTCCCCCTTACCTTGCCAGAGGATCCCACGACCCACCTCTACCAGGCCCACTCGATCTGCCTACACTAACCTGATTTCTACACCCAAGACCTGCAGAGTACGTGCAGGTGGCTCGAGCTTCCCAGCTCTAGCAGCTTCACATTGGAACGTCCTACCCACGCACCTCAGGGGGATTGACTCTCACCTAGCCTTCCGCAAAACCTTAAAAACCAGGCTGTTTGTCTAAACCCTCCTGCCATGATCACTACAGGCATACAAATGTCATATGTAACCACCCTCCGCTTTCTATCTCTGTAACTAAGTAGCTATATTTTCTATGTTTACATAATCTTGCTTGCATACACATTCATGTAACAGCGCCTCGATGTCTATGGGCTGCAGTGCGCTCTACAAATGTAATAAATAAATAAATAAGTGACAGGGCCATGCACCCATGAGGGGTGTGTTTAGTGTGCCAGGTCAACATGGATGACTCCAGAAAAATATCTGACAAAGGGGTCAGTGCCATAGCTGCGGCAAGGATTTGCACAGTGTAGTAAAATGCTATGTCACTCATGGCACAATGTCCCGCCCGTTGACTGTGTTCATGGAAGGTATGGGTAGCATGAAACCACCTATGGACATGTGTGGATGGAATTACTACTACATGCAGTGCATGCTGTGTAGCACGTGCTTCAGACAGAAGCACTTGACTGGCATAGCTGAATCAGTAACATCACTGATGTAAATATGCAGATGCCATGCTGTGTTGGCATGCTGGAAATGTCTTTTAGTATCTGACGGTTGTTGATGACTACTGTCCCAAAGCGATTGTTAACCGATGTGCAGCACATGGGTTGCATGCACTCAAGTACACTAAGCAGGGGTCAGTACACCATTACATGGTTCGCCCATGGCAGTCATACAAATGCATGCATAAGTGCTACACAATCATACACATTCATGTTATCTACATACACTTATTCAGGATGCACACGCTTCATCACTCACCGGACGTTTCCTTGTAATCTGGCATGCCTCTCATGCCTTGCAGCTGATCCACATGAATCAACTCGCTCATGGCCTTTCCATGTGCTGTGAGCTCCTGCGGTGACCCACCTCCAGTCACCAGAGCAGAGGCGAGGTTGGCACCCAGCTTCAATTTGGTTCGACGGTGGTGGTCATTCTACCGCTTCATGACCTCACGAGCGGTGCGCCTCTCATTGCCCAAGGCGTTGATGCGATCCGTGACTCGCTGCCAGTGGACCATACGCTGAGCAGGCATAAGTGTGCTCCCTGGCCACGTGCACATGTCACATTGGTGTTCACGTACGTAGTCCACGAGGATGTGGAGTTCTTCATCATTGAAGCGCATCTTCCTCGATGTGGCGGCCTCCTTTGCGTGTTTTGGGATTGAGCCTTTTCGTGTTCTGCACGCTTTTGCCTCTTGGAAGGTGGTGCAGACCCTGTGTGCCTGGGACTACTAGTGGCCTGGGCCATGCTATCACCCACTGATGTTGGGTCAGTATCTGGCCCTGCAGGTCCCTCAACCTGGGAGCTGGGTCCATGGCCTATAACTGTACGTCCCTTCCCCTTGGACGCACAGCCATCAGCTGCCCCTGCGTGACCGTGTACCTGGGGGGGGACGACAACAGCTACTGTCGTAGCTCCATGACCCTGGCGGTTGTGGACAGCAGCTCTATCTGCAGGTGCCTCAACCTGGGTGCTTGGGAGGGCAGATGACCCTGCAGATCCCTGACCCAGGGTGCTGGGGTCAGGTGTTTTGCAGGGATGTCCCTTACCCTTTGACGCACAGACATCAGCTGCTCCTGCGTGTCAGTGTACCTGCAGGGGGGGGACAACAAAAGATACTGCTGTAGCTCTCTGACCCATGTTGTTGGGGACAGGAGCTGCCCCTTCAGCTCCCTGACCATGGGTGGTGGGTACAGCAGCATCACCTGCAGCTCCCTGACCCTGTTGGGGGTGGTGCACAGCTCTCTCTGCATGTCCCCGACCCGACCCTGTCCACCTCTGCCACCTTTCCCTCTTGGG
The DNA here is from genome assembly GCF_040938575.1 of Ambystoma mexicanum. Taxonomy (NCBI): domain Eukaryota; kingdom Metazoa; phylum Chordata; class Amphibia; order Caudata; family Ambystomatidae; genus Ambystoma; species Ambystoma mexicanum. Next base: position 798,582,699 of record NC_090926.1, on the reverse strand, counting down.
GCCTTCCCAACCATGGTACAGATGGATTTGTACAATGGGAGGCACAACAAGCAATTGTCCTGGGCAATAGGAGTGAGGGGCCAGGGTACGTGATGTAAAACGTACTAGTGTGGTCCAGCAAGGCTCAATATGACCCCTGGTGTAAAAATGAATAGGGCGCCTGTGAAAAGAAAAAGCGTTACGCGATATGATGTGGCACCCAGCAACACAAAAAATGCGTACGCAAAGCCCACGGAAACCACTGTGATGTTAATAATGGGGGTACGCGATACACGGGGCACCCAGAGTATGAATAATGCATACGCAACTTACCGTTAGCCTCAGAAAAAATAAAAGGACACTCGCGTGTGCGCTGAGGCAAATCCCCCACCAAAATAAGAAGCTTGCACTGTCACAGTAGTGAACAAATTACATGGCACCCCAAAAATTTCCACAGTCCACTCATGCATACGCTCCAATTCGCACGTGCAGTTTAATATTGTCCTATGCACTCCTTTATACCCAATCTGAACACCAATGCCAAGGGCTTATCATGTAACTTAGGTGATTAGGCCATTTCCTCTGATTTTACATGTACGTGCTGATTTTGAACGCACTGAGTAACTGTCACTCTGTTTCCGGCTGCCCACACGAGTAACACAGAAGACCCACGCGCTCCTGCCTTTTTACCTACCTCCTACTGCCCTGAACTGCCTCCTACGAGCCATCTGCTGCTGCCTGCCCACTGTGTCTGGCTGCTGCCCACCTGCCCTGCAAGTTGAGTGCCTGCTGTCCAGCCATTGCTTCTGCTCCTGTCCTTGGCTTGTGACCACCTCAACTGATTCAGAAGACACTCAACGTGCCAGAACATAACCACCGCTCCACAGCCCAGCCCCAGGACCACCTTGCCCACCCACACCTGCCTCGGAGGTTGCCATGGCAACCCCATGGCAGCGAGGCAGAGGGCTGTCAACTTCACAGCCAGGGAAGTCGGCATCCTGGTGGAGCATGTCCTGGGGCATTATGATGCCCTCATCCCCGGACCAACGCAAGTTGGCAAGGAAGGGAGGAAGCAGATCTGGGACCAGATTGTGAGTGCCATCCACGCGGAGGGGGTGGCACCCCATGACTACCACCACATGCACAAGCGCTGGGAGGACCTCAAATCCAGGACCCACAGCAAGGTCCTGTGCTTCCTCCAGGCTGGTGCCAAACAAGGGGTGCGCAGGGGCTGGATTAACACCACTGGCATGCGGGTCCTGGAGAAATTCTACCCGGCGCTGCACACCCAAATCTGCGAATTGCAGCAACGTCTGGAGCCGTTTGTTGAGTGTCCATGTGTTGATGGCCTCCACAGTGCATGTGCATGTTGATGTATGGTGGGAGTGTGCACCTTGGCCTTACAGCAAGTATGCCTCTTGTACGGATGTTTGTGTGCATGTCTCAGACAGTGCTCTACATGTGCTCTATGAACCATGTGTAATTTCAATGGTCTTACTTTTGCATTGCGTGTTGTACTGCAGCATTTCACAACGTGCACGTGGTTTGTCACATGTGTCTGAGACGTGCCCGTGTGAGAGATGTGACCGATGGGTGGTGTTGTCAACATAATGAACATGCATGGTGTTCATGTGGATGTGCCTAAGATGTGACTGTGTGACTTACCATCACTCCTGGATGGATGTAACGGGTGCATTTCAATGTGTGACCTAGTCTTGTTGCGGGATTGCTGTTGAGGGGACTCAGTGCAGTGCTTGAGGACTGTCAGGTGATGTGTGTGCATGACATGTGTATGGCCCATGATGCATGTGTGCGTAGCATGCTCAAATGATAGGTTGTGACAGTGCCATGTCCCCGGATGGGATTGTCTGTTGTGAAGGACTGTTAGGCAGAAACCTGTGCAGTTCCCTTAGGGACCACTGCAAAAAGTTTAAGACTACAGGAGTTAGCAGTAAACCCAATTGGTAGCAGTCTGCACCACCCAGATTTACCTGGTAGCTGTGGCTGAGCAGTCAGACTTCTCTCAAGAAGAGTTAGGCAGTATACAGAGCATACACAATAGGGCAGGTAAATAGAGTAGAACAAGCAAACACTGACCACAGCTTTGGTGTAAAAGATATATAATTATTTATTTAAAAACACATCTATAAAAACACACTGGCACTAATATCAAGCAAGTTCAAAAACACAGTCACTCAAGTATATACACTCCCTTAAGAGAATATTAGACAAGTCTTAAGTAAAGCACCACTTATTTTCAGACAGCGGTGAGCGCTTAACGCAGATGGCACTCTAATAATTTGGTTAACAGGGAGAGAAAGGCAGAGCATAAATTGAAACAGATCCCAACACTTTCAAAAGAACACAGCAAGAGAGGAAGGCAGAATAAAACCGTGAAGTTAGAGTTCCAGAAAGCCGGATCCACTTTAAGAGGATCACAACGAAATGTGTCCAAGGTCACACGGTTGAAAAGTGCACAAGAGTCTGGAAAAGGTTCAGAAAGGAGTTGGACCAAAAGAAAGGGACCAGTTAGATGGTCAAGAGACCAGCCCAGTCTAGAAGGTTAAGGATTTACTGTCACCTTGTAGCAATCTATAGAAAGGGAGGCCAGGCGGACACAGTACCTTGAAATGGTGAGAACACTCCAGCGGGGGCAGTTGCTCCTGGCAGCGGTTGCGAGTCGGAGCTTCGTCCGGCAGAAGAGAAGATCTCGTCGGGGAGGAAAGCAGGAGGTCGTGGTGCTGCCAGGGAAAAAACCAGCCGCAGAGTTTCTCGATTCAAAGGAGCGGTCCTTTTATTCGCGGTTCAGTGGTAAGTGGTTATCCGGTTGCTGGAGTGCTTGGCACGGGCAATTCGACCACTAGACATCCTGGTAGGCGAAAAGGAAAATGAACTGGTTGTCCCCATCAGCTCAAGGGGAAGAGACTCTCCGGCAAGAAGATCTCCTCTGTCGTCGGGAAGTGGTGAGACGGTTCAGCAGGGCTCCACCGGTGGTGTCGTCATTGCAGGTCGGCTCAGCTTCTCCCTCTTCGGATTTTCAGGTCCTGTGGCGACTTCTGAAGTTCCAGTTCCAAAAGCCCTGCTTTTATGCAAGAAACCCCCATTCATTCAGCCTAGCTGTCAAACAAACATGCTAAGTGGTGAGCCGGCCGGCTCACCACTTGGGCCAATCACACAAGAGTGCAACTTGAGTTGCCAAGGCAACTCAGTCCAGGGTGCCTAAACCCCCTCCCACACCCCCTTTGGTACCCAGACAGTGTGGCACCACTTTTGGAGGCTTCTGTGGAGAAGCCCACCAAAAAGTGGAACAAAGGGCTCGACTTGGGTTGGAGTCACAGAAGAGAACACAAACGCCATTTTAGAATCTAGTTCTGGCAAAAAATACCAACCGGTGAATTAATATTAAATAAATAACCCGACGGTATGTTCGAGGCTATAGGAATTAAATAATTAAAGTTGGTAGCCTCGAACAATGGGAAAATCCCGTAGGGATATATTCGCGGTCAAATATAAAAAGTAGTATCCATTGCCACCAGCCAAAACTCGATCAGGGGGGACTGAGACGTGCCCCCTCGAATAACAGACCCCGGGGCAATCGAATTGCCCTGACCAGTACGTCCACAATATGATGGATTGTACTGGTTTCTGTTCATAATTTAGGACTAGTAAAAGCCAATGGTGACTTTACATGCCCTGGGAGACAGTAGTCAGTCCCAGGGTATGGAGTCTATGGTGGGGTGCCACTATGACACCCCTGTGTCAGTGCACTGAGGGTGCTGTGTAACACATATAGTAAAAACACATGAGACCCTAAGGAGTAAACGACCCCATAGCCCATAAAACACATTAACAGTCAAAGGAACCCCTCAAATCATGTCCAAGAGTGTGAGGAAAAGAGTCTCACTCTTGGCAGGAGAAAAAAGCAACTCCAGAAATCCAGCAAAGCTGCTGGGGGACTCACTAGGTTAGGAAATTCAGCCTAAACAGAGAATTCTCCCTAACAAGGACCAACATGTATGTGTATGTATGTACATTGCATGTAGAGGATAGCCCAGGGGCAACGTGCTTGCCTTGGAAGCAAGACGACACGTACCACCACAGGTTCGATCCCCGGGTCCGCGCTTAGAAACCTCTGGGTATTAAGCGCGTTATAAATAACCTATCATATCATATATCATACCTGTGTGTTGTGGAGGGTGATGATGGTTGTACCCTTTACCAGTGTACTTCATGCACATATTTTTTGTACCAAACACACATTGGTGCAGTACCCTGAGGTTTGTGTTCTATGTCTCATTATCCACAGTTGCGTTGGAAGGAGAGGGCGGAAAAAGTGCTGTGGAGCACGGCAGCAGGGATGCCTCCACCAGGCAGAGACGCAAGGCCCAGTCACGCCCCCTGGAAACAACGTCTTCGGGGAGCGAGGAGACTGGTGCTGCGTCTCAAACATCGGCCACAGCTGCTGAGGGGAGGTCCAAGAGGGCGAATGTGGATGTGGACTCCTCGGGAGAGGGGGGGGACAGGTGAGCCACACAGAGGCCATGTCAGGAACTTGGATTGGAGGGTCTGGAAACGCTGGAGGCATTGATTGTCGCACGCGCGTTTCAGTCCTCACCCAAGATGGCGGACGAGTCCTTATATGCTGACTCCTCCCACCGACAGATGCGTTGTATCTGTTTACCAACGCTACGGTTCGTGAGGAAGCTTCGTCCGTGAAATTCTCTTTGCCTCTTCCCGTCTTTTCCTTTTTCAGCCTTCCTGGTCCGTCTCGTCGGATCGTCTACTTCCTTTCTACCTTTCGTATCCTCCCTTTGCCTGCTCCTTATCCGTTGCAATCCTTGCCACCTCCAGTCTTTCCTGTATAGTTTTTTGGTTTCCTGTGTCCTATTTATTTACTTCCTCCTGTTTCTCTCTAGTTCCTTTCTAAAGTTGTTTGTACACTCTTCCTGGTTTTCTGTCTTCCTGTTTTATACATTGCTAAGACTACCTTTATTACGCCCTTTTCAGCAGCCGGTTCCGGCACCTCAATTTCGTTTATTGAGCGGTCTCCCGCTCCGTAAGCACCTTACTGCTCCTTGTTCGGTACTTATTACTAGCTCTGACTGTTTCTCTCGATTCCCTTGTCCCCGTCACTATCGGGTTTTTCTTCGACTCCTTTCCATTTTTGTTAACCCTCCTTTTCCAGCTATTCATCAAACTTCTGCCACAATCAAACCTTCCCTTGAATTCTACCAACACCGGCTGCCTTCAGGTCATCAAGGAAGTGATCACAGCCAACTGAACCCATCTGAATTTACAGGGTTTTTTCCGCCTTTGTGCTTTTTCCCTGTTTAGGGCTGGCCCCCTGGGGGTCCCCGCGGTTAGGGTTTCTTCTCTGCCAAGGTGGCCTCCGGAGGGGCCAGACCCTACTTGCACGAAAAGAAGATCAGGACACCCAAGAGAGACACCCCCACGTCACGGAAGGAAAGAAAGAAGACCGAGACCATCCCAATAGAGTATACCTCTGAGGAGCCAGGTGAGGAGGAGGGGGAGGAAGTTCTTAAGCTTGACAGAATACAACGCCCAGAATCCACCATGGCGTCATTGGAACAGTATCAGGAACTAGTGGCAGCCATGCAGAATCTAACGATGGAGGTCCAGACCTTAAGAACTGAAAATATCACCCTCCGACAACAGGTTGTAATGCATCGTGACGACCGTGGAGACTTGCCTACGATGCCTCTATCCTTTGGCAAGTATGATGGGCACCCCGGAGGAATGAAGGATTTCCTCGATGCATGCAAGGTATATTTTGCCTTTCGTAGCCACACCTACGAGACTGCTCGATCAAAGGTTGGGTTTATAATAGCCAATCTAATGGGAAATGCACTTTCATGGGCTACACCATTTGTCACCAGAAATGAGCCAATTTTGGACGACTATGATCGTTTTACGGAGGTGTTTAAGGAACGCTTCGACAGACCGGAGGTGTTTTACTCTTCTTTAGAAGCAATCTTAGATGTCGAACAAGGAAACACTGATGTCCAGACCTATCTCTCCCGTTTTCAGAGACTGGCAGCCAAGGCGGATTGGCCAGATTCCGCCCAGCAAACCATTTATCGACGCGGCCTTCATGAAGATATCAAGGATGAGCTAGCCCGAGTAGCTCGACCTGTGTCTTTCCAGGACCTTGTTACATTGTCCCTTCAGATAGAGTTTCGTTTGAAGGAAAGACGATCCGAAAGAAGAAGAAGCCGAGGCACAGCTCGACCAACCCCTCTACCCTCATCTAATCCTCCCACCAGGTCTTCTCATTCCCCTGATGAACCTATGCAGATCGGAACAACCCGAGGACCGTTAACGCAGGAAGAAAGAAAGAGAAGAAGAGACTATGGGTTGTGTATGTATTGCGGCTCTTCAAAACACCTATTAAGAGATTGTCCTGAAGTACCTCCTAGAAGACAGGGAAACTACAACCCCCGATCTACAGCAAGGGAAGTTTCGGGGGAAGTCTCCAACACCCTTGCAACCGTACAAGAGCAGTAAACACTCCGGAGGATTGCAGTTTGATGGTGTTCCGAGTTCACCTTTGGCTGACAGAGGCCGGTCCCACTGAAGTATTAGCTATGCTTGACTGTGGAGCAGCAGGGAACTTTATAGACTCCAAGTGGGCAGCGGAACATCTTGTATCCACTAGAACCAAAGCCACACCTATCCCAGTGGAGGGGGTCGACGGTAGACCCTTGTCGTCTGGGCCGATAACTAAGGAGACAATCCCCTTGAGAATGCAGTTAAAACACCACGAGGAGTTTCTGGTCTTCGATCAGATCCGAGCAGCCCATTTTCCTTTGGTTATCGGTATTCCATGGTTAAGGAGGCACAACCCTCATATAGATTGGACCGCCAACAAGGTGCACTTCGACTCCAAGTTTTGTAAATCTCACTGTTTTGAATTACCTTCGGTTTCAAAGAACCCGGAGTCTTCCATAAGCAGAATCCCAGAACGGATCACTGTTGCTTCTGTTCCTCTCCACTATCAGGAATTCTCTGAGGTATTCCTAGATACCATACCCCGACAACTCCCACCACATAGAGCGGAAGACTGCTGCATAGACCTAACACCAGATGCAGTGGTTCCCTTTGGGAGGATGTATCCACTGTCGTTAACCGAAAGGAAGGCATTAAGGGATTACCTTGACGCAAACATACAGAACGGACTCATCCAAGAATCTAAGTCTGCTTGTGGAGCTTCGTTGTTCTTCATTCCGAAAAAAGACTCAGCTGAACTTCGCCCTTGTATAGATTACCGGGGCTTGAACAAGGTCACCATCCGGGATAGATACCCCATGCCCTTGATTCGAGATATCCTGGAGGCGGTTCAAGGAGCGGAATACTTTACAAAGCTTGACCTTAGAGGAGCTTATCACCTTCTGAGAATAAGACAGGGGGACGAATGGAAGACAGCGTTCCGTACCCCTTTTGGACTCTTCGAGTATAGAGTGATGCCGTTTGGCCTAGTAAATGCTCCAGCAGTCTTCCAAAGGTACATGGACAAGGTTTTTTCGGATATGCTATTTGTATCCGTGGTAGTGTATCTTGATGACATTCTCGTCTTCTCCAAGACTCTTCCAGATCACAGATCATTGGTCAAGCAGGTCCTACTACGTCTTCAATCCCATCAGTTGCTGGTTAAACCAGAGAAATGCATTTTCGAATCTACCTCTGTGTCCTACTTGGGATTCATTTTGTCCAAAGAAGGTATCGAAATGGATGCCAACAAGGTAAGGGCCATTACGGAGTGGAAGAATCCAGTTAACATCAAGGAGCTACAGAGCTTCTTAGGATTGGCCAATTTTTATCGGAGGTTCATCCCCAACTTCTCCAACAAGGTGTTACCTCTGACCTCTTTATTGAAGAAGGGTGTTAAGTTCATTTTTGGCGATGAACCCCAAAGGGCGCTCCAATTTCTAAAGAAATGCTTTTCTACAGCACCCATCTTGGTCCAACCTGATCCGACCAGTCCGTACATACTGGAGACGGACGCCTCTGCAGGAGCTGTAGGGGCAGTCCTACTTCAAGAGCAGGAAGATGGATATGAACACCCTGTAGCATACTATTCTAAGACACTTACCTGTAGCGAACGCAATTATTCTGTCATCGAGAAGGAGCTTTTGGCGATTAAAATGGCCTGTCAAGAGTGGAGACATCTACTACAGGGAGCTAACCATCAATTTACCATTCGAACGGATCATCGCAACCTTCGGGTTTTGCAGCAGATGGAATGTTCCAACGCCAGACATGCCAGATGGGCTTATTTCTTTTTACAGTATGATTTCGTTATTACATACATACCAGGAACAGAGAATAAGAAGGCTGATGCCTTGTCAAGAAGCCTGGGAGAAGAATCTGGTTCCTATAAGGGACATGAGCTTATTTTCCCAAAACTTACTGTGTTGGCATCTACGGTTTCCTTTCTACAAGATCTGGTACCACAGTATCAGATGTGCACGGAGTTTCCATCTAAAGTGAGCCGAGACAAGGACGGATTGTACTACTATGAAAGTGCACTCTATATTCCGACCAAGAAACTACAGGCACAGATATTGTCTTGGTGTCATGATACGCCTTTAACAGGACACTCAGGCATAAGGAAGACATATGACCTCCTACGGAGAGGTTTTTGGTGGCCAACCTTAAGAAGGGATGTAAATCAGTATGTTTCTACTTGTTCAGTCTGTGCCTCGAACAAATACCGAACTGGAAAACCCCTAGGTTTGTTGCAGCAGCATTCCTTACCAAACCGCCCTTGGGAGCACATATCCACTGATTTTATAGTAGACCTCCCTTCATCCTATGGCATGACAGTCATCATGGTGACCATTGACTCATTCAGCAAATTGGCCCATTTTTCTGCTTTCAAACAGATACCGTCTGCCTCCGAGATGGCAGCAACCTTTCTCCAGGACATAGTCCGTCTACATGGTTTACCCAGAACCATCGTGTCGGACAGAGGCCCCCAATTCACATCCAAATTTTGGACCTCTCTCTGCCAAATCCTGGGTATTCACAAGGCTCTCTCTTCAGGGTATCACCCGCAGAGCAATGGACAAACAGAAAGGCTAAATGCCAGCCTTGAACAATATCTCCGATGCTTCTGCAGTCCTCAACAAGAAGAATGGTACCGTTTTCTCCCTCAAGCAGAATTTGCCTATAATAACGCCTTGCATACCTCGATCCAGATGAGTCCCTTCTATTGTACATATGGGTACCATCCCCAACACTTACCCTGGCTTACCCCTCCTTCTACCAAGATCCCAGCTCTTGAGGGAGTTCTACAAGACCTACTAAATGTACACAGATTGGCCAAAGAAGCACATCAAGCAAGTCAACATTCGCAAAAGAAATGGGCAGACAAGGGAAGGAGTGGCAATCCTACATGGAAGATAGGGCAGTTGGTCTGGTTATCCACCAGATTCCTGCCGAGATGGGTTCATAAAGGCAAATTCTCCTCGCGCTTCCTTGGACCATTTCCAATTTACAACAAATAAACCCTGTGGCATTTAAGCTCAAGCTTCCGGCATATCTCAAAAGGGTGCACCCAGTCTTCCACGTTTCCCTTTTGAAAGAACATAAGGAGGACCCTTTCGAGAGGCCCGTATTCAGAGGGCGTACTCAAGTGTCTCCTGCTCCTGACGAATATGAAGTATCCCATTTAGTGGATTCCAGATACCACAAAGGACGACTGTACTATCTGGTCCACTGGAAGGGTTATCCAGTGGAAGAGCGGACTTGGGAACCATTGAGCCATGTTCATGCCCCACAATTAGTACGACAATTCCACCGACTTCATCCGGGCAAACCCGGGGGATCTCCGAGAAGAAGGGGGCATACTGTCAGGAACTTGGATTGGAGGGTCTGGAAACGCTGGAGGCATTGATTGTCGCACGTGCGTTTCAGTCCTCACCCAAGATGGCGGACGAGTCCTTATATGCTGACTCCTCCCACCGACCGATGTGTTGTATCTGTTTACCAACGCTACGGTTCGTGAGGAAGCTTCGTCCGTGAAATTCTCTTTGCCTCTTCCCGTCTTTTCCTTTTTCAGCCTTCCTGGTCCGTCTCGTCGGATCGTCTACTTCCTTTCTACCTTTCGTATCCTCCCTTTGCCTGCTCCTTATCCGTTGCAATCCTTGCCACCTCCAGTCTTTCCTGTATAGTTTTTTGGTTTCCTGTGTCCTATTTATTTACTTCCTCCTGTTTCTCTCTAGTTCCTTTCTAAAGTTGTTTGTACACTCTTCCTGGTTTTCTGTCTTCCTGTTTTATACATTGCTAAGACTACCTTTATTACGCCCTTTTCGGCAGCCGGTTCCGGCACCTCAATTTCGTTTATTGAGCGGTCTCCCGCTCCGTAAGCACCTTACTGCTCCTTGTTCGGTACTTATTACTAGCTCTGACTGTTTCTCTCGATTCCCTTGTCCCCGTCACTATCGGGTTTTTCTTCGACTCCTTTCCATTTTTGTTAACCCTCCTTTTCCAGCTATTCATCAAACTCCTGCCACAATCAAACCTTCCCTTGAATTCTACCAACACCGGCTGCCTTCAGGTCATCAAGGAAGTGATCACAGCCAACTGAACCCATCTGAATTTACAGGGTTTTTTCCGCCTTTGTGCTTTTTCCCTGTTTAGGGCCGGCCCCCTGGGGGTCCCCGCGGTTAGGGTTTCTTCTCTGCCAAGGTGGCCTCCGGAGGGGCCAGACCCTACTTGCACGAAAAGAAGATCAGGACACCCAAGAGAGACACCCCCACGTCACGGAAGGAAAGAAAGAAGACCGAGACCATCCCAATAGAGTATACCTCTGAGGAGCCAGGTGAGGAGGAGGGGGAGGAAGTTCTTAAGCTTGACAGGCCATCCATTGCATAAGACGCTGGGGAGGCATCCAGGTTTGCGGGGGAGGGGGCCGCATTAGCCCAGTCCATAGGGCCCGGTGGGGGTTGTGAGGTGGGTGTGACTGCTGCAGTCCTGACTCAGGGGCATGAGGCAGTGCAGGTCACCGTGGAGGGGCCTGTGCCAAATCCTGTCCCTGGCGAGCGCCTGCACCAGTATGCACCTGCCGGCGTGCCTAAGGCCGGACCCAGCCTCAGGTGTTGGATGTTTCCACCCAGACCGAAACCCCAGTGCCTGCGGCTGTTGCCATTCGAGAGAGAGTGGAACCCCTGCTAGTCGGTATTGCGATGCGTACAGCCGTCATTCGTGATGATGTGCAGGCCTACACTTGTGCGCTTGCACATCATCACAATGACCTCTGGTATCTCCTGAACTGTCTAGCAGCATCCCTGGACTCGAATTGGATGCGTGGGATGGCTGCTTATGCAACCCCTTCCGCGTCTTGCTCCTCTGTGCGCCAGTCGTCCTCCCGGGCGCCTTCTGGCCCAATTACCACCAGGGCCCCCTATGTACCAGTCCCACCCATGTCGGCCAGTCTGGTGGAGCTAACATCCCTGCCTGAGTTAGGAGTCGCCAGTGGATCAGCTGAGGTGGTCACCACGCCGATCCAGGCTACGGCAGGAGCAATGGCAATGGAGGGAGAGCAGGCACCCAGGAGCAGGGCACGGGCCTGACACCCCCAGGTGATAACATCAGCCCGGAGGGTGTCCACACAAAGCATGCACCGGGTGATTTGGCAGCAGCAGGCTCCAAGGAGGCTATTGTACTCAGGGCATCCCATCTCAAGGAGGCAGGGATCCGGCGTCAGGCAGGACGCAAATGTGGACCTCCGAACGAGGCAGCGGGCTCTGGAGGCAAGAGTCACCATGGCCAGGGCGGAGAATGCACTGCGTCGGGCAGAGAGGCGGGCTGACATCCTCGAGGATACTTGCAGGGAGTGGGAGGGGATGGGGAGGTCCATTCTGGAGTCCCTGCAAGCCCTCAAGGAGAGAGCGGAGGCCCACCTAGGGGAAGTGGACGCAGTGTTCGATGATACCCTGGCTGAGACATTGAGTGACATTGGTGACAAGGAGGACTAGCCTGCTGCCTGTGTACATAGTTTTGTAGATATAAGCATCCTTTCATGTTTCCTTAGTATTTGGAGCTTGGAACACGGACATTACTCTATTTTCTTTGTACACAGTTCTGTAGGTGTAAGTTTCCTTTAATTTGTATTTTGTTTTGGAGTGAACTATCCTCCATGTTTTCTTGTACATAGTTTTTTTTGTGTTTGAGGTGTTGAATTTGTAATTTTATAGATTTTTTAGTGTATATAATTTTTATGGACATTTTTATTTTTCTATTTTTACATGGGCATCTTTTAAGATTCTGATTTATGATTTTATTTACAGTATGTATGGTTGAAATACAACAGTTTAATATATTTATTTTTTTACTTGCACAGTCATTGTTTGTCACAGTTATTTTTGCAGTGTGCCTTTTTGGTAGTCCATTTAATAGCCCTGATCCTGCCCATTGTTAGTCATGTGTGTGTTTGCTTACTTGGATGTGTTATGTTCGGGGTTTATTTGCAGGGTGAGTATACACATGGGGCGGACTGGTGGTGGTGTATGAAGTGGGGATTTGTGCGTGCACAGGCAAATGGCATTTCCTTTCACATGTGCAGGATCACTGTGTATTTGCCCTCACTGTGTTTGTGAGTGAGGTGGGTGGGGTGACTGTGAGAGATGTTGGGGAGAATTCTCAAAAATGTGCTAATTCCCTTCACCTTAGAGACCCCCAGCAACTTTGCTGGATTTTGAGGACTTAATTCATAGGCATCTTTTCATGTGTGTTACACAGCACCCTCAGTGCAGTGACACAGGGATGTCTTTTTAGACTTCCCAAAGGTTTAAATACCGTCTCTGGGATAAACTACTGTTTCCCAGAGAATGTAAAGTTAAATTGACTTCACTAATCTTTTTAAATTCCTAGATCTAGCACACACTTACTTCCTATAGAGTGCTGGAGGTGTTACCTAGTATCCCCTTTGTCTAGGAACTCATGTAGCAGTCAAATGCTACCGTTTTCTATTGAAATGGCTGGTGGCAGTGGTTTTACAACAAACTATCATGATTTTTCCTGACCGCGAACACCGGTAGCTAAAAATCACGGGAGCTATGTTTTTCAAGATGGCGTCTTAAGTCCCTTTGTTTAAATGGGTCCCAGTCTTCTTTTTTTGCCATTTCTTTTTGGAAAGGTCCTTCTAGTGTTTGTCTCTGCGCGCCAAACTAGGTTTGGTTCCTTTGTTTCCATGCCTTTGGCAGGCTTTAGGACTGAAGACCGCCTCTGTCGTCTGAGTGTCTGGGGTGGGCAGGAAGTGAGGGAGGTGCCAGAAACTCCCTGTGCTTAGTCTCCTAGGAGACCCAAATGCACTCTGGTGTGATTGGCTGGCTGACTGTCCGGCAAGGACAGCCACCCTGCTGGGTGAGTGGCAGCTAGGCTGGAATGAAAGGGAGAAAACTGTTTAAAAGGCGAGTCTCTTGAACTGGAAAGCAGAGTCGACCACTGGAACGAAAGAACCGAAGACGAGCTGGAAGAGGATGGCTGCTGCAACTCCTGGACCGTTGGCTTGCCCGGTGAAGCCCTGCTGCAGGTGTCACGGCTGTTGACCGCTGGCGGTTGTGGAAGAGGTGGAGGTTGGGCCGCCATTAGACCGTGCCGCCACGTTTTCGCTACGTGCAGGCAGCGGTCTAGTGTTTTTTCCAAGATGGCCGCCGCCGGATAGTATTTACTAGACGGCGTTATGGCGGTTCAGCGCGTTGCAACAAATTGTTTCCTCCCCATTGCTTGCGCTCTATAGTGTTCTCTCTGGGCGTTTGATTCGCCTGGGTTGTTGTTTTTCTAGGCTTCTGTTCCTCCACCTTTTTACTCGTTATTCGTGCCATTTTCTTGTCCCGCTAGCCCTTCTTTTGATGTTTTGGGTATTGTTTTTTCTGCCCTCATTCCGCCTCCCTGCTCCCCTTTCCATCTGTTTTACTCTTTAGCTCCCGCAGGGGTTTTTCCCCGTTTGTCCTGCCTGGGTTCTTACCCTTTGCCTACTCTCAGCTGCTCACAGAGTATCCTGTAGTCTTCTACGTTATACCATCCGGTCCTGACCAGCCTGCATCCTTCTCATCGGTCATCGGTCTGCTGCAGTGTCTTCTGCTACCAACTCCATTCCAACCAGGGTTTTTTTCTGCCAAAGGCTTTTTCCACTGCTGGCTGTCACAGAGGGGGGTCACGGTGAGTCCCAGACTCTGGGTCACGGTAGCTTCTTTCCGAGGCAGAACTTATCTGCATGAAAAGAAAAAGCCTCTCTCCCAAAAACTTGGAAGAAGGAAGTCGGACTTACCCATGTCACCAGGTGAGGAGGAGGAGGTGGAGGAAAGGTCGGGGGGAATTGCTGCATTCTAGTTTTGAAGATGTTAGCACGGAAGGTCAGCAACCTAGCACTGATAGCAGGTCCGAATTGCCAACTTCATCTCGACTCCTTGGAGTTGGTGGGACCAATCAACTCGTAAGCCACCTGTATACCATTCTCAGAGCTGGTTAGGATTAACCAGGGGGGAAGGACACCAGCTTGTGTGCTTGACTACAGCTACTCGAACTGAAGTGACTACCCCATGGTTTTGAGCGCATTATCAAATAATAAACTAAACTAAACTCCATTTTGTCTGCATTTTCCGATGATCCCGTGCAGTGCAGGAGTCCCCCAGCGTCCTCCCTCTTGTCCCCACGACTGAGGCTCAGGAACAGTGAGATCTGCAGGAACTGCCAGGAACCAACGTCTTCAGCTGCATCTTTTGCTTCATATTAAGGTACTGTGCCAAACCGATTGATAGAACTCATCTCTTGCGGTGAAAGTTCGTGGATTTTTCCCAACTTGCAGGCCGAATCAGCTTGTGACCCGACATATGATTCTTTTTCGTACAAACTACTTCTGAGAACTTTGGCAAAGACTTTACCGTTTACTACAAGAACTGCTCTTTCCTATCCAAGACACTAGTCATTTGACTTTGGCCTAGGCCTATTGAACTGAATCGAGTCCTCTAGTGAACTGAAACTATTTGCACTGCCTAAGAAAGTATTTGTGATCTATTCTATTAACTTGTGCCTTTGCCCTCCTATTTAAAGTAACTGAAATGCTATTTTGCTCCTATTTCAGGGGAGCCTAATTTACTCAGAAACATATTGGTTTGGTGTTGAAGTTTAGTTGTGTATGATATTAAGTGGCCTTCTAGTGAATGTTTTCTAAATGATGTGTAATACATTAATAAGTGTTTTACCAAGAAACCTTGAGTGTGTCTACTTGAACCACTGTGATTTTAAGACCTCTGTGTAACCTCTTTTACTGCTCACATTCCCTCTTGAGATAAGCCTGGCTGCTCAGCTCGCTACCACAAACTGTGTAGTACAGACTTATACCAAAGGTTGGTTTTGCTTACACCTGTAGTCTTAATTGTATGTGGTGGTCCCAGAGGGTACTAGGGTACTGCATGCAAATCTGCCTAACAGGAGTGTTACATGTTCAGGACATTTGCACATGATTTGCTTGATGCTGTGTAACACACAGGTGGTGCTTTCCCCTTCACCTACATGTGTTTTTACATTTCTCATCATCGCTGGTGTTGGTCAACCTCTTGCAAAGGGATACACTATTGGCATTTCACTGTATTTACACATTGGCTGCCGACTGCAGCTTTCTCGGTGCGTGGTGCACTGACTGTTTGCCAAGTCCTTCACACATGGGCATACCAGTGATGTGTTTATTAGGGATTCTCTTCTAGAAATAGCACCTCAATGAAGGTCAGGTTGTGGGACACCAGGCCAGCGTTTGTTGATCTGGCACACATTGAGGGTGGTTTGGATTCTGTCATTGGTGAACAATTTGTCCCTGAGTATTGATGCCATGACATTGTAACATGGCCAGCAGGCACGCACTTTTACATTCACTTGTTACATGTGTATGTTGGGAGATGGTTGCGGACAGCTATTCTGTTTGCCCAGCTGACACACTCATGGATGTGGCCCGGGTGAATGCATTAATTTTTGTTTGCAGGATACAAGGTGGATATTCTGGCTGGTGTCACTACACGACAGTCAGGGTGCATGACACACAATCGATGGAGGTATGATGTGTCACTGTGTCAGGGTTCATCATGCAGGTGATGTCCCATGTGGAAGGGGCTGCCTGCAGGGTGGGGTCATGGGTGATGGGGGTGGGTGTATTCCATGTGGAGGGGGCTGCCTCCAGGGTGGGGTTATGGGTGATGGGGCGGGGACCACCCATGTGGAAGGTGCTGCATGCAGGGTGGTGTCACGGGTGATGAGGGCTGGGGTATCCCATGTGGAAGGGGCTGCCTGCAGGGTGGGTTCACGGGTGATGGGTGCAGGGGTATCCCATGTGGAAGGGGCTGCCTGCAGGGTGGGGTCATGGGTGATGGGGCGGGGGTATCCCATGTGGAGGGCGCTGCCTGCAGGGTGGGGTCACGGGTGATGGAGGCAGGGGTATCCCATATGGAAGGGGCTGCCTGCAGGGTGGGGTCATGGGTGATGGGGGCTGGGGTATCCCATGTGGAAGGGCTGCCAGCAGGGTGGGGTCACGGGTGATGGGGGCTGGGGTATCCTTTGTGAAAGGGACTTCCTGCAGGGTGGGGTCATGGGTGATGGTTGCTGGGGTATCCCATGTGGAAGGGGCTGCCTGCAGGGTGAGGTCATGGGAGATGGGGCGGGGTATCCCAAGTGGAAGGGGCTGCCTGCAGGGTGGGGTCATGGGTGATGTGGCGGGGGTAAGCCATGTGGAGGGGGCTGCCTGCAGGGTGGGGTCACGGGTGATGTGGCGGGGGTATCCCATGTGGAAGGGGCTGCCTGCAGGGTGGGGTCACGGGTGATGGGTGCAGGGGTATGCCATGTGGAAGGGGCTGCCTGCAGGGTGGGGTCATGGGTGATGGGGCGGGGGTATCCAATGTGGAGCGGGATGTCTGCCTGGTGGGGTCACGGGTGATGGGGCGGGGGTATCCCATGTGGAAGGGGCTGCCTGCAGGGTGGGGTCACAGGTGCTGGCGCTGGGGTATCCCATGTGGAGCGGGCTGTCGGCAGGGTGGGGTCATGGGTGTTGGAGGCTGGGGTATCCCATGTGGAAGGGCTGCCTGCAGGGTGGGGTCACGGGTGATGGGGTGGGGGTATCCCGTGTGGAAGGGGCTGCCTGCAGGATGGAGTCACAGGTGATGGGGTGGGGACATCCCATGTGGTAGGGGCTGACTGCAGAGTGGGGTTACGGGTGATAGGGGCTCGGGTATCCCATGTGGAAGGGGCTGCCTGCAGCGTGGGATCACAGGTGATGGGGCCGGGGGTATCCCATGTGGAAGGGGCTGACTGCAGGGTGGGGTCACGGGTGATGTGGCGGGGGTATCCCATGTGGAAGGGGCTGCCTGCAGGGTGGGGTCACGGGTGATGGGTGCAGGGGTATGCCATGTGGAAGGGGCTGCCTGCAGGGTGGGGTCATGGGTGATGGGGCGGGGGTATCCAATGTGGAGCGGGATGTCTGCCTGGTGGGGTTACGGGTGATGGGGCGGGGGTATCCCATGTGGAAGGGGCTGCCTGCAGGGTGGGGTCACGGGTGATGGGGGCTGGGCTATCCCATGTGGAAGGGGATGCCTGCAGGGTGGGGCCATGGGTGATGGGGGCTGGAGTATCCCATGTGGAAGGGGCTGCCTGCAGATTGGGAATACAGGTGATTGGGGTGGGGGTATCTCATGTGAAAGGGGCTGCCTGCAGGGTGCGGTCATGCGTGTTCGGGCGGGGGTATGTCATGTGGAGGGGGCTGCCTGCAGGGTGGGGTCACGGGTGATGGGGTGGGGGTATCCCATGTGGAAGGGGCTGTCTGCAGGGTGGGGTCACGGGTGATGGGTGCAGGGGTATCCCAGGGGAAGGGGCTGCCTGCAGGGTGGGGTCATGGGTGATGGGGCAGGGGTATGCCATGTGGAGGGGGCAGCCTGAAGGGTGGGGTCACGGGTGATGGGGCAGGGGTATCCCATGTGGAAGGGGCTGCCTGCATGGTGGGGTCACGGGTGATGGGTGCAGGGGTATCCCATGTGGAAGGGGCTGCCTGCAGGGTGGGGTCACGGGTGATGGGGACTGGGCTATCCCATGTGGAAGGGGCTGCCTGCAGGGTGGGGTCACGAGTGATGGGGCGGAGGCCTCCCATGTGGAAGGGGTTGCCTGCAGGGTGGTGTCACGGGTGATGGGGGCTGGGGTATCCCATGTGGAAGTGGCTGCCTGCAGGGTGGGGTCACGGGTGACGGGGACTGGGGTATCCCATGTGGAGCAGGCTGCCTGCAGGGGGGGGGCATGGGTGATGGGGGCTGGGGTATCCCATGTGGAAGGGGCTGCCTGCAGATTGGGAATACGGGTGATTGGGGCGGGGTATGTCATGTGGAGGGGGCTGCCTGCAGGGTGGGGTCACGGGTGATGGGGTGGGGGTATCCCATGTGGAAGGGGCTGCCTGCAGGGTGGGGTCACGGGTGATGGGTGCAGGGGTATCCCAGGGGGAAGGGGCTGCCTGCAGGGTGGGGTCATGGGTGATGGGGCAGGGGTATGCCATGTGGAGGGGGCAGCCTGAAGGGTGGGGTCACGGGTGATGGGTGCAGGGGTATCCATTGTGGAAGGGGCTGCCTGCAGGGTGGGGTCATGGGTGATGGGGAGGGGGTATCCCATGTGGAGGGCGCTGCCTGCAGGGTGGGGTCACGGGTGATGGGTGCAGGGGTATCCATTGTGGAAGGGGCTGCCTGCAGGGTGGGGTCATAGGTGATGGAGCAGGGTTATCCCATTTGGAGGGGGCTGCCAGCAGGGTGGGGTCACGTGTGATGGGGGCTGGGGTATCCCATGTGGAAGGGCTGCCTGCAGGGTGGGGTCACAGGTGATGGGGCTGGGGTATCCCATGTGGGAGGGGCTGTCTGCAGGGTGAGGTCACGGGTGATGGGGTGGGGGTATCCCATGTGGAAGGGGCTACCTGCAGGGTGGGGTCATGGGTGATGGGGTGGGGGTATGCCATGTGGAGGGGGCTGCCTGCAGGGTGGGGCCACGGGTGATGGGGCAGGGGTATCCCATGTGGAAGGAACTGCCTGCAGGGTGGGGTCACGGGTGATGGGTGCAGGGGTATCCCATGTGGAAGGGGCTGCCTGCAGGGTGGGGTCATGGGTGATGGGGTGGGGGTATCCCATGTGGAGCGGGCTGTCTGCCTGGTGGGGTCACGGTTGATGGGGCAGGGGTATCCCATGTGGAAGGGGCTGCCTGCAGGGTGGGGTCATGAATGATGAGGTATCCCATGTGCAAGAGGCTGCCTGCAGCGTGGGGTCACAGGTGATGGGGACGGGGGTATCCCATGTGGAAGGGGCTGCCTTCAGGGTGGGGTCACAGGTGATGGTGCTGGGATATCCCATGTGGAAGGGGCTGCCGGCAGGGTGGGGTCACGGCTGGGGTATCCCATGTGGAAGGGCTGCCTGCAGGGTGGGGTCACGGGTGATGGGGGTAGGGGTATCCCATGTGGACGGGGCTGCCTGCAGGATGGAGTCACAGGTGATGGAGCAGAGGTATCCCATGTGGAAGGGGCTGCCTGCAGGGTGGGGTCACAGGTGCTAGTTGCAGGGGTATCCCATGTGGAAGGGGCTGCCTGCAGGGTGGGGTCACGGGTGATGAGGGCTGGGCTATCCCATGTGGAAGGGGCTGCCTGCAGGGTGGGATCATGGGTGATGGGGGCTGGGGTATCCCATGCGGAGGGGGCTGCCTGCAGGGTGGGGTCACGGGTGATGGGGCAGGGGTATCCCATGTGGAAGGGGCTGCCTGCAGGGTGGGGTCAGAGGTGATGGGTGCAGGGGTATCCCATGTGGAAGGGGCTGCCTGCAGGGTTGGGTCATGGGTGATGGGGTGGGGGTATCCCATGTGGAGCGGGCTGTCTGCCTGGTGGGGTCACGGGTGATGGGGCGGGGGTATCCCATGTGGAAGGGGCTGCCTGCAGGGTGGGGTCACAAATGATGGGGTATCCCATGTGCAAGAGGCTGCCTGCAGCGTGGGGTCACAGGTGATGGGGACGGGGGTATCCCATGTGGAAGGGGCTGCCTGCAGGGTGGGGTCACGGGTGATGGTGCTGGGGTATCCCATGTGGAAGGGGCTGCCGGCAGGGTGGGGTCACGGGTGATGGGGGCTGGGGTATCCCATGTGGAAGGGCTGCCTGCAGGGTGGGGTCATGGGTGATGGGGGCGGGGGTATCCCGTGTGGAAGGGGCTGCCTGCAGGATGGAGTCACTGGTGATGGAGCGGAGGTATCCCATGTGGAAGGGGCTGCCTGCAGGGTGGGGTCACGGGTGATAGTTGCTGGGGTATCCCATGTGGAAGGGGCTGCCTGCAGGGTGGGGAAACGGGTGATGAGGGCTGGGCTATCCCATGTGGAAGGGGCTGCATGCAGGGTGGGATCATGGGTGATGGGGGCTGGGGTATCCCATGTGGAGGGGGCTGCCTGCAGGGTGGGGTCACCGGTGATGGGGCAGAGGTATCCCATGTGGAAGGGGCTGCCTGCAGGATGGAGTCACAGGTGATGGAGCGGAGGTATCCCATGTGGAAGGGGCTGCCTGCAGGGTGGGGTCACGGGTGATAGTTGCTGGGGTATCCCATGTGGAAGGGGCTGCCTGCAGGGTGGGGTCACGGGTGATAGTTGCTGGGGTATCCCATGTGGAAGGGGCTGCCTGCAGGGTGGGGTCACGGGTGATGAGGGCTGGGCTATCCCATGTGGAAGGGGCTGCCTGCAAGGTGGGATCATGGGTGATGGGGGCTCGGATATCCCATGTGGAGGGGGCTGCCTGCAGGGTGGGGTCACGGGTGATGGGGCAGGGGTATCCCATGTGGAAGGGGCTGCCTGCAGGGTGGGGTCACAGGTGATGGGTGCAGGGGTATCCCATGTGGAAGGGGCTGCCTGCAGGTTGGGGTCATGGGTGATGGGGTGGGGGTATCCCATGTGGAACGGGCTGTCTGCCTGGTGGGGTCACGGGTGATGGGGTGGTGGTATCCCATGTGGAAGGGGCTGCCTGCAGGGTGGGGTCACGAATGATGGGGTATCCCATGTGCAAGAGGCTCCCTGCAGCGTGGGGTCACAGGTGATGTGGACGGGGGTATCCCATGTGGAAGGGGCTGCCTGCAGGGTGTGGTCACGGGTGATGGCGCTGGGGTATCCCATGTGGAAGGGGCTGCCGGCAGGGTGGGGTCACGGGTGATGGGGGCTGGGGTATCCCATGGGGAAGGGCTGCCTGCAGGGTGGGGTCATGGGTGATGGGGGCGGGGGTATCCTGTGTGGAAGGGGCTGCCTGCAGGATGGAGTCACAGGTGATGGAGCGGAGGTATCCCATGTGGAAGGGGCTGCCTGTAGGGTGGGGTCACGGGTAATGAGGGCTGGGCTATCCCATGTGGAAGGGGCTGTCTGCAGGGTGGGATCATGGGTGATGGGGGCTGGGGTATCCCATGTGGAAGGGGCTGCCTGCAGGGTTGGAATACGGGTGATTGGGGCTGGGGTATCCCATGTCAAAGGGGCTGCCTGCAGGGTGGGGTCATGGGTGTTGGGGCGGAGGTATGCCATGTGGAAGGGCTGTCTGCAGGGTGGGATCAGAGGTGATGGGTGCAGGGGTATCCCATGTGGAAGGGGCTGCCTGCAGGGTGGGGTCATGGGTGATGGGGAGGGGGTATCCCATGTGGAGCAGGCTGTCTGCCTGGTGGGGTCACGCGTGATGGGGCGGGGGTATCCCATGTGGAAGGGGCTGCCTGCAGGGTGGGGTCACGAATGATGGGGTATCCCATGTGCAAGAGGCTGCCTGCAGCGTGGGGTCACAGGTGATGGGGACGGGGGTATCCCATGTGGAAGGGGCTGCCTGCAGGGTGGGGTCACGGGTGATGGCGCTGGGGTATCCCATGTGGAAGGGGCTGCCGGCAGGGTGGGGTCACGGGTGATGGGGGCTGGGGTATCCCATGTGGAAGGGCTGCCTGCAGCGTGGGGTCATGGGTGATGGGGGCGGGGGTATCCCATGTGGAAGGGGCTGCCTGCAGGGTGGGGTCACGGGTGATAGTTGCTGGGGTATCCCATGTGGAAGGGGCTGCCTGCAGGGTGGGGAAACGGGTGATGAGGGCTGGGCTATTCCATGTGGAAGGGGCTGCATGCAGGGTGGGATCATGGGTGATGGGGGCTGGGGTATCCCATGTGGAGGGGGCTGCCTGCAGGGTGGGGTCACCGGTGATGGGGCAGGGGTATCCCATGTGGAAGGGGCTGCCTGCAGGATGGAGTCACAAGTGATGGAGCGGAGGTATCCCATGTGGAAGGGGCTGCCTGCAGGGTGGGGTCACGGGTGATAGTTGCTGGGGTATCCCAAGTGGAAGGGGCTGCCTGCAGGGTGGGGTCACGGGTGATGAGGGCTGGGCTATCCCATGTGGAAGGGGCTGCCTGCAAGGTGGGATCATGGGTGATGGGGGCTGGGGTATCCCATGTGGAGGGGGCTGCCTGCAGGGTGGGGTCACAGGTGATGGGTGCAGGGGTATCCCATGTGGAAGGGGCTGCCTGCAGGTTGGGGTCATGGGTGATGGGGTGGGGGTATCCCATGTGGAGCGGGCTGTCTGCCTGGTGGGGTCACGGGTGATGGGGTGGGGGTATCCCATGTGGAAGGAGCTGCCTGCAGGGTGGGGTCACGAATGATGGGGTATCCCATGTGCAAGAGGCTACCTGCAGCGTGGGGTCACAGGTGATGTGGACGGGGGTATCCCATGTGGAAGGGGCTGCCTGCAGGGTGGGGTCACGGGTGATGGCGCTGGGGTATCCCATGTGGAAGGGGCTGCCGGCAGGGTGGGGTCACGGGTGATGGGGGCTGGGGTATCCCATGGGGAAGGGCTGCCTGCAGGGTGGGGTCATGGGTGATGGGGGCGGGGGTATCCCGTGTGGAAGGGGCTGCCTGCAGGATGGAGTCACAGGTGCTGGAGCGGAGGTATCCCATGTGGAAGGGGCTGCCTGTACGGTGGGGTCACGGGTGATGAGGGCTGGGCTATCCCATGTGGAAGGGGCTGCTTGCAGGGTGGGATCATGGGTGATGGGGGCTGGGGTATCCCATGTGGAAGGGGCTGCCTGCAGGGTGGGAATAGGGGTGATTGGGGCGGGGGTATCCCATGTCAAAGGGGCTGCCTGCAGGGTGGGATCATGGGTGTTGGGGCGGAGGTATGCCATGTGGAAGGGCTGCCAGCAGGGTGGGGTCACGGGTGATTGGGCGGGGGTATCCCATGTGGAAGGGGCTGCCAGCAGGGTGGGGTCACGGGTGATGGGGGATGGGGTATCCTTTGTGAAAGGGGCTTCCTGCAGGGTGGGGTCATGGGTGATGGGGGCTGGGGTATCCCATGTGGAGGGGGATGCCGCCAGGATGGGGTCACGGGTGATGGGGGCTGGGGTATCCCATGTGGAAGGGCTGCCAGCAGGGTGGGGTCACGGGTGATGGGGGCTGGGGTATCCTTTGTGGAAGGGGCTTCCTGCAGGGTGGGGTCATGGGTGATGGGGGCTGGGGTATCGCATGTGGAAGGGGCTGCCTGCAGGGTGAGGTCATGGGTGATGGGGCGGGGGTATCCCATGTGGAAGGGGCTGCCTGCAGGGTGGTGTCATGGGTGATGGGGTGGGGGTAAGCCATGTGGAGGGGGCTGCCTGCAGGGTGGGGTCACGGGTGATGGGGCAGGGGTATCCCATGTGGAAGGGGCTGCTTGCAGGATGGGGTCATGGGTGATGGGTGCAGGGGTATCCCATGTAGAAGGGGCTACCTGCAGGGTGGGGTCATGGGTGATGGGGCGGGGGTATCCCATGTGGAAGGGGCTGCCTGCAGGGTGGGAATACGGGTGATCGGGCGGGGGCATCCCATGTGAAAGGGGCTGCCTGCAGGGTGGGGTCATGGGTGTTGGGGTGGAGGTATGCCATGTGGAAGGGGCTGCCTGCAGGGTGGTGTCACGGTGGTGGGGTGGGGTATCCCATGTGGAAGTGCTGCCAGCAGGGTGGGGTCACGGGTGATTGGGTGGGGGTATCCCATGTGAAAGGGGCTTCCTGCAGGGTGGGGTCATGGGTGATGGGGGCTGGGGTATCCCATGTGGAGGGGGATGCCGCCAGGATGGGGTCACAGGTGATGGGGGCTGGGGTATCCCATGTGGAAGGGCTGCCAGCAGGGTGGGGTCACAGGTGATGGGGGCTGGTGTATCCTTTGTAAAAGGGGCTTCCTGCAGGGTGGGGTCATGGGTGATGGAGGCTGGGGTATCGCATGTGGAAGGGGCTGCCTGCAGGGTGAGGTCATGGGTGATGGGGCGGGGGTATCCCATGTGGAAGGGGCTGCCTGCTGGGAGGAGTCATGGGTGATGGGGTGGGCGTAAGCCATGTGGAGGGGGCTGCCTGCAGGGTGGGGTCACGGGTGATGGGTTGGGGGTATCCCATGTGGAAGGGGCTTCTTGCAGGGTGGGGTCATGGGTGATGGGTGCAGGGGTATCCCATGTGGAAGGGGCTGCCTGCAGGGTGGGGTCATGGGTGATGGGGCGGGGGTATCCCATGTGGAGCAGGCTGTCTGCCTGGTGGGGTCACGGGTGATGGGGTGGGGGTATCCTATGTGGAAGGGGCTGCCTACTGGGTGGGGTCACGGGTGATGGGGTATCCCATGTGGAAGGGGCTGCTTGCAGGGTGGGGTCTCGGGTGATGGGGCGGGGGTAACCCATATGGAAGGGGCTGCCTGCAGGGTGGGGTCACGAATGATGGGGTATCCCATGTGCAAGAGGCTGCCTGCAGCGTGGGGTCACAGGTGATGGGGACGGGGGTATCCCATGTGGAAGGGGCTGCCTGCAGGGTGGGGTCACGGGTGATGGCGCTGGGGTATCCCATGTGGAAGGGGCGGCCGGCA
This sequence comes from Ambystoma mexicanum, assembly GCF_040938575.1. Lineage (NCBI taxonomy): Eukaryota > Metazoa > Chordata > Amphibia > Caudata > Ambystomatidae > Ambystoma > Ambystoma mexicanum. The sequence continues at coordinate 798,557,837 of NC_090926.1, read as the reverse complement.
GGGTGGGGTCACGGGTGATGGGGGCTGGGGTATCCCATGTGGAAGGGCTGCCTGCAGGGTGGGGTCATGGGTGATGGGGGCGGGGGTATCCCGTGTGGAAGGGGCTGCCTGCAGGATGGATTCACAGGTGATGGAGCGGAGGTATCCCATGTGGAAGGGGCTGCCTGCAGGGTGGGGTCACGGGTGATAGTTGCTGGGGTATCCCATGTGGAAGGGGCTGCCTGCAGGGTGGGGTCATGGGTGATGGGGCGGGGGTATCCCATGTGGAGCAGGCTGTCTGCCTGGTGGGGTCACGGGTGATGGGGTGGGGGTATCCTATGTGGAAGGGGCTGCCTACTGGGTGGGGTCACGGGTGATGGGGTATCCCATGTGGAAGGGGCTGCTTGCAGGGTGGGGTCTCGGGTGATGGGGCGGGGGTAACCCATATGGAAGGGGCTGCCTGCAGGGTGGGGTCACGAATGATGGGGTATCCCATGTGCAAGAGGCTGCCTGCAGCGTGGGGTCACAGGTGATGGGGACGGGGGTATCCCATGTGGAAGGGGCTGCCTGCAGGGTGGGGTCACGGGTGATGAGGGCTGGGCTATCCCATGTGGAAGGGGCTGCCTGCAGGGTGGGATCATGGGTGATGGGGGCTGGGGTATCCCACGTGGAGGGGGGTGCCTGCAGGGTGGGGTCACGGGTGATGGGGCAGGGGTATCCCATGTGGAAGGGGCTGCCTGCAGGATGCAGTCACAGGTGATGGAGCGGAGGTATCCCATGTGGAAGGGGCTGCCTGCAGGGTAGGGTCACAGGTGATAGTTGCTGGGGTATCCCATGTGGAAGGCGCTGCCTGCAGGGTGGGGTCACGGGTGATGAGGGCTGGGCTATCCCATGTGGAAGGGGCTAACTGCAAGGTGGGATCATGGGTGATGGGGGCTGGGGTATCCCTTGTGGAGGGAGCTGCCTGCAGGGTGGGGTCACGAATGATGGGGTATCCAATGTGCAAGAGGCTCCCTGCAGCGTGGGGTCACAGGTGATGGGGACGGGGTTGTCCCATGTGGAAGAGGCTGCCTGCAGGGTGGGGTCACGGGTGATGGGGGCTGGGGTATCCCATGTGGAGGGGGCTGGCTGCAGGGTGGGGTCACCGGTGATGGGGCAGGGGTATCCCATGTGATAGGGGCTGCCTGCAGGATGGAGTCACAAGTGATGGAGCGGAGGTATCCCATGTGGAAGGGGCTGCCTGCAGGGTGGGGTCACGGGTGATAGTTGCTGGGGTATCCCAAGTGGAAGGGGCTGCCTGCAGGGTGGGGTCACGGGTGATGAGGGCTGGGCTATCCCATGTGGAAGGGGCTGCCTGCAAGGTGGGATCCTGGGTGATGGGGGCTGGGGTATCCCATGTGGAGGGGGCTGCCTGCAGGGTGGGGTCACGGGTAATGGGGCAGGGGTATCCCATGTGGAAGGGGCTGCCTGCAGGGTGGGGTCACAGGTGATGGGTGCAGGGGTATCCCATGTGGAAGGGGCTGCCTGCAGGTTGGGGTCATGGGTGATGGGGTGGGGGTATCCCATGTGGAGCGGGCTGTCTGCCTGGTGGGGTCACGGGTGATGGGGTGGGGGTATCCCATGTGGAAGGGGCTGCCTGCAGGGTGGGGTCACGAATTATGGGGTATCCCATGTGCAAGAGGCTCCCTGCAGTGTGGGGTCACAGGTGATGTGGACGGGGGTATCCCATGTGGAAGGGGCTGCCGGCAGGGTGGGGTCACGGGTGATGGGGGCGGGGGTATCCCGTGTGGAAGGGGCTGCCTGCAGGATGGAGTCACAGGTGATGGAGCGGAGGTATCCCATGTGGAAGGGGCTGCCTGTAGGGTGGGATCATGGGTGATGGGGGATGGGGTGACCCATGTGGAAGGGGCTGCCTGCAGGGTGGGACTACGGGTGATTGGGGCGGGGGTATCCCATGTCAAAGGGGCTGCCTGCAGGGTGGGGTCATGGGTGTTGGGGCGGAGGTATGCCATGTGGAAGGGGCTGCCCGCAGGGTGGGGTCACGGTGATGGGGTGGGGTATCCCATGTGGAAGGGCTGCCAGCAGGGTGGGGTCACGGGTGATTGGGCGGGAGTATCCCATGTGGAAGGGGCTGCCAGCAGGGTGGGGTCACGGGTGATGGGGGATGGGGTATCCTTTGTGAAAGGCGCTTCCTGCAGGGTGGGGTCATGGGTGATGGGGGCTGGGCTATCCCATGTGGAGGGGGATGCCGCCAGGATGGGGTCACGGGTGATGGGGGCTGGGGTATCCCATGTGGAAGGGCTGCCAGCAGGGTGGGGTCATGGGTGATGGGGACTGGGGTATCCTTTGTGAAAGGGGCTTCCTGCAGGGTGGGGTCATGGGTGATGGGGGCTGGGGTATCGCATGTGGAAGGGGCTGCCTGCAGGGTGAGGTCATGGGTGATGGGGCGGGGGTATCCCATGTGGAAGGGGCTGCCTTCAGGGTGGGGTCATGGGTGATGGGGTGGGGGTAAGCCATGTGGAGGGGGCTGCCTGCAGGGTGGGGTCACGGGTGATGGGGCGGGGGTATCCCATGTGGAAGGGGCTGCTTGCAGGGTGGGGTCATGGGTGATGGGTGCAGGGGTATCCCATGTGGAAGGGGCTACCTGCAGGGTGGGGTCATGGGTGATGGGGCGGGGGTATCCCATGCGGAAGGGGCTGCCTGCAGGGTGGGAATACGGGTGATCGGGGCGGGGGCATCCCATGTGAAAGGGGCTGCCTGCAGGGTGGGGTCATGGGTGTTGGGGTGGAGGTATGCCATGTGGAAGGGGCTGCCTGCAGGGTGGGGTCACGGTGATGGGATGGGGTATCCAATGTGGAAGGGCTGCCAGCAGGGTGGGGTCACGGGTGATTGGGCGGGGGTATCCCATGTGAAAGGGGGATGCCGCCAGGATGGGGTCACAGGTGATGGGGGCTCTGGTATCCCATGTGGAAGGGCTGCCAGCAGGGTGGGGTCACGGGTGATGGGGGCTGGTGTATCCTTTGTGAAAGGGGCTTCCTGCAGGGTGGGGTCATGGGTGATGGAGGCTGGGGTATCGTATGTGGAAGGGGCTGCCTGCAGGGTGAGGTCATGGGTGATGGGGCGGGGGTATCCCATGTGGAAGGGGCTGCCTGCAGGGTGGGGTCATGGGTGATGGGGTGGGCGTAAGCCATGTGGAGGGGGCTGCCTGCAGGGTGGGGTCACGGGTGATGGGTTGGGGGATCCCATGTGGAAGGGGCTGCTTGCAGGGTGGGGTCATGGGTGATGGGTGCAGGGGTATCCCATGCCGAAGGGGCTGCCTGCAGGGTGGGGTCATGGGTGATGGGGCGGGGGTAGCCCATGTGGAGCAGGCTGTCTGCCTGGTGGGGTCACGGGTGATGGGGTGGGGGTATCCTATGTGGAAGGGGCTGCCTACTGGGTGGGGTCACGGGTGATGGGGTATCCCATGTGGAAGGGGCTGCTTGCAGGGTGGGGTCTCGGGTGATGGGGCGGGGGTATCCCATGTGGAAGGGGCTGCCTGCAGGGTGGGGTCACGGTGATGGCGCGGGGCTTTCCCATGTGGAAGGGGCTGCCGGGTGGGGTCACGGGTGATGGGGGCTGGGGTATCCCATGTGGAAGGGCTGCCTGCAGGGTGGGGTCATGGGTGATGGGGGCGGGGGTATCCTGTGTGGAAGGGGCTGCCTGCAGGATGGAGTCACAGGTGATGGAGCGGAGGTATCCCATGTGGAAGGGGCTGCCTGCAGGGTGGGGTCACGGGTGATAGTTGCTGGGGTATCCCATGTAGAAAGGGCTGCCTGCAGGGTGGCGAAATGGGTGATGAGGGCTGGGCTATCCCATGTGGAAGGGGCTGCCTGCAGGGTGGGATCATGGGTGATGGGGGCTGGGGTATCCCATGTGGAGGGGGGTGTCTGCAGGGTGGGGTCACGGGTGATGGGGCAGGGGTATCCCATGTGGAAGGGGCTGCCTGCAGGATGGAGTCACAGGTGATGGAGCGGAGGTATCCCATGTGGAAGGGGCTGCCTGCAGGGTGGGGTCACGGGTGATAGTTGCTGGGGTATCCCATGTGGAAGGGGCTGCCTGCAGGGTGGGGTCACGGGTGATGAGGGCTGGGCTATCCCATGTGGAAGGGGCTGCCTGCAAGGTGGGATCATGGGTGATGGGGGCTGGGGTATCCCATGTGGAGGGGGCTGCCTGCAGGGTGGGGTCACGGGTGATGGGGCAGGGGTATCCCATGTGGAAGGGGCTGCCTGCAGGGTGGGGTCACAGGTGATGGGTGCAGAGGTATCCCATGTGGAAGGGGCTGCCTGCAGGTTGGGGCTATGGGTGATGGGGTGGGGGTATCCCATGTGGAGTGGGCTGTCTGCCTGGTGGGGTCACGGGTGATGGGGCGGGGGTATCCCATGTGGAAGGGGCTGCCTGCAGGGTGGGGTCACGAATGATGGGGTATCCCATGTGCAAGAGGCTCCCTGCAGCGTGGGGTCACAGGTGATGGGGACGGGGTTGTCCCATGTGGAAGAGGCTGCCTGCAGGGTGGGGTCACGGGTGATGGCGCTGGGGTTTCCCATGTGGAAGGGCTGCCTGCAGGGTGGGGTCATGGGTGATGGGGGCGGGGGTATCCCGTGTGGAAGGGGCTGCCTGCAGGATGGAGTCACAGGTGATGCAGCGGAGGTATCCCATGTGGAAGGGGCTGCCTGCAGGGTGGGGTCACGGGTGATGAGGGCTGGGCTATCCCATGTGGAAGGGGCTGCCTGCAGGGTGGGATCATGGGTGATGGGGGCTGGGGTATCCCATGTGGAAGGGGCTGCCTGCAGGGTAGGAATACGGGTGATTGGGGCGGGGGTATCCCATGTCAAAGGGGCTGCCTGCAGGGTGGGATCATGGGTGTTGGGGCGGAGGTATGCTATGTGGAAGGGGCTGCCTGCAGGGTGGGGTCACGGTGATGGGGTGGGGTATCCCATGTGGAAGGGCTGCCAGCAGGGTGGGGTCACGGGTGATTGGGCGGGGTTATCCCATGTGGAAGGGGCTGCCAGCAGGGTGGGGTCACGGGTGATGGGGGATGGGGTATCCTTTGTGAAAGGGGCTTCCTGCAGGGTGGGGTCATGGGTGATGGCGGCTGGGGTATCCCATGTGGAGGGGGATGCCGCCAGGATGGGGTGATGGGGGCTGGGGTATCCCATGTGGAAGGGCTGCCAGCAGGGTGGGCTCACGGGTGATGGGGGCTGGGGTATCCTTTGTGAAAGGGGCTTCCTGCAGGGTGGGGTCATGGGTGATGGGGGCTGGGTATCGCATGTGGAAGGGGCTGCCTGCAGGGTGAGGTCATGGGTGATGAGGCAGGGGTATTCCATGTGGAAGGGGCTGCCTGCAGGGTGGGGTCATGGGTGATGGGGTGGGGGTAAGCCATGTGGAGGGGGCTGCCTGCAGGGTGGGGTCACGGGTGATTGGGCGGGGGTATCCCATGTGGAAGGGGCTGCTTGCAGGGTGGGGTCATGGGTGATGGGTGCAGGGGTATCCCACGTGGAAGGGGCTACCTGCAGGGTGGGGTCATGGGTGATGGGGCGGGGGTATCCCATGTGGAAGGGGCTGCCTGCAGGGTGGGGTCACAGGTGATGGGTACAGGGGTATCCCATGTGGAAGGGGCTGCCTGCAGGTTGGGGTCATGGGTGATGGGGTGGGGGTATCCCATGTGGAGCGGGCTGTCTGCCTGGTGGGGTCACGGGTGATGGGGTGGGGGTATCCTATGTGGAAGGGGCTGCCTACTGGGTGGGGTCACGGGTGATGGGGTATCCCATGTGGAAGGGGCTGCTTGCAGGGTGGGGTCTCGGGTGATGGGGCGGGGGTAACCCATATGGAAGGGGCTGCCTGCAGGGTGGGGTCACGAATGATGGGGTATCCCATGTGCAAGAGGCTGCCTGCAGCGTGGGGTCACAGGTGATGGGGACGGGGGTATCCCATGTGGAAGGGGCTGCCTGCAGGGTGGGGTCACGGGTGATGGCGCTGGGGTATCCCATGTGGAAGGGGCGGCCGGCAGGGTGGGGTCACGGGTGTTGGGGGCTGGGGTATCCCATGTGGAAGGGCTGCCTGCAGGGTGGGGTCATGGGTGATGGGGGCGGGGGTATCCCGTGTGGAAGGGGCTGCCTGCAGGATGGATTCACAGGTGATGGAGCGGAGGTATCCCATGTGGAAGGGGCTGCCTGCAGGGTGGGGTCACGGGTGATAGTTGCTGGGGTATCCCATGTGGAAGGGGCTGCCTGCAGGGTGGGGTCATGGGTGATGGGGCGGGGGTATCCCATGTGGAGCAGGCTGTCTGCCTGGTGGGGTCACGGGTGATGGGGTGGGGGTATCCTATGTGGAAGGGGCTGCCTACTGGGTGGGGTCACGGGTGATGGGGTATCCCATGTGGAAGGGGCTGCTTGCAGGGTGGGGTCTCGGGTGATGGGGCGGGGGTAACCCATATGGAAGGGGCTGCCTGCAGGGTGGGGTCACGAATGATGGGGTATCCCATGTGCAAGAGGCTGCCTGCAGCGTGGGGTCACAGGTGATGGGGACGGGGGTATCCCATGTGGAAGGGGCTGCCTGCAGGGTGGGGTCACGGGTGATGAGGGCTGGGCTATCCCATGTGGAAGGGGCTGCCTGCAGGGTGGGATCATGGGTGATGGGGGCTGGGGTATCCCACGTGGAGGGGGGTGCCTGCAGGGTGGGGTCACGGGTGATGGGGCAGGGGTATCCCATGTGGAAGGGGCTGCCTGCAGGATGCAGTCACAGGTGATGGAGCGGAGGTATCCCATGTGGAAGGGGCTGCCTGCAGGGTAGGGTCACAGGTGATAGTTGCTGGGGTATCCCATGTGGAAGGCGCTGCCTGCAGGGTGGGGTCACGGGTGATGAGGGCTGGGCTATCCCATGTGGAAGGGGCTAACTGCAAGGTGGGATCATGGGTGATGGGGGCTGGGGTATCCCTTGTGGAGGGGGCTGCCTGCAGGGTGGGGTCACGAATGATGGGGTATCCAATGTGCAAGAGGCTCCCTGCAGCGTGGGGTCACAGGTGATGGGGACGGGGTTGTCCCATGTGGAAGAGGCTGCCTGCAGGGTGGGGTCACGGGTGATGGGGGCTGGGGTATCCCATGTGGAGGGGGCTGGCTGCAGGGTGGGGTCACCGGTGATGGGGCAGGGGTATCCCATGTGGAAGGGGCTGCCTGCAGGATGGAGTCACAAGTGATGGAGCGGAGGTATCCCATGTGGAAGGGGCTGCCTGCAGGGTGGAGTCACGGGTGATAGTTGCTGGGGTATCCCAAGTGGAAGGGGCTGCCTGCAGGGTGGGGTCACGGGTGATGAGGGCTGGGCTATCCCATGTGGAAGGGGCTGCCTGCAAGGTGGGATCCTGGGTGATGGGGGCTGGGGTATCCCATGTGGAGGGGGCTGCCTGCAGGGTGGGGTCACGGGTAATGGGGCAGGGGTATCCCATGTGGAAGGGGCTGCCTGCAGGGTGGGGTCACAGGTGATGGGTGCAGGGGTATCCCATGTGGAAGGGGCTGCCTGCAGGTTGGGGTCATGGGTGATGGGGTGGGGGTATCCCATGTGGAGCGGGCTGTCTGCCTGGTGGGGTCACGGGTGATGGGGTGGGGGTATCCCATGTGGAAGGGGCTGCCTGCAGGGTGGGGTCACGAATTATGGGGTATCCCATGTGCAAGAGGCTCCCTGCAGTGTGGGGTCACAGGTGATGTGGACGGGGGTATCCCATGTGGAAGGGGCTGCCGGCAGGGTGGGGTCACGGGTGATGGGGGCGGGGGTATCCCGTGTGGAAGGGGCTGCCTGCAGGATGGAGTCACAGGTGATGGAGCGGAGGTATCCCATGTGGAAGGGGCTGCCTGTAGGGTGGGATCATGGGTGATGGGGGATGGGGTGACCCATGTGGAAGGGGCTGCCTGCAGGGTGGGACTACGGGTGATTGGGGCGGGGGTATCCCATGTCAAAGGGGCTGCCTGCAGGGTGGGGTCATGGGTGTTGGGGCGGAGGTATGCCATGTGGAAGGGGCTGCCCGCAGGGTGGGGTCACGGTGATGGGGTGGGGTATCCCATGTGGAAGGGCTGCCAGCAGGGTGGGGTCACGGGTGATTGGGCGGGAGTATCCCATGTGGAAGGGGCTGCCAGCAGGGTGGGGTCACGGGTGATGGGGGATGGGGTATCCTTTGTGAAAGGCGCTTCCTGCAGGGTGGGGTCATGGGTGATGGGGGCTGGGCTATCCCATGTGGAGGGGGATGCCGCCAGGATGGGGTCACGGGTGATGGGGGCTGGGGTATCCCATGTGGAAGGGCTGCCAGCAGGGTGGGGTCATGGGTGATGGGGACTGGGGTATCCTTTGTGAAAGGGGCTTCCTGCAGGGTGGGGTCATGGGTGATGGGGGCTGGGGTATCGCATGTGGAAGGGGCTGCCTGCAGGGTGAGGTCATGGGTGATGGGGCGGGGGTATCCCATGTGGAAGGGGCTGCCTTCAGGGTGGGGTCATGGGTGATGGGGTGGGGGTAAGCCATGTGGCGGGGGCTGCCTGCAGGGTGGGGTCACGGGTGATGGGGCGGGGGTATCCCATGTGGAAGGGGCTGCTTGCAGGGTGGGGTCATGGGTGATGGGTGCAGGGGTATCCCATGTGGAAGGGGCTACCTGCAGGGTGGGGTCATGGGTGATGGGGCGGGGGTATCCCATGCGGAAGGGGCTGCCTGCAGGGTGGGAATACGGGTGATCGGGGCGGGGGCATCCCATGTGAAAGGGGCTGCCTGCAGGGTGGGGTCATGGGTGTTGGGGTGGAGGTATGCCATGTGGAAGGGGCTGCCTGCAGGGTGGGGTCACGGTGATGGGATGGGGTATCCAATGTGGAAGGGCTGCCAGCAGGGTGGGGTCACGGGTGATTGGGCGGGGGTATCCCATGTGAAAGGGGGATGCCGCCAGGATGGGGTCACAGGTGATGGGGGCTCTGGTATCCCATGTGGAAGGGCTGCCAGCAGGGTGGGGTCACGGGTGATGGGGGCTGGTGTATCCTTTGTGAAAGGGGCTTCCTGCAGGGTGGGGTCATGGGTGATGGAGGCTGGGGTATCGTATGTGGAAGGGGCTGCCTGCAGGGTGAGGTCATGGGTGATGGGGCGGGGGTATCCCATGTGGAAGGGGCTGCCTGCAGGGTGGGGTCATGGGTGATGGGGTGGGCGTAAGCCATGTGGAGGGGGCTGCCTGCAGGGTGGGGTCACGGGTGATGGGTTGGGGGATCCCATGTGGAAGGGGCTGCTTGCAGGGTGGGGTCATGGGTGATGGGTGCAGGGGTATCCCATGCCGAAGGGGCTGCCTGCAGGGTGGGGTCATGGGTGATGGGGCGGGGGTAGCCCATGTGGAGCAGGCTGTCTGCCTGGTGGGGTCACGGGTGATGGGGTGGGGGTATCCTATGTGGAAGGGGCTGCCTACTGGGTGGGGTCACGGGTGATGGGGTATCCCATGTGGAAGGGGCTGCTTGCAGGGTGGGGTCTCGGGTGATGGGGCGGGGGTATCCCATGTGGAAGGGGCTGCCTGCAGGGTGGGGTCACGGTGATGGCGCGGGGCTTTCCCATGTGGAAGGGGCTGCCGGCCGGGTGGGGTCACGGGTGATGGGGGCTGGGGTATCCCATGTGGAAGGGCTGCCTGCAGGGTGGGGTCATGGGTGATGGGGGCGGGGGTATCCTGTGTGGAAGGGGCTGCCTGCAGGATGGAGTCACAGGTGATGGAGCGGAGGTATCCCATGTGGAAGGGGCTGCCTGCAGGGTGGGGTCACGGGTGATAGTTGCTGGGGTATCTCATGTAGAAAGGGCTGCCTGCAGGGTGGCGAAACGGGTGATGAGGGCTGGGCTATCCCATGTGGAAGGGGCTGCCTGCAGGGTGGGATCATGGGTGATGGGGGCTGGGGTATCCCATGTGGAGGGGGGTGTCTGCAGGGTGGGGTCACGGGTGATGGGGCAGGGGTATCCCATGTGGAAGGGGCTGCCTGCAGGATGGAGTCACAGGTGATGGAGCGGAGGTATCCCATGTGGAAGGGGCTGCCTGCAGGGTGGGGTCACGGGTGATAGTTGCTGGGGTATCCCATGTGGAAGGGGCTGCCTGCAGGGTGGGGTCACGGGTGATGAGGGCTGGGCTATCCCATGTGGAAGGGGCTGCCTGCAAGGTGGGATCATGGGTGATGGGGGCTGGGGTATCCCATGTGGAGGGGGCTGCCTGCAGGGTGGGGTCACGGGTGATGGGGCAGGGGTATCCCATGTGGAAGGGGCTGCCTGCAGGGTGGGGTCACAGGTGATGGGTGCAGAGGTATCCCATGTGGAAGGGGCTGCCTGCAGGTTGGGGCTATGGGTGATGGGGTGGGGGTATCCCATGTGGAGTGGGCTGTCTGCCTGGTGGGGTCACGGGTGATGGGGCGGGGGTATCCCATGTGGAAGGGGCTGCCTGCAGGGTGGGGTCACGAATGATGGGGTATCCCATGTGCAAGAGGCTCCCTGCAGCGTGGGGTCACAGGTGATGGGGACGGGGTTGTCCCATGTGGAAGAGGCTGCCTGCAGGGTGGGGTCACGGGTGATGGCGCTGGGGTTTCCCATGTGGAAGGGCTGCCTGCAGGGTGGGGTCATGGGTGATGGGGGCGGGGGTATCCCGTGTGGAAGGGGCTGCCTGCAGGATGGAGTCACAGGTGATGCAGCGGAGGTATCCCATGTGGAAGGGGCTGCCTGCAGGGTGGGGTCACGGGTGATGAGGGCTGGGCTATCCCATGTGGAAGGGGCTGCCTGCAGGGTGGGATCATGGGTGATGGGGGCTGGGGTATCCCATGTGGAAGGGGCTGCCTGCAGGGTAGGAATACGGGTGATTGGGGCGGGGGTATCCCATGTCAAAGGGGCTGCCTGCAGGGTGGGATCATGGGTGTTGGGGCGGAGGTATGCTATGTGGAAGGGGCTGCCTGCAGGGTGGGGTCACGGTGATGGGGTGGGGTATCCCATGTGGAAGGGCTGCCAGCAGGGTGGGGTCACGGGTGATTGGGCGGGGTTATCCCATGTGGAAGGGGCTGCCAGCAGGGTGGGGTCACGGGTGATGGGGGATGGGGTATCCTTTGTGAAAGGGGCTTCCTGCAGGGTGGGGTCATGGGTGATGGCGGCTGGGGTATCCCATGTGGAGGGGGATGCCGCCAGGATGGGGTGATGGGGGCTGGGGTATCCCATGTGGAAGGGCTGCCAGCAGGGTGGGCTCACGGGTGATGGGGGCTGGGGTATCCTTTGTGAAAGGGGCTTCCTGCAGGGTGGGGTCATGGGTGATGGGGGCTGGGTATCGCATGTGGAAGGGGCTGCCTGCAGGGTGAGGTCATGGGTGATGAGGCAGGGGTATTCCATGTGGAAGGGGCTGCCTGCAGGGTGGGGTCATGGGTGATGGGGTGGGGGTAAGCCATGTGGAGGGGGCTGCCTGCAGGGTGGGGTCACGGGTGATTGGGCGGGGGTATCCCATGTGGAAGGGGCTGCTTGCAGGGTGGGGTCATGGGTGATGGGTGCAGGGGTATCCCACGTGGAAGGGGCTACCTGCAGGGTGGGGTCATGGGTGATGGGGCGGGGGTATCCCATGTGGAAGGGGCTGCCTGCAGGGTGGGGTCACAGGTGATGGGTACAGGGGTATCCCATGTGGAAGGGGCTGCCTGCAGGTTGGGGTCATGGGTGATGGGGTGGGGGTATCCCATGTGGAGCGGGCTGTCTGCCTGGTGGGGTCACGGGTGATGGGGCGGGGGTATCCCATGTGGAAGGGGCTGCCTGCAGGGTGGGGTCACGAATGATGGGGTATCCCATGTGCAAGATGCTCCCTGCAGCGTGGGGTCACAGGTGATGGGGACGGGGTTGTCCCATGTGGAAGAGGCTGCCTGCAGGGTGGGGTCACGGGTGATGGCACTGGGGTATCCCATGTGGAAGGGCTGCCTGCAGGGTGGGGTCATGGGTGATGGGGGCGGGGGTATCCCGTTTGGAAGGGGCTGCCTGCAGGATGGAGTCACAGGTGATGGAGCGGAGGTATCCCATGTGGAAGGGGCTGCCTGCAGGGTGGGGTCACGGGTGATGAGGGCTGGGCTATCCCATGTGGAAGGGGCTGCCTGCAGGGTGGGATCATGGGTTATGGGGGCTGGGGTATCCCATGTGGAAGGGGCTTACTGCAGGGTGGGAATACGGGTGATTGGGGCGGGGGTATCCCATGTCAAAGGGGCTGCCTGCAGGGTGGGATCATGGGTGTTGGGGCGGAGGTATGCCATGTGGAAGGGGCTGCCTGCAGGGTGCGGTCACGGTGATGGGGTGGGGTATCCCATGTGGAAGGGCTGCCAGCAGGGTGGGGTCACGGGTGATTGGGCGGGGGTATCCCATGTGGAAGGGGCTGCCAGCAGGGTGGGGTCACAGGTGATGGGGGATGGGGTATCCTTTGTGAAAGGGGCTTCCTGCAGGGTGGGGTCATGGGTGATGGGGGCTGGGGTATCCCATGTGGAGGGGGATGCCGCCAGGATGGGGTCACAGGTGATGGGGGCTGGGGTATCCCATGTGGAAGGGCTGCCACCAGGGTGGGGTCACGGGTGATGGGGGCTGGGGTATCCTTTGTGAAAGGGGCTTCCTGCAGGGTGGGGTCATGGGTGATGGGGGCTGGGTATCGCATGTGGAAGGGGCTGCCTGCAGGGTGAGGTCATGGGTGATGGGGCAGGGGTATTCCATGTGGAAGGGACTGCCTGCAGGGTGGGGTCATGGGTGATGGGGTGGGGTTAAGCCATGTGGAGGGGGCTGCCTGCAGGGTGGGGTCATGGGTGATGGGTGCAGGGGTATCCCATGTGGAAGTGGCTGCTTGCAGGGTGGGGTCATGGGTGATGGGTGCAGGGGTATCCCACGTGGAAGGGGCTACCTGCAGGGTGGGATCATGGGTGATGGGGGCTGGGGTATCCCATGTGGAGGGGGCTGCCTGCAGGGTGGGGTCACGGGTGATGGGGCAGGGGTATCCCATGTGGAAGGGGCTGGGGCGGGGGTATCCCATGTGGAAGGGGCTGCCTGCAGGGTGGGGTCACAGGTGATGGGTGCAGGGGTATCCCATGTGGAAGGGGCTGCCTGCAGGTTGGGGTCATGGGTGATGGGGTGGGGGTATCCCATGTGGAGCGGGCTGTCTGCCTGGTGGGGTCACGGGTGATGGGGCGGGGGTATCCCATGTGGAAGGGGCTGCCTGCAGGGTGGGGTCACGAATGATGGGGTATCCCATGTGCAAGAGGCTGCTGCAGCGTGGGGTCACAGGTGATGGGGACAGGGGTATCCCATGTGGAAGGGGCTGCCTGCAGGGTGAGGTCACGGGTGATGGCGCTGGGGTATCCCATGTGGAAGGGCTGCCTGCATGGTGGGGTCATGGGTGATGGGGGCGGGGGTATCCCGTGTGGAAGGGGCTGCCTGCAGGATGGAGTCACAGGTGATGGAGCGGAGGTATCCCATGTGGAAGGGGCTGCCTGCAGGGTGGGGTCACGGGTGATAGTTGCTGGGGTATCCCATGTGGAAGGGGCTGCCTGCAGGGTGGGGTCACGGGTGATGAGGGCTGGGTTATCCCATGTGGAAGGGGCTGCCTGCAAGGTGGGATCATGGGTGATGGGGGCTGGGGTATCCCATGTGGAGGGGGCTGCCTGCAGGGTGGGGTCACGGGTGATGGGGCAGGGGTATCCCATGTGGAAGGGGCTGCCTGCAGGGTGGGGTCACAGGTGATGGGTGCAGGGGTATCCCATGTGGAAGGGGCTGCCTGCAGGTTGGGGTCATGGGTGATGGGTTGGGGGTATCCCATGTGGAGTGGGCTGTCTGCCTGGTGGGGTCACGGGTGATGGGGCGAGGGTATCCCATGTGGAAGGGGCTGCCTGCAGGGTGGGGTCACGAATGATGGGGTATCCCATGTGCAAGAGGCTCCCTGCAGCGTGGGGTCACAGGTGATGGGGACGGGGTTGTCCCATGTGGAAGAGGCTGCCTGCAGGGTGGGGTCAAGGGTGATGGCGCTGGGGTATCCCATGTGGAAGTGCTGCCTGCAGGGTGGGGTCATGGGTGATGGGGATGGGGGTATCCCGCGTGGAAGGGGCTGCCTGCAGGATGGAGTCACAGGTGATGGAGCGGAGGTATCCCATGTGGAAGGGGCTGCCTGCAGGGTGGGGTCACGGGTGATGAGGGCTGGGCTATCCCATGTGGAAGGGGCTGCCTGCTGGGTGGGATCATGGGTGATGGGGGCTGGGGTAGCCCATGTGGAAGGGGCTGCCTGCAGGGTGGGAATACGGGTGATTGGGGCGGGGGTATCCCATGTCAAAGGGGCTGCCTGCAGGGTGGGATAATGGGTGTTGGGGCGGAGGTATGCCACGTGGAAGGGGCTGCCTGCAGGGTGGGGTCACGGTGATGGGGTGGGGTATCCCATGTGGAAGGGCTGCCAGCAGGGTGGGGTCACGGGTGATTGGGTGGGGGTATCCCATGTGGAAGGGGCTGCCAGCAGGGTGGGGTCACGGGTGATGGGGATGGGGTATCCTTTGTGAAAAGGGCTTCCTGCAGGGTGGGGTCATGGGTGATGGGGGCTGGGGTATCCCATGTGGAGGGGGATGCCGCCAGGATGGGGTCACGGGTGATGGGGGCTGGGGTATCCCATGTGGAAGGGCTGCCAGCAGGGTGGGGTCACGGGTGATGGGGGCTGGGGTATCCTTTGTGAAAGGGGCCTCCTGCAGGGTGGGGTCATGAGAGAAGGGGGCTGGGTATCGCATGTGGAAGGGGCTGCCTGCAGGGTGAGGTCATGGGTGATGGGACAGGGGTATCCCATGTGGAAGGGGCTGCCTGCAGGGTGGGGTCATGGGTGATGGGGTGGGGGTAAGCCATGTGGAGGGGGCTGCCTGCAGGGTGGGGTCACGGGTGATGGGGCGGGGGTATCCCATGTGGAAGGGGCTGCTTGCAGGGTGGGGTCATGGGTGATGGGTGCAGGGGTATCCCACGTGGAAGGGGCTACCTGCAGGCTGGGGTCATGGGTGATGGGGTGGGGGTATCCCATGTGGAAGGGGCTGCCTGCAGGATGGAGTCACAGGTGATGGAGCGGAGGTATCCCATGTGGAAGGGGCTGCCTGCAGGGTGGGGTCACGGGTGATAGTTGCTGGGGTATCCCATGTGGAAGGGGCTGCCTGCAGGGTGGGGTCACGGGTGATGAGGGCTGGGCTATCCCATGTGGAAGGGGCTGCCTGCAAGGTGGGATCATGGGTGATGGGGGCTGGGGTATCCCATGTGGAGGGGGCTGCCTGCAGGGTGGGGTCACGGGTGATGGGGCAGGGGTATCCCATGTGGAAGGGGCTGCCTGCAGGGTGGGGTCACAGGTGATGGGTGCAGAGGTATCCCATGTGGAAGGGGCTGCCTGCAGGTTGGGGCTATGGGTGATGGGGTGGGGGTATCCCATGTGGAGTGGGCTGTCTGCCTGGTGGGGTCACGGGTGATGGGGCGGGGGTATCCCATGTGGAAGGGGCTGCCTGCAGGGTGGGGTCACGAATGATGGGGTATCCCATGTGCAAGAGGCTCCCTGCAGCGTGGGGTCACAGGTGATGGGGACGGGGTTGTCCCATGTGGAATAGGCTGCCTGCAGGGTGGGGTCACGGGTGATGGCGCTGGGGTTTCCCATGTGGAAGGGCTGCCTGCAGGGTGGGGTCATGGGTGATGGGGGCGGGGGTATCCCGTGTGGAAGGGGCTGCCTGCAGGATGGAGTCACAGGTGATGGAGCGGAGGTATCCCATGTGGAAGGGGCTGCCTGCAGGGTGGGGTCACGGGTGATGAGGGCTGGGCTATCCCATGTGGAAGGGGCTGCCTGCAGGGTGGGATCATGGGTGATGGGGGCTGGGGTATCCCATGTGGAAGGGGCTGCCTGCAGGGTAGGAATACGGGTGATTGGGGCAGGGGTATCCCATGTCAAAGGGGCTGCCTGCAGGGTGGGATCATGGGTGTTGGGGCGGAGGTATGCTATGTGGAAGGGGCTGCCTGCAGGGTGGGGTCACGGTGATGGGGTGGGGTATCCCATGTGGAAGGGCTGCCAGCAGGGTGGGGTCACGGGTGATTGGGCGGGGTTATCCCATGTGGAAGGGGCTGCCAGCAGGGTGGGGTCACGGGTGATGGGGGATGGGGTATCCTTTGTGAAAGGGGCTTCCTGCAGGGTGGGGTCATGGGTGATGGCGGCTGGGGTATCCCATGTGGAGGGGGATGCCGCCAGGATGGGGTCATGGGTGATGGGGGCTGGGGTATCCCATGTGGAAGGGCTGCCAGCAGGGTGGGGTCACGGGTGATGGGGGCTGGGGTATCCTTTGTGAAAGGGGCTTCCTGCAGGGTGGGGTCATGGGTGATGGGGGCTGGGTATCGCATGTGGAAGGGGCTGCCTGCAGGGTGAGGTCATGGGTGATGGGGCAGGGGTATTCCATGTGGAAGGGGCTGCCTGCAGGGTGGGGTCATGGGTGATGGGGTGGGGGTAAGCCATGTGGAGGGGGCTGCCTGCAGGGTGGGGTCACGGGTGATTGGGCGGGGGTATCCCATGTGGAAGGGGCTGCTTGCAGGGTGGGGTCATGGGTGATGGGTGCAGGGGTATCCCACGTGGAAGGGGCTACCTGCAGGGTGGGGTCATGGGTGATGGGGCGGGGGTATCCCATGTGGAAGGGGCTGCCTGCAGGGTGGGGTCACAGGTGATGGGTACAGGGGTATCCCATGTGGAAGGGGCTGCCTGCAGGTTGGGGTCATGGGTGATGGGGTGGGGGTATCCCATGTGGAGCGGGCTGTCTGCCTGGTGGGGTCACGGGTGATGGGGCGGGGGTATCCCATGTGGAAGGGGCTGCCTGCAGGGTGGGGTCACGAATGATGGGGTATCCCATGTGCAAGATGCTCCCTGCAGCGTGGGGTCACAGGTGATGGGGACGGGGTTGTCCCATGTGGAAGAGGCTGCCTGCAGGGTGGGGTCACGGGTGATGGCACTGGGGTATCCCATGTGGAATGGCTGCCTGCAGGGTGGGGTCATGGGTGATGGGGCGGGGGTATCCCGTTTGGAAGGGGCTGCCTGCAGGATGGAGTCACAGGTGATGGAGCGGAGGTATCCCATGTGGAAGGGGCTGCCTGCAGGGTGGGGTCACGGGTGATGAGGGCTGGGCTATCCCATGTGGAAGGGGCTGCCTGCAGGGTGGGAGCATGGGTTATGGGGGCTGGGGTATCCCATGTGGAAGGGGCTTACTGCAGGGTGGGAATACGGGTGATTGGGGCGGGGGTATCCCATGTCAAAGGGGCTGCCTGCAGGGTGGGATCATGGGTGTTGGGGCGGAGGTATGCCATGTGGAAGGGGCTGCCTGCAGGGTGGGGTCACGGTGATGGGGTGGGGTATCCCATGTGGAAGGGCTGCCAGCAGGGTGGGGTCACGGGTGATTGGGCGGGGGTATCCCATGTGGAAGGGGCTGCCAGCAGGGTGGGGTCACGGGTGATGGGGGATGGGGTATCCTTTGTGAAAGGGGCTTCCTGCAGGGTGGGGTCATGGGTGATGGGGGCTGGGGTATCCCATGTGGAGGGGGATGCCGCCAGGATGGGGTCACGGGTGATGGGGGCTGGGGTATCCCATGTGGAAGGGCTGCCACCAGGGTGGGGTCACGGGTGATGGGGGCTGGGGTATCCTTTGTGAAAGGGGCTTCCTGCAGGGTGGGGTCATGGGTGATGGGGGCTGGGTATCGCATGTGGAAGGGGCTGCCTGCAGGGTGAGGTCATGGGTGATGGGGCAGGGGTATTCCATGTGGAAGGGACTGCCTGCAGGGTGGGGTCATGGGTGATGGGGTGGGGGTAAGCCATGTGGAGGGGGCTGCCTGCAGGGTGGGGTCACGGGTGATGGGGCGGGGGTATCCCATGTGGAAGTGGCTGCTTGCAGGGTGGGGTCATGGGTGATGGGTGCAGGGGTATCCCACGTGGAAGGGGCTACCTGCAGGGTGGGATCATGGGTGATGGGGGCTGGGGTATCCCATGTGGAGGGGGTTGCCTGCAGGGTGGGGTCACGGGTGATGGGGCAGGGGTATCCCATGTGGAAGGGGCTGGGGCGGGGGTATCCCATGTGGAAGGGGCTGCCTGCAGGGTGGGGTCACAGGTGATGGGTGCAGGGGTATCCCATGTGGAAGGGGCTGCCTGCAGGTTGGGGTCATGGGTGATGGGGTGGGGGTATCCCATGTGGAGCGGGCTGTCTGCCTGGTGGGGTCACGGGTGATGGGGTGGGGGTATCCCATGTGGAAGGGGCTGCCTGCAGGGTGGGGTCACGAATGATGGGGTATCCCATGTGCAAGAGGCTGCTGCAGCGTGGGGTCACAGGTGATGGCGCTGGGGTATCCCATGTGGAAGGGCTACCTGCATGGTGGGGTCATGGGTGATGGGGGCGGGGGTATCCCGTGTGGAAGGGGCTGCCTGCAGGATGGAGTCACAGGTGATGGAGCGGAGGTATCCCATGTGGAAGGGGCTGCCTGCAGGGTGGGGTCACGGGTGATAGTTGCTGGGGTATCCCATGTGGAAGGGGCTGCCTGCAGGGTGGGGTCACGGGTGATGAGGGCTGGGTTATCCCATGTGGAAGGGGCTGCCTGCAAGGTGGGATCATGGGTGATGGGGGCTGGGGTATCCCATGTGGAGGGGGCTGCCTGCAGGGTGGGGTCACGGGTGATGGGGCAGGGGTATCCCATGTGGAAGGGGCTGCCTGCAGGGTGGGGTCACAGGTGATGGGTGCAGGGGTATCCCATGTGGAAGGGGCTGCCTGCAGGTTGGGGTCATGGGTGATGGGTTGGGGGTATCCCATGTGGAGTGGGCTGTCTGCCTGGTGGGGTCACGGGTGATGGGGCGAGGGTATCCCATGTGGAAGGGGCTGCCTGCAGGGTGGGGTCACGAATGATGGGGTATCCCATGTGCAAGAGGCTCCCTGCAGCGTGGGGTCACAGGTGATGGGGACGGGGTTGTCCCATGTGGAAGAGGCTGCCTGCAGGGTGGGGTCAAGGGTGATGGCGCTGGGGTATCCCATGTGGAAGTGCTGCCTGCAGGGTGGGGTCATGGGTGATGGGGGTGGGGGTATCCCGCGTGGAAGGGGCTGCCTGCAGGATGGAGTCACAGGTGATGGAGCGGAGGTATCCCATGTGGAAGGGGCTGCCTGCAGGGTGGGGTCACGGGTGATGAGGGCTGGGCTATCCCATGTGGAAGGGGCTGCCTGCTGGGTGGGATCATGGGTGATGGGGGCTGGGGTAGCCCATGTGGAAGGGGCTGCCTGCAGGGTGGGAATACGGGTGATTGGGGCGGGGGTATCCCATGTCAAAGGGGCTGCCTGCAGGGTGGGATCATGGGTGTTGGGGCGGAGGTATGCCACGTGGAAGGGGCTGCCTGCAGGGTGGGGTCACGGTGATGGGGTGGGGTATCCCATGTGGAAGGGCTGCCAGCAGGGTGGGGTCACGGGTGATTGGGCGGGGGTATCCCATGTGGAAGGGGCTGCCAGCAGGGTGGGGTCACGGGTGATGGGGATGGGGTATCCTTTGTGAAAAGGGCTTCCTGCAGGGTGGGGTCATGGGTGATGGGGGCTGGGGTATCCCATGTGGAGGGGGATGCCGCCAGGATGGGGTCACGGGTGATGGGGGCTGGGGTATCCCATGTGGAAGGGCTGCCAGCAGGGTGGGGTCAGGGGTGATGGGGGCTGGGGTATCCTTTGTGAAAGGGGCCTCCTGCAGGGTGGGGTCATGAGAGAAGGGGGCTGGGTATCGCATGTGGAAGGGGCTGCCTGCAGGGTGAGGTCATGGGTGATGGGACAGGGGTATCCCATGTGGAAGGGGCTGCCTGCAGGGTGGGGTCATGGGTGATGGGGTGGGGGTAAGCCATGTGGAGGGGGCTGCCTGCAGGGTGGGGTCACGGGTGATGGGGCGGGGGTATCCCATGTGGAAGGGGCTGCTTGCAGGGTGGGGTCATGGGTGATGGGTGCAGGGGTATCCCACGTGGAAGGGGCTACCTGCAGGCTGGGATCATGGGTGATGGGGTGGGGGTATCCCATGTGGAAGGGGCTGCCTGCAGGGTGGGGTCACAGGTGATGGGTGCAGGGGTATCCCATGTGGAAGGGGCTGCCTGCAGGTTGGGGTCATGGGTGATGGGGTGGGGGTATCCCATGTGGAGCGGGCTGTCTGCCTGGTGGGGTCACGGGTGATGGGGCGGGGGTATCCCATGTGGAAGGGGCTGCCTGCAGGGTGGGGTCACGAATGATGGGGTATCCCATGTGCAAGAGGCTGCCTGCAGCGTGGGGTCACAGGTGATGGGGACGGGGGTATCCCATGTGGAAGGGGCTGCCTGCAGGGTGGGGTCACGGGTGATGGTGCTGGGGTATCCCATGTGGAAGGGCTGCCTGCAGGGTGGGGTCATGGGTGATGGGGGCGGGGGTATCCCGTGTGGAAGGGGCTGCCTGCAGGATGGAGTCACAGGTGATGGAGCGGAGGTATCCCATGTGGAAGGGGCTGCCTGCAGGGTGGGGTCACGGGTGATGAGGGCTGGGCTATCCCATGTGGAAGGGGCTGCCTGCAGGGTGGGATCATGGGTGATGGGGGCTGGGGTATCCCATGTGGAAGGGGCTGCCTGCAGGGTGGGAATACGGGTGATTGGGCCGGGGGTATCCCATGTCAAAGGGGCTGCCTGCAGGGTGGGGTCATGGGTGTTGGGGCAGAGGTATGCCATGTGGAAGGGGCTGCCTGCAGGGTGGGGTCACGGTGATGGGGTGGGGTATCCCATGTGGAAGGGCTGCCAGCAGGGTGGGGTCACAGGTGATTGGGCGGGGATATCCCTTGTGGAAGGGGCTGCCAGCAGGGTGGGGTCACGGGTGATGGGGGATGGGGTATCCTTTGTGAAAGGGGCTTCCTGCAGGGTGGGGTCATGGGTGATGGAGCGGGGGTATCCCATGTGGAAGGGGCTGCCTGCAGGGTGGGGTCATGGGTGATGGGGTGGGGGTAAGCCATGTGGAGGGGGCTGCCTGCAGGGTGGGGTCACGGGTGATGGGGCGGGGATATCCCATGTGGAAGGGGCTGCTTGCAGGGTGGGGTCATGGGTGATGGGTGCAGGGGTATCCCATGTGGAAGGGGCTACCTGCAGGGTGGGGTCATGGGTGATGGGGCGGGGTATCCCATGTGGAAGGGGCTGCCTGCAGGGTGGGAATATGGGTGATTGGGGCGGGGGTATCCCATGTGAAAGGGGCTTCCTGCAGGGTGAGGTCATGGGTGATGGGGCGGGCGTATCCCATGTGGAAGGGGCATTCTGCAGGGTGGGGTCATGGGTGATGGGGTGGGGGTAAGCCATGTGGAGGGGGCTGCCTGCAGGGTGGGGTCAAGGGTGATGAGGCGGGGGTATCTCATGTGGAAGGGGCTGCTTGCAGGGTGGGGTCATGGGTGATGGGTGCAGGGGTATCCCATGTGGAAGGGGATACCTGCAGGGTGGGGTCATGGGTGATGGGGCAGGGGTATCCCATGTGGAAGGGGCTGCCTGCAGGGTGGGAATACGGGTGATTGGGGCGGGGGTGTCCCATGTGAAAGGGGCTGCCTGCAGGGTGGGGTCATGGGTGTTGGGGCGGAGGTATGCCATGTGAAAGGGGCTGCCTGCAGGGTGGGGTCACGGTGATGGGGTGGGGTATCCCATGTGGAAGGGCTGCCAGCAGGGTGGGGTCACGGGTGATTGGGCGGGGGTATCCCATGTGGAAGGGGCTGCCAGCATGGTGGGGTCACAGATGATGGGGGATGGGGTATCCTTTGTGAAAGGGGCTTCCTGCAGGGTGCGGTCATGGGTGATGGGGGCTGGGGTATCCCATGTGGAAGGGGCTGCCTGCAGGGTGGGGTCACGGGTGATGAGGGCTGGGTTATCCCATGTGGAAGGGGCTGCCTGCAAGGTGGGATCATGGGTGATGGGGGCTGGGGTATCCCATGTGGAGGGGGCTGCCTGCAGGGTGGGGTCACGGGTGATGGGGCAGGGGTATCCCATGTGGAAGGGGCTGCCTGCAGGGTGGGGTCACAGGTGATGGGTGCAGGGGTATCCCATGTGGAAGGGGCTGCCTGCAGGTTGGGGTCATGGGTGATGGGTTGGGGGTATCCCATGTGGAGTGGGCTGTCTGCCTGGTGGGGTCACGGGTGATGGGGCGAGGGTATCCCATGTGGAAGGGGCTGCCTGCAGGGTGGGGTCACGAATGATGGGGTATCCCATGCGCAAAAGGCCCCCTGCAGCGTGGGGTCACAGGTGATGGGGACGGGGTTGTCCCATGTGGAAGAGGCTGCCTGCAGGGTGGGGTCACGGGTGATGGCGCTGGGGTATCCCATGTGGAAGTGCTGCCTGCAGGGTGGGGTCATGGGTGATGGGGGTGTGGGTATCCCGCGTGGAAGGGGCTGCCTGCAGGATGGAGTCACAGGTGATGGAGCGGAGGTATCCCATGTGGAAGGGGCTGCCTGCAGGGTGGGGTCACGGGTGATGAGGGCTGGGCTATCCCATGTGGAAGGGGCTGCCTGCTGGGTGGGATCATGGGTGATGGGGGCTGGGGTATCCCATGTGGAAGGGGCTGCCTGCAGGGTGGGAATACGGGTGATTGGGACGTGGGTATCCCATGTCAAAGGGGCTGCCTGCAGGGTGGGATCATGGGTGTTGGGGCGGAGGTATGCCACGTGGAAGGGGCTGCCTGCAGGGTGGGGTCACGGTGATGGGGTGGGGTATCCCATGTGGAAGGGCTGCCAGCAGGGTGGGGTCACGGGTGATTGGGCGGGGGTATCCCATGTGGAAGGGGCTGCCAGCAGGACGGGGTCACGGGTGATGGGGGATGGGGTATCCTTTGTGAAAAGGGCTTCCTGCAGGGTGGGGTCATGGGTGATGGGGGCTGGGGTATCCCATGTGGAGGGGGATGCCGCCAGGATGGGGTCACGGGTGATGGGGGCTGGGGTATCCCATGTGGAAGGGCTGCCAGCAGGGTGGGGTCACGGGTGATGGGGGCTGGGGTATCCTTTGTGAAAGGGGCCTCCTGCAGGGTGGGGTCATGAGTGAAGGGGGCTGGGTATCGCATGTGGAAGGGGCTGCCTGCAGGGTGAGGTCATGGGTGATGGGACAGGGGTATCCCATGTGGAAGGGGCTGCCTGCAGGGTGGGGTCATGGGTGATGGGGTGGGGGTAAGCCATGTGGAGGGGGCTGCATGCAGGGTGGGGTCATGGGTGATGGGTGCAGGGGTATACCATGTGGAAGGGGCTGCCTGCAGGTTGGGGTCATGGGTGATGGGGTGTGGGTATCCCATGTGGAGCGGGCTGTCTGCCTGGTGGGGTCACGGGTGATGGGGCGGGGGTATCCCATGTGGAAGGGGCTGCCTGCAGGGTGGGGTCACGAATGATGGGGTATCCCATGTGCAAGAGGCTGCCTGCAGCGTGGGGTCACAGGTGATGGGGACGGGGGTATCCCATGTGGAAGGGGCTGCCTGCAGGGTGGGGTCACGGGTGATGGCGCTGGGGTATCCCATGTGGAAGGGCTGCCTGCAGGGTGGGGTCATGGGTGATGGGGGCGGGGGTATCCCGTGTGGAAGGGGCTGCCTGCAGGATGGAGTCACAGGTGATGGAGCGGAGGTATCCCATGTGGAAGGGGCTGCCTGCAGGGTGGGGTCACGGGTGATGAGGGCTGGGCTATCCCATGTGGAAGGGGCTGCCTGCAGGGTGGGATCATGGGTGATGGGGGCTGGGGTATCCCATGTGGAAGGGGCTGCCTGCAGGGTGGGAATACGGGTGATTGGGGCGGGGGTATCCCATGTCAAAGGGCTGCCTGCAGGGTGGGGTCATGGGTGTTGGGGCAGAGGTATGCCATGTGGAAGGGGCTGCCTGCAGGGTGGGATCACGGTGATGGGGTGGGGTATCCCATGTGGAAGGGCTGCCAGCAGGGTGGGGTCACAGGTGATTGGGCGGGGGTATCCCTTGTGGAAGGGGCTGCCAGCAGGGTGGGGTCACGGGTGATGGGGGATGGGGTATCCTTTGTGAAAGGGGCTTCCTGCAGGGTGGGGTCATGGGTGATGGGGGCTGGGGTATCCCATGTGGAGGGGGATGCCGCCAGGATGGGATCATGGGTGATGGGGGCTGGGGTATCCCATGTGGAAGGGGCTGCCTGCAGGGTGGGAATACGGGTGATTGGGGCGGGGGTATCCCATGTCAAAGGGGCTGCCTGCAGGGTGGGGTCATGGGTGTTGGGGCAGAGGTATGCCATGTGGAAGGGGCTGCCTGCAGGGTGGGGTCACGGTGATGGGTGGGGTATCCCATGTGGAAGGGCTGCCAGCAGGGTGGGGTCACAGGTGATTGGGCGGGGGTATCCCTTGTGGAAGGGGCTGCCAGCAGGGTGGGGTCACGGGTGATGGGGGATTGGGTATCCTTTGTGAAAGGGGCTTCCTGCAGGGTGGGGTCATGGGTGATGGGGGCTGGGGTATCCCATGTGGAGGGGGATGCCGCCAGGATGGGGTCACGGGTGATGGGGGCTGGGGTATCCCATGTGGAAGGGCTGCCAGCAGGGTGGGGTCACGGGTGATGGGGGCTGGGGTATGCTTTGTGAAAGGGGCTTGCTGCAGGGTGGGGTCATGGGTGATGGGGGCTGGGGTATCGCATGTGGAAGGGGCTGCCTGCAGGGTGAGGTCATGGGTGATGGAGCGGGGGTATCCCATGTGGAAGGGGCTGCCTGCAGGGTGGGGTCATGGGTGATGGGGTGGGGGTAAGCCATGTGGAGGGGGCTGCCTGCAGGGTGGGGCCACGGGTGATGGGGCGGGGATATCCCATGTGGAAGGGGCTGCTTGCAGGGTGGGGTCATGGGTGATGGGTGCAGGGGTATCCCATGTGGAAGGGGCTACCTGCAGGGTGGGGTAATGGGTGATGGGGCGGGGTATCCCATGTGGAAGGGGCTGCCTGCAGGGTGGGAATATGGGTGATTGGGGCGGGGGTATCCCATGTGAAAGGGGCTTCCTGCAGGGTGAGGTCATGGGTGATGGGGCGGGGGTATCCCATGTGGAAGGGGCATTCTGCAGGGTGGGGTCATTGGTGATGGGGTGGGGGTAAGCCATGTGGAGGGGGCTGCCTGCAGGGTGGGGTCAAGGGTGATGAGGCGGGGGTATCTCATGTGGAAGGGGCTGCTTGCAGGGTGGGGTCATGGGTGATGGGTGCAGGGGTATCCCATGTGGAAGGGGATACCTGCAGGGTGGGGTCATGGGTGATGGGGCAGGGGTATCCCATGTGGAAGGGGCTGCCTGCAGGGTGGGAATACGGGTGATTGGGGCGGGGGTGTCCCATGTGAAAGGGGCTGCCTTCAGGGTGGGGTCATGGGTGTTGGGGCGGAGGTATGCCATGTGAAAGGGGCTGCCTGCAGGGTGGGGTCACGGTGATGGGGTGGGGTATCCCATGTGGAAGGGCTGCCAGCAGGGTGGGGTCACGGGTGATTGGGCGGGGGTATCCCATGTGGAAGGGGCTGCCAGCAGGGTGGGGTCACGGATGATGGGGGATGGGGTATCCTTTCTGAAAGGGGGATGCCGCCAGGATGGGGTCACGGGTGATGGGGGCTGGGGTATACTATGTGGAAGGGCTGCCAGCAGGGTGGGGTCACGGGTGATGGGGGCTGGGGTATCCTTTGTGAAAGGGGCTTCCTGCAGGGTGGGGTCATGGGTGATGGGGGCTGGGGTATCGCATGTGGAAGGGGCTGCCTGCAGGGTGAGGTCATGGGTGATGGGGCGAGGGTATCCCATGTGGAAGGGGCTGCCTGCAGGCTGGGGTCATGGGTGATGGGGTGGGGGTAAGCCATGTGGAGGGGGATGCCTACAGGGTGGGGTCACGGGTGATGGGGTGGGGGTATCCCATGTGGAAGGGGCTGCCTGCAGGGTGGGGTCATGGGTGATGGGGCGGGGGTATCCCATGTGGAGCAGGCTGTCTGCCTGGTGGGGTCACGGGTGATGGGGTGGGGGTATCCTATGTGGAAGGGGCTGCCTACTGGGTGGGGTCACGGTTGATGGGGTATCCCATGTGGAAGTGGCTGCTTGCAGGGTGGGGTCTCGTGTGATGGCGGCGGGGGCCTCCCATGTGGAAGGGGCTGCCTGCAGGGTGGTGTCACGGGTGATGGGGGCTGGGGTATCCCATGTGGAAGTGGCTGCCTGCAGGGTGGGGTCACAGTTGATGGGGACTGGGGTATCCCATGTGGAGAGGGCTGCCTGCAGGGGGGTCACGGGTGATGGGGGCAGGGGTATCCCATTTGGAAGGGGCTACCTGCAGGGTGGGGTCACGGGTGCTGGGGTATCCCATGTGCAAGAGGCTGCCAGCAGCGTGGGGTCACAGGTGATGGGGCCGGGGGTATCCCATGTGGAAGGGGCTGCCTGCAGGGTGTTGTCACGCGTGATGGCGCTGGGGTATCCCATGTAGAAGGGGCTGCCAGCAGGGTGGGGTCATGGGTGATGGGGGCTAGGGTATCCCATGTGGAAGGGCTGCCTGCAGGGTGCGGTCACGGGTGATGGGGCGGGGGTATCCTGTGTGGAAGGGGCTGCCTGCAGGATGGAGTCACAGGAGATGGGGCGGGGGTATCCCATGTGGAAGGGGCTGACTACAGAGTGGGGTCACGGGTGATGGGGGATGGGGTATCCTTTGTGAAAGGGGCTTCCTGCAGGGTGGGGACATGGGTGATGGGGGCTGGGGTATCCCATGTGGAGGGGGATGCCGCCAGGATGGGGTCACGGGTGATGGGGGCTGGGGTATCCCATGTGGAAGGGCTGCCAGCAGGGTGGGGTCACGGGTGATGGGGGCTGGGGTATCCTTTGTGAAAGGGGCTTCCTGCAGGGTGGGGTCATGGGTGATGGGGGCTGGGGTATCGCATGTGGAAGGGGCTGCCTGCAGGGTGAGGTCATGGGTGATGGGGCCGGGGTATCCCATGTGGAAGGGGCTGCCTGCAGGGTGGGGTCATGGGTGATGGGGTGGGGGTAAGCCGTGTGGAGGGGGCTGCCTGCAGGGTGGGGTCATGGCTGATGGGGCGGGGGTATCCCATGTGGAAGGGGCTGCCTGCAGGGTGGGAAAACGGGTGATTGGGGCGGGGGTGTCCCATGTGAAAGGGGCTGCCTGCAGGGTGGGGTCATGGGTGTTGGGGCGGAGGTATGCCATGTGGAAGGGGCTGCCTGCAGGGTGGGGTCACGGTGATGGCGTGGGGTATCCCATGTGGAAGGGCTGCCTGCAGGGTGGGGTCATGGGTGATGGGGTGGGGGTAAGCCTTGTGGAGGGGGCTGCCTGCAGGGTGGGGTCACGGGTGATCGGGTGGGGGTATCCCATGTGAAAGGGGCTTCCTGCAGGGTGGGGTCATGGGTGATGGGGGCTGGGGTATCGCATGTGGAAGGGGCTGCCTGCAGGGTGGGGTCATGGGTGATGGGGTGAGGGTATCCCATGTGGAGCAGGCTGTCTGCATGGTGGGGTCACGGGTGATGGGGTGGGGGTATCCTATGTGGAAGGGGCTGCCTGCAGGGTGGGGTCATGGGTGATGGGGTATCCCATGTGGCAGGGGCTGCTTGCAGGGTGGGGTCTCGGGTGATGGGGGCGGGGGCCTCCCATGTGGAAGGGGCTGCCTGCAGGGTGGTGTCACGGGTGATGGGGGCTGGGGTATCCCATGTGGAAGTGGCTGCCTGCAGGGTGGGGTCACGGTTGATGGGGACTGGGGTATCACATGTGGAGAGGGCTTCCTGCAGGGGGGTCACGGGTGATGGGGTGTGGGTATCCCATGTGGAGCGGGCTGTCTGCCTGGTGGGGTCACGGGTGATGGGGCGGGGGTATCCCATGTGGAAGGGGCTGCCTGCAGGGTGGGGTCACGAATGATGGGGTATCCCATGTGCAAGAGGCTGCCTGCAGCGTGGGGTCACAGGTGATGGGGACGGGGGTATCCCATGTGGAAGGGGCTGCCTGCAGGGTGGGGTCACGGGTGATGGCGCTGGGGTATCCCATGTGGAAGGGCTGCCTGCAGGGTGGGGTCATGGGTGATGGGGGCGGGGGTATCCCGTGTGGAAGGGGCTGCCTGCAGGATGGAGTCACAGGTGATGGAGCGGAGGTATCCCATGTGGAAGGGGCTGCCTGCAGGGTGGGGTCACGGGTGATGAGGGCTGGGCTATCCCATGTGGAAGGGGCTGCCTGCAGGGTGGGATCATGGGTGATGGGGGCTGGGGTATCCCATGTGGAAGGGGCTGCCTGCAGGGTGGGAATACGGGTGATTGGGGCGGGGGTATCCCATGTCAAAGGGCTGCCTGCAGGGTGGGGTCATGGGTGTTGGGGCAGAGGTATGCCATGTGGAAGGGGCTGCCTGCAGGGTGGGGTCACGGTGATGGGGTGGGGTATCCCATGTGGAAGGGCTGCCAGCAGGGTGGGGTCACAGGTGATTGGGCGGGGGTATCCCTTGTGGAAGGGGCTGCCAGCAGGGTGGGGTCACGGGTGATGGGGGATGGGGTATCCTTTGTGAAAGGGGCTTCCTGCAGGGTGGGGTCATGGGTGATGGGGGCTGGGGTATCCCATGTGGAGGGGGATGCCGCCAGGATGGGATCATGGGTGATGGGGGCTGGGGTATCCCATGTGGAAGGGGCTGCCTGCAGGGTGGGAATACGGGTGATTGGGGCGGGGGTATCCCATGTCAAAGGGGCTGCCTGCAGGGTGGGGTCATGGGTGTTGGGGCAGAGGTATGCCATGTGGAAGGGGCTGCCTGCAGGGTGGGGTCACGGTGATGGGTGGGGTATCCCATGTGGAAGGGCTGCCAGCAGGGTGGGGTCACAGGTGATTGGGCGGGGGTATCCCTTGTGGAAGGGGCTGCCAGCAGGGTGGGGTCACGGGTGATGGGGGATTGGGTATCCTTTGTGAAAGGGGCTTCCTGCAGGGTGGGGTCATGGGTGATGGGGGCTGGGGTATCCCATGTGGAGGGGGATGCCGCCAGGATGGGGTCACGGGTGATGGGGGCTGGGGTATCCCATGTGGAAGGGCTGCCAGCAGGGTGGGGTCACGGGTGATGGGGGCTGGGGTATGCTTTGTGAAAGGGGCTTGCTGCAGGGTGGGGTCATGGGTGATGGGGGCTGGGGTATCGCATGTGGAAGGGGCTGCCTGCAGGGTGAGGTCATGGGTGATGGAGCGGGGGTATCCCATGTGGAAGGGGCTGCCTGCAGGGTGGGGTCATGGGTGATGGGGTGGGGGTAAGCCATGTGGAGGGGGCTGCCTGCAGGGTGGGGCCACGGGTGATGGGGCGGGGATATCCCATGTGGAAGGGGCTGCTTGCAGGGTGGGGTCATGGGTGATGGGTGCAGGGGTATCCCATGTGGAAGGGGCTACCTGCAGGGTGGGGTCATGGGTGATGGGGCGGGGTATCCCATGTGGAAGGGGCTGCCTGCAGGGTGGGAATATGGGTGATTGGGGCGGGGGTATCCCATGTGAAAGGGGCTTCCTGCAGGGTGAGGTCATGGGTGATGGGGCGGGGGTATCCCATGTGGAAGGGGCATTCTGCAGGGTGGGGTCATGGGTGATGGGGTGGGGGTAAGCCATGTGGAGGGGGCTGCCTGCAGGGTGGGGTCAAGGGTGATGAGGCGGGGGTATCTCATGTGGAAGGGGCTGCTTGCAGGGTGGGGTCATGGGTGATGGGTGCAGGGGTATCCCATGTGGAAGGGGATACCTGCAGGGTGGGGTCATGGGTGATGGGGCAGGGGTATCCCATGTGGAAGGGGCTGCCTGCAGGGTGGGAATACGGGTGATTGGGGCGGGGGTGTCCCATGTGAAAGGGGCTGCCTGCAGGGTGGGGTCATGGGTGTTGGGGCGGAGGTATGCCATGTGAAAGGGGCTGCCTGCAGGGTGGGGTCACGGTGATGGGGTGGGGTATCCCATGTGGAAGGGCTGCCAGCAGGGTGGGGTCACGGGTGATTGGGCGGGGGTATCCCATGTGGAAGGGGCTGCCAGCAGGGTGGGGTCACGGATGATGGGGGATGGGGTATCCTTTCTGAAAGGGGGATGCCGCCAGGATGGGGTCACGGGTGATGGGGGCTGGGGTATACTATGTGGAAGGGCTGCCAGCAGGGTGGGGTCACGGGTGATGGGGGCTGGGGTATCCTTTGTGAAAGGGGCTTCCTGCAGGGTGGGGTCATGGGTGATGGGGGCTGGGGTATCGCATGTGGAAGGGGCTGCCTGCAGGGTGAGGTCATGGGTGATGGGGCGAGGGTATCCCATGTGGAAGGGGCTGCCTGCAGGCTGGGGTCATGGGTGATGGGGTGGGGGTAAGCCATGTGGAGGGGGATGCCTACAGGGTGGGGTCACGGGTGATGGGGTGGGGGTATCCCATGTGGAAGGGGCTGCCTGCAGGGTGGGGTCATGGGTGATGGGGCGGGGGTATCCCATGTGGAGCAGGATGTCTGCCTGGTGGGGTCACGGGTGATGGGGTGGGGGTATCCTATGTGGAAGGGGCTGCCTACTGGGTGGGGTCACGGTTGATGGGGTATCCCATGTGGAAGTGGCTGCTTGCAGGGTGGGGTCTCGTGTGATGGCGGCGGGGGCCTCCCATGTGGAAGGGGCTGCCTGCAGGGTGGTGTCACGGGTGATGGGGGCTGGGGTATCCCATGTGGAAGTGGCTGCCTGCAGGGTGGGGTCACAGTTGATGGGGACTGGGGTATCCCATGTGGAGAGGGCTGCCTGCAGGGGGGTCACGGGTGATGGGGGCAGGGGTATCCCATTTGGAAGGGGCTACCTGCAGGGTGGGGTCACGGGTGCTGGGGTATCCCATGTGCAAGAGGCTGCCAGCAGCGTGGGGTCACAGGTGATGGGGCCGGGGGTATCCCATGTGGAAGGGGCTGCCTGCAGGGTGTTGTCACGGGTGATGGCGCTGGGGTATCCCATGTAGAAGGGGCTGCCAGCAGGGTGGGGTCATGGGTGATGGGGGCTAGGGTATCCCATGTGGAAGGGCTGCCTGCAGGGTGCGGTCACGGGTGATGGGGCGGGGGTATCCTGTGTGGAAGGGGCTGCCTGCAGGATGGAGTCACAGGAGATGGGGCGGGGGTATCCCATGTGGAAGGGGCTGACTACAGAGTGGGGTCACGGGTGATGGGGGATGGGGTATCCTTTGTGAAAGGGGCTTCCTGCAGGGTGGGGACATGGGTGATGGGGGCTGGGGTATCCCATGTGGAGGGGGATGCCGCCAGGATGGGGTCACGGGTGATGGGGGCTGGGGTATCCCATGTGGAAGGGCTGCCAGCAGGGTGGGGTCACGGGTGATGGGGGCTGGGGTATCCTTTGTGAAAGGGGCTTCCTGCAGGGTGGGGTCATGGGTGATGGGGGCTGGGGTATCGCATGTGGAAGGGGCTGCCTGCAGGGTGAGGTCATGGGTGATGGGGCCGGGGTATCCCATGTGGAAGGGGCTGCCTGCAGGGTGGGGTCATGGGTGATGGGGTGGGGGTAAGCCATGTGGAGGGGGCTGCCTGCAGGGTGGGGTCATGGCTGATGGGGCGGGGGTATCCCATGTGGAAGGGGCTGCCTGCAGGGTGGGAAAACGGGTGATTGGGGCGGGGGTGTCCCATGTGAAAGGGGCTGCCTGCAGGGTGGGGTCATGGGTGTTGGGGCGGAGGTATGCCATGTGGAAGGGGCTGCCTGCAGGGTGGGGTCACGGTGATGGCGTGGGGTATCCCATGTGGAAGGGCTGCCTGCAGGGTGGGGTCATGGGTGATGGGGTGGGGGTAAGCCTTGTGGAGGGGGCTGCCTGCAGGGTGGGGTCACGGGTGATCGGGTGGGGGTATCCCATGTGGAAGGGGCTGCCTGCAGGGTGGGGTCATGGGTGATGGGTGCAGGGGTATCCCATGTGGAAGGGGCTGCCTGCAGGGTGGGGTCATGGGTGATGGGGTGAGGGTATCCCATGTGGAGCAGGCTGTCTGCATGGTGGGGTCACGGGTGATGGGGTGGGGGTATCCTATTTGGAAGGGGCTGCCTGCAGGGTGGGGTCATGGGTGATGGGGTATCCCATGTGGCAGGGGCTGCTTGCAGGGTGGGGTCTCGGGTGATGGGGGCGGGGGCCTCCCATGTGGAAGGGGCTGCCTGCAGGGTGGTGTCACGGGTGATGGGGGCTGGGGTATCCCATGTGGAAGTGGCTGCCTGCAGGGTGGGGTCACGGTTGATGGGGACTGGGGTATCACATGTGGAGAGGGCTTCCTGCAGGGGGGTCACGGGTGATGGGGGCAGGGGTATCCCATTTGGAAGGGGCTACCTGCAGAGTGGGGTCACGGGTGCTGGGGAATCCCATGTGCAAGAGGCTGCCTGCAGGGTTGGGTCATGGGTGATGGGGGCTAGGGTATCCCATGTGGAAGGGCTGCCTGCAGGGTGGGGTCACGGGTGATGGGGCGGGGGTATCCTGTGTGGAAGGGGCTGCCTGCAGGATGGAGTCACAGGAGATGGGGCAGGGGTATCCCATGTGGAAGGGGCTGACTACAGAGTGGGGTCACGGGTGATGGGGGCTGGGGTATCCCATGTGGAAGGGGCTGCCTGCAGGGTGGGGTCACAGGTGATAGTTGCTGGCGTATCCCATGTGGAAGGGGTTGCCTGCAGGATGGGGTCATGGGTGATGGGGAGGGAGTATCCCATGTGGAGGGCGCTGCCTGCAGGGTGGGGTCACGGGTGATGGAGGCAGGGGTATCCCATGTGGAAGGGGCTGCCTGAGGGTGGGGTCATAGGTGATGGGGCAGGGGTATCCCATTTGGAGGGGGCTGCCAGCAGGGTGGGGTCATGGGTGATGGGGGCTGGGGTATCCCATGTGGAAGGGCTGCCTGCAGGGTGGGGTCACGGGTGATGGGGGCTGGGGTATCCCATGTGGAAGGGGCTGCCTGCAGGGTGAGGTCACGGGTGATGGGGCGGGGGTATCCTATGTGGAAGGGGCTGCCTGCAGGGTGGGGTCATGGGGGATGGGGCGGGGGTATGCCATGTGGAGCGGGCTGTCTGCCTGGTGGGGTCACGGGTGACGGGGCGGGGGTATCTCATGTGGAAGGGGCTGCCTGCAGGGTGGGGTCACGGGTGCTGGCGCTGGGGTATCCCATGTGGAAGGGGCTGTCGGCAGGGTGGGATCATGGGTGATGGAGGCTGGGGTATCCCATGTGGAAGGGCCGCCTGCAGGATGGAGTCACAGGTGACTGGGTGGGGGTATCCCATGTGGAAGGGGCTGACTGCAGAGTGGGGTTATGGGTGATGGGGGCTGGGGTATCCCATGTGGAAGGGGCTGCCTGCAGGGTGGTGTCACGGGTGATGGGGGCTGGGGTATCCCATGTGGAAGTGGCTGCCTGCAGGGTGGGGTCACGGGTGATGGGGACTGGGGTATGCCATGTGGAAGGGGCTGCCTGCAGGGTGGGGTCACAGGTGATAGTTGCTGGGGTATCCCATGTGGAAGGGGCTGCCTGCAGGGTGGGGTCATGGGTGATGGGGACTGGACTATCCCATGTGGAAGGGGCTGCCTGCAGGGTGGTGTCATGGGTGATGGGGGCT
The DNA here is from genome assembly GCF_040938575.1 of Ambystoma mexicanum. Taxonomy (NCBI): domain Eukaryota; kingdom Metazoa; phylum Chordata; class Amphibia; order Caudata; family Ambystomatidae; genus Ambystoma; species Ambystoma mexicanum. The sequence goes on along the minus strand of NC_090926.1, from coordinate 798,524,313 downwards.
GGGGTATCCCATGTGGAAGGGGCTGCCTGCAGGGTGGGGTCATGGGTGTTGGGGGGGAGGTATGCCATGTGGAAGGGGCTGCCTGCAGGGTGGGGTCAGGGTGATGGGGTGAGGTATCCCATGTGGAAGGGCTGCCAGCAAGGTGGGGTCACGGGTGATTGGGCGTGGGTATTTCAAGTGGAAGGGGCTGCCAGCAGGGTGGGGTCACGGGTGATGGGGGATGGGGTATCCTTTGTGAAAGGGGCTTCCTGCAGGGTGGGGTCATGGGTGATGGGGGCTGGGGTATCCCATGTGGAGGGGGATGCCGCCAGGATGGGGTCACGGGTGATGGGGGCTGGGGTATCCCATGTGGAAGGGCTGCCAGCAGGGTGGGGTCACGGGTGATGGGGGCTGGGGTATCCTTTGTGAAAGGGGCTTCCTGCAGGGTGGGGTCATGGGTGATGGGGGCTGGGGTATCGCATGTGGAAGGGGCTGCCTGCAGGTTGAGGTCATGGGTGATGGGGCGGGGGTATCCCATGTGGAAGGGGCTGCCTGCAGGGTGGGGTCATGGGTGATGGGGTGGGGGTAAGCCATGTGGCGGGGGCTGCCTGCAGGGTGGGGTCACGGGTGATGGGGTGGGGGTATCCCATGTGGAAGGGGCTGCTTGCAGGGTGGTGTCATGGGTGATGGGTGCAGGGGTATCCCATGTGGAAGGGGCTACCTGCAGGGTGGGGTCATGGGTGATGGGGCGGGGGTATCCCATGTGGAAGGGGCTGCCTGCAGGGTGGGAAAACGGGTGATTGGGGCGGAGGTATCCCATGTGAAAGGGGCTGCCTGCAGGGTGGGGTCATGGGTGTTGGGGCGGAGGTATGCCATGTGGAAGGGGCTGCCTGCAGGGTGGGGTCACGGTGATGGGGTGGGGTATCCCATGTGGAAGGGCTGCCAGCAGGGTGGGGTCACGGGTGATTGGGCGGGGGTATCCCATGTGGAAGGGGCTACCTGCAGGGTGGGGTCATGGGTGATGGGCGGGGGTATCCCATGTGGAAGGGGCTGCCTGCAGGGTGGGAAAACGGGTGATTGGGGCGGGGGTATCCCATGTGAAAGGGGCTGCCTGCAGGGTGGGGTCATGGGTGTTGGGGCGGAGGTATGCCATGTGGAAGGGGCTGCCTGCAGGGTGGGGTCACGGTGATGGGGTGGGGTATCCCATGTGGAAGGGCTGCCAGCAGGGTGGGGTCACGGGTGATTGGGCGGGGGTATACCATGTGGAAGGGGCTGCCAGCAGGGTGGGGTCACGGGTGATGGGGGATGGGGTATCCTTTGTGAAAGGGGCTTCCTACAGGGTGGGGTCATGGGTGATGAGGGCTGGGGTATCCCATGTGGAGGGGGATGCCACCAGGATCGGGTCACGGGTGATGGGGGCTGGGGTATCCCATGTGGAAGGGCTGCCAGCAGGCTGGGGTCACGGGTGATGGGGGCTGGGGTATCCTTTGTGAAAGGGGCTTCCTGCAGGGTGGGGTCATGGGTGATGGGGGCTGGGGTATTGCATGTGGAAGGGGCTACCCGCAGGGTGAGGTCATGGGTGATGGGGCGGGGGTATCCCATGTGGAAGGGGCTGCCTGCAGGGTGGGGTCATGGGTGATGGGGTGGGGGTAAGCCATGTGGAGGGGGCTGCCTGCAGGGTGGGGTCATGGGTGATCGAGTGGGGGTATCCCATGTGGAAGGGGCTGCCTGCAGGGTGGGGTCATGGGTGATGGGTGCAGGGGTATCCCATGTGGAAGGGGCTGCCTGCAGGGTGGGGTCATGGGTGAAGGGGTGAGGGTATCCCATGTGGAGCAGGCTGTCTGCATGGTGGGGTCACGGGTGATGGGGTGGGGGTATCCTATGTGGAAGGGGCTGCCTGCAGGGTGGGGTCACGGGTGATGGGGTATCCCATGTGGCAGGGGCTGCTTGCAGGGTGGGGTCTCGGGTGATGGGGCGGGGGCCTCCCATGTGGAAGGGGCTGCCTGCAGGGTGGTGTCACGGGTGATGGGGGCTGGGGTATCCCATGTGGAAGTGGCTGCCTGCAGGGTGGGGTCACGGTTGATGGGGACTGGGGTATCCCATGTGGAGAGGGCTGCCAGCAGGGTGGGGTCACGGGTGATTGGGCGGGGGTATCCCATGTGGAAGGGGCTGCCAGCAGGGTGGGGTCACGGATGATGGGGGATGGGGTATCCTTTGTGAAAGGGGCTTCCTGCAGGGTGGGGTCATGGGTGATGGGGGCTGGGGTATCCCATGTGGAGGGGGATGCCGCCAGGATGGGGTCACGGGTGATGGGGGCTGGGGTATCCCATGTGGAAGGGCTGCCAGCAGGGTGTGGTCACGGGTGATGGGGTATCCCATGTGGAAGGGGCTGCTTGCAGGGTGGGGTCACGGTTGATGGGGTATCCCATGTGGAAGGGGCTGCTTGCAGGGTGGGGTCTCGTGTGATGGGGGCGGGGGCCTCCCATGTGGAAGGGGCTGCCTCCAGGGTGGTGTCACGGGTGATGGGGGCTGGGGTATGTGTTGTGATGTTTCTTTATGCAGAACTATTAGATGGCTTGGAACACTGAGTGTGCCTGGAATGTTTTACTATGAGCTTCGCTCCAGTGTTCCAATGCTGTCAGTTGAGCCTGGGTGATGGGGCCCGGTGGTCTCTCATAGATAACATCTTATGTAACTTAAATAAAGTATTTACTAAATTAACCTAAGACGACTACAGAAGCTACTTTACAACAATGGCGACGAGGATGGGATTCGAACCCACGCAGAGATGAAGAAAGCTGTGGTGGGGGAGCAGCAGAAGAAGGAGAGAGACCACTGCCCCCAGCCATCCAGAAGTAAGTCCCATCACCCAGGGGCGCAGAGCGTAGGGGGTCAGAAAGAGACAGGGAGTTGAAGAAGTTAAGCTCTTTAAGAAAATAAAACCCTAATGCGAAGCGAGGGCCCCGTAAGAATGAAGTGTGAAGTACATTCAAGCAAATCAGAAACAGAAGCCAGTGGGCGAGAAGTGCAGTAACCCCTGTTGGACCACAAGCAGAGGTGGAGTAGGGGCTGTTAAAGGAGCCCCGGCGCCCTTATGAATGGACGTGGCAGCCTGAAATTTGAAGTGAGCAAGCTGTATGAGGAAGCCCCGGTGCGAGCAGAGCGGTCCCTGAATTACAGGAAGGGGAGAAGCTCCTTAGTGAGCCCTAGCGCCGCATTTTCCACAGAGAAGCGCAGTAGCCACAAGGGGTGAAGGTGAATGGGGAATCAAAGCGGAGCCCTGATAGCGTGAAAATAGTTCTGTGTGTTCACAGTAAAAGAGACACAAGAAAGACTGAAAGTGAGAAGCACGAATTGCTCCATCGTGCCCAGAGATGTAGGGCACGTAATGCTAGAGAAGAAAGCAATCAACAATACCAAGTTTTTTGTGGTACGTTTAAAATCACCTGGGAGCTGTCGGTGATTTGTGTTGGGGCGAGACGCAGTGTGTTACCGTATAAATGACGGTTGGCCGGAGGAGATCTGCATCGCTCAAGTACAGAGCAGTGACTGGTGACGTCACACAACAAGCAACTGGGGATGGCGAAACTGGGATAGTCACGTCATAGTGGCGATGCGAACCGTGGTTGCCATAACGGTCTTGATGATCATGGTGGAGGGTCAGTGAAATGGCCACTCAGTGATACGGGAGGGGCTGAAGTCGACGTGGAGGAAGAGGAAAGGACCCTAAATTGCGTGAGCCTGCAGACGTCGTCATACAAAAGAAAGCTTAAACGCCGAGCGTGGATTAACGACGAGCGACAAGCATATAGTAGAAGCGGAAGTAAGCCAAAGCGGAAGTTATGAAAAGATGTGATTGCAGGAACTATGGAAGATTGTAAAGTGGCGATAGGTCCGGCTCCCGATGGCGAAAGTACAAAAGACCCGTGTCTGTTGGACGATGGGGGAGAAATAATCTGCAAGACCCGTGTCTGTTGGACGATGGGGGAGAAATAATATGCAAGACCCGTGTCTGTTGGACGATGGGGGAGAAACAATCCGCATATGGTCAGGAGCTAGTGACATCTGGACCGGCTTGTTTTGTTTTGTCTTAATACCTTGGAAGCCGCACTGGAAAAGTGGTAAGCAGTTGACACAGAACAATTTGCAGATTGGATATGTTGAGGTGAACGGGATTTGGAGACTTTGTGAAAGGCTCATTACGCCTCAACGTTTGAGCAGAAAATGAAGTTTACTCCTGATTTGTCAAGTGAAGTTAACCACCACGAGCGTTTCACACGTGGGAACAGTGCAAGTTTCAAACTGAGCTGAACGTTCGTGGTGTAAGTGAGGTTTCAAGCATTGAACCACGAGCATGTGGCTCAGAAGGGAAGTTCGCCATGTATCCTTTACTGTTTCATGATATAGGATGAAGTTTCAGTGTGTACTATAAACAGTATATGGATGAAAGTGAGCATGGACATTGTACTAGAGAGGTGTGTGTCTGGAAGAAGTGTGGTGGATGGTAGAAAGTGTTTGAGTTTAACCTTTTGCAGGATTTGCAGCTGAACATGAACTTAAATGGACTTATTCATAAGAATATGGTTCTTATTTATGTGAGTGTCGGAAAGGCATGAGCAACATTTAGTGTGTAGAAAGAGTATGGAAATGTGCTAGGAGTAACCCGTTTTGAGGCATTTCAGGATAAATTGCAATTGCAACAATGGACTCTTAGGAATATAAAGTGACTATGTAATGTGTGCAAATTGAAAGGCAGCCAGAGAATGTGAGTGTGTGCGTCCCATAAAAAGTTAGGGAGATAGCGTCTCCAAGTGAGTGTGAGTGAGCCCCACAGTGTGTAGGGAAGGAGCTACTCCTAGTGTGTGGGTGAGTGCCACAAAGTGTTAGGACAATTGTGCTAGAGAATATGGGATAGCGTCCCATTGCGAGGGGTTGTAGACCCATTATTTGTAGGGGTAGCGACCCATTGTGTGTAGGAATAGCGTTCCATAGTATATAGTCATGTGAAAAAGGCACAGGACTAAAAATACGTAAGATTTGAGTTTAAGTGATGCTTTTCAGAAAAAGGGACAGTGTATGTGTAGTGAAGGTGGTCCCGACATCGAGTTATCAAGGAAGCAAATGGCCATAATGTGTATGCGTTAAAGGTAGTGGCGTTATTGGTGGCAAGAAGCATTGAGGAAGAATGACGGTTGGCAATCGGGAGATACAACATGTTCCCAAGTAAGATAGAAAGTTATGATGTCACTGTGTTGAGGGGCGTGTTAGTGACGGAACGGAAAGTTGTGAAAGCTTTCATGCCAGCCGTTACGTTAGTTCGGGGCAGGCAAGATGACACTGAGGACAGGCAGAGCATAGTACCTACAACGTAGATACAGATGGGCAAGAAGTAGTGAGTACACCGGTATAAGCGGTATAAGGGAAGCTATGCCGATTATATATGTCGAGAAGAGTTATGTAAAAGCAATAGGGAGCCTAAAGAAAATATAGCGTTTAGAGTAATAATGTTGGTCATCCAGTGCTGCAGCGCGAAGTACTTTCTGTAGGAGCAAATAAGCTCGTAATGAGGAAAATAATACTCCGATTAAGCGGGAAGAGCACCGCTCATTTGGGACTGATACTTACGGGTACAAGTGAAGGTGTCAGTTGACAGGGAAAGTAACCTAATTTGCCTCCGTTGATGTAAGAAGTAAAAATGCCCACGCGTAAAGATATTGTCGGTAGAGAGTACAGGTTCCTTTTGTACAACCCATGGAAAATAAATGTTTCGTATCAGTTGTACGGCTTTCCGTGTGGTAGGGAAAGTTTGTTGGTATTAAATAGAACCATTGCAGATGAACCCAAAAATATGCGAATGTGTATAGAGCTGGAGATGCCGAAGGCAGAGTGTGCAATGTAGTGACATCTTTCAAGGCTGTATTAGTCTAATTCATGTGTGATGGAACAGAAGCGTCAAAAAAAAAAAAAAATGTGAGTGTTTGAGCATGAGAGGTGAGCGCACGGTGAAGATATCTTCATATATGCATCCTGTTGACATATATTCTTGGAAGTTTTGAAACGTGAGCTTATGGTTAACGTTCATGTTACGGCTGTGTCATCACATTGGCTTTGTAGAGAGTTGATGGAGGTTCTCGTGATGCTGTATGAAAGAGAACAAGAAAGAGATCCCTAATGTGCAGGCACTAACACGTTTGAGGCATTTCAGGGTACGTTACTAAAAGCAACATGGACTTATAGGAGTTAATTCCTGTGCACTAAAGTTTGCAGGAAGAGAGTTTATGCGAATGGTAGTGTGAAGATATGAACTAGTACTAACACGTTTGAGGCATTTTAGGTTTGCGGCTGGAAAACAGCATGGACTTTTAGGATTACTTTACCCTGCAAGATGTCTTAAAGGGTATATGTAGTTATATGTGAATACGATGGCACAGTTATGAGAGTGCATGAAGTAGGAGTGGATCTCCATGGTTGCGTGGTGCGGACAAGTATGGATACTTTTCCATTTGAATAGGGATAGCAACCCATTTGATTAGGGATAGCGTCCCATTTAAGAGTAGCGATAGCGTCCCACTGTTTGAAGTTTGAAGGGATAGCGTCCCGTTGTATGTAGGGATAGCGTCCCATTTAAGAGTAGCGATAGCGTCCCACTGTTTGAAGGGATAGCGTCCCGTTGGAGAAGGGATAGCGTCCCGTTGCATGTAGGGATAGCGTCCCACAGTTTGAGGGGATAGCGTCCCGTTTGAGAAGGGATAGCGTCCCGTTGTCTGAAGGGATAGCGTCCCGTTATATGTAGGGATAGCGTCCCACTGTTTTGAAGTCTGAAGCATGTGTAGGGATAGCGTCCCACTGTTTGAAGGGATAGCGTCCCGTTGTATGTAGGGATAGCGTCCCGTTGTATGTAGGGATAGCGTCCCACTTTGAGGAGGGATAGCGTCCCACTATATGAAGGGATAGCGTCCCATTGTGTGAGGAGTTAGCGCCATGTTTTGAGTAGGCCAAAGTATATGGAGGTGGCTGATTATATACCCGAAGTGTTTTGGTTAGTATCACGTTGGTAGGGAGGATCCTTCCACATGTGTTTACCTTGGGATGGGTCCTTCCTGGAAGTGTTATGTGAGGAGAGGTATGCATACAGTGATATGTTCAGTTGATCCTCCAGCAAAGCGTTTTTTTTAAGGTTGACCAGTGAACGAGCTAAACATCTCCCTGACAGGTTGCCATCGGAAAGGGAAGAGATATTATGCATGATGTTGAGTGCGTTGGACATTTTATCTCTGATTTGTCGATAGAAAGGGAGATGTGTTGTGATGTTTCTTTATGCAGAACTATTAGATGGCTTGGAACACTGAGTGTGCCTGGAATGTTTTACTATGAGCTTCGCTCCAGTGTTCCAATGCTGTCAGTTGAGCCTGGGTGATGGGGCCCGGTGGTCTCTCATAGATAACATCTTATGTAACTTAAATAAAGTATTTACTAAATTAACCTAAGACGACTACAGAAGCTACTTTACAACAGTATCCCATGTGGAAGTGGCTGGCTGCAGGGTGGGGTCAAAGTTGATGGGGACTGGGGTATCCCATGTGGAGAGGGCTGCCTGCAGGGGGGTCACGGGTGATGGGGGCGGGGGTATCCCATTTGGAAGGGGCTACCTGCAGGGTGGGGTCACGGGTGCTGGGGTATCCCATGTGCAAGAGGCTGCCAGCAGCGTGGGGTCACAGGTGATGGTGCCGGGGGTATCCCATGTGGAAGGGGCTGCCTGCAGGGTGTTGTCACGGGTGATGGCGCTGGGGTATCCCATGTAGAAGGGGCTGCCAGCAGGGTGGGGTCATGGGTGATGGGGGCTAGGGTATCCCATGTGGAAGGGCTGCCTGCAGGGTGCGGTCACGGGTGATGGGGTGGGGGTATCCTGTGTGGAAGGGGCTGCCTGCAGGATGGAGTCACAGGAGATGGGGCGGGGGTATCCCATGTGGAAGGGGCTGACTACAGAGTGGGGTCACGGGTGATGGGGGCTGGGGTATCCCATGTGGAAGGGGCTGCCTGCAGGGTGGGATCATGGGTGATGGGGGCTGGGGTATCCCATGTGGAAGGGGCTGCCTGCAGGGTGGGAATACGGGTGATTGGGGCGGGGGTATCCCATGTGAAAGGGGCTGCCTGCAGGGTGGGGTCATGGGTGTTGGGGCAGAGGTATGCCATGTGGAAGGGGCTGCCTTCAGGGTGGGGTCACGGTGATGGGGTGGGGTATCCCATGTGATAGGGCTGCCAGCAGGGTGCGGTCATGGGTGATGGGGCGGGGGTATCCCATGTGGAAGGGGCATTCTGCAGGGTGGGGTCATGGGTGATGGGGTGGGGGTAAGCCATGTGGAGGGGGCTGCCTGCAGGGTGGGGTCAAGGGTGATGGGGCGGGGGTATCCCATGTGGAAGGGGCTGCTTGCAGGGTGGGGTCATGGGTGATGGGTGCAGGGGTATCCCATGTGGAAGGGGATACCTGCAGGGTGGGGTCATGGGTGATGGGGGCTGGGGTATCCGATGTGGAAGGACTGCCTGCAGGGTGGGGTCACGGGTGATGGGGGCTGGGGTATCCCATGTGGAAGGGGCTGCCTGCAGGGTGAGGTCACCGGTGATGGGGCGGGGGTATCCCATGTGGAAGGGGCTGCCTGCAGGGTGGGGTCATGGGTGATGGGGCGGGGGTATGCCATGTGGAGCGGGCTGTCTGCCTGGTGGGGTGACGGGGCGGGGGTATCCCATGTGGAAGGGGCTGCCTGCAGGGTGGGTCACGGGTGCTGGCGCTGGGGTATCCCATGTGGAAGGGGCTGTCGGCAGGGTGGGGTCATGGGTGATGGAGGCTGGGGTATCCCATGTGGAAGGGCCGCCTGCAGGATGGGGACAGGGGTGATGGGGGTGGGGGTATCCCGTGTGGAAGGTGCTGCCTGCAGGATGGAGTCACAGGTGACTGGGATGGGGTATCCTTTGTGAAAGGGGCTTCCTGCAGGGAGGGGTCATGGGTGATGGGGGCTGGGGTATCCCATGTGGAGGGGGATGCCGCCAGGATGGGGTCACGGGTGATGGGGGCTGGGGTATCCCATGTGGAAGTGGCTGCCTGCAGGGTGGGGTCACGGTTGATGGGGACTGGGGTATCCCATGTGGAGAGGGCTTCCTGCAGGGGGGTCACGGGTGATGGGGGCAGGGGTATCCCATTTGGAAGGGGCTACCTGCAGAGTGGGGTCACGGGTGCTGGGGAATCCCATGTGCAAGAGGCTGCCTGCAGGGTTGGGTCATGGGTGATGGGGGCTAGGGTATCCCATGTGGAAGGGCTGCCTGCAGGGTGGGGTCACGGGTGATGGGCGGGGGTATCCTGTGTGGAAGGGGCTGCCTGCAGGATGGAGTCACAGGAGATGGGGCAGGGGTATCCCATGTGGAAGGGGCTGACTACAGAGTGGGGTCACGGGTGATGGGGGCTGGGGTATCCCATGTGGAAGGGGCTGCCTGCAGGGTGGGGTCACAGGTGATAGTTGCTGGCGTATCCCATGTGGAAGGGGTTGCCTGCAGGATGGGGTCATGGGTGATGGGGAGGGAGTATCCCATGTGGAGGGCGCTGCCTGCAGGTTGGGGTCACGGGTGATGGAGGCAGGGGTATCCCATGTGGAAGGGGCTGCCTGAGGGTGGGGTCATAGGTGATGGGGCAGGGTATCCCATTTGGAGGGGGCTGCCAGCAGGGTGGGGTCATGGGTGATGGGGGCTGGGGTATCCCATGTGGAAGGGCTGCCTGCAGGGTGGGGTCACGGGTGATGGGGGCTGGGGTATCCCATGTGGAAGGGGCTGCCTGCAGGGTGAGGTCACGGGTGATGGGGCGGGGGTATCCCATGTGGAAGGGGCTGCCTGCAGGGTGGGGTCATGGGTGATGGGGTGGGGGTATGCCATGTGGAGCGGGCTGTCTGCCTGGTGGGGTCACGGGTGACGGGGCGGGGGTATCTCATGTGGAAGGGGCTGCCTGCAGGGTGGGGTCACGGGTGCTGGCGCTGGGGTATCCCATGTGGAAGGGGCTGTCGGCAGGGTGGGATCATGGGTGATGGAGGCTGGGGTATCCCATGTGGAAGGGCCGCCTGCAGGATGGAGTCACAGGTGACTGGGTGGGGGTATCCCATGTGGAAGGGGCTGACTGCAGAGTGGGGTTCTGGGTGATGGGGGCTGGGGTATCCCATGTGGAAGGGGCTGCCTGCAGGGTGGGGTCATGGGTGATGGGGACTGGGCTATCCCATGTGGAAGGGGCTGCCTGCAGGGTGGTGTCACGGGTGATGGGGGCTGGGGTATCCCATGTGGAAGTGGCTGCCTGCAGGGTGGGGTCACGGGTGATGGGGACTGGGGTATGCCATGTGGAAGGGGCTGCCTGCAGGGTGGGGTCACAGGTGATAGTTGCTGGGGTATCCCATGTGGAAGGGGCTGCCTGCAGGGTGGGGTCATGGGTGATGGGGACTGGACTATCCCATGTGGAAGGGGCTGCCTGCAGGGTGGTGTCATGGGTGATGGGGGCTGGGGTATCCCATGTGGAAGGGGCTGCCTGCAGGGTGGGGTCATGGGTGTTGGGGCGGAGGTATGCCATGTGGAAGGGGCTGCCTGCAGGGTGGGGTCAGGGTGATGGGGTGAGGTATCCCATGTGGAAGGGCTGCCAGCAAGGTGGGGTCACGGGTGATTGGGCGGGGGTATCCCAAGTGGAAGGGGCTGCCAGCAGGGTGGGGTCACGGGTGATGGGGGATGGGGTATCCTTTGTGAAAGGGGCTTCCTGCAGGGTGGGGTCATGGGTGATGGGGGCTGGGGTATCCCATGTGGAGGGGGATGCCGCCAGGATGGGGTCACGGGTGATGGGGGCTGGGGTATCCCATGTGGAAGGGCTGCCAGCAGGGTGGGGTCACGGGTGATGGGGGCTGGGGTATCCTTTGTGAAAGGGGCTTCCTGCAGGGTGGGGTCATGGGTGATGGGGGCTGGGGTATCGCATGTGGAAAGGGCTGCCTGCAGGTTGAGGTCATGGGTGATGGGGCGGGGGTATCCCATGTGGAAGGGGCTGCCTGCAGGGTGGGGTCATGGGTGATGGGGTGGGGGTAAGCCATGTGGAGGGGGCTGCCTGCAGGGTGGGGTCACGGGTGATGGGGTGGGGGTATCCCATGTGGAAGGGGCTGCTTGCAGGGTGGTGTCATGGGTGATGGGTGCAGGGGTATCCCATGTGGAAGGGGCTACCTGCAGGGTGGGGTCATGGGTGATGGGGCGGGGGTATCCCATGTGGAAGGGGCTGCCTGCAGGGTGGGAAAACGGGTGATTGGGGCGGGGGTATCCCATGTGAAAGGGGCTGCCTGCAGGGTGGGGTCATGGGTGTTGGGGCGGAGGTATGCCATGTGGAAGGGGCTGCCTGCAGGGTGGGGTCACGGTGATGGGGTGGGGTATCCCATGTGGAAGGGCTGCCAGCAGGGTGGGGTCACGGGTGATTGGGCGGGGGTATCCCATGTGGAAGGGGCTACCTGCAGGGTGGGGTCATGGGTGATGGGCGGGGGTATCCCATGTGGAAGGGGCTGCCTGCAGGGTGGGAAAACGTGTGATTGGGGCGGGGGTATCCCATGTGAAAGGGGCTGCCTGCAGGGTGGGGTCATGGGTGTTGGGGCGGAGGTATGCCATGTGGAAGGGGCTGCCTGCAGGGTGGGGTCACGGTGATGGGGTGGGGTATCCCATGTGGAAGGGCTGCCAGCAGGGTGGGGTCACAGGTGATTGGGCGGGGGTATACCATGTGGAAGGGGCTGCCAGCAGGGTGGGGTCACGGGTGATGGGGGATGGGGTATCCTTTGTGAAAGGGGCTTCCTACAGGGTGGGGTCATGGGTGATGGGGGCTAGGGTATCCCATGTGGAGGGGGATGCCGCCAGGATGGGGTCACGGGTGATGTGGGCTGGGGTATCCCATGTGGAAGGGCTGCCAGCAGGGTGGGGTCACGGGTGATGGGGGCTGGGGTATCCTTTGTGAAAGGGGCTTCCTGCAGGGTGGGGTCATGGGTGATGGGGGCTGGGGTATTGCATGTGGAAGGGGCTACCCGCAGGGTGAGGTCATGGGTGATGGTGCGGGGGTATCCCATGTGGAAGGGGCTGCCTGCAGGGTGGGGTCATGGGTGATGGGGTGGGGGTAAGCCATGTGGAGGGGGCTGCCTGCAGGGTGGGGTCACGGGTGATCGAGTGGGGGTATCCCATGTGGAAGGGGCTGCCTGCAGGGTGGGGTCATGGGTGATGGGTGCAGGGGTATCCCATGTGGAAGGGGCTGCCAGCAGGGTGGGGTCATGGGTGAAGGGGTGAGGGTATCCCATGTGGAGCAGGCTGTCTGCATGGTGGGGTCACGGGTGATGGGGTGGGGGTATCCTATGTGGAAGGGGCTGCCTGCAGGGTGGGGTCACGGGTGATGGGATATCCCATGTGGCAGGGGCTGCTTGCAGGGTGGGGTCTCGGGTGATGGGGCGGGGGCCTCCCATGTGGAAGGGGCTGCCTGCAGGGTGGTGTCACGGGTGATGGGGGCTGGGGTATCCCATGTGGAAGTGGCTGCCTGCAGGGGGGTCACGGGTGATGGGGGCAGGGTTATCCCATTTGGAAGGGGCTACCTGCAGGTTGGGGTCACGGGTGCTGGGGTATCCCATGTGCAAGAGGCTGCCTGCAGGGTGGGTTCACGGGTGATGGGGCGGGGGTATCCTGTGTGGAAGGGGCTGCCTGCAGGATGGAGTCACAGGAGATGGGGCGGGGGTATCCCATGTGGAAGGGGCTGACTACAGAGTGGGGTCACGGGTGATGGGGGCTGGGGTATCCCATGTGGAAGGGGCTGCCTGCAGGGTGGGGTCACAGGTGATAGTTGCTGGCGCATCCCATGTGGAAGGGGTTGCCTGCAGGATGGGGTCTTGGGTGATGGGGAGGGAGTATCCCATGTGGAGGGCGCTGCCTGCAGGGTGGGGTCACGGGTGATGGAGGCAGGGGTATCCCATGTGGAAGGGGCTGCCTGAGGGTGGGGTCATAGGTGATGGGCAGGGGTATCCCATTTGGAGGGGGCTGCCAGCAGGGTGGGGTCATGGGTGATGGGGGCTGGGGTATCCGATGTGGAAGGGCTGCCTGCAGGGTGGGGTCACGGGTGATGGGGGCTGGGGTATCCCATGTGGAAGGGGCTGCCTGCAGGGTGAGGTCACCGGTGATGGGGCGGGGGTATCCCATGTGGAAGGGGCTGCCTGCAGGGTGGGGTCATGGGTGATGGGGCGGGGGTATGCCATGTGGAGCGGGCTGTCTGCCTGGTGGGGTCACGGGTGACGGGGCGGGGGTATCCCATGTGGAAGGGGCTGCCTGCAGGGTGGGGTCACGGGTGCTGGCGCTGGGGTATCCCATGTGGAAGGGGCTGTCGGCAGGGTGGGGTCATGGGTGATGGAGGCTGGGGTATCCCATGTGGAAGGGCCGCCTGCAGGATGGGGACAGGGGTGATGGGGGTGGGGGTATCCCGTGTGGAAGGTGCTGCCTGCAGGATGGAGTCACAGGTGACTGGGATGGGGTATCCTTTGTGAAAGGGGCTTCCTGCAGGGTGGGGTCATGGGTGATGGGGGCTGGGGTATCCCATGTGGAGGGGGATGCCGCCAGGATGGGGTCACGGGTGATGGGGGCTGGGGTATCCCATGTGGAAGGGCTGCCAGCAGGGTGGGGTCACGGGTGATGGGGGCTGGGGTATCCTTTGTGAAAGGGGCTTGCTGCAGGGTGGGGTCATGGGTGATGGGGGCTGGGGTATCCCATGTGGAAGGGGCTGACTGCAGAGTGGGGTTATGGGTGATGGGGGCTGGGGTATCCCATGTGGAAGGGGCTGCCTGCAGGGTGGGGTCATGGGTGATGGGGACTGGGCTATCCCATGTGGAAGGGGCTGCCTGCAGGGTGGTGTCACGGGTGATGGGGGCTGGGGTATCCCATGTGGAAGTGGCTGCCTGCAGGGTGGGGTCACGGGTGATGGGGACTGGGGTATGCCATGTGGAAGGGGCTGCCTGCAGGGTGGGGTCACAGGTGATAGTTGCTGGGGTATCCCATGTGGAAGGGGCTGCCTGCAGGGTGGGGTCATGGGTGATCGGGACTGGACTATCCCATGTGGAAGGGCTGCCTGCAGGGTGGTGTCATGGGTGATGGGGGCTGGAGTATCCCATGTGGAAGGGGCTGCCTGCAGGGTGGGGTCATGGGTGTTGGGGCGGAGGTATGCCATGTGGAAGGGGCTGCCTGCAGGGTGGGGTCAGGGTGATGGGGTGAGGTATCCCATGTGGAAGGGCTGCCAGCAAGGTGGGGTCACGGGTGATTGGGCGGGGGTATCTCAAGTGGAAGGGGCTGCCTGCAGGGTGGTGTCACGGGTGATGGGGGCTGGGGTATCCCATGTGGAAGTGGCTGCCTGCAGGGTGGGGTCACGGGTGATGGGGACTGGGGTATGCCATGTGGAAGGGGCTGCCTGCAGGGTGGGGTCACAGGTGATAGTTGCTGGGGTATCCCATGTGGAAGGGGCTGCCTGCAGGGTGGGGTCATGGGTGATGGGGACTGGACTATCCCATGTGGAAGGGGCTGCCTGCAGGGTGGTGTCATGGGTGATGGGGGCTGGGGTATCCCATGTGGAAGGGGCTGCCTGCAGGGTGGGGTCATGGGTGTTGGGGGGGAGGTATGCCATGTGGAAGGGGCTGCCTGCAGGGTGGGGTCAGGGTGATGGGGTGAGGTATCCCATGTGGAAGGGCTGCCAGCAAGGTGGGGTCACGGGTGATTGGGCGTGGGTATTTCAAGTGGAAGGGGCTGCCAGCAGGGTGGGGTCACGGGTGATGGGGGATGGGGTATCCTTTGTGAAAGGGGCTTCCTGCAGGGTGGGGTCATGGGTGATGGGGGCTGGGGTATCCCATGTGGAGGGGGATGCCGCCAGGATGGGGTCACGGGTGATGGGGGCTGGGGTATCCCATGTGGAAGGGCTGCCAGCAGGGTGGGGTCACGGGTGATGGGGGCTGGGGTATCCTTTGTGAAAGGGGCTTCCTGCAGGGTGGGGTCATGGGTGATGGGGGCTGGGGTATCGCATGTGGAAGGGGCTGCCTGCAGGTTGAGGTCATGGGTGATGGGGCGGGGGTATCCCATGTGGAAGGGGCTGCCTGCAGGGTGGGGTCATGGGTGATGGGGTGGGGGTAAGCCATGTGGCGGGGGCTGCCTGCAGGGTGGGGTCACGGGTGATGGGGTGGGGGTATCCCATGTGGAAGGGGCTGCTTGCAGGGTGGTGTCATGGGTGATGGGTGCAGGGGTATCCCATGTGGAAGGGGCTACCTGCAGGGTGGGGTCATGGGTGATGGGGCGGGGGTATCCCATGTGGAAGGGGCTGCCTGCAGGGTGGGAAAACGGGTGATTGGGGCGGAGGTATCCCATGTGAAAGGGGCTGCCTGCAGGGTGGGGTCATGGGTGTTGGGGCGGAGGTATGCCATGTGGAAGGGGCTGCCTGCAGGGTGGGGTCACGGTGATGGGGTGGGGTATCCCATGTGGAAGGGCTGCCAGCAGGGTGGGGTCACGGGTGATTGGGCGGGGGTATCCCATGTGGAAGGGGCTACCTGCAGGGTGGGGTCATGGGTGATGGGCGGGGGTATCCCATGTGGAAGGGGCTGCCTGCAGGGTGGGAAAACGGGTGATTGGGGCGGGGGTATCCCATGTGAAAGGGGCTGCCTGCAGGGTGGGGTCATGGGTGTTGGGGCGGAGGTATGCCATGTGGAAGGGGCTGCCTGCAGGGTGGGGTCACGGTGATGGGGTGGGGTATCCCATGTGGAAGGGCTGCCAGCAGGGTGGGGTCACGGGTGATTGGGCGGGGGTATACCATGTGGAAGGGGCTGCCAGCAGGGTGGGGTCACGGGTGATGGGGGATGGGGTATCCTTTGTGAAAGGGGCTTCCTACAGGGTGGGGTCATGGGTGATGAGGGCTGGGGTATCCCATGTGGAGGGGGATGCCACCAGGATCGGGTCACGGGTGATGGGGGCTGGGGTATCCCATGTGGAAGGCTGCCAGCAGGCTGGGGTCACGGGTGATGGGGGCTGGGGTATCCTTTGTGAAAGGGGCTTCCTGCAGGGTGGGGTCATGGGTGATGGGGGCTGGGGTATTGCATGTGGAAGGGGCTACCCGCAGGGTGAGGTCATGGGTGATGGGGCGGGGGTATCCCATGTGGAAGGGGCTGCCTGCAGGGTGGGGTCATGGGTGATGGGGTGGGGGTAAGCCATGTGGAGGGGGCTGCCTGCAGGGTGGGGTCATGGGTGATCGAGTGGGGGTATCCCATGTGGAAGGGGCTGCCTGCAGGGTGGGGTCATGGGTGATGGGTGCAGGGGTATCCCATGTGGAAGGGGCTGCCTGCAGGGTGGGGTCATGGGTGAAGGGGTGAGGGTATCCCATGTGGAGCAGGCTGTCTGCATGGTGGGGTCACGGGTGATGGGGTGGGGGTATCCTATGTGGAAGGGGCTGCCTGCAGGGTGGGGTCACGGGTGATGGGGTATCCCATGTGGCAGGGGCTGCTTGCAGGGTGGGGTCTCGGGTGATGGGGCGGGGGCCTCCCATGTGGAAGGGGCTGCCTGCAGGGTGGTGTCACGGGTGATGGGGGCTGGGGTATCCCATGTGGAAGTGGCTGCCTGCAGGGTGGGGTCACGGTTGATGGGGACTGGGGTATCCCATGTGGAGAGGGCTGCCAGCAGGGTGGGGTCACGGGTGATTGGGCGGGGGTATCCCATGTGGAAGGGGCTGCCAGCAGGGTGGGGTCACGGATGATGGGGGATGGGGTATCCTTTGTGAAAGGGGCTTCCTGCAGGGTGGGGTCATGGGTGATGGGGGCTGGGGTATCCCATGTGGAGGGGGATGCCGCCAGGATGGGGTCACGGGTGATGGGGGCTGGGGTATCCCATGTGGAAGGGCTGCCAGCAGGGTGTGGTCACGGGTGATGGGGTATCCCATGTGGAAGGGGCTGCTTGCAGGGTGGGGTCACGGTTGATGGGGTATCCCATGTGGAAGGGGCTGCTTGCAGGGTGGGGTCTCGTGTGATGGGGGCGGGGGCCTCCCATGTGGAAGGGGCTGCCTCCAGGGTGGTGTCACGGGTGATGGGGGCTGGGGTATCCCATGTGGAAGTGGCTGGCTGCAGGGTGGGGTCAAAGTTGATGGGGACTGGGGTATCCCATGTGGAGAGGGCTGCCTGCAGGGGGGTCACGGGTGATGGGGGCGGGGGTATCCCATTTGGAAGGGGCTACCTGCAGGGTGGGGTCACGGGTGCTGGGGTATCCCATGTGCAAGAGGCTGCCAGCAGCGTGGGGTCACAGGTGATGGTGCCGGGGGTATCCCATGTGGAAGGGGCTGCCTGCAGGGTGTTGTCACGGGTGATGGCGCTGGGGTATCCCATGTAGAAGGGGCTGCCAGCAGGGTGGGGTCATGGGTGATGGGGGCTAGGGTATCCCATGTGGAAGGGCTGCCTGCAGGGTGCGGTCACGGGTGATGGGGTGGGGGTATCCTGTGTGGAAGGGGCTGCCTGCAGGATGGAGTCACAGGAGATGGGGCGGGGGTATCCCATGTGGAAGGGGCTGACTACAGAGTGGGGTCACGGGTGATGGGGGCTGGGGTATCCCATGTGGAAGGGGCTGCCTGCAGGGTGGGATCATGGGTGATGGGGGCTGGGGTATCCCATGTGGAAGGGGCTGCCTGCAGGGTGGGAATACGGGTGATTGGGGCGGGGGTATCCCATGTGAAAGGGGCTGCCTGCAGGGTGGGGTCATGGGTGTTGGGGCAGAGGTATGCCATGTGGAAGGGGCTGCCTTCAGGGTGGGGTCACGGTGATGGGGTGGGGTATCCCATGTGATAGGGCTGCCAGCAGGGTGCGGTCATGGGTGATGGGGCGGGGGTATCCCATGTGGAAGGGGCATTCTGCAGGGTGGGGTCATGGGTGATGGGGTGGGGGTAAGCCATGTGGAGGGGGCTGCCTGCAGGGTGGGGTCAAGGGTGATGGGGCGGGGGTATCCCATGTGGAAGGGGCTGCTTGCAGGGTGGGGTCATGGGTGATGGGTGCAGGGGTATCCCATGTGGAAGGGGATACCTGCAGGGTGGGGTCATGGGTGATGGGGGCTGGGGTATCCGATGTGGAAGGGCTGCCTGCAGGGTGGGGTCACGGGTGATGGGGGCTGGGGTATCCCATGTGGAAGGGGCTGCCTGCAGGGTGAGGTCACCGGTGATGGGGCGGGGGTATCCCATGTGGAAGGGGCTGCCTGCAGGGTGGGGTCATGGGTGATGGGGCGGGGGTATGCCATGTGGAGCGGGCTGTCTGCCTGGTGGGGTGACGGGGCGGGGGTATCCCATGTGGAAGGGGCTGCCTGCAGGGTGGGTCACGGGTGCTGGCGCTGGGGTATCCCATGTGGAAGGGGCTGTCGGCAGGGTGGGGTCATGGGTGATGGAGGCTGGGGTATCCCATGTGGAAGGGCCGCCTGCAGGATGGGGACAGGGGTGATGGGGGTGGGGGTATCCCGTGTGGAAGGTGCTGCCTGCAGGATGGAGTCACAGGTGACTGGGATGGGGTATCCTTTGTGAAAGGGGCTTCCTGCAGGGAGGGGTCATGGGTGATGGGGGCTGGGGTATCCCATGTGGAGGGGGATGCCGCCAGGATGGGGTCACGGGTGATGGGGGCTGGGGTATCCCATGTGGAAGTGGCTGCCTGCAGGGTGGGGTCACGGTTGATGGGGACTGGGGTATCCCATGTGGAGAGGGCTTCCTGCAGGGGGGTCACGGGTGATGGGGGCAGGGGTATCCCATTTGGAAGGGGCTACCTGCAGAGTGGGGTCACGGGTGCTGGGGAATCCCATGTGCAAGAGGCTGCCTGCAGGGTTGGGTCATGGGTGATGGGGGCTAGGGTATCCCATGTGGAAGGGCTGCCTGCAGGGTGGGGTCACGGGTGATGGGCGGGGGTATCCTGTGTGGAAGGGGCTGCCTGCAGGATGGAGTCACAGGAGATGGGGCAGGGGTATCCCATGTGGAAGGGGCTGACTACAGAGTGGGGTCACGGGTGATGGGGGCTGGGGTATCCCATGTGGAAGGGGCTGCCTGCAGGGTGGGGTCACAGGTGATAGTTGCTGGCGTATCCCATGTGGAAGGGGTTGCCTGCAGGATGGGGTCATGGGTGATGGGGAGGGAGTATCCCATGTGGAGGGCGCTGCCTGCAGGTTGGGGTCACGGGTGATGGAGGCAGGGGTATCCCATGTGGAAGGGGCTGCCTGAGGGTGGGGTCATAGGTGATGGGGCAGGGTATCCCATTTGGAGGGGGCTGCCAGCAGGGTGGGGTCATGGGTGATGGGGGCTGGGGTATCCCATGTGGAAGGGCTGCCTGCAGGGTGGGGTCACGGGTGATGGGGGCTGGGGTATCCCATGTGGAAGGGGCTGCCTGCAGGGTGAGGTCACGGGTGATGGGGCGGGGGTATCCCATGTGGAAGGGGCTGCCTGCAGGGTGGGGTCATGGGTGATGGGGTGGGGGTATGCCATGTGGAGCGGGCTGTCTGCCTGGTGGGGTCACGGGTGACGGGGCGGGGGTATCTCATGTGGAAGGGGCTGCCTGCAGGGTGGGGTCACGGGTGCTGGCGCTGGGGTATCCCATGTGGAAGGGGCTGTCGGCAGGGTGGGATCATGGGTGATGGAGGCTGGGGTATCCCATGTGGAAGGGCCGCCTGCAGGATGGAGTCACAGGTGACTGGGTGGGGGTATCCCATGTGGAAGGGGCTGACTGCAGAGTGGGGTTCTGGGTGATGGGGGCTGGGGTATCCCATGTGGAAGGGGCTGCCTGCAGGGTGGGGTCATGGGTGATGGGGACTGGGCTATCCCATGTGGAAGGGGCTGCCTGCAGGGTGGTGTCACGGGTGATGGGGGCTGGGGTATCCCATGTGGAAGTGGCTGCCTGCAGGGTGGGGTCACGGGTGATGGGGACTGGGGTATGCCATGTGGAAGGGGCTGCCTGCAGGGTGGGGTCACAGGTGATAGTTGCTGGGGTATCCCATGTGGAAGGGGCTGCCTGCAGGGTGGGGTCATGGGTGATGGGGACTGGACTATCCCATGTGGAAGGGGCTGCCTGCAGGGTGGTGTCATGGGTGATGGGGGCTGGGGTATCCCATGTGGAAGGGGCTGCCTGCAGGGTGGGGTCATGGGTGTTGGGGCGGAGGTATGCCATGTGGAAGGGGCTGCCTGCAGGGTGGGGTCAGGGTGATGGGGTGAGGTATCCCATGTGGAAGGGCTGCCAGCAAGGTGGGGTCACGGGTGATTGGGCGGGGGTATCCCAAGTGGAAGGGGCTGCCAGCAGGGTGGGGTCACGGGTGATGGGGGATGGGGTATCCTTTGTGAAAGGGGCTTCCTGCAGGGTGGGGTCATGGGTGATGGGGGCTGGGGTATCCCATGTGGAGGGGGATGCCGCCAGGATGGGGTCACGGGTGATGGGGGCTGGGGTATCCCATGTGGAAGGGCTGCCAGCAGGGTGGGGTCACGGGTGATGGGGGCTGGGGTATCCTTTGTGAAAGGGGCTTCCTGCAGGGTGGGGTCATGGGTGATGGGGGCTGGGGTATCGCATGTGGAAAGGGCTGCCTGCAGGTTGAGGTCATGGGTGATGGGGCGGGGGTATCCCATGTGGAAGGGGCTGCCTGCAGGGTGGGGTCATGGGTGATGGGGTGGGGGTAAGCCATGTGGAGGGGGCTGCCTGCAGGGTGGGGTCACGGGTGATGGGGTGGGGGTATCCCATGTGGAAGGGGCTGCTTGCAGGGTGGTGTCATGGGTGATGGGTGCAGGGGTATCCCATGTGGAAGGGGCTACCTGCAGGGTGGGGTCATGGGTGATGGGGCGGGGGTATCCCATGTGGAAGGGGCTGCCTGCAGGGTGGGAAAACGGGTGATTGGGGCGGGGGTATCCCATGTGAAAGGGGCTGCCTGCAGGGTGGGGTCATGGGTGTTGGGGCGGAGGTATGCCATGTGGAAGGGGCTGCCTGCAGGGTGGGGTCACGGTGATGGGGTGGGGTATCCCATGTGGAAGGGCTGCCAGCAGGGTGGGGTCACGGGTGATTGGGCGGGGGTATCCCATGTGGAAGGGGCTACCTGCAGGGTGGGGTCATGGGTGATGGGCGGGGGTATCCCATGTGGAAGGGGCTGCCTGCAGGGTGGGAAAACGGGTGATTGGGGCGGGGGTATCCCATGTGAAAGGGGCTGCCTGCAGGGTGGGGTCATGGGTGTTGGGGCGGAGGTATGCCATGTGGAAGGGGCTGCCTGCAGGGTGGGGTCACGGTGATGGGGTGGGGTATCCCATGTGGAAGGGCTGCCAGCAGGGTGGGGTCACAGGTGATTGGGCGGGGGTATACCATGTGGAAGGGGCTGCCAGCAGGGTGGGGTCACGGGTGATGGGGGATGGGGTATCCTTTGTGAAAGGGGCTTCCTACAGGGTGGGGTCATGGGTGATGGGGGCTGGGGTATCCCATGTGGAGGGGGATGCCGCCAGGATGGGGTCACGGGTGATGGGGGCTGGGGTATCCCATGTGGAAGGGCTGCCAGCAGGGTGGGGTCACGGGTGATGGGGGCTGGGGTATCCTTTGTGAAAGGGGCTTCCTGCAGGGTGGGGTCATGGGTGATGGGGGCTGGGGTATTGCATGTGGAAGGGGCTACCCGCAGGGTGAGGTCATGGGTGATGGTGCGGGGGTATCCCATGTGGAAGGGGCTGCCTGCAGGGTGGGGTCATGGGTGATGGGGTGGGGGTAAGCCATGTGGAGGGGGCTGCCTGCAGGGTGGGGTCACGGGTGATCGAGTGGGGGTATCCCATGTGGAAGGGGCTGCCTGCAGGGTGGGGTCATGGGTGATGGGTGCAGGGGTATCCCATGTGGAAGGGGCTGCCAGCAGGGTGGGGTCATGGGTGAAGGGGTGAGGGTATCCCATGTGGAGCAGGCTGTCTGCATGGTGGGGTCACGGGTGATGGGGTGGGGGTATCCTATGTGGAAGGGGCTGCCTGCAGGGTGGGGTCACGGGTGATGGGATATCCCATGTGGCAGGGGCTGCTTGCAGGGTGGGGTCTCGGGTGATGGGGCGGGGGCCTCCCATGTGGAAGGGGCTGCCTGCAGGGTGGTGTCACGGGTGATGGGGGCTGGGGTATCCCATGTGGAAGTGGCTGCCTGCAGGGGGGTCACGGGTGATGGGGGCAGGGTTATCCCATTTGGAAGGGGCTACCTGCAGGTTGGGGTCACGGGTGCTGGGGTATCCCATGTGCAAGAGGCTGCCTGCAGGGTGGGTTCACGGGTGATGGGGCGGGGGTATCCTGTGTGGAAGGGGCTGCCTGCAGGATGGAGTCACAGGAGATGGGGCGGGGGTATCCCATGTGGAAGGGGCTGACTACAGAGTGGGGTCACGGGTGATGGGGGCTGGGGTATCCCATGTGGAAGGGGCTGCCTGCAGGGTGGGGTCACAGGTGATAGTTGCTGGCGCATCCCATGTGGAAGGGGTTGCCTGCAGGATGGGGTCTTGGGTGATGGGGAGGGAGTATCCCATGTGGAGGGCGCTGCCTGCAGGGTGGGGTCACGGGTGATGGAGGCAGGGGTATCCCATGTGGAAGGGGCTGCCTGAGGGTGGGGTCATAGGTGATGGGCAGGGGTATCCCATTTGGAGGGGGCTGCCAGCAGGGTGGGGTCATGGGTGATGGGGGCTGGGGTATCCGATGTGGAAGGGCTGCCTGCAGGGTGGGGTCACGGGTGATGGGGGCTGGGGTATCCCATGTGGAAGGGGCTGCCTGCAGGGTGAGGTCACCGGTGATGGGGCGGGGGTATCCCATGTGGAAGGGGCTGCCTGCAGGGTGGGGTCATGGGTGATGGGGCGGGGGTATGCCATGTGGAGCGGGCTGTCTGCCTGGTGGGGTCACGGGTGACGGGGCGGGGGTATCCCATGTGGAAGGGGCTGCCTGCAGGGTGGGGTCACGGGTGCTGGCGCTGGGGTATCCCATGTGGAAGGGGCTGTCGGCAGGGTGGGGTCATGGGTGATGGAGGCTGGGGTATCCCATGTGGAAGGGCCGCCTGCAGGATGGGGACAGGGGTGATGGGGGTGGGGGTATCCCGTGTGGAAGGTGCTGCCTGCAGGATGGAGTCACAGGTGACTGGGATGGGGTATCCTTTGTGAAAGGGGCTTCCTGCAGGGTGGGGTCATGGGTGATGGGGGCTGGGGTATCCCATGTGGAGGGGGATGCCGCCAGGATGGGGTCACGGGTGATGGGGGCTGGGGTATCCCATGTGGAAGGGCTGCCAGCAGGGTGGGGTCACGGGTGATGGGGGCTGGGGTATCCTTTGTGAAAGGGGCTTGCTGCAGGGTGGGGTCATGGGTGATGGGGGCTGGGGTATCCCATGTGGAAGGGGCTGACTGCAGAGTGGGGTTATGGGTGATGGGGGCTGGGGTATCCCATGTGGAAGGGGCTGCCTGCAGGGTGGGGTCATGGGTGATGGGGACTGGGCTATCCCATGTGGAAGGGGCTGCCTGCAGGGTGGTGTCACGGGTGATGGGGGCTGGGGTATCCCATGTGGAAGTGGCTGCCTGCAGGGTGGGGTCACGGGTGATGGGGACTGGGGTATGCCATGTGGAAGGGGCTGCCTGCAGGGTGGGGTCACAGGTGATAGTTGCTGGGGTATCCCATGTGGAAGGGGCTGCCTGCAGGGTGGGGTCATGGGTGATGGGGACTGGACTATCCCATGTGGAAGGGGCTGCCTGCAGGGTGGTGTCATGGGTGATGGGGGCTGGAGTATCCCATGTGGAAGGGGCTGCCTGCAGGGTGGGGTCATGGGTGTTGGGGCGGAGGTATGCCATGTGGAAGGGGCTGCCTGCAGGGTGGGGTCAGGGTGATGGGGTGAGGTATCCCATGTGGAAGGGCTGCCAGCAAGGTGGGGTCACGGGTGACGGGGCGGGGGTATCCCATGTGGAAGGGGCTGCCTGCAGGGTGGGGTCACGGGTGCTGGCGCTGGGGTATCCCATGTGGAAGGGGCTGTCGGCAGGGTGGGGTCATGGGTGATGGAGGCTGGGGTATCCCATGTGGAAGGGCCGCCTGCAGGATGGGGACAGTGGTGATGGGGGTGGGGGTATCCCGTGTGGAAGGTGCTGCCTGCAGGATGGAGTCACAGGTGACTGGGATGGGGTATCCTTTGTGAAAGGGGCTTCCTGCAGGGTGGGGTCATGGGTGATGGGGACTGGGGTATCCCATGTGGAGGGGGATGCCACCAGGATGGGGTCACGGGTGATGGGGGCTGGGGTATCCCATGTGGAAGGGCTGCCAGCAGGGTGGGGTCACGGGTGATGGGGGCTGGGGTATCCTTTGTGAAAGGGGCTTGCTGCAGGGTGGGGTCATGGGTGATGGGGGCTGGGGTATCGCATGTGGAAGGGGCTGCCTGCAGGGTGAGGGCATTGGTGATGGAGCGGGGGTATCCCATGTGGAAGGGGCTGCCTGCAGGGTGGGGTCATGGGTGATGGGGTGGGGGTAAGCCATGTGGAGGGGGCTGCCTGCAGGGTGGGGTCACGGGTGATGGGGCGGGGATATCCCATGTGGAAGGGGCTGCTTGCAGGGTGGGGTCATGGGTGATGGGTGCAGGGGTATCCCATGTGGAAGGGGCTACCTGCAGGGTGGGGTCATGGGTGATGGGGCGGGGTATCCCATGTGGAAGGGGCTGCCTGCAGGGTGGGAATACGGGTGATTGGGGCGGGGGTATCCCATGTGAAAGGGGCTTCCTGCAGGGTGAGGTCATGGGTGATGGGGCGGGGGTATCCCATGTGGAAGGGGCCTTCTGCAGGGTGGGGTCATGGGTGATGGGGTGGGGGTAAGCCATGTGGAGGGGGCTGCCTGCAGGGTGGGGTCAAGGGTGATGGGGCGGGGGTATCCCATGTGGAAGGGGCTGCTTGCAGGGTGGGGTCATGGGTGATGGGTGCAGGGGTATCCCATGTGGAAGGGGATACCTGCAGGGTGGGGTCATGGGTGATGGGGCAGGGGTATCCCATGTGGAAGGGGCTGCCTGCAGGGTGGGAATACGGGTGATTGGGGCGGGGGTGTCCAATGTGAAAGGGGCTGCCTGCAGGGTTGGGTCATGGGTGTTGGGGCGGAGGTATGCCATGTGAAAGGGGCTGCCTGCAGGGTGGGGTCACGGGTGCTGGCGCTGGGGTATCCCATGTGGAAGGGGCTGTCGGCAGGGTGGGGTCATGGGTGATGGAGGCTGGGGTATCCCATGTGGAAGGGCCGCCTGCAGGATGGGGACAGGGGTGATGGGGGTGGGGGTATCCCGTGTGGAAGGTGCTGCCTGCAGGATGGAGTCACAGGTGACTGGGATGGGGTATCCTTTGTGAAAGGGGCTTCCTGCAGGGTGGGGTCATGGGTGATGGGGACTGGGGTATCCCATGTGGAGGGGGATGCCGCCAGGATGGGGTCACGGGTGATGGGGGCTGGGGTATCCCATGTGGAAGGGCTGCCAGCAGGGTGGGGTCACGGGTGATGGGGGCTGGGGTATCCTTTGTGAAAGGGGCTTGCTGCAGGGTGGGGTCATGGGTGATGGGGGCTGGGGTATCGCATGTGGAAGGGGCTGCCTGCAGGGTGAGGGCATGGGTGATGGAGCGGGGGTATCCCATGTGGAAGGGGCTGCCTGCAGGGTGGGGTCATGGGTGATGGGGTGGGGGTAAGCCATGTGGAGGGGGCTGCCTGCAGGGTGGGGTCACGGGTGATGGGGCGGGGATATCCCATGTGGAAGGGGCTGCTTGCAGGGTGGGGTCATGGGTGATGGGTGCAGGGGTATCCCATGTGGAAGGGGCTACCTGCAGGGTGGGGTCATGGGTGATGGGGCGGGGTATCCCATGTGGAAGGGGCTGCCTGCAGGGTGGGAATACGGGTGATTGGGGCGGGGGTATCCCATGTGAAAGGGGCTTCCTGCAGGGTGAGGTCATGGGTGATGGGGCGGGGGTATCCCATGTGGAAGGGGCCTTCTGCAGGGTGGGGTCATGGGTGATGGGGTGGGGGTAAGCCATGTGGAGGGGGCTGCCTGCAGGGTGGGGTCAAGGGTGATGGGGCGGGGGTATCCCATGTGGAAGGGGCTGCTTGCAGGGTGGGGTCATGGGTGATGGGTGCAGGGGTATCCCATGTGGAAGGGGATACCTGCAGGGTGGGGTCATGGATGATGGGGCAGGGGTATCCCATGTGGAAGGGGCTGCCTGCAGGGTGGGAATACGGGTGATTGGGGCGGGGGTGTCCAATGTGAAAGGGGCTGCCTGCAGGGTTGGGTCATGGGTGTTGGGGCGGAGGTATGCCATGTGAAAGGGGCTGCCTGCAGGTTGGGGTCACGGTGATGGGGTGGGGTATCCCATGTGGAAGGGCTGCCAGCAGGGTGGGGTCACGGGTGATTGGGCGGGGGTATTCCATGTGGAAGGGGCTGCCAGCAGGGTGGGGTCACGGATGATGGGGGATGGGGTATCCTTTGTGAAAGGGGCTTCCTGCAGGGTGGGGTCATGGGTGATGGGGGCTGGGGTATCCCATGTGGAGGGGGATGCCTCCAGGATGGGGTCACGGGTGATGGGGGCTGGGGTATCCCATGTGGAAGGGCTGCCAGCAGGGTGGGGTCACGGGTGATGGGGGCTGGGGTATCCTTTGTGAAAGGGGCTTCCTGCAGGGTGGGGTCATGGGTGATGGGGGATGGGGTATCGCATGTGGAAGGGGCTGCCTGCAGGGTGAGGTCATGGGTGATGGGGCGGGGGTATCCCATGTGGAAGGGGCTGCCTGCAGGCTGGGGTCATGGGTGATGGGGTGGGGGTAAGCCATGTGGAGGGGGATGCCTGCAGGGTGGGGTCACGGGTGATGGGGTGGGGGTATCCCATGTGGAAGGGGCTGCCTGCAGGGGGGTCACGGGTGATGGGGGCAGGGTTATCCCATTTGGAAGGGGCTACCTGCAGGTTGGGGTCACGGGTGCTGGGGTATCCCATGTGCAAGAGGCTGCCTGCAGGGTGGGTTCACGGGTGATGGGGCGGGGGTATCCTGTGTGGAAGGGGCTGCCTGCAGGATGGAGTCACAGGAGATGGGGCGGGGGTATCCCATGTGGAAGGGGCTGACTACAGAGTGGGGTCACGGGTGATGGGGGCTGGGGTATCCCATGTGGAAGGGGCTGCCTGCAGGGTGGGGTCACAGGTGATAGTTGCTGGCGCATCCCATGTGGAAGGGGTTGCCTGCAGGATGGGGTCTTGGGTGATGGGGAGGGAGTATCCCATGTGGAGGGCGCTGCCTGCAGGGTGGGGTCACGGGTGATGGAGGCAGGGGTATCCCATGTGGAAGGGGCTGCCTGAGGGTGGGGTCATAGGTGATGGGCAGGGGTATCCCATTTGGAGGGGGCTGCCAGCAGGGTGGGGTCATGGGTGATGGGGGCTGGGGTATCCGATGTGGAAGGGCTGCCTGCAGGGTGGGGTCACGGGTGATGGGGGCTGGGGTATCCCATGTGGAAGGGGCTGCCTGCAGGGTGAGGTCACCGGTGATGGGGCGGGGGTATCCCATGTGGAAGGGGCTGCCTGCAGGGTGGGGTCATGGGTGATGGGGCGGGGGTATGCCATGTGGAGCGGGCTGTCTGCCTGGTGGGGTCACGGGTGACGGGGCGGGGGTATCCCATGTGGAAGGGGCTGCCTGCAGGGTGGGGTCACGGGTGCTGGCGCTGGGGTATCCCATGTGGAAGGGGCTGTCGGCAGGGTGGGGTCATGGGTGATGGAGGCTGGGGTATCCCATGTGGAAGGGCCGCCTGCAGGATGGGGACAGGGGTGATGGGGGTGGGGGTATCCCGTGTGGAAGGTGCTGCCTGCAGGATGGAGTCACAGGTGACTGGGATGGGGTATCCTTTGTGAAAGGGGCTTCCTGCAGGGTGGGGTCATGGGTGATGGGGGCTGGGGTATCCCATGTGGAGGGGGATGCCGCCAGGATGGGGTCACGGGTGATGGGGGCTGGGGTATCCCATGTGGAAGGGCTGCCAGCAGGGTGGGGTCACGGGTGATGGGGGCTGGGGTATCCTTTGTGAAAGGGGCTTGCTGCAGGGTGGGGTCATGGGTGATGGGGGCTGGGGTATCCCATGTGGAAGGGGCTGACTGCAGAGTGGGGTTATGGGTGATGGGGGCTGGGGTATCCCATGTGGAAGGGGCTGCCTGCAGGGTGGGGTCATGGGTGATGGGGACTGGGCTATCCCATGTGGAAGGGGCTGCCTGCAGGGTGGTGTCACGGGTGATGGGGGCTGGGGTATCCCATGTGGAAGTGGCTGCCTGCAGGGTGGGGTCACGGGTGATGGGGACTGGGGTATGCCATGTGGAAGGGGCTGCCTGCAGGGTGGGGTCACAGGTGATAGTTGCTGGGGTATCCCATGTGGAAGGGGCTGCCTGCAGGGTGGGGTCATGGGTGATGGGGACTGGACTATCCCATGTGGAAGGGGCTGCCTGCAGGGTGGTGTCATGGGTGATGGGGGCTGGAGTATCCCATGTGGAAGGGGCTGCCTGCAGGGTGGGGTCATGGGTGTTGGGGCGGAGGTATGCCATGTGGAAGGGGCTGCCTGCAGGGTGGGGTCAGGGTGATGGGGTGAGGTATCCCATGTGGAAGGGCTGCCAGCAAGGTGGGGTCACGGGTGACGGGGCGGGGGTATCCCATGTGGAAGGGGCTGCCTGCAGGGTGGGGTCACGGGTGCTGGCGCTGGGGTATCCCATGTGGAAGGGGCTGTCGGCAGGGTGGGGTCATGGGTGATGGAGGCTGGGGTATCCCATGTGGAAGGGCCGCCTGCAGGATGGGGACAGTGGTGATGGGGGTGGGGGTATCCCGTGTGGAAGGTGCTGCCTGCAGGATGGAGTCACAGGTGACTGGGATGGGGTATCCTTTGTGAAAGGGGCTTCCTGCAGGGTGGGGTCATGGGTGATGGGGACTGGGGTATCCCATGTGGAGGGGGATGCCACCAGGATGGGGTCACGGGTGATGGGGGCTGGGGTATCCCATGTGGAAGGGCTGCCAGCAGGGTGGGGTCACGGGTGATGGGGGCTGGGGTATCCTTTGTGAAAGGGGCTTGCTGCAGGGTGGGGTCATGGGTGATGGGGGCTGGGGTATCGCATGTGGAAGGGGCTGCCTGCAGGGTGAGGGCATTGGTGATGGAGCGGGGGTATCCCATGTGGAAGGGGCTGCCTGCAGGGTGGGGTCATGGGTGATGGGGTGGGGGTAAGCCATGTGGAGGGGGCTGCCTGCAGGGTGGGGTCACGGGTGATGGGGCGGGGATATCCCATGTGGAAGGGGCTGCTTGCAGGGTGGGGTCATGGGTGATGGGTGCAGGGGTATCCCATGTGGAAGGGGCTACCTGCAGGGTGGGGTCATGGGTGATGGGGCGGGGTATCCCATGTGGAAGGGGCTGCCTGCAGGGTGGGAATACGGGTGATTGGGGCGGGGGTATCCCATGTGAAAGGGGCTTCCTGCAGGGTGAGGTCATGGGTGATGGGGCGGGGGTATCCCATGTGGAAGGGGCCTTCTGCAGGGTGGGGTCATGGGTGATGGGGTGGGGGTAAGCCATGTGGAGGGGGCTGCCTGCAGGGTGGGGTCAAGGGTGATGGGGCGGGGGTATCCCATGTGGAAGGGGCTGCTTGCAGGGTGGGGTCATGGGTGATGGGTGCAGGGGTATCCCATGTGGAAGGGGATACCTGCAGGGTGGGGTCATGGGTGATGGGGCAGGGGTATCCCATGTGGAAGGGGCTGCCTGCAGGGTGGGAATACGGGTGATTGGGGCGGGGGTGTCCAATGTGAAAGGGGCTGCCTGCAGGGTTGGGTCATGGGTGTTGGGGCGGAGGTATGCCATGTGAAAGGGGCTGCCTGCAGGGTGGGGTCACGGGTGCTGGCGCTGGGGTATCCCATGTGGAAGGGGCTGTCGGCAGGGTGGGGTCATGGGTGATGGAGGCTGGGGTATCCCATGTGGAAGGGCCGCCTGCAGGATGGGGACAGGGGTGATGGGGGTGGGGGTATCCCGTGTGGAAGGTGCTGCCTGCAGGATGGAGTCACAGGTGACTGGGATGGGGTATCCTTTGTGAAAGGGGCTTCCTGCAGGGTGGGGTCATGGGTGATGGGGACTGGGGTATCCCATGTGGAGGGGGATGCCGCCAGGATGGGGTCACGGGTGATGGGGGCTGGGGTATCCCATGTGGAAGGGCTGCCAGCAGGGTGGGGTCACGGGTGATGGGGGCTGGGGTATCCTTTGTGAAAGGGGCTTGCTGCAGGGTGGGGTCATGGGTGATGGGGGCTGGGGTATCGCATGTGGAAGGGGCTGCCTGCAGGGTGAGGGCATGGGTGATGGAGCGGGGGTATCCCATGTGGAAGGGGCTGCCTGCAGGGTGGGGTCATGGGTGATGGGGTGGGGGTAAGCCATGTGGAGGGGGCTGCCTGCAGGGTGGGGTCACGGGTGATGGGGCGGGGATATCCCATGTGGAAGGGGCTGCTTGCAGGGTGGGGTCATGGGTGATGGGTGCAGGGGTATCCCATGTGGAAGGGGCTACCTGCAGGGTGGGGTCATGGGTGATGGGGCGGGGTATCCCATGTGGAAGGGGCTGCCTGCAGGGTGGGAATACGGGTGATTGGGGCGGGGGTATCCCATGTGAAAGGGGCTTCCTGCAGGGTGAGGTCATGGGTGATGGGGCGGGGGTATCCCATGTGGAAGGGGCCTTCTGCAGGGTGGGGTCATGGGTGATGGGGTGGGGGTAAGCCATGTGGAGGGGGCTGCCTGCAGGGTGGGGTCAAGGGTGATGGGGCGGGGGTATCCCATGTGGAAGGGGCTGCTTGCAGGGTGGGGTCATGGGTGATGGGTGCAGGGGTATCCCATGTGGAAGGGGATACCTGCAGGGTGGGGTCATGGATGATGGGGCAGGGGTATCCCATGTGGAAGGGGCTGCCTGCAGGGTGGGAATACGGGTGATTGGGGCGGGGGTGTCCAATGTGAAAGGGGCTGCCTGCAGGGTTGGGTCATGGGTGTTGGGGCGGAGGTATGCCATGTGAAAGGGGCTGCCTGCAGGTTGGGGTCACGGTGATGGGGTGGGGTATCCCATGTGGAAGGGCTGCCAGCAGGGTGGGGTCACGGGTGATTGGGCGGGGGTATTCCATGTGGAAGGGGCTGCCAGCAGGGTGGGGTCACGGATGATGGGGGATGGGGTATCCTTTGTGAAAGGGGCTTCCTGCAGGGTGGGGTCATGGGTGATGGGGGCTGGGGTATCCCATGTGGAGGGGGATGCCTCCAGGATGGGGTCACGGGTGATGGGGGCTGGGGTATCCCATGTGGAAGGGCTGCCAGCAGGGTGGGGTCACGGGTGATGGGGGCTGGGGTATCCTTTGTGAAAGGGGCTTCCTGCAGGGTGGGGTCATGGGTGATGGGGGATGGGGTATCGCATGTGGAAGGGGCTGCCTGCAGGGTGAGGTCATGGGTGATGGGGCGGGGGTATCCCATGTGGAAGGGGCTGCCTGCAGGCTGGGGTCATGGGTGATGGGGTGGGGGTAAGCCATGTGGAGGGGGATGCCTGCAGGGTGGGGTCACGGGTGATGGGGTGGGGGTATCCCATGTGGAAGGGGCTGCCTGCAGGGTGGGGTCATGGGTGATGGGGCGGGGGTATCCCATGTGGAGCAGGCTGTCTGCCTGGTGGGGTCATGGGTGATGGGGTGGGGGTATCCTATGTGGAAGGGGCTGCCTATTGGGTGGGGTCACGGTTGATGGGGTATCCCATGTGGAAGGGGCTGCTTGCAGGGTGGGGTCTCGTGTGATGGGGGTGGGGGCCTCCCATGTGGAAGGGGCTGCCTCCAGGGTGGTGTCACGGGTGATGGGGGCTGGGGTATCCCATGTGGAAGTGGCTGGCTGCAGGGTGGGGTCAAAGTTGATGGGGACTGGGGTATCCCATGTGGAGAGGGCTGCCTGCAGGGGGGTCACGGGTGATGGGGGCAGGGGTATCCCATTTGGAAGGGGCTACCTGCAGGGTGGGGTCACGGGTGCTGGGGTATCCCATGTGCAAGAGGCTGCCAGCAGCGTGAGGTCACATGTGATGGTGCCGGGGGTATCTCATGTGGAAGGGGCTGCCTGCAGGGTGTTGTCACGGGTGATGGCGCTGGGGTATCCCATGTAGAAGGGGCTGCCAGCAGGGTGGGGTCATGGGTGATGGGGGCTAGGGTATCCCATGTGGAAGGGCTGCCTGCAGGGTGCGGTCACGGGTGATGGGGTGGGGGTATCCTGTGTGGAAGGGGCTGCCTGCAGGATGGAGTCACAGGAGATGGGGCGGGGGTATCCCATGTGGAAGGGGCTGACTACAGAGTGGGGTCACGGGTGATGGGGGCTGGGGTTTCCCATGTGGAAGGGGGTGCCTGCAGGGTGGGATCATGGGTGATGGGGGCTGGGGTATCCCTTGTGGAAGGGGCTGCCTGCAGGGTGGGAATACGGGTGATTGGGGCGGGGGTATCCCATGTGAAAGGGGCTGCCTGCAGGGTGGGGTCATGGGTGTTGGGGCAGAGGTATGCCATGTGGAAGGGGCTGCCTTCAGGGTGGGGTCACAGTGATGGGGTGGGGTATCCCATGTGATAGGGCTGCCAGCAGGGTGCGGTCATGGGTGATGGGGTGGGGGTAAGCCATGTGGAGGGGGCTGCCTGCAGGGTGGGGTCAAGGGTGATGGGGCGGGGGTATCCCATGTGGAAGGGGCTGCTTGCAGGGTGGGGTCATGGGTGATGGGTGCAGGGGTATCCCATGTGGAAGGGGATACCTGCAGGGTGGGGTCATGGGTGATGGGGGCTGGGGTATCCGATGTGGAAGGGCTGCCTGCAGGGTGGGGTCACGGGTGATGGGGGCTGGGGTATCCCATGTGGAAGGGGCTGCCTGCAGGGTGAGGTCACCGGTGATGGGGCGGGGGTATCCCATGTGGAAGGGGCTGCCTGCAGGGTGGGGTCATGGGTGATGGGGCGGGGGTATGCCATGTGGAGCGGGCTGTCTGCCTGGTGGGGTGACGGGGCGGGGGTATCCCATGTGGAAGGGGCTGCCTGCAGGGTGGGTCACGGGTGCTGGCGCTGGGGTATCCCATGTGGAAGGGGCTGTCGGCAGGGTGGGGTCATGGGTGATGGAGGCTGGGGTATCCCATGTGGAAGGGCCGCCTGCAGGATGGGCACAGGGGTGATGGGGGTGGGGGTATCCCGTGTGGAAGGTGCTGCCTGCAGGATGGAGTCACAGGTGACTGGGATGGGTATCCTTTGTGAAAGGGGCTTCCTGCAGGGAGGGGTCATGGGTGATGGGGGCTGGGGTATCCCATGTGGAGGGGGATGCCGCCAGGATGGGGTCACGGGTGATGGGGGCTGGGGTATCCCATGTGGAAGGGCTGCCAGCAGGGTGGGGTCACGGGTGATGGGGGCTGGGGTATCCTTTGTGAAAGGGGCTTGCAGCAGGGTGGGGTCATGGGTGATGGGGGCTGGGGTATCGCATGTGGAAGGGGCTGCCTGCAGGGTGAGGGCATGGGTGATGGAGCGGGGGTATCCCATGTGGAAGGGGCTGCCTGCAGGGTGGGGTCATGGGTGATGGGGTGGGGGTAAGCCATGTGGAGGGGGCTGCCTGCAGAGTGGGGTCACGGGTGATGGGGCGGGGATATCCCATGTGGAAGGGGCTGCTTGCAGGGTGGGGTGATGGGTGATGGGTGCAGGGGTATCCCATGTGGAAGGGGCTACCTGCAGGGTGGGGTCATGGGTGATGGGGCGGGGTATCCCATGTGGAAGGGGCTGCCTGCAGGGTGGGAATACGGGTGATTGGGGCGGGGGTATCCCATGTGAAAGGGGCTTCCTGCAGGGTGAGGTCATGAGTGATGGGGCGGGGGTATCCCATGTGGAAGGGGCATTCTGCAGGGTGGGGTCATGGGTGATGGGGTGGGGGTAAGCCATGTGGAGGGGCTGCCTGCAGGGTGGGGTCAAGGTTGATGTAGCGGGGGTATCCCATGTGGAAGGGGCTGCTTGCAGGGTGGGGTCATGGGTGATGGGTGCAGGGGTATCGCATGTGGAAGGGGATACCTGCAGGGTGGGGTCATGGGTGATGGGGCAGGGGTATCCCATGTGGAAGGGGCTGCCTGCAGGGTGGGAATACGGGTGATGGGGGCTGGGGTATCCTTTGTGAAAGGGGCTTCCTGCAGGGTGGGGTCATGGGTGATGGGGGATGGGGTATCGCATGTGGAAGGGGCTGCCTGCAGGGTGAGGTCATGGGTGATGGGGCGGGGGTATCCCATGTGGAAGGGGCTGCCTGCAGGCTGGGGTCATGGGTGATGGGGTGGGGGTAAGCCATGTGGAGGGGGATGCCTGCAGGGTGGGGTCACGGGTGATGGGGTGGGGGTATCCCATGTGGAAGGGGCTGCCTGCAGGGTGGGGTCATGGGTGATGGGGCGGGGGTATCCCATGTGGAGCAGGCTGTCTGCCTGGTGGGGTCATGGGTGATGGGGTGGGGGTATCCCATGTGGAAGGGGCTGCCTACTGGGTGGGGTCACGGTTGATGGGGTATCCCATGTGGAAGGGGCTGCTTGCAGGGTGGGGTCTCGTGTGATGGGGGCGGGGGCCTCCCATGTGGAAGGGGCTGCCTCCAGGGTGGTGTCACGGGTGATGGGGGCTGGGGTATCCCATGTGGAAGTGGCTGGCTGCAGGGTGGGGTCACAGTTGATGGGGACTGGGGTATCCCATGTGGAGAGGGCTGCCTGCAGGGGGGTCACGGGTGATGGGGGCAGGGGTATCCCATTTGGAAGGGGCTACCTGCGGGTGGGGTCACGGGTGCTGGGGTATCCCATGTGCAAGAGGCTGCCAGCAGCGTGGGGTCACAGGTGATGGTGCCGGGGGTATCCCATGTGGAAGGGGCTGCCTGCAGGGTGTTGTCACGGGTGATGGCGCTGGGGTATCCCATGTAGAAGGGGCTGCCAGCAGGGTGGGGTCATGGGTGATGGGGGCTAGGATATCCCATGTGGAAGGGCTGCCTGCAGGGTGCGGTCAGGGGTGATGGGGTGGGGGTATCCTGTGTGGAAGGGGCTGCCTGCAGGATGGAGTCACAGGAGATGGGGCGGGGGTATCCCATGTGGAAGGGGCTGACTACAGAGTGGGGTCACGGGTGATGGGGGCTGGGATATCCCATGTGGAAGGGGCTGCCTGCAGGGTGGGATCATGGGTGATGGGGGCTGGGGTATCCCATGTGGAAGGGGCTGCCTGCAGGGTGGGAATACGGGTGATTGGGGCGGGGGTATCCCATGTGAAAGGGGTTGCCTGCAGGGTGGGGTCATGGGTGTTGGGGCAGAGGTATGCCATGTGGAAGGGGCTGCCTTCAGGGTGGGGTCACGGTGATGGGGTGGGGTATCCCATGTGATAGGGCTGCCAGCAGGGTGCGGTCATGGGTGATTGGGCGGGGGTATCCCATGTGGAAGGGGCTGCCAGCAGGGTGGGGTCATGGGTGATGGGGTATCCTTTGTGAAAGGGGCTTCCTGCAGGGTGGGGTCATGGGTGATGGCGGCTGGGGTATCCCATGTGGAGGGGGATGCCGCCAGGATGGGGTCACAGGTGATGGGGGCTGGGGTATCCCATGTGGAAGGGCTGCCAGCAGGGTGGGGTCACGGGTGATGGGGGCTGGGGTATCCTTTGTGAAAGGGGCTTCCTGCAGGGTGGGGTCATGGGTGATGGGGGCTGGGGTATCGCATGTGGAAGGGGCTGCCTGCAGGGTGAGGTCATGGGTGATGGGGCGGGGATATCCCATGTGGAAGGGGCTGCCTGCAGGGTGGGGTCATGGGTGATGGGGTGGGGGTAAGCCATGTGGAGGGGGCTGCCTGCAGGGTGGGGTCACGGGTGATGGGGCGGGGATATCCCATGTGGAAGGGGCTGCTTGCAGGGTGGGGTCATGGGTGATGGGTGCAGGGGTATCCCATGTGGAAGGGGCTACCTGCAGGGTGGGGTCATGGGTGATGGGGCGGGGCATCCCATGTGGAAGGGGCTGCCTGCAGGGTGGGAATACGGGTGATTGGGGCGGGGGTATCCCATGTGAAAGGGGCTTCCTGCAGGGTGGGGTCATGGGTGTTGGGGCGGAGGTATGCCATGTGGAAGGGGCTGCCTGCAGGGTGGGGTCACGGTGATGGGGTGGGGTATCCCATGTGGAAGGGCTGCCAGCAGGGTGGGGTCATGGGTGATGGGGGCTAGGGTATCCCATGTGGAAGGGGCTGCTTGCAGGATGGGAATACGGGTGATTGGGGCGGGGGTATCCCATGTGAAAGGGGCTGCCTGCAGGGTGGGGTCATGGGTGTTGGGGCGGAGGTATGCCATGTGGAAGGGGCTGCCTGCAGGGTGAGGTCAGGGTGATGGGGTGGGGTATCCCATGTGGAAGGGCTGCCAGCAGGGTGGGGTCACGGGTGATTGGGCGGGGGTATCTCATGTGGAAGGGGCTGCCAGCAGGGTGGGGTCACAGGTGATGGGGGATGGTGTATCCTTTGTGAAAGGGGCTTCCTGCAGGGTGGGGTCATGGGTGATGGGGGCTGGGGTATCCCATGTGGAAGGGGCTGCCTGAGGGTGGGGTCATAGGTGATGGGGCAGGGGTATCCCATTTGGAGGGGGCTGCCAGCAGGGTGGGGTCATGGGTGATGGGGGCTGGGGTATCCCATGTGGAAGGGCTGCCTGCAGGGTGGGGTCACGGGTGATGGGGGCTGGGGTATCCCATGTGGAAGGGGCTGCCTGCAGGGTGAGGTCACGGGTAATGGGGCGGGGGTATCCCATGTTGAAGGGGCTGCCTGCAGGGTGGGGTCATGGGTGATGGGGCGGGGGTATGCCATGTGGAGCAGGCTGTCTGCCTGGTGGGGTCACGGGTGACGGGGCGGGGGTATCTCATGTGGAAGGGGCTGCCTGCAGGGTGGGGTCACGGGTGCTGGCGCTGGGGTATCCCATGTGGAAGGGGCTGTCGGCAG
Source organism: Ambystoma mexicanum (assembly GCF_040938575.1). Lineage (NCBI taxonomy): Eukaryota > Metazoa > Chordata > Amphibia > Caudata > Ambystomatidae > Ambystoma > Ambystoma mexicanum. The sequence goes on along the minus strand of NC_090926.1, from coordinate 798,487,344 downwards.
GGTGGGATCATGGGTGATGGAGGCTGGGGTATCCCATGTGGAAGGGCCGCCTGCAGGATGGGGACACGGGTGATGGGGGTGGGGGTATCCCGTGTGGAAGGGGCGCCTGCAGGATGGAGTCACAGGTGACTGGGTGAGGTATCCCATGTGGAAGGGGCTGACTGCAGAGTGGGGTTATGGGTGATGGGGGCTGAGGTATCCCATGTGGAAGGGGCTGCCTGCAGGGTGGGGTCATGGGTGATGGGGACTGGGCTATCCCATGTGGAAGGGGCTGCCTGCAGGGTGGTGTCACGGGTGATGGGGGCTGGGGTATCCCATGTGGAAGTGGCTGCCTGCAGGGTGGGGTCACGGGTGATGGGGACTGGGGTATGCCATGTGGAAGGGGCTGCCTGCAGGGTGGGGTCATGGGTGATGGGGACTGGGCTATCCCATGTGGAAGGGGCTGCCTGCAGGGTGGGGTCATGGGTGATGGGGACTGGACTATCCCATGTGGAAGGGGCTGCCTGCAGGATGGTGTCACGGGTGATGGGGGCTGGGGTATCCCATGTGGAAGGGGCTGCCTGCAGGGTGGGGTCATGGGTGTTGGGGCGGAGGTATGAAATGTGGAAGGGGCTGCCTGCAGGGTGGGGTCAGGGTGATGGGGTGGGGTATCCCATGTGGAAGGGCTGCCAGCAAGGTGGGGTCACGGGTGATTGGGCGGGGGTATCTCATGTGGAAGGGGCTGCCAGCAGGGTGGGGTCACGGGTGATGGGGGATGGGGTATCCTTTGTGAAAGGGGCTTCCTGCAGGGTGGGGTCATGGGTGATGAGGGCTGGGGTATCCCATGTGGAGGGGGATGCCGCCAGGATGGGGTCACGGGTGATGGGGGCTGGGGTATCCCATGTGGAAGGGCTGCCAGCAGGGTGGGGTCACGGGTGATGGGGGCTGGGGTATCCTTTGTGAAAGGGGCTTCCTGCAGGGTGGGGTCATGGGTGATGGGGCGGGGGTATCCCATGTGGAAGGGGCTGCCTGCAGGGTGGGGTCATGGGTGATGGGGTGGGGGTAAGCCATGTGGAGGGGGCTGCCTGCAGGGTGGGGTCACGGGTGATGGGGCGGGGGTATCCCATGTGGAAGGGGCTGCTTGCAGGGTGGGGTCATGGGTGATGGGTACAGGGGTATCCCATGTGGAAGGGGCTACCTGCAGGGTGGGGTCATGGGTGATGGGGCGGGGGTATCCCATGTGGAAGGGGCTGCCTGCAGGGTGGGAAAACTGGTGATTGGGGCGGGGGTATCCCATGTGAAAGGGGCTGCCTGCAGGGTGGGGTCATGGGTGTTGGGGCGGAGGTATGCCATGTGGAAGGGACTGCCTGCAGGGTGGGGTCACGGTGATGGGGTGGGGTATCCCATGTGGAAGGGCTGCCAGCAGGGTGGGGTCACGGGTGATTGGGCGGGGGTATCCCATGTGGAAGGGGCTACCTGCAGGGTGGGGTCATGGGTGATGGGGCGGGGGTATCCCATGTGGAAGGGGCTGTCTGCAGGGTGGGAAAACGGGATTGGGGCAGGGGTATCCCATGTGAAAGGGGCTGCCTGCAGGGTGGGGTCATGGGTGTTGGGGCGGAGGTATGCCATGTGGAAGGGGCTGCCTGCAGGGTGGGGTCACGGTGATGGGGTGGGGTATCCCATGTGGAAGGGCTGCCAGCAGGGTGGGGTCACGGGTGATTGGGCGGGGGTATACCATGTGGAAGGGGCTGCCAGCAGGGTGGGGTCACGGGTGATGGGGGATGGGGTATCCTTTGTGAAAGGGGCTTCCTACAGGGTGGGGTCATGGGTGATGGGGGCTGGGGTATCCCATGTGGAGGGGGATGCCGCCAGGATGGGGTCACGGGTGATGGGGGCTGGGGTATCCCATGTGGAAGGGCTGCCGGCAGGGTGGGGTCACGGGCGATGGGGGCTGGGGTATCCTTTGTGAAAGGGGCTTCCTGCAGGGTGGGGTCATGGGTGATGGGGGCTGGGGTATTGCATGTGGAAGGGGCTGCCTGCAGGGTGAGGTCATGGGTGATGGGGCGGGGGTATCCCATGTGGAAGGGGCTGCCTGCAGGGTGGGGTCATGGGTGATGGGGTGGGGGTAAGCCATGTGGAGGGGGCTGCCTGCAGGGTGGGGTCATGGGTGATGGGTGCAAGGGTATCCCATGTGGAAGGGGCTGCCTGCAGGGTGGGGTCATGGGTGATGGGGTGAGGGTATCCCATGTGGAGCAGGCTGTCTGCATGGTGGGGTCACGGGTGATGGGGTGGGGGTATCCTATGTGGAAGGGGCTGCCTGCAGGGTCGGGTTACGGGTGATGGGGTATCCCATGTGGCAGGGGCTGCTTGCAGGGTGGGGTCTCGGGTGATGGGGGCGGGGGCCTCCCATGTGGAAGGGGCTGCCTGCAGGGTGGTGTCACAGGTGATGGGGGCTGGGGTATCCCATGTGGAAGTGGCTGCCTGCAGGGTGGGGTCACGGTTGATGAGGACTGGGGTATCCCATGTGGAGAGGGCTTCCTGCAGGGGGGTCACGGGTGATGGGGGCAGGGGTATCCCATTTGGAAGGGGCTACCTGCAGGTTGGGGTCACGGGTGCTGGGGTATCCCATGTGCAAGAGGCTGCCTGCAGGGTTGGGTCATGGGTGATGCGGGCTAGGGTATCCCATGTGGAAGGGCTGCCTGCAGGGTGGGGTCATAGGTGATGGGGCAGGGGTATCCCATTTGGAGGGGGCTGCCAGCAGGGTGGGGTCATGGGTGATGGGGGCTGGGGTATCCCATGTGGAAGGGCTGCCTGCAGGGTGGGAAAACTGGTGATTGGGGCGGGGGTATCCCATGTGAAAGGGGCTGCCTGCAGGGTGGGGTCATGGGTGTTGGGGCGGAGGTATGCCATGTGGAAGGGACTGCCTGCAGGGTGGGGTCACGGTGATGGGGTGGGGTATCCCATGTGGAAGGGCTGCCAGCAGGGTGGGGTCACGGGTGATTGGGCGGGGGTATCCCATGTGGAAGGGGCTACCTGCAGGGTGGGGTCATGGGTGATGGGGCGGGGGTATCCCATGTGGAAGGGGCTGCCTGCAGGGTGGGAAAACGGGTGATTGGGGCAGGGGTATCCCATGTGAAAGGGGCTGCCTGCAGGGTGGGGTCATGGGTGTTGGGGCGGAGGTATGCCATGTGGAAGGGGCTGCCTGCAGGGTGGGGTCACGGTGATGGGGTGGGGTATCCCATGTGGAAGGGCTGCCAGCAGGGTGGGGTCACGGGTGATTGAAAGGGGTATACCATGTGGAAGGGGCTGCCAGCAGGGTGGGGTCACGGGTGATGGGGGATGGGGTATCCTTTGTGAAAGGGGCTTCCTACAGGGTGGGGTCATGGGTGATGGGGGCTGGGGTATCCCATGTGGAGGGGGATGCCGCCAGGATGGGGTCACGGGTGATGGGGGCTGGGGTATCCCATGTGGAAGGGCTGCCAGCAGGGTGGGGTCACGGGCGATGGGGGCTGGGGTATCCTTTGTGAAAGGGGCTTCCTGCAGGGTGGGGTCATGGGTGATGGGGGCTGGGGTATTGCATGTGGAAGGGGCTGCCTGCAGGGTGAGGTCATGGGTGATGGGGCGGGGGTATCCCATGTGGAAGGGGCTGCCTGCAGGGTGGGGTCATGGGTGATGGGGTGGGGGTAAGCCATGTGGAGGGGGCTGCCTGCAGGGTGGGGTCATGGGTGATGGGTGCAAGGGTATCCCATGTGGAAGGGGCTGCCTGCAGGGTGGGGTCATGGGTGATGGGGTGAGGGTATCCCATGTGGAGCAGGCTGTCTGCATGGTGGGGTCACGGGTGATGGGGTGGGGGTATCCTATGTGGAAGGGGCTGCCTGCAGGGTCGGGTTACGGGTGATGGGGTATCCCATGTGGCAGGGGCTGCTTGCAGGGTGGGGTCTCGGGTGATGGGGGCGGGGGCCTCCCATGTGGAAGGGGCTGCCTGCAGGGTGGTGTCACAGGTGATGGGGGCTGGGGTATCCCATGTGGAAGTGGCTGCCTGCAGGGTGGGGTCACGGTTGATGAGGACTGGGGTATCCCATGTGGAGAGGGCTTCCTGCAGGGGGGTCACGGGTGATGGGGGCAGGGGTATCCCATTTGGAAGGGGCTACCTGCAGGTTGGGGTCACGGGTGCTGGGGTATCCCATGTGCAAGAGGCTGCCTGCAGGGTTGGGTCATGGGTGATGCGGGCTAGGGTATCCCATGTGGAAGGGGCTGCCTGAGGGTGGGGTCATAGGTGATGGGGCAGGGGTATCCCATTTGGAGGGGGCTGCCAGCAGGGTGGGGTCATGGGTGATGGGAGCTGGGGTATCCCATGTGGAAGGGCTGCCTGCAGGGTGGGGTCACGGGTGATGGGGGCTGGGGTATCCCATGTGGAAGGGGCTGCCTGCAGGATGAGGTCACCGGTGATGGGGCGGGGGTATCCCATGTGGAAGGGACTGCCTGCAGGGTGGGGTCATGGGTGATGGGGCGGGGGTATGCCATGTGGAGCGGGCTGTCTGCCTGGTGGGGTCACGGGTGACGGGGCGGGGGTATCCCATGTGGAAGGGGCTGCCTGCACGGGTGCTGGCGCTGGGGTATCCCATGTGGAAGGGGCTGTCGGCAGGGTGGGGTCATGGGTGATGGAGGCTAGGGTATCCCATGTGGAAGGGCCGCCTGCAGGATGGGGACACGGGTGATGGGGGTGGGGGTATCCCGGGTGGAAGGGCCGCCTGCAGGATGGGGACACGGGTGACTGGGTGGGGGTATCCCATGTGGAAGGAGCTGACTGCAGAGTGGGGTTATGGGTGATGGGGGCTGGGGTATCCCATGTGGAAGGGGCTGCCTGCAGGGTGGGGTCATGGGTGATGGGGACTGGGCTATCCCATGTGGAAGGGGCTGCCTGCAGGGTGGGGTCATGGGTGATGGGGACTGGACTATCCCATGTAGAAGGGGCTGCCTGCAGGGTGGTGTCACGGGTGATGGGGGCTGGGGTATCCCATGTGGAAGGGGCTGCCTGCAGGGTGGTGTCACGGGTGATGGGGGCTGGGGTATCCCATGTGGAAGGGGCTGCCTGCAGGATGGGGTCATGGATGATGGGGAGGGGGTATCCCATGTGGAGGGCACTGCCTGCAGGGTGGGGTCACGGGTGATGGGGGCTGGGGTATCCCATGTGGAAGGGGCTGCCTGCAGGGTGGGGTCATGGGTGATGGGGCGGGGGCATGCCATGTGGAGCGGGCTGTCTGCCTGGTGGGGTCATGGGTGACGGGGTGGGGGTATCCCATGTGGAAGGGGCTGCCTGCAGGGTGGGGTCACGGGTGCTGGCGCTGGGGTATCCCATGTGGAAGGGGCTGTCGGCAGGGTGGGGTCATGGGTGATGGAGGCTGGGGTATCCCATGTGGAAGGGCCGCCTGCAGGGTGGGGTCACGGGTGATGGGGGAGGGGGTATCCCGTGTGGAAGGGGCTGACTGCAGAGTGGGGTTACAGGTGATGGGGGCTGGTGTATCCCATGTGGAAGGGGCTGCCTGCAGGGTGGGGCCACGGGGGATGGGGACTAGGCTATCCCATGTGGAAGGGGCTGCCTGCAGGGTGGGGTCACGAGTGATGGTGGCGCCTCCCATGTGGAAGGGGCTGCCTGCACGGTGGTGTCACGGGTTATGGGGGCTGGGGTATCCCATGTGGAAGTGGCTGCCTGCAGGGTGGGGTCACGGGTGATGTGGACTGGGGTATGCCATGTGGAGCGGGCTGCCTGCAGGGGGGGTCACTGGAGATGGGGGCAGGGGTATCCCATTTGGAAGTGGCTACCTGCAGGGTGGGGTCACGGGTGATGGGGTATCCCATGTGGAAGGGGCTGCCTAAAGGGTGAGGTCACGGGTGATGGGGCGGGGGTATCCCATGTGGAAGGGGCTACTTGCAGGGTGGGGATATGGGTGATGGGGTCATGGGTGATGGGGCGGGGGTATGCCATGTGGAGCGGGCTGTCAGCCTGGTGGGGTCACGGGTGACGGGGCGAGGGTATCCCATGTGGAAGGGGCTGCCTGCAGGGTGGGGTCACGGGTGCTGGCGCTGGGGTATCCCATGTGGAAGGGGCTGTCGGCAGGGTGGGGTCATGGTTGAATAAGGCTGGGGTATCCCATGTGGAAGGGCTGCCTGCAGGGTGGGGTCACGGGTGATGGGGGTGGGGGTATCCCGTGTGGAAGGGGCTGCCTGGAGGGTGGGGTCACGGGTGCTGGCGCTGGGGTATCCCATGTGGAAGGGGCTGTCGGCAGGGTGGGGTCATGGGTGATGGAGGCTGGGGTATCCCATGTGGAAGGGCCGCCTGCAGGATGGGGTCACGGGTGATGGGGGTGGGGGTATCCCGTGTGGAAGGGGCTGCCTGCAGGATGGAGTCACAGGTGACTGGGTGGGGGTATCCCATGTGGAAGGGGCTGACTGCAGAGTGGGGTTATGGGTGATGGGGGCTGGGGTATCCCATGTGGAAGGGGCTGCCTGCAGAGTGGGGCTATGGGTGATGGGGGCTGGGGTATCCCATGTGGAAGGGGCTGGCTGCAGAGTGGGGCTATGGGTGATGGGGTCTGGTGTATCCCATGTGGAAGGGGCTGCCTGCAGGGTGGGGTCACGGGTGATGGGGACTGGGCTATCCCATGTGGAAGGGGCTGCCTGCAGGGTGGGGTCACGAGTGATGGGGGGCCTCCCATGTGGAAGGGGCTGCCTGCAGGGTGGTGTCACGGGCTATGGGGGCTGGGGTATCCCATGTGGAAGTGGCTGCCTGCAGGGTGGGGTCACGGGTGATGGGGACTGGGGTATGCCATGTGGAGCGGGCTGCCTGCAGGGGGGGTCACGGGAGATGGGGGCAGGGGTATCCCATTTGGAAGGGGCTACCTGCAGGGTGGGTTCACGGGTGATGGGGTATCCCATGTGGAAGGGGCTGCCTGCAGGGTGAGGTCACGGGTGATGCGGTGGGGGTATCCCATGTGGAAGGGGCTGCCTGCAGGGTGGGGTCATGGGTGATGGGGCGGGGGTATGCCATGTGGAGCGGGCTGTCAGCCTGGTGGGGTCACAGGTGACGGGCGGGGGTATCCCATGGTGAAGGGGCTGCCTGCAGGGTGGGGTCACGGGTGCTGGCGCTGGGGTATCCCATGTGGAAGGGCTGCCTGCAGGGTGGGGTCACGGGTGATGGGGGTGGGGGTATCCCGTGTGGAAGGGGCTGCCTGCAGGATGGAGTCACAGGTGATGGGGTGGGGGTATCCCATCTGGAAGGGGCTGACTGCAGAGTGGGGTTATGGGTGATGGGGCTGGGGTATCCCATGTGGAAGGGGCTGCCTGCATGGTGGGGTCACGGGTGATGGCGACTGGGCTATCCCATGTGGAAGGGGCGGCCTGCAGGGTGGGGTCACGAGTGATGGGGGGCCTCCCATGTGGAAGGGGCTGCCTGCAGGGTGGTGTCACAGGTGATGGGGGCTGGGGTATCCCATGTGGAAGTGGCTGCCTGCAGGGTGGGGTCACGGGTGATGGGGACTGGGGTATGCCATGTGGAGCGGGCTGCCTGCAGGGGGGGTCACGGGAGATTGGGGCAGGGGTATCCCATGTGGAAGGGGCTGCCTGCAGGGTGGGGTCACGGGTGCTGGCGCTGGGGTATCCCATGTGGAAGGGCTGCCTGCAGGGTGGGGTCACGGGTGATGGGGGTGGGGGTATCCCATGTGGAAGGGGCTGACGGCAGAGTGGGGTCACGGGTGATGGGGGCTGGGGTATCCCATGTGGAAGGGGCTGCCTGCAGGATGGGGTCACGGGTGATAGGTGCAGCGGTATCCCATGTGGAAGGGGCTGCCTCCAGGGTGGGGTCATGGGTGATGGGGCAGCGGTATGCCATAAGGAGGGGGCTACCTGCAGGGTGGGGTCACAGATGATGGGGCAGGGGTATCCCATGTGGAAGGGGCTGCCTGCAGGGTGGGGTCATGGGTGATGGGTGCAGGGGTATCCCAAGTGGAAGGGGCTGCCTGCAGGGTGGGGTCATGGTGATGGGGTGGGGTGGGAGTATCCCATGTGGAGGGCGCTGCCTGCAGGGTGGGGTCATGTGTGATGGGGCGGGGTATCCCATGTGGAAGGGGCTGCCTGCAGGGTGGGGTCATGGGTGATGGGGCAGGTGTATCCCATGTGGAAGGGCTGCCAGTAGGGTGGGGTCCCGGGAGATGGGGGCTGGGGTATCCTTTGTGAAAGGTGCTTCCTGCAGGGTGGGGTCATGGGTGATGGGGGCTGTGGTATGCCATGTGGAAGGGGCTACCTGCAGGGTGGGATCAGGGGTGATTGGGGATGGGGTATGCCATGTGGAAGGGGCTGCCTGCAGGGAGGGGTCACCACTGATGGGGGCTGGGGTATCCCATGTGGAAGGGGCTGTCTGCAAGGTGGGGTCACAGGTGATGGGGTATCCCAAGTGGAAGGGGCTGCCTGCAGTGTGGGGTCACGGGTGATGGGGCTGGGGTATCCATTGTGGAAGGGGCTTCCTGCAGAGTGGGGTCACGGGTGATAGTTACTGGGGTATCCCATGTGGAAGGGGCTGCCTGCAGGGTGGGGTCACGGGTGATGGGGGCGGGGGCCTCCCATGTGGAAAGGGCTGCCTGCAGGGTGGTGTCACGGGTGATGGGGCGGGGGAATGCCATATGGAGGGGGCTGCCTGCAGTGTGGTGTCACGGGGGATAGGGCGGGGGTATCCCATGTGGAAGCGGCTACCTGCAGGGTGGGGTCACGGGTGCTGGGGTATCCCATGTGCAAGAGGCTGCCTGCAGCGTGGGATCACAGGTGATGGGGCCGGGGGTATCGCATGTGGAAAGGGCTGCCTGCAGAGTGGGGTCACAGGTGGTGGGGTCTGGGGTATCCCATGTGGAAGGGGCTGCCTGCAGGGTGGTGTCACGGGTGATGGCGCTGGGGTATCCCATGTAGAAGGGGCTGCCAGCAGGGTGGGGTCATGGGTGATGGGGGCTAGGGTATCCCATGTGGAAGGGCTGCCTGCAGGGTGGGGTCACGGGTGATGGGGGCGGGGGTATCGTGTGTGGAAGGGGCTGCCTGCAGGATGGAGTCACAGGAGATGGGGCGGGGGTATCACATGTGGAAGGGGCTGACTGCAGAGTGGGGTCAAGGGTGATGGGGGCTGGGGTATCCCATGTGGAAGGGGCTGCCTGCAGGGTGGGGTCACAGGTGATAGTTGCTGGGGTATCCCATGTGGAAGGGGCTGCCTGCAGGGTGGGGTCACGGGTGATGGGGGCTGGGCTATCCCATGTGAAAGGGGCTGCCTGCAGGGTGGGGGTCATGGGTGATGGGGGCTGAGGTGTCCCATGTGGAAGGGGCTGCCTGCATGGTGGGAATACGGGTGATTGGGGCGGGGGTATCCCATGTGAAAGGGGCTGCCTGCAGGGTGGTGTCACGGGTGATGGGTGCAGGGCTATCCCATGGGGAAGGGGCTGCCTGCAGAGTGGGGTCATGGGTGATTGCGCAGGGGTATGCCATGTGGAGGGGGCTGCCTGCAGGGTGGGGTCACGGGTGATGGGGCGGGGGTATCCCATGTGGAAGGGGCTGCCTGCAGGGTGGGGTCATTGGTGATGGGTGCAGGGGTATCCAGGGTGGGGTCACGGGTGATGGGGTATCCAATGTGCAAGAGGCTGCCTGCAGCGTGGGGTCACAGGTGATGGGGCCGGGAGTATCCCATGTGGAAGGGGCTGCCTGCAGGGTGGGGTCTCGGGTGATGGCGCTGGGGCATCCCATGTGGAAGGGGCTGTCTGCCTGGTGGAGTCACGGGTGATGGGGCGGAGGTATCCCCTGTGGAAGGGCCTGCCTGCAGGGTGGGGTCACGGGTGATGGGGTATCCAATGTGCAAGAGGCTGCCTGCAGCGTGGGGTCAAAGGTGATGGGGGCTGGGGTATCCCATGTGGAAGGGCTGCCTGCAGGGTGGGGTCACGGGTGATGGGGCTGGGCTATCGCATGTGGAAGGGGCTGCCTGCAGGGTGGGGTCATGGGTGATGGGGCTGGGGTATCTCATGTGGAAGGGGCTGCCTGCAGGGTGGCAATACGGGTGATTGGGGCGGGGGTATCCCATGTGAAAGGGGCTGCCTGCAGGGTGGGGTCATGGGTGTTGGGGCGGGGGTATGCCATGTGGAAGGGGCTGCCTGCAGGTGGGGTCACAGGTGATGGGGTGGGGGTATCCCATGTGGAAGGGGCTGCCTGCAGGATGGGGTCACGGGTGATGGGTGCAGCGGTATCCCATGTGGAAGGGGCTGCCTGCAGGGTGGGGTCATGGGTGATGGGGCAGGGGTATGCCATGTGGAGGGGGCTGCCTGCAGGGTGGGGTCACGGGTGATGGGGCAGGGGTATCTCATGTGAAAGGGGCTGCCTGCAGGGTGGCTCCCGGGTGATGGGTGCAGGGGTATCCCATGTGGAAGGGGCTGCCTGCAGGGTGGGGTCATGGGTGATGGGGCTGGGGTATCCCATGTGGAGGGCGCTGCCTGCAGGGTGGGGTCACGGGTGATGGAGGCTGCGGTATCACATGTGGAAGGGCTGCCAGCAGGGTGGGGTCACGGGTGATGGGGTGGGGGTATGCCATATGGAGGGGGCTGCCTGCAGGGTGGTTTCACGGGGAATGGGGCGGGGGTATCCCATGTAGAAGGGGCTGCCTGCAGGATGGGGTCACAGGTGATGGGTGCAGGGGTATCCCATGTGGAAGGGGCTGCCTGCAGGGTGGGGTCATGGGTGATGGGGCGGGTGTATCCCAAGTGGAGCGGGCTGTCTGCCTGGTAGGGTCACGCATGATGGGGCGGGGGTTTCCCATGTGGAAGGGGATGCCTGCAGGATGGGGTCACGGGTGATAGGTGCAGGGGTATCCCATGTGGAAGGGGCTGCCTCCAGGGTGGGGTCATAGGTCATGGGGCGGCGGTATGCCATATGGAGGGGGCTGCCTGCAGGGTGGGGTCACAGGTGATGCGGCAGGGGTATTCCATGTGTAAGGGGCTGCATGCGGAGTGGGGTCATGGGTGATGGGTGCAGGGGTATCCCATGTAGAATGGGCTGCCTGCAGGGTGGGGTTATGGTGATGGGCCGGGGGTATCTCATGTGGAGGGTGCTGCCTGCAGGGTGGGGTCACAGGTGATGGGGTGGGGGTATCCCATGTGGAAGGGGCTGCTGCAGGGTGGGGTCATGGGTGATGGGTGCAGGGCTATCCCATGTGGAAGGGGCTGTCTGCAGGGTGGGGTCATGGGTGATGGGGCGGGGGTATCCCATGTGGAGGGCGCTGCCTGCAGGGTGGGGTCACGGGTGGCTGGGGAAGGGGTATCCCATGTGGAAGGGGGTGCCTGCAGGGTGGGGTCATGGGTGATGGGGCGGGGGTATGCCATGTAGAAGGGGCTGCCTGCAGGGTGGGGTCACAGGTGATGGGTGCAGGGGTATCCCATGTGGAAGGGGCTGCCTGCAGGGTGGGGTTATGGGTGATGGGGGCAGCGGTATCCCATGTGGAGCGGGCTGTCTGCCTGGTGGGGTCACACAAGATGGGGCGGGGGTATCCCATGTGGAAGGGGATGCCTGCAGGATGGGGTCACGGGTGATGGGGCGGGGGTATCCCATGTGGAAGGGGCAGCCTGCAGGGTGGGGTCATGGGTGATGGGGCGGGGGTATCCCATGTGGAGGGCGCTGCCTGCAGGGTGGCGTCATGAGTGAAGGGGCAGGGGTATCCCATGTGGAGGGGGCTGCCAGCAGGGTGGGGTCATGGGTGATGGAGGCTGGGGTATCCCATGTGGAAGGGCTGCCAGCAGTGTGGTGTCACGGGTGATGGGTCAGGGGTATCCCATGTGGAAGGGGCTGCCTGCAGGGTGGGGTCACCGGTGATGGGTGCAGGGGGATCCCATGTGAAAGGGGCTGCGTGCAGGGTGGGGTCACGGGTGATGGGGTGGGGGTATCCCATGTGGAGGCGGCTGCCTGCAGGGTGGGGTCACGGGTGATGGAGGCAGGGGAATCCCATCTGGAAGGTGCTGCCTGCAGGGTGGGGTCATGTGTGACGGGGCAGGTGTATCCCATGTGGAAGGGGCTGCCTGCAGCCTGGGGTCATGGGTGATGGGGCGGGGATATCCCATGTGGAGGGGGCTGCATGCAGGGTTGATTCATGGGTGATGGGTGTGGGGGTATCCCATGTGGAAGGGGCTGCCTGCAGCATGGGGCATGGGTGATGGGGGCTGGGGTATCCCATGTGGAAGGGACTGCCTGCAGGGTGGGGTCATGGGTGAAGGGGCAGGGGTATCCCATGTGGAGGGGGTCTCTGCAGGGTGCGGTCACCGGTGATGGAGGCAGGGGAATCCCATGTGGAAGAGTCTGCCTGCAGGGTGGGTTCATGGGTGATGGGGCGGGGGTATCGCATGTGGAAGGGGCTGCCTGCAGAGTGGGGTCACAGGTGGTGGGGTCTGGGGTATCCCATGTGGAAGGGGCTGCCTGCAGGGTGGGGTCACGGGTGATGGGGCAGGGGTATCCCATGTGAAAGGGGCTGCCTGCAGGGTGGGGTCACGGGTGATGGGTGCAGGGGTATCCCATGTGGAAGGGGCTGCCTGCAGGGTGGGGTCATGGGTGATGGGCTGGGGTATCCCATGTGGAGGGCGCTGCCTACAGGGTGGGGTCATGGGTGAAGGGGCAGGGGTATCCCTTGTGGAGGGGGCTGCCAGCAGGGTGGGGTCATGGGTGATGGAGGCTGGGGTATCCCATGTGGAAGGGCTGCCAGCAGGGTGGGGTCACGGGTGATGGGGCGGGGGTATGCCATATGGAGGGGGCTGCCTGCAGTGTGGTATCACGGGGGATGGGGCGGGGGTATCCCATGTGGAAGCGGCTGCCTGCAGGGTGGGGTCACAGGTGATGGGTGCAGGGGTATCCCATGTGGAAGGGGCTGCGTGCAGGGTGGGGTCAGGGGTGATGGGGTGGGGGTATCCCATGTGGAGGCGGCTGCCTGCAGGGTGGGGTCACGGGTGATGGAGGTATGGGAATCCCATGTGGAAGGGGCTGCCTGCAGGGTGGGGTCATGGGTGATGGGGCAGGGGTATGCCATGTGGAGGGGGCTGCCTGCAGGGTGGGGTCACGGGTGATGGGGCAGGGGTATCCCATGTGAAAGGGGCTGCCTGCAGGGTGGGGTCACGGGTGATGGGTGCAGGGCTATCCCATGTGGAAGGGGCTGTCTGCAGGGTGGGGTCATGGGTGATGGGGCGGGGGTATCCCATGTGGAGGGCGCTGCCTGCAGGGTGGGGTCACGGGTGGCTGGGGAAGGGGTATCCCATGTGGAAGGGGGTGCCTGCAGGGTGGGGTCATGGGTGATGGGGCGGGGGTATGCCATGTAGAAGGGGCTGCCTGCAGGGTGGGGTCACAGGTGATGGGTGCAGGGGTATCCCATGTGGAAGGGGCTGCCTGCAGGGTGGGGTTATGGGTGATCTGGGCGGCGGTATCCCATGTGGAGCGGGCTGTCTGCCTGGTGGGGTCACACAAGATGGGGCGGGGGTATCCCATGTGGAAGGGGATGCCTGCAGGATGGGGTCACGGGTGATGGGGCGGGGGTATCCCATGTGGAAGGGGCTGCCTGCAGGGTGGGGTCATGGGTGATGGGGCGGGGGTATCCCATGTGGAGGGCGCTGCCTGCAGGGTGGCGTCATGAGTGAAGGGGCAGGGGTATCCCATGTGGAGGGGGCTGCCAGCAGGGTGGGGTCATGGGTGATGGAGGCTGGGGTATCCCATGTGGAAGGGCTGTCAGCAGTGTGGTGTCACGGGTGATGGGTCAGGGGTATCCCATGTGGAAGGGGCTGCCTGCAGGGTGGGGTCACAGGTGATGGGTGCAGGGGGATCCCATGTGGAAGGGGCTGCGTGCAGGGTGGGGTCATGGGTGATGGGGCGGGGGTATCCCATGTGGAGGGCGCTGCCTGCAGGGTGGCGTCATGAGTGAAGGGGCAGGGGTATCCCATGTGGAGGGGGCTGCCAGCAGGGTGGGGTCATGGGTGATGGAGGCTGGGGTATCCCATGTGGAAGGGCTGCCAGCAGTGTGGTGTCACGGGTGATGGGTCAGGGGTATCCCATGTGGAAGGGGCTGCGTGCAGGGTGGGGTCACGGGTGATGGGGTGGGGGTATCCCATGTGGAGGCGGCTGCCTGCAGGGTGGGGTCACGGGTGATGGAGGCAGGGGAATCCCATCTGGAAGGTGCTGCCTGCAGGGTGGGGTCATGTGTGATGGGGCAGGTGTATCCCATGTGGAAGGGGCTGCCTGCAGCCTGGGGTCATGGGTGATGGGGCGGGGATATCCCATGTGGAGGGGGCTGCATGCAGGGTTGATTCATGGGTGATGGGTGTGGGGGTATCCCATGTGGAAGGGGCTGCCTGCAGCATGGGGCATGGGTGATGGGGGCTGGGGTATCCCATGTGGAAGGGACTGCCTGCAGGGTGGGGTCATGGGTGATGGGGCAGGGGTATCCCATGTGGAGGGGGTCTCTGCAGGGTGCGGTCACCGGTGATGGAGGCAGGGGAATCCCATGTGGAAGAGTCTGCCTGCAGGGTGGGTTCATGGGTGATGGGGCGGGGGTATCGCATGTGGAAGGGGCTGCCTGCAGAGTGGGGTCACAGGTGGTGGGGTCTGGGGTATCCCATGTGGAAGGGGCTGCCTGCAGGGTGGGGTCACGGGTGATGGGGCAGGGGTATCCCATGTGAAAGGGGCTGCCTGCAGGGTGGGGTCACGGGTGATGGGTGCAGGGGTATCCCATGTGGAAGGGGCTGCCTGCAGGGTGGGGTCATGGGTGATGGGCGGGGGTATCCCATGTGGAGGGCGCTGCCTACAGGGTGGGGTCATCGGTGAAGGGGCAGGGGTATCCCTTGTGGAGGGGGCTGCCAGCAGGGTGGGGTCATGGGTGATGGAGGCTGGGGTATCCCATGTGGAAGGGCTGCCAGCAGGGTGGGGTCACGGGTGATGGGGCGGGGGTATGCCATATGGAGGGGGCTGCCTGCAGTGTGGTATCACGGGGGATGGGGCGGGGGTATTCCATGTGGAAGCGGCTGCCTGCAGGGTGGGGTCACAGGTGATGGGTGCAGGGGTATCCCATGTGGAAGGGGCTGCGTGCAGGGTGGGGTCAGGGGTGATGGGGTGGGGGTATCCCATGTGGAGGCGGCTGCCTGCAGGGTGGGGTCACGGGTGATGGAGGTATGGGAATCCCATGTGGAAGGGGCTGCCTGCAGGGTGGGGTCATGGGTGATGGGGCAGGGGTATGCCATGTGGAGGGGGCTGCCTGCAGGGTGGGGTCACGGGTGATGGGGCAGGGGTATCCCATGTGAAAGGGGCTGCCTGCAGGGTGGGGTCACGGGTGATGGGTGCAGGGCTATCCCATGTGGAAGGGGCTGTCTGCAGGGTGGGGTCATGGGTGATGGGGCGGGGGTATCCCATGTGGAGGGCGCTGCCTGCAGGGTGGGGTCACGGGTGGCTGGGGAAGGGGTATCCCATGTGGAAGGGGGTGCCTGCAGGGTGGGGTCATGGGTGATGGGGCGGGGGTATGCCATGTAGAAGGGGCTGCCTGCAGGGTGGGGTCACAGGTGATGGGTGCAGGGGTATCCCATGTGGAAGGGGCTGCCTGCAGGGTGGGGTTATGGGTGATGGGGGCGGCGGTATCCCATGTGGAGCGGGCTGTCTGCCTGGTGGGGTCACACAAGATGGGGCGGGGGTATCCCATGTGGAAGGGGATGCCTGCAGGATGGGGTCACGGGTGATGGGGCGGGGGTATCCCATGTGGAAGGGGCTGCCTGCAGGGTGGGGTCATGGGTGATGGGGCGGGGGTATCCCATGTGGAGGGCGCTGCCTGCAGGGTGGCGTCATGAGTGAAGGGGCAGGGGTATCCCATGTGGAGGGGGCTGCCAGCAGGGTGGGGTCATGGGTGATGGAGGCTGGGGTATCCCATGTGGAAGGGCTGTCAGCAGTGTGGTGTCACGGGTGATGGGTCAGGGGTATCCCATGTGGAAGGGGCTGCCTGCAGGGTGGGGTCACAGGTGATGGGTGCAGGGAGATCCCATGTGGAAGGGGCTGCGTGCAGGGTGGGGTCACGGGTGATGGGGCGGGGGTATCCCATGTGGAGGGCGCTGCCTGCAGGGTGGGGTCACGGGTGATGGAGGCAGGGGAGTCCCATCTGGAAGGTGCTGCCTGCAGGGTGGGGTCATGTGTGATGGGGCAGGGGTATCCCATGTGGAAGGGGCTGCCTGCAGCCTGGGGTCATGGGTGATGGGGCGGGGATATCCCATGTGGAGGGGGCTGCATGCAGGGTTGATTCATGGGTGTGGGGGTATCCCATGTGGAAGGGGCTGCCTGCAGCATGGGGCATGGGTGATGGGGGCTGGGGTATCCCATGTGGAAGGGACTGCCTGCAGGGTGGGGTCATGGGTGATGGGGCAGGGGTATCCCATGTGGAGGGGGTCTCTGCAGGGTGCGGTCACCGGTGATGGAGGCAGGGGAATCCCATGTGGAAGAGTCTGCCTGCAGGGTGGGTTCATGGGTGATGGGGCGGGGGTATCGCATGTGGAAGGGGCTGCCTGCAGAGTGGGGTCACAGGTGGTGGGGTCTGGGGTATCCCATGTGGAAGGGGCTGCCTGCAGGGTGGGGTCCCGGGTGATTGGGTATCCTATGTGAAATGGGCTTCCTGCAGGGTGGGGTCATGGGTGATTGGGGTGGGGGTATCCCATGTGGAAGGGGCTGCCTGCAGTGTGGGGTCATGGGTGATGGGGCTGGCCTATCCTTTGTGGAAGGGGCTTCCTGCAGGGTGGGGTCATGGGTGATTGGGGTAGGGGTATTCCATGTGGAGGCGGCTGCCTGCAGGGTGGGGTCACAGGTGATGGGTGCAGGGGGATCCCATGTGGAAGGGGCTGCGTGCAGGGTGGGGTCACGGGTGATGGGGTGGGGGTATCCCATGTGGAGGCGGCTGCCTGCAGGGTGGGGTCACGGGTGATGGAGGCAGGGGAATCCCATCTGGAAGGTGCTGCCTGCAGGTTGGGGTCATGTGTGATGGGGCAGGGGTATCCCATGTGGAAGGGGCTGCCTGCAGCCTGGGGTCATGGGTGATGGGGCGGGGATATCCCATGTGGAGGGGGCTGCATGCAGGGTTGATTCATGGGTGATGGGTGTGGGGGTATCCCATGTGGAAGGGGCTGCCTGCAGCATGGGGCATGGGTGATGGGGGCTGGGGTATCCCATGTGGAAGGGACTGCCTGCAGGGTGGGGTCATGGGTGATGGGGCAGGGGTATCCCATGTGGAGGGGGTCTCTGCAGGGTGCGGTCACCGGTGATGGAGGCAGGGGAATCCCATGTGGAAGAGTCTGCCTGCAGGGTGGGTTCATGGGTGATGGGGCGGGGGTATCGCATGTGGAAGGGGCTGCCTGCAGAGTGGGGTCACAGGTGGTGGGGTCTGGGGTATCCCATGTGGAAGGGGCTGCCTGCAGGGTGGGGTCCCGGGTGATTGGGTATCCTATGTGAAATGGGCTTCCTGCAGGGTGGGGTCATGGGTGATTGGGGTGGGGGTATCCCATGTGGAAGGGGCTGCCTGCAGTGTGGGGGTCATGGGTGATGGGGCTGGCCTATCCTTTGTGGAAGGGGCTTCCTGCAGGGTGGGGTCATGGGTGATTGGGGTGGGGGTATTCCATGTGGAGGCGGCTGCCTGCAGGGTGTGGTCACGGGTGATGGAGGTAGGGGAATCCCATGTGGAAGGTGCTGCCTGCAGGGTGGGGTCATGTGTGATGGGGCAGGGGTATCCCATGTGGAAGTGGCTGCCAGCACGGTGGAGTCATGGGTGATTTGGGGCTGGGGTATGCCATGTGGAAGGGGCTGCCTGCAGGGTGGGGTAACAGGTGATGGGGGCTGAGGTATCCCATGTGGAAGGGGCTGCCTGCAGGGTGGGGTCCCGGGTGATGGGGTTGTTACATCCCGGCGTGCACATCCTTCCAGAAGACGGGCTTGTTTTTTAAAAGGTGCGCGCAGACCTGTTTTCCTTCCTTATGATGTGCGGCGCTTCATTCCCTCGTTCCTTTTACAATGGAGATTGCCGCAGGGATCGAACATGATAGTGATGCTCCACTGCACTATCATGTTCGAACACTGCACTATCATGTGTCCTGCGCCTCCAATCACCATGCTCTGACGTTTTGCTTTCACTTTCGGGTAAAAGTCTTTTCATTCGGCTCGCTGCTTCTGATTGAAGTTGCTGGCGCCTTTGAAGTTTCGTCTTCGTCCTTTCTTGGTAATCTGTATTTCTTGACCTTTGCCTGCTTAACGGACTGTCTTGTCTGCTGCTTTGTACTTTACTGCCAGCTTAGTGTACCAGGACCTATATCTTGTTTTCACGGACTGCCTTGCCTCACGATTCTGTACTTCTGCCGCCCGCACGTTAACAGGACCCTTTCCAGCCTTCTTTGAGTGATTCACCTAACATTTATCACTGCTATTTCTAGCCTGTAAAAAAGAAGGAAAGTGCCCGTGCATTTCGGATTGTTCTCCCTTTTGCAAGCCTTGTTACTGCGGTTGCTTATAATTTTTCCATTCACACCACACCTGCCTTCTGTCATTACACTGGCCCTTGCTACTAGCCCCGAACAGCACATCTAACAGAATCTCTAATTACCTTTGTGGAACTTACCATCTTGGAATTTACCATCTGGGATTCATTGACATTTCTATCACTTCTGATCTATTGGACATTGGGGATTGCGTTTACCTTTCTTCAACAAGTGCACAGGGGGACGCTGCGCAGAGTGTGCACCAACCCGGACCTAGTGCGCTCCTCGTGCCGTTCGGGTTAGAACCCTCACTAACATTCCCGTTTATTATTTTATACTGCCGTTTTTGTTCACCTTGGATTGATCCCAACTCTACTAGTGGTAAGGAGTGTTTCTTTCCTATTCCAACCCATTGTCATAGTTCCTTGAATAGTCTTGACCGTGATATTGTCTTTAGGTAGGAAAATACATCCTCGGTCTGCAATCATAAAACTCATCCCTTCTTCTTTATTTTTACAGCTGGTAAAATCGTGGCAGTGTGTTCTCCCCGCTCTTTTGGGTGATCGGGCTCTTGTACTGTTTTAATCAGTAGAGGGTCATATAATTTTTAAGATCTATACCCTCACAGAGAAGAGGCTCGGTTGGAGGCCCCATCCGAGCTCTTCAATCAAACCCTGTGAATACCAGTCCTGGTCACCTCCTTATCCTCATCCTAGTTGGTGACTAACAGGGGTAGCCTTTGTGAAAGGGGCTTCCTGCAGGGTGGGGTCATGGGTGATGGGGCGGGGGTATACCATGTGGAAGGGGCTGCCTGCAGGTTAGGGTCATGGGTGATGGGGCGGGGGTATCCCATGTGGAAGGGGCTGCCTGCAGGTTAGTGTCATGGGTGATGGGGCGGGGGTATCCCATGTGGAAGGGGCTGCCTGCAGGGTGGCGTCACGGGTGATGGGGGCTGGGGTATCCCATGTGGAAGGGGCTGCCTGGAGAGTGGGGTCATGGGTGATGGGGCTGGGATATACTTTGTGGAAGGGGCTTCCTGTAGGGTGGGGTCATGGGTGATAGGGGCTGTGGTATCCCATGTGGAAGCGGCTGCCTGCAGGGTGGGGTCACAGGTAATGGGCGCAGGGGTATCCCATGTGGAAGGGGCCGCCTGCAGGGTGGGGTCACGGGCGATGGGGGTATCCCATGTGGAAGGGGCTGCCTGCAGGGTGGGGCATGGGTGATGGGGGCTGGGGTATCCCATGTGGAAGGGACTGCCTGCAGGGTGGGGTCATGGGTGATGGGGGCTGGGGTATCGCATGTGGAAGGGGCTGCCTGCAGGTTGCGGTTACGGGTGATGGGGCGGGGGATCCCATGAGGAAGGGGCTGCCTGCAGGGTGGGGTCACGAGTGATGGGGGCTGGGGTGGGGGTATCCCATGTGGAGGGGCTTGCCTGCAGGGTGGGGTCATGGGGGATGGGGCGGGGATATCCCATATGGAAGGGGCTGCCTGTAGGGTGGGGTCACGGGTGATGGGGGCGGGGGTATCCCATGTAGAAGGGACTGCATGCAGGGTGGGGTCATGGGTGATGGGGCTGGGGGTATCCCAGGCGGAAGGGGCTGCTTGCAGGGTGGGGTTATGGGTGATGGGGGTGGGGGTATCCCATGCGGAAGGGGCTGCTTGCACGGTGGGGTCACAGGTGATGGAAGCAGGGGTATCCCATGTGGAAGGGGCTGCCTGCAGGTCTTCCTTCCACCTTGGCTGAGCGGGTGACTGCAGGCAACCTCATTCTGCTGCTGATGAGACCCTCCTTGGGCCTTTTTGATTTGTGTTGCTGTTTCCTTTGTGTTCCCTTGCCCCCTCGTTCCCTTCTCCCCTCCATGTTTCCTTGTGTGTATTCTCCTCCCTCCTGCCTTCCAGCCCGCCCACCGCCCTGATTGGCCGTAGTGATTTCCCAGTTACTGTAACGATCCTGCAGCACACTGTGCTCACCATTCCACCTTGGCTGAGCGGGTGACTGCAGGCAACCTCATTCTGCTGCTTGTGAGACCCTCCTTGGGCCTCTTTTGATTTGTGTTGCTGTTTCCTTTGTGTTCCCTTGCCCCCTCGTTCCCTTCTCCCCTCTGTGCATCCTTGTGTTTGTTCCCCTCCCTTCCTCCCTCCCGCCTTCCAGACCACCCACCACCCTTATTGGCCGCCCCCTCTTTCATTACTGGCCTTACCAGCACAGCCCTGCCAGCAGCCCCCACGGCTAAGGGGCCCTAGGCAAAGGGCAGCTCCCTTAGAGGCGGATCCTGGTTGTGTCTGCAGATGTCCACAGGAGAAGCCAGTTGCCCGCCATCAACCAGGTCTAGACCTGCACGCTATCCTGCATACCCCTGTACACATAGCGGACTCTGAAACTTAGGTCTCTTGTTACAATTTCATTGTGAAAGTACTTAAAATTGCTTTGTGAAACCTAGGCCTTATCCCCTCTATTTCAGTCTCTCAATTTAGTTGCGTTTTTCTCCTCTTTTAAAATTGTATTGTGAAAGTACTTAAAATTGCTTTGGGAAACCTAGACCTTTTTCCCCCTCTAGTCAGGACTCTCAAATTCAGGTGTGCTTTCTCCTGTTTTTAAAATTGCATTGTGATAGTCTTAAAATCAGAGTGTCTGTCGTCTTGTCTAACTGTCAACTTGTCTCGCCTCTCTCGGTCTCCTCTGCTTCCACTCTGCCCTGTGTTGTTCCCTAGCGTTCTCCCCTTCCCTCTCCCTTCCACTTCTCTCCTCTCCCTTCCTAATCTATGGTGCTCTCTCTCTCCTATCTTCTCTAACTGCTTCTCTATTGACTATCCTGCTCTCCTCACTAAATCTGGTAGGAAGAAGTTTTAAAAAGGACATCCTGTTCTCCAACCCAGGCCTCCCTATCGCTAGTACCTATACCAGTGCCTCCTCCAGGCAAACTTTCACTGACATCTTCTTTGTCGTTCCTTCGCCGGACCTATGGACCCTTCATGTGGTCTCTGTGCTCTCTCCCTTCTTTTCCTCTCCCATTAATGGTGGCACCAGGTGGGAGGCCCTCCTGCCCTCCTTCCACTCCTCTAAGGTCATCATTAATGTTTATGTGAATGGTACGTCTTGCTCCAAGGCCCTCAGGCCAACCTTCTCCTCTTCGATAGACGCTTCCCTCGCTTCATCAATTTCCTTTCTGCTCCTGCTGTCCCTCTCCCCCTCCATGGCTTTCTTGCCTCCCCCTGCTGCCTCCTCCATGGCTACCCTGCCCTCATCCCCTCTTAATCCCCCCCCTTGGGCTTCTTCTACACCTCTGCAGGGCCTACCTCTGATTTGTACCCCTCCCCAGAAGTCTTTCAAGGACAGCAGCCTTCTCCATATTGCCACTCTAAACTCTCGCTCAGCTGTCAAACACTCCTACGACATCTGCCGCCTTCTGGAGGAACTTGACCTCTATCTCCTCGGTCTCACCGAGACATGGTACACGGCCAGCTCTGTCATGAGCTTTGACACTCTCCTCCCTGATGGCTAAAAGATCCTCTGCGCGCCCAGGTCCAACCATTCCGGAAGGGGTGTAGCACTGATCTTCCCTGAGTGGATTCCTTCCTCTGTCATTCCTACGCAGGCCTACTCCTCTTTCTAATGCCTTGTCTGCAGGCTCTCTCTCTCTCCTAGCCATTCCCTTGCTGTGGCTACTATCTATCGGCCACCTGGTCAGATTTCCTCCTTCATCACTGAGTGGGCTGACCTCTCCTCTTCCCTCCTGGTCTCGACCACTCAACTCTTCCTTCTCAGAGACTTCCACATCCACCTGGATGCTTCCTGTCCTTCCTCTGGACTCTTTCGTGACCTTTGCGGCTCTCTCTCACTCTCTATTCTCCCCTCTGGCCCGACTCACTCTGCAAGGCACACTCTGGATGTTCTGATCTCCTCAGACCTTCCCCTTTCTATCCCTCTCACCACTCCTCTCTCCTGGAATGATCACTTTCTCCTTTCCTCCGAGCTCACCTTCTCGACCCCCTCAGGCAAAGCCAACTCCATCAATGCCACTCACCTTCTCGGTCATCCGACCTATGAAGCGCGTGTCATTTGAGGCTTTCGCCGCCACTTTCTCACCCCCCCCCCTTTGGCTGACTCACACCCTGACACAGCCCTCTCCATGCTCCACTGTGCTATATCTGATACTCTCGATTTTCTTGCCCCTGTCATGAGGATCCGCCTGAAGCCCAAAGCCAAGTGCAACTCCTGCTACGACTCAGACCTCGTCACCCTCAAACGCAACTGCAGGTTGTCTGAAAGGAAATGGCATGCTTCTGGGACATCCTCTGACAAACTGGCCTGTCGCTTGCTCCAAATGCAATACCGGCTCTATGTCCTCACCAAGAAGCAAGCCCACATCCAAGCCCGTATCTCTGCGGGATCTAACAACTTGGCTAAAGTCTTTAAAATCTGCAAGGAACTAGCCAATCCTGCCGCAGTCTCTACCTCTCCTGTCCCTTCCCAGGCCCTCTGCATGGCACTGGCTTCTCATTTCATCTCTAAAACTCAGGACATCCTGTCCTCTCTCTCCTCCTTTCCCCTCCCTCCCTCTACTCCTGGCTCTCCCTCTAGCTTTTCTTCAGCCACCTCTCCTCCCTCCATCTCTGCCTTTCCCCTGTTTGCCCCAGACGAGGTTTCTAGACAAGTCTGATCTATCAAAGTCTCGTCAAAACAGGTTCCTCCCTGTTCCTCCAAAATCATCAAGGACCACATTGACTCCCTGGCTCCTGCTCTGGCTGACTTCCGGAACCACTCCTTCACCACTGGAGTCTAACCTTCCCCCCCTGAAGCACTCCCTTGTGCACCCTCCTCTTAAGAAACCCTCTGCCGTCCCCTCTTGCCCGGCTTACTATCGCCCAATCTCCATCACTCCTTTCCCGGGCAAATTCCTGGAAAAGCTGGCCATCTCCCAGCTCAATTTTCACACTGAATCTGTTGGTTGTCTCTATAATCATCAGTCTGGCTTCAGAGCTGCCAGAAGCACAGAAACTGCTCTTCTGAATATCCGTGAAGACCTGCTCTCCAACCTTGATTTCAACACCCCGTGTCCTCATCTTACTCGATCTCTCTTCTGCATTTGACACGGTCAACCATGCCATCCTGCTCAACCGTCTCTGTGATAACGTGGGTATCACCGGTCTGGCCCTGGTGTGGCTGACTTCTTTCCTCTCTGATCGACCCTCCCAGGTTCAACTTGGGTCCTTTCTCTCCTCTATCTCTACCTGTGGTGTTCCCTAAGGGTCTAACTTCTCTCCCTGGCTGTTCAACCAATACCTGGCCTTCTTGCCCACCGCATTGCAGCGCTCTGCCCCAACTTCCAGTCCTACGCAGACACAGCTAATTTTCAGGCTGCCTTCAGCCATCTCTTCTCCCTCTCTCATCTCTGCCTGTCTGTCCACCATCCAGGAGTGGTGTGCCACCAATGATCTCTGCCTTAATGCCAGTAAGACTGGGATTCTCCTAATCGGCACACCCACTCCCTCCTTTCCTGTCACTCTCTGGCCGGCCTCTCTTGGCCCTCTTCCTGCTCCCATCTGTGAGGCTAAAAACCTCGGGGTCATCTTCGACTCCACATTCTCCTTCTCTCCTCACATCTCTGACATCTCTAAGAAGTCACACTACCAGCTGCACCTCCTCAGAGGTATTCTTCCTTTCTTCTCCTTCCCCCAGAAGCTCACTGTCTCCAGAGCTCTGGTTCTCTCTAGGCTGGACTATTGCAAAAGTGTCTTTCTAAATCTGCCTGCTTCTACTCTCCGCCCTCTGCAACTCATCCAGAACAGGACTGCGAGACTTGTCCTTGGCCTCAAGCCCAGGGATCGTATCTCTCCAGGACTGAAATCTCTGCTCTGGCTCCCAGTGGCTGCGAGGATTAAGTTTGAAACCCTCTGCATTGTCCACAAGGCCTCCTGGGGCCTTAATACCTTCAACCCTCTCTTCCTAAATATCATCCTTCTCAAGCTCTTTGCTCATCCGCCTCCAACTTCCTCAGGGTCAGTCGCTTCTTCAAGCAACGAATTGGTGGTAGATCTCTTTCTTCGGCTCCCTGAAACTTGAGGAGAATCATCGCTGGTTCCGGAAGCACCTCAAAACCTTTCTCTTTGATTCTGCTTTTTCTCCTCCTCTCCCCTGCTGACTTTCCTGGCTGAAAATGAAACTGCACTGGTTACCTGGCCAACCCCTGATCTCGGGCCCAGGTCCCCCTCCCCGCACTTGGGGACTGTTTTCTGTATCCCTAAAGAACCACTACCAGTACTTGACAGCTGATGTCTGCACTTACCCTTGCTCTTGCCACCAGCTGGCTGTACTTTTACTTATTGTTCATTTATTCTATTATCCCATGCACTGCACTGTCCCCCACCCCTACCCCCTGCTCTTTGCCCCTTCCCCCTTCCCATGCACTTGTGCAATCTGAATGACACCTGGCCTAGTAGGATCGTTGTCTCTGTCTTCCGTCTGTTCCCCCTCACTTGCATCGTGAAACACCTGTGTATAGGCGTGTTATAAATGCCATATCATATCATGGGGGCGGGTTATCCCATGTGGAAGGGGCTGCCTGCAGGGTGGGGTCACGGGTGATAGGGGCTGGGGTATCCCATGTGGAAGGGGCTGCCTGCAGGGGGGGGTCACGGGTGATGGGGGTGTCCGGTCTGGAGGGGGCTGCATGCAATGGATTGCGAGGTGTTGTGGCGCCATTTGGCTGGTGGTGGCCCAGGCCTTGCGTGGGAGGGCATGCGTTTTCTAGGGGGGGGGGCGCAGGGTGTTTTCGCACGATTATGCTGGGGTGCATCCAGGTATGTGAGGGGTTTATGCTGGGGTGCGGCCCTGGATCACAGCGTGTTTTCGCACGGTTCCGCTGGGGTGCGGGCAGGGCTTGCAAGGTGTTTTTCGCGCATTTACGCTGGGGTGCGGCCAGGGATCGCAGTGTGTTTTCACCCGATTACGCTGTGGTGCGGTGGGGATTGTGAGGTGTTTTCGCACGTTTCCGCTGAGGTGCGGACAGAGATAGTGGGTGTGGTGTTATAGCGCAATTATGCTCAGTTGTGGCTGAGGATTGCGAGGTGTCTATGTGCGATTATGCTGGGGTGCGGACAGAGATCGCAGGGTGTTTTGCGCGATTACACTGGGTTGCGGCCGGGGATTGTGAGGTGTTATCGCGTGATTTCTCTAGGAGGGCTGTATGCTGGCCCAGGAATGGCGTGGCGGATTGCGCCATGTTAGGCATTTCACTTGCTTTTGCCTGTGCTTGGGGGCGTTACTCGCGCAGCTTGCTGTTACTGTCTACTGATGCCTTGGGAAATCCATGAATACACGTGGCGCAACAAGATTTCTGTGGCACAGACTCCTTCTCGGCTCGCAGCACTTGCGCCTTTTCTGTGCAAGATTCTATGAATCGGGCCCAATGAGTGGTAATGTAGGCAAGTGACCTGAGTTTCACAAGAAAAATGTGAAAGTATGCCCGGTTAATACCAGAGGGTTGATGATGCTGCGCTGCAAACAAGTATAGTAAAATGCTGGATAAATATAACATGACCAGACCAAGATTGTTTAAGTATGTGCAGGGCGGCCCGCTATCTGATATTCATGAGATAGTTGTGCCGGCTGAACGGCTAATGGAGGACGTCTGATGGTGGTGACCTAGCCGGGCTGGCTGAAAACCAGTGGTTTGCAATATAGGGGTGAAAAAATGTCTGATGCTGGATACAGGCGTGTCAGGCGTACAATAGGGCTCGGTGGTGATTGCCATAGCAAGGGATAAGCTGTATCCTGACCGGTTGATGCCTTAGATTTTACAAGGAATTAGTAACACAAGTAGTTATACTGTGACAATTGTGAAACAAAGCTGTTAAAGGAATTATTGTTTAGTCAATGCCCAAGTAGGTCATAGCTGTAATCTAACATGTTACGTAGTTATAAAAAACACTGTAGTTGGAGAGCCCTTAGTGAGCTCTTTATTTAACAGGACTGTTTGAGGAATTTACCTTGGTCATAGACCAGAGCGGTCAGAGCTGTATTCTAACATGTAACTTAGTTATAAAATGGCAGGTTTTACAATAGTTAAGGAGCTCTTTATAGGAAGACATTGAGCTTGTGCACGGAATTAAGTCCAAAGCTAACACATCTGTATTTGCAGATTAATTTTGCTTCACTTTGTCGTAGCTTGAGTTCTTTTAGGATTCAGAGAATCTTCTGGACATTGTCATTCTGAATGTCCAAAGTAGAGGTGACACTCACTTTGTCCAGACTGAAACCTATGTGGAGTGGTCCTCCCCACCAGTAAGGGAGACTGAATTTCCCTGACTAAGTGGTCATCACTATATTGACTGACCCTCAGGGAGTTAAAGGTAGAGGAGTGAAGAGCCTGAGTAGGAAGATATTTCCAAAGAGAGAGTTGGAGGTATTGCAGTCCCAGGCCCCAGAAAACCTTGTGGACAATGCAGAGGGTCTTGAACTTGATCCTTGCAGCCACTGGGAGCCAATGGAGAGATTTCAGAGCTGGAGAGATACAATTCCTGCCTTGAGGCCAAGGACAAGTCTTGCAGTTCTGTTCTGGATGAGTTGTGGAGGACAGAGAGTAGAGGCAGACATATTTAAAAAGAGACTGTTGCAGTAGTCAAGCCTAGAGAGAACCAGAGCTCTGGAGACAGTGACAGAGGAGGTGGAAGACGAATTCAGGAGCTTGGCACATATGGTGCACTTTCTATTGCACGCATGCCTGACGGGCCAGTGGGAGAGGGAGAGGCTGCCTAGCCGGAAGGAATGGGTGGCGAAAGCGAAAGACATTTATTTGATGGTAAAAAATCACAGCAGCCCTCCACGGAGGGAGTTCTGAGATGGAAACGAGCTGGTTGGGCTTTAGTATGAAATATCAGGGGGTGTGATGGTCCTCTGGGGGAACCCTAGGATGGTGGATTTGAGATCATCATTCCCTGTACAATACTCTCCGAAATGTGAGTACTTCCCACACCAGCTCTGCCCATGGTTTAATTGCAGTCATCCACCACCGAGGACCAACCAGTGCCCTCCAGCTCCATTCTTCACTGGCTATATGTCATTGGAGGGGTTGGTTCCTGGTAAACCGTCCTAGATTTACTTGTCTTTGGGTACTTTAGATAGTCTCTGAGAATCCAAAGCCTATTCAATCGTGTGACTAGGGACCACAAATTAGGATTAGGGCTAGACACCCACCCAAACCTCCTGCTCCTCTTCTGCTTTCAACTTCCCTAAACAGAAGCGCTTTATTGACTATACCCCTATTTTGCAGTGAGATCGGAAGCAACAATTTGTCATTCATTTGCGGTCATGAGCGTTGATCCAGACACTTATTCTTGAGGATTTTCTTACCTCGTTTACTGGTAAATAGTGTCTGTGATTAAAGTGTTTCAATGCTGTGGGTTTGAAGATGGCCTTACATTCCAGGGCCAGCCTGCTGAGAATACATTGTGATGGATTTGTGTGCCAGCATCAGTTCATGCCATGGCACTCCAGCTACCCAAAGCCTAGAAACTTGCTGACTCCCATTAGGTTTGCAGGTCCTGTTGATTAGATTCAGGCCAATGGAGCAAAATATACTTCACTGCCAAATTGTCATCTGTAGTCCGAGCGCTCCTCTTCTGGCCTCCCTGGCAGACCTCTGCTGGGGAGGGTTGATCTAACAGTGCAAACTTTGATGCTCACAATAAAAGGTTGAGAGTTTCCAGAGAATCCACAAATGCAGCATTTACAGTACTTCTTACCTGAGTATTGGGTGTCTGGCACCTGCAGACTCAAAATGATGTTGCCTTATAGAGCCATTGTTTTAGTGTTTAAGGTGACAAGACCTGTATAAGGCTGCTTATAAAAAAGGGTCCATGTTTCAGCAAACCACGCCCATGACTTCCTTTCATAAAACATGTGGAAGAAAGTTTATGGACCCAAAGGAGGCTGAGATGTATTTAACTCTTAAATGAGGAGGGGCAGTAAAGATTAGAACACAATGGGACTCGTTACGAGTCCGGCAGTAACCCTGACGGTGCTACCGGTGGGTTGTGGACTCGTAACAATTTACCGGCACCTAGCTTCCCAGCCCATCGGGACATTACAAGTCTCGACGGACTGGGAAGCTAGGTGCTGGTAAATATAAGTCCCCATTCTCGTGGAGTCACATAGGACTCCACGGGAATGGGTTCATGGAAGCACTGGCACCGTTATTAATGGTGCCGGTGCTTCCGTGATGGCTCTGCCTACCGTGGCCGCTGCACCCGGCAGGGTCAGACCTGTCGGGGGCAGCGGACTTATAATTTGCCGGTCCGGAAACAAGGGTGCTGTTACACTCACCTGGTATCTGTGTAGGGGCACGGTTGCAGCCCTCCCTGAACTTGAATCACCCCTTTCAGGCCTCTCCAACTATAGAAAAGCTGTGAGCGGTGGTACGTGGTGATACTGCTGCTGTATGGAGATAACAATGTGTGAGTGCACCAATCTGTGATTGTTGTACCTCTCAAACCCTTCACCCCAAAGTACTGTTTCTGTGAGCATACGCCAGCCCATAAAGCTCACCTGTGAATTATGGAAGATAAGCTCTCCGTCCTGCTACTTCTGGCAGAGGCACGTCGAATGGGATTTTCACTGATCCCTGATAAGGATTAGTCCAGTCCAGCTGCGACTATGCTTCTCCTTATGATTGGTAAGTCTTCCTGGAGCTCTTGTGATGCTGTTCGTTCGGTTAGTGTCTTTATATGTTGCTCCTATTTATGCCCACAATAATGTCTCTCTTCCGTTTTCTTCCCTTAGATGGAAATGCAGCCTCAATGCAGCTGTGAGATGCGAAACGCGGCCGGATGGAAGATGGATGCTACCTCAATGTTCGACATCAGGTAAGTGATGGTTTAAGGAAAAGCACGAAGCATGGCGAAACGCAACCTTAAACTGACTGTTTTTTCGATGTCTAACCTTGTCTTGTGTTTTTCATTGTAGGCGCAGCTGTCGACGATGGAGCGTGCTGTGCTGCGGTGCCAAGATGAAGATTTCGGTGTTCCGGAAAGTGTAAAGATGAATACTTGGTTCGCCAAAGAGATGTACAGGTAGGAACAGATTCCCCCAGTTGGTAAGTATGCTGGCAGGAAGCAGAATGTCCAGGAAGCAGGATTTTCAAAGGTAAGTCTGACCTCAGGCGACGGTGAGCGCTACGCTGCTTGCAAGTTCAGATTAACGCGAAGCGTCTGTCTTGAGGATCGGGGCAGCTTATATAACTGAGATTGTGGGCACGCCCATTAGGGCCGGCTTACCAGCAACACCCACCCACTCCTAGAGAGAGAGCACGTGCGAAGGCAATCCATGCGCAGCCACACCCAAGAATACACTTGGGGCTGCTTAATGGATGGAATGTTCAAGGTTAATGCATCCTGCTTAATGGATGGAAAGTTCAAGGTTAATGCATCTGAAGTGCTATGTCCATAATAAAAGCTTTTTGGTGTTAACCCAGGTCTCCTGTGCATGCGACCCCTGCATGCCTGTGCCCCTGACTTCATGACCATGAAATGTGCTCGTAAGCTTACCGACACTCTTGTTTCCGGACCGGCAAGGTCGTAATGAGGCCCAATGAGTGCAACTGCTGAAAAGAGAGAAGATCCAATGTAGAAACATTGAAATGTACTAAAGCAGTTTTAGGTTATGCACTATAAAAGAAGAAGGCATAGGTGCCTGCCCTCCTTTGCAATGTAGTATCATTGTGAGACCTGCAAGATAATGCAATCATTTCTGACAGCATGCCAATTCCTTATGAGATGATCCATTAAAATGTTTAAAAACCTTTGTGTTCAGAGACAAATCAGGAGTTTCTTTGGCTGGTGCTTGTCAGTCAGCTGGACCGTACAATCAACTGGAACATGTAGACCCTCAGGAAAATCCAAACACTGATGAGAGGGTCTGAAATGTAAAAACACAACTTTATTGCAAATGCAAACCGTAACGGCCGGGAAGGCAGTCAGTCTCGCAAGACTGAATATCTGAGAATTCACCATGCCCACATTAGGCAGTAGTATTTAAAGTCAAAAACCACAAAATTAGAATACATTCATATACAATCTAAACATAATTTGTAACTACATTCTAAGCATTCTATCGGCACCTCCTTGCAGAAATTGATGACAGTGTGCCGAGGGACCTTCTCTGGCAAGTTTTGGAGAGGAAAAAGATGCCCCGAGGACTAATATCCATGGTACAAATGTTGTATAGGGAATATATAGCCACTGTTTGAGTTGATCTGGGTGGGGAGGTAACAGAACAATTTAATGTTAAAACTTGAGTTAGACAAGTATGTGTCTTGGCTACACTCTTGTTTTGCATCTTTATAGAGGAAGCCATTGACGCACTGCTTGCTGAGGGCAAAGACAATCCAAAACTGGCCCACAGAAGGTACCCTGGACTCTTTTTTGCCGATGATGCTGTTATTTTCTCTAGCTCACCACAGGGTTTGATATCAACGTTATTTTCATTTATGAATAAATGTGCACAACTAGGTTTGTCTTTGAATAGACAAAATGAAAACGCTCGTCTTCAAGCCCCGATTCCAGAAACAGCGTAATTTGAACGTTAGTGCTGGGGGTTTACCCTTGAATCAAGTAAAGTGGTATGATTACCTCTGAATATGGTTTTCTGGGAGTGGGCCCTGGGTTAACCCACTTGTTAAGGCTGTGGTTTCTTTGGAAAAACAGTCACGGGAATCAAACCTTTTTACAATCAGCATGGGAGAGGTGCAATCTCGCCTGCTCTGGATCTATATAGAGCACAGGCAACGTTTGCTGTTCTGTATGGAGCATAGATATGGTGGTTCACAGACCTAAATTCTTTGAGTGTTGCAGAGAACACATTTCTTAAGAGTATCCTATGGTTACCTAGGAGCATGCCTAATGCTCCTTTACATCTTGAGCTAAATGTATGCCCAATTGATCTGTTGGCAGCAACAAAGCCTCTGAGGTACTGGCTCCGATTATGGCAGACACCACAACTGGGTCCCTTTAGGGAGGATTGCTTGCTACTTTGGACAATGATCATAGTCTTTTCACAGTGCACACTACTTTGGAGGTGGAGACCTGAACTGCTTTAAAAACTCACACACAGCACGGAGTGCATGCGGTGTGAGTAGTGTGTTGGGCAGTGTTTGGCAGGGGAAGTAGGATACTCCCACTGTGAAGAAATCTGTAGACGCTTTGGAAACTCTGGGAGCAGACACATGGTTGTGGACTACAGAGACTACAGAGAGCACAAAGCACATGTATCAAGGTGAGCCAACCGAAAAATGCCACTAAATGTTTGCGCAACCTTTGCAAATAAGGTATGCCGCGGAAAGCACAGCTGCATAGTAAAGCCAGCCAGTCACAAAGTAAAACCTTATGACTTAAGGCAAGGAAAATCATCTATTTGCAACAAGGCAACGGCTGATCTACGGTCAGAAAGTGAAGTAGAGGCTAGTGCTGAAAATATCGACTGGGTGGTGGTAGACATGGGAAATAAGCAAGGGAAAATGACTGCCTTTTACCCCAAGAAAAGTAGTAATGCTACTTCGGCTGTGACGGATACCAAACACGAGAGCATACATTTTTCATTGCAAGACATTGACAATTCTTTATTGAAATTAAGTTATGCACTTTATAATAGCGTTCAGGCAGGAGGTGACAGCAGTAACATCAACACTATTTATGGTGTTGCTGAGGTCGAAGGCGAAAGATCTGATTCTTTACCTCAGGCAAATATCTCACAGAGACTCTTGGGGAGCCCGAAGCTTGTGTATGAAACCGGTGGGGAGTCAGTGGTTCCTCTGCCTAATAACAGTTTGAATTTGAACAATAATAATTGCACCGATGTCTCAGCGACCCACTCAAATGCAGGAGTACTACATTTTGCAGTTAAAATTTTACTTAAACTGTGTGGCGCAATTCATGAAGAGCTTAAGCGTCAGGGAGAGGCAATGGGGCAATTGCATGACTTGGTTGTTGATTAAGTTTTAACTACAAACCCACCTGTGGAGCACTTCGCAAACACAGAACAGGCCCCAATTCAGAGAAACACAGAGGACATTTTGACAGCAAAACATGAAGTTTGTAGATTGAGCTATAATGACTGTACTTCCCCGGCCTCTTATCCAATTCGTAAACAGCAGAGGCCCGCTAAGCGTCTTCAGGGGAGGGATCTGAAGAACGGGGGGCAAACCAAGGTGCAGTTGAAGTTATATCCTCACAGACCCCGAACTCTACTTTAAGACCTGCACCCAGAGTCAAAGCGAGAAAACTAAAGAAAAGGGAACCATATGGGACTGTGAAACCAGATAGTATGGAGAAGCCTGGTTTGTTATCATTATGGAGTCATTACCCATTATTATGGAATCATTACCCATTATTAGAGAATCATTACCCATTTAGGGATTAGTTATCCATCATTGCATCCTGTTTAGTTATCCATCATACATTCTGATTAGTACTGATTAGTAGTGACGTGAAGTAGTAACTAACATTAGACTATCCACGTACATGTAGCCATTTGTATTTGCTTATAGAATGAGGCCTGTTATATTTGAAGTGCCATGTAGAGACACGTTATACATGTAGAGACATGTTGTTATGTATTATGTATGCATGTAGAGAGACACGCATTGAGTGTGCACTTAGAATATGCATTGAGCTTTGAGTATAGTGCTTGGTATGAATGTGTTAGGCACTACATTCGAGAATAGAGAAAGCATGAAGCCATTCCACTGAATGAGACACACAGAAGCGCTGTGGAGTGATTGTTATGAGTTACAGAATACAAGTATGAGTAAACATTTGCTTGGCAGAGAGAGATAACATGAACCTTGTCCGAATGGAGAAGGCAAAGGGGGCTTTATCAGCCTGGGTTGTGCTTCGCAGAGAGAGATGGTGGGGGCAGCGCCATGGAGGGAGAAGAGCTTGTGCAGGCAGAGACATGCAAGAAGGAGAGAGGATTTGAATGGGGAAATATGAGAAAGATGGTAAGATGGTACTGCAGGCAGGCAGAAGAAGGCCATGGCATAGATATGGTATAGATATGTAGAAAATGTCACATTGACCAGAACACGCAGTGATTGAAAAGTACAAGTACATGCATCCCAGACATTTAGGCACTGCTCATATTTAGAAACGCTGACAGACAGAAAGAGAGGCATTTTAGCTTAGAGAGAACGAGTGTAACCATAGAGATTTATGTACGTCATTGAATAGTATAACCAGAGGTGAGGCGATTGGAGTTTTTAGATGTAGATGGAGATGACTTGGAGAGAGACGTTTGGTTAGCATGAGATCGAGAGGCGAATGAAAGGAAGTTGCCATTGAGGGAGAAGTGTTTTTGGTGCAGCAGAATCCAATGGCTTTGGGAGTTTGGAAGCTTGCGGAAGCATCCTGATGAGATCAGAGTTCGAGAGCTTGGCAGAGGCATTGAGGACGTTCGAGTGACCAGACTGGCAGAGTGAGCTGGAGAGGGGAGTATCATTGAATAAGACAGTTGCATGGGGAATTTGAACAGACACACAGAGCTTTGGCTGACATGATAGATGGGGTAATCAGACAGGGTTTGTCTTAGAGAGAGAGTGTTGAGTATGGTGTGGATGGGAGTTATTAGATTGCTTGCATTAGAAGCCTGTAAGGCATATAATTATTGCATTGCATGGTAGATTTGCACCAAAAGCATAAAAGGTGCACATTCGAGATCTGCATTGTAGTAGTGTTTGCATCATGCATTGCTATGTATGAATAAAAGTGTTTTTATTGTTGAATTGATTCATGTGTTTTCTTTGTGTCTTATGTTAATGTGTCCATAGGAGGAAAATAGGAGTAACACAGTGCACTAAGGCCCTGAGATACAAGAGCAGGGGGGGCATAGTGATCTACACCCCCCTAGGAGTTTGTTTAGAGAGACAACATGGTCGCCCACTAGGGGCTAGGCCAAAGGTAGATTTGTCTCACGTTCTCCACAGGAAAATAAGGTCTGCACAAAACACAGGCACCCTAACCAGTTGGTTGGTGAAAGACAATTGCCCACGGCGGACACCTTGTTTGGGTTCCCTAGTTGAATCTGAAGCTGAAATCACGATGCACTCGGTTGATGTAGGTTTATGCCGTGCGGATATAAGATCAGAGGTCATCACTGGTGTCCCTAGAGTTCCTCTGCAACTTCAAAAATAGATGCCCTTGAGCTGTGAGCACTTGGACCCCAAGATATCTACCATCGGCCCGGTGACAGTGATTAAAGATCAACAGAATCTAAACCGTACCGCCCTAATGGAGCTATTCTATGAAGTACAATCATTGTGACTGTTGTCATCATGTGATTTCGTGAAACCACTTGTTGCATTATCTGGGAAGATTTCAAGGATACATTGTTGTGTACCTGATACAGCGGCACTGGTACGCCGACACCAAACATCATTAAAATATTTGGATTTTGACTTGTACATAAAACTTGATAAACAGAAGGACTCCACTTGTTTCCCTCACTATGCCAGTTCCCAAACTATGAAGAAAGCTATTAACCTAAAAACATGTCTAAAGTTGGATAAGCAATATGACGATGCACAAGCTGGGAATGGCTTCAGCACTTTCTACCTAAAACAGTGTCTACCAAGTGAAATACTACTATCTTGAGCTGGAACTCAAGGGGCTTTACAGAAATGCTTAGCAAGGACGAGTCAACTGTTAAAATATTGTGTAACGATATATTTGCAATGCAAGAGACATGGGCAACATTTCACATTGGAATAGACGGCTATGCAATCTATCAGGTGAAAGCAGTAAAGGGTAAAGTCTGTGTTAAAATGGATTTCTGAACTCTGTCCTGGAGGGGCAGAGGTTCAGAGGCCAGCCTAGTTTCTTGGAAAAGGGTAACCTCTGGACAAGCCAGACCAATCAGGGTAGCGATGGCGGCGCTCAAGACTAGGTCTCAAGAGGGGTGAGGGTGACTGAAAGCCCGCAATGAGCACGCAAAGCAAGGACGCTTACAAATTACTCCAGACAGGTGTTATATTAAAAATATAGACACATTTATTACAAGGCCTTTGTAACATCGACCATAGTAAAGAATCACGGTAAAACTCCAATAAACCAACACATCACAAGCAATACAATATATATACAAGACCAAGGGGTCTAAAGAGTTAGAAGCACGAAATATGCAGACAACCTAGATGGGGAGGAAAACAGGCAGTGAAAGTAATCGTTAGACCCAGTTCGACATCAGAGGCCACCTAACTAGAAGGAAGTCCGAGCCCTACGAAGAGTGGAGCCTTGTGCTCAAAAGTACCTGCACACGCAGGTGCCAACGGGCAAAGGAGATTCTCTTCAGGGAGATCAGGCAGTTCAGAGAGGTGAACAAAACGATGATGAACAGTTTCCCGCTACTCAAGCACGGCCTCCACTTGTGGGCAGAAGCAGGGCGCAAGTGCGGAAAAGGGTTGCTGTTTATGACAGCGGTGGAGAGCCACAGGCTCCTGCGGGAGGGCGACCGGTTAGGGTATTGACTACTCACCGGTCCCCGATGCAGGCAGACCCAGGCTTCTCCGGTTCCGTTTCGGTACTTGCAGGTTCAGATGCGATCAGCAGGATGTCTCGACGCTGTGTAGATTCCACGACAGCAGGAGTCAGGGTCGAGGGTGTCCCAAATGCAGCGAACACGCACAGGTTTGTTACCACAGCAGGGCAACTCAGCAACCGCATGTATTCCGGTCCCAAAGCACACGTCTCACTTCAGACCTGGGAATGACAAGTGTACGAATTGTGTGAGAGTGCCGAGGACACCGGATTAGCAGTAAACGAGACGGCGGTGACAGAGCATGGTTCCTGTGTAGGCTGGTCAGTCCACTGGATGGCCCAGGGACGCTTCCGAAGGCATATGTACAGGATTTGGTGAAGATGCCGAGAATAGTTGTTCCCACTATTCTAAAGGGTCGAAGCGCCAGTACAGGCCTTCTCGTTCGATCAGAGGCAGAGGGGTCTCACAGGACAACAGCAGTGCAGGGTGCCAAACCTTAAGCGGGTCACCAGCGATTCCTCGACTCAGCATCTTAGTTGCAGGATACTTGGCTCCTTATCCTTTGTTCGTGAGAACTCAGGAGATCGACCTGGTAGTGGTGTTTCCAGCCTCCTCTTATCCAGAGTTCCCTTCACGCCAAAACGGAGAGGACCCAATGGGAGATCTGCTCACAAAACACTCACACCATACATGGACCTATCACGGACCACGGTGGTCCCAGGCATTCAAGACACTCTAGACTCTCTGGCACCCAGGATGTGTATTGGGAACAGACATCCCAGCCCACATCCTGGAGGCACACACAAGGCATGCAGAAGCCCGCGAAAGCGTTGTTTCTCGCGGGAAAGTGCATGACCAAATAAGGACTGCCCCGGGTCGGCTCGACCTGGGGGAAGGTGAAGGGGCAAGACGGTCAGCAGACAGGACAAAGAACCTCATGGCATGGCCATTTTGGAGGCCAGGCCACCCATTTGGGCCAAATGCGGGAAGCGTGGTTAACATGGCAAAAAGGGGTTCAAAACACAAAGAAACGATAGCTGCCACCAGTCCCGTCCGTGACACACTTGCACATTTCATGATAAGTCCAGCGAGAGCTTCTAGGGCCATTGGAATGACTAGAGACCCAAGAGCGCGGTAATGTAAGTTACGGTGCACTCTTGTTTCATGTTGCTCAAAAGCTGCAACATGAGGAAGGACTAAGGGAAACAAAGTCTCCCGGTACTGACTGTCTTAAGGGCATGTCAGTTTTCCCATAAGAATGGAGCGAAAGCCCAGAGGAGTGCGGCGGAAGGCTGCGCTTCTCTGGCAAAGTCTAGATCAGGGTGTAAAACAACAGCAAAAAGTTTGGGGGTTGCCACATAGAAGGAAAATTACCTACAATCATGAAATCCTTCCTAACACTCGCCCCTCACAGACTAAGGACAGGGGGAACTAATCCACCCCTGGATGAGTTTCTTGTTCAGGTCGGTTAAACATTCTGGACAACCCATCAGCATTGATATGTTGGACACCTGGCCTATGCTCAATAGTGAAGTCAAAGCCTTGCAGTTTTATGGACCACCTAAGCAACTTTGGATTCTCTCCCTTCATGTTCATTAGCCACTTTAAGGACTTATGGTCAGTTTGCACAGTGAAGTGGGTCCCATAGAGGTAGGGCCTCAGCTTCCGTAGGGCCCACACAACAGAGAAACATTCTTTCTCTACTGTGGACCATCTGAGCTCTCTGTCCTTAAGCTGGCGACTAATGAAACCAATAGGGTGTTCCTTACCCTTCTCATCTACTTGCGAAAGTACAGCTCCTATCCCAGTGTCAGAGGCATCTGTCTGCACAATAAAAGGTCTTTGGTAATCAGAGGCCCTGAGAACAGGGGCCTGGCACAAGGAGTCTTAAGACTTTGAAGGCCTTCTCACACTCGTCGGTCCAAGTTACCTTCTTGGGTTTCTTCGGAGTGGTGAGAGCAGTCAGAGGGGCAGCTATGGTACCATAGTCTGCCATGAAGTTGCGGTAATACCCTGTGAGTCCTAAGAAGGCTCTCACTTGGGTCTGTGTAGTGGGG
This sequence comes from Ambystoma mexicanum, assembly GCF_040938575.1. Taxonomy (NCBI): domain Eukaryota; kingdom Metazoa; phylum Chordata; class Amphibia; order Caudata; family Ambystomatidae; genus Ambystoma; species Ambystoma mexicanum. The sequence goes on along the minus strand of NC_090926.1, from coordinate 798,449,251 downwards.
GTAGGCCAGTCTTGTACTGCTTGTACTTTACTGGGTAGAGGCTGTATCCTCCCTCCACCTACTTCATGTCCAAGGTAAACCACGGAGCCTTGTCCAATCTGGCATTTACTAGCCTTTATGGTCAAGTGTGCTTTCTGAAGAGCCTGTAGCACAATCCCGAGGTGTTTCACATGGTCTTCCCAGGTGGCGCTGAAAACTGTTATATCATCCAGATATGCAAGACAGAATTCATCCAACCCGTTTAACACATGATTCACAAGCCTCTGAAAAGAGGCAGGTGCATTCTTCAACCCAAACGGCATTACCCTGAACTGGTAAAGACCGTCTGGAGTTGAGAACGCTGTCTTCTCCTTGGCATGTTCTGCTAGGGCTATTTGCCAATAGCCTGCACTGAGATCAAACGTGCTGAGATACTTGGAGGCACCCAAGGTATCCACCAGCTCATCTGTTCGAGGCAAGGGGTGTGCATCTGTCTTGGTGACAGCATTCAAAGCCCTGTAATCCACGCAGAACCTCAATTCAGAAGTACCTGCCTTTGGAACCAAAACCACAGGGCTGGACCAAGGACTGCTAGAGGGTTCAATAACCCCAAGATCTAACATTTTGTTGACCTCTGTCTTAATGTAAGACCGTACTTTGTCTGACATTCTGTATCCTCTACTTTTGGTAGGTACGCGGTCTCCTGTGTCTATGTTATGTTTGCACCAAGGTGTCAAACCAGGGGACTGTGAAAACAGGGGGGAAAATTGCCTAAGCAAACTTTTCACCTCAGCCTGCTGATCAGAAGTCAGGTGAGGGGCCACTCGGACACCCTCAAAGGAGCCATCTGAAGGACCGCTTTGGAACAGGTCAGGAAGAGGTTCAGACTCCTCTTCCTCAACATCTGAAGCCAGTAGCAGTGCTGTGATTTCGACTCTTGGGACGAAAGCCTTCAGCCTATTTACATGGAACACTTTTGGAGACTGTCCAGGCCTTCCAATGTCCACTAAATAGTTGACCTCACCCAGGGGCTCCACCACTGTGTAAGGGCATGACCATTTATCCTGTAAAGCTCTAGGCCTTATGGGATTCATGATCAGGACTTGCAGACCAGGTATGAAGTTGATGAGGGAAGCTTTCTGGTCATACCAATGTTTCACCAGGGCTTGTCCTGCCTTCAACTTGTCACTAGCCAGACCCATCAGGAGTACCATCTGTTTTCTGAGCCCTAACACACAGTCTACTACGTTGGTAGTGATAGGGGGAGTGGGCATCTCCCATCCCTCCTTGACTATGGCTAAGGGTCCCCGCACAGGGTGACCAAACAGAAGTTCGAAGGGGCTGAAGCAACACCCTCCTGTGGTACCTCTCGGTAGGCAAACAGTAAGCATGGTAAAAGAAGATCCCATTTTCTTCTTCGGGGTTCTTCCAGAGCCCCAATCATACTCTTTAACGTTCTGTTGAACCGTTCCACCAGACCATTGGTCTGGGGGTGGTATGCGGAAGAGAACTTGTAGGTGACCCCACATTCATTCCACATAGCCTGCATATACTTCAACATAAAGTTGCTGCCTCGGTCAGACACAACTTCTTTAGGGAAGCCAACCCTAGTAAAGATGCCAAGTAACGCTTTTGCAACTGACTTGGCAGTTACAGTTTTTAATGGGATGGCCTCAGGATACCTGGTAGCATGGTCGACCAGCACCAGGATAAACCTATTGCCTGAGTATGTTTGCAGGTCAAGGGGACCAACAATGTCGATCCCTACCCTTTCGAATGGTATTCCCACAACTGGGAGTGGTACCAATGGAGCTTGGATTGTTGAGCCACTCTTACCAGATAACTGGCAGGAGGCACAACTCCTGCAGTGACTTTCTACTTGTACCCCCATCTTGAGCCAGTAGAAGTGCATGGATAACCTTTTCTTGGTCCTCTTAATACCAAGGTGACCAGCAAGGGGCACTTCATACGCCAACTGCAGGAGGAAGGGTCTTACAGAAAGGGGAACCACCAACCTCCTATGGTCTCCTTCTGTAGACTCTGTGGGCTCACTATACAGGAGTCCACCTTCCCAATAAATCCGATGCTTCCCAGGAGGTTCACCCTCAGGATGGGAGCAGGCCTGTCTCCTTAGGCCTTCCATAGATGGGCTCTCACGTTGGCCTTTACTGAATTCTTCCCTGTCAGGACCACCTTCTACTAACAAGTCGTTTAGTTCAGGATGGTCATTAGGGTCAAATACTTTAGGTATCGCCGCCTCCTCGTCAGGTCCGGGTGATTGACCAACTTCCTCCACCGCAGTGGTAGGTGAGTTCGGGGGAATATTTTCTTTCCCTCGTTTTGGTTTTCTGACTCCTTTAGCCTTGGGTTTCCCCTTTGGCTGGGGCAGCTCACTGATCTTGGTCAGTGCTGCCCTGGTTTGAGACCTTGTGCAGGGTCTGTCGGCAGTGTCTCCCACGAGCCCTAACGCTCGGAGATCGTTGCCCAACAAGACCTTTCCTGGGACGTTCCTCTGAATGCTCACTGGAATCCTGACTGCTGTACCATTGATAGTAAGATTTACAGGTATTACTGGAAACATGCGAGGTGGGCCGTCAGCCAACTGAGTGGGCATCAGAGTAGCTCTGGCAACTTCCTCTGAGTCTACCAAGGTAGAATCCACTACCAAGGTTCGACTGCACCCACTATCCCTAAGAGCTGGAGTATCTACTGGAATCCTAGCATAAGCCTCTGCGACTTTAGGCTCCCAGGAACCCAGGGAAAATAAAACTACCTCAGCTTCTAACCCACTGGGGAAGGAGTCTGAGGAGAAGGATGCTCCTGTAATCTCTTCTTCCTCATAGGAGGAGAAGGCCAGATTAGCAGAGTGGACTCCCAAAGATTTAACCTTACACCGGGTATCTCCCTTCACGTGGTCAGTTGCTCCACAAGCAAAACAAGATCCATTGGGTCTGTTTACATAGGGAGGCTTATTATAACCAGAGTTCTGTTTCGGAGGCTGACCTCCACTACCCTGTGAGTTCTCTTGTGTTTTACCCTTATTTTTCTTTTTGTGGCCCTTTTGAGAAGAGGATTTATCAGTTTCTCCACCCTTACATTTTTTTTAAAGTGCTCACATAAAGCCCTCCTTATCTTTGGACTTTTTCCCTTCCTCCTGCTTACCAGGTTGAGTCTTGTCCTTATGGGACACTCGATGTGACACCCACAAATCTGCTGCAATGGCAAGCTTCTTTGGATCTATCTTCTTAGAATCTGCCAAATGCTGCTTAAGCTCAGGGGAAGAAGATGCAAAAATATGTTCCAGCGTGACAAGACTTATCATACCTTCAAAGGTAGAAACCTTATAACCTTCGACCCAGCCAGTCAAGTTTTTTAAGGATTCGGTTACGTAAGATACCCAAGTACCACCTTCTTTTTTCTTAAAACAAGAAAAGTGGCAGAGAAAGGACCCTAAAGGGTACAGCGCATGGATGGCAAGTTTAGGTGCTTGCTGGTGGGCTGCGGATGAGAGCGATAGTGGGAACCTGCCAAATTACCCACAGAGTAAACAATAAAAGAGGACTGGGTTTGCTCTCACACTGCGCACACAATATCAAATAGAAGCACAATTTGCTGATTATATTGAGTGATTTTAATCAACAACGTTGCAGCCTGACACGTGTTTTGAGCTTCATGCTCTTCTACTGAGGCTGTTTGGACAAAATTTAGGTGAAAATAAATATTACACAATTCCAAAATTAATAGTAAAAATAGAACACAACCACCCAGAGCCAAAACACATGGAACAGGTAGGGTGTACCAACCAAAAGTAAAATAAAATAAAAAGCCGAAACAACCACAATGCCATAGTAATTGAGTAGAAAGTTAGCAGATAATACATTTGAATTAAACATAAGGTAAAAAACATATTACCAATAGAGTGCGGCATTGTTTGTCAAAGGATATCAGGTTGTTAAAGAGAAATAAGAAAATAAATAAAGAACATTAATTGAGGGAAAAAGGGCATGTTGCGGTTGCTTGCACTGGAAAGGAACAACCGCCACCCCTAACCCGTCTAATATGGGGGCAGCGGGGAAGCATGGTGTCACTAGACATAGTAGTCCTGCTAGACTGGAGCAGTTGGAGACTATCCCGGAGATAAACCGGGGCTCAACCATATGAACACCTGTGGGTAATAGTTTCCTCAATAGACAACCAATGTAAATGTCTACTGTGCTCAGTGATTGGATCACCTCTTGGGATATTTTTTACAATGCGGACTGCATCATTTTGCAGTACCTGCATCCTATGGATGCATCTCTTATTTGCTCCCACCAAGATAGCATTACAATAGTCCAACCTCGGCATGCGCACTGCTCTCGTCAAGGTAATACAATTATCTTGAGAAAGGAATGGTTTAATTAACCGGAGCAGTCTTCGATGGTATTGCGCTTTATTCACAACATTACTGGAGTGAGCTTCTGAACTCAAGGAGGGTCCAAACGTAATGCCTGTTTTATTTATTTTATTTATTTTTTTATTTGTTACACGCCCAGACCCTCAGGTGTCACGGCGTGGTTATAAGACAGCTTAGCAATTAGTAAAATTCAAACATTACATTCGTTCCATTACATGATATAAATTACAGAATATTCACAACATTATACAATAGCCTAAATATTCACAGCGGTATAAGATGGACGGGGTCCTATATTTGGGTGCTAATATTGGTTGAATAACCAGGTTTTTAACTGTTTCTTAAAGATCGTGAAGGAAGATGCTTTTTTGATGTGGATGGGTAGGGTGTTCCAATGTTTAGGGGCTAAAGTGGTGAAGCTGCTGCCCCCTGCTCTTGTGTTTTTGAATCGGGGGGGGGGGGGTCCAGGAGGAGTTTGTCATTGGATCCAAGTAGCCTCATGTCGGATTTGGGATGCAGAGTGTTATTGAGGAAGATAGGTCCTTTTTTGGTAAGGCATTTGTGGGTGATGCATAATGTTTTGAAGATAATACGGGCTTTGATGGGGAGTCAGTGGGCGTTTTTCCTAATGTTGGATATATGGTCTGATTTTTTTATGCCTAGAGCTGCCCTCAGGACTTTATTTTGCAAAAGTTGCATTTTGGCTAGGTTGGTGTTAGAGGTGCCCAGTAGTAATACATTACAGTAATCCAATTTCGATAGGACCAGTGCTCTGGCTAGGGTGAGGCAATTTGCTGGGGTCAGAAATTGTCGGCTGAGCGCAATTAATTTAGAGGTGTAGGCCGTGGAGGAGGAAAGTACATTGATCTGTTTAGTCATGGTCAGGCTGGCATCGATGTACACGCCAAGTGTTTTTACTTGCTTTGACACTGGAATATTGGTACCGTCGATATTGATGATTGAATATTCTGGCAGAAGGGTTGCTATTTTGGCTGGAGATCCTACGATGAGGACTTCTGTCTTCTCATCGTTAAGACATAGGCTGTTTAATGCCATCCAGTTTTGTATGATGATGTAAATTTTATTGATTGTTGGTGTGTCCTGGTCATAGGTGCCTGTAAGCGGTATAAGGATCTGGGTGTCATCCGCAAAATTTGTGTATATGACACCCATTTCGTCAAGTGCTGAGAACAGGAGATTGGTATATGCATTGTACAGCGTGGGAGAAACGCAAGAGCCTTGGGGTAGTCCTATGGGGACGGGGATGGGGTTGGCTGCTTCTTTGCCTATGGACACTCTGGAGGTGCGGTCGGTTAAGAAGGATTTCACCCAAGCAGTGGCTGCCCTGGAGAAGTTAAACTCGCGGGCAAGTGAGTTGCAGAGTTTGTCGTGGTCCACCAGGTCGAACGCGGCTGAGAGGTCCAACAGCAGAAGAATGCAAAGTTTCCCTGAATCTCTGATGGCATCCATCTGGATTTTGAGGTCCAAGAGAGCTGTTTCAGTACTGTGGTGAGGCCTGAAACCTGATTGTCTGGTGCCGAGGAGCTGATTGGATTCTAAATGGGTTTGAATTTGGTTGTAGGCTAGTTTGTCGATGATTTTGAGTAAAAATGGGACCGTGGTTATGGGGCGATAATTAGTTGGAATGGTGGGGTCTAGATTTGGTTTTTTAGAAGCGGGGTAACCCAGGCTTCTTTAATGCAGGTCGGAACTGTGTTGGAGTTGAATGAGGCATTGACAAATTTAGTGATGAGGGGGGTCAGGGTGGGTGCACAGGCTTGGACTAATTTGGCCGGGACAGTGTCTCCTTTGCAGTTGGATGCTTTTAGTTTGGAGATTGTGTCGAGTACGAGGTCGTGGGTGACTGGTGTGAATTGAAAGGGGGGGTTGGAGTTGTCACTGGAAAGGGTGCAGGGATTAGGGGAGGGGGAGTTTTTGGTTGCTAGGAGTAGTTTTTTGGAGTTGATTGTATTTTGCAGCATAGTGATTTTGGAGGCAAGAGCGTCTTGTATGGTGGTACACCATTCTTTACTTGTGTTTGTGGGTGTGTCGGTTGGAAGTGGATTTTCAAGTTCTCTAAGGATAGAGAAGAGCTCTTTGGAGTCTGATGCTGCATTGCCAATGCGAGCATTGTAGGCGTTTGCTTTGTGGGTGATGATAGCTGATTTGTAGAGGGTATTTGCGTCTTTGAATGCTTTGGCTGCGTCCGGGGAGAGATGTTTATTATGGACATGCTCGAGAGAGCGTTTTTTCCTTCTAAGGGCGATTAGTTCCTCCTTGAACCAGAAGTTGGATTTTTTATTGAGGCGGCTTAGTTTGGAGGTGACAGGTGCTATGGTGTCAATCGCTGTGGAGAGGCATTTGTGGTAGTACTCAGCGATGGTAGTTGGGTCATTGCTGAGGATTGAGTGTGTATCTAGCAATTTGTTCAAGGTGGGGTCGAAGTTCTCAGCTGTGAGCTTTTTCGGGTTTCTACTTTTAATGGTGTCCATAGTTATATTCTTGGGTGGGCAGGGGTCGTCACTAGTGATAGTAAATTCTATGCAGTAGTGGTCTGTCCAACTAAGTGGGGTAATCGGGCCTAAAGTGATGTTGAGGGAGAGGATCCAATCAAGGGCTCTGCCCTTGGTGTGGGTGGGGACATTGATGTGTTGACAGAAATTCTTGTCATTTAGTGCCAGGAGAAGGGCGGTGGCTTTGGTATCTTGGTTGTCATTAAAACCGAGATTCAAGTCACCAATGATGATACATTTCGTTTTGGGTTTAAGGAAGGGCGCCAGTATTAGTGGGATGTCTGTTTCTGGGTGGCTGTTTGTGCTAGGGGATCTATAGATGACCACTATGTTAATTGTGGTGTTTTCATTCAAGATGAGTTTGGCGAGCAGTAGTTTGTACCCTGCGATTATTTCAATGGAACTTGATCTAAGTTTGATGGTATTTTTAGTAATGATTGCAACACAGCCTCCTGGAGTGGTGGTTCTATCAGATCTGAGAATGGTGTAATCTGGTGGGATGGCCAGTGCTAACAGAGGACCTGAGGCTTGGTGTAGCCAGGTTTCTGTGATTACTAACAGGTCTAGGTCGAGTTCGATGATGAGGTCATGAATTTCAATGGCGTGGGCTCCAAGGGAGCGGGCGTTGATGAGTGCATTTTTTAGACTAATGGGAGGGTTGGGATCCTTAGTAAGAGTATTTGTAGTTGGTGGGCAACTCGGTGGAGTAGTTTTAGTCGCTGTAGGCTGAGTGTGTTTATTGTTTGTTGTGTTTTAACTTCCATAGTAGTATGGATCAAATGTTGTTCGATCTGGAAACCTGCATATTCTGAATTCAGTTTCGCTCGTGATTGTGTAGACCCAAATATAAGGAACTTGTTAAGAATGAGGCTCGAACAGGATGAGCACTTTAAATGTTTAATGAGTAAGAGGTTTCACGACAGCAGGCACTGCCTTCAGAGGCAGGCTACAACTCACTACTTTTAGAACCATACATTGAAGGAAAAACACTCCAAAGCAGAATGTCATGAAATCACAATGCAGCTAAGAGCTTGTCAAACGAAAATCATACAAAATTAAACCAGGAAGTTTAAAACATACTTAACATCCTATTATATAACTATCCTACTACATGAAATATATTTAATTAAGTAAACAAACCCAACACATCTCCTCCCTTACAATGTTAACAAGATTACTCAGTATGGTAGTCTTTCAACCAGAGAGGTTTCTTTCCTGTTCTCTCCAAATTTGCATTCAAGTTGCCATCCTCTTGTACATTATTACTCGATCCTGAATCACTCAAATGTTCATTTTCATTTCCATTCTCATCTGTTTCATTGTCCTCTGCCTCACCATTATAGTTACACCTTACTAATTTGGACATGGACCAGCACTCTCCCCCTTCCATGATAACTACATTACCTCTCACCACAGCAATCTTCTTCGGGCCAATGAACTTACTCTCTGTGCATTTGGGAGACAACCTGGGATTTTTGACCAAATCTCCCTCTTTCCAGGTGACCTCTCTGGATTTCTTTACTACATCAAACCTCTCCTTGTATTCGTTTTGTACTTCATTAATAAGTGTCATGATCTTTTCCCTATCCACATTGACACTCCTTGCCAAGTTTAGCCAACCTGGGCAGAGTTTTGTATCCGGTTCCCTACCTTTGAGAGAAATGAATGGAGAAACTCTAGTCACAGTGTGCGGAGTAGTGCAATAATGCCAAATTATTTCTCTCAACATTCTCTGCCAGTCCAGACCCGATGCCATGGCCAGCTGTAAACCTCCTTTGACAAATCTGTTTGCCCTCTCCACAAGACCATTGGCCCTAGGGTGATAAAGAGCTGTCCTAGAATGTTTTATACCAAATTTCTTAAGAAAAGCCAACATTTTATCAGAACAGAACTGAACACCATTATCTGAAATAAGTTCTGTAGGGAAACCCTCTCTATAAAGTAGTGGCTTCATGAATCGCCTTCCACTCAATCCACTTTGAGTGGTAATCAACTAGAACAACCAAATACTTGAAATCACACAGATTCTGCAGTGGTCCCACCAAATCTACAGCAACTTTTTTCCAAGGTTCATTGGGCACAGTTACAGGGTTTATTGGTGCTTCCCTGATCACTTTGTTCTTATCGCTTCTTTCACACTCTATACAGTTCTTTACACACCTCTCAACATCACTGTCAACTCCTGGCCACCAAAAGGATTGTCGAAGATTTCTCTTGGTGCCACCCATGCCTAAATGTCCTTGATGAGCTATGCTCACTAATTGAGGCCTGATGTTACTGGGAGGAACAATTTTACTACCTTTCCTGAGTTTGGAACCATCCTCCGACAGATTTAACTCATCCTTTACACCATAATAGCGATCAAACTTCTTTTCAATGAGGTTCCTGTGAGGCCACCCTGTTTTGGTCCACATTCTAACTTGTGTCAACACAACGTCTTCTGCGTCAGCACCTTCCCATTCATCCTTACCTATGGCCTCATACTCAATTTCTTAAATACTTAGTCCTTGCTCTACAATTACCTCACTGGCATTTTCACCCTTCACCGGTAGCCTAGACAGACAGTCTGCTACAACATTCTCTTTGCCAGGTATGTACACCACCTTAAAATTGTAGGCTAATAACTCTACCATACACCTTGAAATCCTGGGGGATCCCTTAGCCCATTCTACACTACCCAATAGTTGGACTAAGGGTTTATGATCTGTTCTCACTACAAAGGTCTGACCCCAGAGGTAGAATTTAAAATGCGCAACAGCCCACAAGACTGCCAGCGCCTCTCTTCCTACAACAGAGTAATTTTCCTCCGCCCCCTTTAGTGGTCTGGAGGCAAATGCAATAATATGCTCGACCTTCCCAGCGTCATACTGAGATAATGCAGCACCAAGACCTAAGGTACTCGCATCTACAGACAACACTTTTCCTGCCTGCAACAAAACCCCCTAAAGAATGCGCTTGTATTATGGACTCCTTAATTTTCTTGACACTCACTCTGCCAATCATATTTCACTCCTTTATTCAGCAAGTCTCTCAGCGGAGAGGAAATTGTGGCAAAACCCTTGACAAATTTATGGTAGTACTCCGCCAGTCTCATAAACAAACGCAATTGCTCTTTGTCCTGGGGCTGGGGAGCACTACTGATACTTTCAACAAGAGATTTCTTCGGGGAAATACCATTACTGGAGATTTTGTGGCCTAAATATTCTACTTCTTGTACAGCAAATCTACACTTGTTCCTTTGAACAGTTAATCCAGCTACTCTGGGTCTGTTCAGGACAGCCCTCAATATTTCATTGTGTTCATTTTCATCATTGGCAAACACCAAAATGTCATCTTGAAAGACTGTGACCTTTCTCAAACCCTTGAGAACTTCCTCCATCACCCTCTGAAATACAGACGCAGCTGAAGCCAGACCAAACGGCATGCGACTGTATTTAAAAACACCCTCAGGGGTGATGAAGGCAGTCAAGTGTTGAGACTTTCTAGATAATGGGACTTGATGATAAGCCGCTGAGAGATCAGTAACAGAAAACACCTTTGGTTCACCCAATGTAGAAAGAGTCTCTGAAATGTTTGGAAGCGGATGCCTCTCAACAATTATGTTTTGTTTAAGACTGCGTAGGTCCACACATAACCTCAACTTCCCATTAGTCTTAGCCACTAGCACAATTGGCGACAACCATTCTGTGGCCGTCACTGGTTCAATCACACCTTTGCCAATGAGGTCATTTAATTCATCGCGAAGTTGACTCCTCGTGTTTAGTGCCACTTGCCTCACTTTGTGCACTACAGGTCGTGCATCATTCTTGAGCTTAATATGATGTTCAAAATCCTTAAGTTTCCCTAATTTTTCAGAAAATACTTCAGGAAAGTCCTTGGTCCAAACATCTTCAATTTCTGCAATAGTTACTGGGTTGGGCGCACTTGCTTGAACTCTTACTCCCAAGCTTCTTTGTTCCTCCCAACCTAACAAAGATGCACCTTTCTTGGCTACCAAAATGTTGGGTTGGCACTCTCTCTGTTTGTAGAGTACTTTTGCAGGCAATTCCCCCAAGATCTCTATAGAAGATTCACCATAACCACAAGCTCTAATATCAGTGGGATGAATTATTGTATCACTCTTCCTTAAAGTGTTCACCAAAGTGTATTGTGATATTATGGTCCAGGGAGAGCAAGTGTCAACTTTCATGACCAGTTTACAACCATCAATATGGAACATATCTACAGGACCTTTTGTTTTCCCAGAAATAGCCGAAATCTCAAACACATGCCTGGGAGCAGGTTCTTGTGTGCTTGACACTTCTTGTATGTTGTAATTTTGAATACATTCTTCACTACTGGCTCTGTTTTCTATACTGGGCTCTACAAGGTTTATAGACGTGGCTTTACAAATGTTTGCAAAATGGCCTTTGCCTTTGGACTTAAAGCACTCTGCAAACCTAGCCAGACAAGATGGATAGTTGGCCCCATGTTTAGGATTACCACATCTGGAACATGAATTTCTCGTATTCCAATTCGCCCTCCTTCCTGTAGGGAAATTCGTTCTCTTCCTTTGATCAATGGCACACACTGACATAGCTGGAGAGCCCTGCTTATCAAGCCTGAGCTCTTTGACATACTGAGATGTCTGTTCAATTCTCCTGGCTAACTCAACGGCCCCATCCAACTTCATATCTTTGGTGAGAAGCTTCTCCTGAATTCTGATATTGTTAGTACACCTAACCAACTGGTCCCTAATTAGTGAGTCGGTCAGATGCTCAAATTACATGAATAGCTCAAGGATCTCAAGCAGGCAACATAAGATTCAACAGACTCTGACTGATCTTGTGTTCATTGGAAGAATTTGTGCCTCTCAAAACTGATGTTTTTCCGTGGTTCAAAATGGTCTTGCAATTGCTTGAGAGCCAAAGCGTATTCGTCAGCATCTCCAGCCTCAGGCACGTTATTCCTAGCCAAGCCATCAAAGATCCTGCGCCCTTCCACACCAAGATTGTGGAGCAACAGGGCTTTCTTACGTGCCGAGCTAAACCTGTCTCAACCCATGGCCACAAGGTAATTCTCGAAAATATCCTTCCATCTGTCCCACCTGATGGAGGGGCGGCCTGGTTCATTTAGGAAGGAGACAGGAGGAGGTATGGATGCAGCCATGGCAGGAACAACACAGGGTCAAATTGCTCCCTTATTACAAGAGTGTCTGCAGAACAAAGCTTGTAGCACCAGACTAGCAATGTGATTGTAGCACCAAATGAGGCAAAGGTCGCAAGTAGAGGCAACAACAAAACAAAAAACAAAAAAAAATAGATATAGCAATTTCCCAGGTGGTACACACTCCCAATGTTCCGTTTTGTAGATATGTGAACAAACAGAAATGTAAAAAAAAAAAAAAAAAAATAGGCCCTTCAATCCACGTAGCACAATGAATAAACGTTTCAAGGCTGCCGTAATGTACTTTCCAATCCTTTCAGCAGGGAAACAAGAGCTGAGGTCACAATGCCTCCAGGCAGTCTTAAGGCGTGGGAACTGGGTTGCTAAGCAACTGGCGTCACAATGAGGCGGGCTGGGAATCGGCAGAAAGCAGACACGCAGGGAGCGCGTGCGTCACATGCACCGACGCTCACGGGAGACCTCAAGGCGGGCACAACAGGGCATACCGACCGCCCCCAAAGCTTGATCCACAGCCCCCGACTTGCCTGGTCGTTCCGAAAGAGTTTGTGGCTTTCCTCCTCCTTCCTGCTTCCTCCGCCTGCTGTCGCGCACGCAGGAAGGAGCGGGGCCGAAGCAATTCAGATGGATGCCGTGGAATCAGGCAGCAACGGAAGATCCTGATGAGGGCTAGAGGTGGGTCCGTGCGCAGCAAAGCCTTGTCGCCAATGTTAAGAATGAGGCTCGAACAGGACGAGCACTTTAAATGTTTAATGAGTAGGAGGTTTCACGACAGCAGGCACTGCCTTCAGAGGCAGGCTACAACTGACTACTTTTAGAACCATACATTGAAGGAAAAACACTCCAAAGCAGAACGTCATGAAATCACAATGCAGCTAAGAGCGTGTCAAACGAAAAAGCATACAAAATGAAACCAGGAAGTTTAAAGCATACTTAACATCCTATTATATAACTATCCTACTACATGAAATATATTTAATTAAGTAAACAAACCCAACAGAACTCAGTCTTGGATCCAATAATGAACAGTGAATTTTCCGTCATCCATACCTTGATTGATTCATAGATGAAGGCGACCTCCTCTGAATCTTTGCTGTAATCCCCACTTAGTTCCATGACGAGCTGGGTATCATCCGCATAGTTAGTAAAGCAGATGCCCAACTCGTCCAGTAAATCACACAGAGGGCGACCAAACACATTGAATAAGGCCAGGGAGAGACAGGCCCCTTCGGAACTCCACAGCCAATACTTTCTGGCTCAGAGCATTCCTACACCCAATGGATATTGGACATCCTATTTCTGAGGAAGGAGTCCAGCCATTTAATTAACGCTTCTGATCAATACCCTACCTCTGTGGGCCTTTTTATTAGCAGGTCATGGTTCACTAAATCAAAGGCTTTTGATAAGTCCAAAAGCATCAGCAGCCCCGATCTGCTCCTATCCATGATAGCCAGCATCCCTGTCTGAAGATCTATTAAGGCACTTTCAGTACCATGGTGGGCTCTGAAACCCGACTGTTTCTGATGGATTACCTTATTACTCAAACCCATGGTCTTTGGTTGATCACTTTGGGGGTCCTCATCCACTTGATTCCGCTGCCTGTTTTCTTCTTTCCCTTTTTGCGCCCGGATGCCTGCGGGTTGCCAGCACACTACAAGTGCAAATAATAATAATATTAGACCCTAAATACTCTTGCAGCTGCATGGCTGCCGTTTTATCAATAATTTTAAGCAAGAATGGCACATTTGTAATGGGTCTCAGGTTGTTCTAGTTTCTGCAATCTTGTCCTGGTTTCTTAGGCAGCAGGGTAACCACCTCCCTTTTACAGCAGTCAGGAACTTCCTTATGCTCAAAGGATGCATTAGTAAAACGTAATAGGAAAGGCGCAAAAATCTCAGCCTTCTCTAGTATGACCTTTACTGGAAAGACATCTCCTGGCATGATGTAGGCCTCATAGTCTTAAGTGTAGGAATCATACTGGATGTATCAACTTTCCGAAACATAAAAGAGATCTGGAAATATTGTTTACTCGGGTGTGCAGGGAGCGTAAGGTGCCGTCCTCATGGCAGCAGTCAGTTTTCGTCCCTGTATATAAAAAAGGTGATGGATTGGATGTTAATAACTACAGACTGCTGTCTATGTTGGACGTTACCATCAAGTTCTTTGCTACCCTGGTAGTTTAGTTTAGTTTATTCATTTATAATGCGCACTAGACCCAGGGGTATCCGGGCGCAGCAGTTAAGGTAATACAAATTTTGATTGAAGAATTGGGCGGAAAGCAATAATATTCTCCACCCTTTTCAGACGGGATTCCGACCTGGCTCAGCTGCAGTTCATAACAGAAGAGCGTTGGACTACCTGTTATATGGTGTTCGCTGCATAGATGGTCTAGCATTATATATCACATTTGTTGACTTAATATCAGCGTCATATGTGCCAAATTAAGGAAGTTTGGAGGCCTGTGCTGGCTGCTGCAGATACTGAGGGAGCTACACCACAACGACTGGACGTGTGTCCGCTTGGATAACAAGGGTACTGCGACGCCCCTGGTGCAGATCAACAGGGGGGTCAAGCAACGTTGTGTCTTGGCTCCCCTGTTTAACCTCTACATTGCTGATATGCCGTAATGCTCGAAGGGCAAATCCACATGCCCACCCAGGATAGGCATCGTTCCTTTAGCCGCCATGCGATATGCCGACGACTTGGTTATATTTGACCAAACCATCGGGCGCATGAAAAATGTGTTGAATAAATTGTCAGGATTTGCAGCGGAACATGACTTGGCCATTAACCTCTATAAAACCCACTTTATGCTGATATCTAACTAAAAGGTCAATAGAGTGAAACTGTCTACTGACCTGGGAGTAATCAACTACACAGCAGTTTATCAGTATCTGGGTGTCGAAGTGGCTGTATCAGGATACGGTAACATGGTCCAGAAGGAATAAACAAATAACCCATCAAATAAGAAAAGTGACTAGAGAACAAGCCAGCTTTTCATATGCAGGCATCATCATGCTATATAAGCAGTGTTCTTGCCCAGCTATATTATATGGGCTGGACGCACTAGCCATCCCAGACATAACTTGATTAGTCAAGCTTGAGGGCTGCTTTTAGCGTAGCCTGTTGGGGTTATGCCTGGTTGAATTTATCTGCTTGGAATTGGGTCTGACCTTCTTGCTCTTAGAGAAAGAGGTCTGCTTTATATTAAATTCTGTATTAAGCCTGCATGCAGATTATTGACATGTCTTAGTATAAATTGTGAAGGAGAGGTATTGGTTAGGGGTAGAAATTATTCAACTTTGAATGACAACCTTTTTACAAAGATTGAGTGGCATCACAATGTTGACACCAAGTGTCAGTATCATAAGATGAAAGGGGCTTTTGAGAAAAAACTCAATAGATGGGATTGGTACAATAATTATACTCATTTTGCAAACTTAAAAGTCCCATGAAGCTGTTGCCACTATTGACATAATTACAGGAAGACACAACCTTATTAACTACTGTGCCCTGAGCCTGAAGTAAGACACATCTTATTATTATTGCGTATAAAATACAATTTACTTGATGTAGACGCACCTTACAAATGCACACAAAAAAAAGAACTACCCATACTTGCTGTTCGTGGTTCTCAGTTAGGTTTGGACACAAAGGAGCATTATTGATGTATCTGTAAGCTTCCAAACTAAATTGAAACCGCAAAACATATTTTTACGTAGTGTGTAAAATTAGGTTCAACTACGTTTTAGCATCCTGGTGGGGCATTGTTGGTCTGTCGACGTCCCAGTAATGTTATTGAATGTATAAATTACAGCTGCAACTAAGGAATAAGGACTTCGATGTGTTTCACTGTAATACTTTGAGTCTTTGTGAAGTTATTTTGTTTTATTTCTTAATTTGTTAAGTTTGTGATTTTTATCTTGTGAAAAGCTCATTGAGCTACAACACAATAAATATTATTATTATTATTATTATTATTATTATTATTAAGGAAGGATTTGGCTTACCTATTAAAATTTGAGGTGGCATCAAATTTGCCTTGGGTAGCCCATGTCATGAAAGGGCTTCATGAATTGAAGGAACAGGATGTTTGGCTCAACCCCTCATTTATTAGTAAGGCAAAGTCTGACAACATTAAGAGAAAACTACAAGAAGAGAGCCATAAAGAGAAAATGGTGACTGCCTGTGTATGATAAAGTTGGCTCTGGAATATGTGAGAATTAAGTACAACTTTGGATTTGAGAAGTATTTGGACCTAATTGATCCTCCGCTTGCTTGAACCTTGTTCATGAAATTTTAGGGTTGGTAGACTGACGTTGGCAAGGTTCACTATGACCTGGGTCAATGCCAATTATGCAATAATCTTGAGGAACCTGTGACACTTTCATGTTTTTATGTTCTGTAACACAACAGCTTAGAACTTTATATCTGAAGCCCCTACTGAGATCTTCAGGTGTTCGAACTATCAGAGAGGCTTTGGACCTGTGCAAAAGAACTGAAGATCTGGGAAGAGTACATAAAGTGGCAAAGTATATCCACTGCACCTGGCTCTTTAGACTAAAGAAAAACCCACTAGGTTAAGCCTCAGGAATTTCATATCTTGTTATCTTAGTACATCTTATTCTATTTGTTAAAGGGGGCTGCAAGATCTCGTTTTGGACCTCCCCCTGTTTTTAATGAAATGTTTGCTGATAGATTTAACTTTTAATTGAACGCATTGTGCACTTTCTATCATCCTTGATAGATTTATTTTTGGATGTCCCCTTTGGTGATCAAATCAGTTCTTAAATGTAATGTTATATTTATGTATCTTGTGCATTGTTTTACAATGTATTATGATGATTTCCTTTTATGGCTTTGTGTCAAATAAAGGTTATTATTGTTTGATTGATCATTCATTTGCGGTCTTGAGCGTTGATCCAGACACCTTTAATGCTGTGTATTATCTTTCCTCATTTCCCTGTAAATAGTGTCTTTAAGTTGTTTCAATGCTGTGGGTTTGAAGATGGCCGTACATTCTAGGGCCAGCCTGCTGAGAATGCATTGTGATGAATTTGGGTGCCAGCATCACTTCATGCTGGGGCGCTCCAGCTACCCAAAGCCTAGAAACTGTCTGGCTTCCACTAGGGCCCGCTGATTAGATTCAGGCCAATGGAGCAAAATAGGCTGCACTTCCAAATAAACATGTTATCTGCAAAACCCGAACGCTCCTCTTCTGGCCTCCCTGGCAGACCGCTGATGGGGTGGGTTGATCTAACAGTGCAAACTTCTATGCCCACAATAAAAGGGTGAGAGTTTCCAGACAATCCACAAATGCAGCATTTACAGTGCTTCTTACCTGAGTATTATGTTTCTGGTACCTGCAGAGTAAAAATTATGTTGCCTCATAGAGCCATTGTTTTACAGTGTTTCAGTTGACAAGGCCTGTAGACCCAGAGGTTGACCTTCTAAAAAGCTTAAATTAGCTTCCCCTATTGAGCCAATCCCGCTCTGCACGCTTCAAACCTACTTCTTTTCTACCAGAGACATTCCAGATCCCCTCAAACATGCTGTGATTTCCCCTTTATTGAAAAATCTCACCTCGACCCTGCTGCCGTTGAAAATTATTGTCCTATATCTCTACTCCCGGTCATCATGAAAATGCTACAATCCATTGCTACCCCTCAGATCTATGCCTTTCCTGAAGCCAAATCACCTTCTCCACTCCTTCCAGGCCGTGTTTTGCCCCAGAATAACAGAATCCGTTATGGTGGCTCTCCTCGATAACATTGCTTTGCTTGAGGACCGCAGACAGGTTGGTGCTCTTATTCTCCTTTACCTCTCTGCGGCCTTTGACACCGTTGATCATCAAAAGCTGCTCCACTGTCTCCAAGGGGCTGGAATCTCAGGTACCCCCCTGAAGTCGTTCTCATCCTTTCTCTCTAATTGGTTTCAAACTGTTTTCCTTCCTGTTCACCTGCCCCCCATTTTTCTTGACTGCAAGGTCTCCTCTCCTGTTTAATCTATATATGCTGGCTCTGACCAAACTGATCTCCAGCCATGGGGTACACTTTTTTTCCTATGCCGATGACGCACAGATCCTTTATTGACTCAACGTCCCCTCAACTGCCACCCCCAGAAACTGAAAGACTGTCTATCGTCAGTTGGGGTCGAGATGGCCAATAACTGGCTTAAATTGAATTGCGATAAAACAGATTCTATTGGTTGGTTCCAGCTACGCATGACAGCCCTGGACCTGTGATTACTGGCCTACCTCTCTTGGACCCTGTCTGGAACCCTCCTGCGCAGTCAAGAGCCTAGGAATCAAAATTATGCCCTCCTGCTCCAGAGAAGCTCACATTTCGACGGTCTGCCAATCGGGCTTCACCAAGCTTAATATACTGAAAAAGGTTTTTCCATTTCTTCCGGCTGAATCCAGATCTAAAATTGTGGCCGCCTCCATTTTGGGATCACTAGACTACTGCAATGGTATCTACCTCGGTCAACCTGAGGCTCTGATACATTGCTTACAGATCCTCCAAAATGCAGAGGCTCGTCTTGCCCTGAATGTTCCCAGACTGGCTCACTCCCCCGACCTTCTCCGCCACCTTCACTGGCTCCCTGTGAGGAGCAGAGTTAAATTTAAAATCCTATGCCTCGTTCACCGTGCTACCCACAATGCCGGGGCCGAGTTCCTTCAATCCAGACTTACACCTTATAAACCAAGAAGATTCCTCTGCTCAGCCAATCAATCACTGTTGAACATTCCTCGATTTCGGTGGGCCCGAGCTGGAGGAAGGTCCTTCTCTGTACTCGCCCCCATGCTCTGGAATGCCCTCCCTCCAGAGATCTGCAACATTTCTGACTTCACCCTCTTTCGTAAAAATCTCAAAACCTATCTGTTTTAATCCTCTTCGTCTGTAGTCTCCTTTCTCTCCCCAGCGCCTTGATGCCTTTTGGTCCTGCCTACGCTCTATAACTTCCCATACAATACAATACAATACAAAAAGGGTCCATGTTTCAGCAAACCACAACTGTCTTAGCCAGGCTACACAGTACCCCCATGGCTGCCTTTCATAAAACATTTGGAAGAATGTTTGTGGACCCAAAGAAGGCTGAGATGTATTTAATTCTTAACTGAGGAGGGGCAGGAAAGTTGCAGTAAAGATTAGGGCACAATGAGTGCAAGTGCTGGAAAGGGAGACGGCCCAATGTAGAAACACTGAAATTTAATTAAGTGCTTTTAGGTCATGTATTATAAAAGACGAAGGCATAGGCTCCTGCCTCTACATTGCAATGTAGTTTCATTGTGAGTCCTGCAAGATGATGCAGTAATTTCTGACAGCATGCCAATTCCGTATGAGAAGATCCATTCTTAAATGACTTCAACAAACCTTTGTGCTACAGACAAACCAGGGGTTTCTTTGGCTACTATCAACTGGGACACGTAGACCGTCAAGAAAATCCAAACAATGATGAGAGAGCCTGAATTGTAAAAACGCTACTTTATTGCCAATGCAAAAAGTAATGGCCGGGAGAGTCAGTCTCGCAAGACCGAAAAGTAAGCAGAAATTGCTCTCTGCATGATTGGTTAGTACAGTTTCCCTATTCTGGTTGGTTAGTACATTTTCCCATTCTAATTTGTTAGTACCATAACAGGTTGCATTTGGATGTGCATCCCCCCACAGGTGACCTAATCATGCGAGTCAGCATGGAGAGTGAAAATCTGCCATCGCAAGCAGTAAACTAAATACAAGCCATTCTCCTCCATTAGACCAGATAACTTGGTATCCCATGCTACATCCCGCACATGCAGCTCTCCCACGTTGGAGCCTGTCCTCGTTACTATTGCATACTTGTCTGGATATGCCAATGACGAAAACCATGATTTCATTATGTGCTCAACTCCCTTGGGAAAGGTTTCATGAGAACAAAGGCCTAACTCTTTAAAATAATAGCTAATAGCTAATATTTGCACGATCAGCGCGCTGTGAGAAACCAAAAGGTGTCTCGCCTACTAGTCCCCGGGAATCTCTCTCAGGTGGCCAGGGCACAACCATCACCTTTGGATCCAGACCCTGAGGGTGGACCAGTGCGGGAGCATCACCTGGGTGAGGGGTCTTCATCGAGTGGGGGTGAGATGACCGATGGTGAGACACAGTATTCCCCCCTTTCCCGTAACCATGACCCATCCTATTTTATAGGATTCTCCAATGTTCCAAATCCACCCCTTCAGCTTGAGGAGTTTCCAGAACTTAAGGAGATCAGGCTCAACATGGAGAAGGGCAGGGAGGTTGTTCCAGAGGGAAGCACCTGCAGAGGATAAAGATCTACCCCCAGATCTCTGTTTGGGAAAACTGTTCCCCCGCAGAGAGTTGGAAGAGGATGAGCGGAGGGCTCTAGAAGGAGAGTATTTTGTTATGGATGAGTCAACGAAAGGACTCTAATCCTCGAATCATGCGATGGTTCTTAGACTTTCAACCATACTGTTTAGCTGTGGAACACCAAAAAGGTAAAGAACAGGGGAAAAGTGATTCCCTTTCACCGTTTCCCTGCAAAACAGATGCGGCTACATCACATAGGGGAGGGGTAGGTGAGAGACCAGAGGGTGTCTCACCTACTAGCCCCTGGGAGATCTCTCAGGTGGCCAGAGCATGGCCATCACCTTTGGATGCAGACCCTGGGCATGGACCAGTGCGGGAGGATCACCTGGGGAGGGGTCTTTGGGGAGTGGGGGTGTGACGACGGATGGTGAGACGCTGTATTCCCCCCTTTCTCGTACCCACATCCCATCCTATTTTAAAGGATTCTCCAATGTTCCAACTCCCCCCACTTCTGCACAAACACTGGGTTGAGGAAGAGGGCGACTGCAAGTAAAGAGGCTAACCCTTACATATCTCATTGGACATGTCCTCCTAATCGGGTCAGGCAAAGTTAGGCACTTGATTTTAATCACATACATCTGATACCCATTAGCTCTCCCCTGTAAGGAGCTCATGGTGGCAACAGTAAAGACAGACACAAAGGATCACAAATCAAGGGTGTTTATTAAACTGTATAAATGAGCTAGAAGAACACCTAATCTAAACCTAAATCTAAGATGGGAGCAAGCTTCGAACATCAAATAATAATATTAAGGCAGTCCTAGTGGCATCTTGTCAAACAAAAAAGGGCATATACGAGAAAAAAAAACTATTGCCAGACCTTACAGCTAAATTACATAAATAGCGTGGGATGGTGTTCACAAGAAAAGAAAGAAGTGTTCATAAAATGATAAGTCAGGATGGGAGGTCTCCAAGCCCCACTTTTTTAGCACGGGACAAGGTGGTCCTCTTAAGCACAGCACACAACTTGGCTTTTCCATCACAAGGCTATTGTTCTTCTCAGCGATATCAGTATCTATGTGGTCAAGTATCTTTACCCACAGTCTCTTGCCTCCGAGGGCCTGATGTGTTCAAAATAACAAAACAAAGGTTCCTTTCCGTATCTACGTTGGGTGATGACTTTTCACCACTGGAGCCCCCTCTTCCAGGCTCAGGCCCTTCTCGAATTTTAGCCTCCCTCCGTCGGGTTTACTACGGCTTCTTTACTCCTAATAATTTCACCTGTAGTATCCAGGAGTTGTAATGTCTTTTTAAACAATCTTTCACTGTGGGCTTCCCTCAGTCGGGTTCACTCTTCGTCAACACAATGCTTCCGGGGTTATCATGCGTCACCCCGTTTTGTTGGCATCCCTCCGTCGGGTTCACACTTGCCAGCAATATAGTTCATATACCAACTGCACCTCCTCAGATGTATTCTTCCTTTTGTCTCCTTCCCCCAGAAACTCACTGTCTCTAGAGCTCTGGTTCTCTCTAGGCTGGACTATTGCAACAGCCTCCTTCTAAATGTGCCTGCAACCATTCTCAGCCCTCTGCAGCTCATCCAGAACAGGACTGCGAGACTTGTCCTTGGCCTCAAGCCCTGGGATTGAATCTCTCCAGCCCCTAAATCTCTTCATTGGCTCCCAGCAGCTGCAAGGATTAAATTAATTCAAGACCCTTTGCATTGTCCACAAGGCTTTCTGGAGCCTGGGTCCTTCTCGAGTTCTTCGCTCCTCTACCTCCAACTCCCTCAGGTTCAGTCGCTTCTCCAAGCTACGAGTTGGGGGTAGATCTCTTTCATCGGCTGGGGGCTCCCTCTGGAACCGCCTCCCTGCCTCTCTGAAACTTGAGGAGAACCATCATCAGTTCCGGAAGCACCTCAAGACCTTCCTCTTTGCTTCTGCCTTCGCTCTTCCTCTCCCCTGCTGATCTGTCTGCCGTGGCACCGGGCACCTGGTTACCCTCCGATTTCGGGCTCAGATCCCTGCCCACCCAGCCACACACCCGCAGTCCCTCCTGGCAACCCTTCCACTTGGGTCTATATCTGCTGCCCTACAGTCCCCGTCCTGCACTTATTAGACACCTGTTGTCTACACCTTATTCCTGCACTTGCCACTTGCTGGTTTCACTACCTGTCTTTGTTCTATCACGTGTTCAGCACTTTCCACTCCTCCCCTCGCACTTTTCCCCTACCCTCTCCCCTGCACTTGCACGTTCTCAATGTCACTGGGCCTAGTAAGATCGTTGTTTTGTCCTCCCTTGTCTTGTCAATTGTGTATGGGCGCGATACAAATAAAATATATCATTCAGTATGATCACAATGTGGGATTAATTCCCCTTAGCTTTCCTCTTGGCATCCCTCCATCGGGTTCACATAGCCTGTCTAACAGTTCACAATTTGATCGTCTTATTAGAAAAGCGGGTTTCCCTTCCCCTAGCTTTCGGGTTCACACTTGCCTTTTTTTGGCTACATCCTTTTTGGGTTCTTTCCTTCTTACGTCTGGGTCTAAGCCCCCAGTCAGGCTTCACATATTTCAATGTTCTCGGGGTGGTGCCAACCACCCTATTTCGCAGGCATCCCTCAGTCGGGTTCACATTTGCCTTAGTTTTTATTCACTTTACTCAAGTCCAGATTTTAGCCCCAGTCAGGCTTTCTTTTGGTTGTGGGTAAAAGACTTTCGATTGTACAAGGGTTTTTTTACTCGACCCTTGAGTGACCACTTTGACCTCGTATGACGGGCTCTCCTAGGGCCCTCTGGTACTTGTAGTTTTAACAAAAGAGGACCAAGCAGAGACTTTCAATTGAGCACCCAGTGATGCCAGACCACTCTGCAGCTAGTCTTTCCCTGCAGTGTTAACAGTTCGGCAACACACACTGTCTTTGTTCTTTAATTCAACTTATGTTTGCCATTTGCAACCTTTGCTCAACATAGTTTGCTTTATTATCGGTTCTCGGGGGACAAGCAACATGGGGGCCTGGGGGATATTTATTGTTCTTTGGAGAAACCTTTGGAGGAGGGTGGGGGGTGAGGAGGAAGGGCTATAGATCTTGATCTTGATCGGGAGGTGGAATACAAAGTCGCACTGTATGCGGATGATATGCTCCTACACGTTAGGGGCCCATTGAACTCCATACCTGCAGTGCTCCAACTGATCAAGCAATACGGCTCCACGGCAGGATTTAAAATCAACAGATCCAAGTCTGTGCTCTTTCCCCTAGACAGGAGAAGGGAGGGGGAGATAGAAAGGTTCACATCCCTCGGGTTGCTGATCAACCTGAACAAGATGAAATTCCTGGAACATCACAAGGACCAGCGGGAACCTATTTGAGGCAAATTTCCCCCCACTGATGGACAAAATAAAGGCAGAATTTCTAAAATGGCAAAGCTCACAATATCCTGGTTGGGTCGCCTTCACGTGATTAAAATCGTGGCCCCTCCCTAGACTCCTCTATGTGTTCCATCCGGATCCCAGAAACATTATTTAGGGAAATCCAGAGCTCCATTTTAAGATTTCTGTGGCAGATGAAAAAGGTGAGGATCCCCAGCAGTACACTGGTATTACCAAAGGAGAAAGGGGAGTGGGCCTCCCAGACATGAACCTCTATTACAAGGCAGGGCAACTCCGAGTGCTAATACCTCATCTCTGATCTCAATGTGACCTGCAGTGGGTCACCCTCAATAACCTACAGCTACATGGGACCACAGTCAGGGAATGGTTATGGGTCCCGAGAATCAAGATCCCGAATAGGATCCATGAACACCCTATTGTGGGGACTTTATGGGACATCTGGAGACAGGGAGGTGATATGAGGGGTGTCACTACTTGGCCCTCACTGCTGGGGCATCTCTGGGTACCTGGAGGGAGGGATGTGATACCGAACCCCAAGAAATTCCAGAAATGGTATGATGCAGGGCTAGAAAGAATAGGACGGCTCGGGGGGGGGGGGGTAAATGTATCTCTATAACCAAGCTAGAGGCGGCACTGGGCGGAGGCAAGCTCTCGGTATTTACTTACTTGCAGGTAAAAGGGACCTCACGCCCTTCAAAGTACTCCTAGATAAAAGGACAGGCTGATCTCTGCTATGTATGGGGCCTTGGTTGGATCGAGTAGAGGGTCCACAGAAAAATGTAGAGACAGATGGGAAAGGGATTTAGGAACAGATATTGACACGGACCTTTGGGACAGGCTCTGCAGGGGGGTAGCCAGGACATCAATCTCTTGCCAATATAGACTCCACTCCATTAAACTACTCCACAGATGGCACTACGACCCGGTCAGACTCTCAGAATTTTTCCCAAACACAAGCCCCAAAAGTTGGAGAGAGTGTGGGGAGATTTCTGACTACTGGCACATGTGGTGGGGGTGCCTGAAGGTGCAGATCTTTTGGGACAAAGTCCTGGGGCGGATAAAAGGCCTTGATGGTATAACCCAAACTAAATTGCACCTGTTGGTACTGTTTGGGATGGCGGAGGAGGGGGAATATTCAAGAGTCCCGTAAATGGCAGCAGCGTTAATGCTGGCTGCAAGGGATGTATTGCAACCAAATGGAAAAACGAGCACCCTCCTAGTAAATCAAAATGGACCTTTGTTGCCAGAAATGTATACTCTATGGAAAGAATCATAGCGGGTCGCCATGGACTAGCAGGCCCGCTGGAGATGGAATGGGTGGAATTTATCACAAAATACATGGGCCTGGGCCTACAGAATGCATTGGTCTAAATGTGCGGCAGGAGGGGAGGAGTTCTGGAAAGAACGGAGGACTCAAGAGCCCCAAAAGGAAGATGGGGGACCCATGTTAATTGGCTCTTCAAAGGAGCTCACCTATGAGGAAATCAGTATAAGTAGTTGAAATGTTGATTCATCAATGTGCACGAAGTTGTTATGCTGTGCTCTGTGAATGGGGAAGAAGCGTACCAAAGGGGATGGGGATGGGTGGCGGGAGGTGATAAAACAGGCAGAGAGGTGGGGGGAAGTAACCAATGTTGTTTAATGCCGAAATGATCCTGCAGGGCCGAGATACGTGTCCCGACCATTGTGGTTTGGTGTATGTGGCATAACATCTTCAATAAAATTCAAATTTGAAAAAAATGTATAAAATGAATACAAACATCTTAGCACTCCAGAGAGGATAGCTTTAATCAAAACTTTGGGGGAGGTGATTGGACGGTAACAGCCCTAAGCACTCATGAATACCGCTCCATAGCTCAGCCGAGCGGGAAGTTACAGGCCCGGCCCACCCCCCAAATCTCTGATTTTATAGCAAGACAGGAGGCTCACATTATGCATTACAATCTTTACTCTGAAACCACAGCAGCAAAGAAATAAACTTTACAAACGAAAAAGTTTAAAAACAGAACTAAATAGGGTTCAATGTCACTGTAAGGGGGGCTCCCCAATCCATCATGGATGACAGGTCATGCCCTGCAGGAGTCCAATGAGCAGGGACCCTCTTCTATATAAGTCCTTTACTCCAATCCCAACTCCTCTTTCTTTGCTGCTGATGCCACAGCTAAGTCACACCTTATTGTGTTTCCTTAGAAATGATAGTCTGTGTTGCAGTTGTATAATTAGGTTGCCAATGTTGTGTTATGTTTCACAGTATGAATTGGCTCACCTGAGCATTTGTTTTGGAAAATGGAGTTCATGGCTTTCTATTGTGATTTTACGTGCGTTTCAGATGTGCCTGTGCTTTTAGAATTCTGTTGGGCCCTTTTTGGAGTTTCTTGTTGTGTATAAATAGTGTATAGTAATGTACAGGGCCACATTTGGACGGGTGCCGTACAGATTTTTATCAGTTCAATAATTCGTTTTTGTTTGAATGCTGAGAATGGATGTTCCCAATTACATTTTTATTTTTTTTATTGTAGAAATGTAAAAAGGAAAGGCCTGCGGTAGCGGCGCTTCCCCTTTCTTTCCTTTGATGTTTTATGGGCTCGCTCAAGCGTCGTATGAAGCTTTGCTTCAGGCCACCGACGCGCGAGCGTATGCCTGTCGTCAGGAATTTCTTTCCTGATGTATGCGAGTCCGTTGGAGTGGCGTACCTTGAAGGTACTTTCATTTTAATGGTGACGCGCGCGGCATGGGAAGAAGCTTCGCTTCAGGCCTTCCGCGCGTCATGAATGTTTTCATTAAAGGGTGATTTATGTCATTGAGAATGCTTACGCTGCTCACGTACAGTTGCCGGCTCAGCTTCAGGCAAGACCTGTTCCTTTAGCCAGGTTACCATCCATGCATTGCTGCTTCCCATTCACCATGCAAGGGTGTGCAGTAATTTATAGCCTGCTCGGCTCTGCCTTTCCCAGCCTGCTTTGTGTTGCTCATTTTATTTTATTTATTCTCAGGGCTTTTTTCCATATTTCTAATAAGAAATGTGCAATGTTTATTTAGTTATACATACTTTAAAGTAGCAATCGCCTCGAATTAAGCCCAGAGGCAGAATAGCTCAATGATAGAGCTGCAGGTTTTCCATGCACAAAGGCCTGGGTTCACTTCCCGCCATGCCCGGTGTACACATATGGATATGTGTGCATTTATATTTATGTATATGTATTTACATGCGCGTCCATGTAGTTATGGTTAAGTTGGTGTTTCCATAGGAAGAGCATTTTTTGGGCGGCTTATAACTTCGCTCCCTCTGGACGAATCCTCACCAAACTTTGCAGTATATGGCCCACTCTGAATTGTTTTGCAAAGTTTGGAGAGGTTTGGTCCAGGGGGGGCAAAGTTATAGGGGGGTCCCAAAACTTTTGTTTTTTCCCATAGACATAATGGGAAAAAACTTTGTGCACGCCTACAGCCCAAACCGCTGGATGGATTTACACCAAATATGTGGCAGGAGCGGGGGCTAGGTCCCGAAAGCGTGCTTTTGCAAATTTGGTGTAAATCCGTCCAGTAGTTTTTAAAAAAATGACCAAAATGTAAGGCAAAAAAATGTGTGATATCTCCGTTCGCTCCGCGGACGGACTTCCCGGTTCGCTCTGCAGACAGTGCCCTGATTGGCCGAGCGGCTTGCGTGATGTCCGCGGACATGCGACGTGTTCGCTGATTGGACGGCGTAGTGCGTGAAGCGCGTCAGATTTTCTGTGGCGCCCGCCATCTTGCATTCGCCGACGATCGCGGACAGCGCGGTGAAACTTGGATTAAAAATTCTATTTAGTGCAGTGTGTTGGTGTGTAAGAGTGTTTGGGGAGTATGAGATAGGTTCAATGTTCTGTTTTTTTTTATGTGCTAGACACTTTCGTTGTGTTCGATTTGTCTGCGGACAACACGGCTGTTCTGAAATTTTCTATATAAACTAAATGGTGGGGTGTTCTGAGGAAAGAGTATGTTTCCGTTTTGTTCGCAAGCAAGCTAAAATTGAGCTAAGAACACTCACGGTGTCCTTAAATGTTCGCACATAAACAAAATGGGGGTGTCCTGAGGACACTGTCCGTATTGCACTCTGGCAAGTTGAATGTGTTCTAAGAACACTTGCGGTGTCCTGAAATGCTCTGATTACTTACCAGTAATCTTCATTACTCCTAGTCCTACTCTTCCTCGTCACATTACTGAAGACCTTCCTCATCCTCCTTGCGGGGAAGGTCCCATGCTCTGGCTTGGTAATATGAAACTGAGTGATGTGGGGGAGGAGTTAGAGGAATTTAAAGAAATAGAAGAAGGTCCTGTGTCGGAGGCAGGGGCCTCATGAAGTAAGTACTGGGACGAGGAAGGGTGGGCGTGGAGGTAATGTTTGCAATTAAACAAAATGGGGGTGTTCTGAGAACGCTGTTCGTATTGTTTGTTGTCAGGTTGAAAGTGTTCTAAGAACCCTCCTTATGTCCGTTGACATTACAATTTCCTATGGGCCTTACCCGACTTTTTGTCCACTAAACAAACGATAAATCAGGCTGCTGCGCGCCGACATTATGTGATAATCCTATCACTTGCCCCATCGACCTGGCTGACCTGCTTTTGCGACACTAAATCATATCTCCCACCCCTAAGCCTGACATTATCAAAGCATTCATATTCCCCGTCTCTCTCCGTGACGTTACAGGGTGCGTAGCCAAACGTAGCCAGTCGTCTCCAGTCCTACGCGACTTTACACAGAACCAGGAAAACAACACAGATCATCTCACAACAAAGCGCGCCACAATTCGGAATATGAAACTGTGATTTAAAAGCAAACAGCAAGATTGTACATTTCGTAAAGTACTTTTATTTGATATCAAATGTTTAGAGAATATTCAGCGATTTGCATTTGTCTTTGCTGTCGATCCGCAAAAGTTCATCTTGAGTCACGCGCTGTTCCTTTGCGGTATACAGGATGTTGGTTTATGATAAAAGAAGCACTGTGGTTGCACTGATAATTGGAAGGCTGTTCCACCAACGAGGCATTAGACCACCATAATGGTTGGTATGTTGCTTCTAGCCGCTAGTACCGCGTAAGGGCATATTGGTACTTGGCGATTGTCCCATAAAATGGTGAGGGTCATGAAGTTGTTTATAAGTAGCTGCACCTGGCAGTTAAAAAAATACGTCAACCGGGGTCTGAAAATCGTGGCATTGACAGTAGAGAAGGATGTACCTGTTTTAAAAACATAAATTAGTCTCACGAGCCGATCTTCATTAAAAATATTCATTTTATTTATTAGAGCGTGAAACTATTTGCTAGCGAGGATAGTGCAATGGAGTATGTTAACTTATTCCCACAAACCCACCCTCTCTCCTCTGCCTTTTTCAGAGCCGTCTGAGCGCCAGGGGACCACATTGAACGAACAAGTACAACTTAACGGGCTTTAACGCCACGCTATTGTTATTATATTCCGGTATAAAATAATCTAAAGGGTTACTTACATTATATTGGCATTTTCCATTGTCTACGCGTAATGCAGTCCCTAAATACGACTCCATCTGTGCCAACAATCTTTCTCATAGTGATATAATATATAAAAGCGGTTTAGTTTCAGAAATTTCATCCTTATCGTCTTACGCTTTTGCACCCCTCCTTCAAAAGAAGTCTTTTGGCACGATCCCTGTCTGTCAAGGTAAAAAAACAATAGCACCTTATAGTGCAAGTCGTGGGCCAGTCCGGCCCGCAAGCAAAAAATGGAAGCAGCTGACCTTCACTGTGAACGAGCATAAATTCTTACTTTGCAACATTCTGTGTAAAGCCATCCCTGAGAAATTGCTTTTTACACTCCATCTTTGTATATTGTCTGCATGCTAATGAAAAAAGTTTGTTAAAGGGAGTTTATGGTTAACTTGCACTACTAAAAACCTATGAAATTCAGTAAAAAAACTTTGTTAACGGGACGTTATGGTTAAGTTGCGCTACTAAAAACCTATGAAATTCAGTAAAAAAACATTGTTAACGGGACGTTATGGTTAAGTTGCACAGCTAAAAACCTATGAAATTCAGTGAAAAAACTTTGTTAAAGGGACGTTATGGTTCCAAGTAAAACCGAAAAACCCCTGAAATTCGCCAGCTATGGTAAGCTAAGCAACCATAACTCGCGCCACCACCGTGCACTGCTAAGCCTTACACCCAGGACATCAAAGATGACATCACAAATGTCACTGATGACATCACATGTGCATTTACCTTTCATGAACAGTCTGTCAAGGGATTCTTAGTGTAATGTTAATAAAAAAGTGTCAAAGATTATTGGAATAAATATCAAGTGCTAATCAGTGCATTAAGCTATGCATTGATATAAATAGGTTTTTAGTTGCGCAACTTAACCATAGCGTCCCGTTAACAAAGTTTTTTTACTGAATATGTATATATATATTAAAAAGATTGAAATTTTAATTTGTCTTTAAATTGGTATTTTTCACCTTATATTGGACACTAATGCGCCTACTGAAGAGTCTCATATGCTGCCGGTCTGCAGCTTTATTTATTTAAGCACTGTGCTGGGCATAGGTGATTTGCCTTCACTGTAGGTGCTATAACCTGCTCGGTTTCAGGCTCTGCCTGAGTTCTAATGCGAGGTTACCCCCTCGTGTACTGCTGGTTACCACACCCTGCTCGGGTGAGCAGTTGAGGTGCACTTGTTCAGTGTATTCCTCCCTTAAAGGCGGCAGCTTTGTTTAGGTACTGCATATGGCAGATGTCATTACCTTCCCTGTAAGTGTGCCATCACCTGCTCGGTGGCTGGCTTTGCCTGTGTTCTAGTGTGAGGGTTGCCACACCCTGGTAGGGTGAGCAGTTTGAGGTACACTTGCTCAGTGTATTCCTCGCTTAAAGTCGACAACTTTGTGTGCTGCATATGGCATTGGAGATTACCTTCTCGGTATGGGTGCCATAACCTGCTCGGTGGCAGAATTTGACTGTGTTTTCTGCGAGGTGAACCCCTCATGTACTGCTGGTTCCACACCCTGCTAGGGTGAGCACTGGAGATGCACTTGCTTAGTATACTCTTTTACTAAGAAATATATTTAAGCGGTACCTGGAGCACATTTACATTATCAGGATTGTCAGTAGCCCGGATAGCTCAGTAAGCATCAGTTTCTATAAGGGGCCAGGGTTTGGACCCCTGTGGGGGCGTAACCACTCTTCCTTGGGAATTTTATATTATTTTATTTATTTATTCATTAAGTACTTTAAAGAAAAGAGTGTGTAGAGGTGGGTAAACAGACTCATGTGGGGGGGTTGTACCTTCCTCTTTAGCCTTCACTCAGGTGTTAACCTTCGTCTTTTAGTTAAATTCTGTCACCCTTTACATTAGGTAGATTCAGGACAACTCAGTCCATTTCCTTCCCCAATAACAATGGCTCCACTCAGTCCCTGTGTTGATTAAGTCGCAGAATTTTCTGTTGCCATGAGGAGGAGAAAAATGACACTATGTCCCTATTGAGGGCTGCAGAGCTTGATTCTCTCTTTTGATGGCGTGTTTCCCTTACTATTTGTCCCATTATGACATTCATTATACAATTTGGACTATTGGTGGGGACAATGCTAGCTCGAGGGTAACTGTTCAGTTTTGTTGCAAGGCAAGTTGAGCAACCATGTTCTGATTTTGATGGAGTGTTTGGAAACACTGGCTGGTATCAGAGGAACGGGTTACTACATAATATCTTTCTTGCGCCCGTCCCATGGTTTCCTCCCAAGGCTTGGCCTGTTTGGGCTAATCGTCTAGCGGTGTGTTACAATTTCTCCTCTGCTTGAGGGGTACAAGCAGCGTTCTGTATCCTGAAGAGAGTTGTTTAGCTCCTTTCATTATATATTTTTCCTACAGTACAGCGTATAGGGTGCTTGCTTCCAAATCTGTACAGAGTTTATTGATACTGGTGCCTAATTTTGGGAAGGGTCTAAAGTCTTTCATCCTACTGAGATCGATAAGTGAACACCTCTCACCACACACTGTTGGTAGTAATGATGAGCAACACTCGTATACCTGAGGGTTCGTAGCACCATATAAGTGCTATTTTGCTATGGGCAATGTGCTTAATTTTTTCCTTCCCCTGAACCCCAGAGAGGCCAGTCAGCCTTACATGCATACAGAGGCTGAGGTCTCAGTGTTCGAAGGGACAGTGGTCCCAGTATTCTTTCACAACCTTTCAATTACGGGACACGATAATTATCCCAAAGTCCTTTCCCCCCTCATTCCCCTTCCTGCCACCCTTGCAGGGGGGATTGCATCATAATGTTACACCTCTGGGAGTAACACCTGATGGTTTCCATTTTTCCCTTTACAGGGGTTCTGGCTCATGACCAGTGCAAAACTCGCACGGGCCGTTACCCTCCTGTCAATTTACTTTCCTTTGCACCAATTTCCTGGTATTTCTCAAAGTTAAGCGGAGCCCCCTTCCACGGTCATGGGGGTTGGTTAGAAACGCAAGAGTGTATTTATTTTAAGGGTGTAAAGCGGGGCTTTATTCTGTCCTCAAGGTAGCTTTCTTCTGGGTTGCAAGCTTTTCCTTAGATAGGTGGAGGATGTTTTATTTCCTCCTTTAGGAAGGCACAATATCCCTCGATGGAATTGAGGGGTCTGGGAGTGCTACTCGTCTTCCATCCAATTTATTCTGGCCCTCTATCACAGGGCGTTCCTACGTCTCTACATTAACCATCTCAGAAGGTGTCCGTCAGGGCGATTGCCAGAGGGCTGGGATATATATTCAGTTAATGACTTGGTTTCACCTAGTCACCTGTATGGCAGGTAGACCTTTTGGGTTTTCACAAGAGATTGTTCTGCAATAAGGTGCCAGCACTGGGTGCTGGGGGTTTCAAGATTCTTCAGATTGACTACGATAGAGGTTAGTCCTCTTCTGCTGAGCAACTTCATTTTAACTGTTTAGTGATCAGTTTCTTTGCAGTTTCTTTGCAGTTTGGAGTCTTTACTAAGACTATGGAATTTAGTGGTCCTCCTTTGTTTAGTTTATGATCCTCTAGTGCAGTGGTCTTCAAACTTTTTTGGCCTGGGCCCCCCCTGAGCAAAGTTTGGGCAGGCTGGGCCCCCCCAAAAGTGCCAGATGGACAGTATGTAAAAATCGCTATGAGGCACTCCCCACCCTACTCCCACCACTATTCCAGTGCTGCCACCCATCCTGCTCCCAACACAGTCCCATAACACAAGCATACACATATCCACACACATTTAAATAAAAAATAAATCACCATAAACTTACCTTCTGCAGGGGCCTGCGCGTGGTTGCTAAAATGCCCTGCTCCAGGTTGCTCTGCCTGTATGTGCGAGGAGGCGCAGGAGCACCCCCTCGCACATACATAAATGCAGTGCCCCAGCCAGCATTTCCAATGAGCTATGCAAGGCTGGCGAAGCAAAACACGCCCAGCGTTGCATGGCTCAGTGATCATGAGCGGCTGGAGAAATGAACTGTCAAAGGCAAACAGTGTTTCCCTTTGACAGTTCAGCCAGCCCAGGAGCACTCCCTCAGCTGGAGAAAGCAGCTGAGGGAGTGCTCAGTGTTTCACTGGGCTGGATCCTCGGCTTCTCCATAATGGGTGAGGTGGCAAGTGGGTGGACGCCCTCTCACCCATTATGGACGACTCGGCAGGCTTGGACTGGCCTATGGGCAATAGGGCGATGACTGTACCAAAAATGCAAAATGCTAGTGTAGACCAGTCAAAATGGGCCACTTTTTTGGCCAATGTGGGCCAGTTTGAGGAGTTACTTCACTATGCAGCTAGTAGTTTTGACCATTGTTGCTGAATAAATATTCTTTAAACAATTTGTTTACATTTGAACAAAAAACAACCCTTTGGGTACTATTCAAACAGTGTGTGACTAAAGGACTGAATATCCATTTGCAACTGCTGGACATTTTTTTCATTGGTGCCTAAGACCGTTTTATGGTCCAGTCTGACCATGTGAGCTGCCCCTTCCCATTTCCTCCAATCCATTTCATGCTGGTCTCTGGCGCCCCCATGGGGGGGCGCGCCCCACAGTTTGAAGATCTCTGCTCTAGGGGATTTGTCAACCATGGGGGAGGAGATAAGGTCCAAACACCTGGCTCATCTACAAGGGCGTCCAAGTATCACTATATTGATAGCGATTGGATGTAAGATACGTTTTCTCCTTGCCACGTTCGGTATCTTAAGGGTCAGGTTTTGTAAATATCTTCCTTTGGTCAGGTAGAAGAGTTCTTCTTCAAGAGCTCAGGAGGTCTGAGGGGCTCCGTCTTGGCTGTTTGGCTGGTTTAACTCTTCCTGGTCTTTCAAGGATTTTTTTCGGGACTATCACTTTGTCATCAGGGATCCCTGGTTGGGGTTTTTTCTTAGTCCGGGTGTTATTTAACGCTAGCTGCTGGGTTTCAGGTGAGGCCCTCTCTTCCATTCTGCTTCTGCCTCCAGAAGACATACCTGTTCTTAGTATACACATGTCTGGGGACAATTGTGGGTTGAGGACAGGGCTTGCAGTAGACTTTTCTGGGTACAAAAGGCCCCAGGTCTATTGCAAGTCTATTGTTTTTCAGATCCGCTCAAGCTAGGTCGTCCTAGAACATGTTAATAAAATGTCCTTTTTCTCCCATTTTACCTTTTATGAAGATTTGCCTTTCCCACTTGGTTTCCCAGTGTAGTTCTGTGACATGTCTTGTTTCTAATATGATATCTTCCTTTAACATATGGGATGGAACCTACAAAGCTTTCACCCCTAGCGGATATTTTTTCTTATCACCAAGAGAGCCGTTTAACTGCTTTCGTTTACTATATAGGTTCCCAAAAGATGGTATGAATTTAAGTGTTTTAAATGTCTGATTGTACAACACAGGAGTTTATCACTCCTTTGTTTTTTTCCTAACCTATTAGTATAGGAAGACTTTGTTCAGTGTTTCCCCCGCCCTCTTTGTAACCAGTTGGTTTTGGTGGCCTGTGAGGAACGCTGGAATTGGCACATCTTTCCAGTTGTTTTCTTGCAGTTATTCAGGTAGTCTAGCCTTGGGCAATACTCTTGCGTTTGCTTGATTGATCAAATGAAAATATTTAAAACCCTTTCTTCTCGTATTATTTTATTGTATTATCACTATTGTATTGCTCATGTTGTACTAATGGGATGCAAGGGATTCAAAATTGCATAATATGAGCCTCCTGTCTTGCCATAGAATAACTAATCCCCTAATCCCCCCTCACGCTAGTGTGGGAGATTAGTTATTGATGGTACGATGCTCAAAGGATCATCAGCTGTATAGCATATGCAATGATATGATATGGCATTTATAACGCGCCTATACACAAGTGTTTCAAGGCCTGATGAGGCAAGGGAGGGGGTACAGAGAGAAGACAGAGACAACGATTTTACTAGGACAGGTGACATTGAGATCGCACAAGCGCAGGGAACGGGGGAAAGGGAAAGTGCGGGGAGGAAGGGGAGGGGGCGGTGCAGTACATAGGATCAACAGTAATAAATAAATAGAATAAATAAAAACAATGGGTAAAAAGTGCAGCAGCTTGTGGCAAGTGCAGGGGTGATTGCAGACACCAAGTGTCAGGAGCTGGTGGGGACTGTAGGGATACAGAAACAGCCCCCAAGTGTAGAGGTTGCCTGGGAGGCAGTGCATGTGTGCAGCTGGTGGAGGAGGGGACCTGGGTACGAGATCATAGGGTAGCCAGGTGACCAGTGCGGTTCATCAATGGGCAATCATCAACAATACACAACAGCCGGTGCATTTGTGCTGGTCTGCGCCTTTAAAAACCAGGTCCCAGACAGTGCCGCAGGACTTCCTTAGGGGTCTGACTGTATGATTACTGCAAGTTGCACGTTGTTTTAATTTCTAAAACTGTATAAAATTGTACTTCGGACAACAGATGCATTGTGGGCAGACTAGTACTCATGCTGAGATGTTTCAACTCTTTCTGTGGATAATACGCGCACTCTGCCAAAAAAAAAAAAAAAAACAGTTCTTGAAATTGAATTGGCAATTTGTCGGGATCATATCAGCATACTCTGCATATAATTTGAAGATTCATCTAGATTCGACTTTGCATTATTCTTAGCGTTTCACAGTAACTACAAGATCGCGGTGACTAGCAGTTCTAACAATACTGCCAGTCACGCTGCGATCACCCAGTAGTTCTAAAGAACTACATTTCCCTGCAAGCGCATGGTTTTTCTTCCATTGTTGGTGCATCAACACGTTTGGGCTGGTCTGCGCTGGCCCGCAACTGGACGCGTGGGCATTGGAACAAGCCAAATAATATACACTAGAACTGGGTAAGTCCCTGTTCCTCAGCCTCTCACTACTATACCTCGATACAGTACTCGCTCATTATGGGGCTTCACCCTGAACTAACGTTACTCCTGGCAGCCCAGAAACTTCGCAGGGATGCGGTTGTTCATAGTTACATTGATAAGATGCTAGCAGAGAGCATGACAACCCCAGTCAATAATCTAAGGTACAGTGGCACTGCTGACGAAACCCCTCTCCACGCACTGTCACCAGAAATTAACTTGATCTTACATATCTCCCCCGAGAAATGTCCCGACTTCCCCAGAACGATCCCCTCCCCAACTTAGACCATGGCCCAAGTCAATTAGTTGGGGACTGAGGAAAAAGCTGCCAATGCTCCCCCCAAGAATTAAAAGCACTCAACACCAAGGGAAAGATTTAATTTTCAACCCCTGAGGCACTAAAACTATTGAAGAAAACATAACCAGTCACGACAACACCTCACACCCGAGCAGGAATGACATACATGCTTTAGAGAAGCACACTGGTACCAGCATTGAAAACCTACGTAGAAACCTCCAGCATATCAAACTATATCTAATGAACACACGCTTTCTTGCAAAACATGCTGTTGATATGACGTTCATTTATCGCCTGTTTTTTCCCTGTAATATTTTGTTGCCGATTTCTTGCCACAAAACCTCATTGGAAAATATGGCGCCAAAACATAAGCTGCAAAAAAATGGGCGATGGAATGACTATATTATTGACAACAATATTGACATGTGCATAACGGAAACATGGTTACAGGAGGCAAATGGCCCTAAAATATAGCACAGAAACTGCTCTCCTGAACACATGTGAAGACCTGCTCTCTAACCTCAATTCCAACTGCTCAACCTGTCCTCTGCCTTTGACACGGTAAATCATACCACCCTCGTAAATTGGCTCCATGGTACCCTTGGCATCACGGACCGGTGACTGGACGGGTTGACCTATTTCCTCTTAGATCGACCTTCCCGGGTCCAAGTGGGCTCCTTTCTCTCCTCCACGTCACTCTCTACATGTGGTGTCCCTCAGGACTATCCTCTCACCCTGGCTTTTCAACATCTACTTTGTCCCTCTTGCCCACTTGATCTCCACCTTCTCTCCTCATTTCCAGTGTTATGCGGATGACACACAGCTCTCCTTAAAGCTCCCCTCCTCTTCCTCTTCCCCCTCCTCTCCCATTCCTGACTGAATGCTATTCAGGCATGGTGTGCTGCTAATTATCTCTGCCTTAATGCCAGTAAGACTGAGATCATTCTCATTGGGACACCTGCCCCCTCCCTTCCTCTTACTCTCTGGCCACCCTCCTTGGACCCTCTCCCTTCACCCTCTTGCAAGGCAAAAAACATGGGGGTCATCTTTGACTCCTCTCTCTCCTTCTCTCCTCATATTACTGACCTTGCCAAGCAGGCCCACTATCAGCTTTACCTTTTTAGAGGCATTCTCCCTTTCCTCACCTTTTCCCTGGAACTCAATGTCTCCAGAGATCTGGTTCTTTCCAGGATTGACTATTGCAACAGCCTCTTACCCAATTTACCTATTTCCTCCCTCCACCCTCTCCAACTAATCCAGAATAGGACTACAAGATTTATCCTTGGCCTCAATCCCAGGGACCGCATCTCCCCAGCCCTAAAATCTCTCCACTGGTTCTAGGTGGCTGCAAGGATCAAATTCAAGACTCTCTGCATCATTGTTAAGGCTTTCTGGGGCCTGGGAACCCGCTACATCCAACTTTCGCTACCTATTTACCCCCCTGCTAGAGTCCTTTGGTACTCTAGCTCCAACTCTCTGCAGCTCAGATGTTTTTCCAAGCAGAGAGTGGGGGTAGATCACTTTCTTCGGCAGGGGCCTCCCTCTGGAATGGCCTCCCAGCCTCTCTCACACTTGAGCCAGCGCTCCTTAAATTCCCAGAAGCTCAAGACCTTGCTTTTCTCCTCCTCCTTCCCTCTCTCCCTCTCATGCTAAATGCCCCCTGCATTGTGACTGGTTTCCTGGTCCCTTATGAGTCTTACTGTGGCCAGGCCCTTCTTTACCAGTCCCCCTCCCCAGCCCCCTTAGCTAGCACTTGCCCCCGGGTACTGTTCCCTGTCTAGCCTACTGAGTCTGGGCCACCCTTTTCACACTAGTCTACCCCCACCCCTTGCACTTGCCTTCTTGGCTCTCTTAGCACTTGCCTAGCCCCTGGGGACCCCTCCCACCTGTACTTCCCCCTTATCCTCGCCTTCATCCATCTATCCTTCCTGCCTGACCTTCTCCCTCATCTTGCACTTCCTATTCTGCACTCGCATGATCTGAATGTCACAAAGCCTAGGAGGATTGTTATTTTTTTCTGCTTGTCCTCCCACCCCCGCCTTGTTGCACCTGGAAACACCTTGGTTGTATAGGCGCCATACTAATGTACAGTAAATAAAATAAATAAATAAATCCCCCCCCCCAATCAGAACTGGTTCACCAGAGCCCTGACCAACCTCAAGAAGTAAAAAGACAGGCTGAATGAGCCTGGGAGAAAAATACGACCAATGAAAACAAAAAGGGACTGAAAACTGCTCGAAAGAGCATGCAAACATAACATATATGAGACCCAAAAAAGGTTTTTTCAACTAAAAAATTGAAAACGCTTTCAATGATACAAGAAAACTTTTAGAAATCTTTAGAAAGTTGGAAAAACCAAATGTCCTAGTACGACTTTTTATACCAGGTAAAGATTACTGTTAGGGTACAAGACGCCTTCACAGATAAGGTCATCTCAGCAGGTAACAAAATTTAAAATGGATCAAACACAGAAGGGAATCCTCCTGAGGACGATCTTACAAAGAACCAGAATAATGGCAACAAACATCCCCAGTTCTATTTCAAACCAGTTTCTATCACAGAGATGGATAAAACGCTAAATAACATGCGCCCAACCTCCTGTCAGGGTGATTTTATCCCAACCAAAATCATCCTGTGTAATATTAAATCCTTCTCCCCCTTTCTCAGATTTGTTAATGCCTCTTTCTCCCACATACCTGTCCCTCCTGCAATCAATGAAGTGGTGGTGACCCCATTAATTAAAAAAACATGACTGGACCCCAAAGAGGCATCTAACTTAAGACCTATCCCAAACATTCTTTCCTCCTAAAGATCATTGACAAAATTGCAGCCTTACAACTGCAGGAACACTTAGAAACATCAGAGTCTTATCATTTGAAACAATCAGCCTTCCAAAGCAACCATGAGACAGAAAATGCCCTCTTAGACCTGCACAAACAGATGCTAGAAACCCCTGACAACAGTAACACAGGGATGCTGCTCCTGTTAGATCTATCGGCGGCTTTCAATTTACTGAATGTGAAGGCGTCATGAAGCAGACACAGACAACTGAGTAAAGTTTGGGTTATGAACTTTTATTTAAAACAAAACGAGGATTGGAAAAAGGCCTAACTGCCCTATGCTGTGGTGGGATTTCCCTACCTATCTGAAACCAATGATAGTCTGTGTCAGAAAGTCCAAAGCAAATGTCTGTCTGCGTCCAAATCCTACACTTGTCCTCACATCTTATTGTATATAATGTGTGGGGATGTTAGCATCCAAATGAGAAGTATTCAAATAAAAGTTCAAAGCTTCTTCCAACTCTTGGTTGGAAAAGAGGGTTTCCCTTCCCCAAGATTCAGGATAGTTCAAGTAACCAGAAAGAAAGTAACCTCTTCCCTTCCCCAACGTTTCAAGTCTCTCAATGTTCCAAAACAACGTTCAGCTCCTTAATTTTGGATCACACAAGTTTTCCCTTGTATTCAATTACAACCTTATGGATGAGTTAAATGGCTTTTCCTTAGGTGGTTGTAATCGGTCTAGGTGCAGTTGTTGGACCACACGGTGACCCATTATAGGTCACGCAACCGAAACACCTGACTTGCTTCTTCACAGGCACGCTGTCACTGTTTTAGCTACACAGTGGTACTTGACTTATTATCATTTCTTCCTCTTGGAGTTTTCTCAATACTTGTTTTGCCACCATTCACTTGTACTTTAAAATATTCCCAGTGCTTTTGTCATTGTGTATTCTTTAAGCAGTTCCTTATATTCTTGTGGCACTTGCCAATGCTTGTTCTCTCAGTTTTTAAACAGTACCTTTTTATCAGGGGATTGCACCAACCTATCATCAATCCAATTGTTATTCAACCACACTTGCTTTCTTTTAGATTGGTATTCAAAAAGGTTTAATTTCATTCCAATCAATCACATTTTATAAACCAACGTCAAATTCCCAGTTAACTCTCCTGCTGGGAATTTGTACTCTGTTTCCGGGCGCATTCACATGTGCAAATATTACCATTTATCTGGCCCTCTTTTGGCCTGGTCATTTTCATCTGTTTCACAGTTCGGTATACAAGAGAAACCTTCATTTGGTTTCCTCAGCAAATTCAGGTTATCTTGCTTATCAAAAGTATTTAGTTCAAGCTTGACCGGCATTCATATTGCCTAAACGGTCCCTCGCTCACTCCCGAGAGACCCAAACTGCCCAACCACGTGTTTCACACCACAGCGTCCCAGAGTCACTTCTCTGACTCACAGGAGGGTACTCTGTCTCCGGGTGCTGTTCTCTGCGGCGGTAGGCTCGCTGTTGCTGCTCCTGCCGCAGTACGCCTCTCACCCCGGATCTCTGCCACCTCAGGGTTATGGAGAGGCAGTCTCTCTGACTCCAGGAGGTCTGCAGACCCGCTCTGTTACTGGAGACCTTTCGAATGCTCCCGCCACAATCCGCTTCGGCTACAATGACCCTGCAACTCGTAGGCGCTTCAGGAACGCGTCTCCCTGGCTTCACCTCCAGCTTCTCCTGCAAGCGATCTCAGGTGATCTCATCAGTCTCACCTGAGCGGGTCATTTATACTGCCCCCCTTGGCATCAGGTGCAGGCAATGTTCCTTTGCTGCATAACAGTCCTGGTACGAGGGATCCCTCTTCCTCGTCCCAGTACCAGAGTGGTGTCTCAGGTGTATGAGTCAATAGAAGGAGGATGTATGGGTCTGGGTTGTCTCTTCCTGGTCCCATTACCTGACTGGTATATACTGGGAGATGGTTTTCTGGAATAATAGGGAAGGAACTGGTAATACCCTACAAAGGCCTGGGGATATCCGACTCCTTATAAAAGGGAGATGGAGGCTACTGTGTCTCATCCCCATGTCTCCTCCACCCAGGTTCTCCTTCCTCAGATATCCACCCCCAGGTTCAGTATCCGATAGTGACAGTCTTGCCCTGGCCACCTGGGAGGAGGATTTATTGGGGAAAGAAGTGGGGACGACCTCAGATTCCTCACATGGACCATAAGCGCCCGCTTCAAACCTGTTTATTGTTTTCAACAACTTACAATACACAGACCAATAACTCCCCACAATTTAAACATTACAAAGGTGGTGATTCAGCGCGTCCCCATGCCTACCCAGTCATATTTTACAACGTTTCTGTACCTCCTCAATAACTACCACATCCCCAAATGAACTCTGACATCACAATGTCCCTTGTTAAGCGTCCCCCACTCTTATATTCACCATTCAATTCTCTCCATCCCTCCCTCATCCCACCATCAGTAGAATCTGAACCTCCTAGGTTGCCTCCCCATCTGAGGCCATTGTTGTCAACTCTGCTTGCAAAACGAAATACTGTTTATATGGACCCCATACATCTCTGGGTCTAGCACTTGGGTGAACAATCATTCCATATTCAGATTCCATTTCATTACAATACAATATGTCCTCTTTCCACCGCGCCTTCTTAGGATGCTGTTCCCTCCCCAATACCATCGCGATTCTCCTTTTCCCAATAAGGCTACTACCGGCGTGGGGTCCACACGCTCACCAATGAAGTTGCTTAGCATCTCAAATACCTTTGCCAAAAAATGTAATACCGGGGGACAACTCCACGCCACATGGAAGAAGTCTGCTGGTGTGGTTGCAAGCTTAATGCACTCGTCCAGGGTATCAGGGGAAATACGGTTGTGAACTGTATGGTTGTAGAATTGATGCAGGAATTTATGGATCTGCTATTTAGAGCCATCTTCCTAGTTTGCCCACAGCAGCACTCCCATCTTCTCCGGGACGTGCCTGCCCATCCTGTCCGAGCCTCCAGTATTTTGCCATAATGCCTGGATACCACTTTACTGTCCTCAACTATGCCCATCATGCTGTCTAGCGCAGAGGCCATCGCTGGTTCCTTCGGAAAGGTTGGAAATAATCCTTTAAAAGTATTGTGCAGTCGGAAATATGAGAACAAATATAAGGACGTAACTGTCCCCCAACCCCTCCACTGTCAGGAACTGATTTGGCTTTATCACACAACAAGGTCCGGCTCCAATAGTACATCCCCTTCAGGTGGTGGTTCTGATGGAACTGTCCGTATTTCCTCCTGCGCTCAGGCAGGCCGCAATGTCGAGGTTATTGGGTGAAGCCCATATGTATCACGTGAGATGAAACGTTAAGATTCTGGATTTCCGCTTTATCATCTCTAAGTGCATACCTTGCCGTTCTCGCTCCTCTTGCGGTGCTTCCCGAATTCACCCATTGTGCTCTGGGCTCTTCTTCACCTGCCTGGCCGCTCTGACAGGTTCTTCTGCTCCTCTGTTCTCGCGGCTCGCTCCGGGGCTCTGAGCAGCCCTCTCCTTCCTGCTCCGGAGTGTATCCCGCTCTCTCCAGGCTTGCAGTGCCTGCCCCGCAGCCTCAGGCCGCTCGAAGGAGGTGGCACTGCCATCTACCACGGCCATCCAGGCCCCTCCAAAGGCTGCAGTGCAGGCGTCTTCAGGCCCCCAGTCCCTGCCACGGTTCGGGCAACGGGGGATGCAGTGTCAGTGGCTCACAGGTATCAGACACTCCCAATCTTTCAAGAGACAGCCACAGGGCCATCCCATTGTGTCGGCCTCTAATGGTCGCCTTCCCGCGCAGTAACTACCAGGCAGCGGCTGCAACAGCTGCAACGTGTCTGTGTGCTGTTAGAGTGTAGCCTGCAGCGACGAAACTGCACAGAACCCTGCCCAGGGTGTTCTTGCAGCCAATGCTTCACCAGTCTCTCCATGTCAGGCCTGAGGAGCAGGATTTACGTCCGGATAAATTGGAGTGCTAGATCGCTCACTGGCTTGTGGCCATCTTCATTGGGCTCACCAGCGCCCCTACCACCTGCTTCAAATTTTGGAAGTCATAGGAAATTGTTCCACTAATGCCATCGAGTGGATCAACTCATTTTTGAGTCACAGAAGTTGGGGTAATGCTACCTCTGAACCAACTCCTATACACTATGGTCAGTGGTGGAAATGGAAAAAATGTGGTGGGGGATCCCACAACACAAGAGCCGGGCTGGGGGAGGAGTTTGCGGGCGAGGGGGCGTGGTCTAGAGGGGCAGGGCTCATAGTGGACAACCAGCAATGCTGGAATACGTAAAAAAAAAAAACGCATGCGCCGGGCCTACCACGGCTTTGGCACTGGTGTGTAATTTTTTATTTTATTTTTTTATTTTATTTGGTTGGCTAATTAAATTAACCTTTCAAACAGAATTAATTTTATACAAAAGCACATACATACAATAAAATTAGACAATTATATCAGATAATCAAATAGACAAATAAACATCCTACAGTATCACATGTAATTAACATAATTAATCTTTCAAATCAAAATTTAAAAATTGAAAGTTAAAAATTGAAAGTTGAAGGTTGAAAATTAAAAAAATGAGAGTTAAAAAGCACCACAATTAACATAGATATGAACGCAATTTCAATATATTAAGAATGCCCTGTTCTGTTCCAATTCGTCCATTTATCAAACCAGTTGCTTACTAGGACATATTGGACATAGAAGCTTATTTAAGAATTGAATAGTGGCTATTCTTACTGTGATCTTTGGGGTCGCAAATAGCTCATTCCATAGTTCATCATTTGAACGTCTTATACAGTGGTGCCTTGTTAATTTATCAATAATGTCTTTCCTCTGCATTTTTAAAGCCACACATTCTATTAATAAATGTTTCAAACTTTCTTTAGCTAGTCCATCATTACAGAATCGACAAAATGAAGCATCTAGCTTAATGATGCCCCTCCTTACCAAAATTTGTTTGGTCGGCCATAAATTCAGGCGGAACCTCAGTATTTGATTTCTGAGTTTATGAGAGGGGCATTTTAATAAATAATCAGCGGTTTGGCGGAGTTTTTTATGCCCAAACAGAGCTCTATCAAAATCTTTTAATTTTAAACAGTCCTGTTGGGTTATATGCCAATCAAGTTGGTATAATTTAGTTTTGGCTTTGATGGGATTAGTTAATAAAATATCCAATGAGATATTTTCTTCCGTCAAATCAGACATGACCGCCGCTCTCCAACTGGATGGGAATAAATGTGCCGAGCGTAGTAGATAATCTGCTAAAATCTTAAGTATACCATTACTCG
This sequence comes from Ambystoma mexicanum, assembly GCF_040938575.1. NCBI lineage: Eukaryota > Metazoa > Chordata > Amphibia > Caudata > Ambystomatidae > Ambystoma > Ambystoma mexicanum. Next base: position 798,404,789 of record NC_090926.1, on the reverse strand, counting down.
CCATGCCCAGCACACATTTCCTAAATAAACAACATCTTTTCCACGATGCATGTATGTTTACTGATAAAATTCCCAACTCAAAGCGGAGCAGTGCTGTTGGACTAGAGTTTGGAAGATTCAAAACTTTCTTCCAGAATTTTGCCTCAAATTTATTCCAATAGCAAGCCTCCACGGGCAACCAAGCCTCACACCCATACGTAATAATGGGAAGTACCTTTTGCTGGTAAAAGATAAGAATATGCTTACATGAAAACTTACCATACTTATGTTGCAAAATTCTCGCTTGAGATATTAATGTGGACAGTTTACCCTTTAGACTGTCTCTTTGAGGCATGTTTGTGGGAGAATTACTGAACAGAACACCCAGATATTTATATTCATTCCCTCCGTTCAACTTTTGTTTATTTAGAAACCAACAATACTGTTTCCTTAGTCTTGACTTATATCTCCCCAATTCCATCACTTGTGTTTTCTCCAGGTTTAGAATAAGGTTATTCCTGGTGACATACTGATCCAATTTATCAAGCATGTTTTGTAGGCCACTCGGCGTTTGCGAGATGAGAACTAAATCGTCCGCATACAAAAGCCATGCAATAATCTGGTTCCCAAGTTTAGGAGCATCGTTCACTACATTACTGAATTCATTGCCTAAATCAAGTATAAACAGATTAAACAGTGTGGCGGCTAGAATACATCCTTGTTTCAGGCCTTGTTGGGTTAAAATCTCTTCGGATAGTAGCTCTTCTTCGGATAGAGCATTGTGCATTACTCACCAGTGCCAAAGCCGGAGGTATTTTTTTTTTTTTACTATTCCAGCACGGTTCTTGATCTTAGGCAGCTGACTCTGGCCGGATCCTGAGATCCGGCTCCATATCTGGTGCCAGATCTCGGATCCGCCGAGAGCCGGCCCAATAACCAGCACTGACTATGGTGTTCCACAAGGTTCATGCCATTCCCTGGCCTTATTCAATGTATAACAAACCCCTCTGTGATCAAATGGAACAGATGGGATTACACTTCACAAACTATGCTGATGACATTCAGCTAGTGATGGAGCTGAGTGGAAATCACACAAGTGACTCAGAATAACTAGCTACCATCTACGGATCCATCAATAATTGGATGACAAAAAGCTGGGTGTGTCTAAACAGCTCTAAAACAGAGCTCATGATCTATGGATCGAAACAAGCAAGGGCCAAACTGGCACACGATTACACACAGTTCAAAGTGCAAGGATGCCAAAGTCCTGTGTCGAATAAAGTAAAGACCCTAGGTGTCTTTATGGAAGCTTCCCTATTGCTGATGCACAGGTTAATGGTATTGTGAAACCCTCCCACTATCACTTGAAAGTACGACGACAGATCAAACCATTAGTTACGTGCAAGAACTGTGAAATCTTGGTCAGAGCTTTTATAATGCCAAGACTGGACAACTGTAATGCCATGTTTAGTGGAGCAAGCAAAGAATGTTTCCAACAACTACAGGTAGTTCAAAATGATGCCATCAGGATTATGTGCAAGACCACAAGTGTTAGGGAGAATTCTCATTCTATGGCTAATTTCCCTTACCTATAGCGTCCCCAGCAGCTTTGCTGGATTTGAAGGGTTTGTTTTTTTCTCCTGCTAAGAGTGTGACTCTTTTTCCCACTCTTAGGCACATTTTGCTATGTATGTACTAGGCTATTTTTTGCGTTTAATATCTATGGGGTTAATCTCACCCCCAAAGGAACCATCTTCATCCACATGTGTTACACAGCACCCTCCGTGCAGTGACACAGGGGTGTCGTAGCAACCCCCAAACATAGACTCCATACCCTGGGACTGACTACTGTCTCCCAGGGCATGTAAAGTCCCAATTGACTTTACTAGTCAATCTTTATGAACAAAACCAGTACAACACATCTTACTATGGAGGTACTGGCAAGGGTTAATAGTTTTTCCCTTATTTTCATTTTCGAGAGGGTACCGTACAGTCCCTCTCTCAAAAGTTTCTGGCTGGTGGCAGTGGTTACTACCAAAAATATTTGACCGCAAATATTTCCCTATGGGATTTTCCCATTGTTCGAGGCTACCACATTTACCGACAGCCTCTAACATACCGCCGGTTTATTTTTATATTAACTTTACTCCGGTAGGTTTTATTTGCCAGAACTTTTATATAAATTCTTTCTCGTGTCTTTCTCTAAACTCCTAACACAGGTCGGGCATCCTTTGTTCGTCCTTTTGGCGGACTTCTGCCAAGAAGCCCCCCTTTTGGCGCTACTGAGTCTGGGGTGGATCCATTGTGTGGGAGGGGGAGTAGGACCCCTGGACAGGGTTGCCTCAGCAACCCATGTCACACTCTGCCCTGATAGGCTGGAGGGTCTCCCGCCAGGATGACCACTCCACTGTGTGTGTGACAACTAGGCTGTATGAATGGGGATCCTTTTGCATAAAAGCAGGGTTCTGAGGACTGGAAGAGCAAGATGTTGCCACTGTAACTAAGAAGCCGAAGAGGAGAGAAGCCAAAGACATCTGCAACGACTGAACCACCGGTGAAGCCCTGCTGCAGCGTCTCACCACTTTTCTCCACACGACGAGAGGAGATCTTCATCTGCAAGAGCCTTCTTCCCTTGAGCTGGTGGGGCCAACCAGTTTGCCAATCGCCTTCCTGGACCTGCCTTCGTCGAATCGCCAGTACCCTGTACTCGGAGACCGGATAGCCAGGCACCCGTCCGCCCGCACCGGGACTTAAAGGAGCGTACCTTTTATTCGTTTGGCAGCACCGCGGCTGGTTTCATCCCTGGGCAATGCAGTAACTCGAACCTTCCTCCATGACGAGAGTCTCTCTTCCTCTGCTGGATCTCCTGAACTGCAGGAACTGCCAGGAACAACCGCCACCGCAAGAACCTCTTCTACATTTCAAGGTACTTTGTTCCGCCAGGCCTCCCTTTTTGCGCGTGGTAGTGATGAAGGTGTTTTAAATCCTTTACCTACTTGTTGGGTTGGCCGCCCCTATCCTCTAACATTGTCTTTCACCTTTTGCATCCACCTTTTTGAATCGTTTAACAAAGACCTGACTGCAGCTATAAGAACATTTTGCTCCTGGGCTCTTTGCCCTGTACCACTGACTCTGGCACAGGCTTATTGACTCTGGCTGAATTTGTTAGAACTGCCTTCTCTAGATTGCTTCTCAACTAGAACTGTGTTGGTGCACCTAATTCTTATAACCACCTTTTCCTTCCCACTTTTCAAACTTGTGAAGTGCCATTTTGCTCGGTTTTCATTTAGTATTATACATGCTAAAGTACTGGCTTGCCTAAACTTGTTCACAAACTTATGGGAAGTGTTGCTAGGGTGCCTAAGAATATATTCCTGCATAACTTGTGCTTTTCCTTGCTAGAGTGCCATTTGTGTTTGGTTTTCACTGTGCCGTTTTGCTCAGTTTTCACTCTTGCTCAAACTTGTCTACAATTTAACTAGGGAGTTGTGTATACTTTTCTTGACTGATTTTAACTTGCTTTATTAACTGTGATTAAAGTGTTGAACTAGAAGTGTGTAAAATAAATATATATATTATTTTTAATACAAAGCTTTGGTCAGTGTTTCCTTGTACCATAGTACTATAGCCCTATTGTGTAAACCCTGAATACTGCTCATCTCCCTCTTGAGATAAGTCTGACTGCTTAGCCGCAGCTACCAACTAAATCTTTGTGGTACAGCCTGATACCAAAGGGGATTTATTGCTCACACCTGTAGTCTTAATCTTCTGTAGTGCTCACTAAGGGAACTGCACAGGGTTCTGCCTAACACACGAGGAGGGAACATATAACCAACCAGAGGAAAGAACTCCACTGGCTACCTTTGGGTGCAAGGGTGCATTTCAATACACTCTCCTTAACCCATAAATGCATGTATGGAGATGCTCCTCGTTACCTGAAACAAAACCTGGTACAATACAAACCAAGTAGATCCTTACGCTCCAGCACTTCTCAAAGGCTTACCATCCCCTGCGTAAAGAGAATAAGGGTTAAGGGCAGAACCTTTCCGGTGCAGGCAGTCCAGACGTGGAGTGTGCTCCTGGTTGATCTGCGCCTGGAACAAAGGCCATTGACATTTAGGAAACGTCTGAAACCCCAACTGTTTGAATAATGAACCACCTCAGCCACCTAGTATTTATCAGCTTGTCTTACTGAAATGTCCACGTGTTTATGTGTGCCCTGATGCCTGCGGGCTATGGCGCAATACAAACAAATAAATAAATACTTGCAATGCAATGATAATAAATATTTAACAGATCAAGTTCAACACACACTAATTTGTGTCTTCATCCCTCTCCCTGAAATGTCAGTGGCATGTGGGCAATTTCTTCATATTCCTTTGAAAATGCACCCTATTCTCTTCATAGATAAAAAAAGGCAAACATTTATTGAAGACCTTCTGCATCAAAATATTTGAAATTTGCACTCAGTTCCAGAAAAATGAGCCTGACACTTCACATTTCCAGGTTTATTGGTTTATTATAAAAGTTGCAACAGATGGAAGTATCACGATGAGGGCATTTCTCATAAAACATTTGCTCAAACAACCTTATTTAAAAATATACATTTCACAGTTGCAAATAAGTTCTTTTGTTGACATTTACCCTGTTGTGGGTGAGATGGAGGGGACGGAGGAGAGAAGCAAATGATGAGCCTGCACATGCCAGCGCCTTGAGGGGGGTAAACACAAAGGAGAGAGAGAGAAAGAGAGGGAGAGAGAGGTGTGGTTCTATCCGTGACTGTGGGCGTTCCAGTTTAGGTGAGGCCTAAGCAATGTTGAAGCCTGCAGCTTAAGATGGATGGTGACATCCTGCTGCTAGACCCTGTGATCTTGTGAAATATGGCAAAGGGGGCATACAACTTCAAGAAAATAGCTGAAAAACTCACGATATTATCAAAGAAATTCAAAGTACTTCATGTTCCGAGACACGTGCAAATAGCTGCCTAGGATCACAGAATATGGAAGAAAGGTACAATGTATTCACCATAGAAACTTCTGAAATCTTATCTTGTTGTTATCTCTACTTCAGTCATGCTCATGGGGGGTCTAATCCCCTTACTTGACGTAAGTGAAGCATGCACCTTAAAAAGAGAGTACAGCTAATGCTCGTCTACACCTGCACCTAGCACTTACAAGGAGACCCAGCTACTCTTGTATTAGTTTCTATTTCCTCTAGTCGTACAGACAGATGTCTCAAGATATGAAGACCAAACGTATGTGTACCTCGAAATTACTCTTACATTCCACCCCTTTCAGTCATACTCCTGGAAAGATTCCCCAAGCATAAAACCCAGGGAAGTGGCAGGGAAAGTTCTAAAGCAGGAACACAGACACTTAATGTCTAAAAAAGAATATTTGTTCTGCATGGTTATTGGTTATTTGCCAAATGGCATGGATTCATCTTTAAGGGGGCTTTATAGGAGACCTGGAGACAGTGGTTGAAGTGGGCGGTAGCGTTTGGGTGCGGTGCTCCTCTAGTTTTTTAAAATTAGTTTTCACTCTTCCTATACTTTTATCTGAAAAAGAAACCATTCCTGAATGGTTTCGCTTTAAAAAAAAAAAAAAGTGTATGAAGAAGTTGAAACTTGACCTTCGGTGCACTGCACTGAACGTTCCCTTATACAGCAGGTGCATTTGTTTAAGGGTTTGAATTGCACGTTGGAGAGGGCGTGGTCATTGGATTTTTGGGGAGCAGGGACAGGCCAGCAGGCGTCATAGTTCCACTACTTCTTTACGTACACTTCAATCACTGCCTGGAGATGGCCAAAGGGAGCCACCCCCTCTATGATTTAATACCTGAAGACTGTATGTGGCGAGACCTCCAGATTCCATCCAAGTCAGCCCCCAGAGTGTCGCAGCCACACTACCAGGAATAGTATCATTCTCCTTTTAGGAAACACGACATGTGCTATCATGATTTGAAGGGAAGAAACCGTCAGATCAAAAAAGTCCTACCATGTTCAAGCTTTGGGTCTGGGAAGGCCATAGTGGAACACGGACTGGAGCATAGAAAGAAGAGAAGATTCACAAATGCTTGCGAGCGGAGTGCCCAGAGAAATGCCAGGAAGAGATATACCAGCTACCCAGAACTTCGAAGGTGGTCTTGACTGGCGGTAAAAGTTGGATTTTTCTTGATTCCAAGATGGTGGTGGGCTCTTTTGAGCCCTTGACCCAACTGGAGAAATCCAATCAAACCAATGTAGTTCACAACCAATCTGAGAACGCTCACTTCAGAAACATAATAATGGGAGAGGGGCTTCAACAGAGAGTTAGATGGGCCCATTAGATACCAGCCAATACCCAAGCCTTGACTTAATAAGAGAAAGACAGCAAATGATAGAACCATTTGAGTCAGGCATACAGTATAAAAAGAGGCTAAACTAAGCCAGCAGTGTGGGAGTTAGAACAGAGTTCTAGAGACTTGGTGTTGTATCAGTAGAACAAGAGGGAGAGCACAGGTGGATAAGACAAATGTGCCACAATGAGAAATTTAAGTCTTGTAGGAGAAGATAGAGCAAAGAGCTTGGTGAGGGAATTGACCTGGAAGCTGGTAAGAGCCAGAGAATACAGAAGCAATGGTGCAAGAGAGTATTTTGCTTCAGGCGCCAACCTCGACACCAATAGCTGAAAAACCACCAGAATTAAAAGAAGCTTGTAACCTTGAAAACCTGAGAAGAGTCTGTAGCGGGCTCAATCCCAAGAGAGTGACCCCTGGCTTGAGCATTAGAACTAATGCAACTTGAAAAGGAGCCATGTATGGGGAGAAAAGCCCCTCCCCAATGAGACCACTAGGGCAAGAAAGGAAATATTGCAATGTCTTGCCATGCTAGGCGTACCGCACATGGATGATGGATCATCTCCTACACATCTGCCTAGAATGTTTTGCCGGGTGCAGGCGCCCTGGAAGCCCAGGAGCTTCTGTAACCCTTACTGGACATTAGGACTCAGGTTAAGGGGAACTCTATAATTGGTCTGGAGAAAATCAACCCAGAGAGATCAGACCAAGCCTTGCAGAGAATTGAGGGAAAGGGAACAGTATACTGAATACTGCCAGACAGGCCATCCATCTTTTGTTTGTTAGGACCCCTTTTTGTTTGCTATACACCACTTTCGCTACCAACATCAACCTGCATGCAAACAAGAAAAATCAGAATCATATTTAGATTGTCACATGCAAGAGTGGTATGTTCCCCCTTCCCTATTGTAAAAATAAATACGACTAGAGGTTGCAGGGACCTATTCAGATAATGCCACCGGACTTAGGTTCATCAAAGGTCACACAAACTTGTGTTAATGATGGAAGGACAGCTATGTTCAGGCACAACCTGTGTTGCATCGTAGCATCCTCATAGCAGAATGTTTTTTCATCAATTTACAATGTTGTGGAACAGATCACCATGAGAAGTATTTCCCAAGACTTGGTGTCCAGTTGTGAGGCAATCGTTAAGCTGAAAAATGCTGCTGAAACCAACAGTTCTGATTTCAGCTGATGTGCAAGTGGGTTGTTGTAAGGTCACATTAAAGAGGCAAAGGGATGGGGATAAGAAGACCCTGTTTGCTAGGGACAGCCGCCTGCTTGGCGATGCTAGCCCCAGAGGTGGTATATGGAGGATACACCAGGGCCTCCACCTCATCCAGAATCTTGCATGTTATAAACCTTCATATGATTTGATATATGATATGATATGGCATTTATAACGTGCCTATACACAAGTGTTTCAAGGCGCGACGAGGCAAGGGAGGGGGAACAAAGAGAGGACAGACAACGATCCTACTAGGCCAGGTGTCATTCAGATCGCGCACATGCATGGGATGGGGAAGGGGAGAAAGTGCCGGAGGGAAGGGACAGTGCAGTACATGGGCATAGCATAATGACAATAGTAAAGTAACAGCCAAGGTGGCAAATGCAAAGGTAAGTGCAGACATCAGGTGTCAAGTGCTGGTGGTGGGACTGTAGGGATGCAGAAACAGTCCCCAAGTGTAGAGGTTGCCAGGCAGGCAGTGCTGGAGTGTATGACTGGTAGCCATTGCAGATTCAGTTTCAGCCAGGAGGTCAGCAGGGGAGAAGAGGAGAAAAGGCAGAGGCAAAGAGAAAGGTTTTGAGGTGCTTCCGGAACCGGGGATGGTTTTCCTCAAGTTTCAGGGAGGCAGGGAGGCTGTTCCAGAGGGAAGCCCCAGCCGAAGAAAGATCTACCACCAACTCGTTGCTTGGAGAAGTGACTGACCCTAAGGCAGTTGGAGGCGGATGAGCGAAGGGCTCGAGAGAGAAGATATTTAGGAAGAGAGAGTTGAAGGTATTGAGGGCCCAGGCCGCAGAAGGCCTTGTGGACAATGCAGAGGTTTTTTTAACTTGATTCTCGCAGCCACTGGGAGCCAGTGCAGAGATTTCAGTCCTGGAGAGATACGATCCCTGGGCTTGAGGCCAAGGATAAGTCCCGCAATCCTGTTCTGGATGAGTTGCAGAGGGCGGAGAGTAGAGGCAGACAGGTTTAGAAAGAGGCTGTTGCAGTAGTCCAGCCTAGAGAGAACCAGAGCTCTTGAGACAGTGAGCTTCTGGGAGAAGGAGAGGAAAGGTAGAATACCTCTGAGGAGGTGCAGCTGGTAGTGTGACTTCTTAGAGACGTCTAAGCTGTGAGGAGAGAAGGAAAGTGTGGAGTCGAAGATGACCCTGAGGTTTTTAGCCTTGCAGGTAGGGGCAGGAGGGGGCCAAGAGTGGCCGGCCAGAGGGCGACAGGAAAGGAGGGAGCGGGTGTGCCGATGAGGAGAATCTCAGTCTTACTGATATTGAGGCAGAGGTAATTGGCGGCACACCACTCATAGCACCCTAAGATTCCCAATGTGGTTTGTAAGACATAGTGCACAAAGAGAGAGGAAGAACTAGTGGCACCTCGAATGCCCCACTCAATAGCCTGTAGCCAGAGGACACTGAAAGCCATTTGTTAATGGTAATGGCAATCAGTTTGAGAGACAGACAAACGTGCTGTTCAGGAGACTTTGTGAGTGCAGAGCTTGCAGTCTTTCCACAAAAGTGACATATTACCCCAAAATAAGACTTGAGCAGAGGTGTATCTCTGCATAGCTATCTGGGAGTCGAGTGGTCACTGAGGAGGCGGTGTCTGACATCAAGATCGCAGGCACCTCTTTATGGTCCTGGTGCAAAGAGCTGTGAGGTGGCCTGCAGCACAAATAGAATTAGACGGGGGACTGTAGTCTGCCCCAGTCCCAGACACTCTGGGTTAGGCGGTATAACGGGGGGTGGGAAGAGGTTGGAGTGGCAGTGAAGGGGGACGAGTTGGCATGTGGGGAGAACGCCCCCCACAAAACAATACAATTAAAAAACAAATTCTAAGTAATTACACAAAGTACTTACAACAAAATAATTTATATTGTTGACATAAGGTAGAACTGTGACAATATGCTCGCCAGTGGGGAGGGTAAGGGTACTAAAATCCCCAACTTCCACCTGCATGGCACCATGGTGAATCCATAACACCCTGCAACCAGTTAAAGAAGCATGCTTGACCAAATCTAATGTCATAGTCTCACCTGAAGGATGGTAGAGTGGATCAAGAGAAGGTGGAGAGTGGTGGCACCCCAGACCTTTTTGTGCTACCTTGACAGTGTCTCAGGTAAACATCAAAGAAGTTCCTGGGTATGTCTGTCCTCCTCGGGTTAGATACAGGGGCGGTACTAGAAGGAACAATGTGATTGCTCGCAGCAGTAGTTTTTGGTGGTAGGCAGACAAAGAGCCTAATTTCTTAAGTACCTGGAAATGCCCCTGTCAGAAGAGATCAACTTGGGCTGGTTCCCTTGAAAACAACGAGCAATTACATACTTTCTGAGATTGAAGTTTGAAGACAAAGGTTGGGCATTTTCCCCAAAGATGATATTTGGCAATATTGCCGGCAGTAATGCAAACAATCCACTGAATTTAAATGTAATCGTTGTATGTATCAGTGGTAATAATAGCAGATTTTCTTAAATAAGACTGGTGGTAGTTAACACAATCCACTTTGATAATACCTCTTTTTATTTTTGTCTTTCCATGTCCACATTGTGAGAGTGAAAATTGAGTGTGTATAGTGGCAGTCAAAGAACTATTGTGTATTTGTTTAATACGATAAATTGTCTATGTGCAATAATGGGTAAGAAGGCTGGAATCATACATGCCCATATTTTTACCCCCTTCCAACATCCACATGGAAAAAAGGTTTAGCTAGTTTCATGGCGGCACAACCCTTCTGTATAGGTTTAAAACTTTCCAAAACTTCAAGGAATTTTGCACTTCGGGGGAGAAGGTAAAAATGAATAGCCCTTCAAGATGGTATTCCACCTTGCAATATTGTAGTATTTCCCACCTGTGAGATGCGTTTAAAATACACCCTCTGTGTACACCTGCATGCCTGTAATAAGGTGTGTGTTAAAACAGGCAGTACTTTTTAGATACACCCTATTTTAGTGTTTCTTCCAAGGCTGTAATGAGGCAACAAGTTTCTGGGTTAGGCTGGAGCTAAGGATTTCTTCCCATTGGAACATGATCAACCCCAGATACCATTGTGGTGGATAAGTAGTGATAAAGTGTGGAGTGGGTGGTCTTGACCCTGACACAGTAGGTTAGGAATTCTGGGGTTTAGACACAAGGCTATGCATTACACAAATCCCTGAGCCCCTCAAAGTAGGTCTTGAAAGTCATAAATTAGGAAGCCCATATTGTGTTAAAATTTGAAAACTCTGAGTAGGAACGAAAATTAAATTGAAAGGTAAAAGCATCAACAAAAAAGGCCTCTGAAAGAGAAGGCAACATGTCTCCATCTGAATCGTTGAGAAAAAGATCATCCATGTGCAACAGAATCAGTGTGGAGTGTGGTGCACTTACAGTCCTATGGCATGTGCTTCAATGCAGTCCGCAATGAGATTAGAGAAGTATGACTGAAGAGAGTTGGGTCCTAAGGGTAAGAGGTCAAAAACACGTTGGCTAAAATGAACAGAGCCTGATGATCACATTTCCACACATAATATCTGATGGGGCTGCGACAGGTGCATTGAACAGTGGGATGCAATGACACTCTGATCATGGTATGGTTGCTACACTGTGTTCATGCCAGACTAGTGACATTGAGATGGTGGGTTTCTAGTAACATTACGTAGACACACCATGTACACGATGATGCGTATTACGAAGAGGGAAATAGTGTTCCTGATGTGCAACACTGGGCGAAGTAGGACCTTGGATCAATTTTATGCTCACCAGATATCTTTGCTTGAATCCTGAGTGACGAAAGACCTTTTTAATGTGAAAAGCCCTTTAGTCACTCAAGAGACCTGGAATTACAGCTGAGGAGAATGACCAAGATATCCACATGCACGACAACAAACATGTCTGAATATGAAAATATGCTCACAAAGGGGCATGGTGCATGACCAAAAACGTGCCCGATTAAAATGGGCTTGGTTGGTGCTCTATACTACAATTCTATGTTAGAAGATATTATGTCAGACTTTGTCCAAAAAAGTGGGCAGGAAACCAGAGCAATAAGCAACATCTACATACAAACACTAATAGAGGGGTGATCTATGAAAATGGATAGGGGGTGGCTGAAGGACCGTGGAATTGGTTGAACGGGTGTTGGGAAGAGCCACAGTAAAAAGTAGCAAAACCAAAGTTGGAGTTGCAGAATGGCCATTTAGGTGGAGGATGTTGAAGACGAGTGAGATATTCCATGGAAGATGTGGAAACCCCAAAGAATAGGGATTTGCAGCATTCTCAGATCAATGCAAATGAAGGGATACTGGGATTCCAGATACCAGAAACCTAGACCACCTGTGAAAACACGTCGCTCGGAAGACGGGGAGATGCTGATGTTTACCATCACAAGGGCACAGTAAGCTTAGGGAGTTATGACATTTGACCAACGGATGCAGTCAGTGCTCTAGGTAATATTTTGAGCTGGAAGTATTCTACTCTCTACCTTTGGAATTTGAGAGTTTAGGGGTAATTCAGGGAGTAAAAAGTAGTTCCCAATGGTGTTGTGGTATTTTTAGTCAAGTAAAAAATTAATTTTAACTTTGAAAAATTAATCATTTTGCTGTAATTAGCATAAATGCAAGGATTTGTTTTGATCGCATAGGCGTGCTTCAAATCAAATTGACCAACAGAAGAGCCCCCATATGTGGCATGCTCTGCCGATTCCTCTAGCCTGCACGCATCAACACAGCAGTGGGGTTGACAAGAAGCTGCTCAACTGTTACTGCTATATTTGCCTAATTTCGGGGGAACAAAACAAGACACGTCTGACTCTCATCTGGAGAGTTGCCTACTGTAAACAATGAGCTCTCAGACAAATGGCAATGGAGACCTGAGACAATGGCCCAACAGAGATAACTACTGATGGTCTTCTTCCGGCTAATGAGGATGTAACTAATGGCACTTCAAAGTGTAGATGGTGTGACCAAATACCAACAAGGGATGGGGCGGTAGTTAATCATAGGACATCAGATAATTGTGTATTGCACACGGTAAGACCTCAGCACAATTAGGCAGGGAGACAAGACCAAAGGTACCCAAGACTAATGGTGACAATAGGTTGTGGCAATTCAGATCAACAAGAACAGCAAATTGTGGACCACCAGACCAACTGGCTTTGCAGATGGTTGTACTGGAGGTCAATGGGTGGTGTGAATTTGGATCAGAAAAGTGTGCAGATACTTCTTTTTCAGATACAGAAATATACAGTTGCAAGGCCAAAGGAAATGCGATAAACACCACCATGCGTCATTCCCTTCTGTGTTTGCTACTCATTTGTCAGTATTATCAATCTATTTCCTGCTTTGGCGAAATCCAGCATGCATTTACACTGGAGACTACTCATTAAAGCTGGGTAAGGCAACCCCTACATTGATTTCAGTTTAGAATGTTTTAGGGGTGTTTCTTGGGACTAGAGAAAAACTTGCAACCCCTAACTCTGGGATACTCTTGGCTCCCCAATCCACCAGCGACCTCTTCAGTGTCGTTAACCAGGACTCAGCACTTGAACTGCTTCTCTGCAATTTCTTTCAGCTTAAACTTCTGAATCTGAAACAGGAGAGGAGAGTTAGTTTGTCAGAATTGAATAGAGCATTGGCCACTAGCACCCACTCAACAAATCAGGGGGATGCCTCACTATATTCCCAGAATTAATAGTACGTGATTAGTAAAAATTCATAATCGATTTTTGTTTTTGTTAGCATTTAATTGAGTGAAAGTATTAAAATCAACAGAGCAGCAAAGTAACAATATACCTTCAAAGACACTATCAAGGCTCAAAATAGGAATATTAACAGTGAAGATAACGTTGGATGAAACCTGGCCAAGATGGTCAAACCAAATGCCATCACAACCACGATTGTGATGTCTCTCAAAAATGTAGCTATTCCTAAAAGACTATTTGTTTGGGACATAACACTCACACAAAGAGATATGGAGCAGGACGAATGGAGGAAAGAAAGTACAATGTTAATAATGAACCAAAAAGTGCAATCTTTTTAGTGAGCATAGAAAATTAGCTGCTGACCAATGGCAGTTTCAATGAAGCAGAAGCTATTTCCCCAAAAATACCCTTTGCTGTATGAGTCAGACAGAGGGCAGTATGTGCAGCTGCTCCCTCTACTGTGCATGAAAGAAGTTTGCAATTGTGTATGGTGTGTGATGTAAACATGTCTTGCTGTCATTTTTTTCTAGAACTTTGGCTTGTAAGATAACCTTAGTATGTGTGTGATGAAAGCTTGCTCTGCTGTGACCCATGCTGTAGGTGAGTTTTGCAAGGAAATCATGAACTGCTTCTGCCTTTGGTATGCCCATTTTGAGTGTGTGCACTGCTTGTGCCCATATGCGCATGAGGAAACACTTCTGTAGTCTGTGTTGCATCTGCTCTATGTGCAAAGGAATCATGCATTGCTGCTGGCAATGCTCTAATGTTTGCATATATGTGTATATAAGGGAATCTTGCACTGCAGCTACTGATGCTGTACCTGTTCTAATTAAAGGCTGCCACCCAGTACTAGCCTGCGCAACAAGATCCTACCCATGCATGCCACACCAGGCATAAGTCCAACTACCAGTCCATACACAACACATTTATTTCTAGTCTTCGAAACTCGGCCTTAAGGAGAGGTTTCCTGAAAGAATGTAAAGTTGATTTATACATGAGCCCCTCCTTCAGGGCTGCAAACCCGAAATAAAAAGCACTAAACTCTTCTAACCTGACTGCATTGACAGGAAATGATGGACTTTGTGGCAGCCCCTTTTCTTCTTAGCTCAGTTTAGTTAACAATGAACAAGTCACTACAGCTGGGCCTAAGAGTGGCAAAGTGCCAAGAGCTGTTCCACTTCATGATAAGCAACCTGCAGTCTTTTGGCACCTCTTTCGTCAACGATTGCTGATGGGTGAGATGCATGTGCTTTGGCCACTTACCAGAGTTCAACCTTCAACCTGCTCACGGCTGTAAAAGGTGAGGGTTTGGTTTAGTCAGCAGGGGCCCCGGGTCCGGACCCATTGAAACCCTCTTACAGGATGCAGGCCCTTGGCCAGTACTGCTCACTTTCTCGATCAGAGCCATGGCACTTTCTTTGGCCAGCTCTCTTCTCGGATGCTCAGACAACTTCCTCAGATTCATGACTTCTAAAGGCAGCAGAAACATTTCCATGAACCCACCATCAATTACCTTGCTGGCCCCTCTTGCCGGCACAGGTGCCGGGAGAGATTCAACCTGTGTGACTCGTGCCTGGATCATTTACACCTATTCTCTCCAACCTGATCCATCCTTAGCTTCAGCCCAGACTGGGGCTCCAATTTAAGACCCCAGGTCAGTTACCCTGTTGCAAGAGCATGATGATGCCCACCCAAAGGCCACATATTACCACATCAACCTAGTGGACATGATAATTTGGTATGGGATGAAAAAGTCTGGTCCCTCTCCTCCACCTACCAATCATACTGGGATTTTGCTTCAAAATGATTTAGGATAGCCTCTGTAACCTGGGCAAAGCCCTATTGTAGCCATGTTATGAACTGAAACATATGCAAAAAAAACAAAGTGCTATTACAGATAAACATCAACCAGTTCCATCCCTGGCACAATTGTTTGTGGTCTCAGCAGCCCTGCGTAGGGCTTAATAACCCATGCCTTTTTCCTCTCCTCCGGACAAGGAGGCTACATTTCTGGATTCAATAGGCAAACACCCGATGAGTGTGGATACAACTTTTGTATGTGAATGTAGGGTGGCGTACAGGAACACACCTGTTGAGCCCCTCATTCCTAAGTTAGGAACAG
The DNA here is from genome assembly GCF_040938575.1 of Ambystoma mexicanum. Taxonomy (NCBI): domain Eukaryota; kingdom Metazoa; phylum Chordata; class Amphibia; order Caudata; family Ambystomatidae; genus Ambystoma; species Ambystoma mexicanum. The sequence continues at coordinate 798,389,460 of NC_090926.1, read as the reverse complement.
AAAAAAGTACTCGCCCTACCCTTTGAAAAGATAAGATTTGGAGACAGAGTTAAGAGCTGTGAAACAAAGCTGAAGCAGAGCTAAGCTAAGCAGAGCTAAGCAGAGCTAAGCTAAGCTGAAGCAGAGCAAAGGATCAATACACTGAAAAAGACAGAACAACGTGAAGTATGAGATTTTTAGTCATGTAACCAGTGACAATGGGTTGGACTTTGCAGACCTTGCATAGCTGATCCCTGCAAGTTCCTAGGCAATTTAAAAGATGTGGGCAGAGAAAATAAGAGAAGCCAAAAGTTGTAGAAAGACACTGCAAAATATGACCAGAAAGAGAAGTAAGGGAACACATAAAAGCTAGAGGGGTGCAGGTGTATGGTTTAGGTGGAAGTAAGAGCAGAATGTCTGTTTTTGCAGAATTCAGATGAAGAGAATGGGTGGGCATCCACAATTCAGTAAATGATGGGCAGTCAGAGTGTGTGGTCTGTAAAGGATGAGACACACATTGGAGAATCATCTGTGTAAAGGTGATATAAGACTGGATGAAAACATTATAGAAAATGAGCATTAATGTTGTAAAATAGGAAGTCGCTTGAGAAAGTAACTAACTGTAATGACTACTACACCCTTAGTCCATAGTATCCATTCCATCAAACTTAAGGGATGTTGCTCCCAAGAAGGGCATGTAAACTGAGCAGGATGCGCAACATCATCAACTTAATTATAAAAAAGCACAGACACATACACGTATGCAATGTGAGAGGGTGGCCTGAACAGAACAAACCTTTATATCGGCTGCATATAGGAATTTATTAGTCTTCAGGTTTCTTTATGATCTTCACTTTAGTTCTTTCGTACAGTCCTCCTTTCAGTTTTTCTTGAAGGGAATTTTAGGTTTTTCCATTTCTCCTTTCTCCAGTCTTCAAGCGTCTGTACCATGTGTGGTTCTTCCTTTTTCATTTATATGTGGGCTACTTTACATATCTCAATTGTTTACTTTACTTTATCTCTGAGCTGCTAACAGAAGGGGTCTGGGCTTGACTACTTCTCACTTGCTTCATGGGAAGTAAATTGCTCTAGCTTCAAATGTTTTGGTTCCCCTTACAACATTAACCTGTCCTTGCTCGGAGGTGCTCCCAATAATCATGTCTCCCATGACATGTTTACTCACCGTAATAGCATTTCTGATGATTATATCTGCTTAGATTCACATGCTGTGCATATAGTCCGACATCCAGTGGTAGCCGCAGAGTATTGCATCTTGTCTTTCGGGGACCGAAAGGGGACGTCGGCATAGGCGTGTCTGTAACACTATCCCTATCGTGACGTGTAGTGTACCCAAAATCCCTCAAGTGCCGAGGTCCCTCTGATTGTATTTTTTCTGCCATGAGAGAGCCCAAGGCTGTTGTGAGTGAGTACATAAAGAGAGAAAGTAGTAAAACGTCTATGTTTTTTCCACCCGAGCGGGGAGGCATGGTGGGCACATGTGAATCTAAGCAGATACAATCATCAAAAATGCTATTACGGTGAGTAATGCAGGTCTTCTGATGCTTGTTAATCTGCTTAAAATCACATGCTGTGCATAGACTAGCAAGCAGTACCCGGAGTTGGAGGTGGGTTGTGAGAAGGAACAGTAGTGAAAAGGAACAAGTTACTTACCTGTAACTGTTGTTCTCCAGCATGGGTCTGGCATGGATTCACATGCTCATGAATATTCCCCGTCGTCAGGCTGGGAATCCTCTGTAAAGAAAAAATCAGTATCAGTTTCGTTTCTGATCTGTCTTTCTTAGTAGCAACCAATCACTGATCTCTGGGTCATACTGCCCCGCAGCCAATAACTGCCCTCTCCCTAAACCCCGCCTCTGGCAGCCATCCTCAGATTTCGTAGCACGCCAAGTGGCAGTATGACCAAGTGAAGAGCCGCAGAGGGGTAGGTGGGAGGGTTCGCATGTGAATCAATGCCAGACCCATGCTGTAGAACAACAGTTACAGGTAAGTAACGTGTTCCTTCTCCAGCATGGGGTCTGGCATGGATTCACATGCTCATGAATAAAGAATACATAGCAGTATACACATGCACAACCACGGGAGGTGGCGAAGGCTCAACATTAAGCATTACATCCAAAACTCAACATTAAGCAATTCTTACCTCCTCACCAGGCTCACCTTAGGCGAACAGGTTGCGCAGCACTGCTTGGCCGACCCTGGACTCCTCCCTGGTGTCCCGATCGACGCAGTAGAATCTTGTGAAGGTGTGCATCGACCTCCATGTAGCAGCCCTGCAGATGTCCAGCAGGGGCACACCAGACAGGAACGTCGTGGTAGCAGCGATCGCTCTGGTCGAATGGGCTCTCGGACGGCCGGGCAGCGGTCGGTTTGCCAACCGGTGACAGTGCATGATGCAGCCGGAGAGCCATCTGGAAATGGAAGTCTTCGAGAGAGGCTTCCCTTGATTCACAGACCCAAAGTTCACAAACAGTTGTGATGTCTTCCGAAAACTCTTTGTGCGGTCCACGTAGAACTTCAGCGCTCTAGCTACATCCAGCGAGTGCAAAGTCCTCTCGGCCGGCGTCAAAGGCGACGGGAAGAAAACTGGTAACACCAAGGGCTCGTTGAGGTGGAAGTCCGACGGCACCTTGGACATAAAGGAGGGGTGTGTCCTCGGCACCACCTTTGTGTCATGAAAAGTCAAGTATGGAGGCTTGCAAGATAAGGCCTGGATCTCTCCCACTCGTCGTGCGGAGGTGATGGCCACGAGGAACGCTGTCTTCCATGACAGGAACTTCAAAGGCCCTGAATGCATAGGCTCGAATGGGGCCCCCATGAGCCTGGTCAGCACCATATTAAGCTCCCACGCCGGGGCAGGAGCCTTCACCGGCGGGAATGATCGGAATAGTCCCTTCATGAATACCTTCACCAGGCGATGAGACCACAAGGACGCCCGTCCCATAGTTCTGGTATATCGGGAGATGGCAGCCAGATGTATCTTGATGGAGGCGTGAGCCAGTCCAGCTAGGTACGGCAGTACTTGAGGGGCCGTAATCCACAGAGGGTTAATCTTCTGTGCACAGCACCAGACAGAGAACCTCTTCCATTTATGACCGTAACACTTGAGAGTTGAGGACGCCCTGGCTTTTGCAAGAACCTCTCTGCAATCATCCGGTATATCGTACCCTCCAAACTCTAGTGCCGCAGGAGCCAGGCCTGCAAGTTCAGCGACTGTGGGTCGTGATGGAGAATGGTGCCTCCTTCTCTGGAGAGAAGATCTGCGTCTGCCGGCAGCTTGATTGGTGGGGACGTTGACAAGTCCAGAAGATCCGGGAACCAGATCTGCCTCGGCCACGCCGGTGCGACGAGGATCATCCTGCACCTGGACCTCTTGAGCTGGTTGATGAGGCGGAGCAGCAACGGAGGGAACGCGTATAGAAACAGGCTGTCGCAGGGGAACGAGAAAGTATCGCCCATGCTCCTCGGGTGTGGGAACCTGCTGGCGAACCTCTGGCACTTGGAGTTCGTCGCCGTCGCAAACAGGTCGATCTGGGGTTTGCCCCATCGTTGGAAGAGCCGATCCACTTGATCCTGTCGCAGTTCCCACTCATGGCACGAGCGCAGCTCCCTGCTGAGTGAGTCGGCGATGGTGCTTTTTATTCCTGCCAAGTGGAAGGGAACCAGAAACATCCCCTGGGCGACGGCCCAGTGCCACAGATCCTGGGCCTCCTTGGATAGGGCTGGGGATCTGGTGCCCCCCTGCTTCCGTATGTAGAACATCATGGTGGTGTTGTCAGTGAAGATCCTCACCACTTTGTCCTTGAGGGACGGAAGGAACGACTTGAGCGCCCAGAGCACTGCTCGGAGCTCCAAAATGTTGATGTGGAGAGACCTCTCCTCAGGCAGCCAAAGGCCTCTTGCGTGGAGATCTCCGGTGTGGGCCCCCCAACCCTCCAGAGAGGCGTCCGTCATCACAGTCTCCTGAAACGCCGGGGTTTGAAAGTCCGTGCCTGTAGTGAGGTGAGCCCGGGTGCCCCACCATAGGATCGCCCGATGGAACTCCTCGTCGAGAGGGATCCTGTCCTCGAAGCAGCCCGTCGCCTGAAACCAGCGGGCGTCGAGGAACTCCTGTAGCGGACGCATCCAAAGTCTGCAAAGGGGTACAAGGTAGATGCATGAGGACATCATCCCGAGAAGGGACTTGAAGGACCTCACCCTGGCCACGTCCGTGGCTAACGGGCACTGCACCTTGCCCAGGATGGTCTTGGTCCTCTCCTCTGAAGGGGAGGCCAATTGCCCCACTGTATCGAGCTTCGCTCCCAGAAACAGTGCTACTTGCAATGGAACCAGGTGGGATTTGGGGTAGTTGATGGCGAACCCCAGCTCCGTGAGTAACCGGACGGTCCTCACCGTATGTTCGACGGCGAGTTCCCTTGTGCTTGCCCGGATTAGCCAGTCGTCCAGGTAGGGGGAGACGTGGATCCCCTGCAGGCGCAGCCGCGCCGCCACTGGTGCCAGGCACTTGGTGAAAACCCTGGGTGCCGACTTTAATCCAAACGGTAGGGCTCTGAATTGGTAGTGGCATCCCTGAACCACGAACCTGAGGAACTTCCTGTGCCTTTTTAGAATGGGGATGTGGAAGTAAGCATCATCCAGGTCCAACGACGATAGGAAGTCGCCTTCCTCCAGCTGTCCCAGCACGTGCTGGAGGGTGACCATCCTGAATTTCTGCACCTTGATGTATTTGTTTAACCGATGCAGGTCCAGGATGGGGCGCCAACCGCCTGTGTTCTTTCTGACGAGGAAGTACCTTGAGTACACACCGGAGCCCCGGAGCCTCCTGGGGACGAGCTCGATGGCACCTTTCTTGAGCATCTTTTTTTTTTGCAAAGGTAACGGGCGCCCCTCTCTCGAAAGAACAGACTTGATAACCTGTTCAGTGGTTATTAACCACTTGAGAGTTCGCAGCCACTGCTTTTACTCACTGTGCCTTTTTGCGGATGGGAAATATCCATTTGCATATCAGTCTTTGTCCTGCCCAGGGGCAGTCCAGCACCGAAATGCAATGGCAATTCCAACCTGAACGAGAGTACCACCAGCAACCCCATACACGTGTTTCACCCTTGTTGGGGATCATCAGTGAGGTGAAGCTGATGCCCCTCTAAGCACAGTGAGAGGGAGGCCACGTCTGGTTGCCCCCAGGAGACCTAGGGTTACCAATCCCAGGTTCCTTGAAAAATAGTTTTGCAAAGGTAGCGGGCGCCCCTCTCTCGCAAGAACAGACATGATAACCTGTTCGGTGGTTATTAACCACTTGAGAGTTCGCAGCCACTGCTTTTACTCACTGTGCCTTTCACAGATGGGAAATATCCATTTGCATATCAGTCTTTGTCCTGCCCAGGGGCAGTCCAGCACCGAAATGCAATGGCAATTCCAACCTGAACGAGAGTACCACCAGCAACCCCATACACGTGTTTCACCCTTTTTGGTGATCATCAGTGAGGTAAAGCTGATGCCTCTCTAAGCACAGTGAGAGGGAGACCACGTCTGGTTGCCCCCAGGAGACCTAGGGTTACCAATCCCAGGTTCCTTGAAAAATAGTTTTTCAAAGGTAGCGGGCGCCCCTCTCTCGAAAGAACAGACTTGATAACCTGTTCAGTGGTTATTAACCACTTGAGAGTTCGCAGTCACTGCTTTTACTCACTGTGCCTTTCACAGATGGGAAATATCCATTTGCATATCAGTCTTTGTCCTGCCCAGGGGCAGTCCAGCACCGAAATGCAATGGCAATTCCAACCTGAACGAGAGTACCACCAGCAACCCCATACACGTGTTTCACCCTTGTTGGGGATCATCAGTGAGGTGAAGCTGATGCCTCTCTAAGCACAGTGAGAGGGAGACCACGTCTGGTTGCCCCCAGGAGACCTAGGGTTACCAATCCCAGGTTCCTTGAAAAATAGTTTTGCAAAGGTAGCGGGCGCCACTGAAACGAAAAACTGGTTTGTCTTCCTCAGTGGTTTCATTCTTTCCAGGTAAAACATGACTGCCCTGTGCACACCTAGTGTGTGTAGGCTTCTTTCGGCCATGCTAGTGGCATTCTGGAAGAAAGTGGGTAGTTCAATTGATTGGTTCACATGGAACTTCGGAATGAATTTAGGCGCAAATCAGGGATGAGTACGCAGAACCACCTTATCCCTGTGGACTGCAACAAAAGGGTCTAGAACTGACCGGGTCTAAAGTTCACTAACCCTTCTAATAGAAGTGATAACCACTAGGAAGGCCGTCTTATAAGTAAGGTCTTTTAGACTTGCTTTATGCATTGATTCAAAGGGAGACCCCATGAGTCTGGTCAATGCCACGTTTAGATCCCATCCGGGAGCTGCGTTGGAGACGGGAGGGGAGGGGGGGATGAACTCTTAACCCCTTCCATAAAAGCCTTAATAAGATGTATTTTCCAACACAACACCTTCTGTTGTGATGTAGTGTAGGCTGAGCTGACATGATGCCCGCTCCCGGGGAGCCGGTTCAAGCCCTGCGTCCCCGAAAGCGGACATCCAGTCCCCAAGGAAGGACCCGGCAACCCCATATAGGGGCCCTTTGGACAGTGTCCTGGCGCCTCTGGCGCCAGGCTCATAAAAGACATCAGTCCTGGCGCCAAGGCGCCAGGCTCATTGTGAGAGTGCATGGGTGCACTTACCTGATGCAGACCATGCTGCAGGATCCCGGCCTCCTTGAGGCCTGAAAGGAACTACTTTACCTGTGGGACTAATTTACCATCCGGGCGTGGTTGGGGAAGGATACATACCTGATTGGAGGAAGGATACATACCTGAAACTTCTTCCAAGGCTATTTAAACCCCACCCGAACAGCCACACGTGCTTCACGTTGTTCTGCATCTAGCAGCTGGACGCTCACCGTGTCTGCTCCTGCATCCTGACTTCTGCCACGCCTGCCAGCATCCTGGATCACCTGCAAAGGAAGAGAAGAAGAGAACAGAAGAAGGAAAAGCCCTTACCTGCTAAAACCGCATCCCGGAGACATCTCGCCGACAATCCTGAAAAGGAAGACTTTTATTTAAAAGCACATCGCGTCGATCGCTGCAGCGCCGCATTCCACTCACCTTTACAGGGCGCCTCCATGTTCAGCAGCGATCATCCGGATTCGCAGTCACGCCCCAGCGCCTAGGGAGAAAAAGACAAGAACAAAAGGTGAGAGAGAGAAGGGAATAAGGAAAGCTAAATCTCCATGTTATTAAGACTTACCAGTTGGTTCATTCCCTCTTCATTTCGGGTCCGCGCCGCATCCTGGCATTTCCGGACCCCGGCCCCTAAGGGGAAAAAAGAGACATCAGCGTTAATGAGCGAATGAAAGACATTACCAAAACGCTCATTAAAGACTTACCTGATTTCTACAAGGATTTCACCTTTCATCTCGGGTCGGTGCCTTTTCCCCGGCATTCCGTACCCCGGCCCCTATGGGGAAAAAGACACTAGCATTAGCGCATTAATGCATGGACACAAGGGGAATCTCTCATCAAAAAACTTACCTGGAAGCCAAGCAAGTTTGGTTCTCACCAATCCGAAAAGCCAGTGAAGTAACTGGATACCAACGCGCCCCTGCATCAGAAGCAGGATGGAGAGCTCGTCCTTCCAGACCCTAAGGTGAGACGCTACGGGGAATTAAAGAAGGGTTTCGAGGAGGGTGAGAGGGGAAAGTGGGAGGCCGATTGCATTACCCCGCAGACAGTTAATCCCCTATTTTTGCCTACAGAAGGGTACCTCTGCGAGCCAGACAGTCAAGATTTGGGGGGCCCGGTCCAGTCCGTCTTCCGAACCCTGCGCATCACCTTAGAAGAGGTCACAGCAGCGCAAACCAGGCCAGCGCCTCCGTGGGAGTCAGGTGAGCGTTACATGAGCGAGCAGCTAGGTGAATCTTTAGGGAATTAAAAACCAGTCCTGAATCTAACAAGTGTGTCAGGTACAACACAATGTGGGTAGGAGAGCAGTCAATCGGGTTGATGCCTGTTGTAATGCACCAGATGACAAAGCGTTTCCACTTACTGGAATAGCAATACTGGGTGTTAGGTTTCCTAGCTTCCCTAAGTATGTCCATGCATCTCTGAAGGAGTTGAAGGTGTCCGAACTCTATGACCTTAGGAGCCAGGCTGCTAAATTCAGAGTTTGCAGGCATGGGTGAAGTGTTTACCCTTTGTCCTGAGACAACATGTTGTACGGGTAGGGCAACTTCATAGGAGGGGAGAGGGACATCTCCATCAGATGAGAGAACCAGGGTTGGTGGGCCCACATGGGGGCCACCAATATCATATTGACTGGTTCCTGGTGCATCTTGTGCACAATCTTGTTGATTAGGGGAGTCGGGGGGGGGGGGGGGGGCGGGAAGCGTAAACAAATTTCCCTGAACATGTTATTCAGAGTCTGTTGGAGCGGTTCTGGGGATACCTGGAGGCGTAATCTAGGCATTGGGCACTCTCTTGAGTGGCGAACAAGTCGATCTCTGGGAAGCCCCATTCTGCAAAGACGTTGGAGATGATGACTTTGTGTAGGTGCCATTCGTACTCTGTGGGCAGTGGGAAATCTCTGCTTATCACGTCGGCTAGAAGGTTGAGTTCGCCGGGAACGTGTTGGGCCAGCAGGAACATCTTGTGTTTGAGAGTCCACATCCAAATGTTTTGGGACAGCTTGGATAGCCCTGGAGAGTGTGTGCCCCCCTGTTTGTTCAGGTAATACATGGCTGTGGTGCTGTCTGTCAAGATCAGAACCGTCTTCCCCTGTAGCTGTGTCTGAAAGGCCTTTTGTGCTTTGAATACTGCCAATAGCTCTAACAAGTTTATGTGGTTGGACGCTACTTGAAGGGACCACACTCCATGCGCTGTCTGCTGTAGCAGATGAGCCCCCCACCCGTGAGAGATGCGTCTGTCGTGAGAGTGGCTTCTACTGCAGGGGTGGGGAAGGTCTTCCCCTTCAAGAGGTTTTCCCTCGTCCCCCAATGCAGAGAGAGAACGAGGGCTGGCGAGACAACTATCAGATCCTCCCAAAATTATTTCTCCACCCTTGGATTTACTGCCTAGTCTGGGCTGGCGTGATCAAGTAAGGAGCCAGTCTCCTCTTGATAGAATTGAGAAGAGGTATGGCCTGGCTCTAGGGGGGCTTTTCTTTGAGGATATCTTCCACAAAGTCCTGTTCCGGTAAAGCCTCCTGGGTGACTATTTGAAAGTATTCAGCCACCTTCCTCAATATAGTGTTGGACGCCAACTGATCGCCCACTGGGGAAGCCTGGCGGGCCAGAGTGGAACGAGGGGAATCCAAACATAGGATATCAGGGTCGTGAGTTGGGAGTGCCCATGGTTCCATCTCACCCTGGTGACTGTCCTCCCAGTCTCCTGTGGGATCTGCCTGGTCATCCACAGTGTAGTTCTGTAGGAAGTTAGTATCCTCCTCCTCATCATAAATGTTCTGATAAGTGTCCATCTGGATCTCGTCTTCAGGATGGATGGGAGTGTAATCCTCCTGAGAAGGTCCTACTTTTTCTAGAAAATTTGAATCGGGCACAGAGGGAGGGTCCTCCGAGGTCACTTGGGGGTAGGTTGCTCTGAAAACGAGTCAAACTTCTCCAACCTGTCCATACAACCTTCGAATTTTTCTCTGGTCCATCTAGATGAACCAGAAGGGTGGAAAATGTTCATCTTCCTCGCTATGGCGCTGAAATTTGTCTCCAATAGCTCTAGACAAAGGCACAGAACTATCTTCGTAGTCCTCGCGAGCATCGGGGTGCTGAGGTGCGTCTTTCGACGTGTCCGCGGCCTGCTCCTTGGGCTTCGTCATCTCCTTAGACCTCTCCTTCAGCCCCACTGCCGAAGCAGCCATAGCGATGCTTTCGGAGAAGTTCGGCGAATTGGGGCGATGTGCCGGTTGACGAGGAGGCCTAGCGGTAGACTTTTCTCCCACCGGGGCCTTCGGGGCATCGGAGCATCAACTACGCATGCTTTGACGGCTGAATGTGGTTTGGAAGTAGCGCCCTTTTGTTTAGAAGGCCCAGTCGCAAGACGCTGCTGCAAATGCGGGGAAGGCCATTGATATTCAAGATCAGAGGATTCCGTTGAAATTTTCGGCAGTCCTGTTGGCGCTTTCACCCGTTTCGACAGTACTGTCGAAACTGGGTTTGGGGTTGTGTGTTTAGCGTGGCTTTGAGCTTGTACGCCCCTGTTGTCGGGTGTTATCCCTATAGCGTGACTCGCGTCAGGCCTAGCGGGGTCAGGGACGGGCGTGGCGGACATAGGAGTGTCCGTCATGAGGTTGTTGGCATCAGACATGGATGCCTGGTCATCACTAGTACCCCCGGCACTTTTGGCGGGTGCAGCAGTGGGTGAAGAAGATCCAGCCCACAACATGCCGCAGGCCGGCCACCGCTTAACGCGGTGCTCCTTAATCATTTTAGGGCACAGGAGCTTACAGGCCACGCACCGCGCTTCATCGTGGTCAAGGGGAAGACAATTATTGCACTTAGAGTGCTCGTCCTTCCAAGGATATGTGGCCCTGCAAGAGGGGCAAAACCTAAATGGTGTCCTTTCCATAGGCAAAGGCAATAAATGCGATGACCAGACCTAGATTGCAAAGAGGGGGAAAGAGGAGAGACATAGCTGAAAGGATATGGCCACCCTGACCCCACTCTCCCTACTGTGTAGGCCGCCCAGTGGGCCTGGCCACATGGACGGCTCTGCCAGCAGATCTTAGGCATCAAAAAGTCCACCGCAGTCTTCGGCGAAGTGCAGGAACCACCGTCGAAATTACTTAATGGGGTCATCGACAAAGTCGATAGACAAAGTGATAACGAAGCCTCTTATGAAAGAGCTCTGCATTTTGGGTACACTACACGTCACAATAGGGATAGTGTTACAGACACGCCTATGCCGACGTCCCCTTTGGTCCCTGAAAGACAAGATGCAATACTCTGTGGCGACCACTGGATGTCAGACTATATGCATAACATGTGATTCTAAGCAGAGTAACAAGCATCAGAAAAAAAGCTATCAGATGTACCAATGTAGGCTGCTTTATTCTGGCATTACATTTCAGGCTTCTCAGTATTTCTTGGGCTCAATTTCTTCCAACAGTTCTTAGCGCCTTTTAGGTTAAAGTTCTTCTCAGGGTCTTTAGAACCTCTTAGGCTCAGGTTCTCTGCTGCTTCTCAGGGTTTGTAACATATCAAGGCTGAAGGGTAAGGGGTGACTCAACAGCAGGTATAAGTTCACTTTCAGTATTTGTTTGGATATCATATCAACAAGCCACCTCAAATGCCATATCATATCACACAATATAAGAGGAATTTAAATGTTACTGGGTCCCACAATATGGTTATTAGGGTTTACAACAACTTCGGCTTTCGTTAGGTCCATGGAGCCTGTCATTTACTTTCTTCTGTAGGTCAGGTCTACCTCCTTAGCAGGAAATAGTTACTCTCAGCCTCTGGGATTTATAGTGGCATGCACGTTTCTTAACCTGGGGTTTGGTGGGGCCAGTATGGGAAATTGCATGGATGGTGAGACCGTAGGAGATTTTAATCTGCCACTTCTGAATGTAAAAAGCAAGTTCCACTATCCGGCATTGAAGGTCTTAGCTGGCAACCTGAGATCTCTCTATCCTCCTGAAGACCGACTTTCTAGTGATGCCCTCTCCCTTTTCTCTTTCTTTGGTCCACCTCTCTGCTCCATCCCATTTGTGTTTTGTCCTCTCTTCCCTCTGTCTCGCCATTGCGCTCTGATATGTTCTCTCCCTCCTACTAGTCTCTATCATCTTCACTCTGGCACCTTCCCTTTTTCTTCAGCTTCTCTCTCTCCCCCTTCACCTCTCCGCTTTCCATCTACTCATGTATTCGCTCCACGAACATCCTCTACTTTGTATCTGTATCCTTCCCAACTCCTCTATGCTTCTCTTTCTCTGCTCTGGTTTTCTCGCTCTACTTGCAGCCACTTTTGATATTCTCTTTTTACTCTCCCCCTGTTTTCCTCTATCTCTTCACCTCCACTCCACTGTCTCGCCTCTCATCTACTCCATTCTCCCACCTTCTCCATCTGCTCTCTTGTTGTCACTCCATTTCTCTCCTACTCCCTCTTTCTCATCTTTGCAGCACCACCATGCTATACCCTGCACTATACCCGGCACCTCTGAACTCCAATATCTAACTTCCACATCTACCCCTTTGCTCCAATCCTCTTTTCTAGTGGAGTGGAGCTGTGGCTGCATGGGATAATGTTGTGATACAAATAGCTGTGTAGGCACTGGGAGTATGTCCTGTCATTGGGTATACCTTGCTTAAACTACAGATACCCCAGCCTCGGTGTACTGTCTAGCGGACTGCAATGCAGTTCTCCTAGTCGTTGAACCCTTGTCTGCCATCTTGGAACTATTTGACTTGTGATTCCCTGTACAGGACATCTTCTGCAGAAACTGACACCTGCTGTGCACACAATTTTCAGGCTAACACTTACAGAATCCTAAGTGTGCGTATGTGCAGGGTCAATGACTTTTCATGCAAGTAGCGCCTAGGAACGTTTGTTCCTCTGCAATCCAGGTTTGGAGTATTCCTCATCACTCCGCGCATCTTCCTTGTCACTGTATCCTCACTGCCATGTTTCACTGAGGTACTGATGTTCTTCCTTCGTCTCAGTACTTGTTAAGGAGATGGAAGTGTGTTAAGGAGGTGGAAGTGTAGGGGGCTACAGGATCTTCTATGGGGTAAGAGGGTGAGGGAGGTTGTGAAGGGGTGGGTAAATACTGTGTTCTCCCTCGTGTGTCGTCTCTCGTTCCAAAGGGGGTTTCCCTCCCCATGTGATCCTCCCATGGTACACCACCCCCAGGGGGATTATTGAACTGTGGCAATACCGCCCTGGCTCTATGAGAAGGGGCCCCCACTATGGGAGAAGCGACCGCATCAAGGATTCGTCACACTAGGGAGGTGTGACTGACACCCAACAGGGGTGGTGTAATGTGGGAAGACCTCATGGGGATGGACTCCCGTTCTGGGGACAAGGACTATCACCTTGTGTACAGCCCGTTGAACATCACACCTGACGTTCCCCACCCCATCCCCCTCCATTCCAAGCCACTTCCTTGAGAGTAGACCAATGCATTACTGTAGTACTTGGGATACAACCAAAACAGAAAATATCAGGACAAAGTAGAGCACAGAAGACATGAAGATTACTAACAATGCTAGTACTGGCACGAGGTGGCCCGGAGGAGGCATAAATAGCAAGGTGTCAAAAGAAATAAGGGACTGGCAACAATGTATAAGAAGAAGTGATGGACTATAGAACTTGTCAAGCCCAGCCGGGAGAAGCAGCAGAGGCGGAGACTGTCACCTGCGGGCATTTCAAACCTGAATGACAGACCTGAGAAAGAGAAAAGCAGAAGATGCTGGGGAGCAGCTGAGAGAGTCCTCCAGGGGTCTCGCTGGAATGGACCCAGGGGCGAGACCGAGAAGAATCAGAGCTGAGCAAAGCTGCACAATGAGACGCTGTGGTGCAGCGAGAGCAGAGGAGTGCAGCCTGAAGAGCCAGAGAGACTAACCTCATTCCCAGGAAGCCCCAGTGACAGACCGAATCCTTAATGAAGGTAACGGGTTTTACGGGAGACCCAGCGGGGACACAAGGGTGCAAGCAGGGCAGGGTTAGGTGATTCTCCCTCGGCTCATGAGCAGTGATATGGCTGTTGGGCCAAAGAACGGTCAGCCATATGTCCAAACTAATTTTCCTCGTAGCAGTGGCATAGATAAGCCCACTGATCACCAGAGAAGGATCTGGCACCCTAATATAAGGGGAGCCAGCATCCAAGGACAACCTCCACATAGCAGTGGCAGAGAAAAGCCCACTGACCACCAGGCAAGGGTCTGGGACCCTAATATAAGTGAAGAAAGCATCTGGGGAATCTTCCTCGTAGCAGTCGCAGAGATAGGCCTACTGACCACCAGAGAAGGGTCTGGGACCCCAACATAAGTCACTGAGTACCCGAGGAAATCTTTCCCGTAGCAGTGGCAGAAATAAGTCAGCTGACCACCAGCAAGGGTCTGGGACCCCAACTTAAGTGAAATAAGCATTGGAGGAAAGTATCCTCCATGGCAGAGATAAGTCCGGGACCCCAACATCAGTGAAACAGACATCTGAGGAAACCTTCCTCATCGCAGGGCAGAGATAAGTCCACTGAAACCCAGAGAAGGATGTGGGACTTTGCTAATCCCGTGGGATAGTAGCAAAGTAAACATCAAGTTTGGATGTGGAATGGAGTGACAGAGTGGTCTATGTTGTTTGTGGCTCAGACTGTTGGCTGGAGTATTTTTTCAGTGGGTATACCCTGCAGGTGGAGATACATAGCAGGAGCTCTGCATCAACTTTAACAGCAGCAGAAACGCGCAGAGTGGAGTGACAGAGTGGTCTGTGGTGGTCAGAAGGTGTGCTGCGGGAGCAGCCGGCTCTGCTGGCTTCTCTCCTCCCTTCAGCAATTATGAGAAAAAACTGCATCAGCGATTTACATCTAGCAGTACTGGACCGTCATTCAACCTTAATAACTTTCTGAAGTGGAGGCGGCAAGTGACAGATAGCAGCAATCAACAGGAATACCTGATATTACGATTCCCTGTCCAATTGCTCCCGCAAATGACTTACGCATATGCTTTGAGGAGTAAAGCGGCAATGCCGGATTTAAACAAAGAGCGAAGGGCTTTAACCGCTGATATGGCTTCATCAGTCAGCTTGGTGTTCTTCTCTAAGGGAGACTCCCTTGTCAGTACCGGCGAAGCCAGCTCCCTCTCGAGACTGCTCGCTAATAGAACTGCCCACGCAATTACCTATTCAATTACCTTCAATGGCTGTGTTGGGCACTTGTAAAAGGAATGTAGTGATGGTGTCCACCCCAAAAATAACAGCATACATTTCCAAAAGCGACTTGCTACCGAGTGAATCTACTCAAACACATTCCAGGTTGGCAGATAATGACATAACAGACTCAGCAATGGTCCCTTCAAGGTTTCCTGGAGGCTGAATCCTCGATGAAGAATATTGTAAACTCGGCTCAGTTGACAGCCAGGCATCCTGAATACGAATAGCTGGACATTTTATCAGCAATATTGGAAAAAACTCTGCATTCTATGGCCCAGGCTGTATATCAAGATTGCCTGGCCATTCCTTTACTGTGGCTACCATCTATCGGCCACCTGGTCATATCTCCTCCTTCCTCTCTGTGTGGGCGGACCTCCCTTCTTCCTTCCGGGTCTCGACCATACAACTCCCAACTTCTCCTTCTTGGAGACTTTAACATCCACCTGGATGCCTCCTGTCCTTCTTCTGGACTCTTTTGCGACCTCTGCGACTCTCTCTCTCACTCTCTATTCTCCCCTCTGGCCCGACTCACTTAGCTTGGCACACTTGGGATGCTCTGATCTCTTCAGACCTTTCCCTCGCACCACTCCTCTCTCCTGGAGTGATCACCTTTCCTCCCAGCTCACCCTGTCTACTCCTCAGGCCAAGCCAACTCCAGCACTGCCACCTCAGCACTGCCACCTACCTTCTCGGTTATCAGACCCATGAAGCATGTGTAAGTTGAGACTTTCGCCGTCACTTTCTCACACCCCTCTCCCCCGTTGGCTGACTCATACCCTGACACAGCCTTTTCCATGCTCCACTCCGCTATATCTGACACTCTAGATGTTCTTGCCCCTGTCATGAGGATCCACTTGAAGCCCAAAGCCAAGTGAAACTCTTGGTATGACTCAGACCTCGTCACCCTTAAATGAAAGTGCAGGGTAGCTGAGAGGAAATGGCATGCTTCCGGTACACCCTCTGACAAACTGGCCTGCCGCCTGCTCCAAAGGCAATACCAGCTCTCTGTCCGCACCAAGAAGAGAGCCCACATCCAAGCCTGCGTCTCTGTGTCATCTAACAACTCGGCCAAATTCTTTAAAATCTGCAATGATCTGGCCAATCCTGCTGCAGTCTCTACCTCTCCGGTCCGCTCTCAGGCCCTCTGTATGGCACTGGCTTCTCATTCATCTCTAAGACTCAGGACATCCTGTCCTCTCGCTCTTCCTTTCCCCCTCTTCTCTCTACTCACTGCTCTTCCTTTGGCCCTTCTTCAGCCACCCCTCCTCCCTCCTTCTTCGCCTTTCCCCTGTTCTCCCCAGACAAGGTTTCTAGACAAGTATGATCTATGAAAGTCTCGTCAAAATTGGTTCACCCCTGTTCCTCCAAAACCATCAAGGACCACATTGACGCCCTGGCTCCTGCTCTGGCTGAGTTCTGCAACCACTCCTTCACCACTGGAGTCTTCCCCCCACCCCCAAAGCACTCCCTTGTGCACCCTCTTCTTAAGAAACCCTCTGCCGACCCTTCCTGTCCGGCTAACTATCGCCCAATCTCCATCACTCCTTTCCTTGGCCAACTCTTAGAAAAGCTGGTCATCTCCTAGCTTATTCTTCACACTGAAAATATGTTGGTCGCCTCCATGACCATTAGTCTGGCTTCAGAGCCACCAGAAGCACAGAAACTGCTCTCCTGAGCACCCGTGAAGACCTGCTCTCCAACCTTGATTCCAACACATTCTGTGTCCTCATTTTACTGCATCTCTCTTCTGCCTTTGACACGGTTAACCATGCCATCCTGCTCAACCGTGTCCGTATTAACCTGGGTATCACCTAGCCAGGGCCCGTATCACCGATCAGGCCCTGGCTTGGCTGACTTATTTCCTCTCCAATCAACCCTACCAGGTCCAATTGGGTCCTGCCTCTCCTGTATCTCTACCTCTACCTGTGGTGTTCCATATGGGTCTAACCTCGCTCCCTGGCTTTTCAGCTAATACCTGGCACTTCTTGCCTACCGCATTGCCGCTCTCTGCCCCAACTTTCAGTGCTATGCGGATGACACTCAACTCATTTTCAGGCTCCCTTCCACCACGCCAATGATCTCTGCCTTAATGCCAGTAAAACGGAGATTCTCCTCATCGGCACACTTACTCCCTTCTTTCCTGTCACTCTCTGGCCGGCCTCTCTTAGCCCTCTTCCTGCTCCCACCTGTTAGGCTAAAAACCTCTGGGTCATCTTCGACTCCACACTCTCCTCCTCTCCTCACATCTCTGACGTCTCTAAGAAGTCACACTAACATCTGCACCTCCTCAGTGGTATTCTTCCTTTCCTCTCCTTCCCCCAGAAGCTCACGGTCTCCAGAGCTCTGGTTCTCTCTAGGCTGGACTACTGTAACATTCTTAATCTCCCTGCCTCTACTCTCTGCCCTTGCAACTCATCTAAAACAGGACTGCGAGACTTGTCCTTGGCCTCAATCCCAGGGATCGTATCTCTCCAGGACTGAAATCCCTGCACTGGCTCCCCGTGGCGGCGAGGATTAAGTTCAAAACCCTCTGCATTGTCCACAAGGCCTTCTGGGGCCTGCGGCCTCAATACCTCCAACTCTCTCTTCCAAAAGATCTTCCTTCTCGAGTTCTTCACTCATCCGCCTCCAACTCCCTCAGGGTCCGTCGCTTCTCCAAGCAATAAGTTGGTGGTAGAT
This sequence comes from Ambystoma mexicanum, assembly GCF_040938575.1. NCBI lineage: Eukaryota > Metazoa > Chordata > Amphibia > Caudata > Ambystomatidae > Ambystoma > Ambystoma mexicanum. The sequence continues at coordinate 798,371,912 of NC_090926.1, read as the reverse complement.
CTCTTTCTTCTGCTGGGGCCTCCCTGCCTCTTTGAAACTTGAGGAGAACCATCTCCGGTTCTGGAAGCACCTCAAGACCTTCCTCTTTGCTTCTGCTTTCTCTCCTCCTCTCCCCTGCTGCTCTCCTGGCTGAAACTGAAACTGCACTGGTTATCTGGCTACCCTCTGTTCTCAGGCCAAGGTCTCCTCCCTGCCAGTTGCACTCCTGCACTGCCCCACCCCCCCGGCAACCCTTGCACTCGGTGACTGTTTCTGTATCCCTACAGCTCCCTACCAGCACTTGACACCTGATGTCTACACTTACCCGTGCACTTGCCACCAGCTGGCCGCAATTTTATTTATTGTCTTTATTTATTTTATTGTTTATCCTATGCACTGCACTGCTCCTGCCCCCTTTACCCCTGTACTTCTCCCCGTCATCTGGCCTAGTAAGATCGTTGTCTCTTGTCTTCCTTCTGTTCCCCCTCCCTTGCCTTGTTGTGCCTTGAAACACTTGTGTTTAGGCGCGTTATAAATGCCAAATCATATCATACATCACGGCAGCTCACCTAACTAAGCCTTTAGACCCGCCCATAATGACAAATAACGTTTCCAGTCAGGGGTCGATATGACCTGCGGCGATAATGCCAATGTCTGTCGCCAAACAGGTTGAGCTGGTGAATCCAATAGGGATTGACTGGTCCGAGATATACCAGCGAGAAGGGTCACTACAAACAAAGGGCAATTCTCTTCAGGCCCTGCAGGTGCAGGCTCCTTAACATGATAATTTCTTCACTGCAGGAATACCAAGAGGTGCTAATGGTGAATGAAGACCCCAAACAAACGTTTCCATTTTTCATCAAAGAAACAAAAACGCAGCGATGCTAAGAAAATCAAAAGAATCTAAAAATGAAAAGATCCCCATTAAATGGACTGCTACAGGCTCAAGAAAATTCCTACAAGCCTTGACCGCCTCTACCCTGGCTATTATTGATAGGCAGGCGTGGGAAAAAGTGAATAATTTGCAGCAGCAACAACTCTCCACTCAACATAAGTCAAGTGCTAATGAAGAAACACAATTATCATACTCAATGAACAAGAGAAGATGGAAGCGCTAATGGAACTCTCACAATACCCGATGGATTATTCTTCTAATCCCCTGATGAGAAGTTTGCAGCTGGTGTCTGCCACTATCCAACTGAAAACCCAGTGCTGGGGGTCCACCCCCAACAGTTGTGAAGGGTAATATCGACCCTTCACTCACTTCTGGGTGGGTTCCAGGGGGGGGGTAAGTTGCTTTACTCTAGAACAAAAAAGAAGGAGTCTTCATTTATTGTCTACACCCAAATTCTATAATGAAATAATGACCAAACTGACTGGTTTTGAATTTAAGGAAGAGTCAGAGTGCTTACTGTTGGAAAGACTTCCAATCTCTAATGAATTGATGATTATAAATAAATTAAATGTTTTTAAATTAATTGGTGCAGTACCATATTTACATAATATTCGATATGGTGGTAATGAACAAATTGAATTTGTCACAGAAGATAGATTGGACATAGTCTTTTTACATATAGGTTCAAAGCTGGTATTGAATTTTCTGCTACACGTGGCACACTTATTTTCGCTTATGAGCTATGAATTAAGAAAAGTGGCCAAAGTTAAATTTGTGGGGTCAGTTAGGCGACCTTCTTTGGGTCCCAGTGAAACTGCGCAGCCTAAATATTACAGCCCACTACAGATTACTAGGTCTAAGGACGAGATGTGCCCTTCACACCAAGTCGATCATTATGCTTGGTCTTGGTTGCCGGGAATGTTGTCTAATGGGAATACCAGAAACCAACTAGATTCTGGTCTACACAGTTTAGTGATGATGGTCTCCTGGAATACAAGAGGATGTTCCCATCTCCTCCAAATGGATAGTGTTGCCCTGTTGGGTAAGGACATTTTGTTGCTCCAGGAGACCTGTTTCACGACTGCTCCCATTATCAATGGCTTCTCAGTGGCCTTGGTTCCAGCTTTAAAATGTAAAAAAAAGATCAGCTCCAGGCCTGTTAACTGCAGAAAGAAATTATACTAGTATAACCCTCCAGGAATGGTTTGAGCCTAACCTTTATATTCAGGTGACTAAATTAATTTGGCCAGCTGTAGACACTTCAAGTAGGGGCCAGATAGACCTGTGTAATGTATACTGGAGCCCCCTCTTTATTTCAACCAACAGATTTTTAAAGTCACTGGGAAGGGTCATAGACCACTGCTTGAAAGATCAATCTATTGCCTCAATTATTATCGGGGCTGATTTTAATGTCACCTGTACTGAGCTGGATACTGATTTTCCAGCCCAGATAAAGAACCCAGCTGAATCTAGATCTCGAGACCTAAAGTTTTTGGTGGACTAGAGTATTCTAATAATGCTCAACGGTGCTCCCCGGCAAATCCCACCTGGAGACGAAACACCCAACAGGCCATAAATTATATATTCGTCTCTGTGAACTGTCTTCATAAGCTAGTGGACATGTCGGTTAACTTTATCCAAACCAGCGACCATGCTCTGCAGGTCTCTGGTTGGCAGCTTGTGTCAAGACTATCAATCTTCTCATCTATTTCTTGCGTATCACTTTCTTCGAACACCCCCTCCTCCTCGCCTGCTTCTTCTGACGAACTGCCTTGACTTTGTTCCTTCTTTCTTCGGTCTCTTCTTTTCTTTTTGAAGAGGTATGGTCTTCCCCGGAGGGAAGCCACAATGATGCCTTCGTAAAGGAGGCAGCAAAGGACCCTGTTTCGAGAGAGCCCTTATAGAGGAAAAAGCCAAATTGGCAGAAAACTCTCGTGGAGTGTGGAAAGCAGCCTCTGAAAACCGGTGGGGTATGCAGGTAAGTGTTTTCTATAGTGGTCAGAAGCGTGGGCGGTTCCAACTTCCTGATCAGTTCTGAAAAGTTCTTTACAGGTAATTTGGATCGGAGGACAACTCCAAGTTCTCCAAAGTGGAAGCAGACAGGGCGCCGTGGAGTCCGGAGCCACAGGTAAGCTGAATGCCGGAACGCAAAGGAGGTAAGCAAAGAAAGGAAAATAAAGGGCACCAGTAAAACGAAGAACCCGAACGGAGCAGAATAAGGGGAGAAAAAAAGAAGATTGCCGTAGAAAGCGGAAGCGAAAAGAAGGCAGGAATGGGTACGAGCGAAAATAGAAAGGCTGCGGATGAAACCCGGAAGGCCCAGGGAGCCATGAAACAGAAAGGTAGAAGAAAACGGGAAAGAAGGGCAGAACAAGGCTGAGAGCAAACACAAGCCTGGGAACCCAGAAGCGAAAGCGGTAGGGTTGCAATGCGAAGCGTTGCGGAAAGGGGCGTGGTTAAAAGGAAAAGTAAACAAACACAGACAAACAGCTAGAACGCTGCACCAGGAAATGAAAGAAAGAAACAGCACCACTCAATGGCAGAGAAACCACCAAGTACTCCATAGTCTCCATGAAGGCAGGCGCCTAACGCGCATGACAGTTTGGCCCGGAGTCGCCCCAGTGTGGTCGATATGAATCAAAGCTACAGGTGGCCCCAGAAAGAAATTGATTACGATGGGATGTCCAGAAATGAGAGAAATTTCACATTAGCTTGATCTCATTGTATAATAAAGCCTTGATGAATTGGGTTTGACCCAGGGGGGTGTATGTGGAGATAATGCAATTATTTACTACCAGTTCCGCTGATTCTACAAGAGTAGATTTTAATCATAAACATGTTTATGATACAAGAATAAAAATGCAAAAGCGTTTAATGAGAAGGGAAATTAGGAAACTGCAATATGGCTTTGTATCAGATAGATTTGGAAGATTAAACTTAGGTACAAATGTTGGTTGAGAGGCCAGAAAGTTGCCCAGTTACAATGGGACGCAGAGGCAGCAATGGCGTCTAAAAATACAGCCAAAAAATGGAGACTATTTAAAGTACAAGACATTCTTCAAATGGCACTGCAAAGGAATCCAATATCAAATGCATTATGGTAGCTCATTTCCAGCAATTGTTCCAGGATGAAGAGTATGAAAGAGAATGTAAAACTATATCTCCCTTTTGTAAATGGTCTTTGAAGAGTGATAAAGATGATGTTTTAGAAATAATAAATCGTATTAGTACCTCCAGAGCCCCTGGGCCGGACGGTCTGCCAAATGGCATGTTAAAAACAGGCAGAATTATGTGCAAATATTTTAATATGAATCTTTTAACAAATTTTAATCGCTCTCATGGACAGTAGCAATTGTTGTTCCCATCTTCAAAAAAGGGCGACTAATCATTACCAGCAAATTATCACCCTATAGCATTATTAGATCCAAAGGGCATGTTTTTGGGACATGCTACTTGCCAAATTGAATGAGTGGATTTTAGCTTAAAAGATATATGATTTTAATCAATCAGGTGTTGTGAAGGTAATAGGGACTTCTTTAAATGAATTGTTATTGTCCCTTTTTAAACAGAGCATTTCAATCTAAAATTCCCCTTGGCCTGACTTTTATTGATTTTAAATTGGCATTTGATAATGTCCCCCGAGGGGCTCTATGGAACAAGTTGAAATCTTGGGCTCGTCCGGATGAATTGTTGGAACTGATACAAGGTCTCTATACAAATACCTCGATTTGCATTCACCTTAATCAGCAAGGTGATTTATCTACTCCTATCCCAACTTTTAGAGGATTGAAGCAAAGCTGCCCCTTGTCTCCTGCCCCTTTTAATCTATTTATAGCAGATATTAACCTTTATTTGGAGAAAATCCATGCTTGGCCCCACGGGTGGCTAGTAGCACAGTCCAATGCAGATTACCGTGTATTGATAGAGCGGACTGCTATTGGGCTTCAATGCCAGTTGGATGCACTCTCGCAATATCTTCTACTCAATAGATTAAGAGAATTAACTAGAAGTACTTAGAAGGTGTATTTTGGAAGCACCTTCTGAACCTCCCAAAGAGTACTCCCATGCCATTAATTGGGTATGAATTGGGTCTGCTTTCATTGAGGGCAGTGGTTGGTTGGAAACAACTACCTTTCTTCAGGAAATGTCTGTTAGCAGATCCAACCTACTGATTTAGTAGAATAAAGGGAGTAATGTATATCAGCATAGATACACTAAGTTTGGAAGAAAGAATGTTTATTGATGAATGCTGACGCAGACATCTCTACAGATCTTTTGCTGTATAATGGTGGGAAAGCTAATTTTAAAATGTGGGTAGCAGACTGGCCGATGACTGAGTCTCTTAGTAAAAAGTATACAATATTTGAAAACTTTGAATAGGAGACTAAAGCCATTAACGTCTTTCCGAAGTATATGCATAAATTGCCTAGTGCCAAATGTAGAAATATCTTTCCAACCTTAGTGTGAGGAGGACCTATTAGATGAGAGGAGAGGGGAGAATGCATACACTAACTGTCTGACCATTGTAATCAGAAACATGTTGATGAAGGAGTCTGCTTCCTGGCCCCTACAAAGCCCTAACTGTGGGAATTCTTTTGAACGGAGTCTCAAAAGATTAACCAATGATTTTCCCCAGAAATGGAAGTTTTTGTAAAGTACTAGAAGGGAGAGCAAATAGATCTGAGGAACCTGACGATTCCTGGTCAAAGAGCCCTCTTGTAGCTTCAATTTCCCCACCAGATGAGGAGCAACTGGGTGTGTACTGTGCTGAATGCACCAACTGCAGATATCATTTGCAAGATAGCAAAGTTGAGGGAAAGGCCTGGTTAGTCAACAATGCAGTATTTCTATCTGTCACAATCAATCAGCATCCCTCAACTGAGCGAAGAAAGCCAGAACAATTGCCTTGTGCTTCAAGAAAAATATGCCCAAAGATAGTGTATCTATAGCTCCCCTCATATAATTCCACATCCTGTAATAGGTGAATTTACAGAGATAGGCGCATCCTGGTCCAGAAGAAAGCAGACATATATCAAGTTGTCCTTCATTAACCAGCAAAGGTTTCATATGATCGATTCCGAGGGCCAGTGACTCACCGAATGCACTTGCATTTCTTTCATATGCAGTCTTGCATATGGTAGCATGAGCATGCAAGAAGTTATTAAGCAAAAGACATTTTGAAATAAGATTGCAGCAACATGAGATGAAATGCAAATCTCCACATAGACTAAATCAATACCCTGAATCCTCGCCTGAAGAGGGAAGGCTCTGCATAGGCTGTGTTGCACATGAGCCCTACAAATTAATTCTGCTGGAAGGTTGGCAATGGTTGATTTTTTCCAACTGATTGACAGGCTCAGTGCATACATGAAAACCAACGTTGCCTGATGCTACTCGAAGCTGCCAGTGGCATATGTAGGGTTGTATGTGTATTCCCGATTTCTCAAGTTGACCGTCACTACTGTTATGCCCTCTTGTAGCTTCAATTTCCCCACCAGATGAGGAGCAACTGGGTGTGTACTGTGCTGAATGCACCAACTGCAGATATCATTTGCAAGATAGCAAAGTTGAGGGAAAGGCCTGGTTAGTCAACAATGCAGTATTTCTATCTGTCACAATCAATCAGCATCCCTCAACTGAGCGAAGAAAGCCAGAACAATTGCCTTGTGCTTCAAGAAAAATATGCCCAAAGATAGTGTATCTATAGCTCCCCTCATATAATTCCACATCCTGTAATAGGTGAATTTACAGAGATAGGCGCATCCTGGTCCAGAAGAAAGCAGACATATATCAAGTTGTCCTTCATTAACCAGCAAAGGTTTCATATGATCGATTCCGAGGGCCAGTGACTCACCGAATGCACTTGCATTTCTTTCATATGCAGTCTTGCATATGGTAGCATGAGCATGCAAGAAGTTATTAAGCAAAAGACATTTTGAAATAAGATTGCAGCAACATGAGATGAAATGCAAATCTCCACATAGACTAAATCAATACCCTGAATCCTCGCCTGAAGAGGGAAGGCTCTGCATAGGCTGTGTTGCACATGAGCCCTACAAATTAATTCTGCTGGAAGGTTGGCAATGGTTGATTTTTTCCAACTGATTGACAGGCTCAGTGCATACATGAAAACCAACGTTGCCTGATGCTACTCGAAGCTGCCAGTGGCATATGTAGGGTTGTATGTGTATTCCCGATTTCTCAAGTTGACCGTCACTACTGTTATGACCTTGGTGAAAACCCTAGAAGCAAAGCTCAAACCAAAGGGCAGGACTTTCAACTAAAACAAATGACTCTTCCTGGCGAAACAATGGAACCTACAATGTGCAGATCAGATCTTTGTGCGCATGTAAGAATCTTGATGTATGAATAAGCATCTTGTTGGCTTATCGCACATAGCCAATCTCCCAAGGAGGACTTGGGTGACCTTTGTCTCTTCTTTGGACATCCACTCGAAGAAGAGCCCTGTCTGTCCCTGTCGAGGTATGGGACTGACAACCTAACTTCTGAGTTAATGACAAAGAGGATTTAAGGGCAGGTCTTCTGATTACCAAACTTGGCTTCACTGCAAGTGTGTTAACATCTTCTAAGAAAATGTGTATTCAATGGAAGGATTAATAAGAATGATGCCATAGAAAGGTAATGCTCTGGTGTGTTGAAGCTGTGCAGCACCAAAGAAAGCTGCTCTCTTTCAGAGTTCTGTGCTCCAAGATGAAACCTTGAGACACTGAACTGTTTGGGGTACCAAGCATGCAGAGGCATGAGGAATGTGGAACTTTGAAAAATGACGAAACCACTATTCCCCGCTGAAAACTGATTTTGTCCATTCGGCACTGACAGAGCTGCTGCGGCGTTCAGAGGTGGCAGGATCAGGCCCAGCCAGAAACAATGCTGTAAGGAGAGGCAGCCCCCGAGGTGACAGTGATTTCACCCTCCACATCCTTGGCAGGGAACACAGCTCCTGGCACATGTCCACAGTACCAACCAGCACCTCCACTACACCAATGCCTATTAAGTAATTGGGTCACTGGCGGTCTGGAGCTGGTTAAGACAAGGCTTTATGTTTATTTTACTACTGTAGGCACATGAAGGTGGTACTTCATTTGCAGAATTTATGGAGAGGAGGAGCAGGAAAGACATGAATGATATTTTTCTGCTCTCGCTGTCATTTGACTAAAGGTGGTACAGCAGAGGCGGCCTTCCTAGGGTCTCCAGTTGCAGGCTATCTTGATTGAATCAGCATTTGCCTGCTGTAAATATACAGTACTATCTGAATAGACTTTTAACCCCATGCTTTGAAGGCTATTTCCTCTCTACCTGATTCTGTAAAAGAAGTTCAAGACGACGACTAGGGAACGGCCCTCAGCTAAGGTCGCTGAGCATTAAATCGATTGTGGAGGGGGATTGGAACCCATGGTAGATTTCCTATCTGGAGGGGCATAGAATGTAGCCTCAAGTCTTTTGTCACAAAGTGCAGGGCTTACCAGAACTCCTTAGCCTCCTGCAAACCACCCTGCTGCATGGGCTTGTGGACAACACTGCCACCAGAGCTTCTGTCCTTGATTGAACTGCATTTCCGCATCCTGAGTAGCTGGATCCACTGGCTGTCCTGCAGTTACATCAGATCAGCCCTTGTGTAATGAGTGGAGGATTGACAAGGTTGTTACGAAGGTTGTGGTGTTGATGGTGCAATGGGCAGAGGCTTGGGAGGCATCAGTGGCAGAGGTACACAGGTGAAAGATTAAGAGGCGAAGAGGACCCTAGGAGTAGCAGGCAGTGGCGGTGAAGGAGCAGAGGGAAGCTGCTGCATGGCGTCCCGGATGATATCCTTAAAAATGTTCTCATTGTGGAAGAAGTGAATAAACTGGAAATGCAATAAGCAGTGATGCTCCTGAGCCATATGAAGACTCTAGGACCTGGAAAAGGGAAATGCACTGGATGTCAAAGACTGGATGAGCTGTTCTGGCGAAGGAAGCGAAGTCTGTAAATCAATATAGTGGTGACCACTTAGTCAGGGAAATCCAGTCTCCCTTAATGATGGGGAGGACCACTCCACCATAGGCTTAAGCCCGGACAAAGTGGATGTCACCTCTACTTTGGACATTCAGTATGACAATGTCCAGAAAATTCTCTGAATCCTAAGAGAACAATAGTGCTGTGTCTAGTGGCTGTTTGACTGCTCCTGAATACAGGTTGTACACGCGGCTGCTAAGCTTTCTTCTGCAGTACTGCTTCTTTGCCATGTTCGAGGGAAGCTTTCACCCTTCTCATCTTGTTCAGTATGTGGGAAAAACAGGCAGTTTTGATAGTGTTTATTCAGTTATGTGTGTGAGATTAGCTTGCATCACCACTGTCCATCCTTTACCCTATTGAGGTACGCTTGTGCGGTTGCTCGTGATGTCATGTCTGTATCATGTAGGGAGGTTTTCACTGCTGCTACTAATGTTACACTATCCACAGTTTGACAGACGCCTGCCTTGCGGCTGCACATTTTGTTTCTGGGCTTTCACTGCTCTGCTATGGCTTTTCTGTATAGGAGAATGCCTTGTGGACTGCTTGGGGGATCTACCTGCCGAGGTCTATGCTTTTCCTCTCCTCTGTTTGAGAGAAGCTTGCATTGAGCTCAGTAAGTAGACACTTCTGGGTTGCACCTGTTGTGTAAGTGAGGGAAGCTTCCACTGCGTGTGTTTTGTCTGCGACCGAACCTCACATTAATGGTCACTGTTCAATAGTTGTGGGTTGTGTGTCACAGAGGTCTGTACTTCTGCGGTGTGAGCTGTGCTGAACATTGTGTGTGTGTGCGTGGAACATTTGCACTACTGCTGCACTGCATGCAACATACCTGTTTTTGGGTGAGGGAATCAAACTGGTGTCGGTTTTTAGACCTCTTAATTGGTGTCTGAAAGGAGATTGCACTGCTACTGGATGCATGGATCTTACTCTAAATGTAAAGAAAGCTTCGTAATCTTCCTTCACTGTGGTGTGGAAGGGAAGTTTGTGATGTGTGTTTGTCCGTGCTTTACCTGGTGGCTGTATTTGTGTGTGTGTGTGTAATTAGACTGTGCAGTACCAGTTTTATGCGTGTAGGAACCTTTAACTGCCACTGCCTACTATATGGTGTCAATTTTGTCAATTTTGTCAGTTTTAAAGTTGCTTGCATTGCTGCTGTTCCTGCTGCTGTTCCTGGAGTACCACAACCTGTGTTTTAAACCTCCCCTTGTTCATTTCTTTCATTCCCCTGCATGTACATTCTTACCTTTCCAGACACAGTGAGTGGAAACCCAGCAACGAACAGCACGTGTCGCGGGATCTTAAAATGTGCAATCTAGAAAACAGAAAATACCAGCTCAATAAAGGCCAGAACCTTGAGTAACACACAATACAAATCATCAGAGACACTTTATTCCGGTGACCAATACACATTAAAAGCATTATTTATTAAATAGAATACATTATTAATAAAAATTTAAAAGACAAGATAAAATGAACACAAAGGCATAAAATATTCCATATTAGTAATTGATGCGAGAATAACAGACCAGCGAGAGTTAAAATGGCTCTATGAACAGTTTGCGTCAAGTTTGCTGAAGATGAAACAATCTTAATCTTAGACCATGTCAATTCATAGAACTGTAATTCACAATCCGCCTCCCATTGTAATTCTGAAGACCATTTATAGATTGGAGGACTTTTATTTAATTTTTTATAGCAATTAAATTATTTGAATAAATAGATGTGCTCCATGTATGGAAGTCTGGTTGGATCCATAGTTAGTCTGTCCATACCCTCAGTATTTAAACTATCCAAACAGGCATTCATCTGATTAATATACTGATTAAATGCAACATTAGGGATAGAGAATTCTTCAAAGGTAAGTATATAAATTCCAGCAATAATTTGATTAATATATCTCACACCTTTGTTTAACCAAGATTTCTACAAAATGGATCTACCATTAATGGTTATATTTCTATTATACCTAAGAATGGAGACAAAGACTTTGACGGTCTATCTATACGAAAACATAGGATTTTTCTTAAATAAGAAAATGTCAAATAACTAGATTTAGAATAGAATAATCTTGATCGATGAAAAATATATATCATATCTTCAATATCATTCATATTTCACAATTACCTAATGTGAGGGGTCAGAAATGTGAGGCAGACAACTTGATAAAGGTTGTTCTTAAGATGCCATTTTATTAAATCAAAAGGTTGGATAAACGCCTCACTGTCCCCTACCGTGAAGAGGATTTCCTTGCCTATCAAAATAAACTAAAGGAAACACTCTAACAAAAGGACTCTGTGGCTCACTTGTACATACAACCAACTTATAAAAGGGATATATGGCAATTCAAATATAGCAGAAACAACTCTTCTTGTAACCAGGGTGAGATACTTTTCCCAGATTCAAAGCACGATTTTCAACCAAGAGTTCAACATTACGAAAGTTCCATTCTACAACAAAGTTCTGTTAACAATATTCTTCTAGCTCCAGAGTCTCTCACTTGGACTTCCCAACAGTTCAAAAGAAATAACTTTTTTTTTCTGCACTTGTATTAAAGAGATCCAGACAACTTCTTAGAAAACAAAGATACTTCCACAGTTCATCTTTAACAACAACAATGAATTCACAGTGGTTGGAAATAAAAAGAAAATGGTCTCTTCACAACAAAGAGTTCAACACATATTCTTCAAAGCTTTTAACCACACCACGCTACTTCAATGTCTTTTACCTGGTCCACTCACCTGCCAGCTCCACCACTACAAGATCCCTGCCCTGCTATAATCACCTGCCAGAACTAAAGACACTTCTAACACTACTACAAGTACTTCTATGGTCAAGTTTGCTTCATACAACTTTGTAAAGTCGTTTGACTTCCAACTACTTCAGTATTGACTACTTCTTTTGGCAAGACACGAAACACATTGGTGCTGTTTATTCCACACTTGTGATTGCCACAAGCAATGCAGGTTGTGCTCCTCCCCTTCTGAATGATTTCTATCAGAAGGGATGCTCTCCTGCCACTCTTGTGTTCCCAATAGTGCATCAACCAAATGCTGAAAATGGCTTTCTCCCACACTTGCTCTTCTTGGGCTTTGCCAATGCTTGTTTGGATCTTTTCCAATGATTACCCTCATCTCACTCTGGCCATAAGGTTCCCAATTAGCTTGTTTCTTTATTGCCCTCTCTTGGCTTTGGCAATGATGATTATTATTAGCTTATTTTAGTACGGCCCTCTTTTGGCTTTGGTAATACTGGTTCTTGTTAACTGGCTTTAGTATGCCCTTTCTGGACTTTGGCAATTGTTCATCCCTTTAGAAATATAACTGCAATCTTCGTGCCTGCTCCCACAGTTCTTCATCTGCCATTTTAGCTTCTTCGTATCAGTTCAGTATTTAAAGTTAGTACGCTTCTGCCCCCTTTAACTTCTTATCACAAGTTTGGTATTCCAAACTATTGTTTGAGGCTAGCAGACTATTACAGAGCATTCCAGGGTCATATAACAGAGGACTAACCGGGTGGTGCATACGCATCCGTTCGTTGTGCCTTCTGCTTCTTCCACTTTGCTCCACATGGTAAACTTCTTTTCTTTAGCTCCCGTGGCCCACGACAGTTGGTAGAGGAGCTTTCTTCGCTCCACAAACACTCTGGTGCTCGCCTGCCACCTACGCACGAATTACGCAGGGGAAAGCTTTTCCAACTCATGCTTCCCGCTGCGCCAGCTCTGCAGTCGGGGTCATCAAAATTAGAAAAGCTTTCCACAGCAGCGATTCCTGCTGCACACCCTCTGCATACAAAGCCTTTAGGTTTGGAGACTCTCAGGACCATCATCCGCTTTGGCAATAGAGGTGGCTATTCATCTCTGCTTTTCAGTTTCCTCTGCTGCCACTGAAGACACTCCACCTTATATCCCCCCTAATGGCCTGCACCTGAGCCTTTTATACGCACAAGACCCTCTCAGGTGTGGGTCCATTAGGATCACTGAATTGCACCTAGCAGTTTAGTGCCTCCATATCCCTCTTCCTCGTCCTAGTACTTTGGGGACTCAAGTCCCACAATGCCCAATGTGCAAATTACTTTTTTCTTTATGCATCTTGTTTTTAAATATTCTTATTGCACTTCTATTGTGAATTACGTTTTCAGGTAGAAATGTACAAGAAGTCGAAGATGATAATGTTCTGATTTCTATATTTAATGATCTTTTGTTTGCTACAAGAGTTCTTACTATTATTGATGTGGGCAACTTCATGAGGGGGAACTTTATGCCTAATAAATGAGTGATTAGAGTAAGTTTTGCAACCGTCAGACTGAATTGCTTTATAACAAGAAATCTCCCTCAAGACACCATCAATTTTAGCCACATACTAGAGCAGTTAATTAACCATGGTTGCCTAATGACATCAGGGTAAGTATAATTTGTTAAACCTTGCTTCCACAAAAAGGCTTTTTTTGAATTTTGAGAGACTTTAACATTGCACCTGTGCGTGATCATTACTTGATCAATCATGGATTATTTACATGTGACGCCACACGTGCATGCGGGTGATGACGTCATAGATATTTGCTGGTATATATAGTCGCAATTTTTCACATCAGAATAAGCTGCACTGAGAGAATGCATCTGTTCACTGCTGTTCTTCACCTCTACGGGACCACATTCACAAGTAAGTTACTCTTGACAATACAGACCTCACCTTTACCTGCAGGTCTTTTTTACTATTTTTACTTTAGTTTTTATGGTACACTATTCTAGGAATACTTACCCTTGCATTTTTAGATGTGCTGGGTCCTTCTTTTGACACAAATAAGACTGCAATCCCTCCTTAAATCACCTGAAAACACTGCAAACCTTCAGGAACTCAGATGGTAAGAATTTCAGGTCGCTTTGACACAAATTCTAACTCAGAAATCAATTTGAAATTTGAGTTTTGGTTATTGAAATCTAAAATCTTTTTCAGATGAATGAGAGTGTATTTCAAGATTGTATAACAGATTTGCAATATTGAACTGCTATTGGAACTACACTCAGACGCACTATGTGGACAACGTTGAAGGTCAGCCCATTTTTTGGCTTATTTTTACATAACTGGATGTTCTATAATCGACATGTCATTGATGTGAAAACAATTATGAACCAATACAAATTTTGACTATCCAGGATTAAAAGCCATGGTTTAAAATGTGAGGTAACCATCAAGATGATCAACATAGCATTTAGGCTGTAGACCTAAGGATGATTAAGCACTGGATTAGTCTTACTAAGAAAAATATTTGACCTGTTTGATCTTAATGATAAATGTTTTCCCAAGTAACAATGGTTATATATTTCAACAAAGGATGATATATTTATACAAACATTGGACTTATCAAGTTTTGTTTTCACTTTTTTGTTGATAGATTTGCGATTGCTCGCCCCTGATGAAGAGTTATACTTGAAACGCGTTCGGCTACATGTGTAATACATTTCTGTATTATTTGAAGTATTGAATGGTCATTTGAATCATTTGTTGGATTGTTTGTGTAGTCTGCAACAAATTGTTGATTGTTTAAAGACCCTTCATAAAACTGTATAAAATTATTTCTAAATTGTGAAGTAGTTAAGTAGGCACCTTGCATTCTGAATCCTTCTTTACCAATTTAGAATAACAGTTTGGCTCTCAGCCATAGACAGTGTGCAGGGAATGCGAGTTCCCTAAAAAGGAACTAATTGGTCTTCATTTGTTCACAACCTAGATGACAAGGTTGTAAGTTTCTCCCACGCACCTAGAAAAACATTGACAGTACACTTTAATTTCTGAAATCACAACTCTTGTGGGTTACCTTTTCTTGAAACTCTAGTTAGCTAGGTCTGCTTAGTGTCACCATAGGTTCTTCAAAGAAAACTCCATGGATTGGCATGAGGAATTTTTATTTAAAGAGATGTTTTACAGGAGGGGATAGTGGTTTCTTTACCCTGTTGCTTGCCACTTAACATATCTGTATTAAATCAGTATCTGTACCAAAACACTTCAATTATCACTTCAAACTAAAATCTGTGAAGGACTGAAACAGACTACGTCAATCACACTTATTTGAGGGCAGAATGGCTTATTAACAGAATAAAGTGAATGCCAATAGTAAACCATGGACGTAGTGATAAACAAATGAAACTATCCTGACGTGAGAAAGATTCATTCTCAGCTTTCTGAAACAACGCTAATGGTGCACAAATATCTCACATCATGTAGGCACAACCCCACAAGCCAAAGCGAATTTAGAAAAAATCCACCGTACAGGATCCTCACAGCCATTTCTGCCCTCATGTAAACTAAAAAAGATTTTAGTTACACTAAAGACATAGCAAGGTTAGACATCCCACTCAAATGTCACAGAGTTCCAGTGAATCACAGCCAGGATAGTTTGATTCCTGGTTCAGTTAGCTGCAGACCGCTCCTGCTCTGGTTCTAGTCTTCATAAGGCCGACCCAACATTTCCCCAGAAAGGATAACCACCATGATGATAAAGGCATGATGGGTAGGCTTTCCAAGGCATGAGAGGCAGATTCGATGGAAGTGCCCTTTAGACCAATGGGAAGTGTAGTTCTGGTGTACAATGTTCAACGGTGGACCCTCTCCGGGCTCCAGTACCAATCATCAGTGCATATGACCCTTTCTACTACCCTACTTCAGCACCCATTTTATCTCATGACTCTTTACCTTTCTGTATCGCATTCATACAGGGTCGGACTGGGCCATAGCATTGTCTCTGGCACCAATGGAAAAGTGGCCCACAGTTACAAATGGCAATGCATTCCTTTTGTGACACTGTTTGAATAGTAACCAAGAGGCGGCGGGTGCTTTTTTTGTGAAGGGCTGTGCAAATTTTGCATTTTCAAGAATATTTATTCAGTAACACTCGTCAACACTACTAGAAGCAGAGTGAATAAACTCATGAAAGCTGGCCCAAATTGGCCAAAACAGTGGCCCACTTTAACCAGAGAAACAGGCCCACAATAGCATTTTGTGTTTTTGGTTCGGCCCTGGGCCTATTGCCTTATAGGCCAGTCCGAGCCTGCATTCATCTGCTTAGTATTGGATGTTCCAGTCTTGGCATGGTCATTTCCCGGGCCACGCCTATAATATCAACAGCGACTGAATGTGTACACACACACACACACTCACACACACACGACGCGCATGTGCACCATGCCAATCTCTGCCTGAAATCAAGAGTGTCACAACGTTCCTGCTGTCCCCATGTGTTTCTACCCAGCCTGTGTGGTGCACACCATGGACCATGGTCACCGCCATGGGATCAACAGACAACGCGATACCATTGAAGTCATACAACTCTTTTTTTTTTAAAATATATGTTGTGTGTGGGGTAGGAGGTGGAGGGGTTGTGGGTAGAGGTGGGGTGAGCGGATGTGGGCTAGAGGAGGGCATTTAGGTGGAAAACAGATTCAGGAATATTGCATAAACGAAATGCAGAGGAATAAAGTGGCCAGGAAAAATAAACACAGAACCTTAAAAGTGTACAGTCATCTTTACTTTTGGTCATACAAAGCAAGTACTAGGCTTGACTGAGCCGCATGGGATGGGCTTAGGTAACACAATGAAAAGTCTGGGCCATCTCGGGTTCCTACTAGAACCATAGCCCACTGTCCTTCCCTCACTCTCTTGATTGGGTCTGCCTCCTTGGTGGGCAGTCAGTGACTCTGGGAATTGCAGTGTCCCAAAAAATCTCTTTCTTGTCTTTCCTGAGGAGGGGGCTGATGTTGTCATGGTCACTCATGTGTCCTCTTGGACTCTTGTAAGAGGTATACCCGACCTGGCTTCCGGGACCAGCTGCCAGGCAGCCAGCAGCTGGAGAGAGCCCAGGGAATAATCCGCTGTCTGCTCCTTATTGGATGTTCCCACTGCTCCAATAATCTGACCTGGTCTACATTCTATGGGCCTTACTTATAATTTTCCTCCACCACTTTATAAAGTTCCTTTTGGCCCAGGGTCTACGGGTCATCTACCCATCTCCTTTACTACCTCGCTGCTCTTGCTCTTTTCACCGCTTCGCAACGATTTCTCTTCCCCTCCTATTCCTCTCTACTTATTAATTCTTTAGTCTCTTGCTGTCCCCTTCTCCACTCGCTCTCCTGTTCTTTAATGCACACTCAGTGCACGATGTTTACAATCAGCTAATGCATTGAGTGTGTTCATTGGGAAGAATGGGGGATATTCTGTATCTGCTATTCTGACAATATATACTGCAAAAATGTGAGCGCTTATGTTATATGCAGTTGTGATATGGGGCCATAAATGTGTGAAGCGTTTAGTATAACTTGATGCAAAGATGCTGAGAAAACGTATGCGGCTGCCACAAAGGGCATCAAATGAATACATATATCTAGAATTTGAAATGAAAAGTGTAAAGTCATCCTATCTGAGCCAATATGTAATGATTTATGACCAACTGTGTAAACAGACTACGGACACAATAATGACACCGTTTATCCAAGCGTTTTTGAGGTTGGAAGGAGATTTAGGTTTTGGTACAATGGGCCTGCTTAAAGCTCTCAATGTAAAATGGATTGGAGGTCAAATCCATCCTACAGGTAAAATAGGATTGAAAAATTGGTTAAAAGCAAAATGGCAAGAAATAAGCTATGAGCAAAACATGATTGATTTGGCATTGAAATCTTATAGAGGCGAGTATTGTAAAATTAGAATGTCAAGGACATATACTCCAAAATACGTCACGGCATACTCAAGTTTAAAGACTTTTTCAAACCTATCTGATTTTAAAATTGAATAATTCCGAAGCATTAGAGACTACGGGTACCATGTGTGGTATGAGGTACGAAGATAGACAGTGTGGACTGTGTGGATGTGAGCTGATAGAGTCCATCCGCCATCTAATAGTAGAATGTGAAAATCTATGTAATCTGCATGATAAGTATCTGAAAAATTATAATATGGCTGATGTCCTAATGATAAATGAGATTTAGCAGAATTTTATGATTGGTGACGATATCAACTTAATTTTTTATATAACGTTCTTTTAGCGAAAGATTGTTGACATTATAAGATGTTTGATATATAATGGATGGCTATTAGTCAATTGAAAAGCTGGATTGGATGTTTTTATATTGATGTTATTTATGTTTTAACATGTTTTATTATGATGTGTTGTTTATGTATATACAAAGCCATGTGGCTAAAAGTATATTATCATTAAATAAATAAATAAATAAATATTCTTCTCCACTTCTACACTCTCTCTACTCTATCCATCTCCTTTCAACCTCCTCACTGCTACAGTACACTCTAACCTGCACTCTCTGACTCTCCTGCAGATCAGCACTTCAGCCCATAGCTCCCAACACTTCCAGCTGTGCCTCTTCCCTTTTATACACTTGACTGGTGGGACCTGGCCATGTATTTCTAAATCATTGCCAGTTGTTTGTGCATGGCAACCAGACAGGGGGGCAATGCCTTCCCAAAACGATCGGTTTTCTCAGATACTCCGAGCTGGGTGGCGTACTTTATTGCAACTCCCCATGCCAACATTTACCTTTAAGGTATTTAGCCTGGCTCCTGCATAACAACCACTGCGCCCTGCAGAGTGAGGTAAGCTGGTTCGGTGGGTGTGGCCGTGAGCTTGTCCCATCTTAACGTACAGGATGCATTATTGATAGAGAGCTCGCAGAGCCCCATTGTTGTGGGATCACAAACCTCTCCATTCTCCATTCCTCAGATTCTCTCTTCTGATCGTGTGTCACTGTATTCCTTAGTTTCACATCCACAAATTAAAAAGTGGTATGTTAATTAGTGGTAAGTTTCATAGTCATAGGAACATAGATAGGTATATGTAGATGGGAATAAAGTGTGGAGGGATGGGAAAGGGTTGGTAGCAAGGAGGTAGGGGAAGTATGGGTGTACGTGCATAAAAAGAAAAACCCATAATCAAATCTTCCAATGAGTAACGTATAAAAGTACCCTGTCACACAGAGGTCAGGTCACAGTAGGCTCTTAATGGTGGTGGGGAACTCTCTGCAAATTAGGCTAGTGATGGGATGGGTGACCCTGGGGATGTGGGGTAATTGTTGAGGCACTATACACTAGTCTACACTTTCCCACTTCGGCCATGAAGAAGTTGAGCTGGCCTTTACTTGCCATTTTTCAGGTTGGAAGCAGAGATAATTACAATACATTACATGGAGACTGGATGGATCCTGGCGACTACTGACTTGCATCCCTTTTGGATTTGACGCTGGATATCTTTAGTAAGGGGACATCTGGTGGTAGCCTGTTTGAAACCCCCGCCTGTCTCCAGCCCACAGGGGTTTGATATTGAGAATATCAGGGAGGTATGCAGTAATAATGAAATACATCACCCTCAGTCACTTTTTTTAAGCATTGCCTGACCCTAATAATGAAAGCATGAACAATAAGGGTTTGGAACACTAAAATATTGTGTTGTTCTTGTGCAATACTATTAGCAATAAAAACAACTATGCAAATATATTGACAGACATTATGAGCGCAAGTTATTTACCTATTTGAAACCTAAACATAGCCAGCCCGCTCCTGTACTCAGGGTTGTGTATCCCTACACTCTTGTATGTAACACAAATATAAGTATTATATAATGTGTGAAAGGAGCCAGTAATATTTTTACCAAAGAATTAATAGATATGATGCATTGAAACACATCCCATCATGTTTTTTGAATTGTGTAATAGACCTAAATCACAGTGTTAAATACTTGAGCCAGATCTTATTAGTCATGCCAGTCAGCGCGAAAGCATTTATAAGTGTTTCCTTATCAACAAATACAGATCAGTATGCTGTTAATCGATGGGTGCTTTCTTGCTGTGCTTTAATTTCAATGACGATCTGGATTTTTCTTTTGCAAGTTCTTTGACTCTCTGTGGTGTCTGGGAAGAAGGTTGATGGATTGTAAGAGGCATTGTTCTTTAAAGTTAATGTTTGTACTTGAAACATTCCCAGCGGTCTGAGTTTTTTCAAGCAGGCAGTTTTTGCGCCACAGTATAAACTGTACTTCAAGAAGTGTTTGTAGATGATCCAATTCTAGAGTTTCTGTAGTTTTAGTATCTGTTTTCTCCATCATCTTCACTGGCTCCAGCAAACAATATTTGAGGTCCTCCCAATGTGCTGCATGTAATTCTAAAATAAGGGTCCTTTTATTCATCGTTGCTTTGGAAACATCCATGCGTAGGAATACCTTGTGACCTTCATGAAGAAAGTTATTCTGCTTCTTCGCGTGTAGTAGCATTTGAGGTGTGTGTTTTTGTCTAAGAGGGCAAATGATAAAGTGACTGGGCTTACCAGGCTTTTCTTTTCCCGGCCGTCTGGTCCTTTGAATTTCGAGCAGGCAATCAAAGTCCATATGTAACTGCTTTGGGAACTATTTATTTCATGAACATTACTGGGTCTTTGTCGTCTAAATTTTGGGAAACACTGAAGAGGCAGATGTCGTCATTTCAGCAAAGATCTTCCAAATCTGTTAAGTCCATTGCTCAAACTGAACTTTATATTGTAGTTACTCAAGGCCTTTAATCCTTTTTTCTGTCATTAAGATTCTGTTAACCATACCAGCCTATTACCCAGAGTGCGATTTTAAGTAATCTTTTAAGGTCTGTAGAGTTGTGTGTGTGCCATGATTTTGAGGCTATCAATGAAATGAAGAATGGTTTGTAATGTTTCCTTTTGTACCACTAATATTTCCAAAATTAATTGTTCTATCAAAACATGTTGGTCCTCATTTTTTCTCTGGTATTTTCCCCACATATAGACTCTTTCAGATGTGATCAGAATGTGATATTCATTGGGCAGGTAATTAATTGGGTGTTAATCGGGACATAACAATTACATAATAGGTAACTGTCACAATTGGTAGGCATAGCAATGGGATAGTGGGATTGCATGAGAAGGCACCAAGATTCCTCACAAGTGATCTTGGCTATTTTCGCACCAGTCAAGAAACCTAAAATCACTGGCGAAAGACACACTAGTACTGCCTGGTTGTGTTTCTTAATATGCATTAAAATATTGCCTCTGAAAGTGGACGAACGAATGGAGGGTAAAACACGAATCATGAGTGTTGCCATAATCACAGTGATAATATCTGCAGACAATGAGATGGTAATGTCAGTCCCTTCAAGAGGGCTTCAGTAAAGGAAGTACACTTTCTTTATCCATGGACTTCATCAGCTGAGCCTTTCCACTTTTAGACAGCCTCTTCTTTGCATCTCTTTAAGTCTGATTTGACATACACAGTCATCCCAAGCACACATCGTGTAGCGCATGTCTCTTTTAGACGAGCTACATCTATTTGCGCCCTCACGTCTTGAGTGCTTATGAGGGGCTCCTCCAACACATAGTCACATGCCACCCCACGATCCACACAAAACACTGCCACATTCCGCTCAGGAAAGGAATTATAGAAAGCTGCTCACATGTTGGGATCTGCTTTCTTTCAGTGAGTCAATGCTTCTGTTCTACCGCTCATGCATATTTTGATTTATGTTAAATTATGCCATAATATGGGCACCTACTTGTGAGCTTTGTGATTGGTTGGGCATCTTGGCGGTCAATTGCCACCTCCAACTGATAACCTGAACTCGATGTGAAATCAATTGCCTAGCTGGCAGACTAAGACCACTGTTGTTTTGGAGGCACCTATGGACCAATGAGGGTGGCATTATTTACAAAGAAAATGCTAACATACCTCCTAAGCCATCAGAAAGCACTCCAACTTCCATGGGTTGCCTATTTGAACAATTACATTTTAATATATGTGTGGGCAAACTTTGGGGTAAGCCCCAGAAGATATCTAAAGCTGACAAGGGAACCCTGGTATACAAGTACTGGACTCACACTGAGGGAGGTGTCCAATCTAGAAAGGGCACGTTTTAGTGCAATAGTCACATCTTATATGTAATCTATATGTCTTCATGTGGGCATCCTTATCTAGACAGTGTCTACCTGGCATACATTAGGGTGGTTTATGCCAAATTCATGGTAGTTGTCCTCCAATTGACTGCTTGGACGATGTGGTGGGTGCCATCCAGCTCCTCCCCAGGCGTCTGCATCTGCACCGCATCCATTGAAAAGAGGTCACCCTTCTATTTCTTTTGCATGCTACATCCCATGCTCAGAAAGCTCTGGCCAAAACCCACGCACAAAGCCATGGGGATTAGGCCTGGGAAGGTAGTACTTAATGCATGCAGTTTAATCAGTCTACATTGCAACATTTGTACCCCTGGCATGGCAAAAACGACGAGTGCTCATTAATTCACACATGCATGATTGCTATTTAAAGTTTTGCTCTATTTGTCTTCTCATCCCCAAATTTCAATTTTGCAAATTGTGGATGTTGCCAATACTGTATCAAGTGTACAGGTGCTGTGCAGTGTACCATGGAAACCCCTTTGCCATTGTGGACAATCTGACTTTTTAACATGTGTTTTACTTTTTAATATAGGTTATCCTAAAATACTTTGATTTTACGGATTATGGACCCGGACTGAATTTTATTTTATGAATTGCACGTATTGTGTGTGGTGCCAGTAGCAGAACAGCAAAAAAAGTCGGCAGGTTTTTGGTATGCCAAAGTAGACAGACTACTGCGCATGAACGTCAATTTGTGGTAGCCAGGGGTAGTAGTTGTTACATCTGTTAATCCCTTTGGTACTGTTTATCTATCTCTGAGACCCTTGGCATTTTGGCAATGACACTTGGATATCAGAATTGCTTGATTGGTCTATAGAAAATTCCAGTGGCCAAAATGAAATCTGTTTGGTTTTGACATGTGAACTGTGTGCAATTCCATTCACCTTTTCAGAATTAAGACTGCATGCTGTCTGAGCCTCTCCCACAAGCCAGCACATCAGAGATTGGATCTTTGCATTATTATTAATCAGCAGCAGGCTTGGGGGAGGCAGCCAATCAACGGGCAAGGAACGCAGGCTGAATCTACTGGCTGCCATCTTCCCCCCCACCGTCCTTCCCCTTTTTTCTTTTTTCCCTCCTCCCCACTTACCTGATTGAGGCGATGGCAGATGCCGCCGGAGCAGCTGCTGCTGCTTCTGCTCTTGGTCCGTTGTGGCGCCATGGAAATGGAAGAGAGGTTCCGTATGGAGCCCCACCTTCCACATTCATGGCTGAAATCTTACTGAAGTATTTTCATTCAATGAACGGGAAATCCAATGCTCTCTGCACTCCAGGTTACCAGACTGCCAACCCGGGGTGCTAAGAGCGTTAAGACCCTCTCCGGCATGCCGGATCAGGCACTATCGACCCGTAGACCCACGTTAAACACCCTCGCTCCAGTCTTTAACACAGGTCCCAGGCCAACACCACCAGATCTGGTCAGCCGGATCATGTCATAATGCTTAATTAGCATCTCTTGGTGTGGGTGATGGCCAGCAAATCGGGAGGCTAGTAATGTGGGATGAAACTACCAATCTTGCCCGCGTTCCAAGCTGCCCGATGGCCGGTCGCTCCCGCCCGCCATCTTCCCCCCACTGTCCGTACCCTTTTTTTCCAAACCTGTCTCCCCACTAACTTGCTGCTGCTTCCGCTCCTGTTCTATTGTGGCTCTCATGGAAATGGAAGAGGGGTGCCGCCGTAAAATCCCTTTTGCCTAATTAGAGGGCTCATGCATCCCCCTGTATGGGTCTTTATGGGTTTGAAATCTGAGCCCTTGAGTGGACTTCTCACGGTCGGACAGAATGTTTGTTTGCTTCTGCCCTTCTCATTCATCCCCAAGACCCACATTCCCCAAGTCTTCCACTCAGCTTCAGCCCACATTTACCCGCATGCAGGACCATCACTGCTCCACACACCTCCTTGTTGGGCTGTAGCCAAGGCCGCCCAAGGAAAAAGGGAATAGACGACCAGTAGTTCACTCTCACATATTCTCAGTGGGCGGGATTATCTGTTTTTTCTTTAACATGAGAAGTGCCCACCACACAGTCTCTCAATTTAAACAAATTAAAAGATGTTATTAGAAGCACAAACACCACATGGGGATTCTAATAGGCATACACTCATTTCAGCTAGGGATTCTTGCACCTCACTCATTTGTCTCGGTTTGCTTGAACCTTTGCCTTGGTTTTCCGTGCCGCTACCATCTGCGAATCATGGGTGTGTGTGTGTGTGTGTCTGTGTAGTCTGTGTTTCAAATTGGTTGAAGTGTGACATTTTATGTCTTATGTGGGTACTTGATGGCCAACTGTGATTAAGCTTCTAGTGATGTTATCAGGTCCATTAGTCACATTTTAATCAATTGATAGCCCTGCTACGACGATTCAAACCTTTCCAATAGGGATCGCAGAAACTGGCATCAGGAAATCAAGTAACTCTATAACATTGGTATGGACATTATGGTCAAAAGACTGAATAAAGTAAAAGACTCAATAAAGACTAAACTGAATTACTGGTGGCACTTTATGGGTGAATACCAACTTTTTATTTTAAAAAAAACATGCCAGGGATTGCAGTGATTTTATTGGACGCCACTCAAAATGCTTTTTTAGTGAATTATAGAATGTGTTCTTCATGCATAAGACGTCCTGTCTACTTCACTAAAAAAGACTAGAGCTGTGTATTGAAGTTCAAAGGCACAGCTGTCTTTATGCGGGTTATGAGGACATGATCAAGATTAAAAAAGGAGCGGGGGAGGGGTAGTCATTACAATGGCCCTCATTAGGACCCTGGCGGATTTTTTCCGCCATCGGCGGACTTTTCCGCCATGGCGTAAAGTCCGTTTACGCCATGGCGGATGGCGGACTTACCGCCCCATTCCGAGGTTGGTGGGGCGGTAAGTCCCCATTGACCCATTTACCCTTCCCCATTCCCATTTCGGCCCCATAGGGCTCAATGGGAGTGGGGAAGGCGTTAATTACGCCACCGTACATTACGGTGGCGTAATTAACACCAAGGTCCCATAGCGCCATGGATTTCTCTGCCAGCAAAAAGCGGGCGTAGAAGTGACCATGGCGCTTTGGGAACTCGTAGTTGGCGGTAAGGGGTCGGCGCAGCTAACGCTGGCGTAGACCCCTTACCGCCAGGGTCCTAATGAGGCCCAATGTCCCCTGTTACCTGCATGAAATATAGAACATTTGGCAATTGCAGTTAGGTTACTGAGCACAGGTGCTTTGCCCACAAGGGAACCAACGAAAATGAGATAATATGCACTTAAGACCAAAAGTAACATCTTGCCACTTTGGCACAGGTGCTTGGCATATTTGAGCATCTACCACTATTGATATCCAGTTTAACCAACGTTTTTTCCCAATGCTCCCTCATTCGAGACCTCTTCAGAGACACAAACATCATGTGTGCCCCTTAGAAATCAAAACTAAGAGTCAGATTACACCACAGGCCCCGTTTCTCCATGCAAGTCTACTCCCACAACTGGTTGTGTGGCGTCAGTGGTTGGCGGCAGCAATTGTGTTACTTTCGTGGGGTACTGCTTGCTGTGGGGTTCTCCATACCAGGAAACGGCTGAGAGTGGGTGAATGTCAAATGCATAAGGTCATATATGGTCCCGTCTACTGCCTGCTTAAGAATGGTGACATTATAATTGCTAATATCAGCAATATTCAGTTTGTGAATAGGGCACACGAGCTGGGTGCTTGAAAGCTGTCATGCCACCTGAGCTGGCAGTGAGTGTCCTGGCTTTGCCAGGATTTGGTGGCTGATTTTGTGAGCTCATCTGTTGAGCATGAACACTGGTAGTGGGCTGGGCTGACATTAGGGAAGGCAAGTGATGGCAGTCAATGGTTGAAGCACACATAGTGGGTCATGGGGATGGGAGTGAGATACCCATCCCAGTTTCTTCCTCCATGGTTAGTCAGAGAAACTTGGGTAGGGGGTACTGCAGGTGGTGATCCCTGCTCAAACGAGCCAGTGGCACATGTATTGTATTATTTATATTTCTTTATGTATAATGATTCAAGATGATCTCAATTCAATATTTATTTTCAAAGAGAGCCACGATGACCGGGTTCAGCACAGTAATTTACCCTCAAGGGAACATGTGAAGCCTGCAACTTTTGGGCAACCCTCAGGTATAGCACTCCTGGAAGTCAGTTGGGAACAGTGGTCTGCTGGCTGCGTAGTGGTGTTAGTTGTGGTACTGTTGTGGGATGGATCAGAGAGGTAGGAAGGTGAAGGAAGACTTTTTTGCCCCTGTGTCCTTTCAGTAAAATTAGCATGTATAGAAGGAGGCTCACCCGCCACCCACATTTCCCTGGTGATAATGTTGACTATCACAACACTCTAAATGCACAGTGGAGAAGGTGGCATGCTCTTTTACTTCCATGAAGTCAAGACTCAAAGTTATGGAGGGGCACGTTAAGGGCATGGAAAAATGAGTACTTTGGGAACATGTGTATAATAAATGGAGGAGAAATTAATGGTATCTAATTGCCATACTGCGGACACAATGGCGACAGAGCGAATGGTGGACTCTATGTACATGCTTGATAAAAAGTCTGGGAGTTCCCATCAAAGTGGAGTGAATGGTGGGGGGATAGGATATTGGTGAGTTCTTCCTTGTCCAGAAGGTGTATCTCCTGCCTTTGAGGAATTCTGGCCCTCTGCTGGACTGGCGGAAGGTACAGTGGAGCTAATATTCTAGAATTAAGCGTGCAAATAAGAGCTGTTCAAGAGATTATCGATGATCAAACCTTTGGAGTGGCTGATGGATGAGCAGAGGATTTTGCTTTTCTGTTTATTCAGTGCTTCCTCGGTGGTCAAGAAACACACTATGTTCGAGATCTGAAAATCCTTGATGGACTTCAACGTGCTGGGCTCAGTGTGGTATCCGGGAATTTTCAAAATGTAGTGTGGGAAGGAAATATTTGCTGAGGCCGATGCAATGAGAGCCTTCGTCTGATAGAGTGATACAAACCAGAAAGTTTGGTCTTATTACTTTTACTTCATGTTTTGTGTCTTCTGTTTGATTTTTCTTCTATGTTCTATTTTGGGCATTCCCTGGATCATTATATGAGAGGTTTGAATCAATTTCATTAGGGCAGCTTTCAGGTGGGGTTTGACTGAGAGATCCACTGGACATGTATATATCTTGGGACTCTTGTTTGTGAACAATTTTGCTTTGGAATTTGTAATGTTTTCTGGCAGCTGTCCCACCTTTATCACTGGTCATCGACCCACGTCCCTTTTTTTAACCTCTCTTTTTCTTTGTCTCCCTAGTTTCTTTGGCTTCTTTCCCTTTTTGTCCATCCCTTTCTGTTTGACATGATATGACATTTATAACACGCCTATACACAAGTGTTTCAAGGCACTACGAGGCAAGGGAGGGTAAACAAATGGGGGACAAAGACAACGATCTTACTAGGCCTAGTGACATTGCGATCGTGCAAGTGCAAGGGAGAGGGGAGGGGGAAAGTGTCAGGGGAAGGCCAAGTGCGGGACACAGGATCAAAAACAAGTAGTGTGGTCAGCAGGTGGCAGTTCAAGGGTTAAGTGCAGACATCAAGTGTCTGATAAGTGCAGGTAAGGGGACTGTAGAGTTGCAGATGCAGACCCAAGTGCAAGGTTTGCTGCAAGGCAGTGCAGGTGTGCAACTGGGAGGGCAGGGACCCGGGCTCAAAGTTCAGAGGGTAGCCAGGTGACCAGTGCAGTGTCAAACAGGAAATCAGGAGGAAAGCGGAAGAGAGAAGGCAGAAGCAAAGAGGAAAGTCTTGAAATGCTTCCGGAACCAGAGATGGTTCTACTCAAGTTTCAGAGAGACAGGGAGTCTGTTCCAGAGGGAGGCGCCAGCCGAAGAGAGATCTGCCCCTGTTGATTGGAGAAGTGCCTAGCCCTCAAAGAGTTGGAGGTGGAGGAGCAAAGAGCTCGAGCAGGAAGATATTTCCAAAGAGAGAGTTAGAGGTATTGTGGTCCCAAGCCCTAGAAGGCCCTTTGGGCAATGCAAAGGGTCTTGAACTTGATCCTTGCAGCCACTGGGAGCCAATAGAGAGATTTCAGGGCTGGAGAGATACGATCCCTGGGCTTGAGGCCAAGGACAAGTCTTGCAGTCCTGTTCTGGGTGAGCTGTAGAGGCAGGCAGATTTAAAAAGAGGCTGTTTACAGTAGTCAAGCCTAGAGAGAACCAGAGCTCTGGAGACAGAGACCTTCTGGGGGAAGGAGATGAATGGAAGGCAACCTCTGAGGAGCTGCAGTTGGTAGTCTGACTTCTTAGAGACGTCAGAGATGTGAGGAGAGAAGGAGACTGAGGAGTCGAAGATGACCCTGAGGTTCTTAGCGTCACAGGTGGGAGCAGGAAAAGGGCCAAGGGGCGGCTGGCCAGAGAGTGGCAGGAAAAGAAGGTGCAAGTGTGCCAATGAGGAGGATCTCCGTTTTACCGGCATTCAGGCAGAGATCATTGGTGGCAGACAGAAAATCAGGTATAGGAGAAAAAAAGAGCCGGCAGAGGGGAGCCTATAAGCGAGCAGAGTGTCGTCCGCATAGCACTGAAGGTTGGAGCAAAGAGCAGCAATGTGGTGGGCGAGAGGTGCCAGGTATTGGTTGAATAACCAGGGAGAAAAGTTAGACCCCTCGGGAACACCACAGGTAGAGAGAAAGATAGAGGAGAGGAAGGACCCATGTTGGACCTGGGAGGGTCGGTCCGAGAGGAAAGAAGTCAGCCAGGCCAGAGCTTGATCAGTGATACCCAGGTTATCACAGAGCCGGCTGAGCAGGATGGCATGGTTGACCATGTCAAAGGCAGAAGAGAGATCAAGTAAGATGAGGACAGAGGGGAGAATAGCATCGAGGTTAGAGAGCAGGTCTTCACGGGTGTTCAGGAGAGCAGTTTCTGACTGACACACGCTTCAACTGACACACGCTTCATGGGTCGAATGACTGAGAAGGTGGGTGGCAGTGTGGGGGTTAGGTTGGCCTGAGGGGTAGAGAGAGAGAGAGGAGAGGAGAAAGTAGGAAGGAGGTGATCTGACCATGTGGCCGGTAGATAGTATCCACTGTGAGAGAGTGGCCAGGAGAGAGAGAGAAAGCCTACAGACCAGGCATTCGAAAGGAGGAGTAGGCCTGCATAGGAATTATAGAGACAGGAATCCACTCTAGGAAGATCAAGGCTACACCCCCACTGGAATGATTGGATCTGGGGCAGAGAGGATCTTGTAGCCATCAGGAAGGACAGTGTCAAAGCTTGTGACATAGCTGGCCATGAACCATGTCTCAGTGAGACCAAAGACATCAAGGTCTAGTTCTTCCAGGAGATGGCAGATGTCAGAGGAGTGTTTGACAGCTGAGTGAGAGTTAAGAGTGGCAAGGTGGAGAAGGTTTCCATCCTTGAAAGACTTCCAGGGAGGGGTACAAATCAGAGGTACTCCCCGTGGAAGTGTAGAAGGAGCCCGAGGGTGGGCAGAGGAGGTACGAGGAGAGGGCAAGGTAGCCGAGGAGGAGGAGGGCTTGATACTTTGGGGCTTGGTACTATATGTGTATGCCAGTTAGAGGGTGGTCATTTTTAATCAATCATGCACTGTGCAGTTAGGTACTGGTCTAATATATGGGATGAAGTACCCCACCCTTCTTTATAAGCCCCTTTGGTGGCAGCCTGGCTCCATGGACTACTGCAGTTGCAGTTCTAGGACTGGAGGCGCTGGTGAGTTTTTGAGAAACTCCTATTGCACCCTGCAGTGGCTCCATTCATTTACTGTGATAAAAAAAAGACAGGGGTTAGTTCCTTGAATACTAATAGGGGTTTTGAAAATACCATCTACTGGTATTGCAGGAAGCCTGTATCATGTATACACTTTACTGCACCTACCACTCATTATTAAGATATTAGTGCCACCGTTTTCTTTTTTTTTAATGTTTATTCGTTAAAAATAAATTCACCCTTAACAATACAGTTTGATGCAACACAATTAATATATAAAAGAAAAAAAGAACCAAAATAAAAAATTAAAGTAACAGATTCTCTAAATAAAACTGGCATAAAATCAACACCCATTCCTAATATTAGGGAAATAGTTCAAATTAATTTCTGTCCTAAATCCTTATTCATATTTAAGCTATACAAACAATTTACCACTCAAACCACCGTTGATGTTTTCAGACCAGTAATACAAGTTTCCCAGAAAGAATCCTGACCACTACTCTCACAGGCATCAAAAAATCTTTGAAAGTGCAAATACATCCTAGATCTAAATTGTGGGCATTCCACCAGCAAATGCCTCAATGTTTCTACCCTGTCTTCCTGTTGACAGAACCTACATTGAACCTCATTAACGGATACCACACTCCTCCTGGAGAGTATTTCTTGGTCAAAAGTTGGTTCCATCTGAAACAAATTAATACAGTTCTCATCTTGT
The DNA here is from genome assembly GCF_040938575.1 of Ambystoma mexicanum. Lineage (NCBI taxonomy): Eukaryota > Metazoa > Chordata > Amphibia > Caudata > Ambystomatidae > Ambystoma > Ambystoma mexicanum. The sequence continues at coordinate 798,341,685 of NC_090926.1, read as the reverse complement.
CACGAATCTAACCAAATAGGAGGGAAGATTCCCTCTACGCTTATGTTCAAATTGTAGGTGGGACAAAGAGGCATAACCATGCAGTCTTTCTGTATTATAGGACCAATCCTGGTCCATCAACTTGCGTTTCATCCTGTTTGGGTTGGATACCAGTTCATCAAAGGTAAGATCAAGATCATTCAATATTTGTTCACAGCGTGCTTTGATTTTCCCCGAAGTCTGGTCTTGCTCGTGGTTCATAATCTCGGCAAGATACCAATACAAGGTATTTCTACAGGGTTGCACACATTTCCCAAATAGTGACAAGGGTCGCCACCGACCCTTTGCTTATAATGAAGAAAGACTCAATTCATGCCTAATAATTGCTACTGGTAATGAGTTTGAAATACCCAGCACCTTACACCAAATCACACCTTCAATTAAATAGAGATAATCCAATACCCATTTGTCCAACAACTCAATACCATACAGAAGTTTGGGGCAGATCTTTCCTTTCGAAAAATGTGATAAACTGTTCAAATGAACATTTTTAAAAATGGTGCCTTGGTAATATTTGTAAATTTGGGTGCTTGCTAACTTCTAAGGAAATACACAGTTATTGAACACAATCATCCCATGTGATCACAACGAAAACAAGAATAACAAAAACTTTTTTCACGACCCTAACATAATAGCTTTTTTTACATGGGGGGTCCTCCCCAAGCCCCCAATTTCCCTAGGTCCATAACCCCACCCCAATCAACTCCCGACCCGTTTTATTCCCTTAGCCCACCCCATATATATTTTAAATTAAATAAATCTGTATTTTTTGTTATTTAAGGGTTGTTTCAAAAGTAGTTCATTATTCCAAATTCGTTTTTATCACTGTATATCAATAAAAGTTTCTTGCCAGAAAATACACATGAATTGAACATAAATATGCCCTAGCTAATGTGTGTTTCAATCTCCAAGATCTTCTTCAGGAGAAAATGGTCTGGAAATGAATACCGTTTGAACAATAAAGATGTTTTCAATGTTAGTCAAAAGTATAACTTCTTGGTGTGGCATACACCTCTATAATACGTTGTAATTCAGTGCGGAACCAATAGGATGGAACAACAAAATGGTTCTTTTAGTTCAACTTGGATGCATAATATCATATGATAAGATATATGCTATTTATAACGCACCTATGCACAAGTGTTTGCATGATTGGCAAGATGAGCGATTAAGCGCTTGAGGTGATGCTATGCACTCATGATTAAGCAGCCAAAATAACTGCTAACTTGACATCTATTTTTTCTAATATTTACTCAGGTTCCTCAAATGATCCTGCTTGTGCTATTTTATTCACGATAATATTGGTTCATAACAAGAATACAAAATAAATCCAATGGCTGCACTAGGCTTGTCTGGCCTCAACCTGTTAGAGCCCTTTTAAGTTAATTATAAATCTCAACAATAACCCTGTTGCGCCAATATAATCCACACATTAAAAAAATACACTCTGTCACAAGGACATACTTTTGGTTTTAGTTTTGAGCACGTTTATAATTGTTTTCTTTTCTCTTTTTCCTTTTTTTTCTTTCCGTTGAATAATTATGATAGTACTATCGGTTTTGATAATAAGGATAAGAAAACATACAATTTGATGTATTATTATCCTTGAAGAAGCTCACTAGCGGTCACATGCTAAGAATTGTGACCGCTAAGCGAAACATATGTTGGCATCGGCATTGTGTAATGTGCTGGAATCACACATTTAAGAGATGCTGTAATCATATGTTTAAGAGAGGTCATTCTACTTACAGTAAACTCTTGAATTCATCATGACATAGTGTATTTTCTTGATGGGTGGATTATACTGGCACAACAGGGTTATTGTTTAGATATATAATTAACTTGGCATCTAGTTAGTTTCTTTTTTAGGTATAAAGGTGCCTTGCAGTGCTGAGGTTTCGTAGTGGATGATTATGCAGTCTTTAAATATTATTGGCAGTTGAGTTACGGGAGCGTCTCCTAGTTGTAAGAACCAGTTTCAAAAAGGTTCAGCCCAGTCTGTAAACTCATTGGAAACTAAGCAGCTATGGTGCAGTGTTTCACTAGGAAAGCAGGGGAGCTGTGGCCCTGCACCCCGAGTCCCTAAAGTGAGTGATGGGTACTGATGGACTGCATTACATAGCACGTTAGGGCTGTGACTAAGCATTAGGGAGTTATCAGTTTGGCCTCGTCCCATGTAAGGAAGTATAGGTCGTCTTAGAAGTTTCTTAGGTTTTCAGGCTAGTAAGCCATTTCCTCTCTTGGCTTTCCCCTTTTCCTCAAAGTTCTGAGTTTGTAGAAAGAAGGGGTGTTCTTTAGAACAAGGGAGTCTGACCATAGGACTCCCATTAAGGTGAATAGAGCCTAGGCTGATGATGTACTGGGGAGCCTGGTGTATCCTCTCTATATCTTCTCTGGGCCCTAAATCGTGGACAGGGTTGTGGCACCCAGCCCCCAGGGTTACTCCATTTCTATCACCTGACACAAACCATGGGACTTCTTCTGTGGGGATACGTATAGATGAATAAAATGCACATATATGGATGTTTACAGAACCGTGTGCTAACTATACTGAAAACAAGGTTCTCTTCAGTTATATGGAGAAGGTAGTGCGTGCTGTGAGATGGGCTGCAAACAGTAGGGTAAGTGACATGTAATGGGTGTTGACGTACATGCAACAACTAGTGTACACGTGGGACCATGGGGGGGGGTCTAAGAAAGTCTCTTACCTTTCCTTTGCAAAAGGCCTTGACCTCTTCAACAGTGCACTCCTGCCCATCCTTCAGCTTAAGACAGGCACAGACCTCTTCTCCCATTCGTTCGTCATCTATGCCAACCACCTTGGGAAAGAGAAAAAGCCACGCATCAACCTTGTGGTATTTCATCTCCCAATGTATCCCCCTGTAATCAATTCTTCTTCCAAAATCAGCATACACAGGCAGGGTCTCCCGGTCTTATCCCCCACACCCGAAGTTGAAAATGTGCAGGTTAACATACACTCTACCAAAAGGTGCCCCCTGGGATATGGCACTGACAAGTACAGGGTTATGGGAAAGAGTGCGGCCCTTCTGTATTGTATATTGCTAAGCCAGTGTTAACAAAAAAACAAAATAATCGGGACAAGTGAAAAGTGGAATAAGTTAGTTCGTACTTTATGATATTACATGGCCACGATAGTGGCCATGTAGTTATGGTTAAGTTGCTGTTTCCATAGGAAGAGCACTTTTTGGGTGGCTTATAACTTCACCCTCCCTGGACGAATCCTCACCAAACTTTGCAAAAAAAGTATTTGGGTCACTCTGAATTTATTTGCAAATTTTGGTGAGGATTCGTCCAGGGGGGGCAAAGTTATAGGGGGGTCCCAAAACTTTTTTTTTCCCCCTTAGATATAATGGGGAAAAAACTTTGCTCACGCCTACAGCCCAAACCGCTGGACGGATTTACACCAAATTTGCAGCAGGAGCGGCGGCTTGGTCCCGAAAGCGTGCTTTGCTTTATTTGGTGTAAATCCGTCCAGTAGTTTTTAAAAAAATGACAAAAATGTAAGTGAAAAAAATTATTGATATCTGTGTTCGCTTCGCGGACACACTTCCCTGTTCGCTCCGCGGACAAGACGTTGATTGGGCAAGCAGCTTCCGTGATGTCCGCGGACATCTGACCTGCTCTCTCATTGGATGTGGTGAAAGCGTGCAGTGCGTCTGGCTTCAGAGACGCCCGCCATCTTTGTTCCTCCCATGAGAAGCTTTGCATCCCGCTTGCACAGTAAGTCCCCCACCCCCGCTCATGCCCGTGTCTGTCTCCTGTTCCTCCCACACCCCCCGCTCATGCCCCGTGTGTCCTTCTTTTCACCCCCACTCATGCTCTGTGTCTTCCCTTTTCCTCCAGCCCCCGCTCACGCCATCGGCACACGGTGGCCAGCGGAGGGCCGAGGAGCGGGATCTGCCGCCTGCACACAACGTCTTTCTCCCTCCTGCCCACCCCCCGCTCATGTCCGTGTGTCTTTCTCCCTCCCGCCCACCCCCCGCTCATGTCCGTGTGTCTTTCACCCTCCCGCCCACCCCCGCTCATGCCCCGTGTGTCTCTCCCATCCCCTGCTCATGTCCGTGTGTCTCTCCGCTTCCCACACACCCCGCTCATGCATCGTGTGTCTCTCTCCCGACCCCCGCTCTTTCCCCGTGTCTCTTTCCCCCTCACGCCCACCCCCTCTCTTGCCCTGTGTCTCTTTCTCCCTCCCGCCGACCCCCGCTCTTGCCCCGTTTGTCCCGTGTCTTTCCCCCTCCCGCCCACCCCCGCTCTTGCCCCATTTCTTTCCCCCTCCCGCCCACCTCCGCTCATGCCCCGTGTGTCTCTCCCCCTCCCGCTCATGCCCCATGTGTCTCTCTCCCTCCCCCACCCCCGCTCATGCCCCATGTGTCTCTCCCCATCCCCCCAACCCCTGCTCATGTCCCGTGTGTCTCTCTCCCACCCCCCGCGTGTGTCTCTCCCCCCATCCCCCGCTCATGCCCCGTGCGTGTCTCTCTCCCTCCCCCACCCCCCTCTCATGCCCCGTGTGTCTCTCTCCCTCCACCCTACCCCCCTCTCATGCCCCGTGTGTGTCTCTCTCCCTCCCCCCCACCCCCCGCTCATGCCCCGTGTGTCTCTCTCCCTCCCCCCACCCCCCTCTCATGCCCCATGTGTCTCTCGCCCTCCCCCTCACCCCCCACTCACGCCCCGTGTGTCTCTCTCCCCTTCCCCCCACCCCCCACTCACGCCCCGTGTGTCTCTCTCCCTCCCGCCCACCCCCTGCTCATGCCCCGTGTCTCTCTCTCCCTCCCGCCCACCCCCGCTCATGCCCCGTGTGCCTCTCTACCTCCCCCCACCCCCGCTCATGCCCCGTGTCTGTCTCCTGTTGCCCCCCACGTCCCCCGCTCATGCCCCGTGTCTCTCCTGTTGCCCCCCACCCCCGCTCATGCCCCGTGTCTGTCTCCTGTTCTCCCCACCCCCCGCTCATGCTCTGTGTCTGTCTCTTGTTCTCCCCACCCCCGCTCATGCTCCGTGTCTGTCTCCTGCCACCCCCACCCCCCGCTCATGCCCCGTGTCTGTCTCCTGTTGGCGCCACCCCCTGCTCATGCCCCGTGTCTGTCTCCTGTTGCCCCCCACCCCCCGCTCATGCCCCGTGTCTGTCTCCTGTTGCCCCCCACCCACCGCTCATGCCCCGTGTCTCTCTCCTGTTGCCCCCCACCCCCCGCTCATGCCCCGTGTCTCTCTCCTGTTGCCCCCCACCCCCCGCTCATGCCCAGTGTCTCTCTCCTGTTACCCCCCACCCCCCTCTCATGCCCCGTGTCTGTCTCCTGTACCCCCACCCCCCGCTCATGCCCCGTGTCTGTCTCCTGTTCTCCCCATCCCCGTCTCCTGTTCTCCCCATCCCTGCTCATGCCCTGTATCTGTCTCCTGTTCCCCCCATCCCCGCTCATGCCCCGTGTCTGTCTCCTGTTCTCCCCACCCCCCGCTCATGCCCCGTGTCTCTCTCCTGTTGGCCCCACCCCCGCTCATGCCCCGTGTCTGTCTCCTGTTGCCCCCACACCCCCCCGGTCATGCCCCGTGTCTCCCTCGTGTTCCCCCCACCCTCCGCTCATGCCCCGTGTCTCCCTCGTGTCCCCCCACCCCCCGCTCATGCCCCTTGTCTCTCTCTTTTCCCCCCCACCCCCGCTCATGTCCTGTGAGTGCCCTGTACCCCCCGCTCATGCCTCGTGTTCCTCCCCACCCCCTGCTCATACCCTGTGTCTCCCTCATATTCCCCCACCACCGCTCATGCCCCGTGTTTCCTTCCTTTTCCCCCCACCCCCTGCTCAAGCCCCGTTTGTACCCTTTTCCATCTCACCCCCCGCTCATGCCCATGTGTCTCCCCTGTTCCCTCCCACCCCCGCTCATGCCCTGTTGTGTTCTTTATACACCCCGCCTTCCCTTTCCATGGTGGCCATCTTGGTAAAAGATTTTCCTTCCTACACCGGGACGCCGCATGCATCCCTGTGTAGGAAGGAAAATCTTTGTTTTTTTTACCACCCGGCGTTCCCACTTTGAGGACATAAGATGTTAGTGGTCTTCATCTATTGAAAAGGATGTTATGGTGACGTTGCACTAATAAAACCCTTTGTTATGGTTCCAAGTAAAACCGAAAACCCTTAAAATTCGCCAGTTATGGTAAGCTAAGCAACCATAACTCGTGCCACCACCGTGCACTGCTAAGACTAACACCCAGGACATCAAAGATGACATCACAAATGTCCCTTTAACAAAGTTTTTCACTGAATTTATAATATATATATATATATATATATATATATATATATATATATATATATATATATATTCACTGAAAAAACGTTAAAATGCAGTTAAGCTGACAAGATGTAACAACAGAACCCTTGAAATTCAGCAGATGTGGCCAGCTTAACTCGGCACGCTCCCACTGATGTCCCCCATAATGTCATTTTGTATTCCATTGTGAAACTCTTCTCTTATATGTATGTGCTCATGGGCTTTGCAACGGGAAAGCTGGTCATGAATGTCAAGGGTTTTGATGGGTTAAATCTGGTCAACTTAACTGCACTTTAACAAAAGTTTTTTCAGTGAATTTCAAGGGTTTAGTTATACCATCTTTTTTTTATGGCCCGCTAGCCATATCCCTCAATATGTTTCTTTTACACCCACTATGTGGCCACCGCCTTCGGGCGTGGCCATTTTACATATCTTTTGGGCCCACTAGCCTGGGTCTTCGGCTATTTCTTTTGGACCCAGTAGGTGGCCACGGGCAAAAACCGTGGCCACGAGCAAAAGCCGGGCCACTATACACTATTCACACCATTCTTAATAACATTTTCATTACTTGATGAATTGTTCCAAAAATTTCCAATTTGAGTGGGGTCACTTGACTATCCCTTGGTTTAGAACTTTTTATCCAAATCCATCCAGCAACTCAAAAGGTTATTTGCCTCTATCAGCCTCCATGCTGCAAAGCAACAATACCGATATAAAGGGGGCAGACCGTTCTCTGTCAAATATTTAAAAAACCTCGATGCCTTTACCAAAAACCAGTTGCGAAAATCAAGTCAATGGTTTGTGCATACATTGTTTCTTATTTGGTCAAAATCTGCCTAGTGGTTTTCACGCTAAGGCTGTTAAATTGTTTCCTTGAGACGATGAATGCTAGTAGGCTGAAAACAGCATTTTAATGTTGTTTTAATAACTTTTACATTTTCTAATGAATCATTCCCAGAATGTTCAATTTAGTTGGGCTCTTGATAAAATGTTTGGAAAATGTCATCCAAATCCATCCAGCAAGTCAAATGTTATTAGCCTCGCTCAGGCTCTCTGCTGTGAAAAGTACCAAGGCCGATATAAAGGTTTTAAGGAGCAGGGAGCACCCCCTTCTCTGTCATCAAATATTTTAAAAGCTACTGGATGGATCTACCCCAAACCGGTTGGTGAATTGAAGTCAATGCGTTGTGCCCAAGTTGTTTCTCATTTGGTCCAAAACTGCCCAGTGGTTTTCGCACTACAACTGTTAAAAAACTGCACTTTCATTCTATGGGAAAATTAATTGTGTGAAACTGGTGTTTTGTTGTCTTAATAACCTTTACATTGTGATTTGATTTTGATTTTTTACATTTGTAACGTGCACCAAATGAACTGAACTGTATATTGGCGCAGATGACACAACTGACGGTAGATGGAAGAAGATCAAAACAGGCTCCCAGAAAACACAGGGCCGTCTACCTGAAAAGGAAGGTCTTCAGTGTCCGGCAAAATTGAGGAAGTGAGCTCATTGTTTTTAGAGATAATGGCAGGGAGTTCCACAGCCTGGGACCAAAAACTGAGAATCTTCTGTCGCCTTTAAATGCAAAAACCGAGTGAGAGATAGTCAGAAGATGGCTGTCACAGGATCGTAATTGTCTTGTTGGATAATATGGCTGCATTAGCTCTTGTAAATAGAGGGGAGCGATGCCATCGATACATTTGAAGACAATATAGGCTGTTTTGAATTTAATGAGATCATTGACTGATAGCCAATGCACCTCCCGATGAAATGGAGACACATGGTCAGCTTGCTGTCCGGTCATTTTGTCGACACATTTTTTTTTTATTTTTATATATATTTTTCAGGTTTTCATTTAGGAAAAAAAAGGGTTTTTAAGCAAAAAAAGGGGGTTGGATGGTGGGGGGACCCCCCCCAAAAAAGAAATGTGAAAATACAAAAAAAAATAAGTTCGACCATTTGTCTTTCGACCAAATTGAGTCGACCATTTGTCCTGTCGACCTTTTTTTTTTGACCAAATGACCAGTAACCGGTCAGCTTTTCTTAGCTTGAATATTAGTCTAACAGCCGCGTTTTATGCTTTCTGAAGCCGCTGAAGCTGTTTAGCGGGAATACCCAGCAGTTGACTATTGCAATAGTCTAAGTGGGCGCTGGTTAGTGCTCCTACCACAAATGCATGATCTTTTGTTGGTAAGTAGGGGAGTGCTCGGCGTAACAATGGGAAGACAAAATATACTGCCTTGATTTTAGCTCGCACCTGGGCTTCACTGCCCTGGTCTTCTTGCTACATACAGCCCAGGTTTTTGACTTTAGATACAAATTTGAGACTCTTGCCCAAAAGTGGCGGAATAGGCAGCTTCTTGGCTGCTGAGAACAGGTTTTTAGGTCCGAATAATACAAGTTCGGTTTTGGCAGCATTAAGTTGCAAATAGTTCTTGAACATCCAGCTGTCTACTTCTTCCAGGCATAGCCCTAATTTGCTAAATGCTTCCTGGAAATTAACAATTCGTACAAAGATCTGGGTGTTATCAGCATATGAGTGGAAATACAGCTCATAGCATCTCAAGATTTAAAGAAGGGGCCGAATATACAGATCGAACAGCAGTGTGGACAGGGAGGATCCCTGCGGAACCTCACAGTTCAAACAAATGAGGTCTGACAGGAACTCCCCCAATCTCACACGCTGTTGACGGTTGGTCGAAAAAGACCTAAACCAGTCTAGTGCTGAATCGGATACTCTTCCTATCTCATGTAGTCGTTCCTAGAGAACTTGATGGTTTACTGTGTCAAAGGCCGCGGACAAGTCCAACATAACCAGGAGTGTGAGCTCCCTTTGGTCCACGGCCTTTAACATTTCATCTTGTACTACTAGCAGGGCAGTCTCGGTTCCATATTTTGGTCGAAAACCAGATTGAAATGTGTCCAGTAATAGTTAATGTTCAACGAATCCTGGAGCTGGTTGGTAACAACCTTTTCGAGGACCTTGGATGGCCATGGCAGTCCTGCAATAGGACAGTAGTTTTGTAGTACCTCGACATCTAATGATGGCTTTTTCAATAGAGGTGACACAATTGAAAGTTTCAAACTCTCCGGGACAATCCTATTCTGTAATGACTTATTAACAAAAGTGGTAATGAAGGGGTGAGATCATGTGCCAGTTTTTTTGATTCATAAACTGGCAGAGGGGAGAGAGAGAGAGAGAGAGAGAGAGAGAGAGAGAGAGAGAGAGAGAGAGAGAGAGAGAGAGAGCAGTTTGAGGGGTGGGGGCTCTTGACAAATATTCTGTTTTGAAAATTACATCCAAATTCACCAAGCAAGTCAAAAGTTATTAGCAATATACATTTGGGGGAAAAATGGCTCCTTTTTAATTTCTGAAAATCCTGTCAGCCTCTCTGCTGCAATGCACCTTGGGAGATATAGCTACAGTTTTGGGAGAAGGGGATACCACCTTCTCCTTCAAATAGTTTAAAATCTACTAGATAAATAACAACAAAGTCCTTCCGGAAATCGAGTCAACGCTTTATGCCCAAGTAGTTTTGTACCTGGTCCCATTCTGTCCACCAGTTTTGGCTGATCACTTGACCAAAAATGTACCTTTTTCTCTATGGGAAAATGAATAGAAAGTTACAAAATGCTGTTTCGTCATAGTCCACGAAACAGCATTTTGTAACTTTCTATACTTTTTTATTTTTTAACAAATCTTGCCCAAAATTTCCAGGTGGGGTCGCCCGTGAGTACAATTTGTATTGCAAAATTACAGCTAAATCCATCATAGGAGTCGAATGTGCACACTTGGTGAGGTGATGGAGGGCAGGAAAGCATTTTTCTTCCCCGCCCGTTTTGCCGATATTCACGGCTATATCCAAGGCTACAAAGGACTACAGATAACCATGGGTATGAGTAGTTCTGTTCCCGCGGCTATATATTTTGGGGTGTCAGTGTTTCATTTCAAGTTATTTTTATAGGTATATCGACGTCTGCTGGTGGGGGGAGTGAAAAATCACTGGCTAGGTATTTGGGACTCTTATTTTGGCTGTGTGTTTCAGGCTTTTGTATATGTGAGACTTTGGAGAAAAAGAGAAGAAATTAGTTGAACAAAATTAATATAAAAAGGATCAATCTTATTCTATTTTTAGATGCCCCATACAATGTATTTTAGGTAGTGTGTTCTTACTTATGGTATTGTGGCTGTGGATTATTTACGTATTGCTCACTGCTTGCCTTATTTTCAGCAACTTTATATAAGTACATGCATAGTGTTGTAAAGTATTGTCCACTACATTTTTAAATAAATTATCAAATGGCAATGTAGATATACTTTTTATAATTTAGAATGCATATTTATATAGTAAATAAGTATTGCTGACTGCCGACAACTATCAGTGCCAATAGAAGTTTACATAATTCTTAGTTTTTAAGAAATGTAAATATTTCTTAAATTATAAAATGTCATTATCTACTTCTCATGCATGTAGGGGGCCAAATAAAGGATGCACACATATTTTGTACAAAGCATGGAAATTACATTTGTTAGGGTATTAGTGCAAATTCTGCTAAGTGTTAATATGTTTACACACAACGGTTTTTATTGTCTACCTATTATGTGAAATAGAATTATGACTTTACTTTAAAAAGATTAATACTCAAAATAATGTTAGACTGTTGGCATGCCTTCATTTATTTCTTTGTTAAGCTCAAGACAGTTAGGTTGCATGTCTTGGTTTTCTGGTTAAGGATGCATAAATTAATCTGTGAATTTGTCATAATTTAATATAAAAATAATGTGTGTACAATATTTTAACATAGCTTCATTTTAGTGAAATGGCTTTATTGGTGTACAAACTGTTGATGTTGTGGGCAAATAGTTTTAGAATTTGCTGATGCAAATCCCAGTTCATAGTTACCTAAATGGTTAGTACAGTTATATGATATGATATTTTATTTGTATCGCGCTTGTACAAAAGTGTTTCAGAACACGACTAGGCAAGGGAGGGGAACAGGGGAGAAACACAAAACAACAACGATCTTACTAGGACCAGTGACATTAAGAACGCGCAAGTGCATGGGAAAGGGAAAAAGTGCATTGAAAGGGGAGAGTGGAAAGTGCGGCGCACAGGAGAGCAGATAAATAAATAATAAATAAAAAGAAAAAGAAAATGGAGGCAATAAACAGTGGCAGTGCAGCTAGCAAGTGACAAAGTGTATGTTTATGGCAGCAGGCTGGGTAAATCTGATAAGTGGAGAAAAAGGGGGTGCTGTACAGGTTCAGATACAGTCCACCAGTGCAAGGGGTGGCCAGGAGGCAGTGCAGGAGGGCGGCAGGGTGAGCCGGTACCTGGGCCCAGGGGAAAGAGAGTGGCCAGGTGCACAGTGCCAAGAGAGCCGGTCTGCAGGAGAGAGGGGGAGAGAAGGCAGAAGCAAAGAGGAAGGTCTTGAGGTGCTTCCGGAACCGGAGATGGTTCTCCTCAAGTTGGTGATAATACTGCATTGTATTTCCTATACTGCACTGTAGCAGCTCTGTTTTAAAAAAAGGTGTCAGCTTTATTGAGTTTTCACAAGAAAAAGACAAAATACGAAGTAGAACATTAGGACCCCTAGTTACAAGAAAAAATCTTCAAAAATGACCTTTGCTCAACTCCTCAAACCCCCATCGCCTGCCCTCCACCCACTCCTAACCCCCCCCTCCATATTCATATTAACAAAGAAACGGCTCACACGTGCTCCATTATACTTCTTAAGGAGTCCATATTTTCTTGGGCAGGTGTAAATTCCAGTCGGTGCATAATGACCTAGTCATTGAGGTCGAGGGGTTGTGACTCCCCTCCCCACTGAGAAATTGTAGGTCGCTCATTCTACTTATGTGGCGTATTTATCATGAAAGTTGGACCATTCTATTTCCACCGACCCAGGGTCACCATGTATTGTCGTCTTTATGCTTTTTATCAAGTATAAGTTCCAGGCCGTGTTGATCCATTCTTTCTTACCGGGAGGGAGCTCTCTCTTCCAGTGTGCAGCCAGACCAGCCCTCCCCGCGAACAGCAGGCCATGCACTATTTTCAACAACCTTATGTATTTCCCTTCTTGCTCTTTGTAGACCCAACAGTATCAACATCGGTGTCTTCATCATCGTGATCCAATTCAAGGTCCTTAATCCAAATAATGACCTCATCCCAGAAGGACTGGACCATATCGTACCCCCACCACATATGCCAGTAGTCAGCCCTCGATCCACACTCACATCAACACATGGGGCTCACACTTTGGAACATTCTGGAAAGCCTCAACGGGTCGTATTGCCAACGGTGGAGCAATTTGATGACATGCAGTTTTCACTGGCAAGAGACTGATGTTTGGGAGGCTCCCCGGCATATCCTTTGCCATGTCCGAGGTGGAATTTCCATCTCAAGATCTCCCTCCATCGCTGTGTCAACCTATCTACGGGTTCCATTCTCGTGTCCACCAGGGCTCTGTATAATGGGCCGATCAGCCCTTTGGAACCAGTTGCGGTGTCTAGGATCTTCTCAAAGGGTGCAAGGTCCCTCTGGATTTTCCCTTTCCAAATCTCCCTCGTCAACACTCCCTTCAATTGTAGGTACGAGAAGACAGAGTGTACCCATACAAAGAACCTCTTCCAGCTCAAGTATCGTGATGAACCTATTGTCCCTCCACAATTGAGTAACCCTTTCAAGGCACGCCTCATGCCAGCCCTGAAACCTCTCTGGATTTGGAATGGCATCCCTTATCCCCGGCACCCACAAGTGACCCAGTGGTGAAGGCCACGTTGTGACGCCGCCCAGACCGGCTGCTTGTCACCAGATGCTCCAAATAGTACCCAGAATGGGGCGACTCATCCTCCGTAGGAGTTTCGACCTAGAAATCCACAACCATTCCCCAACTGTGGCCAGCTGTAAGTGGTATTTGCCAAGACCCACCAATTGCAAATCTTCCCACCGTCTGAGATGTGGAAAAGAATTCTAAGCTAGGCAGCTTTATAGTATAATTGTATGTCTGGGAGACCGACACCCCCCAGTCCTTTGGAACTCACTGCAACGTTGGAGACCCTCGGTTTGTTCCCCTGCCAGAGAAATTGTGTGACAGTGCCACTGGTTCTTTTAAAGTAGGGGTCAGGTATCTGTATTGGGAGCATCTGGAAAAGGTAAAGTTACTTGGGGAGTATTACCATTTTAATCGCGTTCAGCCTACCCATCCATGAGACAGTAAGCTCATTCCATTTTGCTAGGTCCGTCGTCAGTCCAGTCATCAGAGGAGGGAAATGTGCCTCGTATAGATCCTTCAGTTCTCTAGTGACAGAAATGCCCGGATACCTCAGCGTGCCCGTACTGACCCTCATGCCCAGGGATAAGAATCGGTCCAAGTCACTTTTCCTGCTTCTGTCCAAGGGGAAAAGGACCGACTTGCCTGTGTTTATTTTGAACCCTGCCATGCAGCCATGTTCTTCAATCACACCTACCGCAGCCAGCATCGAAGTCAGCGGATTTACCACATGCAGGAGTATGTCATCTGCGTGGAGTGTCAGTTTATAAGTCTCCCCCCCTACACCCAGCCCTTCTACTTGTGGGTCCCTTCTCAGCTTGTGGGCCAGGGATTCTAACGAGAGCACAAAAAGAGCAAGGGGGAAAGCAGGCAACCCTGCCTTCTCCCCCTCGCCAAGTTAGACCACTTTGAGTTTCCCCCATTAACTGCCACGCAGTCCCTAGAGGAGTAATACATTGCCATGATACCACTCAGAGGTTTCTTGCCCACCCCTATCTTTGTAAGGACCGCCTCTAGGAAATCCCATTCCACCCTGTTGAAGGCCTTGTCAGCGTCCATAGAGAGGAGAGTGGGGTCACCATGCATGCACTGAGCTCCGTTAATCAGGTGGAGTGCCTTTTTGATAGTGTCCGAACCCTGTCTCTCCGGGATAAACCCCACTTGATCAGAGTGGACAAGCTTCGGTAAGTGCACCTCCAGCCTATCCGCCAGGACCCTAGTATAAATCTTGGCATTTATGTTTAGGAGTGAAATTAGGTGATATGGGCTGCAGGACATGGGGTCTCTACCCTCCTTATGCATCACTGTGACGAGTACCTGGATGAAAGAATCCGGTGCTTTCCCCGTTTCCATAATGTCGTTAAAGAGTTGTGTCAAAAAGGGGAGCTGGTCTGACTAAAAGGTTTTATAGAAACCCAGGGAGAAACCGTCGTCTCCCGTTGCTTTCCCCAGTCGTTGGCGCTATATGGCGTTCTTAATTTCCTCACCAGTAATTAAGGCATACATGGCACCCGATTCGTCGCTCGACAGGAAGGGTAAAGAAGTCCCTTGAGATACGCCTCAACTTCTCCTTCGACGGTCCCCCATTCACTTCTGTATAAATTCTCGTAGAACGAGGCGACTGCCTCTTGGATCCCATGCACTGTACCCTCCATATTCCCCTATCTTCCCTCGACCTCGGAGACTCATGTCTCTGCCCTTTGTCCCCATAATCTCACGGCCGGCAGGGCATCCACCTTATCACCTTTCTCGTAGAATTTCTGTTTCAGAAACTGCAGGATGCAAATTATCCTCCCCTCCTCTAGCAATTTCAGCTTCTCTCTCAGGCCCCTCGCCTCCAGAATACAGTCTCTCTATTAGTGGGAGAGGACTGAGCGAGCCTCTCCGGGTCACCTATTTTGTCCCTTAGCCCTTTCTCTACAAGAGTACGTTCCGTCTTCTTGCAGGCCCCCTCCATGTGGCTTTGCCGCGTCCCATACCGTCCCCTACCTCACCTACCCCATATCCTTGATGACGAAGAATTCCTTAATGTCATTCTCAAATTCTTCTTTAAAGACTGGGTCCTTCCACAGCGACTCATTACACCTCCGTTTGGAGTTTTTAGGGCACAGACCTTCTCAATTAATGTCTACTGACACCATGTCATGGTCTGACCATGAAACCGGGTGAATTCCTGAATCCCCTGCCACCTCCCATAGGTCCCTATATATTTACAGGTAATTTATTCTCGTGAGAGTACGGTGTGGAGCGGAATATAAAGTGAAACCCCTCACCCGTGGGTGGAAATATCGCCAAATGTCCCTCAACCCATGTAACCCCATAGCCGTTCTCAGCTCACCATCTCCTTGTTTCTGAGATTCCCGTTCCCCTTCATGTCTGGCCTATCAAAACTCACATCCATCCAAACGTTGAAGTCACCTCCTAGGATAAGATGCCCCTGGCCTTTGCCCTCTGCTTTTCTTTGCAGGAATCTTTTCTGACCCTGGTTTGGAGCGTATATCATTGAGAAGGTGAACCTTATTCTCTTGATCAGGCCCGAGATCAGCATAGCCCTCCCTTCTGCATCAGACCATACGTTCGTCACTTTCATTCGGAGCCTTTTCCGGATCGATCCCCAATATTCTGCTCAGACAAGGCCACAAGGGATCCTCCGCTCGTCTCCTCCTTGGTATCTAGTTTCCTGGATGAATAAGACGTCGATCCCAGTCCTTCTGAATTCCCTTGCAACCAAGGACCTATTGGTGGCGGTGTTGAGCCCCTTCACGTTCAGTGTGCATACACGCAGACTGTCACCTCTCAGTCATGTCCAATCCCAACGCCCGTAGTTAATCTCAGAACAACAGCGGACTCCAATTATCTAAAAAGCACATTTCCCCAGGTGAACAGAACATGAGCCAACATGTGTAATCTGAAACCCCTCTACCTCCCTTTCCCCCCTCCAATCCCTGTAGTGCTTGACCCCTCCCAGTTAGCAACACTATGCGAGTCTGAACCACCAAACAAGCCCGAAACCTAGGCCTCTCTCTAGACACCTCGAACTTGGGTGCCCCCACCCTAGCCCACAAACCTAAACAAATATAATGCAAACCTGATGTCCTAAGACATTTCTTAAGCCCACTGAACAAACCTCAGAGACCACTTACAACCCTTGAAGTGTCAAACTGTCACCCCCCTCAGGTGACCCCAATCAGACCAGGCAATAGGTAAAGTTTCCTTAAGCCACCTTCGTGCCACCTCATTGTTGTTCTCAGGATGTATAGGGAGAGGGGGGTTTAACTTCATGAATTTCCTTGAGCCTGGAATTCTTCTCCTCTTTGGTGCCTTAATGCGCCATCCTCTGTCTCCTTCGTTCTCACCCTGAGGACCCGGGGCCAGGTCCCCCTCAGCGAGTAGTTACTGTGTAGCTCTGATTATTTCTTCCTCCATCACAACCCTGTGCCTTTGCCCCTATGAAATCGAAAACGGGGATCCCCATCTGTACCGTACCCCTTTCCCGTTCAACCACTTTGTCAAGGGTGTAGACAGCTTTTCGTGAGGGTCAAAGAGGACAGGTCCTGAAAGATGGCAATTCTCGCTGAACCCAGTTGCACCGCCCCCCTGGCCTTCACCTTTTCAAAGATCTTGAGCCTATCAGGGGAATTGTGGAAGCGTGCCAGAACTTATCTCGGGCCTCCTGACGGACCCCCAGCCCTATGGACTCTTGATTTTTGTTTCGCCGATTGAGTCATCTTCAAATAGGAGTTTTGGAATCTCATGTATCTTTTTCCTGAGGTCTCTTTCCATCTCCCCTTCTTTTTCTGGGACCCCAAAGAACCAGAGGTTATTTCTCCTCTCCTGATTCTCAAAAATACCAATTTTTAAAACCATTTCAGCTTCCTTTCTCTCCAGTTCGCCCATCCTTACGTCTATTTGGGTCTCCAAGGAGTCCAGGGATGATTGGTTATGTTCCACCTCCTGCAGCCTCTCCTCTATTTTATCCAGTCTGACATTAGTTTTGTCGTCTTTCCCTCCGATATCTGCCCTCATAGCTCTAATGCCCTCCATAATCGAGGCAACGTCTCTCTGTGTCGCCATAGAGTCTTCACTTCTGGCCGCCATCGCCCTCTCTTTGTTGTTGTCTGCCCCTTCAGGCCTGCTCAGGTATGCAAATTCAGCAAGCTGAGATCTGGGGACCATGCAGGTCTGCCCAGATAGTGAACCACTGCGGAGCAGGTCATCCTCAGGCACCAGGTTTCCCGAGGAGAGAGGGTCTGAATAACACCCGACAGTCTATCCGATCTCAGACGTAGCATTGCGGGGAGGCAAGACACTATTTTGCACCCAGTCAGGGTCCCTGGGGCCTGTACAAATCCAAGGTCACGGGGCCAGGCGGCTCTCCGAATGTGTGTCCCTCGCCTGTGGTATTAGGTAACCTTCTTCCTCCAGTTTGTCACTCCCTTGTGGTGGCTGGGCAGGCTGGCACACGCACCAAGCACGGGGGCCACACAACTCCACTCCAGCCCTCAACCGAGGTCCCAATTCCCCAGGGGTTTCACTGGGACTCAGTCTGCCTCCTCAGTCTCTTCAGGTCCCCTGTGTCCAGATCCGGAGAGGTGGGCACACGCCCCTGCCCAGTGGGCCCTCACCTTGCTCTGCGCCTCTCCAGGTGGCTTAATGTTGGCTCTGGTCCCTGGCTCGGGCCGCCCCCTCAGTAGGCGGGCCAAAGGTGTTAAGGATCAACCAAGTGCTCTGTCTTCGTCGCCACCCCAGAAAGAAAGTCAGATGGGATCTGGGGCCCGGCTGGGCGGAGCGGGCACCCTCCACAGGTCTGGGGTGCCCCCTTGCAGAAACTTTATGGTCCTTCGTCTCCTCTTTGTGCCGGCATCAATCAGCCCAGGGTCGTCCCTCACTGCCCAGGCTATCCCCCACCACGGGCCGCTGGGGGCCCTGGCTCAAAGTGGGCTGAGGGGCACACAGCCTCAGATCTCCACGTCGGCGTTCAGGCCAACCCTTGCTGTCTCCTTCCAGGCCCCTGAGCGGGGCAGAGTCACTTCAATGCTGATGGGGGGTGGTGGGGACGGGCACCACATATGGTCCTGCGTGTCGGGGGTAGACACCGTCCTCCTCCTCACCTCTGACCCCCTCCTGTCCTAGGAGGGGTCCAGGAGCTGGGTGGGCCACGTCCTTGTTGGGAACACCAAGTCGGAGTCTCTGCGTCCCTGGCCTTCTCTCCTTACTTTTGATTTTGTTAGAGGGGAGCTGCATCTCCTCTTCGCAGACAGCAATTTCTTCTCGACTTCAGGCTGAATGGAGCCCACCGGCTCAGACGTCCACCACTGGGGTCACCTTGGCATGCGCGCCCCCTGGCGGCTAGCTCTTAGTTTTTTAACGTGTTATTTTCTGAATGGTATTTATTTTATAAAATTACTTACATTTTAAATTTACATATTTTATGTACATACACCTGTAGAAAGTGAGATAGTGTATAAGTGTAGAATTAGTATATGTATATATAATTATTGTTAAATAGTTAAAATAACTGAAGAGCGGTTTTTCTTCTCTCCAACAAGAGGTTTTTTTCCTCTATAGTATGATTAATAAATACAACCTGGTAATGGTTGTGTACTGGGAATACAATCAGTATTCACTTGGTACCATTATGAAAATATATATATGTTTTTATTTTGTTATAAACTACATTTCATTTTGTTGAATAAAGGTATATGGTAAGTTATTTGATCAATATGATGTATACATCTATAATGCAGATATGTACAGAAACAGAGTTGTATATTTTTTTTAATATTATTTTTTAGCCGCGGCTACAGCCTCAGCCAATGAACTGCAGGATTTTGGTTACGCGGCTAAAGCGAGCAATGACTGTGGTGCTTTTATTTGCGGCTAAACTGCTTCACCTGTTAGCAGTGCAACCGCGGCTACAAACAATTGGGGGATTTTGATGACTGCAACTGCATAAATAAATTACAATAGATATTGTAACATATTTTTCTAGTTTGCGTTCAATTTTATCTATATTTATACCTTAAAAGGTGGCCCTTAAAAGGGCTGTTTTGGGGGATGGAAAGAGTGGGGTGGAATAGGTGAGGAAAACACATAAGGATGAAACATATAACAGAGGGAATTAAAATAAAAAACATATTTGTTTTTGTATTTTTTTTACGTTTTAGAAAAAAGGGGGAAATAAATTGCATTGTTTGTGGCAACTCCCTCAACTAACCATTTCAGGCATTTTTTACACATGACATGCATCATGGAAAGATCTGGAGTCGGTAAAGTAAGAGTCTGTGCAGTTGACAACACTGAGGCTTCATTTCCAGTTGTTGATGTTGTTACACTGGTGGATGATGGTGCTGATGTCGGTCGACGCAAGGAATGGGACTCATGCATTTTTATTTTATGATGTTTGTGTGCTTTTCAATACTTATCATCAACATCATCCCAGAGGACTCACCCTAGATGATTTATCATAATAGATGTTCCGAGTCTTTGAGAAGGAACATTAGAAGGACCACAGCGTAGAGTTTTGTTGCAGATTGTGCAAAGTACCTCCTCTGCCTCTTTTCGGTAAAAGTGTTTTTTGACTTGAAAGAAACGCCAACTGTCTGCAGTGGTTTTCATTCCAGTTACCTTCTTCCTCAGTGGCGATGGATTCGGAGCCCAAACAATAACGTCATCATCACTACTGCTACTCTCGTGGTTGGACATGCTGGAATGTCCAACGGGAAGAAAACTGTAAAATAATAGAAATGACAGCACAAAAAAGACAATGGGCCTCATTACGAGTGTGGCGGTCCGGAATCAAGGGTGCCTGTAAACTGACCAGGTGCCCTTGTTTCTGGACCGCCTTAACTATGAGTCTGCCTGCTGGGGCCACTGCACCCAACAGGTCTGAAACCTGCTGGACGCGACGGCCCCGGTAGGCAGAGTTGCCATGGAAGCACCAGCACTGTTAGCAATGGAATAAGTGACTTTAATTTGGAACACCAAGTGAACCTCGATCCACGTTTTGAACTGCCTCTGTTTTGAGAACCTGAACCAGAGGGTGTCATCCTGTTTACAGGGGCCGCCTCACTCTGTGCTGTCCAACGTGGGAAGGAGAGCTGACTCAGCCACATTGATTCTTTATGTTATAACACTGACTTTCCTTTGCATACATATTCCGCTTTACACACTTTTTGTATAGGCCATTTTGATTTAACAGACTGACTAGGACTGTATTTTCTTTATGATTTGAGGGCAAAGTCTACTCCCATCTTAGCTAGAGGACAGAGTAGGAGTTTCTCCAAACTCCAAAAAGATAATAAAGGTTTTGAAATTTGTAATTCTTGTGTCAGTGTCTTACTTGTGATACCATGCCTCCCTTACAACCCTCTCTTGTCTTTATTATAGCTCATAGGAACTGCTTGGTTTGGCTTGGAACGAGGTTTGATTTTGTCTCGTTGATTGAAAACCCCAATTGGAAAAGAAGGTTGATAGTTCTTTGGGTATTTTGCTTGCAAATTTGAGGGGATTCCCCTTTTATCAGCCAGTCTCCCAGATAGGGGTAGCCAGTCTCCCAGATAGGGGTACACTGGGATAGATTGTCTGCATAAGTGTGCTTCCAGTACCGCTAATACTTTGGTGAATACGCCTGCAGCTGAGGCTATGCCGAAGGGGAGCACGTTGAACTGTAGTGTTGATTTGGTATTTTGAAGCGCAGAAATGTTCTGTGCACCGGGAACATTGAAATATAAAAGTATGGATCTTTTATATCCAATGTTGCCATGTAGTCCCCCAGTTTTAGCAGGGGGATTATCTCTTGTAGCGTAATGCAGGACATTTGTCGCTTGATATATGTATTTGCAGAACGCAGGTCTAGGGCAGGGCGCATTGTAAGGTCTTTCTTTGGTACAAAGAAGTCTGTTGAACAGATACCCTTGTTTACCTGGTTTGCCGGGACAATTTCTATAGCGTTCTTTTCCAGCAGTGTCTTGAACTCTTCTAGTAGAATGCGTTGTTCCTCCTTGCTTGTCTCTGTCTTGGCGGTGGTTGGATGTCTCTGTATGAGCTCTATACAATAGCCTCCCGCCACAATGGATTGTACCCACTTGTCTGAGGTGATCCTCCTCCCATGCGTGGGTAAATTGAGAAATGCGGCCTCCTACTGGAGAGGCATGGGAGGGAACGTGGAGCAAGGGCCTCTTTGAACAAAGGGTTTGTTCGCTGTCCCAGGGATTTAAGAGTATCGTAGTCTTATTTAGCACTTTTCAGTGCGTCTTCGACTGCTTTGCCAAATAAGGCATTTGTTTCGATTGGAATACTGAGTAGGGTGGCTTGAGTTTCCAGCATGAAGCCGGATTGTCTTAAACTTGCATGGCACTTAATAAGAGTACCCTCTGCTACTATATGGCCTACATTATCTGCTGCGTCCAGATTATTTTTCTGGATGCAGTTGGACACCTGCTTACCCTCAGCCACTGTGGTCAGGAGCTGTGATTTGAAAGGGTCTGCGATGGAGTCTGTAGCATTTCATCCCATTTATGGCAGTTGTAACTCGCCAAGGAGTGGTGTTATTATCTATTCTTGCTTGGTATTCAGCCGAGGAAGCTACTTTCATGCCCAGTGTATATATCTTTTTGCTCTCCTTATCAGGAGGGCCTCGGCAGAGGCTAAGGGCGTGCCCACCCTCTTTCTTGTGGTAGTTGCGATGAGAGTCAGGCTTTAATTGACCCCTGATGTATAAGGGTTTGGAGGGGGCTATCCTGAACTTTTTCTCAATACAGGGGTTGACTGCCCTTGTAAGGTTGGGGGTGAGTAGAGAAGGTTGATGCGCCTCTGGATGGACTGCAGGACTGGTATAAACTGTGCTGCAGACTTTTGATCCCAAAGGATGCCTTCTAAAAAGTCTTTGTCCACCTGTGCCTCTTGTGTATCAATCTTGAAATATTCGGCAGCCCTTAGGAGGAGCTTGTTGTACTGCAGTTGATTATCCACTGGGGAGTCAGCCACGGGTTGGTCATGGTGGTACGGAGATTGTATGATGTAGATGTCCTCATCATTATAATACCGGTCTGTGTCATATAGGTCCCCTAGTGAACCAGGATCTTGAGAGCCTGAAGTGTCAACGTAATAGAGGTCCTGGGAAGTGTCTGCGATGTGCTGGGTGGTGTCTAGTTGTGGTATTTTGGCAGCAGGTTCATCTTTAGCTTCCTCCCCTTGTGAGGGCCCTTCGAGGTTGGACAGTTGATCAGAGTGGCGATCAAAGAAGTCCACTAAGCATGACATTCTTTGCATTTTGTCAAACTTTTCATGGGTCCATTATGTGGAGCTTGGAAAACCTGAGGTAACAGGGGTAGAGATGCACTCTGATGTACAGGGTTGTTTATGCTGCATCGCCCCTGAAAGGATGTCCATAGAGAGAGAAAGGGCTCCTTAGATTTTGAAAGGATTCAGAGAGTATGGGCATCGAAATATTTTAATTTTCCGATGCCTTGGACTTAAGTAAAGTGTCTGGGACATTTTTTAATAAGCTCCCTCATTTTGGAGCTATTGGAAAGGGCCGCCAAAGCGTCTTTCGATGCATGTTCTCCAGTACCTTAGGGTTTGTCAGGTTTATTTGAGGTGTCGGGAACAGACTTTGACGTCTGTTTTGGGGGCCTGTCAAGTGTTGAACGCGATGGGCCTGAGGCCAAAGATTTGGGGTCCTTCCCCTCAACACTGCGTGTGCCTCAACGGTCGATGGAGAGGTCGACAGTCGGCCGTGGGTGGGGGAGGGGGTTTGTGCTTTGTGTGGTGTGCAGTCTGGGTGCCTGAGCCGCTGGGTGTCATCTCTGTAGCAGAACCGCCCGCCTGCCTGATGGAGTCAGTGGCTCCCATGCGGGAAACCGTCAGGTCCCGATAGCCCTCGGCGTCACCTTGAATGTTTTTCAGGGTGGTACTTGGGGAGACAGAGGTTACACACCTCCTGTCACAGGAAGGGCAAAATTTAAAGGGTTTGTTTTCCATAATGCGATGAAAAAGGAAGAATAGGGAAATAGGCATTCTCTAAAGGAAAGACCTTATGACCTCCCACCACTCTCCCTACTGTGCAGGGGCGAGCCCCGTTCAGGCCTAGGTAGGCTGCAGTCAAAGTTCGTCTAGACGGTACAAGTAGTCATCGACGACTATGAATATGTCCTTGAAAGCTGTCACCGAAGATCTTGCGGTGGTATGGCAGTCGAAAGGAAAGAAAGAAGTCTAAATTTAAACTTGTATAATTAAAGGCGTTAGCCAGAAAAAAGGATCTCTGCAACTTGCGTCCGACTATGATGGCAGAAAAAAACAATCTGCGGGACTTCGACGCATGAAGGACCATGGGTACAGTGGACTTCACACTAGAGATAGTATTACTACACATCCAGTCGGCGCCCCTTTTAGAGTTTCTAAAAGAAAAAATGTTATTCACTGCAAATACCACTAGATGTCGTCCTATGCATAGCATGTGATCCAAGCAGATCCACAAGCCTCAGAAATATATATTTGTGGTCCATCTTCTGAAGAAACTTTGCTCCATCTGCAATAGTATTTAAATGTATATTTTACGGTACACTGGATTCCTTCTATTAGGGTATGTTTTCTTTTTCCCACTTCAGGGTGTATCACTGCATGTGGAGGACAATAAATCAAGGAAGTATGCACTCTCGTATACTGAATTTACATACACTATTTTTGATATTCACAAATGACCAACATGCAGCGCAGGGTGTAACTGTATTGCTTTCATCCTCAGGATTTAAAGTTAGCAAAGGGGCAGATTATTGTGCAAGAAGTGCTCTGGAATGGAGTGGAGCAAATCAGGTACAGTGAGAATTTTAAGGAAATATGTGGCAGATACAGTAAATACTGCATAATCCTCCAATACATATTACATTTTACAAAACCAAGTGCTCAGTACATACATGCGCTATAGAAGAGTGGATCTATTACATGAGGCTGAATTCACATTAAGTAGCAAATTGCATGAACTGGAGAGGGTAGAATACAATTTGCAAAGTAGGGACACTGCCCTGGAATAAATTGTGTGACTCATGCTGCAGCCTACCACTCAAAACAACATATTCTGAAGCCAGAGGCACTGTGGGTATGGGGTGGGAGCCCTGCGGCACGAAAGGGAGAGCTGAAGAATTCCTTGTGATCTCACCCAGAATCTTGGCCAAAAATGTGTCCTAGCCTCCAAGGATGGCTTCTTCCATTCATAGCAACCACCACAGCTTGAGCCTGCTGCAGCAAATCCTTTCTCTAGGCCAAGCACTCAGATGAGCTCTCCAGATGTTACCTGGAACTGAGTCTCAATATAAAAATAAACTTCAGACACTTCTAGTGAGTAGCCAAATCCCCACCCTGCCTGAAAACCTCTGCAGAATTCAGTATTTGCAATCTCCCAGAATTACCCCAGGGTTTGCAGGAAGGAAAGAGGTTGAAGGGTTTAGAGGTTCATTATTGTCCCCATCTTCACGGCCTCCTTCTTATCACCGTCCTTGTTTCCTCCCATTCTGTGTATATTTAGTCTCACCCTATGTATCTAGTTTGCGTCTCAATCATTGCTTCTTTACTCAGAATATTGCTCCTTTCTTACTGCCCCCTTTACAGTATCTCTTGCTTCTACTGTCCATATGTCCAAAGACCAGGTACCTCATTAGCTCTCTTTTGTTTCAAACTCCTCTCCCAAACCCTTATTTCTGTCTGGATTTCTAGATTGGCTTTCACATGTACCCATTACAACACCGAATCCCTTTGTTTCTCCATTCATTTGCAGTAAGCTACTCTCTCTCTCTCTCTCTCTCACTCACTGTGCTCAGTATTGTCTCTCCCTGCATCCTAAGTCTTAATGTTGTCCACCTGCCTCGTTCTCTCTCTACCACTCTGTCTACTGCTGTCTTTTCCCTCTTTGCCTGCATTTCTAGTCTGGCTGTCTCCAATACTGCTCCACCTGTGGAAACAAGAGGATGCCAGATTTACAGCATTTCAATTGTTTGGAGAGGACCAGTGCTCCATGGTTGCTTTTCTGTGATGCTTCCATGGCTAAAAGTATAGCACACAATGGCAAATATATGGATACTGGCAAAAACATCCGCAAATTGCTCCATATAAACACTTCCTCACTTCCCCTTGTGAAATGAACGCTATTGTGTGCCATTTCTTTCTCACACGACAAAAGGGAAGCACCCGAGGAGTTACATGCACGTGTTTTGGTGAGATTGGTGGATGAGGTGAAATCTGAACAAGGTAAGGGACCTGTTTTTAAAGTAATATTAACAGGTGTGTTCAACATCATGACAAGTAGATCAGAGTTTACAGATTCATGTAAACCACAGCTCTAGAGCCATTCTTAAACTACAGTAAAAGCAACACTGTAACTATTCGTTAATGTAAAAATAATGGACATTAGTGGCTTCAAGAACTTTATTGTTTTGCTGAGGAAGTAAAGATTTTGAATTGATTGTTGCGTTATGTCTGGTGCCATACGTGCATATTCCGCAAACATGTGTCAATTATCAATGGGCAATGATACAAAACTCTGTTGCTGGTATTCCTCTTGTCCTCTGGACATGGTAATTAAAGATCTAAACGGGTGGAGGCCTCTCTGTATGTAGCAAAACCAAATGTTAATTGCTGTAAGGTTTTGAATAAATCATAACCACAGACACGGATCTGGGCAACACTCCAGACCATCGTTTCTAAGCCCGACAACCCATTACAGAAGGGCAAAGACCATATGCAAATCAGGCTTTGTCCCACCCCAAAAGAGGCAGTTCATCCCGAACTGCTAGGTCACATCCCTAGTGCACAAGACCACAAGTATCCCCAGGCACAAGACCACAAGTATCCCCAGGCACTTGTCGGCCTTGTTGGAGGCCATCAGTGACGAGTAGCTTGGGTCTCTAGGCTCAGCAGGCTCGGGACCACGTCTGGGCATACCCATCCCACTCAGGTTGAGTAAAGAAAAACCAAACGTTGATGGCTGGAAGGTTTTGAATACATCATAACCAAGGGCACAGCTCTGGCCAACCCTCCAGACCATCGTTCTTCACCTGACAAGCCACTCCTCGCTGATGACGCCCAACAAGGATGTGTCACGCTCACCTGATTCCCACGGAGGCGCAGGTCTGGCTTCGAGTGCTGATGCTTCTTCTATGGTGAAGCGCAGGACTCAGAAGATGGACTCACTGGCTCGCAGGAATATTCCCCTGTGCGTGAAAAGGGAGTATTACCTACTGACGGAATAATGCTCAAGCCTCCCACTCCCTTCCAACCCTCCACGATACCCTTCCTCGATTCCCCGTGAAGTCTCACCTTAGGGTCTGGAAGGATGAGTTCTCCATCCTGCTTCTGATGCAGGGGCGCTTTGAAACCCAGTTTCTTCACTGGATTGAGGTAAGATGGGAGTTCAAATAAGCTTGACTATTCAGGTAAGGCGCTGTAAGAGTTCTGTAGCAAGTTCAAAAGTTCAAGCTTAATAATAATGTTCATTGTCTTATTGCAGCAAGCGCTAACGCTTATGTCTTTTTCCCCTTAGGGGCCGGGGTTCGGATTTGCCGGAGATATGGCGCTGACCCGAAGTGAAACGTGCAGTTCCAGTAAATGACAGGTAAGTTCTGGATGAGCGTTCGGGTAATGTCTTTGCATTCGCTCATTCAATGTCTTTGTCTTTTTTCCCCATAGGGGCCGGGGTCCGGAATGCCAGGAAGCGGCAGGACCCGAAATGAAATGGGAATGACCCAACAGGTAAGTCTTAGAAGGAAACTGAGCTTTTCCTATTCCCTTCCTTCTCTCACCTTGTGTTCTTGTCTTCTTCTCTCTAGGCTCTGGGAAGAGGCTGCGGATCCGGATGATCGCTGCTGAAGATGGAGGTGCCCAGGAAAGGTGAGTGAAATGCAGCGCTGCAGCGATCGGAACGAAATGCTTTTAAAATGATGTCTTCCCTTTCAGGATCGTCGGTGTGAAGTCTCCGTGATGCAGCTTTAGCAGGTAAGGTCTTCTTTCTCTCCAATTCTCTCTTAGCAGGTGACCCAGGATGCTGACAGGCGTGGCTGAAGTCCAGATGCAGGAGCTGACACGGTGAGCATCCAGCTGCGAGGAGCAGAACAACGCGAAGCGTGAGTTGCTGATCGGGCGTGGTTTAAATAGCTTTGGAAGAAGTTCCAGGTATGTATCCTTCCACCGATCAGGTATGTATCCTTCCCTGACCACACCCAGGGGAAAGTAGGTCCACAGGTAAAGTAGTTCCATTCAGGCCTCAAGAGGGCCTGGATGTAGCAGCATGGTCTGCATCAGGTAAGTGCACCTTAAAACATTTGAACACATGTCTAGCTTTATGAGCCTGGCGCCTAAGGCGCCAGGACAGGGGTCCAACATGAGCCTGGCGCCTAAGGCGCCAGGACTGTGTCCAAAGGGCCCCAGCTTGGGCCCGCTGGCACTTCCCTGGGGGAAATGATGCCTGCCTCTGGGGTTGCTGGGTCGGACCTGGCTCCTTGGAGGTAGGCATCATGACAGGATGATACGTGTCTGAGGTCTTGTGCAGAAGGGATGTGACCTAGCAGTTCGGGTTTGGACTGCCCCTTTTGGGGTGGAGCCAAGCCTGATTTGCATATGGCCTTTCCCCTTCTGTAATGGCTTGGCAGGCTGAAAAACAGTGGTCTGGAGGGTTGCCCAGAGCAATGCCAGAGGTTAAGATTAATTCTAAATCTTCCTGCCATCACCCCTTTTGTTTTGCTATAGTCACCCTGAGTGGAATGGGTATGCCCAGACGTGGGTTCCGTGCCTGCTGGGCCTAGAGACCCAAGCTACTCCTCACTGATGAAGCCCAAGAAGGCCGAAACATGTTTGGGGATGCTTCTGGTCTCTGTGCAGAAGGTATGTGACCAAGCAGTTCGGGCTGGACTGCCCCTTTTGTGGTGGGGCCAAGCCTGATTTGCATATGGTTCTTCCTTTTTTGCAATTGCTAGGCAGGCAAAGAAAGATGGTCTGCAGGGTTGCCCTTAGCAATGCCAGAGGTTAACATTAATTCTAAATCTTCCAGCCATCACCCCTTTTGTTTTGCTATGGGCTCTCTGCACGTTCCAACATTTGAAAAGGGTCAACGCGGAATGTGAGATGTCAGAGGATCATTTATGTGTGGTAAAGAGTCTCCATGAAGTGTGAGAATGTGAATACGAGTGCCCTTTTGGTTTCCATTGGCGGTCTATGTAGAGCTGATATCTTGCTATCTTAAATATGGATTGCCTTTACAAACTATATATCTGATGGCCATTAAGGGGGAAAACAGGCCAAGGCAGCTGTATTGCAAAATCGTATACTTATGACCTCATTGGGGGAGTAGCATATTGTAACTGGGATGCAAAAAAATGCTTTTGCCATGCAAATTGTGTTTTTTAGGCCAACACGAACTTGCCAAGCAAGACTTAAAACTTTGCATCGTGTAGTGGAATGGCAGGATGGTTATCTCAGCATGTGTAACTAATGGGCGATGTGTGTATGTATTTCTGTTTTTGACCACGGAGCTCACCTCATGACAGTCTTGGTACTGTATGCATATGGTGCTTACAAAAGCATACATGCCCCTGCTACCACCCTGGAGCACCCTTGAGCTGCAGAGCATGGTTACTACCATAGAACATTTGCCAGTGCAGGTTGAGGCATTGATAGCCATCCCGGCCAGAAATGCATGAGACACCGAGAAAGAAAAGGAAAGGGGGAAGGTGATGGTTGAGTATCAGCAGGGGAGACGGAGAATGTATGGATAGGTAATCTTTTCTAGTCAATGCACATTCGCGGTACTCTTTGGGAAGCTTCCCGCAATCTTGCACAGAGATCGAAGCCCCGAGGTTCACACCATTTAAAGATGGCTGTCCGCCGCACCTATAGCCCTCCATCCGGCCCCGCTACCCTGCAAACATCGTGATTGGCCCCTCTCCCCTATTGGGAGCCAACCACAAGCCAGCAGGTTCCGAACCGGCCCACCTCGAAGGCACTGTGCACTGTGCCTATCTCTAGCCTGTATACACCACCGAGCATAGGGCTAGATCCCCTGCCCATCTCCTTTGGGGTAAACACACCGCCCCTTACTGCAACCTTTTTTCAACTGTTCCAGCCAGCTACCTGAACTGTTTCAAGCCTTCACTGAACCCTATTCTCGCAGCACGGCATAACACAGACTATTGCTCACATTGTGTAGTGCCTTATGGTCGCGTAGAGACCACTGTGACCACTTGTGTTGTGCCTTATGGTCGCTTAGAGACTACTGTAACATAGTGCAGTCCCTTATGGTCGCTTAGAGACCACTGTGACAACATTGTGTAGTGCCTCATGGTCGCTTAGAGACTACTGTGACATTGTGTGGTGCCTTATGGTCGCGTAGAGACCACTGTAACATTGTGTAGTGCCTTATGATAGTGCCTTATGTAGTGCCTTATGGTCGCGTAGAGACCACTGTGAACTGTTTCAAGCCTTCACTGAACCCTGTTCTCGCAGTACGGTATAACACAGACTATTGCTCACATTGTGTAGTGCCTTATGGTCGCGTAGAGACCACTGTGACCACTTGTGTTGTGCCTTATGGTCGCTTAGAGACTACTGTAACATAGTGCAGTCCCTTATGGTCGCTTAGAGACCACTGTGACAACATTGTGTAGTGCCTTATGGTCGCTTAGAGACTACTGTGACATTGTGTGGTGCCTTATGGTCGCTTAGAGACCACTGTAACATTGTGTAATGCCTTATGGTCGCCTAGAGTACACTGCGTATTAGTACTGGGTATCAGCACTGTGCACTAGCATTTCTCCGATTCTCTGCGCTAGTACCCTCACTGCAGCACCATTGTGTACTAACATTGCGCACTAGCTTCTCTCTGACGATTTTGTGCGTCAGTTCCCTCTAAACTCAGAAATGATAACCTGGACCTTCCTCATTATGTTCCCATTCTGCCTGGTCCCCCATGACACCCCTTGTACAGGGTCACACTTTCGCTTACACTCCAACGGCCTCAGCAGACTAGCCTGCCCCAGACATTATCCCATACCCTGCCCCACCCCCTTCCTACCCAACATCAACCCCTTCCAGCCTACCTCCTCCATTGACTCTCATCGCATAGCAGACACCCCCAGCCCCCAAGAAGCATCACAAACTACTCCCATCGGCCAACCCACTATCACGAACCTCACTACCAGCAGATCCTATCCCTGCTCAGGATTATCGAGATTCACCCGACTCAGATCCAGAACACACACACCCGCATCCCTCCCCAATCTAGGCAACAAACAAAACATAACCTTAACCAAATCTGCCCCCCACTGCACACGCCCTACACTTCCGACAGACCAGATATCACACGGCCTGATCGCACCCTCCCCCCGCACCCACATCAAAAAATCATGCATCACCACCGAAACCATTAAAGGTGCACTCATCAATGTGAGATCTGTAGTCGCCCATGCCTTAGACATTGCCGACATTATTACCGTCAATGATCTCGACTTCATAGCTATTACAGAGACCTGGCTCCACCCAGCATCTGGCCCCTCTCTATCACTTGCTATACCCAATGACTATACCATCTACCGTGCAGAC